>NC_084827.1:130848200-132098200 GCF_033115175.1 Lepus europaeus
CTTAAATGAGGAAAACTGAAAGGAAGATATCCTGCTGTTATTAACTATATGAATATATTTTTCACTTTTTTGCATGAATGTTGTATACAGTGTTGTCAAGTCAGATGTTTAGAATTTAACATTATGATTTCATATGCCCATAAACACTTGATAAGCAACCAACTCTATCCTTCTTAATCTAACTTCAGTTAAAAATATTTACTAGATTCATATAAAAATTCTTATGTGAAATCAGTTGTTCTCAACAAATCTTCTTGTTCATTTTATAAAAATATCTACCCTCAACTGTGAAATATACTCTTTGATGATCAGAGTTTCTAGATAGCTATGTTAACAGAGTACATTTTGTCTGTGTGGAATAGGGGATGAGGCAAAAGTTGCCTGAGTACTTGCCAGGCAACAGTGATTTAACTTTTGAGAAATAACAGAAGGAAAGTATTAGCTATAATAGTAAACAGAGGTGAGAGTAGAAAAAAATACATGTGTTAAGCAAAAGACAAGTCATTTGACCTAATGTGGAAAGCAAAAAGGAAACTAAGCCTGGGCAAATGATTTTAAGAAGTACATGACATAGTTGGAACCACAGAAAATGTCTTTGGCAGCTACTCCTTCATGTTATTAGAATGGGAAAACCTAAGAGGCAACATGACAAAAAGAGAAGGATTATAATATTTCTTAAGACTAGAAATGAATCATACTTATACAAGGATTGTATCTCTAGAGATTAAGAAAAGGGGACAGATATTAGAGATGTGTGAAGAATTGAAGGATTTGGCAATAACCAAGCTCAATGATTTTGTATTTTAATTATCTATTGCCAAATTTTCTTAATCTTAGGACATGGCTGAAGATCAATGTTCTCTGTCCCTTTTGCTTACACAGATAGAGTGCAACAAGAGTACCAGGCATTAGTTTGGATATTCCTTGGGCACACTTGCTAATAAAAGGATCAGTTTGAGATGCACACATTTGCACATGTGTTTTTAAAAATGAGTTCGTTGACAGCCTTAATAATGAGTCTGTAATAAATTGAGTAACTATTGAGAGTGAAGCAGATGCTAAAATCTTTACATTCCCCAGCTGACATTAAATCTTGTGAGACTTGTGTAAGGAACTTGTTTTTATCCCCTCCCCACCCCGCCTTGACAAAGAAAGACACATACTCCTAGAAATTGAGCATTTCCAAAAATAAGACAACCAAGAAGAAAGTAATATCTTTGGGGTTCAAATGGCTTCATCCATTTATTATACACTGGGGCCTATCGCAAAATATTTTAATAATGATTGGGTTTGGGATACTTAAAATTATACTTTACAAAACGAGATCTGTTTCTGTAGATTCAGAAATGCATCTTTTAGGTGTCAGGCATGTTCTTTGACTTGTGTGCATATCACTCTTATCTATGTTTAATTTTTACAACCTACATAGCATTAAAAAATTACCTAATCAATGGATACAAAAATAAGCTAATAAGTTCTATTTGAATTTTTTTAACAAAACAAATATCTATGCTTCTTAGTTGCATCCTCTGTCTATACTTTTAATTGACTTCAGAATAGAAGATACTCTTATTTTCTGAAAAGCAGAAAAATTATGAAGCATTACCTGTAGGTCTGAAATATAGTTGACCATGTTTGACAGTTCTACAGCCTATATAAATTAAAATATCTGTACATTGAAATTAAAATGTATCCAATTAATTGAAAATTGAGTTTTATTATATGCCAAGGAAAAAAGGAATTGTTCTCATAAAGTTATGGTAATTGGTTCCACATGGTCCCCATCAGAAGGTTTTTGAAATAAACTTCTCAGTTATTGAGTGTCTGTACCTCACTCAGTTGTGCTCTGGGTTTCCAAACTTTCTTCAATTTTGCTAAATCCTCCTACAGGTTAAAATTTGTCAAGTAGATTAAAAACACATAAATAGTGAATTCAATAGAATTCAAACCCATGAACTATAATACTAGCTATATGCAAAAGAAATGTGGCATCAATTTTCAAAATGTCTGAAAATTCTGAAGTAGAAAAGGTTTAATAAAAATCAAGAAATATCTAAAATCACATATCCATGTTACAATTTAAAGCATTCTATTCTAAATTTCCTAACCTATTGTACTTCCTCCTTGTATAATTGAGAATTCTCTTTTTTAATGATTTTGTGTCCACTGTAAAAATGTTTCCATAGGCCACACCATGGAGGAGACAAAAAAAAAAATGAGAGAGAAAAAAGAGAAATGAGTCATTTATATTTCCTGTTATTTTATGTGTTCTATGAAGTTAGGATTACTTAGCACCGTACTTGGGACAAGGTATAGACTTGGTAGGATTCAAAGGTAGGTCAAAGGATTCAACAAATAGAAGCCACTACTAGAATATTTTAAACTGAGGCTGAAATTTCAGTAGCCTCAAACTTTAATATTAACTAATTTTTTACTTTTCTTATGGAAATGGTACTTGAAATAGTTGTTTCTGGGGAATTTATAATTCTATATAATTTTTCAAAAGAAAAATATATTGTAAATATCAAAATGATGCAAGGAATAAAATCAATCAACATACCTCTCCATTAAAAAAACAGAAAATTGTAGAGACCAAAAGACCCTGTAAAAGAAAAATAGAATTCTCTGAATCCAAAAGGAAAAGTTGTGTTTATTTATAACCAATTGATATAAGAAATCAAAAATAACATCAAGTGTATGCCAGTTTACTAACAAATTTCTCAAGTAAGCAGCCTTCTTGATGTCATGAACACCATACCTGATAGTGCATAAGGATGTGCATGATGTAGTCATATACCTCCTCTGCAATCCTCCCTTCAGGTCGCCAAGGAATCAGCACAAATTCAATGCCAAGCAGTGGCACCAGAATAAGAGTAGCTCTCACAGCTTTCATGTAGAGATTAGATTCAGCTTGGTGTGTCACTTTTAACTTGGTGATGAGAACACGTACAATATTTAATAGAAAAAAAAGATTCACCTAAATAGAAAATAAAATGGCATATAAAAATTGTTTTATATTTAATATGTATTATTGAAAAATCTCCAATTTTTATAATATTAGAATATTTTAAATGTACAAGACTTTTAAAAATGTATATAAGTGCATCTCTTCCTCTCTTATTCCCACTCTTATATTTAACAGGGATCACTTTTCAGTTAAGTTTAAACACTTAAGAATAATTGTGTATTAATTACAGAGTTCAACCAATAGTATTAAGTAGAACAAAAAAAAAATACTAAAAGGGATAAAGTATTAAGTTGGGACATGCTCAATCAGACTTGCCCCAAATGGTAGAGTTAGAAATGTGCCAGGGGATTCCAATTCAATCCCATCAAGGTTGCATGTACCAATGCCATCTCACTAGTCCAAGTGATCAATTTCAGGTCACAATTGATCATAATGATAGGACTAAGAGTCAAAAGGATCACACAAACAAAACTAGTGTCTGCAAATACTAACTGATAGAATAAAAAAGGGAGAGAATGATCCAACATGGGAAGTGGGATACACAGCAGACTCATAGAATGGCAGATGTCCTAAACAGCACTGTGGCCTCAGAATCAGCCCTTAAGGCATTCGGATCTGGCTGAAAAGCCCATGAGAGTATTTTAGGCATGGAAAGCCAAGACACTCTGGCACGCTGGCAAAAAAAAAAAAAAATACCTAAATGAAAGATCTCTGCGAGTGAGATCCCAGTGGAAAGAATGAGCCATCAAAGAAGGAGGTACCTTTCTCTCAAAGGAGGAGAGAACTTCCACTTTGAAGATCACTTATATACATTTTTTTAAACTTTTATTTAATGAATATAAATTTCCAAAGTACAGCTTATGGATTACAATGGCTTTCCCCCCATAACTTCCCTCCCACCTGCACCTCTCCCATCTCCCGCTCTCTCTCCCATTCCATTCACATCAAGATTCATTTTCAATTCTCTTTATATACAGAAGATCAATTTAGTATATATTAAGTAAAGATTTCATCAGTTTGCACCCACACAGAAACACAAAGTGAAAAATACTGTTGGAGTACTAGTTATAGCATTAAATCACAATGTACAGCACATTAAGGACAGAGATCCTACATGAGGAGTAAGTACACAGTGACTCCTGTTGTTGACTTAACAATTTGACACTCTTGTTTATGGCGTCAGTAATCACCCTAGGCTCTAGTCATGAGTTGCCAAGGCTATGGAAGCCTTTTGAGTTCGCTGATTTCGATTTTATTTAGACAAGGTCATAGTCAAAGTGGAAGTTCTCTCCTCCCTTCAGAGAAAGGTACCTCCTTCTTTGATGACCAGTTCTTTCCACTGGGATCTCACTCGCAGAGATCTTTCTTTTTTTTTTTTTTTGCCAGAGTGTCTTGGGCTTTCCATGCCTAAAATACTCTCATGGGCTTTTCAGCCAGATCCGAATGCCTTAAGGGCTGATTCTGAGGCCACAGTGCTGTTTAGGACATCTGCCATTCTATGAGTCTGCTGTGTATCCCGCTTCCCATGTTGGATTGTTCTCTCCCTTTTTTATTCTATCAGTTAGTGTTAGCAGACACTAGTCTTGTTTGTGTGATCCCTTTGACTTTTAGACCTATCAGTGTGATCAATTGTGAACTGAAGATGATCACTTGGACTAGTGAGATGGCATTGAAGTTTTCTCTGAGATATGAATTTGTTTTTATAGAATTGTGATTTATTTTTAAAAGCTTTAATGTATTTAAGCTTTAGAAAAATTACAGTAGTGAAAATATTTGAGCGTTTTTCTCAGCTCATTTTTCAAATCAATTTTTAAATATTTTATATTCTTAGTGTAAAGGAAACAATTGTTTACAACAAACAGCTACATTTTAAAGCATCACTTCATTATAAATGTCCACACTACATTATTTCCACATGCATATTTTATCATGATAGCCATTTTCATCTGTTTATTCTTTGTATGTTTCTTTATGTAACAATAATCCTTACTACAACTCTCCAAAATAGCAGTCTAATACTCATTATCCTTATAGAAGACTAAGTCATATAACTGAACCAGTTAATATTCAACCTGGTATTTCCCAGAGCTAAAATCATTTGGCTTCCCATAGGACCCTATGTATTTACTGTGGCTTTACAACCTTCCTCAAGACACACCATTTCTTTGAAAGGGGAACATAAAACTTAAATATAGTATGAATCAGGAAACACAGTCCTGCTGGATTGGATTCATAATCTCTCTGTGTGTTTCTCTTTCTTTCTCTCTCTCTCTCAATTACTTTCTCTGATATTTATTCATGTCATTTTTTTGGTCTATTTACTTTACACCCAGTACTTATGACTTCCATAGAATTTTGTACATTAACTCCAGAAAAGTCCCAAGGAGGCAAATTGCTCTTCTCTTTCTTTTCTTCTCACCTTGACTTCTGGCATCTACCCTTTATTTGATAATTGTACAAATCCAACTACAAATCAATATATACTGTATATCCTCATACCTTAATAAATTTGAAAAAAAAGGGAGATGAATAATTTAATATAGAAAACAATTTGCAAATAACAGAGCATTTAAGGCAATTGGTGTGAAAACAACTGAGCATAAAATTATTCCACTACTATTCTTAGAGAATTCATTGGGACATATGCTTTATAAATATACAGCTCAGTATAATACTGATGGCAATGCATCTATAAAAAGGAACATGTTATAGACACAGGGATTTGATAAATACAAAGCACAATAAGCTCTCTCAACAGGTGTTAGAATGAAACATGACAAATCAACATGTCAGCTTTATTTCTCACAACCTGTTGTCATGCTTTCCTGAGCATTCATTGATGTTTTAAAAGTTAGGACTAAATGTAAAATTTACTGTATGTTTGTGATATGGACATTTGAGGAGAGGAGAGAAGAGGGGATAGGAAAGGGGCAGAGAAGTATCATTTTATTCTTAGAATTGTATCTATGAACTACATTAACTCTGTTCTCTATATTATTACTACATAAACATTAGAATTATGTTGTAATTATTTTTGCTATGACCCTATTTTGTTAATAAAGTCCTTAAATCAATAAAATCACTACCTGTTCACAGAAGTAAAGGCAATACAGCCTTTTTATTTTATTATGAATTTATAATATAGAATATTTCATAATCTAATAAACTCTAAATCATATATTAAGAAAATACAGTAGAAATATTGTAATTTAGATTCCATTATATGAAAAATTTTTAAATGAAGACTACTTTTCCAAAATAGCAAATCTATTTAAAATGTGCAACTAGAAACTAGAATTGACAGTGGTATTAGTCCTCACATTATCTATTGTATGAACAGTCATGTTAGAGTGAAATGACCCAATTCTCCATTTTATTTCTCACAGAACATGCTTTTAAGAATTATGACTCTCTCATCCTACTTTATTTTCTATAACTATTTCCATTAATTTTAAGCAAAAAATAGGATAAGAATTTTAAATTTCACATGAAGTACATCTGAATTTCATCCAATTTAGAGAGCAAAAATAGTTAAGAAAACCCAAAGCCTCTTTTTACTACAACTC
Organism: Lepus europaeus; assembly: GCF_033115175.1. Classification (NCBI taxonomy): domain Eukaryota; kingdom Metazoa; phylum Chordata; class Mammalia; order Lagomorpha; family Leporidae; genus Lepus; species Lepus europaeus. The sequence continues at coordinate 130,854,735 of NC_084827.1, forward strand.
ATATAAACTTCACATTGCTATAGACACAAAACATTTTATATATCACAATATCAGTCTGGTATCACAATAGGAAGTGGGTGACAGTACATTGACAGTAGAAGGATTCCTGGAGCCAGTCACATACAACAATGGCCAGCAATTCCTTAATTATGCTCTGGAGTGACCTAAATAGCTCATTAAACCTAAATTAAATATAACCACTCTTCACTTCTGTGTAAGCAATACCTCAATAATGTTGTGGTCACTCCAATACCATCCTGCCCGAGGGGAAATTCATAGAGGAAGTCTGAGTGAAAAGAAACTGATTGTGGTTAAAAGAGCTTTAAGAGCTGTTATACTCTATATTTGCTGGGAGCTTTTACTGTTGAAACTTTGTGATTTAAGAATTTGAACTGCATATCACCCTTTGCAATCAGGTCTTTTGTAATAAAATGTCTTGTATCTGTTCTGGAAGCTCCTGGGTGGCCCAAACAATGCTTTAATTTATTTGAGCTCTGCTCAGAACAGAACTATGGTATCATGCATAAATTACAAATGCATAAACTTTTAAAGCATTTTCAAGAGTTTATTGTGTTTAAAACATCATGCTAATCACCTTAAAGGAAATATTTAATCTGTATAATACCCTCTGAAATATGCATTTTTATTATTCATCACTACAGAGAAAAAAATAAGTTCCCGAAAGCCACGTAACAAAATAAAACAGAACTTGTCTTGCAATACAGTCAACAGTGGTAGAGCCAAGATTCAGTGTTGGCTCTCTGAGCACAAAGACTACAAAGCAGGAAGTCTCAGGATATAGCTTAAACACAGTGTCTCACTGTGGAGGCAGAAAGGAAAGGAGGCACTTCTGCCTTTGAAATTCACTGCAATGTACAGTAAGATACAGTAAAATGTTCATAAAAGACTTAAAGGAAACCAAGTGTTGATTTGTGAACTTTTTGTCTCGTGTGGCCGGGCACAAACCAGAAATGTGACACTTGTGTGTTTTCTGCATGAAGGCTAAGTACTTTTTATGCTTTAACGTTTTAACACATTTAATCCTTATATTTGTTTAAAAGAACTATAAAAGATACTATTATTAAATTCTCTACATTCTTTATTTTCCAAATGAGGGACTTGAGGCAATGAGTGATTATTTTAATTGCTTAAAGTCACCAGCATGAAAGAGGTGCAAGTGCAATTTGAACTCATGCAACAATCACCAGAATGACTTAACAATGATACATTTTGTAAATAGCTTTAACAATTTTCTAATATAAACATACACTAAATTGCAAATGGTAAATATAGTAAAGTTACAGAATATTTGTATAGAAACAAATTGTTGAAAAACACAGCCAGGAAACTTTCAATTTTGGTGAAGGAATATATTATACCTAAATATACAAGTACTGATTTGTATTCATTTTTTCCCCCATTTAAAATAGCATAATAAAAGTTTTGAATGTGATTTCTATATCCCTACAATCACACTTAAAGATATCCAATTGGTGTACTCAATAAAGTGATGATTATTACAAACCTTTTAAAGGCTCTCTTTTTCTAATGTCAAGTCTCATCTTTAATGGAATGTTAATCTTACATAGGTCTGTTTGCTTTCTTTGTTGTATTCCTTACTTAACTGAACCCATCCCTGTTCTGCTCTGTGATCCAGAAAGTGACATCTATATTCAGCATGGGAACTCAGGCTCACTTTCTTGATCTCTGACATTGGCTGCATTTGGCTAAAGGGAGGAACCAAGAGATCAGTGTCTGAGAAATCTGAGTATTTGTTTCTGCTCTTCCCTGCCGTGTCTGGTTTTAGCTGTGGCTGTTTTCCTATATCCAAAGCCAGAGTTCTTGGGTCATTGCTCCCAATGCTTGCCCAATTCCAGTAACACCATTTGGTATCCTTTTCAGATTCAGCTGTAATACCATCTTCTCACACTGTTGGTCACTGGTGCCTCATCACAACTACAAAATGAGTTCCTTTGCCTTTCCTAACCATGCCTCAATTGTAGCACCTTCATTAAATCCTGTTCTATTAAGTACTGATTCTGAAGGCTATCATAAGCCAGATGATTCAGGAAGAATAAAGTTGAAATATCAGCAATAATGAGAAAAGGAGAATTGTAATTACATACCAGTAAAGCAGCACAAATTGGGCCATGGATAATGTAGAGGAGATGAGTATCAGAACTGATCCAGCAACTAGGGGAAAAAATAAAGAAATCATATTGAAGATTTTTGCTGTATTTAGTTCTAATAGAAATCCTAAAAATGGGGCTGGTGTTGAGGCATAGTAGGTAAAGCAACTGCCTGTGATGACAGCATCCCTTATGGGTGCCAGTTCCAGGCATGGCTGCTCCACTTCTGATCAAGCTCTCTGCTAAGGGCCTGGGAAGAGCAGTGGAAAATGGCCCAGGTTCTTCGGCCCCTGCCATTCACATGGAAGACACAAGGAAGCTCCTGGCTTTGGTGTGGCTCGGCCCTGGCCATGGCAGCCATCTGGGTAATGAACCAGCAAATGGAAGAGCTCTCTGTCTCTTGCTCCCTCACTGTAACTCTGACTTTCAAAATAAATAAATCTTTAAAAAAATCATAAAGAGATTATCTTACTTGTCATTGTAATATAAGCTTCTGGCAATGGCATGTATACATGCAGGAATCAGTGGGAATCCTGAAAATGTCAAAGAAAAAAAGTAAATAGGCAAATTTTTATAGATGAGATTCCTAGATTATGTTATGAAATATGAAAACCAAAGATTCTATAGAAGTAAAACTAACTGGATGCCAAGTATTTGAACAAATGTCTGTATGATTAAGTAACAAATATGATAAACTATTAGCTATTTATGTTTTGTGTGTGTATGTGTGTGTGTGTGTGTCTGTTATTCTAAGTCATTTTGAGTTGGTGGACACCAGAGCTTAGTTCCATAAATATGCCTCCTAGGCTATAAGGCTTAAAAGAAATTAAGCATTCATATACTTTCTCTGAGATGGAATTGGCCAATATTTGGTCAATGATCAGATATGAGGAAAAGTTTGATTGGTAAGAATTTCCAGGACAGATTAATGAGAGATAGATTAATCATAAACCTTTATTTGAAGAAGAGAAAATGATGGTTTATGTACTAAGAATTTTGCATTTTCAACATTCTAACTCAGAGTTTTCAAGCATGAAATGAAAAAATACATTATAAAAGAGGCCAGGATGTGCTAAAGATTGGTGTATCTGTATATGAGGGGACCTCAATAAGTTGGAAAATGAAATGCAAAGATGAGTTTTATCACAAAAAATAAGTTTTCAAATCCATGTATAGTTTTTTTAGAATACATAATTTCCATGAGCTTTCTAAAGAGCCTTTATACATACATCTATATATCTACCTAAACCTATACAGATGACAACTAAGTAAAATTTCAGTTTTGTTTCTAGATTCTAGTCCTATTAAATTCATTTCTGGTATTTGATATTTTGTGTTATTCTAGTTACCTTTTTTTATGACAGAAGTGTGCCTCTGCTTGCTTTGTGAATAATATATAGGAAAAAACAACCTTTTGCACGCCTTTATTACTGACCTCTCTTATTGTAAAATGGCAATTTTTTTCAAGAAACACCCATGTTTTTAAAATGGAATTTCAAAGATGGTTTGATGCAATGTACTCACTTTACACATGACCAAAAAGGAGATTCAGAACTATTCTAGGACTACATCCCTAATTCATGATTCTAACTCTATTGTTTCAGTCATTAAATATCCAGACATTATACATTATTAATTGAAATGTTTAATATCAAAAAGACATTATCAATCAAACTGTGACTATTGACAACAAATCAGCAATATTCTGCTTTAGATATTTCAATTTAAAGCAATAATCAAAAGTAAATAACTTAATAGTCTTTTAAAATGACTATTGATAATTCTAGTTTTGTATTATAGGGAAAAATGCTTTCTTAATCAGTTGAATCAACTTATTTATATCATGGCACTTACCCCAGCCAAGAAAATAATACCACATTAAGTGTTGCTTCTCCGCAAACACAGCCACCACTATGAGTGTGTGCAGATAAATGCCTTCACAGAGCATCCAAAAGTAGTTACAGCCCATCAGGTAAAGATGAATGAACTGGGACACTTTACAGCTAACCTGTGAGAAAAAGGAAAACAATTAATATTTAGCCATTTATGAATCTGTATATAAACAATAGTCTAGCTCACTAAACATAGAATTTGGTTTCTTCATACAATCTTTTTTTTTTTTTTTTTTTTGACAGGCAGAGTTAGACAGAGAGAAAGGTTTTCCTTCCATTGGTTCACCCCCCAAATGGCCGCTACGGCCATCGTGCTGCACCAATCCAAGCCAGGTGCTTCTTCCTGGTCTCCCTTGCGGGTGCGGGGCCCAAGTCTTCATACAATCTTGCACACAAACAATTCAGATTTTTAAAATGCCAGTCTTTTTTTTTTTTTTTTTTTTGACAGGCAGAGTGGATAGTGAGAGAGAGAGAGAGAGAGACAGAGAGAAAGGTCTTCCTTCCGTTGGTTCACCCTCCAATGACCGCTACGGCCGGCGCACCGTGCTGATCCAAAGCCAGGAGCCAGGTGCTTCTCCTGGTCTCCCATGTGGGTGCAGGGCCCAAGCACTTGGGCCATCCTCCACTGCCTTCCCGGACCATAGCAGAGAGCTGGCCTGAAAGAGGGGCAACTGGGGTAGAACCCGGCTCCCCAACCGAGACTAGAACCCGGTGTGCCGGTGCCGCAGGCAGAGGATTAGCCTATTGAGCCATGGCACCGGCCTAAAATGCCAGTCTTAAACTCACCTAACTGTGTCTTTAAGTTTTTAGCCATAGCCTTCAACAATTAATAGTATATATCCAAATCTACTTCATTTAGTGAATGTGTGTTTTGCTACTGTGTTTTGGTCATTATTATGCAATTATAAGTATAAAAGTTTCGCATATGAATCACTTTATATCTACTTATATATAGGTTAATAACCATCATGAACTTCTAGATTGCCGCATCCTGTTGGGGGAAAAGAATAACTTAAAAAACAATTCGCTAAAAGTGCCCAAATACTTGGAAACTCTTGTATACTGCAGGCCACCTGTGCAAATACTTATTAAATAATAATGTAATGAGTCCATATATCCAATACAAATATGGAATTGGAGAGTTTCATGTAGGTAAAAGGAAGGAAAAAAATATAGTTTTCCTTCTACTTTTTTCAAGATCTCCTCAAGAGGCAGGAAGGAGGTTAAAGTATAAAGTAAGCATAGAGAAGTAAGAGATATGGTTTACTCTCTTACCAAGAGGAATAAATTTAAAACTCTCCCAGAAATACATGGAGAGTTACTCTCATCAGTTTTAATTTCATGCCTGAAAGCCAATAAATATTTAGTGGAAATCACCATTATTTTTGGAATAAATATTTTTCACTAAAGAAAAGTAGAAATGAAAGGCACTGGAAAATAAATATTGGGTTATCACAGATTAATAATAACATTTCATAGGAATTTTCTTAAAAACATATCATGGCAGGTATTTGGCCTAGTTGATTAAGACGCTGTCTCTTGGGATCCCCACATCCAATAATAGAGTGTCCAGGCTTGATCCCCGGCTCCACTTCTGATTCCAACTTCTTGCTAATGCACATATTAAGAGGCAGCAGGGGATGGCTCAAGTAGTTGGATCCTTGCACCCACCCGAAGAGACTAGAATCTTGATCCCTCTCTGCCTTTGAAATAAAATAATGATTTTTAAAATATTTACATATATTTTATTTAATCCTTATGTCTACGAGGTATGTATTATCATTGTCACATATTTTATTGACAGAAAAGTTACAAAAGTTAAAAGACTTGTTAATAGTCACTCATCATCAAAGCTATACCCTAAATACAATTCCTATAACTCCAAGTTTATTTTTACTACAATCACTATCCTGATTGAAGGGTATTTGTAAAACCTGCTCCTTCATTACACTATGTGAAGAATGTAGGACACTGAATTTTAAATAATACACCTTTATATGAAGCACAACTTTATATTAAGGTCCTCTCAAACTGAATTATTCAACTATATATATGTATATATATATAAATGATAAACCTCAATTTCAAATTTTTATCTGTTTAGTTTTTAGCTATTCATATCTAAATGGACTTCTGATTTTTTATTTCAATTTAAAAACTAATCTACAAACCATTGTGATAAAAAGAATTTAGAGATGCATCAGAAAAATGTTTTTATGTCAAATGCAGACAATAATTTTTCCAAGATGGTATTAAAAATACATTACAATTTATATTTTGTGTTTTAAATACAATATCCTTGTTTATAAATGCAAAATTTGGACTGTCTTGCTCTGCTGCTTTGTGACAAAGCACTGCATCTCTCTGCCTAGAGAAATTCACTTTAAAATGGTGGGACACTGGCCAATTTTTTATATTACTAATTATACCCCAGTGTGTTTCCTAACCCGGTGACCGTAGAGTGGAACATATACAAGATTAAACCATCCGGATACACATGTGCAAACAATGCAGGGAATTTTAGAACTTTGGAAACCACCCTAAAAACACACATAAAACACACATGAGAGTGTTGTTTATTGACCTATTGGTAACAATTCCTTCCTTTCTCTGATTTCAGTAACTAGATAACTTAATCTTTTAAAAAATCGCTTATTGAACTCACATACACAAGTTTATATCCAAAACTAGTGTATCTACTATAAACATTGTGAAACCAGATAATCTTAAAAATTTGGTATCTTTTTTCCATAGATGCAGACATTTAGTTTCAAATATAGCTGGCATGTGCATATGGCTCACATAAAATGTATGCATTTGTATAAATAAATTTTAGCATGTCTTAAGAATATGGCTTACAAGGAAAAAGTTTATTAAAGTTTATTGAGGCAATGAGTACTTGGTAGATCTTTTACTTTTTTATGTTAATAAAGTATAATATCTACAGTTTGTAATTCATTATTTTTGTTTTATTTTTATTTTATTGTCTTATAATTTTAATTTCTTCTTTTCATGTTGTTTTTTCTAGCTGTATAGCATTTTTTTTATGAAAATTGATCAACTGAGTTGAAAGGCAGAATGACAGAGAGAGAGAAAGAGAGAGACAGAGGTAGAGACAGAGTGAGAAACAGATCCTCCATCCCCTAGATCACTCCCCAAATGGCCACAACAGCCAGTTCTGGGACAGGCTGAAGCTCAGAGCCAGGAACTCCATCCTTGTTACCCATGTGGGTGGCAGAGACCCAAATATGTGGGCCATTACGTGCTGCCTTCCCAGGTGCATTACAGCGAGCTGTATGATCCTTCCCAGTAGGGCATTGGGCATTTGAACCAGTGCTCTGATACAGGATGGTGGTGTCACAAATGGTGGCTCAGCATGCTAGGCCACAGTGCTGGCCCATAGTTGCTTCAATTGATTTTTCAGTTGGATTAAGTAAATGTTATGTTGTTTTAAACTCAATGTTCCAACAGCAGCAGGATTCTACAGCCAGAAAATGAGCTGAAAATATGTGTACCATGGATAAACAATTAAATCAATTATCCTCCTTTTAATATTCACTCATATCTTATGGAATATTGAGGAGTATTTATCTCTATATTACAGGATAGCCACATATATTTTCAGTATGTCGGATCTATAAATGTGTCATTATTAAACACATAATACATATATTAAGATTACTCCACCCCCAGTCTTGTCTCCACTCTCTCTTCCTTAAGTAACCCTTGGATCTAAAGGCACTTTATTTTACTTACGGGATTTGTGGCCACTAAAGCCTGATTGTTGGCCACTGCAGTGAGGTGAATGATTGTTACAACAGAATTACAAACAAAAGAGAAAAATAGATTTTTGTGCAAGGTAATCCTCTGGCAACTTAGGCTCCTAAAAGGCAAGAGAAAAAAAGTTCAGATATTATAAAATGTTTCCACATTTTTGTTAATTTTCCCTCAAATAAAATTCAGCCCCAATTCACATCCACCTTTCTAATTTTGGAAGAAATATTTTTCTATCCAAGAGTCACTCATGATAAAATCTTAAATAAGGCTAACCTGTAATTCTTCATCCTAGAGACAAATAAGTTGCTTTAGCAGAGGTAGATTACATATGGAATAAGAAATTTGCCCTATAAAGCTCCTACATGAATTTCCTCTGTTAATTCCAGAACATGAGGGGCTGGCATTGCTGCATAGCAAGTAAAACCACTACCTGCAATGCTAGCAAACCATATGCACGCTGGTCAAAAGTCCTGTCTGCTCCACTTCTGATCCAGCTACCTGCTTATGTGCCTGGAAAGCAGTAGAAGACAGCCAGAGTCCTTAAGCCCCTGCCACCCACACTGGAGACCAGGAGGAAGCTCCTGGCTCCCAGCTTTGGACCTTCCCAGCTTCAGCAGTTGCTGCAATTTGGAGAGTAAACCAGCAGAAGGAAGACTCATTCTCTCTCCCCCTCTCCCTCTCCCTCCCTTTCCTCACTTGTTTCTCCCTCTCTGTAATTCTGCCTTTCAAATAAATCTTTTTTAAAAAAAATTCAGAACATATTATTTAAAAATTTAATTCTTCAAATGTAAAACAGATTTACTGATGTTAGGTAATCAATAAAAAATTATGCAGCTAATTAATTTGAACATCTTAGATTTGTCTGTCAAATTCTCACACATATGATGTGCTTTTCATTACAATATGTAGGCTCTTCTATGTATACCATCTTTTTTTGTTTTGTTTTTATGGTGGTGGTGGTTGTTATGCAGACACATCATGAGAAAGATAATATTGTATTTAGAAGAACTGATAAAAAATATAGACTTAACAACCCATTATTCAGCTTCATTATTCAGCTTTACCACATTTTTATGATAGGCCCAATCATGCAAAATACATACATACAAACATACATAGTATCACTTACTAAAGTATTTCCTCTTGTATAAAACAGTGGAGGTGCACTGATCATGTGGAGTTTGTGTAAAAGTAGATAAAGTAGAGGAATTGTTCATGATAAGTGGAGCACCACTCTTCAGAATGAATCTACATTCACTCTGAAATTATCTCTATATAGACTGCCTTACACAAGCTCAATTAAAAAAAAATAAAAGCACTACCTTCTTCATGAAACATTTACCTAAAAGCTTATTATGGGTAACATTAAAAATGAAAGAATATAATCCCCTTGAAGCTGAAAACATATCAAGTCTAAACACATCTAGGAAAACACAAAGAATCATTTCATTACAGAAACATCTCAGTTTGCGTGTTTAACTAAGTTATACAGTTATTAGCATCATGCTAGATAATACACCCTATATAATTTAAACCAAAGACTTCTACATCGTAAACTTCAAGGAGGCAACTGCATTGGGGCACAGTGGGTTAAATTGCTGATTGCTGTGTCAGCATCTCCAATCAGAGCATCAGTTGAGTCCCAGCTGCTCTATTTCCAATCCGATGCCCTGCTAATACACCTGGGAAAGCAGCGGAGGACAGAACAACTGCTAGTGCTGCTGACATTCACGTAGCAGCTCCTGACTTCAGCCTCCTCCAGCCTCTGGGGGAATGAACCAGCAGATGGAAGATTCTCTCTCTCTGTGTGTGTCTCTCTCTCTGTCTCTCTGTCTCTCTCTCTCTCTCTCTCTGTCACTTTGCCTTTCAAATAAGTAAATTATTTTTTAAAAGAAACTTCTAAGGAGATTTTCATCTAATTTTATGACTGCATTCCATTATCCTAAATACCTATGTGTTCAGGATATTAGACTTAGGAAAGGATACCAAGGTTTTCTATATTTCAAAATGCAAAAATTAAGCTATGTTGCTTCTGAAACCTCTTCCAGCTATATATGTGTGGTTTTATATATGCAGCTCTAATATTTGAAAGAACCTAGAAATGTATTCAACCTAGATAATATTTACAGATTGTCAAAATGTGCATTCCACTAAAAAACGTGAGTGCTGTTAGTGGAGACTTCTTTGAAAGACATCATGGACAAGATGGCTCTTGGAAAGATCACTGAGTATGAGAAGACGGTCAAATACCAGCATGTGTGTGAAATCCAGCTGGAGTCCCTCAAAATCAAAACAACTGAGAACAGCTTGTTTCATATTAGAGAGTCACATACTTGACTTTGTAATGCATACAGTGGTTAAGAGGCTGGCTGGGATAAAGCTTGAGAACAGGGTGTTGATAATTTTCTACAGAAATGAAGGATCTTTGGGAATTTTGAATAAGCAAGGAGCATGATTCTTGTTATTGTTTAAGGCAATTCAACACCAAAGGAAAGACAGCTCAATTTTCAATAAAATACCATAGCACTGCTTTCTGTTAAGTGACTATGAATTGAACTGATGTATAGCAGAAGAAGCCTAGTACAGAATACTCTTTCCAAAATATTTATATTATATATCATTTATTTCTGTAACTTATCACTCTTGTATGATATAAGATATGAACATACACAATGGCTACATGGTCTTTTTAGAAATCACTGCCTTAAGCTTATCCTGTTTCTATGGAGTGCCAAGTATTGTTTAGAAAGGAACTGCTTACCCATGTAAACATGCAACTTCTCTGTAACAGAATTTAAGTAACTCGGTTACCATGATGGGAAAAAAGTAAAATGTTTTCCTTAACTGAGCCATTTTTCCATTTTCTGTTGAACACCCTTATATCTAGGAACATTGCATGATATATATAATTTTGGAGTTTTGAAATTATGGCCAAAAGATTGGGAAGAGCTGCTTAGAGAGCAAACCTGAAATATGTGTAAGTAGTAACTTGGAAAAGAAAGAAAACAAGCACTGGGGCCGGCGCCATGGCTCACTTGGTTAATCCTCCTCCTGTGGCACTGCTATCCCATATGGGCGCCAGGTTCTAGTCCCAGTTGCCCCTCTTCCAGTCCAGCTCTCTGCTGTGGCCCCGGAGGGCAGTGGAGGATGGCCCAAGTGCTTAGGCCCCTGCACCACATAGGAGACCAGGAGAAGCACCTGGCTTCTGATCGGCTCAGCGCCGACCGTGGCAGCCATTTGGGGAGTGAACCAACGGAAGCAAGATATTTCTCTCTGTCTCTCTCTCTCACTGTCTATAACTCTACCTGTCAAATAAATTAAAAGAAAAAGAAAACAAGTGCTAAAGAAAACTTTTTTTAAAAAAGCAATGCTTGAATACAAAATCATCATGAGGTAAAAGTAAAAGGATAGGAGATGAAAGTATAATACGTGTGATAAGGTTAGATTAATTAAAATGCTCATTGTGGTCAACTGAAAATGATTTTAGTTTGCTTTTTAACACTTAAATGTCTTGTCTTCCTCTATGGTGTTCTGTATTTCCTTTCCTCTCAGAACCTCCTATTTTCTCAGGACTCTTTTTCCCCTTCAATCTCTCTCAAAAGACAAGGACTCAGGGATGAACTGCTGGTATATATTCTCTTGTAAAGACATGACTATTGTGAGTACAGCCACCACAAAAGCCCTTCTTACTCTTTCAGTAGAAAATAAAGAGATTTACTGAGTGTCCCTTTTTTATATCTAAACAATGTCTTTATGGACAAAATTTAAAAATACAACAATGAGATTAGAGGATGCATAAAAACATGTCATTACAGAGACATAAAATCTGATTTTGAATATTTTATAATATTATCCACATAGCATGTTTCCCTAGATAATCCACTTTGGATAATTCGAACCAAAGACTTCTGCTTTAGAAACCATGATATCCAATTTTGCTGTCCAAATTAATAAACTGGAACATTGCCAAAGCATTTTCACTTTCTGATGTATAAATATGTCCTACTATCTAAACATTAACCTGTTACCATAGTTTCTTCCATTTCTGCCTGCCGGCACTGTGCAACTTAAACAAATGCAGAGAGATGATATCTCACATATGGTATCCATCAGTGGTGGTAAAAATGGCTCAGATTTTTCTGGTGATGCATATTGTTTTCTTCTAAATATATTCATTAACACATGTAAATATATTGGTACAAATAAAATAAACTTGTAATTGAAAACCAGAAACATGTGATTGGTAAACAAAGGATTTTTTTAAATGAGGCCCTAAAATTATGAGATGTCTTTTTCAAATGTTAACCTATAAATAATTTTATCTACTGCAAATTCTTAAATGTCCATATTTCATTCAAAATACTAGAATCAATTATTTATAGGCTTAGAGAATGCTTTACAAAAAACTCTCTTGGCTTTCTTTAAATTTTATGATATCCTTTTCCAATCTAGCATAACCACAAAATGGAATATGTGGTTTGTGGGTCTGGACTGTCTCCACTTCAAAACTCGACATGTAATCATTTTAGAATGCCATTTCAATATGCAATTTTGGCAGGCTGGGTTATAGAGGAAGTTGGGGCAAGTGTGTCAATGAAATCATTATACTTCATATGAATTATGATCATATGTTTTCTGTTCTTCGAGTCAGTACATATAGTTTAGAGCCATGTACTGAGAGTGAATCTGCCACTTTCTTACACTATAAGTTTGAGTAAGTTATTTAACATCGCTAATCCTTGGTTTTCTCATCTGTAATATGGGTATCGTAATAATACTTCATAGGATTGGCTTGAAGGTTAAATGAAATAAATCATATCATTTGTTTACTGTAATGTAATATTTAACCTATAATGTACACTCATTGTTAGCTTGCTGTTATTTTTAACCTATTATAACCTGGTGAATTTTAATCAATTATTCCTAGTTTCCTGTCACAAGTAATAAAGTAGCATTGATTTTTATCTCAGTAATATAAATTGCAAATATATTAAAACAAATGTTTTAAATACATCAATGAAACAGTAAACAAACTGTCATCTTTTTATTACAAAATAAGAATTTAATATTAGGAAGAAATTTCCCCAAGATCAATAAAAACTGATCAAGCAACTTAAGTTGCTTTCCCCATAATTTTCATCCTTCCCATGGTTGTCTCCAAATTACTATGTTCACTATCATGGTGACATACCATACTGTTCCATCTTCACAATTCTGCACTAGTACAAGCAAAAAACTTGCCTTTCCTTTTCCATTTGATGTTTACATGAGTAGGAATTTCCAAACCACTCTTCTCAATGCTAATCGTGAGCAAATCAAATAATAGGAGGAAGAAATACAAGCAATACAAATATAAACCAGTCTGCAAAGTAGTGCTTTCTTATTCTAGTTTATCTAATTTAATTCCCAGATACTCAGATTTTTTTTTCCAGTAAACATTAACATAAATCTGAGAGGAACGCTTTTGTCAATCTGGACACTGCCAAAAACAACAGGCGGCCGGCGCTGCGGCTCACTAGGCTAATCCTCCGCCTTGCGGCGCCGGCACACCGGGTTCTAGTCCCGGTTGGGGCACGGATCCTGTCCCGGTTGCCCCTCTTCCAGGCCAGCTCTCTGCTGTGGCCAGGGAGTGCAGTGGAGGATGGCCCAAGTGCTTGGGCCCTGCACCCCATGGGAGACCAGGAGAAGCACCTGGCTCCTGGCTTTGGATCAGCGCGCCTACTGCAGCGGCCATTGGAGGGTGAACCAATGGCAAAGGAAGACCTTTCTCTCTGTCTCTCTCTCACTGTCCACTCTGCCTTTCCAAAAAAACAAACAAACAAACAAACAAAAAACAACAGGCTGAAAACAGCAAATGTACTAACAAGAAAATGAATGCAATATGACTGTCTTTTATCTATTGGACAAAACCCGGAGCTGATAGAATTAGCTGCTTATGTATGACAAGGAGTAGATCTAACTTCCATCAATAGCTCCCGTTTGATGGTTACTGGTGATTCATTTGGTCAGATTACAAAGAGTGTAATGCTCAGTGAAAAATCCCTCTGTGGTAGAAATAGTCTTCCTCCACTGGGACATTCTCGCCTATCATTGCCTTTCAGAGCTGCTAATTAAATTTAACATATGAAGCATGGCTGCATAAGGAACAGCCATATTCATTTCGTATGGCCAACTAATTTTCTCCTATTTATGAATTACCCTGGTACAAGTACTCTTATTGGTCTCCTAATAGGCAGGAAACAATCCAATCTGTCTTTTTGAATCTTGTGATTATTGCCCTCCCCCCAAAAAATGTTTTATAAGTAAAATTTAGAATAATGGAAGCTCCCCCTCATTCAGTCCTTTGAGTACCCCAGGCACAAAGATAAGCACATTAAATTCATTATCTAACAACTCCTTAAAGCAACTTCTTCAATACATTGAGATAAATTGGGCAAGGTCATATTTGTACTAGATGATCTTTTGAATTTGGACACTGAAATTTTTAAGGAAGCAATTTGGCTTTGTTCTACTTTATTATTCACTTGGTTACTTGCTTTTTATTTATGCGGAGTAATATACTGGGCACTATTTCAAAAAACTGAAGGAACAGTTGTGAGTAATACAGAGGATGACTAATTTCATGTTCCTCACATTATGGTGGGAGGTACATAGTTGCATAAATTAATTTATATAATTCCAGATAGTGAAATGTGTTATTTGAGATATTAAAACAAGATTAAGGGATAGAAAGAGGTTATGGTCAGAGAGAGGAGGATACTCTACATACAACTGAAACAGTAAAAGACAGAGAAGAAAAGAGTTCCAAGCAGGAAAGGTATCCTGAGTCAAAGCTCTGAGCTTAATGTTTTTGAGATGAAAGAATAACATGCAATGTGACAAAGCAAAAGTCCACATTTTTTTCCACTTCATAGATGAAAAATTTAGGAACATAATTTACTCAATGACTTCCTGATTCTGAAGCTCATCCCCTTTCATACTGTATCTTTTTTCTGCCTATTAATGAGAACTTGTCTATTATTTTTATTATCTTATCCTCATCTTTCAATTGAAGACCTCACTTTTTCACATATTAATGTTTCTTTGACAACTATTAGCACATAGTATTCACTCATTCCTGATTTTTGTTTTTCCTAAATTCTAAAAAAGATGCTACAATTTTGAGAGTTTACTTTGAATTTCCCCTAATACATATTCATATCTGTATTGAGTATTGGCTAAGAAAGTAATGTGTGTCTGCAAGAATGGAAAATAATATTATAAAACATGACTTTTGAGAGAAAAAAGTTATTTACTTTTATTCTCTTTGAAATTATGAAGCTTTAATCTATTCAAATAACAAATATGCTAAGCAAGGAATAAGTTTTGTCATAATGATTACCATTCTATTTCCACAAAAAATTAGGTATGCTTAAATAGCACAGCATGTTTTAATTTTCTCAAGCAATATTAAAGAAACAGATTTGTAAAGAAGTGCATATTTATCAAAAGTCTCGGCAGAAATGGAAATACATTATCTGTAAAAGGCATTTATGACTAAATAATGCTTTTTTTGTTATAAATAAATCTAACTCTCAAATGCAGTTATTTGCTTTTCACTTTTGTACCTAGAATTCTCCTCCATATGCCAGTAATACCAATTACCTTACAATGGAACTGTTTTGTTTTGAAGCAAATTTATTTCTTCTTGCACTTCTCTGTCCTTAGACCTGATGCTCTAATGTGGAAATGCAATTACTGTATTATATAATTACAGCGCACATGTATTCAAAGTTTTCCAAACAAGATTCACATTACTGAGTAATAATGTTTTCAGCTCTCACTACATTCATGTATGTGGGAGATGGTTTTATCAGTGCATTGATTAAAATTGATTAATTTGGAAATAGGCTGAGTATGATTTAATAAAACATTGTAAGCAAAACTATAGTTCAATAAATAATATCTGATGTTAAGCTGGGAAGCCTGGGATGCATGTAATTGAATAGAACAGATCTTAGGACAACAGTGGATAACAAATTTACAATAAATGGATGTGCCTCAAAGTTAAGAAAGCAAGGATGATGCTAGATAGGCACTGAGAAGTATGCTACTGAGATAAAGCTAGATGGTTATTTTTGAATTCAGACCTCATCAAACTTCTACCTGTGCAAATTTGCCAAGTTTTAAATAAATTAGTTAAGTGATAGTGCTGATTGTCCGGAAAGTTACATCAAAGTGCTCTATAGAATGAGATTCTCTGCTGTCCGAGGTTCAGTGTAGGATTTCTTTAACTAATTACCGCTGTTTAAATTTAATTTAAAGACCAAATATTGCACAATTTCAGGAGAAAAATGATAGCTAAAATTAAAAATTACACTTGCTCAAATTCAAGAGAAATAGGAAGAAACTTGAAATGACATAGAAGTTCACAATATGATAAATTTATTCATATATGGTCTAGAAAAAGGGTGAGCCCTTAAGTAATTGTCTTGAAAATCAGAAATACAAGTAGTAAATGATTAATTTAATGAGATAATTTGAGAGTGCTTTGGCCTGCCAGCTGAAAAGGTTTTTTTTGTTTTTTTTTTTTTGTTTTTTTTTTTGCTGAACTTTACATAATTGCAAACTATGGCAACTGCCTAGAGAAAACAGCACTGTCTATATAATTGCAAATATTCAACTTGACTTTAAAATTGACTGGAATCAATGTCTGGGATGTCAGCAAAGGTAATCTTTCAAAAAGAAAGAAAAGAACCGCTTTTTTCTTCAAGCAAGTCAGGTATTATTATTCACTCTTAGACGCGACAGGATGGAGCCCTTTGGGATGAAAGTCAGAGAGGTTTGCTATGCTCTCAAATTTTAAACAGTAATTAAAATATAATTTATAACTAATTCCAGAACAGTTTATTTTTTATCTAAAGGGTTTTGCTTTGTTTTTCCAAGGATCATTATAAGGAAATCATTGCCTCTCAGGGCTTGGCAAACCCCAAAGTTGTTACGTGTCTGTCTGTCTGTCTCTGACTCCCTCCACCTTTTATCTTCTGCTCTCCTTTTTTAAGTTGGCTCTAAAATAAAACAAGTACATCTATTGAATCATGTTTCATGTTCTCTGTTTCTAATTTAAAGTGGATGAGTAGTAGAATTTCCATTTATAAATAAGAAATAGCAAACAGTACCCTAAATCAACATTTTGTATAGTTCTTGTTTTTTATTAGCACGGATCAGTGACTTTGATTTAGCAAAGGCGGGGCTGGCGGGGAGCAAGGAGAGTTTTCTCTATCAAAGGCTAAGTGAGGGTAACTACAGAGACGGGAACTAGTTTACAAAGCAGAAAGGATATGTTGGTAGATTTTCTTTTATACACCATGATTTTATCTGAAACATCAGCTCTTCTAGGAATTATTTCCAGGTTGTTACTTGGAATAAAGCTAATTATTTCTATTGGCCCTGACTATACATGAGCATGCTTCATGAACCATTCAGTTTCAGCCTTTTCTGATGTGACCCTGGTCTTCCTTTGATCTAGCTGCAGAGCATCCCATCTTGTTTTACACAGATGCTTCTACTGATTAGAATTTTAAGGAGTCTTAGTACAATAATGCCTTTCTTTGTTAAAGGATACAACAAAGGCCAGACAAAATCAAGGGAAGTATTGTAGGTCACATATACGAGATGAGCAAGTCAGTCCTAGAAGGAAGCTTCAAAGCCATATCATGTCTTTATTCCTCAAAAATTTATTCAGTGCACACTGTGCACAGGGTTCTATGCTGAGCACCCAGGGATTTTTAAGGAAACAAAACAGAGAGGTCTCCTGCTCTAACAAAGCTGAGAGACATCCTTTCCATTACTCGTAGAGGCTTTTCTTGTTTCAATAGATAGTTTTGAAGGGTGTATTTTGGAAGTGTCTAAATTCAAAACTACAAATTCTTTAATATTCAGGATAATATATAGAACATATACAGAATAAGCTACATGGTATTCTCTGGTTATAAAAGAAGCCTCAGGGCCAGTGTTGTGCCATAATGAATTAAGCCATCACTCGTGATGCCAGCACATCATGTCAGAGTCCCAGTTGCTCTGCTTCTGAACTAAGTTCCTGATAAAGTTCCTGGGATGGCAGTGGAGAATTATCCAATAATTTGGGACCCAGCCGCTCATGTGGGAAACCAAGATGGAGTTCCTGGCTTGTGGCTTCAGATTGGCCCAGACGTGACTGTTGAGATCATTTGGGGAGTGAAACAGTGGATGGAATATTTCTCTCTCTCTCTTTACTCCCCCTTGACAGTTGCTCTGCTTATAAATAAATAAAGTCTCATTACTCTAGACAGATTTACTTAATCATGTTTTTCTAGCACAATTATAACAATTTGATTTGTAAAATATGCATTTTATGTTTAATTATTGTGCTACATGAAAATTATTTTAAAAATACTTATAAATGTGGTCCATCTAAAACTAGAATTATATTCTTTAATTTCATCTTTAAAGACCCTTCTGGCATAATATTCCTACCAGGGCTGAATATCCACATTGAGACTTTTTACTGGGCTAACAATGAAAACTGATAGCATAGCCAAGAATAGATATATTTCTTGAGCCAGACAATGCCTAATACGGCTTCTCACTGATAATGGTGATATTATGTTTAACGTTGGTTTATACTCTCTCCTATAATTATATTTATACATATAAAAATATTTAAATGTTCTATCTTACTAGAAAAAGGTTTCTCACGTTTAATCTAAGTGCTGACAATGAATAGCAAAGAAATATAATTTGTAGCTTTGATTCTTTCTGTACAACTCTATTTTTTAAAGATGATGAAAGTCAAATAAAATGATTAAGCCAAATAGAACACAGATTGGGAGGAACCTTGGAAAAGTTAATTACTTAAAAAGCAAGGAAAATTAAATGATAGACTACAAAGCATGTTGAAGTGGATAATTTCTACACTTGGTTCATATCTGGACCTGAGTCGAGGAATTTTAAGAAATTAGATTTGTGGCTGGCTCCGTGGCTCACTTGGTTAATCCTCTGCCTGCAGCGCCAGCACCCCGGGTTCTAGTCCTGGTTGGGGCACCGAGTACTAGTCCTGGTTGCTCCTCTTTCAGTCTGGCTTTCTGCTGTGGCCCTGGAGGGCAAAGGAGGATGGCCCCGGTGCTTGGGTTCCTGCACCCACGTGGGAGACCGGGAGGAGGTACCGAGCTCCTGGCTTACGATTAGCGTAGTGCCGGCATGGGGGAGTGAACCAACGGAAGGAAGACCTTTCTCTCTGTCTCTCACTGTCCATAACTCTCTCTCTCTGTCTCTCTTTCTCACTGTCTAACTCTGCCTGGCAAAAAATTAAAAAAAATAATAATAATAAAAAATTAGATTTGCAGGTTATCAGAGGAAATAGTGAGAAATGGAAGAGAAAGGTATCAGATTTTTTTCCTAAATTTCTGGCTATTGCCACTGGATTTCTGATGGTGTCATTCATGAAGATGGGTCACTTTGGAAGAAAACCAACTTCAGGTTAGAAGGAGGTAGATATAATGAATTTGTTTTGAACAAACTTTTGAGATGACGTGTTTCAAGAGCCATAAAAAGATATATAGCTGTTGACCAAGATATCCCAAGACTCTGGGACTGTAGCCTAAGAAAATATTGCAAAATATGGGAAAAGTTATAGCTGAAAATGTCCATTGCAGTGTTTTTTATTAATAGAAAAACATGGAAGCAATGTTAATGTTCCAAAATAGAGGACTGACTCAGTAAAACTTTGTGAACCCATGAAATAGAATATTATTTCCAATTTAAATGGCTGTTTTAAAAAAAAAATTAAGTGACATATAAAGCACTAACAAACATCAAGTTGTAAAAATTGTTAAAATAGCTTACACACTACAAATAAAACTAAAAATAAGTAAGTATGAAATAAAACTGGAAAAATACAAGAAATTTCTGGATAGGAGGTAAGAATTATAACAGTATTGTATACTTTCCTTAAAAATTAATAATATGCTTAGATTTTTTTCTACTCTTTCAAAAATACTGCAAATTTAAATCCCAGTCTTAAAACTGAAGCTTGTCAGTTTCTTTTAATTAATGGTTGCATTATTTTTCTCTAGCATTAAAAAAAAAAACTTTAAAACTTGTAGATACTTTGCCCAAGAAAACTGCTAGACAGTTTTCAAGCCCTTATGATTTATATTTTATGCCACTAGTGTAGTGGCTGATTGACTTTATATCCATTCATAGACTTAAAGTTCTTCATGCTAAAAACTTACGTAATATTAGTTACATGAAAATTAATTCTGTGTATTTATTTGTGTATATGATAGGTAATTGTCATAACTTAAAAATCTGAGTTCTACAGTACTGCATAGATATTAGGGCAGTTTGCTACATATTGTGATGCATCAATTCCAAAAGCAAAAAGTCATACTTTTACATTTGGATACCTTCTACTGTTAAATTGCAAAGATTTTGTTATCAGGGATAAAGAAAAACCATGAATTATATCCCAAATTATTAGGTTAGTCTATTATGCTAAATGAGAATTTGAATTTTTAATTTCATTTTGTATCTTCTATATTCACTAAATTAAATGTTAATCTAGTTTTATTGCCGTATTTTCCCAATAAGTGTGTTAGCACCAACAACATTGTTTCAGGTTGTCAATTAGCATAAATAATATGTCACTATGGAAAATAGTCCATTTTCTATTCTTTGTAACTGATATTTTAATCTATTACACAATTATAGTGATTTTTCCTATGCTAAAGATAGCCTTCATCTAAAGAGAAAACCTTATCTTAGCTAACAATGTATTTAAGAGTAAAGACATGAAAGTATAATAGGCTGTCCAGAATCAACTGATATGATATTATTAATAATAAAGACAGTGACCGGAAACTGGAAGTTTATTTTGAGCAAGAAATTTTTGCAACTTGTAAAATATAGAATGATGAATTTAATTGTTTGCATTGTTTTCCAATTTTAGAAAAAAAACTCTTTACAATTAATATTGATATAATTTTACAGTTTATTAAATAAAGTTTCACATTTAAACTTGTACAGAAATGTTGAATTAGATTTATTCACATAGGTTAGTTTTTTGGTGTTTGCTGTCAGTTTAAAATGATGCCTAGATAATGTTGTAAAACAAAAGTGCCATTGAAAGGTATTCTTTCAGGCTCTACAAAATAATTGTTGGTAAGGATGTTTAAAAAGGTTTAAATTTCCAAAGGTAGCAATTCCAGTGTAATCTCTAGATCACACAATTTTGAGTCCATTGAAGTAATTTTAATCCTTCGAGTATGGGCTAAAAGCTGGGGCTCAAGTCAATATGTAAAAAAATCTTACTATCTAATAATCCCTGGACTTAGATTATTACGCTGAGTTGCAACTCTAGATAGTGGTGTTGTTGCTAATGTTCCAAAAGGAGGAGGAGGGAAGCTAGAGTGGGAGATGGAAAGGAGGGGAAGAAGAAGAGAGTAGAGAGAAGACAATAATGACAATGATGAAAATACAATGAAATATAGATATTTACTCTTGTCTGACTGTATTCTATAATTGCTGGTAGTGATCAAAATTATAAAAACCATGTTAGGGCATATAATAATACATATGTGTTCTGAAATTTACTCTACTGTAAATTCAAAAGTTTCTTGATTGTTTGATTCAAGAATTGGTGCTGACATCTCTCACCCACACAAAAGGAGTCAATTACAAGTAAAATTGAAAATATAATTTAACCTTTTTAATGAATGCCCTCAAAGCCAAGAAAAATAACCTAGCTCTAATATGTTTATATTACATTTTCAATAACATATTAGATACCATTGCTGATACTCATACAAAATTCCAGTACCTGTAATGCACATGTACATATAATTAAAAGTGATTAACAATTTCAACAGTTAAGGTGATCTATAGTATTTGTTAATTACCAAAGAAAATACAGTTAGATTTATGTATTAGCTTGATCCCCTTCTTAATATGACTTGATTCTTATATTCTGTTAATTTGTGAAATTGGTGACATTTCATCAACTTTTCTCTTCATATTTTACAAAGCAAAGTCAACTATTTCAACTTCTAAAATATTCCAATTATTTTAAGTATTATTAATGGTCGATATCTTATGTATTGTGTCAACATTTGAGTTAAATATGCCTGTGACACTGCATTCACCATAGACACCTGGTAGCTTTTAAAATATCTTTTACTTACTTGAAATAGAAGAATATGCCAAGTGAGATAAGCAGTGATGCAATAGATAATCCATGTCCAATTATAGTCAGGTAAAACAAATTCAGTGCAGTCTATAATTTGTATGAATAAAAAAATTAGGCTCATGTTAATACTATGAATATCTACCATCCTACATGTATAGAAGCTCAAATTCATTTACCAAATATGCAAATTATCAGATGACTTAGAAAAAGTTATAAATTATATGCTCTTTTATTTCATAAATGAATTTTCACAAATGAAAAGCCACATATAAAATCTATGAAATCATACTTTTTCTGATTTTTTATTTTTTTAATATAAGAAACCAATATATTATGTTTTGTGCACCTTAAATCAAATGCTCCACATGATTTATTTTAGTCAGACTTAACAGCAAACTAAAGCTTTCTTTCACTAAGGCATCTCTGTGTTTCCTTTGACAAATTTGAGGCTCAAAGTCAAATCCCAATATGATAATTCATGAGATTCATTCATGTACACAATTGTATTATTTCTCCTCATTTTGACTTTTCTATTTCATTTTTGTCTGTATTCTGTTTCACTGTAACCTATCAATCTGGTGTTTTTTTTTTTTTTAATTTTCTTTCAAGTCTTTCTTTGAATAATCAGGGAATTTATGATTTATAAATATAATAAGAGCTGATAGTTACCAAGTGCTTACTATATGCCAATCTCCTAAGTACTTTCCTTGTATTAAGTGAAACCTTATGAAAGCCATAAATCTATTGTTATTAACATTTTATACCTGCGGGAACTGATGCAGAGAGAAGTGAAAAGCTTTCCCTGATTTCACACACCTGATTTGGAGCAGAAGCAAGAAGTTGGATATCATTGTCACACACTAACTCCATATACACACATGTGCAAATACATGCAGGCATTTTTATAATCAAAGCTTTCTTATTGTTATAAACTATGATTAAACTTGCCTTTAATGTATGATATTAAAAGTGAGAATGTGAAATGGGCATTAGCCTAGTGGTTAAATGGCCGTTTAAGATGTCCTTGTCCCACACTGGAGAACCGAAGTTTGGTATCTGGCTCTGGCTCCTGACTACAACTTCCTGCCAGTGGACACCCTAGGAGGCAGTGGTGATGGGTTAAATATTTGAGCTCCTGGCACTCATGTTGTGAGACCTGAATGGAGTTCCCAACTCCTGGCTTTGGCCCAGCCAGTATCAGTCCTAGCTGTTACAGGTATTTGGGAATTAACTGGTAAATTTGAGTGCTCTCTCTCTCACTCTTGCTCTCTTTCTTTCTCTGTGTGTTTGTGTGTATCTGAGTCTCAAATTAAATAAATATCCAAAATAACTATAAAGTGGAAACTTGAGTGAAAGTACTCTAACAGTAGTCTTTTGCTGCAGTCAAGATGGGGCTGTTCAAACCCTGCTGAGTTTATCCTGTTTACTTAAGCACAATTTCTGAGGTTATTGTAGAAATTCCACCACAAATAACAAGTGTCCCCTTTCTTACACTTTTAAGGTACGTTTTCCTTGGGAAATTTGAAACACCAATACTAAGACTTTGGTTTGTAAATAGGCTGTTACCTAACAGGATTGCTTCATCAGTGTAATGACAGAATCAAGAATTCTTTCCACATGTAGTTTTCTTCATGGCTCTTCTCAAATTATACTATGAAAAGATTTTATAATGAAATGGCACACAGAGTTTTCTGCAATAGTGTATTGAGAAACTGCTTAAATCATGTATATTACATCTAAATTCATGATCATAAAAGTACCTTCACTTTCTCATGTGTGTTCACATTACACCGGGTATAATTGGTCCATGTTCTGTTGCTTGCTGGATGTCTAAACCAGTTTCCATCTTGGTCACAGATCTTTGTAACTTTCTCTTTAAGATTAAAGAGGAAATCAATCACTTAATTAGCCTAGGATGTATTAAACAGATGTTAATTGGATTAGTGCAGAAATTTCTGCTTTTTACCTGAAGGGTCAAAGTCCTGAAAGTAATCAGGGCAGTGCTGCATTGACTCTGTTCCTGCGGCAACATCATTCCAGCACAGCCACCCATCCCAGGTGCGGTTGCAGTAGACACCTGCAAATGGAGTGAACACTGGGGATAAGAAAATTCTCTCTGGTCAGGCTGGCAGGTGGGATGTCTTTTAAGGGTGGTTCCACAATGACATGAAATAAAGCCTGTCTACTGAAAATGAAGGTGTCATATAAATTCCATTGTAATTACATTGGTTTTGTAGCAAGTAATTATTAGAATAACTAATTTCTGAATCAAATTTAAGAATAGCTAAATGGGCCTATGCCGCGGCTCACTAGGCTAATCCTCTGCCTGCGGCGCCGGCACCCCAGGTTCTAGTCCCAGTTGGGGCGCCAAATTCTGTCCCGGTTGCTCTTCTTCCAGTCAGCTCTCTGATGTGGCCAGGGAGTGCAGTGGAGGATGGCCCAAGTGCTTGGGTCCTGCACCCGCATGGGAGACCAGGAGGATGCACCTGGCTCCTAGCTTTGGATCGGAGCAGTGCACTGGCCGCAGCGGCCATTTGTGGGATGAACCAACAGAAGAAAGACCTTTTTCTCTGTCTCTCTCACTGTCTAACTCTGCCTGTCAAAAAGAAAAAAAATTAAAATAGCTAAATGTATAAAAATGTCTAGATCTAATTCAAATTTTCTAATGTGGTTATTAGCTCAGTAAGTCTAGTGGACTGGTCCTTAACCATAAGATAGTGATTAAATAGTGCCTTCACACTTGAAATTCAAAATATATGGGATTCTGAAATGTTTATTTTAAAAACCTTATTTTTAGGACAAAGTGTGTTTCTCAACAAACACACTGTATTTCCTATCATTTAACCCTGGAAGATATTTATTTAGGCTCTTCCACCAAATTCTAGTCTTCCTTCCCTTTCTTTTCAAAATCTCACATTTTTTTTCCAATGAGAAGAGGAAGAACCTGTTAGATTACAATATGTAAAAATTTTAAAGGCATAGAAAAATTAACTGGTCAATGTTCCAGTGTTATTGCAGGCAATAATCAAATAAAGTAATTTTCTAACTTGTCAAGTATGGATAGAACCATGAAAGCAGCATGAGATGTTCATTTTTCTTAACAGACTTGCACAGCAATCTTGAAATTATCTAGTTCTTGTGAATTTAGAAAACTTCTGATAGTCTGAAAGTCTAAATAATTCTAATGTTATAAAATCTAGAGAAACACCTCACATAATCTGTTTTCTCTCTTGTGATTTCTAGTTATTTAAATTCTTTGCATCCATATGTTACTAGTTTAAATACAATTTTCAGAGAAAGTCTTCTTGATATAGTTTCAGAAATCTTCTCAAACATATCCATTTTATATAGGCCCCAAAGGGTTTATCTAACTAACTACAACACAAGCAGCATGATAGAGTGAAAGGTCTAGAGGTTTTCAAATTGTGATTTATGGCATTTCAGTGAGGTTTGAATAGTCATTCCATTAATATAGTTTTTGTAGTCAGATGGATTTTGGAAATATGAATTTAAAATAAAGACAATTCTTTACTGCAAGATTTTCAAGACCATTTGAATTAATTTCATTATCCCATACTTACCTCACTACAGAATTATATAAACTCTTATAAAAGTATCCCTGTTGTTAGACAATTATATTTAAAAGCTGCTTTTACATATATTTAGATGATCTGGATGGGGTTACTTCAGTAGTTCTAAAAACATCAAGATGTTAATGATAAAGTGAGAAGCTGGGTCAATTAACAAAGAATATAAATATAAATAGTTTAATTACTAATTCCACCCCTATTGACCAAAATGGAATAAATTGTCATTTTCTGGCATGTTTTAAAACATTTTTAACTGGATAGATATAAAAATATTTTGACAGATAACATATAAATGTGTCTCCAAGAGATTATATTTCCTTATTTCATTAGATTAAGAGTTAAAAAGTTGTCCAATGTGGAAAAGAACATGCTTTTCATGCCCTTTTTTAACAATTAAGTTCATTTTGCCAATTACAAATATGAAGGTAATTCAGATAGTTTGTGGAAAAATGGAATTTAAAAATAAGTAATCTTGGCTGGCACCGCAACTCAATAGGCTAATCCTCTGCCTGTGGCAGTGGCACACCGGGTTCTAGTCCTGGTCGGGGTGCCAGATTCTGTCCCGGTTGACCCTCTTCCAGGCCAGCTCTCTGCTGTGGCCCGGGAGTGCAGTGGAGGATGGCACAAGTGCTTAGGCCCTGCACCCACATGGGAGACCAGGAGAAGCACCAGGCTTCTGGCTTCGGATCAGCACAGCGCTGGCCGTAGCAGCCAATTGGGGGGTGAACCAATGGAAAAGGAAGACCTTTCTCTCTGTCTCTCTCTCCCACTGTCCACTCTGTCTGTCCAAAAAATAAATAAATAAATAAGTAATCTTGGTGCAAAAGAGTTTTAGAAGAAGAGGCATTTGGCCTAGTGGGTAAAATACTGATTAGGATGCTCGTAACCGATTATTCAACCATAAAAAAGAATGAAATCCTTTCATTTATGTCAACATGGAGGATATTATATTAACTGAAACAGATTAGACACAGAACCCTATAATCTCGCTTGTATATTAAAACTAAAAGAGTTGATCTCATAGAAGTATACATGTAGAATGGTAGTTACCAGGGACCAGGCAATAGGAACAAAATGGGGGACTTGGAAAGATGTAGGTCAAAGGACACAAAATTTCATTTATACAGGAGGAATAAATTCAAGAGCTCTATTGTACAATGTGTTGATTATAATTATCATAAGTTAGGATTAAGTATCAAAGGGATCACATAAACAAGATTAGTGTGTGCTAATAATAATTGATAGAATTAAAAAGGAGAGAGCAATCCAACATGGGAAGCGGGATACACAGCAGAATCATAGAATGACAAATGCCCTATACAGCACTCTGGCCTCAGAATCAGCCTTTAAGGCATTCAGATCTGGCTAAAAAGCCCAGGAGAGTATCTCAGGCATGGAAAGCCAAGACACTGTGGCAAAAAATGACCTAAATGAAAGATCTCTGTGAGTGAGATCTTGGTGGAAAGAAGGGGCCATCAAAGGAAGAGGTACCTTTCTCTGAAGGGAGGAGAGAACTTCCACTTTGATTATGGCCTTGTCTAAGTAAGTTCAGAGTTTGTGAACTCAAGAGGCTTCCATAGCCTTGGCAGCTCGTGAAAAGATCCTTGGGTGATTACTGACATCATAAATAAGAGTGTCAATTGTTAAATCAACAACAGGAATCACTGTGAACTTGCTCCTCATGTAGTACCTCTGTCCTTCATGTGTTGTGCTATGTTAATTAATGGTAAAACTAGTATTCAAAACAGTACTTTATACTTTGTGTGTCTGTGTGGGTGCAAACTGTTGAAATCTTTACTCAATATAGAGTTGATCTTCTGTATATAAAGATAATTAAAATGAATCTTAATGAAGAATGGAATAGCAGATTGAGTAGGAAATAGGATAGTTTGGGGGTGGGAGGGTGGTTATGGAGGGAGGAACTGCTATAATCCAAAAGTTGTACTTTTTTTTTTTTTTTAATTTTTGACAGGCAGAGTGGACAGTGAGAGAGAGAGAGATAGAGAGAAAGGTCTTCCTTTTGCCGTTGGTTCACCCTCCAATGGCCGCCGCAGTAGCGCGCTGCGGCCGGCGCACCGCGCTGTTCCGATGGCAGGAGCCAGGTGCTTCTCCTGGTCTCCCATGGGGTGCAGAGCCCAAACACTTGGGCCATCCTCCACTGCACTCTCTGGCCACAGCAGAGAGCTGGCCTGGAAGAGGGGCAACCGGGACAGGATCGGTGCCCCGACCGGGACTAGAACCCGGTGTGCCGGCGCCGCAAGGCGGAGGATTAGCCTGTTGAGCCACGGCGCCGGCCGAAAAGTTGTACTTTTGAAATTTATATTTATTAAATAAAAGTTTTCTATCAAAATATTTAATCACCTATTTCTTGAAAATGCTCAGAGTGGATTTTAAATGTTCCAACCACAAAGTGATAACTGTGGGAAGTAATACATATATTAATTAGCTATATTTAGTCATCTCTCTGTGTGTCTCTCTCTGCCTCTCTCTCTCTCTCTCTCTAAATATATATATATATGAAAACACCATATTAAAGGAGCAATATAAATATAAAATATATAAATATATTAAATATATAAATATGAATATATAAATATGTATTAAAGGAGCAATATAAATATAAGGTATTTATCATAAAATGCTCCTCATAAACAAATAGTTAAAACTGCATATATAACAGACAACTAGCAACTATTTTTTTTAAATGGACCTAAGGAACTCATAATGGCATAATGAAATAACCTTTTAAAAAAATATCAGGTGCATTTAGAATTCCATAGTCATGGTTACCTTCTGGTTGTTGAATGGGATCTTGCATAATTTTTTGGTAACATTCATATTGAGCCGTCATTATTTTATTTCTA
This sequence comes from Lepus europaeus, assembly GCF_033115175.1. Taxonomy (NCBI): domain Eukaryota; kingdom Metazoa; phylum Chordata; class Mammalia; order Lagomorpha; family Leporidae; genus Lepus; species Lepus europaeus. Next base: position 130,883,190 of record NC_084827.1, read on the forward strand.
GTAACCCCCAGCTGAATTAAGTCATCAGGGCTTTCTTCTAATTCTGCAGTGACAAGAATCTAAAGGATTAAAAAACAAACAACAATAGCAACTTCAGATTTTTTAAAATGTCTTTGTCAGAGGCATCTGTCACACTGTAAGCAACAACTGTGGTGAAATGCTTGTTGATCGCGTCTCTTGGGAGAAAAATCTCTGATTGGTCGTTGTTGACAGTTTCCAGGTTATAAATATCTCCACTGTGTCCGATTTCAAACAACCAACCAGACATCAGCAAAGATGGAGTTGAGAAGCTTGATTCAGGGCATTCCTATACATACACTCTAAATACAGACTGAGCTACAGCCTCAAATTTTTTACCTGCTCTGTGAATGCAGGCAAGATTCTTACCAACTGCACCCTGACAAGAACCTTTGCTTTCTTGTTTAAAACAGTATGTAATAACAAAAAGGTAATAGAAGGGATATACCTGGAACCTGGGAAAGACTCAAAATTTGTTGCTATTTTTAGGATATTTAGAGAATCAATATAATGACAAATCCACTAATGAAGTTGGCAAATACCTTTTTTATTGTATGCACATCGGTAAAGGTTTTGGACAACTTATGAATTTATAAGTTCTTCACAATAAGAAGCCTATATAAACCAGTCTTCAACCCATTTCTCAATTTTTGTGTTATTTCTGTTAGCTGTCTTCCTGTAAGGGTTATCTTTCTACTCTTCTTTTGTCCCCACATTCTTGATTTTCTGTTTTATAGAAGGCAGTTGAACCTGGTGAAGTCAACATAATAATATTTCCTAATTCAGGGACACCACTCAAGTTGCACCATCACTTGGTCGCCATTTAAAACAAACTCTCTCATCCTTTGCTTGGTTTTAATTGCCATAAATAGAGTTCTGCCGCACAAGTGATGAATGAAAAATTAGAACCTCTAGGAAATGAACTTTTAAATAAGTTGACTCCCACTCTTCTCAGGAAGTTTGAAGAATTGCATGAATCACTTTTATTCCTACTTGAAATACCCAGATTTACATACTGTTTGTGAAAGAATTCAAACGCAAAGGTCACAATTCCTTATAGGCAATAATGAGATTGGTAATCTGTACATAGATGCCCTGCAGGAAACCAGCTTTGACCTGGGCAGCTCCCTGGCATTCTCAGTGGAGGGTGTGAGCTGAAGAAAGGGCAGTCTCGTCATTTTAATCAAGACAGCATCTAAAAAAGTGCAGAATTTGAACCACTCCTAGACTTGAGAATGTTTTCAAATACAAATGCTGACAGAAATGTAGTCATTTTTCTTGTCTAAGTTTTCTGTATTTTTTCCTGAATTTATTTGTTTAATTCTTTGTGGCATTTACTTAGAAACACCACAGGATAATTTTTGCTGGCACAGATTTGGTCAGATTATGTCTCTCAGTGTCTATACATGACATGAGATAAACACACAGTTTCTGTTTCAATTTGAGAGAGGAAATATATGAATAAAACATTTATATAAATAAAAATGAAATTAACTGTATGAGGCATATTAACCCTGTAGCAGAGCAATTGATTTTTAGTCATCTTTTATCTCCTTTCTGCCTCCAGCCCTACATCCCCAGTACATACACGCAGAGGCACATGAATCCAGACATACGTGTGTGTGCACAAGCACTCAAACACACACACACACACATAGGCCTCCAATTTATCATCCATGCCTACTTATTTGAAAGAATAGATGGGAAAATTAGTTTAAAACACAGGGCATTGTTATGAATTGTCTCTGGAACAATTGATATCAATCAGCTGGCAAGATGAGAGTCCATTAGAATCAACAAGTCAGGCTGAAGACATTCAGCTACTATATATGACTATAGAGCCATTCTTTTGTTGTTGTTGTTTCGAACTCTGATGATTATTTTCTCTAGTGTATTGCACATTTGTATCCATTGATCTTCCTTATTCTGACTCCACACTACTACTCCATCATACTATGCCTGAATTAAAAGCATACACTGAAAGGAAAGAAATTATTATGTTGATTTGATAGAAAATGTAATTAATTTACATATCTAATAAATATTTTGTTATTGTTAATAATTATTAATTATAAGTAATTATAAGGAAGTGAAAACAGAAACAATCATATGTAAGGAGATAAATCATAAGAAATTATTCTTACCATTAAAAAAGGCAAGAGAAACGGAAAATGCAGTATATTCTTTTTCTCCATCATTAAAGCCAAAATGAAATATGGATCTGGTATAAATCAAGCTGCAAAAGAAAATGAAAGAATTAAAATTCATCAATATTTATAAAATAAATACAAATGGTTCTCAACAGAAATTTTTTTAAACTCTGTGATATTTTTAAGGATTTAATTAAATGTATTATGTGTTAAAATGTTTATGAAGATAATGGTTTAAAGTACTAAACAACTTAATAAACATTCAAATTTAATATAGCTAAACTTAAAAGCAAGAAAGTTTCTTACATATGTACTTGTAAGTAATTAGAAAAAAAGTATTTTCTTTGCCTTTGCCAAAATTGAGATATAATGATAGAAGTTTTAAAGAGCTTAATGTGGACATAGTCACATAAATTTGATATCATATTTGTTATACAGATTATTTTATGTGTTAATCTCATTTTTAAATTCTGATTTTACAGTAATTCAAGGAAGAAATCATTCTTAGAAAATTTCTTGAGAATCATCTACACATCATAAAAATGTACTTATAATTAAATATAAATTATTAATCATTAAATATAGTTGATGCTTTTGAACTTAGGAAATTAAAGACTCCTTAAATCATCTACATTATTGAAATGAGGTTACAGATAGAATCCTGAGTTAATAAAAATAGCTTTTAAATTCACTGTCAGCCAGCGCCACGGATCACTAGGCTAATCCTCCGCCTTGCGGCGCCGGCACACCAGGTTCTAGTCCCGGTCGGGGCGCCGGATTCTGTCCCGGTTGCCCCTCTTCCAGGCCAGCTCTCTGCTATGGCCAGGGAGTGCAGTGGAGGATGGCCCAAGTGCTTGGGTCCTGCACCCCATGGGAGACCAGGAGAAGCACCTGGCTCCTGCCATCGGATCAGCCTGGTGCACTGGGCAGCGCTCTGGCCGCGGCGGCCATTGGAGGGTGAACCAATGGAAAAGGAAGACCTTTCTCTCTGTCTCTCTCTCTCACTGTCCACTCTGCCTGTCAAAAATAAATAAATAAATAAATAAAAATAAATAAATAAAATAAATTCACTGTCTTCTTAATTCTAAGAGACAAATATTGCTGGATTGTGTTCATAATATTTACTCCCTAAAAGACCAGCAACAATCTACTCTTAGATGCAATTTTTTAAAATTAATTTTTATTATATACTATTTTAATCAGATATGAATTGCCATAGTATAGCCACAGAATAGAAGATTAATTTAACTAAGTAAAAATTTTGTTTTCAAAAATAGGCAAGAAAATTCCAAGCTATAGCTATTTGCTATAGAACTATGAATGTAGATTTAATAATGTTAGAAAATACGCCATGATTTTATTATTGGGTTAACATCAATATAAGAATTTAAAGTGTTTTCCACATGGTCACATATTTTATTATTCCCATGTCACATGCATTGTCACCATTAATTAGCAAATAGAATCTATATTATTCACCCTCACCAATGACTCACCTGGAAGCAGCTGTTCTATTTAATTATAGTAGTGTTTCTAATATTGTTTTCTCTTCAATCCTCTATCCTGGATTTTTATTATTAGATGATCTTAAAGAAATATAACCAAAAAACAGGAAATGTATTAATCTTTTGTATTCATATTAATATGAAAACATATTATTGAAATAGATAGGAAACAATGAATCAGATTTCAGCAATTCAGTAATTAATCAGTTGTATTTTAGTTTTTATTACATTTTACTATAAGAAAATCTAATTTTCCAATACTTACATGCACAATTGTCTCCAGACTCAAATCACATTTTCTTGGATCATATTCAAAATAGTCTTGAGGAGTTTCTTAAATCCAAGGTCATGACCTGAAATATTGATTGATGTTATAATAATTTAACATAGTTAATGAACCAAAATTACTTCCATGACAAATTAAAAATTTCAAATAATGCTGTTAAAATTATATTTTTATTGAGCTGCGTCAATTTTTTAAAATCTCATTTGCTTATAATATTTTGAATTGCTACATATTAGCATTTAATGTTTCAATGTGAATTTTATAGCTATTTAAGGAGAACACAGTTGGTCTATATGTAAATATTTTCTATGAATAAATTTTAAAGAATGATTTATGTTGTTTTCACATGAGAATTGTTAAATTTTAATTTTCCTTTTTTTCATGAATTGCTAAAATGTTTCCTTAGGCTTTGTAACTTAGGCAAATATACTATATTTATTATATCTGTATGTGTATATTTATACAATCATTCAGGATTACACTACCTTTAGAAATTAAATTTTGTTTTCCCGTTTCTCAGTGGAGCTTTAATCATTATCCAGTGGTCATAGAAAGACAAAAGAAAGGAGATCTTTTGTTTTTGTTTTGTTCGTGCTTTCATTGAAGAGAGTTGAAAACAGTTACAGACACAGTAAAATCCCTAAAACTTCGCTTGCCATATCAATGATAGCATTAGGACTTTTGGTTAAAAAGTAAAAGTTAAAGCAATTTAAATTATTCGTTATATTCCAACCTTGGATTAATGTTTTCACCTGGAACTAGGGACTGATATTGGACACCTTCAAGATGTGTTGTGATCATTAAATGGTTTCTACTGTGTTACAGACCCTGGAGAGTTACTGATATAGTCTATTAATAGCCAAGATTATTTCTCATAAATGTACAGGTGAAATACTAATATGTTTATGTTTGTTAGGTTAACATAATTTTATACATTCTGTATACAAGTCACTTAAACTTTACTGCATAGATTTTATTTTAATTTGTAATTTAAAAAGTATTATATTCTTTATTCCTTTTGTAAAACTACATCATTTAATCCATTCTGAAAAATAGAAAGGTTGGCCGGCGCCGTGGCTTAACAGGCTAATCCTCCGCCTTGCGGTGCCGGCACACCGGGTTTTAGTCCCGGTCGGGGTGCCGGATTCTATCCCGGTTGCCTCTCTTCCAGGCCAGCTCTCTGCTATGGCCCGGGAAGGCAGTGGAGGATGGCCCAAGTGCTTGGGCCCTGCACCCGCATGGAAGACCAGGAGAAGAACCTGGCTCCTGGCTTCGGATCAGCACGAAATGCCAGCCGCAGCGGCCATTGGAGGGTGAACCAACGGCAAAAAGGAAGACCTATCTCTCTGTCTCTCTCTCTCACTATCCACTCTGCCTGTCAAAATAAATAAATAAAATTTAAAAAAAAAAGAAAGGTTATTTTTGTGTTCACTAGATTAAATAAAATTGCTTTTGTTGAACACTATTCATTGCTTAGAATAGTATGACACAAAGTGAATGTTCATGAATTTTTGCTGCAGAATTTAGAAATTAGAGGTTAAAAAACTAAAATAATATTGATCAAAATGAATTCAAGTTTCGTTATTTTCTTCTAATGGCTAATTTACTTATTTCTGGCTACTCTTTATAAATATATCCCTATTTTAAAAAATTACTAGTTTTTCTTTTAATAGGAATAGAGCCAGATGGTATCAAATTATGTAGAAGGCTTGGCATTTTGTTCTAAGTAGATAGACGCCAGTGTAGCAAGTCTCACATTTCTATACTATCACACTTTTCTATTTAGAATTTAAAGGGTAATCTATATTAGAAAATTTATAAAATTTTCAAACTACTTTAATATAGCAAGATATTTTTCTTTTTTTATATATATATATATATTTTTTGCCAGGCAGAGTTACATAGTGAGAGAGAGAGAGAGGTCTTCCTTCTGTTGGTTCACTCCCCTAATGGCTGCCACGGCCAGCGCTGCGCTGATCCCAAGCCAGGAGCTGGGTGCTTCCTCCCGGTCTCCCATGTGGGTGCAGTACCCAAGCACTTGGGCCATCCTCCACTGCCCTCCAGGGCCACAGCAGAGAGCTGGACTGGAAGAGGAGCAACCGGGACAGAATCTGGTGCCCCAACCGGGACTAGAACCTGGAGTGCCAGCACCGCAGGCGGAGGATTATCCTAGTGAGCCACGGTGCCGGCCAAGATATTTTTCAGTTATATTTAATATTTGGTTATATTTTGTTACAATTATTTGTTATTTTCTGTTAGATGGAAAAACTTACAACCACTTTCACTTATCTGGGATGGTCAGGACACTGGGTAAATTTCAAAGAACAATGAAAAAAAAGGTATTTTGAATTAAACTAAAATTTAATCTTCCTCAAAATACCTTTCTTTAATTATTTATTGGAACATATTGTTATTATTAGTTGTGTATCCATTTCTCTTGCTGAAACAGTTTCTCTGATTTATATCTACAGCCTTTGTCATTGGCAGTTAATAAACCTTTATAATGAATAATGAAAACATGGACCAATACAATTCCTAAAGTCACAAATAAGAATGTTGATCATGACCGTTAATTGTCATTTTTTACTTAGGAGGGCGTTAGATTGCATTTGAATCTTTACTGAAATGAAAATTGATGGAAAAAGTTCTTATATCAACACTTCTACTTTCTTTACAATTCTGAAAACTCTTCAGTTTCCAAGGCTGTGGTTTTTTGGATGCTGAATAAGCAGTTGTTTTCTGTGCTGAATTTGAATGCATAAAGGTTAACCCAAATTTAAAAGATTGGTAGTTCATATTTAAACATTGATCATTCTGTATAAAAGTATATGTGTTTAAACATGTAAATAAATAGTATTCTATTTGGAATTCAGATAGACTTTACAGAACAGTGCTTTGAGGCTTTACATATGAGTCAGGATTAAATTACCTTTCATATGTACAGGAGCTCAAAAATTGAAGGGGAAAGTGCTTCAAAAAACAAGTTTGGCATTTTCCCCAGTCCAACATATCTGAAAAACATTTCACCAAACTCTAATATTGTTTTTGTCGCTTATCTAATAGACTTTAAAATCAGAATTCAAAAGCTATCTTAGTGAAATATCTATTAATGATAACTAAATCATCCTGGCAGTAGCAATTATGAAGGACTTTATTCAACTCACAAGATATTTATCAATGGAAATAATGTCAGCTTTGTAGCTCAACTGTATGTTAAGAAATACAGTAGTTCTCATCCAGTTTGGGAGAAAGAGTAAGTAAATAATAAAAGAAGGTCAAATTCACTATGTCTGCCAGTGAACTTTCCCAGATGCTAGTGTTTGTCTAAAAGACTATGGCAGATTTGAGAAATGTATACTCTTAGTAATTTGTAATCACAGTATACAGGTAGTAATTATCGACATTTTCTCCTTAAAGCTGCCAGTGTCAAGGATCAGATGCATACTATTTTACCTAAATTGAAGTGGAAGATTTGCTTCTGCTATTAAAAATAGGATAATTTTATTTAAAAATAAAAAGAAATACATGCTCATTTCTACATATTCTTTATGCTTCTTGCCCAAGAAGTCTTCACATTAAATTCATTTAATAAAATAAAAATAAAATAAAATAAAAAATTTATTACATCATAGAAAGAATATTTAGAAATAATGTCATAAAATATCAAATACATTTTGAAATATAACTGCCAATTCACTCAAGACTTTAGATAATTTACCATTCTAGTTTTATTTCTTGAAAGTGTTACAGGTACACCCCTCTATGTCAAATTTTTCATGGATCTACATTTCTATTTTTTATTATTTATTGTTCTTTTTTTTATTTATTTTATTTATTTGAAAGTCAGAGTTACAAAGAAGAAGAGACAGAGAGAGAGGTCTTCCATCCACTGGCTCACTCCCCAAATAGCCGCAATAGCCAGATCTGGGCCAGGCTGAAGCCGGAAGACAGGAGCTTCATCTAAGTTTCCCATGTAGGTGCAGGGGCAAAAGCACTTGGGCCATGTTCCACTGCTAAAACAGGCACATTAGCAGAGAGCTGGAAGCAAAGTGGAGCAGCCAAGACTTGAACCAGCATACATATGGGAGACCAGCACTGTAGAAGCAGATGGCAGCTTAACCGCCTATCCACAGTACCAGCTCCCTGCATCCACATTTTAAAGTTCATAAATTTTTTTTAAGATGTTATTTATCTATTTGAGAGGCAGAGTTACAGAGAGAGGGAGAGACAGAGAGAAAGGTATTCCATCCACTGGTTCATTCCCCAAATGGCTGCAACGGCCACAGCTGGGCCAGTCCCAAGCCAGGAGGCAGGGCTTCTTCCCGGTGTCCCACGCTGGTGCAAGGGCTCATGCACTTGGATCATCTTCTCCTGCTTTCCCAGGCCATTAGCAGAGAGCCGGATGAGCAGAGGAGCAGCCTGGACATGAACCAGTACCTATATGGGATGCTGGCACTGCAGGCAGAGACAGCGCACTATGTCACAGTGCCAGCAACAAAGTTCATAAATTTTAAGAGGACAATATTCTTGGCTTACCATAATATAAAAGGATATTTTTATTCTACATAAAATTTATAAGCCAATGTGACTAAATCAATACTAACAGAACACAAAAATATGTATACCAGTGCCCTGCAAACCTGCTTCTGATTTTCTCAAACATTATTATTCATTTCTATATTTTCATGAATTTATTATTCCTTATATTCTTATTTTTAGGTGAGTCACCTAACCCTAATATTAAAAGTATGTTCAATCCAAGATTAAGGAAGAAAGCCTTTAAACTTCTACTCCACTTCCAAAATATCTTGGATTTTGCAAGACCTACACTATATTCTCTTTTTCCATTTATTTACTTAGTCACTGTAAACTTGGCTAACAGAAGTATTTCCCACACATATCTAATTTTCCCTGAGTATCATAAATGGAGCAAAACTGAGCTGTCAGCTATTTAATGCATGTCTTCCCATTTTATGTAATATTAAACCATATTTCTCCCAAATCAAAAGAAAGAAAAAAGATCAGTGTTGTTGTGCATCGAGTTAGACTGCCACCTACAAGTCCCAGCTACTCCACTTCTGATCCAGCTTCCGAACCATATTCCTCGTAATGTGCCTGAGAAGGCAGCAAAAGATGGCCCAAATGCTTGGGCGCCTATACCCACATGGGAGACTGGGATGAGGCTTCTGGCTCCTGGCTTTGGCCTGGCCCAGTCTCAGCCCTTAATGACCACTTAGGTATGAACTAGCAGATGGAAGATCCCTCTCTCTCCTCTCTCCATTCCCTACCCCATAACTCTGCACAAATAAATAAATCATTAAACAACAAAAAATGAGTACTCTTCTTCATTTCTCAGCATTTTATACATGTACATGTATGTATGGCAAAAGGAAACTTTTGTCATTCTATACAACACCGAGTACTGTCAGAGTACAATAACCTGGTTACCTTTTATTTACACTTCACTGCTTTTTTTTTTCTTTTTAGCAAAACCTAAGTATGTGTGCTAGAATTCTTGTTGCAAGTTACAGTCTGTATTTCCAAAGGAGTGTTTGAGGAAAAAAAGCAAGAGTAAGATTTTATTTTTTTTCATAGAGAGAGAGAGTGAGCAAGAGAGATCATCTGCTGGTTTACACCCCCAAATATCCACAACAGAAGGAGGTGGCTTAGACCAAAGCTGGGAGTTTGGAAATAAATCTAGGTCTTCTGTGTGGGTGACAGGGACCCAGCTACTTGAACTATCACCTGCTGGAATTGGGAACAGAGCCAGGACTTGAAGCCAAAAAACTACTTTATGGATTGCAGGCACCTTAAGCTCTTGACCAAGCCCTCCTACAAGGTTTTAATTCCCCATTCCAATCAGGACTGGAATATTCCTCACAGCTTTGATACATGAAGCAAGAAGAAAATGAAAATATAAAGAGACTCCTCTTTCCTAAAGTTCTGTTACTAAGAAATGCAAACTATATATCCTTATTGTGATGTTTGAGGCTTGCATTATGTTTTAGGCTATTGTGTAAATTGATACTGACTGAGGTATGTAGACTAATGTTCCTGGAGTGAACCTGTGGGTCATCTGCATCATAAGTACCACTAGAACCTGTGGAAAATGCCTCCAGGCCCCACCAAAGAAACTCTGAATCAGAATCTTTGGGAAAAAACTTGAGAATCTGCATTTTTAGTAAGCACCCAAAGAAATTCTTTTCTTGGTAAATTTGAGGATTCACAATATCAATACACCATACTCCCTAAGCCATACTAAGACTTGAGTATGTTAATTTCTTTCTATCTCTAGGTATAGGCCAGACCATTTTTCAAAATAAGTGTAAGTCAAGCAAAACATTCTCCAAAGTTTCCAGGAGAAATCAATGTCTCAGAACCCCCACAGCAAGTTATTAAAATCTGTATTTTAAAACATAGCTTGTAATCTTATAACTGTTTCTTTATGTGTCTGTGTGTACCATTAGATTATGAACGCAGTGTGAATAGGTCAGGCATCATCAAATGCATCTCCCTGGCTGCTAACCCTAGCAGAAGGACTGCATAAAGTGGGAATGTGGAAAGCATCTTTGAGTAGATGAACAAATTTAATCTAGTTGAAGAAAGCCAGTATATTCTTTACCCTTCCAAGAGTGTTACAATTTTCTATCTCATTAAACAAAAGAAAAGAAAAGAAAAGAAAAGAAAAGAAAAGAAAAGAAAAGAAAAGAAAAGAAAAGAAAAAAAATAGCTTTGATTCCATGCCAAGAAATTCTGATTCAGTTCTTGATTGGGGCTCAGGGATAAGTATTTTCTTTTTAAGTTTCCCAGATGATTCAAATACATAGCTAGAGCTGATAGCCAATATTAGAGATAGGATAATTCTCATACTAATATTAAATGTTAATAATAGGGGAAGCTGGGTGTGGCTTGTTAATTGTGACATGTATGTTATGCTAATAGAACATGTTAATAATAGGGGAGGCTGACTGTGGGATATATGGGAACTCTTAGTACTGCTTCACAATTTTTGTTTTGTAAATTCAAAAACTATTCTGAAATGTTCATTTTTTAATCCTATGGTAGGCAAACCAATGTACACATAAATATTTATATACCCTATTGCCCAGAATCTATGATGACAGATCTTAAAATAGGAAGATTACCCTAGATTATCTAGAGAAATCTGAATTAATCACATGAGCCCTTAAGAGTGAATTGCCAGTCAGAAAGTTGTGGCAGAGGAAGAGGAAGTTGAAGAGATACGGAAACGCATGAGTAGAAGAGATATGGAAACATTGATCTACTGTTGCATGTAGGAGCCAACATGCAATTAGGGAAAAAGCTCAGAGCAGCCCCAACCGGATATCCAGCAAGGAAATAGGGACTTGAGTCCCACAACCTGAGTAAGTCTGCAAGCATATTCTCCCCTAGAAACTCCAAGAGAGAATGCAGCTCTACCAGCGCTTTGATTTTGGCCTATAACCCTTTAAACGAAGGAAACCAGCCAAGCCCACAGAACTGCATATCTGTGAGATAGCAAATGCATGTTGTTTTAAACTATAATTATGATAATTTTTATGGCTCAGATTAAAAAAAAAAAAAACTAATACAAATCCTCACCTGGTCAAAGTCAGAGTTTCCTATCAAACCTAAATGGGAACTGTCTGCTTCCCAACTAGCTAGTTATTCCTTTTAACCTCAGAATATACTCATGATATACATATGTATATAGTGCTGTTCCTAAAGTACCATGTGAATTTGAGAAAGTCAGTTCAACTCTTTCTTGCTTGGTTTTCTCTACTAAAAATATTGAGTATCAAAGTGGAGCTTAAATCTAGTTCCCTGGGGCCAGCGCTGTGGTGCAGCGAGTTAACACCCTGGCCAGAAGCGCCAACAGCCCAAATGGGCGCCAGTTCTAGTCCCAGCTGCACCTCTTCTGATCCAGCTCTCTGCCATGGCCTGGGAAAGCAGTAGAAGATGGCCCAAGTCCTTGGGCCCCTGCACCTACATGGGAGACCCAGAAGAAACTCCTGGCTCCTGGCTTCGAATCGGCACAGTTCCAGCCGTTGTGGCCATCTGGGGAGTGAACCAGCGGATGGAAGACATCTCTCTCTATCTCTCTCTTTTTCTCTCTTCCTCTCCTCTCTCTGTGTAACTCTGACTTTCAAATAAATAAATAAATCTTTAAAAAAAATAAACTCCTGATCTTAATATTGACTATCTCTAAGCTGATTTTCTGACCTGGAAATGGATGTGCAAGTAGTGCCTATTTTAGGAGGTAGATATGATGTGACTTGTAAATAAGAAAATTTTATTTTTTATTAATTAATGCCTATTAATTAATGCCTATTAATGCCTAGCTTAATGTTGACTTTAATTTTTGTCACAATTCATCTTGTTAAATTAAGTAATAAATTATATAATAAATATAAATATCTTAGGGTGGGCATTGGCTTTTCTGCACCCTATATCAGAGGGCATGGATTTGAGTTCTGGCTCTGGCTCCTGGTTCCAGTCTCATGCAGATCTGGGGAAGAGGTAGGAAATAGCTCAAGAAATTGGGTTCCTGTCACCCATCTGGGAGACCTGGATTGAATTCTTGGCTCATGGTTTTGGCCTTGTCCAGTTTTCGCTGCTGCACACATTTGGAGAACAGAACAGTGGATGGGTATTTTCTCTGCCATCCTGCCTGTCTATTTGCCTCTTAACACAAACAAGCAAACAAAAATCCTTATCTCATAGGAAACCTACTGTCGCTTTAATTTGTATTATCTGCATTGCTGTTAGTCATGACGATGATGTCTCAACTCAGTGAACTAGGCAAGTCCAATGCACAGATTTAAGTGACTTGGCCAAGAACATGGAGATGATCAGGGCTGACTCCAAACTCAGATCTCCAGATACTCACACTTCATTCAGGACCCTTTGCCCTATATTACACTGACTCAGAGAATGGAGTTATTTCCTTGATTAATTAAAGTTTTAAAAGTACAATTCTATTTCTATTTTGTTTATTGAATTATTTTGCCTAACCATACAGTTTTCTCATTTCATTTCACTTTTGTTCATCAAACACACGTATTATACTTTTTCTTACACAATTTCTTCTTTTGGTAGTATTGTCATATTTGATATTTTTCTTTTAAACTTACATTTGCAATAGGCTTGAAAGCTCAGACTTGACATTTTGGTAAGATACAAAAATAAAACCATGTGTCTTGTCTCGCTTTTGAGCACTTTAAAATACACTTTAAGTGACAAATACTTGCAGAAATTCCATTACTCATCCTACCCTACTTAATGAGCATCTACTTCCACCTTGTTTTGCAGGGAGATAGAAGTAAAATATTAAATTGTTGCCCTCAAAAAAAAAAAAAGTTATCCAGTTAAACTGCAACAACCTGCTGAGCTGATTTTTAAAGTCTTAGTTCATTGTTTTATTTATTTATTTATTTATTTATTTATCTCTCTATTTATTTTGGAAAAGATTGATTAATTTATTTGAAAGAGAGGGAGACAGAGAGAGACAGAAAGAGAGGGAAACTTCCCTCTGCTGGTTCACTCCCCAGGTAGACCAAGCTGAAGCTAGGAGCCAGGGGCTTCATCCAAGTCTCCTGCATGGGTGGCAGGGGCCCAAGTACTCAGGCCATCTTCCACTGCTTTTCCCAGTCCTTTGTTAGGAGTTCCAGATTTTTATAAATGGAAAAATGAGGTTGTTATATAGGAACAGTTTTTGTTTAAAGCGACTTAAATCCAAAATAGCTTTGAAAGCATGTCCCACCTGGCTCAGGAAGACGTACCTCCAGTCTCCTCAATAGGAAGTAAGTCTGCTCAATAATAAATTAAGCGAGTATGAATTTGAATTTAAGACAGTAAAAAATGCACCGTGTATCTAGATGATTGTTCACTAAATGGAAATTCAGGGGAAAGGTATCAGGAATACAAATAAAACCACTTATCCTATTTCTACATTGTCATTCACTGCTTCTATGTGGGGCTGTTTTTTGCCTTTCAGGCAAAGCGTAGGTCTCCCTTCTCCATTGCAGAAAGTTCAGATTAGAAAAAGCAAACACACTTTTCCTTGCTACACGTCTGAGAACAGGAATCTGATAAGTTCATCTAGCCCAAGATAAACTTATTACCATCACAAATGGAATAGCTCTAATTTTCCTGGCTCTTGAAATCAACAATTTCTAAATTTTGGATACATTGAGCTTTTAATCTGATTTTCATTTAACAGGAAATTACTTAGCTAAAATTCTTATATTACAGGGTCATAAAAATTATAGGGCAATAAAAAAGAACATGTTAAAAAATGATTGAACTGTGCAAAACTCAACAGCAAAATCAGGGCTGGTAGTGTGGCTTATCAGGTAGATCCGCCACCTGATACACTGGAATCCCATGTGTGCATCTGCTCAAGTCCCCACTGTTCCACTTCTGATCCAGCTCCCTGCTCATTGCCTAGGAAAGCAGCAGAAGATGGCCAAAAGGCTTGGGACCCTGGAACCATGGAGGGCCCTAGATGAAGCTACTGGTTCTTGGCTTCAGCCTGGCCTAGCCCCAGCCCTTGTGGCCATCTGGGTAGTGAACCAGCTGGAAGATCTCTCTGTCTCTCCCTCTCTCTCTGTAACTCGGGCTTTCAAATAAATGAATCTTCAAAAAATTAAATATTACAATTAATTCTTCAAAATTCTATGGATGATTTAATACATAAATGCACATCTAAAGGACAGTTTTAAAAAGTAAATGAAAACTCTCACAAACAAATCCAGAAACCACATTATTCTGGAAGAGACATGCAAATTTAATTATAACCTTTTATGCCCCACTTCCTAAAAAAACATGCATTTTTTAAGTTTGTCTCATTGATTAATAACACAGTTTTCCTTCTTTCAGGCAGATATTAAAATAAAGTAGCATTTAATGGACATTTAATAGCTATCATAATGGAAGAATAATATGATACTATTGTAAATAAAGACAGTAGTTGTACTGATTACAAACATGAGCTAGACTTCCTAATTTTAAAATCCAATTTACCTACACACTAGCAACTTAAACAACTT
Source organism: Lepus europaeus (assembly GCF_033115175.1). Classification (NCBI taxonomy): domain Eukaryota; kingdom Metazoa; phylum Chordata; class Mammalia; order Lagomorpha; family Leporidae; genus Lepus; species Lepus europaeus. The sequence goes on from NC_084827.1 coordinate 130,898,200, forward strand.
CTGTAAGAATAGTTTTCACATCTGCAAAATGGTTCTTAAACCAGAAAATGGAAAATGAAATAACATAAACAAACTTATTGAAAGCAGGTGGATGTTAATTATTACTACATTTTGTAAAAATTTTTAGAAGTCAGCTTATAGATGTTTTGACTTATTTACCTGAATCTCAAAAGCATAAATAGAAAAAAAATAGATTTTTAACAGATGTGAGAATTCTGGGGTGCTATCTGATATTTTGAAACAAGCATATATTGTATACTTGTATACAATCAGGAAAAATATATCTATTTCCTCAAACATTTAAAATTTATTTATAGTGAAAACATCCAAAATCCTATCATCTAGTAGCAAGTGCTGCCAAGGATGTGGAAAATAGGAAAACACTGTGATTGTTGGTTGGAATGTAAATTAGTCCAGCCATTGTGGAAAACAACATGAAGTTTCCTCAAAAACCTAAATAGAACTACTATCCAGCAATCCCACCACAGGTATATATGCAGGGAAATGAATTGTCTTTCAAGAGACATTTGAAATTCCATGTTTATTGCAACACTATTTACAATAGCTGAAAATCTGAAAAACCCATCCACTGATGAATGCAAAATGAAATAAGTAGAAAGTTAACACAGTAGTTCAAAGCAGTAGATATATGTATCTTGAGTTTTTTTTATTTTCTGCAGAAATGATATGATTGTTTTTATTTTGTCAATAAAGTAGTTATGGAAATATCAAATAATGCAAGTCATTAGTATATTTGCAGACATGATATTGATAACTGAAATTTTTGTAATATTGAGTCTATATAAACTATCGTTCTAGCAATGTTTTGGACACATTGTAATGAAATAGAATATAATCATAGTCACAAGTATAATATGCTAATCCAATTAAACATCATATATAAAATCTCTGCAATCTGATTTCAATTTCAAATTGATCTAATAGCCTTTACTAACACTCTATGGGGGGAAATTGACTTTATGCTTATTTGCTTATCTAATGAACATTCCAGGTTGAATAGCTGAAAAACTATTAAGAGAGATGATTTTGTGATTATGTTTGGAATTTCATTTTACGCTTTAAAGTACTTACTCACGGGAATAATTTTCCCTTTGTGGGCATAATTAGCCATTTTCCGGTGATTTTGGTCACTCTCTTTATTTGAAAGAGGCAAGTGGCCAAATCACAGCTCAATTAGTAAAAGATGGGAGGGAGCCTGAAAAAATGCTTTTTACTTGATGGAACACTCTCCCTCCAGGAGATCTAATATGGAAAGAATTAATTGTTCAAACAGCACAGAAACAAAACACACCTTTTCATCTCTCTGGATTGAGTTTTATACCTATTTCCCTTTCATAAAGTCAAGAGTCAAACTCTATGTGAAAACATGTTTTCTTTCACCAACAGTAAAATCAACAATAACATAAAAATGAAAATAGAATTTTAATTTGAATTGCTTAGTTGTCCACATTCAAAGATACAGTATGAATGTTTTATGGAGCTCTCCAGTCTTTCTAGATAAAAACGAATTTGTACAGCACCAAATAGATTTCACCATGTAGGAACACAAGTGTTCTGTTATCTTTTGGTAGAATGAGCCCTTTTCCACAGAAAATTTATTCCCTCTGGTTTAAATGAGATGACAGTCTTGGTAACTAAGATAGGAACTGATTGAAATATGGTCAAGCTAGCACAATCCTCTGATTTAGGTTAGCTTAGTCATGGACATGTGATACAAGCAACACTCTCAGGATTCTCCCAAGGACATTTTTACCAGTGTTAAAAGGAAAACTTTCCTCTTTCTTCTAAGGTTGAACAGCAACTAGGGTATGACTATGGGGTTATCCTCAGGCATCCTTCATATCATATGAAGAAATCTTATTAAAAGATGGAGCCACACATATATGCAAGATCTGAAGATTAGTAAAGAATCCTGACTTTTTTTTTTTTTTTTTGAAATTCTGCGTCAAACCATATATGAAATCAGCTTCAATTCTGGAATTCCTCATCAATTTAACTATTAAATTATAGCTTTTTCTCTAAAATGGTTTGATTTGGAGATTTTTTAATTTTTTATTTTTTGGACAGGCAGAGTGGACAGTGAGAGAGAGAGACAGAGAGAAAGGTCTTCCTTTGCTGTTGGTTCACCCTCCAATGGCTGCAGTGGCCAGCGCACTGCAGCCGGTGCACCACGCTGATCCGAAGGTAGGAGCCAGGTGCTTATCCTGGTCTCCCATGGGGTGCAGGACCCAAGCACTTGGGCCATCCTCCACTGCACTCCCTGGCCACAGCAGAGAGCTGGCCTGGAAGAGGGGCAACTGGGACAGAATCCGGCGCCCCGACCGGGACTAGAACCCGGTGTGCCGGCGCCGCAAGGCGGAGGATTAGCCTATGGAGCCACGGCGCTGGCCGAGATTTTTTTTAATCAAAATATTTCTCAGTAGCACTTTGTGAAATGCTGTTGTAGTGGAAAGATCATTAAGTGTGGAATAAGAAAGTTCCATGTTGTAATATGACTGTGATTAAATGGAGTGGATTAGTCACTTTGGTAGGCCTCAGTTTCTTGACATGCAAAATGAGATGACTCCAAGATCCTGTCCATCATTAATCTAAATACAGATTATTTTCTTCTTCACCAAATCAGGACATCATTAGCCATAGCCAAAACATTTTCCATAACCAGCCAAATGGAATTTATAACTAACTTTACTTGTCCAAATACATTTATGAAGTGATTTTCTTCTCTAAATCTGAAATAGACTTAGCAATACTAGTGCTCTTGGATGATCCACAATTAAAGTGTGTCTAGATCAAAAAGCAAATACAACTCAAACAAAAACATATAGTAAATTTTTGTCACTTTCAGTTAGGCAGTTGTTTTTAGGTAGGCTATCAAAAGCACAAGTGATGGGAAGGGAAAAAATCCTTGTGTACAAGTGATACCATTAAAAAAATGAAAAGGCAACTCACAGAATAGGAGAAAATATTTGTAACTCACCTTTTGATAAGGGGCTTTTCTAGAACATACAGTAAACTCAAAAATAAAGAAGACAATTTGATAAAAAACAGGTAGAGAATCTGTCAGATAACCAATAAGCACATGGAAAGAATGTTGAATATTATTAGTCATTAAGTGCTGAATATTATAAATTATTAGGAAAACAAGTTTCAAAGATACTACTTCATACCTGCTGGGACACCTATAATAATAAGGAACAGACAATATTAAGAAATGATGTAGATGAATCGTAACCTTCATACAATGCTGGTAGGAATGATAATTGTACAATAGCTTTGGAAAATATTTTAGCAGTTCTTCTAAATGTTAAGTAGAAAGTTATCATATGATACAGCAATTCAAGAAAAATGAAAACACATATATGACTAAACACATATACATGAATGAAATTAACATTGATATTCTTAATAGTTAAAAGATAGAAATATCTCAAATATCCATCAGTTAGTGCATGGATAAACAAAATATGTTAGATCCATACAATAGAAGATTATTGGGCACTCCAAAAAAAGTCATACTAATATGGACAACGATGAGCATGAACCTTGTAGACATTATGGTAAGTAAAGAACCTGGTCAAAACAGACACTTGTTATGTGACTCCGCTTATGTGAAGTGCCCAGAATAGACAAACCTGTAGAGGTGAAAATATATTCCTGGTTGCCCAGGACTTGGGAAGATTGGTGATGGGGAGTGATTTCTAGCAAGCACAGGAATTCTTTTTAGGGTTATGAAATGCTCTAAATGAAATTTGATAGTTGCACAATCCTGTAAATATTTATAGTAAAACCATTGAATTGTACATCTTAGATGAGTGAACTATATTTTATGTGATTTATATCTTAATAAGCCTGTGTAAAAACCAAGTAAAAAATGAGAGGGGAGAGGAGGAAGGGTTAGAACGTGGGCAGCAGATGGGGGTGGGGGGTGAGAAGTGTCACCATGTTCCTATACCTGTATATATGAAATACATGAAACTTGCATAAATTTTAAAAATTGTTAAATAAAGAAAGAGTGTACAATGGGAAGAGGAGAGGCCGTGTTTTCTAAGCAGTGTGTATGTGAATTTAGTTAGAGCACATTTCAGAACTCTGGTCTTCAAGGACTTCAAAATAAGCAAGAATGCATATTAGCAGTGAGCAGAGAGTAGAGCTTTCTAGGAACGAGGAATGAGGAGTCAAAGGCAGGAGTGCAGAAAGGAGAAGGCCATGTGAGCAAAGACAAGGGTATCGCCTGTGAGGAACTTGAGATTCTGTGGGGAATTAATGAGTGAAAACCCGGATATATGACATTGTCCCATGATGCACTCTGAACTTCTGTAATTTTGCACACACCAAACACAGCTTATTTTTAATTATTTACTTATGTGACTAAGTCTGGGTTGTAATTTAAAAATAGATTTTCCAGTTTAAAAGCAGTAGCACAGGAAGGTGCTCCTTGCTGAATTAAGCTGTGCTTAAGTGAGAACTGGCGCTGGAGAACAACACGTCCCCTGTGAAAAAGGATGGCAAAGCCATTTCAGTGAGTCTAACCTTTATGGAGTGCTATTATCAACTCAATTGTATGTTTTTTCCTGTTTCGCAAACATGTTCCCAAAAGACTTTTAAAATAGCTTTCTTTCCTGCTAAATTGTTGTGCCAAGCACTTTTTCTGAGTCTCTGTCTTAACTGGACCAGGATGTGTTAAAGAAAAAATGCCCTGTCACGGTTGACAGGGTTTAATAGGCCTTAAGGACAACATAAAACATTTTTCTAATGACTGCTCCCTCCATCATGAACTGTATTTTTATGAAAATGCAAAATACCCTGACAGTACTGAAACAACACCTTCTCAAAAAAACTATCCTGTTAAATCAAGACATCGAATGAAAAAAATCTTCATCAAAGCAGAATATTTTTCCTAACAACAACAAAAAAACTACAAAGAAAATAACTTTTACATGAAAGTTAATCTGAAAGAAAAAAATAATCACACAGAATGGTTTCCTAGTGCCTAGTAAGTCTTTATGTGTTTGATTATGGACAAAGCAAAGAGCTAGAACATCCTAAGTTCTGTCTTGCTCATTTCAGAATGAATCCTATCTCACTTCGAGGGCTCAAAATGCAGCATGGCTTTTAAGTACTACAAAGGTCTGTCATCCCAGTGAACCTTCCTCGCCAAAGGCTTTCTGAACTACAAAAACAGTGGCAATCTCAAAAAAAGGAGAAGAAGATGATGAAGATGAAAGTAAGTGTAAGATAAACACTGTCTGCTGGCTACTTTGATGGTGGCTGGAGCTGGAAAACTTCCAGGGGGCTTTCTGGAGCAGAAGTCAATACGGATATCTGAATAGTGTGCTACTTTTGGCGGCAGATAACAATTTAAAAAGTAACAGTAGGAGACATGTATTGGGGAAAACAACAAGAAAATCATAGAGGTGCAGAGCAGCACCAGTTTTGCAGAGAAAGCTGGTTCTGGATTTGGAAATCTGTTGAGAGGTTTACTGACTGGGAGTGTGAGCTACTTTCACCTCTGTCTCTGTAGCTCTCTTATGGGGACAATACATAGATCATAAGTGTATAGTGGGGATTAAATGTAGTAACTCACCTATCCCAGTATCTGACAAGGGATAACTGCTCAGAAAGGGAATGGCTTGATTTGCTTTAGCTGTCCCCCATTAGAAGATTTGTAACTTTGAGTAACACTGTATGTATCCATTTAACAGTGTCAGCATTTCCAGCTTTTTGTAAAAAGGGCACTGGGTCACTGAAGGCAGTGGGATTTTCATATTTCCAAGAGAATGAGGATGGACTCTGTCCCCAAAATCATTTGCCTTCTTAGCAAAACTACCTTGCTGTGTATGCATAATGCTGCTGACTCTTTTGCTCTGTTAGGCAGTGATATGTATGTATGTGTGTGTGTGTATATATATATATATATATATATATATATATATATATATATATATCTCCATCCTCCCCTGTAAGAATGGTATAAATCTCAGTGATGGTTGATGTCTCTCTGATCTTTTCCCAACACCCTAAGGACAATATTAAGTTGGAGTCTTTTATGCTTTGTCAAATACACAGACTGAGAAGATTTCTAGATTTGCATTGTCAACAACTGGTTTTCATTTGCTTACTAAATTTCCAGATCAAGAAGAAAGCCAATGAAACTGAAGGTGTGAGATATATTATGTGGAAATAGCAGGGGTTATTAGGGAGATAAATTGGTGCAAGGAGATAAAACACAAATGATTCAAAAAGAAAGAAAAGCCTGCATTGGGTAAGCTTAAGAGAAAGTTTTGTAGCTTGGAGGAAAGGCTGTTGTGTTCCTAATCATGCAAGAACTAAGGAAATAAGAAAGTTTGTTCTGGGGAGAGCATTTGGCACAGCAGTTAAGATGCCAGTTTGGATGCCTGCAGCCCATGTCAGTGTCTGGGTTTCAGCCCGGCTCCATTCCTGACTCCAGCTTCCTGTTAATGTGCACCCTTAGAGGTAGCAGGTGATCTTCAACTGCCTGGGTCCTTGCCATTCACTGGGAGACCAGGATTGAATTCTTTTCTCCCAGTTTTGGCCTGGCCTAACCCTAATTGTTGGAGGCATCTGGGGAGTGAAGCAGCAGAAGGGATCTCTGCATGACTGTCAGTCTGTCGTCTTTCTCTGTCTCCTTGCGTGTCAAATAAATAGATTTGAACAATTGAAGAAAAAAATAGAAATTTTATTCTTTCTAAAGTACATATCCTACTGTGTGTGTGTTGTATGTATTTGTGATGTTGCATGTGTGTGTGTGTTGTATGTATTTGTGTGTTTATACGTTTTGACTTTTTTGAACACACAATCTAATGTTGTATGTGTTCAAATGAAAGAGTACCCATATCAGGCTTTGAAGCTGCTGAGCTTTACCAAGTCATTTATAAAACGACTTGTCAAAACTTGACAGCAGACCACACCACCAACCATCCTCAGCCAAAAACCAAAAGCCAAAAAAAAAAAAAAAAAAAAAAGCAACAACAAAACCAGCAAATGCTGCTAATGCTGTGTGTGAATAACAGCAATTCATCACCTCAAAGGATTATTTTAAGCTCAAGAACAACTCAAATAATTTGTCCTGTAATATTGCATATATTTTGATCACTATTTATGAAAAAACTGTTTGTAAGAAAATGTACTGTTAAAAGTTGGAACTAAATTATTTAACCATTGAAGATGTAAAGAGTATTCAGTTCACATGTCAAATTTAAAATATTCTGCTAAAAAGCATCTCATAAACTTTTAAGAGGATTATGCCTCTGCAAGATTGGTGGTACTAGTTGGTGAGAAAAAGGAAGAAGCAAAAATATGAAATACTAGGCACCAAAATGCTTTTCTCACCCCTCTCCCTTCTGTTTATTCTCTTTGTTTCTTTCATTTGCATTTTTCTTTTTTCCATTGTATTTTTTTTTGCCTACAGCCTTTTAAACTAACCATTGATTGTAAATCTGGTTAGTACTCAATAAAAGACTACTAAATATAAAATTTTTTTTGTTTGATCAACTATTGTAGTGTTTATTATAAAATTAATACACACAAACACATATACAGCAAAAGATGCTGAGAGAGTGTTATAACTGCAAGAGGACAGTCTTTTCTGATTTATTTCCTATTAGAGAAAGTGATAGAATCAACATCATTACATACACAAATTAACTATTTAACTGAAAAATATTTTAGTCAGATGTATGAAGAGCAAAATTTTAGAGAAAATAGAACTATTTTGTTCAAAAATGCCAATAATGACTTGAGAAGGATCTAATTACTGTCTTTTCAAGACTTTGATTCTATCAGTCCCAAGAAACACTATAAAGCTCCTTCTATTTTTAGTGTAGCTAAAGACTGACATACAGTGACATATACAAAGTTTTCTTTAGCGAAGAACATATACTTAGATCGCACATTGCATTTAAAATTTCAAATAGCATTAAGTTGAATGGGAGTAAACCTAGTTTCTAATTTTAACCAAATCTGAGGATTACTGCAGAGACAGAATGGAGGCTGTTCTGGCAACAACAGGTGCGATTCAAAGGCTTCTCATGCAGGGTACATTAATGTCTGCTAGTATTCCCACCTCCATGTGTTGTCTTGGTTTCTGTTACTAAGCAAGCCCAATAATAGTTGGAGCAAAACCATTTATCTTTTGGTGGCCTCCATTGCTTTGTTTTCTTTTAATTTGTAAAATAAAGTTGTTCCACTAGATTGTAAATGTGCTTTCTTTGTTCTTCAATTCTATTGCTCTTAGGGGAAAACTACCATTCTTATATCCAAGGCACATATATTAATGCAAATACTTTACATTTTCAAAGCCAAAGTTACAAAGAACTTTTCCTATTAATTTACTTCAGATTGTAATTGCAACAAAATATTACAGGTTGCCACATAATTCTATTTTCATGGTTTTTATATATTTAGAAAAGTATTTTTGGATTCTTTATTTTAGCTAATATGAATTTTTCTTTCTCTACCCAATGCGCTATCGATGAGTAAAGCAACACTCGAAAAAGTATGAACATATATTTGAAGTTCATTTATATCACTGAGTAGTAGAAAACCTAGAAAAAACCTAAAGCTATTTAATACAATATTCACAAAATTATATTATGTACTCTATTTTTAAGAAGTTAGATGCCCATTGCAGAAATCAGTAAATGAATCCAGTACAACCTTTTATGGGATGAAAGGGTATAACCTGCTCTGTGCAGTTTAAAAGACAAAAAGCCAAGACTGATTTACAGCTGATTTTGCTTTTGCTCTTAGGATGGATGGTTCTAGGTCTTATTGTTATGCATGTGCAAATTCTCACATCTCAGAAAAGATACCAAGAAAATTGTAGTAAAATAAACTAAGTAACTGTATCAACCTGAAAAGGAAATAGTTAGCACTATGCCAGCAATTGCTAAAGAATAGCTAGAACAAAGAAATAAGATTTATAAATGGTTTTTAATCATATTTATTCTTTTTCTTGAAAGCTCTATAGAGTTAGTATTTAAACAATGTTTCATTGGAGTATAGAATTTGCTTTTTCCTAAAAACAAATAACAATCACATTTTCAAGGGAGCACGGGTAAATCAATTCAGAGCACATAAAATGTTCACAACCTCTTGGTTAGAGGTCTGAAGTCTTGCCCCACTTCCGCCTTCCCTTTCTCCCAAGACTGTAGCAGTCCCTGAGAGCATTTTGTAAGGGAATGTTTTACATGTGAATGCCTTTAGTTGACTCTCTTTAGCAGATGATAAATAATAGCCTTGATCTCCCAGGGAAACTGTTTACAACATCAAGTCTTTTCTCTACCCCACCCCAGCAGCCAGCAACCCCCACCTCACCACAGGGCCAGCTTTTAAAATATATTTGTTTTGATTCAGGGCATAACCTTAGTGGAGTGTGAGGATTTCTCTCTGGACCAATAAAGGAGATGTCCCTGTGATCCAAGCATGTGACAAAAAGTAAACAGGTTTTGATATTTCCTTTCTAAAGCACAATTTGATTTTATAGTAATGTAAATTGAATACAGGGATTGCATAATCCATTGAAGACAGCAAGTGTCTAAAACATCTCTATAGTCAAATTATTGAATGACATTCTGTACTCTACAAATTATTAACTTATTTACACATTCAAAAAATGTTTATTGGGCCAGTAGTATGTACCTTAAACGTGATTAAATATTGGTAAAATAATGGTTAATAAAAGATAACTAAATGAATGTCCTTATAAAATTTTAATTGGAAATATTCATACAAATTTAAAAACCACAGAGGAAGATAATTCCTATAAAGGAGGAAGGAGATGATCTAATCTCCAGGATCAGGGATGATTTCCCAGAGGAAATGATATTTTACTTGATCTTGAGATTTGGGTTGTTATTCATTAGGAAAAGACAGGGCTGAGGAAGGTGGGAGGATAGGGGAGAGGGCTGGAGACTTGGGAAACACATATGCAAATACCTCCAATCAGAAAAGAGTGGAAGGCAGATAGGGAAGGAAAGTAGTGTGAGAGGAGATTGAGTGTGTGTAGGGACCCCACTAAGTGGGAGTTAGATACCTTGTTAAAGACTCTGGCCTATGTCCCATGACACCTGCATTCATGTGTTTCAAGTAATTGGCTGATAGGAAAAGATTTGGCTTTGTGTTGAGTAAAGTCAGATGGAAATGAGTTAAGGAGAGAGGAAAACAGTGAGAATAAAGAATTATTTTTGAGAAGGCTGGCTTTCTAAAAGAAGGAAGAATAGTGGTGGGTATAGGAAGTGTAGGCTTTCTAAAAGAATGTAGGAGAACCTACATTGACTTGAACATTTAGAAATACTAATTGGGGATCCATTTGAGTGAGAACATTTGAGTATATAAAAGACACCACACAGATACTAAGAATCCCTCGAAACTGAACAGAACAGGACTCCAAGCATTGACAGTCTGTCTTAGGAAAGAGAAGGTAATGTGGCATTGCTTTAAAAGCTGAGAAAGAGGAACTAAGGATACTTAGTCTTGAAAGTATGTAGGTACAATATGAAGGTAATGAAATTGTCTTTTGAAACACTGGTTGTTGAAACATTAGGGGGAAGTGAGTGACTAATGGAGGTATATCGAAAGCTGGGGAGGTCTGAAAGTTTATTTTGGTAAGGATTTACCCATGCTCCTGGGTCCCTCATTCAGTGCTCTTACAAGTTGACTCTCCAGCATCTCTGTCTTTAAACCACATCAAGAAAAAGTCATTCGCATTCCACACTGGATGTTTATTTCAAAAAATGGCACATAGTAATTGTTACTGGCCTGCTCTTGAATAATCATTTATATTCTGCAACATATGTGTCAGCTCAAGGGCTGACACACACATAAACTGTGAATTGTGTTTCAGTAAATAAGGCAATCCAAAATTGCTTCCCTCACTTTTACGTCTTGGGACAATTGAGAGTTATTTGGCATTTTAAAGAATGGAAACTGGTATCTAATGATATAGTTAGCCATTGATTGGGACTCTATTATTTCAGCTCTGATAGACATTGATTCTCTCAATGTACCTATGTAACTTAGGCAAATTACTCTTCTAACTTCTGTATCTATATACATAAAATGAGGATAGTGATATTGCACCCTATGTAGAGTTGATATCACTATTACATGAAAAATTAGAAAAGAGCTATGAACATTTTCTGGCACAAAATAATGTCTCAGCAAACATAGGTTGTTACTATGATGCAGATTTAATATGGAGTGTCACCATTGTCATCCAACAAGAGGAATGAAAAGCATTATATCTAAATTGGGACAGAAGCTTAACAAAAATTTAATTAATGTGCAAATTTTTTTTATCAGAGGAATTTCTTTCCCATCACATTTTGTTAGGGGTCCTCAGAAAATTATACCCCAGAATGAAAGCCTCAGGTGCAAAGTTTGCCTCTGAACTCTTTTGCTGTCCTAATTTCATCCCTCATTTACCCCCAAGGTAAGTCATAGAAACTAGAATTCCTCTTCCCTAAAGATAGCCATAAAACCTGAAAATATTACTCTTTCTCCCATTTTTCCATGTAACGGTATAAACACATTGTGAAAAACTATTTTGTCTTATATAAACATATTTTTCTCCCTTAATATTTAGAAAGTATAAATTAATACTTACTGTTTACACATTTCAAAAAATATGTATACAATGAGTACTTGTCCATAGAAATTAACATTTCCATCTCCCTGCCCTTTATATTTGGAATCTTCAAGCCTCTCTCTTCTTTATGTTCATAAAATATGTAATAGGTTATTTTGAACTATGTCACCCAACTATGTTGTATAACACTAGAACTTATTCCTTCTATCTAGCTGTGTTTTGGTACTCCTTATCCAACCTCCATCTGTCTCTTCCTCCCCATGTCTTTATCCATCATGAACAACTGTAGCATCTAAATTATGGTTAAAGACTTGAGTGGGCATTTGGTGAAGCACTTGAGATGTTGCTTGGGATGTCTGCATCACATATCAGAGTGGCCTAGGTTTGTTCCTTGGCTCCACACATGATTCTTGACTCCTACTGGTGATAACTCTGGGATGTGCCAGGTGATGGCTTGATGTTTAGGACCCTACCACCCCCATAGAAGATGCAGATTGAATTTGGGGCTCCTAGCACAGCCTGGACCAGCTTCAGCTGTTGTAGGAGTTTGAGGAATAAAGCAAAACGATGGAGAATCTCTCTTTGACTCTGCCTTTCAATCTCTGTGTCTCTCTGCCTTTTAAATAAAATTAAAAATAAAAAAAGCTTTTTAAGATAAAATAAAATGATTATTTAAAAAGATTGAGCAGTGAAATTACATATATGATACAATGTTGATTTTAAATTATAAGAACTATAGCCAAAAGTGTTTCACTTAAAATTTAAAGTATTTCTGCAAGTCTGTGAATTTTGTCATTAAAAAAATTCCTGATTATCAGACTCAGCATCAATTTCAAAAGTTTTTTCCATACCAGTATTTAGACAGTTGTTTTTTTTTTTTTAAAAGAATTAAACTTGGCACATAATTTCTTACAGTTAGAAAATTCCAAAAGGATTAATTGAAAATCATGCAAAAGCTAACCCTGATTTTCTTTTAAAGATTTATGTAGGCCGGCGCTGTGGCTCACTAGGGTAATCCTCCGCCTGTGGCGCCGGCACCCGGGTTCTAGTCCCGGTTGGGGCGCCGGATTCTGTCCCAGTTGCTCCTCTTCCAGTCCAGCTCTCTGCTGTGGCCCGGGAGGGCAGCGGAGGATGGCCCAAGTGCTTGGGCCCTGCACCTGCATGGGAGAGTAGGAGGAAGCACCTGGCTCCTGGCTTCAGATCGGCGCAGCGTGCCAGCCATAGCGGCCATTTGGAGGGTAACCCAAAGAAAGGAAGACCTTTCTCTCTGTCTCTCTCTCTCTCACTGTCTAACTCTGCCTGTCAAAAAAAAAAAAAAAAAAGATTTATTTATTTATTTGAAAGAGTCACACAGAGAGAGGATTGGCAGAGAGAGAGAGAGAAAGAGAGGTCTTCCATCCTCTGGTTCATTCCCCAGTTGGCTGCAACGGCCAGAGTTGTGCCGATCCAAAGCCAGAAGCCAGGAGCTTCCTCCGGGTATCCCACGTGGGTGTAGGAGCCCAAGGACCTGGGCCATCTTCCACTGCCTTTCCAGGCCACAGCAGAGAGCTGGATCAGAAGAGGAACAGCCGGAACTAGAACCAGCGCCCATATGGGATGCCGGTGATTCAGGCCAGGGCATCAACCTGCTGCGCCACAGTGCCGGCCCACCAAAATTTTTTAATATATATTTAAAAGATTTATTTATTTTATTTGAAATGCAGCTTCACATAGAGAGAGGGAGAGAAAGAGAGACCTTCCTTCTACTGGTTCACTCCCCAAATGGCTACAACAGGCAGGTCTGGTCCAAGGTAATGCTAGGCACCAAGAACTCCATCCAGAGCTCCCATGTGAGTGCAGGGGCCCAAACACTTGGGTCATCCTTCATTGTTTTTCTAGGCACGTTAACAGGGAGCTGGATCAGAGGTGGAGCAGCCGGGAATTGAACCGGTGTCTGTATGGGATGCTGGCACTGCAGACAGCAGCTTAACCTGCAATGCTACAGGGCTGGCCCCAATTTTTGAAAGGCAGAGTTACAGAATAAGAGAGTTCTTTCATCTGGTAACTCATTCCCCAAATGTCCACAACAGCTGGGGCTGGGCCAGGCTAATGCCAGGATCAACAGCTAAATCAGGGTTTCTCATATGGGTAACAGAAAACCAAGAACTTGAGCCATCATCTGCTTTCTCCCAGGATATGCATTAGCAGGCAGCTGGATCAGAAGTAAAGGTGGGACTCAAGCCTAGGCACTTGATATGGGTTGCAGGTATCCCAAGTAACTGCTTAACTGTGCCACATCCCCTACCTCCAACCCTGGTTTTCTGAATATATAAATCAACATGAAATCTTTATTTTCTATGTATATTCCTATACCATCTGCCTAATGACATTGATTGTGTCATGTTGATTTTTTTTTTTTTTTTTTTTGACAGGCAGAGTGGACAGTGAGAGAGACAGACAGAGAGAAAGGTCTTCCTTTTGCCGTTGGTTCACCCTCCAATGGCCGCTGCGGCCGGCACATCGCGCTGATCTGAAGCCAGGAGCCAGGTGCTTCTCCTGGTCTCCCATGGGGGTGCAAGGCCCAAGCACTTGGGCCATCCTCCACTGCACTCTCGGGCCACAGCAGAGAGCTGGACTGGAAGAGAAGCAACTGGGGCAGAATCTGGCGCCCCAACCGGGACTGGAACCCGGTGTGCCGGCGCCACAAGCAGAGGATTAGCCTAGTGAGCCGCAGCGCTGGCGTGTCATGTTGATCTTGACTTTTTTTTTTTTTTTTTCTGCACTAGCCTGTAAGTTCTTCATGATAGTAGGCAATCCTTTGTCCTAGAAGTCTATTTTCATTGCTAGCTTAGAAATTTTCAAGGATATACACCAAAGTTCATTCATCCTTACCTTCTCTAACACTTAAAACAATACATAGCAGGTATTTGGAAAGTTGGTTAAATTATTATTTAATTGATCTAGTGTCAAAATACTCAGAATTCCACCAACCTGTGCAAAGTTGAGTTGCAGTTGTATAGTTTCTCGGTGTTAGATAAGATTCAGGTTCAGAGATGGCTTTTTTTCATCTCTATTCAGTTTTCCTTGTATTATAGAACATTGCTTCTTCTTTAAACTCATCTGTTAGAAACTGTTGCACTTACATACTAAATGATGTCCTTCCTACATTCCTGTATTTAGGTTATAATCCCAGATGTTACTGTAATTGGAGATAGAGTCTTTAGAGAAGTAAAGTTAAATGAAGTCATAAACCTGGAGCCCTAATCCAGCACAACTGATGCCCTCAAACTGGACAGGATGTGTGAACACAGGGGAAAGTCCATGTGTGAATGCAGCCAGAAAGTGGCCACCTGGAAGCCAAACAGAGAAGTAGGAAGAGAAACCAGTTCCGCTAACACCTTGTTTTCACACTTCCTTGTTCCAGCATTATGAAAAAAATAAATTTCTGTTGTTTGGACCTTCTAATCCGTGGTGTTTTATGTGACAGCCTGAGCAAACTGCTGCCATTGGCTGAGTCTGCTTTCACAGCTTTACTTAAAAGTGGTAGCTGGTAAAATATTCCAAGATTTTAAAAATGGTAAGAAAGTATCTCATTTTAAATACTTTCTACTTACAAGTAGGTCATTTCATTTATTCAAATATAAGAACAAAGACGTATTTTAATTTGCAAAGGAAAAATCTATGTTAGAGAAAATGTATACTGAATATGAAGTTAAATTAAAATGTGTTGAAAAGTTCTTCCAAAATTGTTTCAACAGAGGTATAAATCTATCTCTAAAGGTCTGTGATAGAGGCCTGAAAAACATACGGAGGTTCAGAAGCATAATAATGACATTCTATAGAGCAGCTTTAGAGAGTTATGATTAATAACTGTTAGTTCTGGATGCACATGCTAATCTTTCTGGGAGCAGAAGCTAGCTGATATACTGACTTAAACTTTGTTTGCCCTACTAATCATTCAAACCTTTGTTGCTCCTGTCACACTGAGTTACAAATTCCTAACAGAAACTGCTCAGAAATCTTTAAAATTGGACAGAGGCTAATATTCCTATGAGAATAATTACATTAAAATGATCTTAATGTAATAGATTAACTAAATATGTTGGCATTTCTGTGTTTAAGAGCTCTTGTCTTTCCCAGATAGTTGTAATATAAGCAAAAGTTTCTTTCTTTCACATCAGTAAGTTTAATTAAAAGAATCATTTAATGAACTAATTCTGGAAGAGACCAAAGTTCATTCATGAGATTATGAAATAATATTTATAATGTGTATCTTGGAGAAAATCTCTTATTCATTAGAACATCATTCTTCCAAAGTAAAAAGATAATGAAACTAGTTGAAGGCATAGCTCAAACAGGGAAAGAGCCCTAAACATATTTATTATTCTTTCGATATTTTTTTCAAAACTAAAGAAGTTGACTGATAGGAAGAGGCACTGATCCTGTAGTGAAGATGACTGTAGAAGTTATTTCCTTTTGCCAAGTTCCATTTATTTGCCTACAGCTTCAAAAAGACTCCGGGCAGGCAAAAAAAAAAAAAAGTAGTCTATTAAAAGAACACATTAAAACTGGTTATGAATTCTTGTCAGCTAGTGCCAGGAGAAAAATAAATCATTAGGTCCCCACACAAACTTAATTGAGAGCCTAAAAATCAATGGGAGGTCATCTTAATTTACTTTTCATGAGTATACTCATACAGATGGAGTAAAAAAAATAACTTATTAATATATGTGTAAGGTATGTAAAAATGTGGAGATATGGAGGAAGTTAGTGTTCAGAACAGAAGGTGGAGGACAATAAATTTCTAAAACCTATCCTTCAATTATTTATACATATATAGGGTAATAATACATGCAAATGATTTTACTTTTAAATACTTAACATGGGGCCAGTGTTGTGGTGCAGTGAGTTAAGCTTCTTCCTGCAATGCCAGCATCCTATGTGAGCACCAATAAGTCCCGGCTGCTCCACTTCCAATCCAGTTCCCTACTAATGTGCCTTGCAAAGCAGAAGATGGTCCAAATGCTTGGGCCCCTACTGCTCACATAGAGATGTTTTAAAGTTCCAGGCACCTGATTTCAGCCTATCCTGTTCCAGTGCTTTTTTTTTCTCACACTCTCTGTCTCTCCTCTCTCTGTAACTCCGCCTTTCAAATAAATAAATAAATCTTTAAAATAAATGGACAACATATATGAATGTTTAATGGGTTTAGAGAAAGGATTGAGATAGCCATTTCTCTCAACACACTTGTGCATACCTGTGAATGCCAGTTTATTATACTGTGGTTGACTTGCAATAATTTACATGTTGCCTCTCTTAACTGTTAACAGTCAGAGCCAGGAATAGATTTAATCCATAGGTAATGCAGATCAGCAACAAGGCCTCCCATGTGGGAGTATCTATATTCATTTTTTCCCATCTGAAAACAACTTTTTTAGGAAGTGTCACATACATTCTGATTGCCAGGTGACTCCTATGAAAACATAAGACACTTTAAGTTAGCTACATAATGCTCTAGTTCACTAACTGTTTTCACAAACTCAAACACTTTGAAACCTTCTCTTGGTTCCATACTATTTAAATGTTAATCTTAATTATATCTAAATAAACTCTCAAGTAATTGCGCACTCTTTTCACTGAAACCTTATTAGGCCTCAGAAGTCTTTGGGTATTGAATCATATTATCAACAACTCACAAAGTCCTGATTTTATCTGTATCTTACTTGGAACCCTCAGAAACCTGCAAAGTTTCAAATTTTTCTCAACATTCCTAAAGGACTAATTCAGAAGCCAGTGTCTTTCACAGAGCCACCACACACTATTCTTGCTTTAGTGCTCTAACTTACTTTGCCAATGTCTTCTGCCCTTTGAGTCAATTGAAATGACCCTCATCTTGCTACTATGTACCACTTTTTCCTAACACTGTCTTCTGAGGATGTCAAAGGCATCAACTCTTGGGATGCTGGAGCTTTGTTGCATTATATGTTGAATTTGTGAAAAATGACTTTCCAATGTCCGCTCTACTATGTTGCCACCTGGGCCTAAATGCAGCAAAATTCCTATCAAGAGTTAATATTCTGCTCATGAAATTATTTCCATCTTTAGCCCCCTAGCTCCTAGTCAGTTTTAAGTGTCCAGCGAAGGTCAGGGGCCATGTCAGCCCACCCTTTGAACCTTCCTGTTTTCATTATCGTAGATCAGGTCCCATGTAACAAAGCAACACAAATCAGGTAAGTCCAATTTCTTCTTCCCTTGTTCAGAAAATTCAAAGCTCTTTTGCATATTATTCTAATCTTCCAAGTATAGATGGTAGTAGAAGAGAGGCAGGAAGTAGGTGAAAGGAAAGGTGTTTGGAACAAATATTCCATCCTGGTTCCACTTTACTAATAAAAAAGAAAACATTTTCAGGATTTTATTATGGTGACATTCAAAAATCTACTACCAAAAGAGTAAAAATAAAGAGTAGGGATAACATGATAAAGGAGAGCCAGCCAATTGTATCATTACATCTACTGTTCTTTTTTTACTGAAATTTCAAATGAAAGCTAGTGTTTTTAGAAAACATATAATGGCAATATATGAGTTGAGACAAATTAAAATAATTATTGAATTAAAAGAGTTAATTTAGTAAATAGACTGTTTTTTTTTCTGCCTGCTTCACCAATATGAAGGCAGCTTACAGCCCCTGTATCAGTCTTGCTTCATCTTGTGCAATCAAGTATACTTTTCTCAATCCTTTTCCAATATAAAAATACTGTCCACTCAGTATATTAGGGTTTGGTGTTAAATAGGTACAACTTGCCATAGGGGTGAGAAACACAGTAAAAAGAGAATTGAGAGATCTGGTATATATAGAGTGGTTACAAAATTTCTAAAGAAATGTGTGTTGAGTGATAATCTTATTATGTTAGGATATGGTGAGCAATATCAGAAAGTTATTTTAAAATGGAAATATCAATTGTACAGATTATTTGAATAGGTGTTCCATAATAGCTTCATGAGAGATTTTTGTAGCAACAATTAACCTAAAATTTAACATTCACCAGCATATTATGTACTCCCAGTAAGAAAATAACTTGCAATATTCAATAGACAATGGATTGAATAGGAATTCAAAATGGTGTGGTTTCCTGAAATCCAGATTTAACATTATTTGACAATTTGCTTTGCAACATTGTAAAAGAAAATATTTCTCCAATTTTTCTAACAATAGTTAGAATTCTACAATAATTGTTGAATCCAAGTTCAATGTATAATGTTCAGTAGCACAGGGTGAATAATTACATTTGCAAGATGAGTTTTAAAAAACCTATAAGAATCCTTCTAATCTTAAGAAGTTATAAGCCTAATATGTTAGAATGTTTGCAAATAGGCTTTTGAAAGTGCTATGTCCAGAAGTGGCACCAAAGTACTACAGTTGCCACACAGAATATAGAATGCATTCACAAAGGACTGGAAGAGAAACAAGTAATTCTTTCCTCTTTCAGTACTAAAATTTTTCAAAGGCTAATTTCACCTTTAAAGATGGAAGATTGGATAATAACAACATAACGTATTAGAAAAATTGTTCTGACTTCAAAGAAATAGATATTTCCTAACAGCCATGACAAAATGTAAATGAGAATATACAGTTTGGAAGGCCCATTTACTGGGTTTATTGAATCATATCTTTTCTTTTTCTTAAATTCAGGGACTGTTTTTCATTGGCATATGTGTTTTAGATTTAGCATCTTAAAAACTGCAAATATTTGTGTTGGGTTTTCCTTTGTGGGATATCTACTGCAGTCTGAAAAAGCAAGAACATCTAGCCACAGCAGGAACTTCCTGCAAAAATACAGTAAATGGCTGTATTTTCCTTGTATGTCACACTCCTGTTTATTCATAAATTCTAGATATTTCTTGAATGGTTAGTTAAAAATATGCTCAGTGTAACACTAATTGATAAATATAAATGTGTTTCCATTTGTTTCTAATAACTAATAAAAATATAAATAAAATATTGCTAAGTGTATTACAGAACCCCATATATTAATGCAGCAAGCCAAAAAGCATCCAGCCATTCATATTCATAGGTATCCTATATATGGAGAAATTAAAATTGAAAATTGGATTACCTTGGAAAAATATAAAGATTAACAGCTTAAGAAGAAGTTACTAGAAGTTAAGAACTGGCAGGTCTGTAAACCTGATAGGTATAAATAAATTGTGGCATAGACTGGTTGAAATTTTCACTTTATCTTATTCATATCAGGATAACATATTTTAGGAAGAGGAAGTGCTTTGTAAAAACTTATATGTAGCCCATAAAAGATAATTAATTTCCTTTGAAAGAAAGCTTAGGTGAGGCCTGGGAGACACAAAGGAAAACAAATGAAACAATAATAAAATATTTAAGTCCATTAAACAAAGGCTTTTGTTTCATTTTGTTTTTTAATGTAGGGTTTCTTACATAGGGGAAAGTCCCACTAAATTTACTATTGGAATTCTTTTGGGGTCTAATGGACTCCAGCTGCAAGTTTATCTGACTGGTCAGAATCTTAATGCTAGGTCCCACCAAACAGACTTTTGGAATCTGATAAACACCTCTTTCTTAGACACTTTCTGTTCAACTGACTGCTTATTATATCCATCTTAGAAAAAGATTGGGGTTTCTCACATTTGTGTCAGCATAAGTGTTGATAACTTCTTATGCTTTTGCAAGTGTATAATGCTCTTTATTATCTGAAATAAAAATAAACTAACTTGCTAATATGCATACCACATGGAACTATGCAGCTCTAGTTGCAAAAGACTTTTCTTAAATTCCTTATAATTTATTATTTTTAATAACAAAGGAGAATTCCTTTTGGTATCTTCAACCCGTTAGTTGCAAGTCTTATTTGTATTTGCACCAATAGCATACTTTCTTTGATATATGTATTATCAAGTTATGTTATCTCAAACTCAATCTTTCCTCCTGTAATTAAGTCAAGTTTGGAAGATGAGGTTAGTTGTTCAGATCACAAGTACAATGAAACATTGAAATAACATTTTTTATGAAAAGAAAACTTATATGCATGCTTCTTGATAAACTTGAGTGTGTTCTTTATGGGGGAGGACTTGCAGAGATGAATGAAGCACTCTAGTCTAAAGCAGTATTCTCTAAATTTTTTGTTGACACCTTCTGTATAATAATTTGAAAGAACTTTATCCATTTCAATTGACAGCTCAATTGCAAAGCATGTATTTTTTGGCACATTTTAAATGTTCACTTTTAAAGTATAACTATTATATCATTCTTTTAAATGTTCTCAGAGAAATATAAATACAAGAACAACTTAATATCTACCACATTCATATTAAAAATAAATGAATGTGCTCTTCTTAACAGTTGAAAATTGTACTTCATTTCTTTCTCTCCTTGAAATCATATTCCACATCACTACGCACCTTCCCCCCACATAGAATTTTATCCTATTGAGATGTTTTCCAAATCATTTTAAGTGAAACCTTGACAGAGTAATGTAAGCTCATGATACAGAAAAATAAATGATTAAAAGAGAGGATAAAGATTGAAGGATGCAGAGAGGTGAAAATAGAATTCTGGGGACATTTTGAATTTTGTGATGTTTGAGATTCTACTTTTTCATTTGAAGTTGTGGGCATTGCTACTATATAAACTTCTTCTCTTCCAGAAATTGTCACCCAGATCAAGAACGTTTATGAAATAAAAATATACATAGATTAAAATTTTATTTTGAAAAATGTGCTAAGTGGCTATAAATAGATATTTTTCATTGCAGATTGCAATATCATTACACCTTATTTCTTATTAAAAGTAATAATGATAATAATGGTGATGTTGATAACAACAGTAGCAAACTATTTTGGAAGGCTTACTAAATTCCATAAACTAGTCTAAGTAGTAACTACTTACACTTCTACTTGTATCTATTCATATGCAGAGTGCCCACCAAGTCTGGAAACACAAATATTACATAATAAGTGATTCATTAATGTTACTGTATAATACATGAAAAAGTAGCATTTAACTTTCCTGATTTTATGATCACATTATGAAAGAGCATATCATGTAAAACTATGATTAACCCAGGTTAACTCATGAGGAAACTGAAGTATTGTGTTTATTAACTTCACAAGTGATTAAAAGGGATCAATTCTAGAGTTGGGACAGTTAGCTTGGCTCTACATTCTATAGTACAGTTCATGATATGTTTATTATTCAAATTGGGGTAGAGGATCTAGAAATTGGTTTCTGTAAAACCAGCTGCCCCTGCCTATGCCTAGTGTAAGTATCCCCTTATTTTGTAGATCATTGATGTAAAGTATAAGATACATTAAGCTATAACGTTCAGTTCTAAATAATCTTCTCACCAAAAATAAAAATGACTTGCATTTGATAACAATTGTGCTTAGTAATGTAATAAAAATTATAAGTAATACAAAAGCTCTAATTTATTGTAAAGCAAATCTGAAAAGGAATATATGAGTATATAATTTTAGGAAACTTCATTAGCTATTCCGCATCTAACATGCTTTCTAATAAATTTCCATGTTACTTATTTTTATTTACTCACATATGAAACTTGTTCTAACAGTTACATCATAACCCTTCTTATGTAAAGAACTGGTTTATTTTCTGATAAAATACATTAAAATCCATCTGGGATAGAACAGACTCTTGGTTGTAAATGTTAGCATGTGCCCAAATATCAAAAGTTAAATCTCCAAGATTAGAAAAATGCATTATTTTTAGTCCTGGAAGGGAAGCAGGAAACAGTTTTCATGAAGAATGAATGGAGGGAAAGCTGAATGGAGCAGAAGGGGAACAAAAAGGATGGAGAGAGGCTGAAATAGATTATTGGGAAAGTAAGTGATATTTTAATAATAGTGAAGAGTAGTATTTAGCTTGTTTTATTGCTAGTATGTGAACCTCTCTCAAATATTCTATCATGAAAATACTCAATGAAAACTACTACACTCAAGCAATTTGTGTGAGTTGGAATTGTTTTACAGAAGTCAAAGAAAAGACTGCCTCAGCATTCAATGCAAAGCAGAACAATTTTATGCACCAGAGGAGAGGCTGTTAAACCAAGTTGGCAAGGAGGTTCCAAGGAAGCTCATCGATAAGAGATAGTACATTTTACAGGAAGGATAATAATATAGCAAACATTTAGTAGTTAGAAAGATTACTGGTAGATTCATGGCACTGAAGATGAGACCCCACAAAACACGAGGTCAAATATCATACCAATATTTAGCTATTGAGCAGGGTGCTATATTTAGGTCCATGCTTTATTTTGCTTTAGTGCATGTTAAGTTAACATCAATGACAAATATATATATATATATATACACATATATATATGTATACAAATATATATACATATAACATCAATGACAAATATATTATATATATATCATTTTCCTTATCCATTATGCTAACCTTGTTTTACTGAATCCATCACTTTTATTGTACACCCTGCTCATGATACAACAAAATAAGAATACATATTAATTTGTGGGCATTCTACTTTGGACTCTTTCAATAATTATAGTCAATAGGCCATCCATTCTGTCTCTTACACACATGGTAGTATTTCTATTTGGAACTTTGAGTTAAGTCATAGTGTGCTTTAAAAATTTCAAGAGATAATAAGACAATTGTTCATGAGCTTGATCTGTTAAACGTGTTTTAAAACACCAAAGGCATATTTTTCTGGAATATTTTAATAAAATTGAGTTTATATGATACAGCAGGCAATTTGACTTATAGTATTTAGAGATTTAAAAAAGTTCTTCATAGAAACTTTTAAAATTTAGGAACAGGACAAAAAACATAGGTCTAAAAGATTAAAGGACAGAGGAAAGAATGTGAATTATATCATTAAATGATAGAGACAAAGCTGTGAGCCAAAGTTATCTGGAAGAACTAAACTTAGGGAGGACTTTAGAACTTACCTAGGAAAAACCTTTATTATCTTTTTCAAATTTAGGTCAATCTCCTAGTTTACAGATGTGGCAACAAAACTCTAATCTATATATGTGATATGCCAGTCTATCTATCATATATATATATATATATATATATATATATATATGTAATAGGACAACAGCTTAGCTAGAAGGAAATATCTGATACAAACCAGGCCAGTACTCAGTGGCTGGTCTCCT
The DNA here is from genome assembly GCF_033115175.1 of Lepus europaeus. Classification (NCBI taxonomy): domain Eukaryota; kingdom Metazoa; phylum Chordata; class Mammalia; order Lagomorpha; family Leporidae; genus Lepus; species Lepus europaeus. The sequence goes on from NC_084827.1 coordinate 130,921,982, forward strand.
AAGCTGTGTTATAGAGTACCCTAGCTCCTTGTTGTCCCTAACCCTTATACCTGATGAGATATAATTTCCCAATCACTGACAACTTGAGGAGTTGCATGTTGTGGTCTTGGATTGGACAAAACTAACACACTAATTGGGACCCTCTTTAAGAAAAAAAAAAAAAAAGAACAAAATCATAAGTACAAAAATAAATACCATGTCTTGGGAGAATGTTATTCAAATGAAAGTCTTGGAGCTTAAAAACTTTATGAGTTCAATGGAAAGCCTTTCTTTTCTTCATATTAACCATAATTTGTTTCACATTGTTAGAACTCTCCTAATTTTCTGAACTATGTATATAATTAGCTAGGAAAATTTTCATCCTGCCCTGTTGTGAGTGTTAACTCACCCTTCAGAGATCAACAGTCTCTTTCACTACATGGAGCTTTTTTTGATGAAAATATATAATTTGTATACACACAAAATTATTTTAATAAACAGACATCAATTAATAGATGCAAAACTAAAGTTTATAAAAATTCTAATCATTCAAAATAATCTCAAAATATAATCAAAAGAACAGATGATTCGGGGCCGGCACTGTAGCACAGCAGGTTAATGCTCTGGCCTGAAGTGCCAGCATCCTACATGGGCGCCGGTTTGAGACCCAGCTGCTTCACTTCCGATCCAGTTCTCTGGTATGACCTGGAAAAGCAGAAGATGAGCCCCTGCATCTGCGTGGGAGACCTGGAGGAAGCTCCTGGCTCCTGGCTTTGTATTGGTGCAGCTCCGGCCCTTGTGGCCAGTTGGGGAGTGAAGCAGTGGATGGAAGACCTCTTTCTGTCTCTGTCTTTCTCTCTGCCTCTCCTCTCTCTGTATAACTCTGACTTTCAAATAAATAAATGAATCTTTAAAAAAGAACAAATTATTCTACAGTTCAGTTAAACAAATAACAAACCACAAAATAGATGGAGCCAAGAATACAAAATAATTTTGTTAATAATTTATTAAATATAATGTTCGATTTTCAAGTCAATAATGAAATGATCAAATATTTAATGAAAAGTATTCAACCATCCATAAATATTAGGAAAAACATGATTTAATATCAGGTTAAGATTTAAATTTGAACATAGACCTATTTAACTGTGAAATTTTTATAAGCTAATATTTTCTTGGAGTCAGAACTTTCAGCAAGATCACTGATAATTAGAATTACATATATCTTTCTATTGCCAAAATCCAGTTTATGAATTTAGAAATTAGGAGCTCAGGCTGGCTTAGTGGTTTGCTTTACAGTTCCATAGCTATGGTGGATAAGACTCTAACTTTTCACTTAGGGTTCCTCTTAGGTAAAACTCAACCACTTACAATTCAAACTAACATGAGAACAAATTGGAATTCTAGTTTTCATATTTTTAATATCCTTAGGGGTAATTTTTCAATCTCCTTCCAAATTTAAATTTAAAATATTTTACACCTTAAACTATATGTGAGAAATAAAAAGAATTATGAAGGACTCAATTAACCTCTCACAGAAAAGCTCAGTGATACTCAGCATGTCTGTGAGATCAAGGTAATGCAGCGAAAGGAGTGTAAGTTTGGGTCTTTCATCGTCAAGCTACTTCCAACCCCTCTTCAAACTAGCAAGTATATATTACAGTGTAAATTGGAAAAATACTTAGAAAAGATGCTGTGTAATCCTCTCACTTTCCTCATGAAGACAGGTGTGATACACACAGTGGGAGACCAAAACAAATTCTTTCCTAGTAAGTGAATCTTCTTCCATTATCTGTTCTTTCCTTTATGTCTTCATTAAGAAAAATGGAGGATTTATATAAAAGTTGATCTGGAACCACATCACATAAAAAAGTTCAGGAAGAAAAATCAAGCTGTCAGATACAAATAGGCAATTTGAGCATTCAAACCTTGCTCAGAGGAACAGTGAGTCATGTGAAATGTAATGTGCAAAGGAAGCTGACACATAAAAGGATAGAACAACAATGATGAGTTCCCAAAGACAAACATTGGAACAAAGAACAATTATAGAGGGTCTATTTTGGTGCCAGCAATATGACTTGGGAATTTAAATATCACACTTCAGTACAGAAGAAGGGATTATGTCATGGAGCTTTAAATTCAAGACAAAATACTTTAGCAACCTTTATTGTTCATTAATATTATACTTTATTAGGATGATACATGATTGAATTATTAAGTACTTTGCCATCCAAAAATAGTTAGGGATAGAAATCTAATTTTGGGGGCTGGCGCTGTGGTGCAGTGGGTTAAAGCTCTGGCCTGATATGCTGGAATCCCATTTGGGCACTGGTTCTAGTCCCAGCTGCTCCTCTTCTGATCCAGCTCTCTACTATGGCCTGGGAAAGCAGTAGAAGATGGCCCAAGTCCTTGGGCCCCTGCACCTGAGTGGGAGACCTGGAAGAAGCTCCTGGCTCCTGGCTTCAGATCGGCGCAGCTCTGGCCATTGTGGACATCTGGAGGGTGAACCAACAGATGGAAGACCTCTCTCTCTCTCTGTCTCTACCTTTCTCTGTAACTCTTTCAAATAAGCAAAATAAATCTTAATAAAAAAATCTAATTTTGTAGAAAAGGGAATAATGAGGTGTAAGGATAGCTGCATAATTAATATTTTGTCATGGGTAGTTAATACCCAGATTCAAATTGAAATTGCTTTATCAGAGAAATCTAATAATAGTATCTAAAATAGTTTAAAATATTAACACAATTTATCCATCATTTTCCTGTTCACTTATCTATAAGGTATTCTCTTATTCTAATTATGGGACAGTTTACATATTGATAGGATTATAACAGCACTGGAATATAGCAGAAAACAATCAAATTCACAGAAGAAAGGGGCTTATTTCAAATGAGCAACTTATTTGTATTATTTTAAAACATTCAACATAGTATATTTTCTGTATCTATGTAGTGATATGTAAAATATACATATGTATGATATCTGTGGCTAATATTACTAAACTAATATTATTTCTAGTCCTCTGGCCAAAATAAAAAGAATATGGGATCTACAATAAAATATAAGTTTATTCTGGTGAAAAGCAAAAAAAAAAAAAAGGGCCTAATTCTGTTCACCAAGGTTCCAAGGAAATGATTTTGTAAGTCTGACAGGCGTGTATAATGCCCTTGTTATCAGTATTTTGTTGAATTTCCTTTCATAGATTTCCTTTCTTTGAAATTTAACTATATACCATTACATAAGGCCTTTCTATTTATTGTTAATGTGTTCATTTTCCTTGACTTTATTGAAAATCCAACATGTTACTTTCATTAGGTCATGAATGTTCTTTTGTAGCATATGCAATACCTGAAAGTAGAGTCATCCAAAGTTTTGACAGGTGGCAGCATAAGTGGTTGATGTATCATCGTAGCACCCTGGATGACAAAAGAACATTCCTGTGAATTTGGTAATAATACCAGTGGATAGTGAAATTTTACAGAATTTAACTTAAAGTTATACCTCCCTCTCTGTCTCTCTTTTTCTCCATCTCTCTCTCCCTCTTTCTCTCTCTTAAAACTATAAATACATTATTTTAAATGGAGCATTTGAATGGGAAGTTGGGAGGAGATCTACCAGGCATGTTTAGTAGGTTACTATCATGCTAATTTGGAAATAGTAATGAATATTGTCCTTAGACTCTTATGTCCTAAGAAGCAGAATTCTATGGGGGTCTAAACATGTAGGCAGATGACCACTTTTGTTCAAAGTCTTTTAACAATAGGAAAAGTAGAATCTATGGATTCATAGCTCAGGTATAGGTTCTGAGGATATAGCAGCCCCGGCCATAATGGAGTTTATTTTATAAGGAGAAAATCAACAATGAACAAGTAAATATTTGGAGGTTCAGTAGTGATATGTGCTATGAAGAAAATTAAGGCAGGTAAGAGGGTATGATAGCTCTACAGAATGTTCATAAAAAGTCTGGCTAAAGAGGTGACTTATGGGGCTGGCTCTGTAGCATAGTGAGTTAAGGCATTGTCTGAGATACTGTCATCCCATATCAGCACTGGTTTGAGTCCTGGCTGCTCTACTTCTGATCCAGCTCCTTTCTAATGCGCCTTGGAAAGCAGCAGAGGCTGTCTCAAGTGCTTAGACCCGAAAAAGCTCCAGGCATTGGACTGGCCCAGTCCCAGCCTCAACTACTGAGGACATTTAGGGAACAGAAGGAAGACCTCTATCTCTGTCTCTCCCTCTCTCTATAACTCTGCCTGTCAAATAAATAAAATAAGTCTTAAAAAAAGAGCTTATGAGCAGGGACCAGAAATGAGAGAGACCACCATGAAACATGCAGGACAAAGATTGCTTCTTAAAGAGATGATTTTGGTCAGTGGTCCTGAAGTGAAAATGATTTGGCTGGTCCAAAGACAGAAAAAGGATCAGCACGGTGCATGAGTGAATTTGGCATACACATGGAATTCAGCAAGTTCAAAGTTGAAGTCTATTTTGAGTATTTTAACAACTTGCTGGAAAATGCCACTAGAAATAGAAATGACTGAAGAGCATTATTGTTTTTTTCTGCATAGCTCAAGAAATTTCATTTTTCATCCTTGTGGATAACAGAAAATTTATTGATGAGTGAAGTTTGGTTAATTCATGTGTTGTATATTTTAATGAAATTACTGTGTATATGTCAGCATATACTTGCTACACTTCTTTCTAAAAAAACATCAATACCTGGAGTACAAATTATGTACTAAAATAAGTTAGTATCAAATAAGAGAGGATAGAAAGAAATCATTATAAAGTTCTATGAAAAATGATAAAAATACCAATAGAAAACTCCAAGGGTTTTATGATATTTTGATGCAAAGAAATGATTTTTTTTAAAGCAATAAGAGACACAGCCACATTCACAAGACTTGTAAACTCCATCAACTTTGTTAAATACTGAAAAGATTTTTAAAAGGGCACATATACACAATGGGATTATTTGTTTTTAACTCCCTTTATTTTCAAAGGAGATTTTGACACATAATTGATGGGTGTTTTGAATAAAGGGAGATAGAATGTTAGGAGTGTGATTCTTAACATTTTCAGTCTGTGTTCTTGTTCATGACAAGAAATCCAGTTCACACATTTCCAGTTTTAAAAACAATGATACATACTCTCCTTTCCCTGACTCACCTAACCAAAAAGAAGTAGTTAATAATAGCTACAAGTAGATTACCCATAATTCTACAAAACCCAGTCACTGCTTAACAATTAGAAACAAATGTTTCAGAGGAAAATCCTAATCCATTTTACATGCAAAATCACTGTGATTCATAATCAGGGAAATGCAAATTAAAAACACAATGAGATACTATGTTACACCCATCAGACTGGCAAAAATTAAAAGGTTTGACAATAATATACAGTCTTAGAAAGGATATGGAGCAATGAAAACCTTTTGCATTATTAGGAATATGAACTGGTACAAGGACCCTGAACTGCTAGAATCTTGAATTCCTTCTCATATAGATATTCCCTAAAGAAACTCAGACACCTATGTACAAGAAGATACGTAAAATAAAATAGCTTGTGCCTTCACTGTTTCTAATAGAAAAACTGTGGATGCAATCCACAGTTTCTTTCAGCAGAAAAAAAGATTATATGCATTGTGGTACATTCATATGGTAGAACACTGTGAAAAGAAAGAACCACAGCTACACTTGTTAACAACAATGATTCATCTCAAAAACATAATGCTGAAGTAAAGAAATGTGTCTCCAAGGAATGTATTCAGGATTATTCCACATTAAAAAACTAAAAGGTAAAACTAAAAATAACAAAACTAAATAATATAGCACTCAGAAACACACACACATGTGGTAAAGTCACAAAGTAGATCAAGGGAATGAACAGTACAAATCTAGGGTAACAGCTGACTTCTGGGGATGTATGTGTGGTCAATCATGGAATAACGTGATGTTCAAGCTGAGTTCTAGGCATACAGGTGTTTATTTAAATAGTAAGTTTATGTTTTATATAATGTTCTCTAAGAATTTTAAAGATAAATTTTTTTTATGAAACACTAAGCAGAATATGATTCCTCCCTGGAGTCATGTATTAGTTTTAAATCTCTGAGTCAAAGCATGAAAATGCAATTTGCATTTGGACAGATTAGAAGGTTAGCGTGGGAGATGGAGTTTCCTCATGGAGTACTGATCAATTTGAAAATGTATTTCCTTTTTTCAATATATTAGGATTCACCTATAAGATTTTACAATTATATTACAGTCATATGAACAATTTGAAGACCTAGAATTCTACAAATATAATTAATAGAGGAAAATTATATTTGATTTGAGTTTACTTTTGTAGCTATGTAGAGGGAATTTTGGAATCTGAGACAAGCTCTTGAATCAATGTGTGTGTGTATGTGTGTGTCTGTGTGTGTATTTACCCCCAGTCTAATGAAAATGGAAAAGGCCTGTAAAACTGAATTTCTTATATTACTAAGTTCCTAAGACTTCAAGTATGTTTATTCACAGAAAATGTGCCCCCAAATCACAAAACAAATAATTCTCAGGCTGGAATTAGAAGAGATAATATTACATACATTTTGGCATTTGTGAGCTGTTCAACGTGAATTTATACTTAGAGTTTAGGTATTTTAAAAGACAATCACTTGTTTAAAACATGAGCATTGTGCACTATTTTGTTATTTTAAATTTAACTATAATCTATGGAATGGCTTATTCTTAGAATATCCAGTGTTCAATGACAGAAAAGAGTGCTTTAGGGCTTGCAGGGATCACTTGAGCATCACCTCCTTCCATGTGCTGAGCCACCAGACTGATTCAATTGGTTTGGAATACAGGCTTTTCATTTTACCAAATAGCCCTGTTCTTTTAAGTGTGATATGACTAATTTAGCCCAATTCCTGGCTTGCTTATGCTGTTTGAGAAACTATCTTGGGAGACTGAGGCTTGCCAGTAAGTTGGACTCATGACCCCTCTGCTTAAAAGTGTAGTCATCATTTGACCAAGTTGATTCCATTCTCAGACCATGAAGGCAGTAGTTATCACCCAAAAGATGATGGTTCTTCTCACAGCTTCTTAATAAACACTTCTCAGCGCTTATCAGAAGGAGTAATCCCAAGGCTTAACACTCAACTCCATTCCTGAACATTAAAGCAGATAGTTTTTTCCCATCCAAAATCTTACACCAAGCAGCTAGAATACATTTGCATATAAAGGGTATTCTTTAGAGTACCCATTGTCCATGGCCATGTCTCCATAGCCTCTCCACATCTTAACTGATGTGCTTCAGCAATAAATTTTTATTTATTGACTACCTTTCCGACAAATAAACTATTATTTTTTCTTACTTTCTCTATATTTTTGCCTCTTCAGTCTTTTTACTCCCTTTTCTTTTCTTGTTTCTTTAACTTTCAACTTGAATCCCTGATTTTGCTGACTTTGGCTTTATATACATTTTCTCACTCAGTAAGCAATAATTACTGCTAATTTTATTCTTGCAGTCATTCCAATCTCTAGGTAAGAATTTTTAAAAGTCTTCTCTATTCTTCCAGGCCAGCTCTCTGCTGTGGCCAGGGAGTGCAGTGGAGGATGGTCCAAGTGCTTGGGTCCTGCACCCCATGGGAGACCAGGAGAAGCCCCTGGCTCCTGCCATCGGATCAGCGTGGTGCGCCGGCCGCAGCGCACCAACCGCGGCGGCCATTGGAGGGTGAACCAATGGCAAAAGGAAGACCTTTCTCTCTGTCTCTCTCTCTCACTGTCCACTCTGCCTGTCAAAAAAAAAAAAAAAGTCTTCTCTGTTCTCCTGCTTGGCACTTCACTTCTTAATCTTGATCATTCCACTTCTAATTTCATCAACAACTGAAAGAATTTTCAAATTCTTTACCTTGCCATGTGTCAAAAACTCCAGCACACACTTGTGATAGTATGTAGTGTTTTGGATACACTTACAGGGACAAAAGTTTAGGATGTATAAAAACTTCAAAATATTTGTTTGAAAATGTAAAATTAGAAAAATATGGTATTTATAAATATGGAAAGCCCACCCACTGCTTTAGCAATATCTGCAGTAAGAAACTAGTTAACAATAGAAACGAGTTAAAACAGAATGTATCAGAGAATCGTTAAAAACATTGGGAGTGGGAAACATCACAAATCACTTTTGTGATTTTGGGCTCGATGTCGTGAACTAGCTTATCATTCCTCTAGTGTTACTATCAATCTAGGATAGAGACTTTTTTCACAGTCAAGGTTATCCAGCATATATGTTAAGAGCTGAAGGGCTATAAAGATATTTATAAATTTTATGCCATTCCATAAAATCCATTGTGCAATAGAGAGAAACTGCAATAATTGAAACAAACATTTGAATTTTACAGCAAATATTATACTTAATTTACTTTCAGACAATTACTCATATTTCAAATTAGATTTCTTCAATGTACAAGTAGTATTCTGTTAGAAAAGGCTCTCAAGAATATTTGCTAAATCATTGAATCTAGAAGAGTGTGAAAACTCACTGTTTAACTGTAGTAAATACTACCTTTTTCTGAACAGCAATACTGGGAGTACCTATTTGTCATTGTAGGAATTAGTGCTAGAAGTGTGAAGTGTTTTGCTTGCTGTGAGAAATTACTCATATTTCAATTTTAAGCACAAAATTGTTCAATTAAAATTATGTCAAGCTTTCTACGTGTGTGAAATTTTTAAGATCCTTTCCAATATATCATCAAGTCTTGCAGCTTAAAATTGTCATTGCTTTGTTTCCTAAAATTTATTACTGGTTCTATTTTTATTTTGTGATGATTTTCTGTTTTGAGAAAAATGGAACAAAGAAAAGGTGTTATACAAGAATGGGTTGCCTTGCTCTACATAAACATACCAGAAAGAAATGAAGATAAATTTTAAAAAAGGATAGCTTTTTTTGGAATGCTATTATTTTCATTTCTTTTTTTTTTTTTTTGACAGGCAGAGTTAGACAGTGAGAGAGAGAGACAGAGAGAAAGGTCTTCCTTCCATTGGTTCACCCCCCAAATGGCCGCCATGGCTGGAACTACACCAATCCGAAGCTAGGAGCCAGGTGCTTCCTCCTGGTCTCCCATGTGGGTGCAGGGCCCAAGTACTTGGGCCATCCTCCACTGCACTCCTGGGCCACAGCAGAGAGCAGGACTGGAAGAGGGGCAACTGGGACAGAATCCAGTGCCCCGACCAGGACTAGAACCTGGTGTTCCGTTGCCGCAGACGGAGGATTAGCCTAGATAGCCAGGGCACTGTCCTTATTTTCATATTTTATAATAACCTTGTCATAAGTATACTATTTGGCCATGACCACATCAAAGTAATTCTGAAAATTGAAGAAGAGGCAAAGAACAGGAAAGGATGAGGGTAAGAAGGCGCCATCACATGATTTGCTTTTTCCTTTTGGGCAATACTTTGTTTCAGACAGGGTAGTTTAATCAAGTTTAGTTTGTTGCTTCGGAATTAACACCCACTCAATTATTTACTAGAGAGTATGCTAAAAGAAAAATTACAAATTCTATGTACATACATATACTTTTCCTGAATTCTATGGACATATCTTAAGTATTTTTGTCAAAGAAAAATTATTGTTTCATTGAATGATACACATCTCTGGACTTAGATGAAGAAAGCTCAATTGTAATGTGTTTGGGTGAATGAGTGATTAGCATTCTGTTTAAAAGAAGAAAACCCACAAAATTAGCTCTACCAGGCTGAAATAAATAGGAACCTAAAATAGAAATACTGCATTTTTATAACATCTCAGTTATATCAATTCAGAAAATCTGTTTTGGGAAAATCCATCATGAGGCTCCAAGCAAATCATGATTTGATTTAATTGCAAAGATAAGGGTTCTTCAACATGTTTGTGCCAAATAGGATCAAAAGATAAGTTTATTTTGGTGCAAAAAGTTTTTGGAAATCCATCCATAGTTATTTCTTTGTTTTTTAAAGATTTATATTTTTCAAAGGAAGAGTTATAGAGAGGTAGAGGCAGAGAGAGAGAGAGAAAGAGAGAGAGAGAGAGAGAGAGAGGTCCTCCATCCAATGGTTCACTCCCCAGATATCCACAATGACCAAAGTGGTGAGGAGCCAGGAGCCTCCTCCAGGTGTCCCACGCAGGTGCAGAAGCCCATGCACTTGGTCCATCTTCTACTGCTTTCCCAGGCCATAGCAGGGAGCTGGATTGGAGGTGGAGCAGCTGGGACTTGAATCAGAGTCCATATGGGATACTGGCACTGCAGGTGGCAGCTTTACCCATTACACCACAGCACCAGCCCCAGTTATTTCTTAATATATATGTTTCTTTGGTTTTTGAAAGGCTCGCTCATATGCATGGATTTAATTTTGTTTGCACACATGTGGGCACTACAAAAAGTTCTTGAGAAAATGAAATTAAAAGATAAGTTTATTTTGGTGCCAAAATGTTTTAAAGTCATGGTTTTGTCATAATACACATTTTCCATGAAGTTTTTAAAGTTTTCGCATAGTCCTTTGGTATTTATTTTAGAAAATTTGCAAAACTATACAATGATGAAAGGCACTGACAGTTGATATTCTTTAAGTTTTTAAACATTTTAAGATTAATACTTAAAGACTTGCTAACTTACAGGTTAGTAAAATGTAACTCATCATTTTCCAAACTGGCACTTAAGGTTTTGGTAATTAAACGCGATTTGTATTTTACTATATGTGCTTCTGTAAGATATTGATTTATTTTCTTTCCATTTATCTGATAATTTTTTTCCCTTTCTATAATCTCCTTCATGGTATTGCTTAGAAAGGCAGTAAGTAATGGACTAAGGCTTTTGTTGGGAAGCAATAGTTGGCAAATCTGCCAGTTTCAACAAGAAATTCTGCCAGCTTTAGCCATTGTTTGGCCATTTGGGGAAAAATTTCAACATTTTGTAGTAATATACTGAGCAACACTCTCCTTTACAATAGTTTGAAAGGTCGCTACTTGGAATTCAGCATAATGAACACTAAGTTCATTACACAAAACATCTTTATTAATTTATTTTCCCATATAAAGACAGTGAAGAGATAGATATAGTTAATCTAAGTATAATGAAATAGTCATTAGTTTCTAAATATTTTCTCTTTGATTGTTAACACCTACAGAATGCAGCATCAATAATATACTGCATATGAAATCACATCAAGTCAATGTCCAGTTTTCTGTGAAGTAGAAACTGATATCAATAAACATCCATTCATTCCTTTAAGCACCTACAATGTGCAGGCACTTTTCTAGGTGTTTAGGATGTGCTAGTGGGGGAAAAAGGAGGCAGATGTTCTTGTGCTGTGGTGTTTACGTGTTAGCAAAATTGAAAGAATTTAAGCAGTAACAAAGCAAATATGCAAATTACAGTAAATATTTGTTGCAAGGTAATTAGTGTTTTAGAAAAATTTAGGAAAAACTAAAATTAGGAGAATAAAAGAATTGTGATGGTGTAGTTATGGGTTGATTTTATACACTGTTCTGGGTAGGCCCCATAGAAAGGTTTATATGTGGGGAAGATTTTGATAGGTGAGGAACTGAGGTATATAAATATCAGGGAGAGGTACACTTGAGTGAAACTCAGATACAGATTTTTAAGAATACTTTATTTTTAACTGACAAAATTATTGTACAATTTATGGGATGCAGTGTTGTATTTCAATATATGCATTCTATGCATCAGGGAAGTTGATATACCTATCACTTCAAACATTTATCACTTCTTTCTATTGGAAATATTCAACATCCTCCCTACTAGCTATTTTAAAACATACAGTGGAATGTTGCCAACCATAGTTACTCGACTGTGCTATAGAACATTAGAAGTTATTCCTCTGACCCAACTATACCCCTTATTCATTAATTTATGATTCTTTTAGATAAAATACTTCTGTTCCTTTACATTTGTGCTAATTCATATTAGAAGTATTAACAAGAAGAAAACTTGTCTAGAGGAGTGGACTCAACAAAAGGAAGAGACAATCAATCCATGAGCCAGGAATTATTGGTACAAATAAGTTTAGAAAGTTTCTTCATGTTCATGTTCTGTAATGATGCTCATATGACGAGCAGTAAAGAAAAGAAAGCATGATAAACTTAGAAATTTACTCATCTACTTCATTCAAATAAGTACTCTCCCACTGCTTTATATTATAATCTTATATCAATAATCTGTTGCACAGTAACCTTTATAATTACAATTTTAATGTCACTTCAAACAGTGGTTAAAATTCGAATTGATGCATGTGATGATGTTCATATAGAAAAACTTATACATTATTTTTAAAGACTGCTTCTCTCCCATGATTATAGCATTATGTAATTATTTCTGGAATGAAAATGTAGGTCAGAATGTAGGACAGTCCTTGAAAACTAAACTGTTTAGAGTAATTAGGAGCAGAATGTTGTCTAAGTGTAAAGATCTAACATCTTTTACTCTGAGGCCTACATCATAGCTAGAATTAATGTAACCCTCTGAGGACACATTGAACTGCAGTCTACTATTTCTAAGTTATGATCCATTATCTAGAGTTATTTAAATTTGTCAATCCCTTAGGTTTGGAAACTATATATAACACTTAAGAGTTTGAGCATGCAGTCTTTTATAGTGCTAGAGTTGACATTTGAGAAGCTGGTGAATAAACTTAAATTTCAGGGTTAAACTGAAAAATTACCCATTTACTGAATATTTTTAAAGGACGCTTAAGTTATATATAAAAACTCAAATATAAACTCTTAATTTTTGATATATTTATTTTGGAGGAAGAAAGATAGATGGAATCCAGTTCATTAACTATGGACATATATTAATTTTATGATCAAAACCAGTTAAACTAATAATTTCTATATAGATAACATGGAACAAACTATACGAAACTATTTTATGAAGTACCTAAGTAAGATATTAGCTAATGTGTGGAAATAATTTAAAAATTTTAAAAATTAAGGAATTTTCATATTATGAATTCACTCCTGTTAGGTGGTTCTAGAACATATTAGCTCCTATTGTCATGTTAAGGCATTCCTGTTCAAATTAATAAAGCCAAACATTCTTCAAAGTTTTATTCCTAAGAATACTGTTGTCTTTAATCACATACACTTTGCTTTAAAAATTAACAAGTGCTGGTATACAGTTATGGCAGTGGATTCAGGGAAATCTCTTTTGTTAGTATATGAAAGATCAAAGTCAGAAGCAATAAAAATATTTCAGAATATCTTAATCAAGGGATATAAAGTTTTAAGCAAAGTAGACATGAATAAGATTGCACTTAATTTCATATTTCTTTTTTGGTGTGAAATCTGCAACCCCAAGTTACCCAGAGTAATAAATATACACAAAAATATTTGATTTATCAAGTTTCACCATTTTAGTAAATGCCATAATGAAGACATTGACTCCTAATTTGCAACAAGATGAAAAAGTATGTCAGCCAGCTATATGGATTAAGAGTTTATACCTGGATACAGTCATGACACTGAGGTAGAGCTGATATTGTTCAGAGCAGGGGGTCTGTTTTGCTTGCTTTCAACACCTAGCACATGGTCTGGCAGTGATAAGTGCTTATTAAACTGAGAATTGTGCTATTTAATCCTAGCATCACCTGATAGAAATAAGTAGGTGGTTATATGTGTTAAAAAGATATTCCCTGACAAGATTAAATTATGACATGAACTGAGATCAGAATGAATTCCTCTCAAATCAAATACACTACATTGGTGTCTGGTTACAATTCTGAAGTGCCTAGTATTGATGATTAAAAAACATATTCTTCATTACCTGAGAACAGAATGTAGACACTGGGCATATGATTTGGAGGAAGGTTAGGTTTAGGTAAGCATAGGTGAGAGAACTTAGTGGAAGGAAAGGGATATAGAAAGGGACATGGAAAATTGCCCGTTGCAGATTATACCTATTATATGGCTTTCACTTAGAGTCATCCCCCGGTTTTATAGACCATTTATTTCTGGTGTCCATGTCTGAGTTTTTAGTGCTGCCTCTTCCTATCTGATTTATGTAAGTATCTGAAGTGGCTTAAAAATATTCATGTGTAACAACTCATTCTGAACATGTAATTTTCCTGTGAATTTATTGGAACATAGGTTCCTAAACGAAGAGTCTATGAACTCTTAAGAGGTCCATCAAAAAGAGACACACAATGAAACTCATGCAATTATGTATAAATTATGAGCCCTTATGAGTATAGTCTTCATTAGATTCTGTGTGCATAAGAATTTATTAAATATTACAAGACAAACTCTTAGAATAAATCATCTTAAACCAAAATACAAATGTATTTTTCCATCCTATTGTGTAGGTACTCTTTCTTTATATATTTCCTGTTAGTTATGTTGGTTTTGATGATTTAATGATCACATATATAAAACATACGTTCTTTTTTCTGAAATCGTGCTAGCCTAATTTTTTAGTCTAAATTTTACTATGAATTGTATTGTTTTTTCCTTCAATTTTACACTAATTTAGTGCCATCCACTTTTGAAATGATATACCAAATGCTAGGTAGATAAACCAAAATTTAGACAAAAACTGTCTAGATACATTGTTATATAATTGTCATTGATGAAAGAATTTGGGAAGGAATGGTTTTCCATGTGAGTAAGTGGGAAAAGACTGATGTTTCTAGTTAGTATGCAGTCCTTCTCTTGCATTACTTGTAAATTTTTGTTCCCACCTAATTGCATGAGAAGATTTTCAAATATTAAATTAGACTTCTCAAAATAATTTAATAATGCATCATAATACAAGTACTTTAGTAGTAATAAGAGACTGCCCCTGAGAAATTATGCAGGATTAGAGTTTACCTATGGACTACAAAACCAGACACAGAGAAATGTTTTAAATAGTTGTATACCATTTGCCCAAAAAGTTCTCTGAAATTCTGATCAAATCAAGAGCTAACATGTTATACACACTTGACTTTTTCAATGTCATTCATTGACTCCATTGCAATGATACAGCTTATATTTAAGGGAAGAAATCCTCTCTCAATTCTATAAACAAAGATAGCTTAAGGAATAAATTTGAAGATATCAAATAATATCTGAAAACAATAATCATTATAGGTCTAAAATGAGAATAATTTTAAGCTACATTTGAAGTCATATATAAAATATGTAATAAACATGGTTAGTGAACCAATATTTTGAAAAAATATTTTAACTTTAAAGTTATTTTGTTAATTTTTCTATAAAGATGTAAAGCAATCATTAAAATTAAGAAAAAATTTTAACTAAGTAGAGAAATTTTATAAAAACACTGCTATAATGATTCCTAATATGATCTAAGTTAGAAGTATATAATACTGCCATTAATTAAAGTTCAGTTTGTTTTTAATGTGTTCATCAAGTAATTTTTCAATTAATGTAAACTAAAAAGGTATTTTTGTGTGATAACATTATCTTGAATTTTTGACTGGAATTATTTGTTATTCATGGATATAATGGTAGAATATATGCAAGGGAAGTTAAATATTCTTATAAATATACTGGACTCTTAACTTAATTTAAGCTGCATAATATACTAGGAACCACCAGTGAGTAAGCACAACACTTGGCTATTCATTTAGGATCATTTATAAAATTAAAAGACCCAATGGTAATGATTTCACTTTCTCTAATTCAGTTTCTTTCAGGATGAATGAATTGTTTTATATATATGGTGAAAATCTACATATATCTACATATTTAACTTATACAATAATGCTTTGGCACTTGGTAAGGTATATTAGAAAAAAAGATCTAACCTAACAATAAATAAAACTCTATCCCCTTAAGAGATAGAATATTTGACATAAAACATATTTAAGCTCAAATTATTCATATAATTTCACTTCTATGTTTCATTTCACATCTTTAGAATTGACCTTAGGCTATGCATTGGCTTTACAATGCTACAGAGAAATATCATCTAGGAAATAAATTAATATCTTTATGATTAAATGCACACATTAATTATCAGATTTTTTCTTATTATTGAAGAAAGCAAAGAATAATATGAATTGTTATTTCAAATTTCCAGCTAGTTATTCAAATAATGTCTTTGCTAATGACCCTCATTATTCGTTGCCTAGTGTTTCAAACAGTATTTTTGGAAAATAAAGTTTATGAACCATGCTATCAGCATGGACATGGATATTTAACTGAATTATGCAATAAAATTAAGGGTTTGAAGTTAGCAATTAAATACAAATTAGACAAGTTTGAAAATTAATCATAAAATATTATATTTATATAATATTCCAAAGAAAAGACTTGGAGTTTTTTTTTTTAATTTAGATGCTAACATAGCATTAGATTATTTAATATGTTGTTTCCATTTCCTTTCCAAATCATCTAAAGGCTATTCACAAATTCACATTCTAAACACACTTTCCCCATGTCTGCACATGTGTCTAGGAACTACGTACCACAATTAAAGATCGAAAGAAATAGAAATAAGCCAAAGTATTTTTAAAGATTCACTGACTTCTTGATGTCCAGAGATTTGTGAGAAAATTTAGTCAAAAATTACTCAAGATGAGTTTGTAGCCTACTGATGATTGACTAAGTATAGGGCTCTGCCATTAAAGGACATTTCAGAATATAATTTCATTTAGGTAAGAAAATACATTTGTAAAAAGTTATGTCACTTATCATAATTCGGGTCATTTTGACCCGAATCTGACATCTAGCTTTCTTTACCAACAAAGTTATGATATCGCTATACCAAGAACTTAGTAAGTAGACACTAGATTTTTTTAATTGTCCAGAACAGTCTGTACTGTTGGAAAGAGCATTAACAGATGTTTCATCTCAACAGTTCAGTGAGTTTTATCCTGAAAATTCTTTTAAATACATACTTTAATTCCTCTGTTTAAGGGTCTAATATACTCATTTGGGAAAGTTCTGTGGCATTTCTTTATTCACAGATGTTTCCATATCACACCCTCCCCCAAAAGCTTGCAAGGGATACTGATCAGTTGAAGAAACACATTCTCTCAGCCAAAGAGTTTTGGAAATAAGAAATAATATAAAAATTTCCACATTTTATTAACTCTAGAAGTTTTTTTTTTTTTTCTTTGTGGTCCAACCTAGGATCCAAATACAATAGAAACAGTTCAGGGCTACAAAAGATTTAAATACATCTGGCAGCTACAGATACTGAAACAATGAAAAGTCCATTAGTTCAGTAGTTAGAGATACATATACAAATAGATATGAAAGGCAAATAGAAGCGAATATAATAAATACAAATATAATAAATCCAAAGTGATTGCTTTCCTTTTGTATTGTGTTCTACAACAGGGTGAATGAGACTCCGAAGACCGGTAAGGAGTTATTCTTTCATCCCTTTCTTAGAATACTGATTATATGGAAAGTTAAAAACCCTTCCTGGGGGAAAAATGTTTTCCAGCTGTCAAGATTAAAGCTTAGCTCTAGTAGAGCTAATTTTAAAAGGCATTGTTCTCTGATTAAGGTACTTGTTCAGAAATATTACTTCCAAGTTTTAACATGCTTTTAAGTTTTTATTTATCGTTAATTTTAGTTTCCAGAACACCACTGTAAACAATATCTTCCAGTAGTAAAGGATTTTTGCATGCATTTTTTTGTGCTGGGGGCAAGAAACATGCTATAGTTCCTCTAACGTGAAATAAATGAGACAGTTTCAAACATTATTTCAATGCCATTTTTTAAAGTCCATAGTAAAAATATCGTTAAGACTGCATGAGAGTACTATTCTGAATAAATAAATTATTTTGAATAATGCACTCACCCAGCACAGCTCCTAAGGAATTCTTGATGAAATGTTCTCAGGATGGAGTTTGACTTTCTGAGTTTCCACAGAAGAGATTTACCCCCCAGGCAAGGTGGGAAAGAGAGAAAGCCTTAGAATGTGATCCTGCAGGCAGGGTGAGATCCAGTTAGCAGAGCTTGATGGTCCTAAGAGGCAGGAGTTGACACTGCTGGAGAGAGAAGGGTTGTTCTGAGTAGATTGGAAGTGTTGTCAGATTGTAAGTGATCAGCAGCAGGAGGGAAACATCAGAGCTTCCTGTTACATCACTCTGACCCCGCCTGCAGTTAGTGTTAGGTTACTTTCTTTCTCAAATAGCATACCCCAGGAAAGCAGCACTCCTTTCTTATTCTGAGACAAGAGCAAGAAGCAGCCTGAACAGACAGAGATCATGTGCTGTATGAATACATTGTTACTAGCAAAAGCTGGCTGGCTTTCACCTTGACTGAGTTGTTAGAACTTGCCAAACAGAGCTGCCGATGATTGTAAGAAAATCTGAATATAATGTTCTGCTCAAAGAATCAAAGGAGTTAGGGATATGTGTGTGTATGTGTGTGTGTGGGTGCATGGGAGAGAGTGTGTGTGTGTGCATGGGAGAGTGTGTGTGTGTGTGCATGTATTCTGAATTGTAGTTTACAAAGCATCTAGGAAAATGTTATCTAACACATTTTTCTTCATAAGTAAGCATGGAAAAAAAGCAACTGCATTCATCATAATTAATTCTGCCATCTGACTCATTGATTTTTGAGCTCTGATAATCAAATGCTATTCCTCAATTAGGTTTCCACAATTAGATCAAGAAACATTATGCAATGGTTTCCTAAATTTTGTTTTACTTTGTTCATGACATGAGTATGTATGTGTTGCAAAACCAAAGTGTGTTTATGTATATTGTTTTTTCATAATATATATGAAAGTATATGTGTTAGAGAAAATAATATTTTCAAAGGAATTCATGATTTTTAAATAATTGCACACACTTCAAAATACTTGAAGTATTTAGTTCACATCTATAATCTAAAAAATTATGCTGACATTTATACCTCAGAAATCTTTAAGAAAATGTTCATATTTTACAAATATATCAAGAAATATTATAAAATATGTAACATACTTTAATTTATTTGAAAAAAATTTACCTTGAAACATAACTTTATCTTGAATATGTTTAATAAGTCATGGGATATATGATCAGGGAGAAAATTGTTAAATTAAAATGCATTTATCATTTTGTAAGCATATGATATGAAATAATAATTGTAACTCCTGAAACCTAAATGATATTGAAAGTCATTTAATCTGTTCTGGGCATCGGTTTTCTATAAACTGGAAGAGAAAGATCAAGAAGTTTCTAAAATCCTTTATCTCTCTAAGACTTTGAATCAATGAATCTATGTAATTTAGAGACAAGTAAGATGCTGTGGAGATAATTCCATTCTTATTACATTGAGATCAGAAGCATAGAGAAATAGCTAAATGACCACAGTCCAGAAACAAAATAAGGTGTCTAAAGCTCTTGTAGGCTAACCATGGAGGAAAAGGCATCATAAATTAAGGAATATCATGTTTCTGAATAAATGTGCTTCTTTATCTGTGGAAAGATCAAGATCAATTAAAAATACATACAAAAAGAGAGGCTTACTAATCTCTACTAATCATAGTTAAAAATTTGTAAACAAAATAATGAGTTGCACCATTGTGATCATTGTAACCAGAGGAGTTATAGCATATTATAGAATATTATATCTCAGAATGAAGGCTTGTTTTTTTTTCTTCTTTTTGGATGGATACTGTGTTTTAGTTTCTTTTGAGCTGTTTCTTTCAACCCATGAAAAGTCAGTGTTGCAAATTTTTGCTGGCTCAACAGAGACTCTAACCAGAAACCTGACATGGATATTCCTAAATGAAAGCTTTCTCAAATTCTTATGTGAAAGTAGTTCACTGCTCAGGGATCCATTGAGAAACAGGATTGGGATTCTGGGGTTGGACCAACAAAACTAGGGTTTGGACCATGGGATATGAAATTTTGGACTTGATTCTAATATGATCTTGACAAACTTGGCATTTGCATATTGAAATTCAGAGCAAAATCAAATACCAGATTAATAATCAAATGAGCACAATCCTTGTCTTATCATTGCACATGCAAACCATCATATGTGACACAAAGAGATCAGTGTATAGTGTTTGAATTTTGAATCATAAAGAGCTAAATTTGTTCTATTAAGTTTATGAAAGCATTACTAGTTTGTTGTCCCAGTGACTTACTGCTTTTATTTGTCTAGGAGTAGTAAAGTCTAGTATGTGGAAAAATCCATGCTTGAGTTTATGCCACAGACTTAAGTGTACTTTTTGCTCTACTGTAAAGTAAGTGCAACACTAAATGGGAAGTCTAATAGAAGTTATAGTATTTATGTTTAAATTATTGATTAGACATATATCCCCATGCTTGCAGTCCATGAAGATTCTTGGATAATTTTGGTCAATATCATCTATAAGCCATATCTCAGAATAATTGGAAAACCACATCCCAGTATGAGGACTTCCAGGAAGTTGTTCTGGTGTAACAAATTATATAAAGCTAGTTGAAAAGATACATCATGGAAACTTCTCAAATACACAAATAAACATGAGGACAAATATTTGGAAATCTGCATCAGAACTAAATGAAAAGCCTTGCAATAATCAGTGAAGTAGTTCTTAACCTCTGTGGCATTAATATGCTAATTAAGCCTTATATATGACAAATGTATATATTGTATGTATGTTATAATCTTTCTCCAGAACACATGGAAGCCATTTGATATAATTTAATAAATCGTGAGTCCATCCTTGTGGTTTAGTGGGTGAATGTACCTGTGATGCTGGCATCCAATATGGGTGCCACCAGTTTATGTTCTCAGCTGCTCCACTTCTGCTCCAGCTCCCTGCTAAAGAGCTGGGAAAGCAAGCAGAGAATGGCCCAAGTATTTGAGTCCCTGACTTTGGCCTGACCCAGCTGTGGCCAAGCCCTGGCCATTGTTTCCATCTGGTGACTGAGCCAGTGGTGAGATTCTCTCTCTCTCTATCTCTGTCTCTCTGTCTCTCTCTCTCTCTCCCCCTGACTTTCCCTCTCTCTATAACTCTTAATTTCAAATAAATAATACTTTAAAAATAATATGCAATGACTAAGCCTCTATTTTGAGCTAGATGTTATGAAGGTTGTTCTAGGGAGTTAAGAATAAAGAGACACAGCTTGCTACCTAGTCATCTACAGCACAGATTGACTAGCACATGAGGAACCAAGTGCCAAATTCTCAGCAGTTAGCAACTGATGCTGCCAGCAGTGTCTGGACAAACCATGCGAGCACCATCAGTCAATTCAGTTTTCTGTAGAACTGAGGGATGGTGTATAAATGAAGAATGACATGTATGATAAACAGTCACACCGGGGCACTTCAGAAGCCTGTACTGAAGATTTGTGCCATGTTTGTGGTCCCATGTTAGGACTTAGAAGCTTCATGGTCTTGCACTAGGTTACCATGGGAAACACACTTTGCATCACAGTAAGGCAGAGGGTTACTCAAAATCTCTAGATTACTTTTATATTGATTAAGTTAGTAAAAAAATTAGTTTCCTTCTGACAGAACTGATCCCTTATTTGGAATTCATGTGGATACTGTTTTGGAGCACAGTTCTGCCACAAAAAATAAACAAAATAAATTAAAACACTTACATGAAGCATATTATGGATAAACCATCTCTGATGAATATGCAAAGAATAGAAGTAAGAGAAATCACTTTGAATACGGTTTCATGAAATTTTTCAATTACTATATGTTGATTTAATTAATTTCTCTGTGTTCATAATTTTCTGAAAGTCATTACATATACTTGGGGAGAATTTGTAGGGCCAACAAAGTTATGTATACCACGCCTTATTAAAAGTGTACCAGCAATTTGAGAAGAAACAAATAATTGCAATATTCTTTACACTTGATCTTAGCCAAAATGCTGAGAAGGGATTGTAATTGACATCAAAAACTTCTCCCAAGGAAATTAATTGATCTCACCTTTTATTATTTTACCTATCAGTTGCTCTTAGCATTTTCAAGTTATTTCTCAAAGTAAAGCAAAATGAATTACATTTAGTAAAATAATTTGGATTCAATGTATAAACTATTGAAAATGGCTAGAGGTTGGCGCTGTGGCATAGTGGGTAAAGCTGCCGCCTACAGTGCCAGCATCCCATATGGTCCCTGGTTCAAGTCCCAGCTGTTCCTCTTCCAATCCAACTCTCTGCTATGGCTTGGGAAAGCAGTAGAAGACGGCCCAAGTCCTTGGGCCCCTGCACCTGCATGGGAGACCTGGAAGAAGCTCCTGGCTCCTGGCTTCGGATCGATGCAGCTGCGGCCATTGCGGACAACTGGGAAGTGAACCAGCGCATGTAAAACCTCTCTTTCTGTCTCTCCTTCTCTCTGTGTGTCACTCTGACTTTCAAATAAATAAATAAATAAATCTTTTAAAAAAAAAGAGAGAAAATGGCTATACTATTGCCTATTAATAAAAGCAAAGGACTGATTTTCACTTTAACTGCATGATACTTATCATTTTAATGGAAATTATAATGTTTTTGAAAAGCTTACCATGAATAAGAATATGAAAAGTGCAAAAAAATAATGTAAATTTGAAATCAGCCATCAATATGTCAGGTCAGTTTATAAATAAAAAAAATACTAACTAGATTATTATAGTATTTCTTTTTATATTTTATGTTTCCTAAAGAGAGTCAAATAACATCAAAATAATTTTCTCAATATTTGTCATTTTTTATTTAGTTATTAAATTCTAACTTTTTCATGGACCTCAATAATATCTTACAGATATTCAATTTATATTTTTAGGTGGTAACTATTGCTAGAATAAAGAGCTAGCACTGGCGAATGAGATATGCCATGGGCTACCTAAAGATGGATTTTTAAATGCCACAAAACTATAAATGCTTACTTTAAATAACAGGACAAAATGAACTTCCTGAAGGCAAACATCTTTTTGTGGGTGTTCGTATGTCATAGTTTTCTTGGGCATTTTGGTTTTTATTTCTATGTTTAAATATATTCAAGTTTGCATGAAAAAGTATACATGGTCACCCTAGCCATTGTCATCCATATCATACTGAGAAGTGGTACTTAAATACTAAAAGGTTAGTGAGAGAGTGATTCATTTGTGAAACTCTAATCTCTTCCCAGAAGAGTTTAAAATGGTTCTTCCTACTTTGAGGATCAAAGATGCCTTTTTCATTTTTTGTATATGTATGTAGTGTGAATTTATTGTGAAATGCTTAATTGCAGAATATCAATCTTGATTATGAAAAGGTTTGTTTAAATGTGTATTTAGGTATCTTGACCTAAATAACCAAGTCCCAAACTTTGTTTAAATAGTTGTCATTATATTCTAATGATGCTAAGGAAAATTAATGTTTTTTCAATATCAAGTTTTTTATTTGGCTATCCATGCTATTTACTTGTAAAATTATTAAGAGTTTGTATTTTGTCTAGCTTATTAAAAAGCTAATTTGTATTAGGTAACATCTTTTATTATATAGAAAGCTTTTAAATATAAACAAGTATTCAAAAATATGTAATGTATATATAAGAAAAATACAATATATCTGCACAGAAATCTTAACTTGGAGAAAGACTCGGGCCTTTTTATACTTAGTACTTACTTAGTAGTTGGGTATCCATAGTCTCATCCTGCCACCTAGTGTTGAGCAGTATCAAATTACAAAGAGTTGCTCCCTAACTATAGTAAAACATAAAAACAATGAGGGAAGATTTCTTAAAAAAAAATCTGATGCACTTGAAAACTGGTGTTGTGATGTACAAGTAATTACTGTAGACTGTCTAATTCAAGCATCAACTTATATATAGTTAAAATATTATAACCATAAAATATTAAGGTTCAAGGCAAACAAGAGTTAAATAAATGTTAAAATGTATCATTTTAATAAATTAACATTACATGTATCTTTTTTCTTTTTTTTTTGACAGGCAGAGTGGATAGTGAGAGAGAGAGACAGAGAGAAAGGTCTTCCTTTTTGCTGTTGGTTCACCCTCCAATGGCCGCTGCGGCCGGCACATCGTGCTGATCCAAAGCTAGGAGCCAGGTGCTTCTCCTGGTCTCCCATGCGGGTGCAGGGCCCAAGGACTTGGGCCATCCTCCACTGCCTTCCCGGGCCATAGCAGAGAGCTGGCCTGGAAGAGGGGCAACCGGGATAGAATCCGGCGCCCCAACCGGGACTAGAACCCGGTGTGCTGGCTCTGCAAGGCGGAGGATTAGCCTGTTAAGCCATGGCGCCAGCAAAATTACATATATCTTTTAAAATTTTAATTTAAGATAAATTTTTCAACCAACATAAAAATTGTACATTCTTTAGAAGTACTAGGTAATATTTTAATATATGTATACTTTGTAAGTGTCTAATCAGGGTAAATATCTTTTCATAAAGTTACAATTCAAACATTTAACATTTCTTCATGATAAACACATCTAAAGTCCTATTTTCTTGGTGTCTTTTTTGATAGAGAAATCGAGAATATGCAATAGAACACCAGAGTTCCATCCTTCCATCTAGCTATAACTTAGTGCCCATCAATCAATCCCTTCATAACCCTCCCAACCATTATACTTCTAATTTCTATGAGACCATCTTTTTCTAAGATGCCTTATCTTTGTGTAGGATGACTTGGTGTATGAATAGACGTCCAGACTACTTCTTAGTGGAAAGGTGGTTGCTGGAGTTTCGCAGCCAGCCACTAATCTTGCTCCCAACTCACATGCTATCTTTCATGTATTTTTTTACAATTTATATATTCATATTCCAAAGCTAGGTGTGTCTGTAAACTATGGTTAAGTCAAAGTGGATTAACTCCTACATATCTGATCAGGAATACAAATCAGATCTTCAAACACTGAAAACAGAATGTTAAATGTTACTCACATTTGATAAAAAAAAAAAAAAAGGCCTTCACAGTTCCAAGCATAAAAAATAAAAATTTATTGTACCACTATCTGTTAGGAAAATAGTCCATCACGAATTGTATCTAATCCTGTTCTGGTTTAATACAGCTGCATTTGAAAATTAAAATCTTTGGGACATATTAATTACCTCCAAGGTCTACCTCTATCAATATTGGTATTATGAGAAAGCAAGGTTTCTCAAGCATAGTTATCCATCAAGTGTGTTTTAAATGACCATTTACCATGTTTCAAATTTTTGAGTAGATGCCAAGAATACAAAATTTGGTAATAGGTTTATAGTTCCTGCTCTCAATGAATTCACATTAGACATGTAGAAAAAAATGCTTAGTTTTCATCATATTGCCCTATACTCAGATTGCAATATGTTTGATGTCTGAAATACAGCAGAACTGAGAAGATAAGAAGGTATGATGGATGGAGAATGTATGTCTTATAGAAAAGCATTTTTTTCTAAAGGAACCCAAAAAGCGAAACATGAAGATAGGAAATTATTGTTTGCTTAGGGATTCCCAGATGCAGAGTCAAAGAAAAGCGTTTGGGTGAGGGTGTTTAATTGAGAGTGCTCTACAGGTTTTAGGAAAACACAGAAGGTAATTGAAGTGCATTTGGGGAGGAGAATAAGGTGAGCAAGCATGAGGTCTCAGTTCAAAATCTGTATTTGGGAGCCGCGCTATGGCGCAGCAGATTAAAGCCTTGGCCTGTAAGTGCCCGCAGCCCATGTGGCCGCCGCTTCTAGTCCCTGCTGCTCCTCTTCTGATCCAGCTCTCTGCTATGGCCTGGGAAAGCAGTAAAAGATGCCCCAAGTCCTTGGGCACCTGCACTGTGTGGGAGACCTGGAAGAAGCTCCTGGCTCCTGGCTTCGGATCAGCATAGCTCTGGTCGTTGTGGCCGTCTGGGGAGTGAACCAGCGGATGGAAGACATCTCTCTCTCTCTCCACCTCTCTCTGTAACTCTCTTTTCTTCTTTTTTTTTTTTTTTTGACAGGCAGGGTTAAATAGTGAGAGAGAGACAGAGAGAAAGGTCTTCTTCCGTTGGTTCACCCCACAATGGCCGCTACGGCCGATGCGCTGTGGCTGGCGCACCACGCGGATCCAAAGCCAGGAGCCAGGTGTTTCCTCCTGGTCTCCCATGGGGTGCAGGGCCCAAGCACTGGACCATCCTCCACTGCCTTCCCAGGCCACAGCAGAGAGCTGGACTGGAAGAGGAGCAACTGGGACAGACCCGGTGCCCCAACCGGGACTAGAACCTGGAGTGCCAGCGCCGCAGGCGGAGGATTAGCTTAGTGAGCCATGGCACTGGCCTGTATAACTCTCTTTTAAATAAATAAAATAAATCTTTTTAAAAAACTAAAAAAAAAAAGTAAAAAAAAATCTGTATTTGACCTAATCCACAGGTGTGAACCAGAAGTGCAAATTAGAATTATACTCCTCTGATGCAGAAGAGGCTGTCTTTAGTAATTGTGAGTTTGTCCTTTTATGAGCCTCTCCAGGTGTGGAGAACACTTTTTTTTTTTAAGGAAGGGTGACTACCATCAGCTGAGGGCCATTGTTTGGAGAAGGATGCAGCTGGGAGGTATCAGCAGCCAATTCTCCTAGCCACTGGGGGATGAATACACAGGGCTCAGTAAAGGGCATGTAGGAGGAGAACCAAAATAGTCTACCACCAAGACTGTTGCTCTAGGCTGCACCTGGATCATTTATAAAGGTATATGAATATATGAACATGAATATATATTACATATGTGTGTATATATCTAAAACAAGTACATATATGAGGAGACTATTCACCAGTGTTTAGAAGGTCGACCTCTCTTTCTCCCTGTTGCTCCCTCAGTCCCTCTCCCTTCCTCTTTCCTCCCTCCCTCCTCTTCTTCCCCCCCCCCCCCGTCACTCTGCCCTTCAAGTAAACCAAATCTTGTTTTTAAAAAGATAATACTTGGTACTTCAGAGCAGTAGTATTATATTTGGACCATCAGCTATTGATTTCTAAGCAGAAGCACGGGGGATATTAAAATGTGGGACTATAAGAAAACACTTTTGTTCAGTTGCAACTGGATTCTTCTTGGAGCTTAGCTATCACTGAGCAGTGAGAGAATCTTATTAAATTATGTGAGGACATAGAATGAAATACATGTAGATTGTATTAAAAATTCTGTTTACTAAAGCATGTTTTAAGAAAATGCTTTTGCTCTGGTGGTGCTGGATGGGGTTAAGGAGGCAAATACAAAATTTATCCAGGGAAGTTTTTTATGTCCTCCCACAAACTATTAGTTGAAGGTAATGACTGTATCTCTGAAATTATGCGGTGTTAACCATAGTTTCATATATTTGACACCCTTAGAACTCATTTTTTCTTGGTTTTTGTGGATATTCATAAAATGAAACTGCTTTAGTCTGGATTTTCTCCTTTTTGATTAAGTGTAAGAAAACACAAACAAAGTCAGTTTGTGCTACAGTAATTAGTGTGGTTTAAGTAGCTAACATTATCTTAGAGTCCTGTGAAGTCTCGTTTTGTTTTAGAGGAGGATGAGCCACAAAGGAAATATGTTTTTCATAAATCTGCCATATATTTTAGATATTTATCTAATTCTGTGAAATTTGCATCTCTACTTTTCAGCTGATGGAAGAGAATCTTTGTAGGTTTATACAACTGCAAACTGGTAGAATAGGAACTTGAATTAGTTACTAAGCTGCCTACCACCAATTTCCATTATTTGCAAAACATTTAATCTGGCAAACTCTTTGAGTTATTTTTGGAAGAAAATTGTATGCACCATGTCAACTGATAATGATTATTGAGGCTTCAGTTGGATAATTCCACACTGAGAAAAAAAATGGAAAGGATTAGTAAACAAAAATAGCAAAATGTTGAGTACATTTACATTAAAACATCACCCCACTGAGCTATATTCTATCTTGTATTCTGGCTACTGTTCCACAGAATTTATAAATCACTTTAGGAATATAGTTATTAATAATTTTATTATATTAATTATATATGATATTTGAATAACTACATTATTGATACTATAGTAATCATCAATAATAGTAGTAGTCACATATGGATGATATATTATGTAAGTTTCTAATTATATTGCAGAATGACATAATTAGAAAGAATAATGCTAGTCATTTTTAAATTTTTAAAAATTTTTTATAAACGAAGTGTATGTATATATATATATTTAAGATGAATTTAGGGGCCAGAACTGTAGCATAGTAGGCTGAAACTGCACCTGAGGTGCCAGCATCCCATATAGGTGCCAGTTCATGTCCCAGTTACTCCTTTTCCAATCCAGCTCTCTGTTGATGGCCTAGGAAAGCACTTGGGCCCCTGCATCCATGTGGGAGACCCAGAAGAAGATCCAAGTTCCTGGCTTTGAATCAGCTCATATCCCACCAACATGGCCAATTGGGGAGTGAACCAGTGGGTGGAAGACCTTTCTCTCTGCCTCTCCTTCTATCTTTCTCTGTAATTCTGCCTCTTAGATAAATAAATAAGATAAAATTAAAAAGATGAATTTAACATATATTTTTTAAAAAGAAATAAAAGGAGAAATTCAGAGTTTTTACACCTTTTTATAAATGTTATAGAAACTTCCATGATAAAAATATCATTAAAACTCTTAGGCAATTATCTAAAATCTAATTTAAAAATTCTTTAAAATCTCAAATGTATATTTTTCTACATTTTCTTAATCTTGTTAAAATCACTTCATATTAATGCACATTTCTCATTTTATGTTATTTCAGCAGACAAAATTTGCCCAACTTTCTGTTCTAAGTTGCCTAACAAGTAATTGCTGTGGCTTTAAAAGACTATATTTTAGGCCGGTGCCGAGGCTCAATAGGCTAATCCTTCGCCTGCGGCGATGGCACACTGGGTTCTAGTCCCAGTCGGGGCACCGGATTCTGTCCCAGTTGCTCCTCTTCCAGTCCAGCTCTCTGCTGTGGCCCGGGAGTGCAGTGGAGGATGGCCCAAGTCCTTGGGCCCTGCACCCTCATGGGAGACCAGGAGGAAGCACCTGGCTCCTGGCTTCGGATCAGTGCAGTGCGCCGGCCGCAGCGACCATTTTGGGGGTGAACCAATGGAAAAGGAAGACCTTTCTCTCTGTCTCTCTCTCATTGTCCACTCTGCCTGTCAAAAAAAAAAAAAAAAAAAGAGAGAGA
The DNA here is from genome assembly GCF_033115175.1 of Lepus europaeus. Lineage (NCBI taxonomy): Eukaryota > Metazoa > Chordata > Mammalia > Lagomorpha > Leporidae > Lepus > Lepus europaeus. The sequence continues at coordinate 130,950,966 of NC_084827.1, forward strand.
CTATATTTTAGAACTTTCACACATTATTCAGTAAGTTGTAAGACCAACTGCTACCATTTCATTGACTACTTATGCTGTAGCCAACACTGTGCTGATTGTTTTACATGTATGTTCTCATTTATCCTCCCAATCATTTCATAGCAAAGCAATAGAGATTAGAGCTATAAAAGCAGATGAGTTCAAATCCATGTTGATTTGAATTCAAATCCTATGTTACTTATCATATTTTTCAAAATACATAAAATATTCATTTATTTCTAGGAGTTTATTGTCAGCCAATAAAAAATGAGGGAAGTTGTGAAATACACTGCATTTAAAAGATGTTCTCCATAATTAAACATGTGTGAGTGTTTGTGTGTGCCGTTTGAGAAGGAGTAAAAATAGGGAATAAATAAAACACTAAATTGAAAGTTTCCAAACAGAACTTTACATTTTAAAGGGTTTCTCATTCTACAGCACAGATATTTCAAATTAAAATGGTTATTATTTATTTCCTCTTCTCTAGAATAGCAATTTCTTGGCAAGATGAATCCTGTAGGTAGCCCACAATTGTTCACATTTTGAAACTCCCTAGAAATTTCCCTCGAGTGATTTATAAATTCTGTGGAACATTCTATTGAGAGCGGGGAGTTTCTTTTTTAAAATGGATGACTATTGGAAAGTCAAGGTTCTTTCTGATTGCAAAACCCGACGAAGGAGATGAAAGTAGCAGTTTCCTCTGGCTTTGAGGTTGAGAGCACTTACAGCTTAGGGAGTTGGGCAAATTAGAAATACACTTTCTGTGGAAATACAGACCAAATATATATATATATTTAAACCCTGAATACTTTCAGATTCATTACTGGCTCTGACTTAGCTCAGAGTCTGACTTAGCTCAGACTTAGCTCCCAGCATGCTGATGATAAATCTCGAGAAGGGGTCAGAGAACACACTGCATAGTGGGTTGGTGCTCTGGGGTGGTGTGTGTGCTTGGATGGGTGGGGTATGCCGACACTATGAGATAACGCTAGGCTGTGAATGGGTTGGTTTCAATATCCAGTTCCAACATCCCCTGCTTCCTCTGACTGTAGCAGGAGGTGCTCTATGGTCATCTGAGGTGTCACTCTGGATTCTTGTCCCAACCCCAAGTGGCCCAAGCTCCTTGACTCCACCCAACACACACCCTGGAATTCAAGCATAACCCATAGGCAATCCTGTGAGCCCCAGAGGCCCGTCTCCAAGAATAAAGCCTTCAAACCGAACAAAAAAAAGAAAAGGTTAAAAAAAGGAAACCATTCTCCAGAGGAGTCAGTAACAAGAGATCCCCCAAATGTGCAAAAATAAACATGGAAACAAGAAGCTTTGACAAGGAAGGCAAATTGACTCTAAGAGGAACACAATAATAATTAATAGTAGACTGTGAAGAAGGGAAGATTGATGAAATGCTCAAAAAAGAATTCAAAAGAATGATTGTAAGGTACATGTACCCAATGCGCAGACACCAAAACAAATGTCAATGGTTCTAGAGGGAGACATAATCTTCAATACAATAAACACTGAAAAAGCTGGACTAAGATGAAAGTTTATAGCAATAAGTGCCTACATCAAAAATCAGAACTGTTTCAAATAAATGACCTAGCACTGATCTTAGGTATCTAGAAAAACAAGAACAACCAAAACCCCAAATTCATAGAAGGAAAGAAATAAAAGATAAGAAATATGATTGATATTAAGAAGCAACACAAGGCTGGAGCCATAGCTCAATAGGCTAATCCTCCGTCTATGGCGCCAGCACTCCTGGTTCTAGACCCAGTCAGGGCGCCAGATTCTGTCCCAGTTGCTCCTCTTCCAGTCCAGCTATCTGCTGTGGCCTGGGAGTGCAGTGGAGGATGGCCAAGTACTTGGGTCCTGCACATGCATGGGAGACCAGGAGAAGCACCTGGCTCCTGGCTTCGGATCAGTGCAGTGCGCCGGCTGCAGTGCCCACTGGAGGGTGAACCAATGGAAAAGGAAGACCTTTCTCTCTGTCTCTCTCTCTCATGGTCCACTCTAAATTGGCAAACAAAAGAGCTGTCTGCACATTAATGTTTATTGCAGCTCAATTCACAATAGCTAAGACCTGCAACCAACCCAAATTCCCATCAACAGTAGAATGGATAAAGAAATTATGGGACATGTACTCTATAGAATACTATACAGCAGTCAAAAACAATGAAATCCGGTCATTTGCAACAAGATGGAGGAATCTGGAAAACATTATGCTGAGTAAATTAAGCCAGTCCTAAAGTGACAAATATCATATGTTCTCCCTGATCAGTGACAACTAACTGAGCACCAAAGGGGAAACCTGTTGAAGTGAAATGGACACTATGAGAAACAGTGACTTGATCAGCCCTTGTCCTGACTGTTGATGTACAATGTTAATACTTTATCCATTATAGTATTTTTTTTTGTTCTAGTACTATTGGTTAAACTCTGTAATTAACACACAATTATCCTTAGGTGTTTAAATTTAACTGAAAAGTGATCCCTGTTAAACATAAGATGAGAAAAAGAGAGGGAGGAGATGTACAATTTGGGACATGCTCAATCGGACTTGCCCCAAATGGTGGAGTTAGAAACGTGCCAGAGGATTCCAATACAATCCCATCAAGGTGGCATGTACCAATGCCATCTCACTAGTCCAAGTGATCAATTTCAGCTCACAATTGATCACATTGATAGGTCTAAGAGTCAAAGGGATCACACAAACAAGACTAGTGTCTGCTAATACTAACTGGTAGAATAAAAAAGGGAGAGAACAATCCAACGTGGGAAGCAGGATACACAGCAGACTCATAGAATGGCAGATGTCCTAAATAGCACTCTGGCCTCAGAATCAGCCCTTAAGGCATTCGGATCTGGCTGAAGAGCCCATGAGAGTATTTTAGGCATGGAAAGCCAAGACACTCTGAAAAAAAAAAAAAAAAAAAAGAGGACCTAAATGAAAGATCTCTGCGAGTGAGATCCCAGTGGAAAGAACTGGTCATCAAAGAAGGAGGTACCTTTCTCTGAAGGGAGGAGAGAACTTCCACTTTGACTATGACCCTATCAGAATAAGATCAAAGTCAGCGAACTCTAAAGGCTTCCATAGCCCTGGCAACTCATGACTAGAGCCTAGGGAGATTACTGACGCCATGAACAGGAGTGTCAAATTGTTAAGTCAGCAACAGTAGTCACTGTGTACTTACATCCCATGTGGGATCTGTCCTTAATGTGTTGTCTAATGTGCAGTGATGCTATAACTAGTACTGAAACAGTATTTTTACACTTTGTGTTTCTGTGTGGGTGCAAACTGATGAAATCTTTACTTAATATATACTAAATCTATCTTCTGTATATAAAGATAATTGAAAATGAATCTTGATGTGAATGGAATGGGAGAGGGAGCGGGAGATGGGAGGGGTGTGAGTGGGAGGGAAATTATGGTGGGGGGAAGCCATTGTAATCCATAAACTGTACTTTGGAAATTTATATTTACTAAATAAAAGTTAAAAAAAAGAAGCTACACAAAAGTTTGATGAAATGAAGAGATTTTTTTTGTTTTTGTTTTTTAATAAACAAAGGGCTGGCACTGTGGCATAGAAGGTAAATCTTCTGCCTGGGGTGCCAGCATCCCATATGGGTACCTGTTTACATACCGGCTGCTACACTTCATATCCAGATCCCTGTTTTGTGCCTAGGAATACAAGTGCTTGGGCTCCTCCACCCACATGAAAGACCCAGAAGAAGCTCCTGGCTCCTGGCTCCTGGCACCTCGCTTTGGTCTGGCCCAGCTTTGGCTGTTGTGGACATTTGGGGAGTGAACCAATGGATGGAAGATTGTCTCTGTCTCTCCTTCTCCCTCTCTCAAACTCTGTCTTTCAAATAAATACATAACTCTGAAAAAAAAAAAAACAAAAACAAAAATGATATAACAATTGCCCAACAAACCCAAAAAGCTGGGCGAGGGGAAGACCTAGATTAATAAAATCAGAGATGAAAAAAGGAGATATTACAAATGATATGAAATAAATACAAATAATTATTAAGAATTATTACAGTTATGTGCCAGCGAATTGGAAAATCTAGAGGAAATTAATAGATTTCTGGATACAGATCCTTTGCCAAAATTGAGGCATGAAGACACAGAAATCCTGAATAAATCCATAAGCAAGAGTGAGATTGAATCATTAAAAAAGAACCTCCCAACAAAGAAAAGGCCAGGACCAGATGACTTCACTGCTAAACTCTACCAAATGTTTAAAAACTAATACCAATTCTTCTTAAACTATTCAAAGTAATTGAAAGAAATGGAACCCTTCCAAATTCATCCTATGAAGTCAACATTACCCTAATTCCAAAACTATAGAAAGATACAATAAAAAAGAGAACTGGGGCCAATATCCCTGATGAACATAAATGTGAAAATCCTCAACAAAATCTAATCCAACAGCACATCAAAAAGACCATCCATCCAGACCAAGTGGGATTTACTGAAGGACTGCAGGGATGGTTCAGCATATGCAAATCAATATGTGTGATACATCAATAAAATGAAGGCTAAAAGCCACAAGTTATCTCAATAGATGCAGAGAAAGAATAAAATATATCTGCTCATGATTAAAATATTTAAAATTTGGTAAGAAAGGAAAATATCTTAACACAATCAATGCAATATATTGCAAACCCATAACCTGAGACATAGTGAATCATTTCCACTAAGATCTGGAACCAGCCAAGGATGCCCACTTTCTCCTCTGTTATTCAATCTATTTCTGTACATTTTAGCCAGAGTCATTATTCAAGAAAAAGAAATCAAAGGGATACAAATTGGAAGTCAAATTATCCCTTTTTACAGGTGACGCGATCCTATATATGGGGGAACCAAAAAACTCTACTAAGACTATTAGAACTCATAATTGAATGGCAAATTTGGAGAATGCAAAATCAACACACAAAAACCCATAGCATTCTTGTGCACCCAAAATGATCTTGCTGAGAAAGAACTTACAAGAATAGTCCCATTCAAAATAGCGACCAAAACTTTTGATAAATTTACCGAAACTTGGGATAAATTTACCAAGTATGTGAAAGATCTCTACAATGAAAATTATAAAACATTAATGATAGAAACAGTTGAAGACACACATAAAAAATGTAAGATCTTCCATGTTTATGAATTGGAAGAATTAGTATTATCAAAATGTCTATACTATCCAAAGCAATTTACAAATTCAATGAAATCCCAATCAAAGTACCAAGGACATTCTTCACAGATCTAGAAAAACTATCTTAAACTTTGTATGGAAATACAAAAGACCCCTCCCCAAAGCCAAAGCAATCTTAAACCATGAAAACAAAGTTGTAGGCATCACAATACCAGATTGTAAGACATACTATAGGACTTTTATAATCAAATCAAAAGAGCCTGTGACAGGCACAAAAACAACCATGTAGACCAATAGAACAGAATAGAAACCCCAGAAATTATTCTGTGCATCTACAACTAATGTTTGACATATGAGCTAAAATCATTCCCTGGAGAAAGTACAAATCATGTTGGGAAAATTGGATTTCCACATGCAGAAGTTAGAACCAAGACCTACTTTACACTCTAAACAAAAATCAACTCACAGTGGATCAAGAATCTAAAGACCTGAAAGCGTCGAATTACTAGAGGAAAACAGCAAAAATGCTGCAAGACATTTGCCTGGTCAAAGATTTCTTGGATAAGACCCTAGAAGCACAGGTAATAAAACCAAATATAAACAAATGAGATTACAACAAGTTGGAAAGCTTCTGCACAGCAAAGGAAACAGTTAACAAGGTGAAGAGGCAACCAACAGAATGCAAAAAAATATTTGCAAACTGAGTGTCCAATGATGAATCAACATCTAGAATATAAAGGAGCTCAAGACACTCAACAACAACCAAAACAAAGAATTCAATTAAGAAATGGGCAAAGATAAAAACAGGAAATTTTCAAAGGAGAAAACACAAATGGTCAATAGACTTCATGAAAAAATTTTCAAGATCACTAGCCATCAGGGAAATGCAAATCAAAACCACAATGAGGTTTCACCTCATTCCAGTTAGAAAATCTATCATCCAAAACTAAAAAAATAATAAATGCTGATGAGGATATAGAGAAAAAGGTTCCCTAATACACTGTTGGTGGGAATATAAACTGGTGCAGCCATTATGAAAGATGTATGCAAATTGCTCAAAAAACTAAAAATAGGTCTATCATATGACCCAGTTATCCCACACCTGAAAAAATATCCAAAGGAAATGAAATAATCATAAGAAAGAATTACCTGCATACCGTATTTAAAGCACCTCAATTCACAATAGCTAAGATATGGAATCAACCTAGAAGTTCATCAATGGGTGAATGGATAAAGAAAATGGGGTGTACATATATATATATATATATATACATATATATATATATATGTTATACACACACACACACACACAACAGGACATTACTCAGCCATAAAAACTAAGGAAATCCTGACATTTGCAACAAAGTGGATACAACTGGAAATCATTATGCTAAATGAAATAAGCCAGGCCCAAAAGGACAAACATCAAATGTTTTCTCTTATTTATGGTAGTTAATATATACAGAAAATATAAAAATTGTTGGATGTATCATTTGGCATATAGTTAGGATGCTTCACTGAGTCACATCACGTAAATGATCATACACTCTCCTTTTCCATGTTCAAAAGGAAAAAACAAAAAGAAATGGAGAGGAGAGGAATAGTGAAGACTGTTAGAGTACTAGTAATGTTTTGGTCTTAATTTGGATGTTGGTTATGTGTGTTGTCACAGGACCAAAATCTCATTTATCTGTATAGTATGTGCATTTTGCAAAAAAAAGAAAAAAAAAAAGAAAAAAATCTTAAGCTCCAGAACTTTGCCCTACAAACTCTGTTGGAAAGGGAAAGCATTTAAAGCCTTTGTATTTACTTTAGTTACTTAACCTTTTATTTTCAGGAAAATACCTCATATATTTAATTGGGAGGTCAGTTAATACTGAAGTACTTCTAACAAGGTAACAGCTATTCCTTATCCCTTATATTTCCACAATCAATCATCCTGTGGCTTGCTCCCTTGTTACTTTTAGATATATTTATTTTGAATGAGTGACAGCGAGAGAAGAAGAGAGAGAGAGAGAGAAAGAGAAGAGAGAGAGAATCTTCCATCTGCTGATTCACTCCCCAGGTGGCTGCAATGGCCATAGCTGGGCAGGCTAAAGCCAAGAGCTAGGGGTGTCATCTGGGTCTCCCAAGTAGTGAGCAGTGGCCCAAACCCTTGGCCTGACTTCCACTGATTTCCCCAGACAATTAGCAGGAGGTAAATTGGAAGTAGAGCAGCCGGGACTCGAACCGGTGCCCATATGGGATGCCAGCATTAGAGGCAGTGGCTTTACCTGCCTAAGCCACAATGCAGGCCCCTCTTATGAATTTCTTACATTCTTTACATTGATGTAGACAATGCCTTTGTTTATTTTTATTTATTTGAAAGGGAGACAGAGAGAAACAGAAATATCAACCATTTACTGGTTCACTCTAAAATGCCTGCCCTCAAAACTTAGGTTTGGCCAGGCCAGAAGCTAGAAGCTAGGAATTCCATGAAGTCTCCCATGTGGGTGAAAAGGATCAAAGTATTTGGGCCACCATTTGCTGGTTCCAAGTTGTGCTTGTTAGGAAAAGAGATGCAGATTGGTGTCTCCTCATATGGGGCACCAAAAATGTTAGAAAAAGAGGTGCAGATTAGGGGACGGCACCATGATATAGTGGGTTAAGCTGCAGCCGGCAGTGCCGGCATCCCATGTGGGCGCGGGTGCTAGTCCCGGCTGCTCTGCTTCCGATCCAGCTCTCTGCTGAAGAAGATGGCCCAAATCCTTGTGCCCCTGCACCTGTTTGGGAGACCCAGAAGAAGCTCCAGGCAACTGGCTTTGGATTGGCTCAGCTCCGGCCGTTGTGGCCATCTAGGGAGTGAACCGGCAGATGGAAGACTTCTCTCTCACTGCCTCTGCATCTCTCTAACTCTGCCTTTCAAATAAATAAATAAATAAATAAATAAATAAATAAATAAATATTAAAAATAGGCAGAGAATAGAGAGGAGCCGGTGTATGAATTTACAGCCAGAATGAATTTATTCAGAGAAAATAAATTCCTAAAGTTGGGTCACCAACTGCCCATGTGCACATTGATGGAACACATGGTAGAAGGCGCCAACTGCCAGGGGTGGGAACTTTCTATGTTTTCGGAGGACTAGGGATGGGGGTGGGGTAGAGGGTGCCAGGCTGAGGTGAATTCCTGGAACTGGTCTTTCAGGTGCTGTGGTGGATGGAGTATGAAGGCAATAATAGTGTGAGAGACCCAAATGAGATTCAAGCACAAGGAATAAATCCCAGTGTTTATCTTTCTTTTGCACAATGGGCTGAGAATGGCTGAAGCTTATGTCTTGTTCCATCAGTGCTGGGTAGAAAGCTGGGTTGAAATCAGTGGCCAGTCTGTATCCTAGGCACTGTGTTAAGGGTTGCAGACATCCCAAGCAGCAGCTTAACATGTTGTGCCACAATGTCTGCACCTACAATTCCTTCCCATATCTACTTTTTTTTTTTTCTTTTCGAAGAATTTTATTTAAGGTTTACAAATTTTGGGGCCGGCACCATGGCATCACAGTAGGTTAATCTTGTGCCTGCAGTGCTGGCATCACATTCTAGTCCTGGCGGCTGCACTTCCAATCTAGCTCTCTATTATGTCCTGCGAAAGCAGTAGAAGATGGCCCAAGTTCTTGGGCCCTGTACCTGCGTGGGAGACAAGGAAGAAGCACCTGGCTCCTGGCTTTGGATGAGCACAGTTCTGGCCATTGCAGCCATTTGGGGAGTGAACCAAAGGAAGGAAGACCTTTCTCTCTGTCTCTGCCTCTCACTGTCTGTAATTCCACCTCTCAAATAAAATAAATAAAATCTTTTAAAAAGTTTACAAATTTAAAATATTTCCTAGATGTGGATTCAGGAACATAGTGATACTTTCCACCCTACCATCCCTCCTGCCCATACTCCTACCCTACTTCTTCCTCCCTCTCCTATTCCCATTCTTAAATTTTTCAAAGGTCTGTTTTCAGTTAACTCTATACTCATAAGATTAACCTTGCACTAAGAGTTCAACAATAGTAAAAAGAATAAAAGTGTTCCTCAACAGACGAGACAAGAGCTATAAACAATCATCGAATCTCAAAACGTCAATTTCAATCTTATACATTACCTTTTGGGAGCTCTATTAGATACCTCAGATCAAGGAAAACATATAGTATTTGTCTTTTTGGCATTGGTTCATTTCACTAAGAATAATGGTTTCCAGTTGCATCCATTTTGTTGCAAATGACAGGGTTTCTTTTTTTTTTTTAACAGCTGAGTAGTATTCCATGGTGTGTGTGTGTGTGTGTGTGTAAAACTTATTTATCCAATCTTCAGTTGATGGGCATCTGGGTTGATTCCGTATCTTAGCTATTGTGAATTGAGCTGCAATGAACATGGGGGTACAATTCATTACTTGTAAGCATGAGATTTACTCCCCTACATTCTATCCTCTCCCTTTATAAATTGTCTTCTCATTCTAATATGTGAAATTTCATGTGATGGGCAGGATGTGCTGAGTAGGTTTTCCTTTGTTTGGTTCAATTCACCATTTCAAGAAATGGAATCTGTCTTTGGTGCTGTAACATTTCCCTCCCTTATTTTATCTTCTATTGTCTAGAATGTTTTATCAATTCAAGGTGAGGCTGCTGCATTGATTGCCTAATTTCCTTATCTTTTACATACCATTTTGTTTCTCTATGACTTTTTCTTTCTATAGCGTAAGATTTTTTTCTATTACTTGAATTCGTTAAAAAATTGATTGTATTTTAATTATAACACTTTTTTTTTTTTACTTCAGTCACAACCAATGTAATTACTCATGGATACATCCTTCTTTGGCAAACAGGGATGGAAGGCAAAGTTGGGAGGAATACAATCAGCAGCCATTTATTATTTCTTTTCTTATCGTTTTCTTCCCCTCTGGTGGAGGTGTATGAAAATGTACTATGGCTGAGAACTGAGTCCATTTGGAGGGAAAAGCAGACATAACTGGATACATACGAAAGCATCCTCACTGACGTCAAGGATTCCTGAGACTCAAAACATCCAAAAGGCCATAGGGCTTTTAGGGAAAATGGCAGGGCTGATAAGACTCAAGTTTCTCAAAAGGTGAACTGTCAGGACCAAGGGCAGGTCCAAAAGGTGTACTAAGAAAACACCTCAACCCTTACAGAAATTGTGGAAGGGTGGCGGCTTCCCCAGGTTAAACAAATACTACCTGTTTCTTTAAACACAGACTCAGAGGTGCAACAAAATAGAAATAGCTCAAAAAATAATGAGAAATACAATCCTATTTAAAAGCCTGCGGTCAGGCCCAGCCTATAAAGTCTTGCATAATGAAGAAAACAAACACACAAACTGCAAATACGCATAGATTCCCACTCACCATATTCGTGGTCATCCAAGCAGCTCTTGGGTAGGAAGGAGCATGCTAGATCAGGAAAAGTAAAGGCAGCGTGCAGGCAGGCGAGCAACAATACCCAGGGCATCTAGTACTCAAACAGTATTTTACACTTTATGTTCTGTGTGGGTACAAACTGATGAAATTTATATATATACTAAATATATATATATATACTTATATATATATATATATAAATCGATCTCTGTATATAAAGATAATTGAAAATGAATCTTGATGTGAATGGAATGGGAGAAGGAGCAGGAGATGGGAGGGAAGTTATGGGGGGAAAAGCCATTGTAATCCATAAACTGTACTTTGGAAATTTATATTTACTGAATAAAAGTTTAAAAAAATAATTATAACACTTTTTTCTTCATAAGCCTTTGTTAGCTTATTTCTTTGTAAATACTAATAATAAATGTTAAAATAAATGTAAAAATATTTATCTTCTAAATATAATTTATTTATTTATTTTAAGAGGCAGAGCAACAAAGAGAGGGGAAGTCTGGGACAGGCCAAAGTCAGGACCCAAAAACTCCATCTAGTTTTCCCTGTGGGTGGTAGGGCCCCAATCACTTGAGCCATTTTCTCCTGTCTTCCCAGGCACATTAGCAGGAAGCTGAATGGGAAGCAAGGGAGCCAAGAGTTGAACTGCTGCTGCCATGTAGGATGCCAGTGTCACCAGTGGCAACTTAAGCTTTACCACAATGCCAGCCCCTTAGGTTTGTGTTTTTTTTTTAATGTTCCTCATAATGTATTTGAATTTTTTGTATGAGATTTTTCCCTGAAAGTTTCAAAAATTATTTTTACCATATTTACTATTAGGTACATTAGGGATTTTTAAAATGTGGCTATTATTCATATATTTTGAAAAAAATTATTATTCAAGCCAGTATTTAGAAATGTCATTGTTTTCATATGTTAACTTGCGATTTTGTTGAATGCTAGTATGATATCTAGTTTTTTATGTTTTAGATTCTATTGAATTTTCAGTTATGACAAGCACATTTTATAATAACCATAGTAATATCTACATCTAATTTCTATTATTTTTTTGTATTGACTGTAAAATTAAGAATGCTTGGATATTTGAGTAGAAGAGATAGTAGAGAGCATCTTGGTCCTGTTCCTGACTTTAATGGGATTATTTTTAAAACTCTTATCACCATGTAGAAAGACAAATATACGTGTTTTCTCTCATATGTGGAGCTAATAAAGTGGATGAGAAAAATGTGTGAATGAGGGCTGATGTCCCACCACTCATGATGCTGTATCCCAAGCCTGTTCAAGTCGTGGCCACCCTACTTCTGATCTAGCTCCCTGCCATTGCGCCTGAGATATCAGTAGAATATGGCCCAAGCACTCAGACCCCTGACACCCATATGCGAGAGCCAAATGGAGTTCTTGGCTCCAGTCATTGGCATAGCACATCCCTGGCCGTTGGGGCCATTTGTGGTGTGAACCAGCAGATGGTATATCTTTATATCCTTATGATGCTCTGCCTTTCAAATAAACAAATAAATCTTTTTTAAAAAAGTGTGGGTGCTGGCCGGCGTCGCGGCTCACTAGGCTAATCCTCTGCCTGTGGCACCAGCACTCCGGGTTCTAGTCCTGGTTGAGGCACCAGATTCTATCCCGGTTGCTCCTCTTCCAGTCCAGCTCTCTGCTGTGGCCCGGGAGGGCAGTGGAGGATGGCCCAAGTGCACCCACATGGGAGGCCAGGAGGAGGCACCTGGGTCCTGGCTTTGGATTGGCGCAGCACCAGCCGTGGCGGCCACTGAGGGAGTGAACCAACGGAAGGAAGACCTTTCTCTCTGTCTCTCACTGTCTATAACTCTACCTGTCAAATTAAAAAAAAAGTGTTAATAAACCAGCTGAATAGCAGGCTAGTTTCATGTTATTTTCTTCCTACTTTGGAATGTAGAAGGCCAGGCTGACTACAATAGTCAGGATTGGAATTCTTTATATAATGAATGGTTGTATTTAAATATACATCTGCTCATATGTATCCAATTATATATAAAGACATTGATGTGAATGTGTATGTAATGTGCAGTGGGGTAAACAGAATATATGAATTGATAAGACATACTGTACTAATTTGTTTGACAAATAAAAAGAAATGTGACTATGCCCTTAAATGGAGATTATTAGCAAATTCCAGCTAAGGGAAAGCAGAGTGGAACTGAGGGAACAAGGTTTTTTTTTTTGTCTTTGTACATTTTTGTCTTTGTGATAACTATAAAAGTCCTATTCCTTAAGTATTTAATACAATATAAGTACAAGAATGAGATTTGATTATTCAGGATAATAAATTTTATTTCTTACAACGTAAAAAAAAATTATTTAACTAATTTTCAGCCTGAAAACTTAATTTTGAATATAGACAATGAATCAACAAAGGAGATAAATACACATATATGGTACCTAATGAAATTCAATATAAAATTCACAGTTACATACATTTGATTTTTGCAAAATAAAGGAACAGAATACAACCAGAGGACTTCTTAGAAAAACAGTAAAAATGACAACCACATGCAATCAAACATTGTAGACCATCTCGTGGTTTGAATGAATACTGCTGGAAAACAAGATGAACTCACCATTGTAATGTTCATATGTCCTCGGTGGCAACTTACCCTTAAGGAAAACTTCCTCCTATTTAAATCTATTGCTGTCCATGAACACACAACAACTGAACATATTCCACTCGGGCTTTTGATTCCACAGCAAAAACCCAGTTTAAGGCAAGGATTTATGCACTGAATTTTTGCAATCAACTTATAAAACTTTTCTTAAGCTGAACAAATTGATACTGTTTTTTAATTATGTAGTTTCTAGGCCACAGGATGGAAATGTTTTGTGATTTCATGCTAGGACTTTTCATATTCCAACTTAAAATACTGTGCTTTTTAAGTGGACATTAGTTGAACGTCGACTTCAGATAAACAGCATAGGGAATCAGATTCTCAAATTGGAAAGCAGCATGAGTAAATCACAGAGGTTAAAGACATATTCAGTGAACAGTAAATCCTATTACTAAATGGAAGTAGTCATTTAAAAGTACAGTAGGTAAGTTCAAAACCGTAGATAAAAATTAAATTGTGATAATGTGAGTTTGAAGTTAAGTACCAACTAGTGAGTTCTTGGAGTATTTTGAGTGGTGGAGAAAACCATCAAATTTCTGAGGATACAGCAGGGTGTACAAAGCCTGGGGGGTGGGACTGGATGAACCTTATGAAAAATGAAGCAAGAGGATTTGAGGCTGATTAGATAGGATTTGGGGGAGAAATAAGAAATGAAATTTGACTTCAAACTTTCAGGACTGAGGAACAGAAATAATTGTAATCATATTTCTGGAGCTTACAGCTGAACCAAAGTGATGAGGTGGTTTGTTGTTTCTGGATGACAAGTTCGGGTTTAAATGTGAAACTATGTGAACATCACAGAAACCGTAATGTCCTGGAGGCTGTTGAGATACCCGACTGCGCCTGGCTCAGCCGCAAAGGAACAGCTCAGCTCTGGATACAGGGGAGTAACTCCAGAGAAATGTTTGTTAAAGCTGTGAGTGAACAGTGAACACATTTTAGAGTAGAATCATCCTTGCTGTTAATGTTCTTTTCTTCAGAAATAATGTAACTTTTTCAGTGCAAATTACTGGCTACATTGTGTGTAAAGCTTAACGACAAATATATGTGAAATATTATTTTGGTTAGGAGAAAATTTTATTGAATAATATAATTAAAAAATTTCCTTTTGATTTCTATTCAAAAACTTGGTTTGCCATAAAGTTTCTTCTTTTCATGAACTGTATTTAATACATAGTGATTTAACTAGAATTAAACGAAGAAAAAAATTTAACCAGTAAAAATCAGGACGGCATATGTTGCAGAATTGACTTGTCTTTTTTTCAAAGACAATTTGGCTCCATATTGAATGGAGGGAGAGAAGGTTGTGATAGAATTGTATTGTTACCAGTTGTTTCCAAAAACACAATTTAGGAGTAATTTTTATCAGAAACAGGTCTTTGTTACCACTTTCAAAGTGAAAACCCCAAAGTGTTTGTTCTTAGAGCTATATTTCTTAAGCCGGTGGTAGGCTGGCTATAAAGGAGACCATCACATACATGGACATAACAAATAAGTGAGTACAGATGGTCGAATAGATGGGCACCAGATGGAAATAAAAGGCTAGACTTGATGTGGCCAGTAGCATGATAATTTGTAGTTAAATGGCAAATACAAAGGAGTCAAAAGAAAAAGTAAATTCACAGTAGCCAGTTAATTAAGCCCTAGAATAGGACATTTGGCCAGATTAGAAAAGGAACTCTGATATAAATATATCAATATCAGGCACACTAAGTCTAGAAAATTATTTAAGAAACAGACTAAGTAAAAGTATCATAGCAGATGAAAACAAGATAAATCAGAGTGAAATACTCAAAGAAAATGATTAGTAGAATTAATTTTCTATTACAACAAACTTAAGTCGTTTTAACAAAAGTTTCTACAGAAGTTATTTTCACAGGCTGCTTCTTTTTCCTCCTTTTGGTTTTAATTAGTCCTCCTTTTGATAGTCTTCCGATGAAACCTACAAAGGAAAGACCAGAACATTTATACATGATAAAGTAACACAATAAAACATTTTCTTTAGAATCCTCTCAAATTATCTTTTTTTTTGTTTTCAATCTTTTTTTTTCATATATTAAACTTTTATTTAATGAATATAAATTTCCAAAGTACAGCTTATGGGTTACAATGGTTTCCCCCTCCCATAACTTCCCTTCCACCTGCAACCCTCCCCTTTCCTGCTCCCTCTCCCCTTCCATTCACATCAAGATTCATTTTCAATTCTCTTTATATACAGAAGATCAGTTTAGTATATATTAGGTAAAGATTTCAACAGTTTGCCCCCATATAGCAACACAAAGTGAGAAAAATACTGTTGGAGTACTAGTTATAGCATTAAATAAGAGTGTACAGCACATTAAAGAAAGATATCCTACATAATATTTTTTAAAAAATTAATTAATTTTCTATGCCATTTCCAATTTAACACCATGTTTTTTTTTTCATTTCCAATTATCTTTATATACAGAAGATCGATTCAGTATATAATTAGTAAAGATCTCATCAGTTTGTACCCACACAGAAACACAAAGTGTAAAAATACTGTTTCAGTACTAGTTATAGCATCACTGAACATTAGACAACACATTAAGGACAGATCCCACATGGGATGTAAGTACACAGTGACTCCTGTTGCTGACTTAACAATTTGACACTCCTGTTCATGGCGTCAGTAATCTCCCTAGGCTCTAGTCATGAGTTGCCAGGGCTATGGAAGCCTTTAGAGTTCGCTGACTTTGATCTTATTCTGATAGGGTCATAGTCAAAGTGGAAGTTCTCTCCTCCCTTCAGAGAAAGGCACCTCCTTCCTTATCTTTTAACAATGAATCCTCAAACCTCAGTGGAAAGAAGGGGCCATCAAAGAAGGATGTACATTTCTCTGAAGGGAGGAGAGAACTTCCACTTTGCTAATAGCTGTGTCCAAATACTGATGGAGTCTGTGGTCACAAAAGGCTTCCATAGCCTTGGCAACCCATGGCAAGAGCCTTGAGTGATCACTAACGTCCGAAATAAGAGTGTTAATTGTTAAAGGAACAACAGAAGTCACTGTGCACTTACTCCCCATGTAGGACCTCCATCTTTAATGAGTTGTTCTATGAGAATTAACTGCAAAACTTGTTCTCAAACTGTACTCTATATATTGTTGTGTGTGGGGGGGTGCAAACCGTTGAAATCTGTACTTAACATAGAGTTGGTCCTCTACATATAAAATTAAACCAAAAATGAACCATAATGAAGAAGGAGATGGGAGAGGGAGTAGGAGATTGGATGTGAGTCGGGGAGGGAGGGTGGGTATACGGGAAAGAACCACTATATTCCTAAAGTTGTGCTTATGAAAAATGCATTCATTAAATAAAAAACTTTGAAAATAAAAAAAAAACACAATGAATACTCAAATATATGACCAGCTTATAAACTTTTAATTTGTGTATGCCATTCTGTAGAACAGCCTATTTGTAGGGAAGTCAACTTGCATATGTAAGATAAGCATGTCATTTAGTTCCAGTATTACTTTGACTTCTCTCAGAAATCTGTGGGCTGTGCACGGTGGCACAGCAGGTTAAGCTGACATCTGCAGTGCTGGCATTCCATATGAGCACTGGTTCAAATCCAGGCTGCTGTGCTTCTGATCCAGTCCCTGCTAATTCACCTGAGAAAGCATCAGAGGATGGCTTAGGTCCTTGGGCCCCTGCACCCACACAGGAGACCCAGAAGAAGCTCCTCGCTCATGGTTTTGGATTGGCTCAGCTCCAGCCATTGTAGCCATTTGGGCGAGTGGAACTAGTGGGTGGAGGATCTCTCTCTGTGTCTGTGTCTGTGTCTGTCTCTGTCTGTCTCTCTTTGTAACTCTGACTTTCAAATAAATAAATCTTTTAAAAAATCTGTGCTCATTTTATTTTAAAATGTGGAAATATTGCTAACCATAGCTGACAAAATTACAGATGATTATCAATTTGTCATACATTTTTCTATTAGAGACAGGTAGCACTTTTATATTTAGAAGAAATTAATGAATATGTTAGAATTCGTGTCATAAAGGGAATCTTAAAGGGACTTTGGTAGAATTCTTTAAAACAAAAGCCTAGTATGTAAAAGAGTAACATGTTTAATATGTTTTAGATTGATTTTTTTCTATGAAGACAACTAATTTCATGCTATTTTATAGATTAAAATTCATTCACAATTTCAATATAAGTTATCTGCAGTGCTAGCGAATTAATGGGAAGAACAGCTTTTTTACCTTTTTTACAAGCTGTGATACATGCTTTTTTGGAAGTGAAATTATTTTCATTTCCCCCACATCCACTGTACTTAAATGGGCGGCATTTCCCGATGATTGCATTGTAGAAGAATCTGATCTCATTGGCTTGACACAATCCTCTGTCTGCTGGGGGCAGACACCACGAGGGGCCACGAAATGCTAAAAAAAAAAAATTGAGGAAACATGGTAAGCCACATATGAAAGTGAATTTTAAGCTTTCATGTTATACTGTTTATGAATTATTCTGTGGCATATGTATATAAAGCAGTAATATGAATAAATAAGAGTAGTACTTAATAAAACTCATGTGTTTCTGTTTCACAAAAAGTGTTTAAACTATTCAGATGTCCACCATGCCAGTATATTTTTCTAAAGAATAATAAAAATAATTTCCAAAGGGACATGTAATTATTACTATTTATGTGAACAAACTAATTGTACATAGTAACATAAAACAACCATTACACAGCAATTTAGCTTCTGGAAATTTGTTACCATATATTTTTGTGTGTATGCACAGTACTAACATTTACAAATCATTTGCTCATAAATGTTCAACTTGAGGAAAACAACGTCATGGTGAGCACAATCTGTATTCATGGTGGGACACAGACACTGAATCTGAAGACATTTCTTCTCTTGCAATAAACATACTGAACACTAATACAATGACAATTTAAAGTGCAGGAATTCAGGTGCAGCACGTTTTAACTTAAAGTTTCAGGAAAGGAGTCCAGAAGTGATGTTTGATTCAGTAATAGCCTTTTTCTCATTAGTTGAAGCATCAGTTCTATATTAATGTTTTTGCAAGGGAAGCAATATTGCTATAGCTGAAAAAACAAAATACTGCCTTGGACCAGACACTCAGGCTGATCTGCCAATGGGATGAGTGATTTTCAAATACAGCCCAGAAATTGCATCCAGGGTAATAAAAGAAACACTAATCCTTAAGGTGAATGACAGAATTAGTTTCAGCATAATGGTAGTTTTCAGATCCTTTTGGGAATTTCTGTCAGTGTGGGGATGTCGGCACACTTCAGTAACACACAGCTGCTTGATGTCAATGAATCGATGCTGCAGGTAAGTTGTTGAATGGCAAAGAATCGATAGATGAAAAAGTTTAGTTGCTTTGTCAAATGATGAGATACGATACAACACATGCAGGTGAAGATTTGCCAAGTATTCAACATTGGTAGAAAATAGAACTTCAAGGAATCAGAAGTCAAGAAGGCAAATTGGTTTTGCAGAAAGCAAGAAGTCTTTACATGAATGAATCCCAGATGAATAGACAATAAAAGAAATGACATGAATTAAAATCAGGATAAAATGAAAAAAACCTCTTAAAATGATAGAAACATTCTTACCACCTCTGTCTTCTAGATATTTAAAGATTACAGTTGTCTTGGTTGGTCATATAATAAAGAAAAAAAATTCCAGAAACTATGCAACAGAATGGATACTATTGGAAAGAATATGTAAGAAAAAATTTTATTAAGGCATTTTCAGTCAAATTCCAAAACTATAATCACATAAATAATATTAAGTTTTATTAGGTCTTTGACTTCATGTACAAACACTGGTTTTAAAAAGAAACTCAAAAGATGTATAAAACTAAACATTGTTCAAAATCATGTAGACCTATATGTGTTACTTCATCCTATAGGAATTATAGTGCATGATTTTATAAACGGAATGTGCATACAAGTTAACAACATGATGCTATGACATAAATAGATAATAAGATTTTTACTCTAGTAGAGCAGGTTAACACATCTAACATTTCACACTTACTTCCATGTGACTAGTGCTGCTGAAATCTGCTTAGGTAACAAAATCCCCCAACTTAATGCTAGTTTATAAACTAGTTCTTAAGTTGTACATTAGATCTCTAGATTTGTTCATCCTACATGTTCACTGCTTTGTGTCATTTGATATGATTTTGTGATATCATAAATCAGTTAAATGCATTTAGTGAGAATACATGCTAAACTTTCTGGAAAATGCGGATGCTTCCTGTCACTAAAAATGGTTTGTGTAATAGGAATTGTCCAGCAGTCTAGAGCAGGCAAATTATAATTGAGCCCTAGTATTGTGCAATCTTTTCTAGTGTATGTGATGTGGTTTTTCATTCTAATGTGATAAAATAATATATGATTTATATATTAATTTCACATTAGCATTTTGTATACCAGTTGTATCTGTCTGCAATAAGTTACAGATAATTATGTGAATGTACTTGTAATTTGTACCCTTCTTTACCCATGTTAGTTATTATATCTTAATAGACACACCCTTTCTAAAGTCCCTTATTCCATGAGAAAGAGAATTTTTTTAATGACAGGGAGTGAACTGCTCCTATTTTATAGTACACAAGCTATAATTAACCTTGTATATGATGTGATCAAGGCTATTTCAATGGGAGGGCAAGCCTAGTGTATCTTGAGCTTCAGTCCCTAGAGTGGATATACAAGGGTCCAAGATCCTGGAGCAACAAGAAAATCAGAACAGCATCAGCGCTGTCTAAGGGCGCAGAAACATGGATGATATACCCCAGGGTGGTGGGGAGATTACTCTGCCTCACTCTTCCTTTGACTATCTAGTTACTCAACAATGTCCGCTACAGACCAAATCTACTCAGAGACCAAAGGAAGAGCTTCCCCACAATCCAGCGCATGGCAGGAGGAAGGCAGGGGTTGGGTTTGAGAGCAAATGGTTGAGAACCCTGATGCCATTTGAGAAAAGTTTAAGTACCACTCAAATAATCCAAGACATCAGAATGCCTCTGCCTACTAATAATACGTGGCTTCTGAGCAAGAAGTTGTCAGGCATGCTGCTTCATGCTGCTCCTGACTACCCAAGATCTGTTATCAGATATCTGTTCCTATTCAGAGATGCCTATCAGCAACTGAGTCCATGGAAGTTGTTGGACTCATTTTGTTTTCCTAGATTTCAATCAGGGCCTATTAAATCATTGAAACAACACAGCTTTGACCCAGATCAATAGTGAAGCTCCTAACGTTAGAAATGAGAATATTTTGGTAATGGGTTAAAATTTGAAGTTAATCACTGAGGATTCTTTCTTATACATATATGGGTAACTTTTAGGAATTTTAAAAATTATTGAAGAGTCTTCAGAAGACAATTGCTTTTCAAAACACAAAATGTTCAGGTATGTAAGCTATTCCATGTCTCTTAAGATCATTTAACTCTAAGCAATAAAACTATCATTGGATTGCCACTGCATAAATCACACTAGAATTAAAAGTAATGAAGTATATTTTAGCTACAAGGTTTTTTTTTTGGAATTATTATCATCTATCATCAAGTTAAATCATGAAGAAAAAAGAAATTGAAATTTTTGCACCTATTAAGGAGATAATCTTGATTTCAATTAACAGGTTTACTTTAAATACCAATAGGCACTTACCTATTCAAAATCCAGACTGTGATACCCACAATGAAAGAAAATACACTGGAGTGCTTGGTTTGAGTCCCATCTCTGCTCCTGTTGCCGGCTTCCTGCTAATGTGCACCCTGGGAGGCAGCAGGCGATGGCTCAGGTAGTTGAGTCTTTAACATCAATGTGGGAAACCTGGATTGAGTTTCCAGCTCCTGATCAAGCTCATGTCATTGTGGGCATATGGGGTGCGAACCAGCAAATGGAAGCTCTCTGTCTGTTTGTCTCTCTGACTCTCAAATAAATAAAAACTTTAAAAATGCAAAGATTTTGAAACAATTACATGATATGTCTTTTTTGGATATAGATTATAATTGCAGTATTTAAAGTATATTAAATGGACAGTAATCAGAGTTTTGCTCATTTTCTAAAGGGAATTTAATGATCTAATGCATTTCATCCTGATTCTACCATGAGGAACAAGTTGAGTGGCTTCCTTCTACAGGATTTGAGTATCAGAATTAAGGATTCCTCCTATCCCCATTTTTCTTTATTTTTCTGTCAGTAACTATCACAATCTAGTGAGACTGCAGAAGTGTGACGTGATGCACTAGAGTCAATTTTTCATGCAAACTGTTTTATACAATTTTTTTGAAATTTATATGATAAACTGAGTCTTATAATCATTCTGAGTCTTTACTGTGTCACCTTTCTTATTCCATTTTACATAGTTACTTAGGCTTTTATTTTATCAAACAATTCAAGTTTAGTGAACCACTTCATAACTCATGGAGTAAATTTTATTTTTGCCTTTGGAGAATTTTTAAAGGAATTGAATAACAAATCATTACTTTTATTTTATTCTGCAATAATTTTATATTAAAGATATATATATATATATAACTTTAAGTATATATATAAAAATATATATAACTTTAAGTATATTTTTAAGTATTTTATTAATTATTTTTGTAAAACTTTGAAACAAGATGAAAATTTAACAAATATAAAATTCTCCATCATTTAACCCCTGCCCTTTAAGCAGTATCAATGGCTTGTAAATATTTTCCCCAAAGTTGTTTGTATATGTAAATATATGTAAGTGTACTGCTGTTTATCATATACTTGATAATATTTGATGGATATGTCTCTAAATTTTTACACAGGAATACTTCTTTCTCTTTATTTTTGGCACAATATTTCATTTTATGAATTGACTTCAGTATATTTTGCCAATCTATTACTCATGGATTTATAGACTATTTCAGTTTGTTTTTGTGCCTAAACACAAAACATGGACCTCAGTGCCAAAAATTATTTTCTAGCTCACTATTTTTCCCCTTGCTTACCACCAAATGTAGAGGAATATTATGTGGGATAAGGAATTGCTTATACTTCCTCAAATGTTTTGCAAAAGGTTATTTACATAGAATGTAAGATCCCATTGATTTTAAGATACACTATGTTTTACTTGTAAAGAAAAAACAGTAATTGTATTTTTTATAAAATATTAGTTATAAGCTTCATCAAAATCATGTTAATTTTGAAAGCAAAATGCACCTTGAAATCAATAGAATTGTTTTTGCTAACACACCAAATTCACATGCACACATACAACTACACACAAATAAGAAAATAATGCATACTATCTATTGAACAAAAAGCTGACAGACTGTAACATCAGTGCAAAACATAATTACTCTAGATAATGTTATAAGGTAATAAGCTTAAAAGTTTATAAAGTTAAAATTCCACAAAATAGATTATTTTACACTGAGTTTATTCCATATGCTTAGGCTTCCTCCAGCAGCTGCTTATAGCATTTTATTACTTCAAGATGTGTTGATAAAGATTTAATATATTGAAATATTCCATAATATTAATGATTATGGTCTTTTGCAATGTAATAGAAATATTACATTGAAATAATCACCACAGAAATATGGGTGATTTTTCTTCTCTTTTATAATTCTCAATTTTACATACTAAAATATTTAAGAGTGAGTTCAGTATCATGGGTTTATAAATACAATAGTGGCAATTAAGTGTTTCTGTTTGGGAATGGGCAGTAGACCTGTCACCTTCTCTATGCTATAGGAAATGTGTATCTCCAGTTATTCATAGGGGGAAGTGTTGTTAAATGGGCAGAAACTTCCATTTCCAATAGAAGAGTAAAGAAGGTAGGGACAGAGAAAGTAGTCAAAAAAGTCATTTTTAAAATTCTGTATGTAGTGGAGCCGCTTAGTTAAGGGTGTAATGTAGAAGGTGGGTTGCCAAGGGCTTGGGAGAAGTCATGGGAAGTGGGCTGTAAGAATTCCTTCTCAGACAGGAAAGCCTGTCCAGATTAAATAAGAAAAGGAGAAACAGATATTTGTAGGGTTGATTTCTTTGCCTAGATATTGCTTAAGCCATGGGTACAGTTTACAAAGTCATCTTAATTCAGAGATTTTTTCCTAAACAGATCACAAAGAAAGTCACAATAAAATTACTAGTCATGAAACTTCTATGAGTATAAATCTTTAAAATAGTTATATCTTCTAATACATCAGAAAACCTTTGTATGACATAGGCACAAAAATTTAAAAAAAACTATGATTTTAGTAAAGGTGAAAATCAGTGTTTACTTTGTCAATCAGCTTTCAAAGAAAAAAATGGAATTTTGTTTATTTTAAATCTTTATGTATTTATATTTACTTGTAAGGCAGGGAGATAAAATCTTCCTTCTGCTTGTTCACTCACCAGATGATCAAAACAGCCAGTACTGGACCAGGGCATCGTTCGAAGTCAGGATCTGAGTCTTCCAGGTGGGTGACCAGAGCCCAAGTACTTGAGTCATCATCTGCTGCCTTCCAGGGTGCTCATTATCAAAAAGCAAGAATCAGAAATGGAGCTGGGATTCAAACTCAGAAACTCCCATATGGGACGCAGCAATTCCAAGAGGTATCTTCACTGTTGCATCAAAATTGTACTCTTAATAAATCGAGGAGACAGATGTATGTGTGAATGTTGGAAATAAAGAATACAAGGGGCCGGAGCTGTGGTATAGCAGATAAATCCGCTTCCTGTGGCACTGACATCCCATATGAGCAATGGTTCGAGTTCCTGCTGCTCTACTTCTGATCCAGCTCCCTGCTAACATTCCTGGGAAAGCAGCAGAAGATGGCCCAAGCACATGGGCTCCTGCACCCTTGTGGGAGACCTGGAAGAATCTCCTGGCTTCCGATTGGACCAGCTCCAGCCAATTTGGAGTGAACCAGCAGATGGAAAATCTCTCTCTGCATCTCTGCCTTTCTAATTAATTAATTAATTAATTAAAAAGAAAACAAAAGTTGGAATATTTCTGGTTTGTTCAGGTACTTTGCCAACTCCAAATTATTTGAAGAGCAGAATATATAAATTGGAAAGGTAGATTTAGGCAAAATTAAGAAGCTTCCTGAACATTAATATACTTGGATTTTATGATGTAAACATTGGTGAACCTCTGGAAGCATTGAAGGATGAAATAGACAATTCTGATCTTCCTTGATGAGGCTAACTTAACCATACATGTGTGAGTTGAATCCAATAACCTAAAATAGAGATTATACAAAAGCAACTTAAGCTATATCCAGGAGAATGGTTAAAATTAGGATGAATGTGGGAAGAAAGAGAATTAGAAGCAGAATAAGTCTAGTGTTTCTAGAATGATTAGCCAAGGAAGAAGAATATTTTTCTATATTATGAAATATCATAGAATTAATTATAACCAAAATAGTTTCATAATTTATAATTCAATTGTGGTTTTTGTTTTATTGTGGCCTTACATAGAAAAGTCCCTATATGAAGTTGGCATTGTAAACAATGCCCACAGATTAGCCAGTACCTATGTAAATAAATCCAAGATGGAAGATGGAAGATGGAAGATTGGAACCTCAGTTTGGAGAACACAGAGAATTCTGACTTTGTTCAATGATGTATAATATTTTTATGACTTTGTCCTTCCAAAATGCTGTTGTGCAAGGCTCTACCTTAATATCTAAGATAACATTGAAGTCATCAATGTGTCTAAATCCATCCCCTATTTGACAGGCATGTCCGTGAAGGATATAACCACAATCATATTTATTATTCTGATACTTTAGGTACTTTTGATAGCTCCCATCATGTAAGAGGATCCCAGTGTTGGTTGAATTGTACCGAAATTAAGAAGTACACAGACTTACATGTCTCTCTAAGGCCAAAAGATAGAATTGGAGATATGGGTTAACAAGTTGTCTGACCAAAAATAATATCCAAAGACATGAAAAGCGTATCTGTGTTTTATAATAGCTTTTACAGTGGCATATAGCTTTTCAGATAATCATAATATAAATTAAACTTATAACTTTAGTTTAGTGTTTACAGATTTTAGTTATATTAAAATTATAAATAATAAAAGTATACAAATAATACCTCTCAATGTTTTTCTGTTATAAACCAAGCTGAAGCTGGATCATCACAATCATCATCATTAAAAAAGTAATACTTTAGAGCTTATATTGTGTTAAATACTTAAGAATTCTGTCTCATCACAATATTTATAAAATATTATAAGATTTTATTTACTCTCCAAATATAACAAGTGAGGGTCTAGAACCAAGAGAAGTTGTGTGATTTTCCTTTTTTTTTCAAAGCTACAGAGTAAGTCAGGAAATAGCATAACTACAATTTAAACCCCACTCTTCATAAAACCGATGTTCTTAACCCCTATGACCGATCGTTCTGCAAACCAACTAGAAATTATAAAAAAACCACAATTGAACAAAGATATTTTAATAATTTCCAAATTTCTTTGTCTCTATAAATCAGATTCATAATCAGCTAGATATGTCTTATTCAAATTTACTTGCATGGAGTTGAGTTTATCAAGTTTGAATAGGAGAAATATATCTAATGACCATAGATCACCTAACAAGAAGGTTGGAAACAAGTTATGGGGACAATAATACCGAGCCAAACAGTGTTCAAACAGCTCAGACTTTTCAGGCAAGAATTGTCAGGTTGGCATGTTCAATCTAAAAATAACAGACCAAAAATAACAAAGCAAAGTTCCAAGTCTGCACTCTGTTACCACATTTGCTCTTGTCGGATCAATTTAATACCATTAATTAAGATAAAAAAAAAACTATAAACCTTTTGGCTATGTTCCTATGAAAGTTAGAGTTAAAATTTTTCTAATCAATGCTTGTTATATCTATGCTTCTTATATTTATTCCTGCAAAGATTACCCAGAATTCAAATGGAAAAAGGGGCAGTAACAGAACTACATAAACAGACTAGCCCAAGGCTTTCTAAACTTTGCCTATCTTGATCCTAACCTGCCCCACAGCAGTCAATACCAAATTCATACTATAAAGGGGGTGTTTCTATCCTTAGAGAAAAATATTTTATTAAATTATCATTACTGGCCGGCGCTGTGGCTCAACAGGCTAATCCTCCGCCTTGCGGCACCGGCACACCGGGTTCTAGTCCTGGTTGGGGCGCCGGATTCTATCCCGCTTGCCCCTCTTCCAGGCCAGCTCTCTGCTATGGCCCAGGAAGGCAGTGGAGGATGGCCCAAGTGCTTGGGCCCTGCACCCGCATGGGAGACCAGGAGAAGCACCTGGCTCCTGGCTTCGGATCAGCGCGATGAGCTGGCCGCAGCGGCCCTTGGAGGGTGAACCAACGGCAAAAAGGAAGACCTTTCTCTCTGTCTCTCTCTCTCTCACTATCCACTCTGCCTGTCAAAAAAAATTATCATTATTAATTTGTTAGTCTATAATTTGAATTTTATTACTCTGTAAATAGGTTTTAGTTTATAGCTTATTGGTGGTCATATACTTCAGATGTTTATTCTTACTATTTTACTAGTTAC
This sequence comes from Lepus europaeus, assembly GCF_033115175.1. Taxonomy (NCBI): domain Eukaryota; kingdom Metazoa; phylum Chordata; class Mammalia; order Lagomorpha; family Leporidae; genus Lepus; species Lepus europaeus. Next base: position 130,977,695 of record NC_084827.1, read on the forward strand.
TGAAAATTAATGTCATTTAAAATAATTGTTTACAAACTAATGCCCATAATTTTTCCACTTTAAAGACATCTGTATTCAAGTTTGAAATTCATTTCTCTGAAAACTCTTACAACTGAGGCAAAAAAAAGTCTTGTTAAAGCTCCAGATTATCCAGGAAGAAAGAGATTAGACAAGTAGCAGTGGTCACTCAGGGTGACTGCATTTGGATGGCAGCAATTTTGGCTAAGATGAAGCGCCACATTTTTGTTTCTCATCAGCCCAACTGCCAGGAAGTAGAAGGCCTGATGGGTGCTCTCCAAAAGTTGTTTATTTTTGAAAGGTCAAAATGTCAAAATCTGCGTATGAGGGTTCATACACTATGCAAGCATATTTAGATTATAAAGAATGTTTTTATGCTTCTTGGTCTGAGAACTCATTCTGGAAAAGCAGATACTTCTTTGGAACTATGGAAGTGGTTTGCAGATGAAACGGATTTTTTCCGAGTTGTCCTTAGCTTTTGTGATTGACTGAGGTATGCAACTGTATGTACAACTCTTTGGTGAGGGAAAGTTTCTATGGTTGCAACATTCATCTACCATGTAATCACATTTTCAACAAGAGGTCAAATAGGTAACAACATTCTCCTGCACATCTGTAAGTTGACTTTATCGGTGATGGTGTTTAGCTGTTTATTATGTTCTTTACCTGGGTAGCACCTTTTCCAGAGGGCCATTGATAACCAAAAATATTTTTTAAAGTATACAGTTTTATTTCTTTCCACTTTTTTCCATTAATGTATGGAATCTGGACATTAGGGCATACATTGTATATAGATAAGAGAGAGAGAGAGAGTGTGTGAAGTAATCAAATGGCTTTCATGATGACAACCCATCATTTTCCCTGGATTTGGAGGCTGGTAGGGAGCAATGTGGGACTCAGTAAGGTATATAGTTTTTCCTTTTTTTAGTCAGAGAGCAACTATCAGATTGGGTTGGAAGTAGGTTTTTGGAGTTTACCAAAGATTTGTTTCCCAAATGTCATAACATTGATGTAGTCCCAAGACACCTGTTAAAAGTTATATGGAAGCAAATGGTTTTCTGACAACCACAATAATAATTCACTTATTTTCATGACTGGTCAGCTTCACTGAAAAGACCCCAAATCAACATGAACACTTGAGAACATAAGTTTTCTTTAGTACTTAAACATTTACAGTGAGATGTAAGGCAAGGAGTGTATTAACTATACATGTAAATGCTACAGTTTATTAATACTATACTCCAAAGACATCACATATTAAGGAAATACTTCAAACATAAATATTAACAAATTCATAAAATGCTATCCAATTCTAAAGATAACATGGATGCATGAATGAAGAAGACGATCAGAAAGACTTGGTAAGTATGAACAGCATTCTTCCAACCATCATTTGTTGTTTCCTTTGTAACTGTGGATCACAAAATTGATAAATAAAAAATGTGAGTCATCTGTCATGCCCTTAAACTGGGCTAAATGCTGGGGGAGGGGCCAGTCAATAAAATAGTAATACATTATTTCTTCCTTCAAAAAACTTGTAATCCAGTCAGCAAGACAGAATCAACACAAAAAATGCAAGCATGAAATGAATCACAATGGGAAGTGGGGGAAGAAAGAGGAAGAAGGCTTCCTGTGGAAGTGAAAGGCAGATTTTTGTACATTGATTGATTCAACCTCATAACAAAGCCGATTAGGTTAATACTGTAGCATTTCCAACTTCATTTCACAGTGGGAAGGTAATACTCAAGGAAGTTAAGAAACACCTTAGGTTCACACGACTATTAAGCAAAAGAGTTGGGATTTGAACCCATGACTTCAGGCTAAGGGATGTTTGTCTACTACACCATACTGCCAATCACAAAAAATCAATGAGAACCAAGTGCAATGTGTTTTCATTCTAAATATTATACACAAAGCTATGCATATTTAGAGAAAAAGCTTTACAATTATTTCTCTCATGTTTGTGAGGCAAATATTTTCTAACTTCATAGATATCCTATTAATTCAGCCACTCCCACTCTATAAAAATAAAGCTCTATCTTGAGCTCAGGGCTGTGTTTGAAAATTTAACATCTTACATGTTAAAGTGATCATATTAAGTATGTAATTGATCATATAGAAAGGATTAAGTGTCAGAGGGATCATATAAATAAGACCAAGTGTCTGGTAATAACAAAAGATGGAAATAAAAAGGAGAGAAAGTTCCAACATGGGAAGCAGTTCACACAGCAGACTCAGAATAACAAATGCACTAAAAAGCACTCTGACTTCAGAATCAGCCCTTAAGGCATTCAGATCTTAAGGCATGGAAAGCCAAGACTCTGGCAAAAAACGATCTACATAAAGGATCTCTGTGAGTGAGATCCCAGTGGAAAGAAGGGGCCATCAAAGAAGGAGGTACTTTTCTCTGAAGGGAGCAGAAAGCTTCCACTTTGCTTATGGCCCTGTCGAAATACTGACAGTTTGTGGACTCAAAAGACTTCCAAATAGGTCTTGGCAGCTCATGTCAAGAGTCTCAGGTAATCACTGACTTCAAAAATAAGAGTGGCAATTTTTAAATCAACAACAGGAGTCACTGTGCACTTACTCTCCATGTAGATTCTCTCTCCTTTATGAGTTCTACCATGAGAATTAACTGTAAAACTTGCTCTCAAACAGTACTTTATACTTTGTGTATATGGGCAGGTGCAAATTGTTGAAATCTTTACTTAGTACAGAGTTGGTCTTCTGTATATAAAGTTAATTAAGAACGAACCTTAATGAAGAATGGGATAGGAAAGGGAGTAGGAGGTAGGATGGGAATGGGGATGGGATAGTGGGTATGAAGGGAAGAACCACTATATTTATAAAGTTGTAGCTATGAAATTTGTATTATTAATTAAAAGCTTTCTTAAAAAAAAGTCTCATTAAGGAAAAATAAAACTCAATCTTTGAGACCCTGTGGGTAATTTGATAATCTTGAAATATGGAAATAAAAATAAACCTTTATTGTGCTTAACATGTATTCAAGTATCTGGTGTCAAGAAATCCCACTGGAAAAATATGTTCCCAAATCCATTTATGGTGTTCTAGTAATTAAAAATAAATTGTGAATTAAAAAAAGAATTTATCATTCCAAGCCAATTTATAGTAACTAGTAAACATTAAACATAGCTTTTAAAATGCTTTTCTATCATTTCTCAGCCTTTTGGCTAAGATCAAGTATAAAATGCTTTTCTAGTATTATCATTGAAAAATCAATTACGTTTATAAATATTTCCCTTAATAAATAATGACTACATTTAAAATATTCAAATACTCTACTCAGGTGTTGTTATTTAATGAAAAGAATTGTAAAAGAAATTGTGTTTTGGGATAGACTTTTTCCTGTAGATACTGAACTGAAACTTTAAGAATTTACATCTTTTTAGAAGAAACTGATAACTGTAGAGACTTAATAGTGGATGTAACTCTTGAATAACAAGGTGTTACATAGAACTGCATTTTCTAAAATTAGGATATATTAATAAAATTGCTAGCAATTATAGATGTAATTATTTCTTAGCTGGGAAAGCAAGAGGTCTTTACGGATCTCAGCAAATCTCTTAGATGGAATGGGTAATGAATTATCTAGGTTTTAGACAATGTTGATGGACATCTGCAGTTCCACTTTCTACATCTTGAAAAGGGTAGATCAAGAATCATGTGAGTCTTAGGAGGAATGGAGGCATAGCTTCATTTCTAACTCCTACATGTTAAGTGATTTTTAAAGTCAACATTCCCTGAATAATATTGTAGCATTGTTTCATGTTTTAGATTGAGAAGTTTATAAAAAAGAAAAAATATATGAACACATCATATAGACAAAGAAGAAAATTTGCTATAGGGATATAGATTTGGGGGCAGATATATAAAGTCAAAAATTAAAATGGTTTTATAGAAAAGGAGATGTGCTGATTTAAATGTAGTTCCTATAAAACACAATTTCTTCAATGTCTATTATTAAAGATTCTTATTATTTCCTTTTAAATTCATGTTGTCAATTTTCCTCCTCATTTAATAATTTATTCATGTAATCAATATTTATTTATTATATTTTTCAATATTAATTTACCTAAAAATCTAGAGAATACATATTATACATCAGAAAATATTTAAAACTCATTAATGCTACTTTTTCCATTTCCATCTTTCTATCTTGGTAGTATGCAGCCTACACTCATGAAATTTATGCTTCAAAAATTTAAAGACAAAACCATTCCCTCACCTACTCTACTCGTTTTAATATCAAATGACTACAGCTCTCTCCCTTTGAATTAATTAAAAAAGAAATATTTAAATATTTAAAAATTGATTCCATAATTTTATATAGCTATATTGTATCACATATCTTTACACCTGTTAACATTTGTCATTCTAAGTGATATGTTTGTAGCAATAAGATTTAGCATGCGTTTGAACATGTGACATTTAAGTAGATACAATATGTTTGAAAGACATAAGCTAGGAAGACATAAAGAAAAAAATGCAATGAAAACATTGAGTTTTATGCATAAAGCAGCTGTTATACAAACAACATAGTATTTAAAAATTAGACTTCAGTTCATCTAGCATCAAAATGAGAAGTTTGCATTCTCTTTATGGCATCTTAACACTGATTAAATACCTACAACTTAGGAAATTTACTAATTTCTTAAACATTCATTTTTGAAGATCTCATAAATTTTAGCAGAAAGATATTCACATTTTAGTGTTCACTCCTTAACCCTTGATGCTTAGACTGGGTAGAATGGGATGGGCAAAGTCTGGACGAGGCAGAACTGAAACATGAGGCATGTGTAAAGGTCATTTTCCTTTCACATGATGGCATTCAAGTACTCAGAACACACATAATGCTCCTTGTTATATTTCATGTGTCCTTACACTGCGCAGTCCTTCTGTAACTATGTTTTAAATTCTCTTTCTGACTTCTACCTGGTGGCACTCAGGGTTGAGGCTCGTCTCACAAATGATCACGTAGGTGGGGAACTAAGCTGAGCATTCACAGCCCTCATTCCAGGTAAGGCACAGTGAACATTGCCAGTATTTTAAAACAATCTGGGCAAGAGTTTTGTTTACTTGCTTGATAATTTGTTTATTATAAACAGGAAATGTTAAAGAACATCCTGATTTCTAATCCCATCTGATTCAGATACATGGCCAGGGTGAAGAACTACTCTACCAAGCACCATATTTTTATCCTAAGGTTACAATTTTTATAGCCACGGAACTCCTTAAACTCATGCCAAGTTTGCATTGGAAAGACTCACCAGGACTACTTCTATGTAAATCTCCAATTTTTGAAAGAGCACAGTAGTTTTATTACCATTTAGGTAGGACCTTTCATATATATACTGTTAAATTTCAACTTTTTGGATTGTTTCTAGCTGTTCAGATATTTGTGGTTTCTGGTTATGTATTCCACTATTATCATTAATTTCTCAGATACGCATTTTTGTGGGAATCTCCCCTATTGTTCATTTAGATGTGATAAATATGTTAACAGGGTGCAACCCAGAGAGGAATTCTGTAGAAGCCCATAAGAAAACTCCATCCAGAGTGATATAACCCTTAGGTATGATTTTCTAAGCATTTTCTGTTCTGCCCTGTGACTAATACCAGAGCACTTGCCCAGTGCAGTGCTCAGTTAAAGCACTTTAGGCTGCCTTTCACATGCCACTGCCAGTGAAATGATTTATCATCATACACTGAGGCTGATAATTCCTGATACTATTTTGTAAGTTAATTTGGCTTAGAGTTAAATATCAAAGGAAAGGTTTTCATGTGATGCATAATCAAAAGCCTACTTCAAAGCATACTTTAAAAGAGATTAGGAAATTGATCATTTTTATGGGATTATGTGTCAGAGACTTTGAATCTCAGTATTTCAACACAGCTATTAACAAAATAACACAATGGGTTTAAAGTATTTTAAGGAGTATTTCAAATATTACACTTCTATTGTTACCATGATAATATTTTTCGGGAAACAATAAAGACAATGATTCTTACCCCAACGTCTGGGAGCCTTGGTCGGCTGTTTAATCAATGTGTTATTCACAGTATTGAGCTGGGTTCTATGGTCATCCACCTGGAAATCACTCGCTGGAAAACATACAGCCAATTAAAATATGACAACATCGGTGCAATTTCATATTTACACATAAGAAGCAATGCACAACAGGAAAACGAACATCTACCAATTTTATTCATATTGCTAATGGTAAATCAGCAAACAGTGAATTATGAAGGTTACATCTTCATTTGCATGATAAAACAAAACCTGAGTATGCCTGAAATCTGACATACTTTCATTTTTAAAAGATGCCTATAAATGGATTTCAAGGAGTTGGAAATAAACTTACTTGGATTCTCACAGGTGTTCTTGCATTCTTCCAATGACTCAAAGTTGTTTAGATTGCCAAGGCACCCACCATACTTGAAACGTTCACATTGTTTTGATTGATTGTTATAAAAATATCTGGTAATATAACCTCGACAAATACCAGGATCTTCTTGCAAAAAGCAGAAATCGGGCTTTCCTAGAAAGTATAAAAATATCAGAAATCAGTGGTCTTCTTTAATAAATGTTATTTTAATTAAATTTTTACATAACTGCTTATTTAAAAGGTAAACATGAAAAATGAAAGGTAAGTAAAAATCTGACTTTATAGATCCCTATAAAATATTGACATTACATACCGCATCTCTGGTGGTACTTAGAATATTGAAAACACAACTATTGTCAAATAGTTTTAGAAGTTCTAAATTTCTCATAATAAATAAATAGTTTATAAACATTAATTTTGTAATAATGAAAAAATAAAAATTGTTGGGTTATTTTATCATGTACTACCTTTGCTTTGGAGGTACAAAATATTTGGTAAAAGTTTGCTTTAATTATTTCTATTAATGTTATGTGCATCAACATTTAGGAAAGGCTTATGAATATTTTGTGTAATTGAGATGTGGAATGTCATTGGGGCAGAGGAATAATTTAAACTTTTAAAATTGGAAATGAACATTTTAGGGTTTGGAAGCCTTCATGGCTATTCTTAGAAGTTCCTGAAATTAATATCTGTATGAGGTCTGACATCCTTCACTGCTGTGTCTCATTTTTTTTTTTCTTGTTCTAGACATTGGAGTGGCTCCAACTGTGCAAAGGCAGAAAGGAAATACATGTTCAGGAATTGAAGAGGCTTTTGCAAATGTCCAATATCCTTCTTTGATGGTGCTCCAAGGCAGGCTAAAGATAGCTGTCACAAAAGTTGTGCCACTGTCATCCACGTTACAAGTTTGTCTACCTGAATACTACGTGAACAGAATTGAGCTGATTTTCAAAATTACTGTGATCACAACGCAAATTTGGTTTGATATTGTGAAAACAAAGCTTCTGATTTCTCCATTTCCTCCTGTGTAGCCACATTACCAGAGTGGCAAAAATGAACTATGATATCTTTTTACATCTTAAAACAGTTTTGCTCGTCTATCTCAGGGAAGCAGTGCCAACAAATGTTTTACTAGAAAAAGAACATAGAGGGGCAGGCATTGTACTACCAGCTAAGACACTGACATTCCATATGAGCGTTCTTGAGTTTTAAAAGTTGCCTCTGGCCTTTGACTGCACTTTCCTGCTAATACAGACCATGGTAGGAAGTGCTGATGGTTCAAATAACTTGGGTTTGTCGTTTTACGTGGGGGAGCCACACTGAATTCCCAGGGCAGTGAGCTAACAGAGGGGAGCTCGCTCTCTCCTCTCAAATAAATAAACAAAAAGAAAATGTATTTAATAATGTGATTTCTACAACAAATGCAGATCTGGAGAAGAAACAATGTCTTATAAAAAGTTGTTAATAAAATTTCTCCTCTTAATATAATTTTTAAAATATATTTTGTGAAAATTCTCCAAGTGCCAATTTGAAAGTTAACTTTGTTTAATGTTTATTGAAGCTTGTTTTCTGAAATGAATGTTATGTGATTTCCAATATGAAAGCTATTATTATTCTCATTTTAACTATTTTTTTCAAATTTATTTACTTATTTTTTTTAATTGGCAGATGGGATTGTACATATTTACCATGTAGAATATGATGTCTTGAAGTGAATTAAAATATTGGTGGAAAATGAAAATAAAAGATAAGCTTACTGAGGCTGGCACTGTGACATAGTGGATAAGGCCTCTGCCTGCAGTGCCGACATCCCATATGGGCATGGGTTCATGTCCTAGCTGCTCCACTTCCGATAAGCTCTCTGCTATGGCCTGGGAAAGCAGTAGAAAATGGCCCAAATCCCTGGGCCCCTGCACCCACATGGGAGACCCTGAGGAAGATCCTGGCCCTGACTTTAGATTGGCATAGCTCTGGCTATTACAGCCATCTGGGGAGTGAACTAGTAGATGGACTCTCTCTGTGACTCTGCCTGTCAAATAAATAAATAAATAAAAGACAAGCTTACTTTGGTGCAACATTTTTTGAAATTCATGCATATAAGACATTTTAACATGTTTGTGGAACATGCATAGTATTAAAAAGCTATGAATGGATTTCAAATTTTTTGCACCAAAATACACTTATTTTTCAGCTTAATTTTTCCACAAACTTTTTGAATGGCCTTATAGATTGTGGAACTGTGAAATCCAGCTAATTAGAATGTGCATCTCCTTTTGTGATAAGAGAGCCTAACATCCAGTCTCCTAGCATATCTCAAGAATACAGTATATGACATTAATTATAGACACCATACTGTACAGTAAATCTCTTGAACTAATTTTCCCTCTTTGATTGTGAATCTGGCCACCCTCCTCTGCCATCTGAGTCTCTGACAATCAGCATTCTACTCAATTTTATTTTTATGAAATTAACCTTAAAAAGTCCAAATATGAGAACATTCAGTATTTGTCTTTCTGTGACTGGTCACTTTACTTGACATATCCTGCAGAGTTGATTGTGTTGGTGTGAATTATGGGATTTTCTACTATTTTATGTTTGAATAGTATCCGCTTGTGCATGCATATCACATTTTCTCTTTCCATTCGTCCACTGATGAACCTTCAGGTTGATTCCATATCTTGATTATTGTGGATAACGATTCAATAAACAAGGAGTGCGGACACATCTTTCATAAACTGACTTCATCTCTTTTGTGTTCACACCCAGCTGTGGGATTGCTGGCCAAGTGCAGTTCTATTTTTAATTTTTGAGGAAGCTCCACACTGTTTTCCGTGGTGGCTGTTCTAATTACAATCACACCGGATTGCTCCAGGGCTCCCTTTCCTACGCATACTTGCCAACAGGTGTTGTATTTTGGTAATAACAGATTTCAGTATCATGAGATGATCTCTTGCTATGGTTCTGATTTGAATTTCCTTGGTGATTCGTAATGTTGAGGTTTCTTTGTATCATTTACCGCTTTTTCAAAGTGAATGTTACTATGATTTGTGGTGAATATATATTGAAGAATGAAATAATATTTATAAGGGAATGAAAGAAATACATTCAATATCATTCTGATTTGTTTTAGTTTTATCATGTACTTTTTTGTGAAATTTCAAACCATAGTGTAAGAATTTTATGCTTTAAAATGTGGATGAGTAAAAATATTGTACATAAAGAACAGGAAATGATAACATAACTTATGGAATTAATAGATTCCATAACTGGAAGTTATTTATATGAGACTGTAGGACTGAACTTATTTTTGGGATAAAGTAAAAAATGCACACCTATTGGGTAATTCTTCTTGGGCTTATACTTTAAAATATGGCTATAAATAAAGAAATAAATTTCCCATATTTGTCAGACAAAGTAGCATTCTTGGGGCTGGCACTGTGGTGTAGCAGGTAAAGCCGTCGCCTGCAGTGCCAGTATCCCATGTTGGCGCCAGTTAGAGTCCTGGCTGCTCCACTTCCGATCCAGCTCTCTGCTATGGCCTGGGAAAGTAGTTGGAGGATGGCCCAAGTCCTTGGATCCCTGCACCCATGTGGGAGGCCTGGAAGAAGCTCCTGGCTCCTGGCTTTGGATTGGCACAGCTCCAGCCATTGTAGCCATCTGAGGAGTGAACCAGCAGATGGAAGACCTCTCTCTCTCTCTCTTTCTTTTTTCTTTCCTTTTTTTTTTTTTTTTTTTTTTGGACAGGCAGAGTGAACAGAGAGAGACAGAGAGAAAGGTCTTCCTTTTCTGTTGGTTCACCCCCCAGTGGCCACTGCAGCCGGCACATCGCGCTGATCCGAAGCCAGGAGCCAGGTGCTTCTCCTGGTCTCCCATGCGGGTGCAGGGCCCAAGGACTTGGGCCATCCTCCACTGCCTTCCTGGGCCACAGCAGAGAGCTGGACTGGAAGAGGAGCAACCAGGACACAATCTGGTGACCCGACTGGGACTAGAACCCGGAGTGCCGGTGCCACAGGCAGAGGATTAGCCTATTGAGCCACGGCGCCAGACTCTCTCTCTCTTTCTCTCTGTCTCTCTCTCTCTCTGCCTCTGCCTCTCTGACTCCGCCTTTCAAATAAATAAATAAATCCTTTTTTAAAAAAGTGCATTCTTGTCAGTTTCATCTACAATCTCTGCTATAAATGGGTGCTGAATTAAATTTGAATTAACAGATCATTGATTTCTGAGTTATCGAATGTGTGATAGCATTATTTTACAGCAAAATTTTGCTTGCATATACATTTGTTCCTAATTCTATGTTTAGTTTTTATTAAGTTAGTATTCTATTCATGAAAGTATCTCCTTTTAGTTGATGCACAATAACCTCTTTAAAATTATGCTGTGTTCATTTGGGGCTTCCTTTAACTGTAGTCCTGAATATTTGTGTTAATTCAATGTTTACAGGAAGCTATTTTTTAAAATTGTAAATCAATACATATACAAATATCTGCTTGTGTTGTAGTACAAAATTTGTTATTAAATTTATTTTAATTCATTGGCCAGGGAATACATTTTAAGATCATCATTGATTACAAATTTTCAACTATTTCCTATACAACTAAATCAACATAGTAAAATTAAAATACACTTTGAATTTTGTGCTTTCATGTCCTAAGGTAAATAACTTGGTCTTTTTGTTTAACATTTGTTCAAGTTTAAATGTTATCATGGTTACTAGATTAAATCAGTTGCTAGGCCTCTTTTAAAAGGAGGTTGGTTTTCTTGATCTGTTGGTAACATTATCTTTCTTGTGCTGATAAAATACGTTCACTAAAAATTATTTACCTTAGTTAAAATAAGTGAAACAATCTGTCATGGAATTAAATATTTGTATGAAAATACTAAATAAAATGGACATAGACAATTGTTTATCATTAAATATCAACACTTTCTTTGGTATTTAGAACTGTTGATAAGTCTAAGACATACGGCCACTCAGGGGGATTTTGTCTGAAATTTGCAAATGCCATGTAATGCCAAGATTAATTAGGGATTAGGGACCAGAGAACTAAAATAAGACTAGCAACATCTAAATTACTATCTGGAAGCTCTTCAAATGTCATGTATGACACTGGAATCTGTGTGATGTAAAACTAAATACTGGGCTGCTTTAGGATGAGAACAAGTATGTTTGCAACCTCCTCATCAAATATCATACATATTGTTTCTAATTTTTGACTATGTCGACTGAACAAAATCTTCTAGAAGATCGTATGGAGTTATCATCAATCCTGTGCTAGAGAAAACTAAGATTTGAATATATAACTGCCTTACATAAATTCTACCAATTTACACATAACTAATGCTCACCTTTTTGAAATGGCAGCTTTGTAGTCATCTTTGGATAATCTGCAATAAAAATAATACATTTTTGTAAATCACAATAATTTATAAAGTAATATTATGAATTTGAATTTAACAAGCAAACTAAGAATGCATTCATTACCATAAAATTTTCCTTATATAAAATGTCTAAGTTATTTAATTTTACTTTCTGGAAATATTATTTTTTTCTAATTGTTGAAACCACAGTGCCACTTCATATTACTATAATAATGTATTAAAATGATGTTAAATTTTCTGACACATTTACATAAGTGCGAATTCACACTCATTAAGTTTACTGTTCAGTATATCTGTAGTAAAGTGGTTATTTAAAATAATGTGAACTATAAAAGTAATTTAAGCAGCCTACTTTAGATACAAAAGTAGATAATTTCCATACAGGCTTGGGAATCAGGGTGGAAGGAACCAGGATTACCTTCTTTCCTATTTCTTCCTCCTGTCTCACTGTCTCAGTGCAATTACAAATTTAAAATTATTACCAGATGCAGAGAAGAAGTGAAGCAAAAAGCATCTGGACACATTATTTGGCTTACACTTAGAGAATTAATGAAATTAGGGACCGGTTCTGTGGTGTAGAAGGTTAAGAATTAATGAAATTTTCCCATTCAGAAACTAGAAAGTTAGTTAACTTTGACCTACTGTATTTCAGGTTGGATTCTGAGTTCTAATCTAAATGATAGTAAAGTTAAAATTGATGTAGTAAGTGTGTGAAGCTTTAGCTTGTTCATATAGAAGTTAGCAAAGTTGAGTGGAATATTTGCTTTGTCATATAATCATTTGTTCTACAAAAAAAGCTTTAGTCAAAGCAGGTACAATTAGTTGTATGACCAACCAGAGAAACAGAAAGGGAGAGACAGAAAGTAGAGAGAGAGTAATATGACTAAGGTAATATGCCCCTATCAGCCACTGGCTCACTGCTTCTCCTTAAAACCATCAGGTTATCTTCCTATACAAAGCAAAATGTCTATGAAAGGAAATCTACTTGGGCCAATCTCCTTTTTGAATTGTAGTATGCTTACTCTGTTGAATAGAATAAAATAAAATGAACTATTTCTTTAAATATATATATATATATATCTTTCCATATATGCACACATACATATATACATGTTTATACACACATTTATATGTTTTATATAGTAATTTTAAGTTTTAAATATAAACACATCTCGTGTGTGTTATCTTTTCATTATAACTAGTCAACCCCGTATTAATATCTTGTAATTACCTATTGGATTTTCATTATAGTTTTCTATTAAAATATATTTGATATGTAAAACAAAATATTCTGTTTTCAAAAAAATCTTCTAAACATTTTATCCCTGTCTATCAAAATTATGTATTGAGTGGGCTGGCACTGTGGCATACCAGGTAAAGCTACTTATTGTGGAATAGTCAGGACTCTAACTTAACCCTATAAGGGATATTAGTGCCATAGGCTATTAGCTCCCCACTAATATACCTGGGAAAGCAGTGGAAGATGGCCCAGATACTTGGGCTTCTGCATCCATATGGGAAACCTGGAAGAAGCTCCTTGCACCTGGTTTCTGATTGGCTCAGCTCCAGCCCTTGTGGCCATTTAGGGGGTGAACCATTAAGTGGAGGATCTCTCCCTCTGTCTTTCTTTCTCTAACTGCCTTTCAAATAAATAAGTAAATCTTTTTAAAAAAATTATGTACTGAGAATAATTGCATGATAATAAGTATTTATTAAATTTTAGTAATCAATCATATATAAGCTACATTATTTTTTAAATTAATATTGGTTATATTTTAATATTTACAATAAAATGTTAAAACATTAATATAAATTGGAACTCAAGGAATTACTAAATGGAAATTAGTCTAACATACTCTCATTACTCCTTAAGAATCATTAATAAATTGTGTATTCTCTCTACATCTAAGAAATTTTAAGAGTTTGCAATAACTATTATTTTGAGATTGTTATTGTTATAACATCAACTTTACAAGGTGTACATAGTTATTTTCAGAATCCTCAAAGGTAATCACTGATAATATAAGTACACATAAAATTTCACTGTATTAAAGCACATAATTACATTAGTTCACTTCGGGGACCAGCACTGTAGTACAGTAGGCTAAGCCAACCCCTGCAGTGCCAGCATACCATATGGGCACCAGCTCTTGTCCTGGCTGCTCTTCTTCTGTTACAGCTCCCTGCTAATGGTCTGGAAACCAGTAGAAGATGGTCCAGGCGCTTGGGCCCCTGCACGCAGATGGGAGACCAGGAAGAAGCTTCTGGCTCCTGACTTCGGATCAGCTCAGCTCTGGCCATTGCAGCCATTTGGGAAGTGAACCAGTGGATGGAAGACCTTTCTCTCTGTGTCTCCTTCTCACTGTCTGTAACTCCACTTCTCAAATAAATAAGTAAAATCTTTTAAAAAGCTAGTTCACTTTTTATCAGCTGAATTCAAAATTGGATATCACTTTTAATATTTTTTGAATATTGAAATCAAGAATTTCTATGTTCGTAATCACAAAGCTATTATCAACAGATAAGTCACAGCCATGACAATAATTTGTCATTCTAGATTTTAGTGCTATTTATATCTCTCCAGTTCTTTCTAATCCTTACACAAAGTTAGAACCGTATTATGTAGATATCACTCTTACAAAAATAGACAAGCTATGGTACAGGATGCCTTCGTGCAGACAGTGGAGAAACTGGAGGGCACTTCCATGCATTTCCCGTCTCTCAGAGGTAACGGTCCTGCACTACTTGTAATGGTCCTGCACTATTTTGGGGTCAGTGTTGACAAAGAGTGGCTTTGTATATCTTGTACGGTTTTCCAGCTCTTTATGTTGGGAGACAAAGTCCTATTCTAGTTACTCCACTCTGGTTAAAGATGAAGTTCTTCCCTTAGGTGATTTTTTTTTAAGTCTAAGCAGTAATTTTTATATGCCAGCTATGTATTAGCAGTAATCTCCTATATACAACACTCAGACATTCATACAATAATGTCAGGTGGGATTTGAAGAAATGATGAAAAGAGATAGCCAGAAGACCTAGAGTATATGCCAGCCAATCATGATGCTTTAAAACATCTCGTATAAACAGAATGATTGCATTTGAGAACATCTAAAAATTAGGTAACTTTTGCAAATGGTGAATTACAAGGTCTGTGAATTACATATAAAAAAGAAACAGGTATGTTTTTCATAAAAGAGACCAATTGATGAAAATAAACAGGTTGCTAAATGGAAAGATGAGGATTACAAAGAATGAGCCAATCAGGCCTCTAGCCAATGTACTAAAGACTTAAGAGTGATTTTCAAGTCAACACAGGTGGATACTTGATTGAACACGTATGGAAGAAAATGGGGTATAGAAGTCTGTGATGAACGGAAAACTACCAAGCAATCACAAAACCCACAGGCACCGAGAGCCATGTAACTGCCTAATCCATATTAACATCAGTCTTAGGACACCTATGGAGAGGAACGGGAAGGAAGTTCTCCGAGCTTAAGAACTGTGTTCATGCCAGTTCTCTTCCAGCTCAGGAGCACACAGTAGAGCATCCCACAGAGTCACAGAGGACAGAAGTTCTATTTTTTCCACATGGGCTGAGAGCATCACGATGCCAAGGCTGTTTAGTAAAGCTGTTTGGGGAGGTGAGACTGCAGAGCTTCTTACTTTGAAAAAACATGACATTGAATATTAGTTATTAACAAGAGACATCATCTCTATAGCAATACTGTTCAAAGCAGACAGCTCTAAAAACAGTGTGGGGGATATGGGGCTAGAAACGGGACATACAGGTGACTCAGATTTTTCCTTCTATAAAATAATTGCCAATTCAGCATTAGAAATGGAAATAAAAAATTCAAAATTTTTGCCAGTAATTATTTGGAACCTATCTCAATGAAAAGAAATAAAACCACAAACACCATTGCAATTTACATAATTTTTAAAAATATTAAATTTCAATAGGATTAAAGCAGAATCAACGCATCTGATAAATTTAATCATCTAATAGGTTGCGATGTGCCTCCAAACCTAGTTACTATATAATTATCAAGTTGGCTTCAGAAAAGTTTACTTGTGTCGGCAAGTATATTTTCTTTTCTGGGCTTTATTCCAAGGTACCAGTTAGAATGGCTGGAGTTTCATATATGTATTTCTACTCTCTGGTGCAACTTAGTATTTTTTAATTAGGAACTACAGAGCCTCACAGTGAATTCTCATGTTGCTCATCTTGATGGAGGACAGCAATGAGATCATTACGATGATAACAGAACAACTAAGTCCATGTGACTGACAGCTCTTTGCCTGATACTCATGGCTACCCAGGAAGGCTGAGTTACATTCATCTCATTGCCAGTGCAAACTTGTTCTGTGAACTGGAAAAGACTGTATGACAACAAAAGAGACTTAATTTCCTAATAACTGATAAGAAAAATGAAAAACAATACTCGAGCATGAAAGCTCAAAATATGGCACAAAGAAGATTCCTTGAGAATATTAAAATAGTATTACATTACTTTTTTCTAAAAGTGTCAAATCAAGGATTAGACCCAAAAACTCTAGTTTCTTGGATAATAAAGATTTACAGAAATCTACCTTGTGCACATTTTTCTTTGCATTCTTCCAGACTCTCGAATCGATTCTCGTTCCCTTCACATCCTCCATATATAAATTCTTCACACTGATGGGTGAGAATATTGAAAAAAAATCTCTTGATGAATGCTCTGCACGGCCCATCATCTACCTTCATTGCACAAAATGAGTGTGTCGGCTTCTGTAGTGGTGGTTTAATATCTACAAAGTAAAAATAAAAACAGTGTGTGTGACTTTCTACCAACACGATAATACTGTTATTTCCTCCGTTTTCACTCTTTTTAATATGTCCTGATTTTATTGAAAGTACAATAAAACAAGTTCATCAGAAAACATTAAAAGCTAACATCAGCAAACAAGACACACTATACCAAGTATTACAATTTAGTCATAATTAACTATTAAAGCAAATATGTAGAATAGTTTTCTAGACTCTTGTTAACAGTTATTGTTTCAGTCTGTACCAGTTGATTGAGATGGGATGAAATAGTAGTGGTGAGGCAAACTCACTCAATTGGAGAGGACCATATTACAAAGAAACAGAGTCCTCTTCATTTAATTCAGCAGATTTTAGACATAGACTAACGCAAATTTTTGGAATTCTTCACTTTTCATACTGAATCCTCTTTAAAAGCAACAATATATTAAAATTCACATGTAAAATAGATATTCTACATTAAATATTTCTATATTAAAATATAGGTGCCTTATATTACCAAAAGAATATACTACTACATGGTGCATTCTTATGTTACCATTACTGTTTTGTATAAATGTGGAGAAAATGTTTTAAACAGAATGAGGCAATTCTTTTTACATTGAGTTATAAATTTTTCTCTAAATATTCAATTTCTTATTTTAGTTGTGGGAGTTTTTCCCCTTTGGGGATATGCACATAGAGGAAACACAACTTAGATTTTATCAAATCCAATAAAATTAATAGAGGCCTTGTTTTAAATAACTTGCATTTGTTTACAGAATCTACTGGTAAGATGTATTGAAACTTGTGGTTGGTTGGCAAGGACAAAGTTGATAAATCCCTTTGGTAAAGGGATACAAAATTTCAATTAGGAGGAATAACTTAAGGAATCTGACAACAGTTAATATTATATTTTATTATCAAAAAATGTTGAGTGAGTTAACATAAAGTGTTCTCACCACAAAAATCATCATTATGTGAAGTAATGTACACATTACTTAGCTAGATTTAGTCATTCTACTGTTGGCACATACTTCAGAACATCATGTTGTAACAGCAAATGCAGTCTTATGTATTAACGAAACACAAGGAAAAAGGAAAATTGTAATTGATGCAACCAAAATGATGAAGACAAAAGAATTATGTATAATATTCCTCAAGAATTTTCCATTTATTGAGGCTATGCATTTCCTATGTCATTGGGAATTGATTATAGCTTCCTTTTGGGGGATATTACTTTCCAAGAATCTAAACCAATTGGGCCTCTAGAGGGCAGCAATATTCTATTAAATGGAAACCAGTGTCTTGTACCTTAAACTTGCATCTTCAAAAAAATGTGTTAATGCACTATAAAATAATTTACTTTGAGGAAACATGAATTGATGTCACTTTATCTGTACACCAAGCATTTTTAAAATATGGAATAAAAGTTAAGTTTCTGGATCTGTGAGAGATCATTTGTAAGGAAATTCATTTTATTTTATGTTTAAAGATTTATTTAGCTATTTGAAAGGCTGGGGTTGGGTTCTGCAAAGCCAGGAACCTGGAAGGAAATCCATTTTAAATTTTCTGGGACTCGGTGCTGTGGCATAGAGGGTAAAACCGCCTCCTGCAGTGCCAGCATTCCATATGGATGCCGGTTCAGGTCTCAGTTGCTCCACTTTTGATCCAGCTCTGTGCTATGGCCTGGGAAAGCAGCAGAAGATGGCCCACATACTTGGGCCCCTGCACCTGCGTGGGAGACCTAGAAGAACCTCCTAGCTCTTGGCTTCAGATTGGCACAGCTCCGCTGTGGTCAACTGAAGAGCGAACCAGCAGATTGAAGGTTTCTCTCTCTCATTCTCTGCCTCTCCTTCTCTCTGTGACTCTGACTTTCAAATAAATAAATAAATCTTAAAAAAAATTTCTGTACTTTTAAACCTTATGTGATTTTTTGAAAGAGAAAGCATGCACATCGCAAAATTTGTATTAAAGACTTTTAAAAAGTCTCTTCAATCACTGATTTTTTAAAAGGTTTATTTATTTATTTGAAAGTCAGAGTTACACAGAGAGAGAAGGAGAGGCAGAGAGAGAGAGAGAGAGAGAGAGAGAGAGAGAGGTCTTCCATTCGCTGGTTCACTCCCTTATCGGCTGCAATGGCCGGAGCTGTGCCCGCTTGAAGCCAGGGTCCAGGAGCCTCTTCTCGGTCTCCTTGCCGGTGCAGGGGCCCAAGGACTTGGGCCATCCTCCACTCTCTCCGAGGCCACAGCAGAGAGCTGGATCAGAAATGGAGCAGCTGGGACTCACACCGGGGCCCACATGGGATGCCAACACTGCAGGAGGTGGCTTTACTCACTATGCCACAGCTCCAGCTCCCCCGACCATTGATATTTTACATTATAATGATCTACATGATTTAAGATCAAGTGCTGGCCATTTTTCAGTAATGTTAGAACACTTTATAACAGAGTAATTGTATTATTATTGTTTATTTTTTATTAATCATACTATCGCAGTTAAGTAGCTCTAAGCAGATTAAGCCATGACTTGGAATATCTGCATCCTCTAATAAGCACCGGTTCAAATCCTGGTAGCTCCACTTCCAATCCACATCCCTGCTAATGTGCCTAAGAAAGCAGCGGATGAGAGCCCAAATACTTAGGACCCTTCCACAAACACGAGAGACTCAGATGGAGTTTTTGGCTCCTATCTTCATTGTGGCCATTTGGGAAGTAAACCAGATGGTTTGATCTCTCAAATTGGATGGATGGATGACCTCTCTCTCTCTCTCTCTCTCTCTCTCTCTCTCTTATACTGCCCTTCAAATATAATTTCAAAAATTTTAGAAGTTGTTCTTGCAATCTTGGAAGGTTTAAAATTTAGCTTTCCATATGTATGTTGAGATTTTGATGCCATCTGATATATGTAGCACTAATTATTTCAGATTTTGATTGATATCTCAGCTACTAAGATAGCTTTCAATTTTAAATAGTTTGCACTTAACTTATAAAATATAACCTGTCTTTTGATCTATTTGATAGCAGATTTTAATATTTTTTTCATTGAAGTAAACTGAGCTGATGAGAATGATAGAATAGTGTTTCACAAGCCTAAAACTTGGTAAGGTAGAACTAAAATGTAACAGAGAACTATTGTGATACAGGGCAAACTTCAGCACCACATATAGTTGTCATAAGCAGGCTAATTAGCAGGTTATAATAGTCAAAACTTTAATTAAAATAGAATTTTATATATTTGTGCAATTGCATTTTCAACTTGTTATATTTGGCAAAATATAATTTTGTATTTAAAAATACAGTTTTAAGCAATTGTTATTAATAAGAGTGCCAGTAAATCCTATCTGTATCTAGAGTACATATGTAAATATCTTTATCAATGTGATAAGAATTATTGATTAATATGTATAAATTTAATATCTCATTTTTTCTAATTCCTTTTATTTGTATCTATTTATTTGAAAGTGGAGTGGTAGGGGCCAGTGCTGTGGCACAGTGGGTTAACATCCTGGCCTGAAGCGCCGGCATCCCTTATGGGCACCAGTTCAAGACCCAGCTGCTCCACTTCCTGTCCAGCTCTCTGCTATGGCCTGGGAAAGCAGTAGAAGATGGCCCAAGTCCTTGGGCCTCTGCACCCATGTGGGAGGCCTGGAGGAAGCTCCTGGCTCCTGGCTTCGGATCAGTGCAGCTCTGGCCATTGCGGCCATCTAGGGACTGAACCATCAGATGGAAGACATCTCTCTCTCTGCCTCTCCTCTCTCTGTGTCACTCTGACTTTCAAATATATAAATAAATAAATAAAAAAGTGGAGTGGTAGAGAGAGAGAAAGAGAAATTGATCTTCCATCTTCTGGCTCATTCCTCCAGTGCCTGCAGCACCAGGGACTTGACCAGGCTCAAGCCAATAGCCAGGAACTCAGTCTGTGTCTCCCAAGTGTGTGGCATGGGCCTAAGTCTTGAGCTATCATTTGCTGCCTCCTGGGGTTCACATTAATGAGAAGCTGGATTGGAGGCAGAGTAGCCAGGACTGGAAGTAGGCAGACCAGTATGGCATACAGGCAACCCAATAGGCAGCCCAACCGCTGAGCCACAACGCCTGCCCCTCATTTTCCCCTATAAGTGTTCATCTAATTTATACGCTGATGGACTTATCTGAAATTTGAGACTTGGCTTTAAAAGGGCTTTCAGGCATATCAAGTGTGTGTTACCTACCAAAATGAATACTTCAGAGTGACGTTCAGAATATCATTGTCCTTAAGTGTTTCTCTAGACTTCCTTGAAATTACATTTCTGTGAAATAGCTAGTACTTTTTCTATATAAATTTATAACATAATTACATTTTAGAAGATTGCTGAAAATATTTTCCTTAGATAAATATCTGCATATAAACAAAAATGACTTCTGAAAAAAAATTTTCTTCCTTAATCACTGACATGACTGTCAGCTTGGGTTCGTCATTCACTGGATGCCTTTACTGAATAATACATTTATAAATGACAGCAAAAGCTATCTATATTTTCTGTCTTAATACACTCAAATGCCAGTGCTGGTATTTTGAGCTGTTAAGTTGTGAGAACTTGGGAGTCTTGCTGAGAGGCTGATAGGAGGTGGTGTTATCTACCTTGTAGCTGACCCGCAGTACATACTATAGAACTAGCACTACGAATTACTATGCTGTAGACATTTTTGGGGGAACACTGACAAAAATCTGTTCTATCAATTCTATAAAGATATGAACTCAAAACTCACATAATTTCAAGAAATGAGCAGGAACAGAGATATTTGGGCATTTTGAATCTGGCGTTTGAGTAATACAATCATACTCAGAAATTGCTGCAGCACTACTCTTAACAGTGTAGTGGTCCTCCCTCCCGAGTTAATGTTACTTCAGAGCTTTAGTCACACCTCAGTACAGATCCCCGTCTGTGGACCACTGGAAACCACCTAATACTATGTTGTGATATATATTCAGGAAGCCATGTCTTATAAATCAGGAATTAGTGTCAGATCCTTTCTCAGTGATGATTCAACTACTAAATATATTTGGTAGTCTCTGTCATCAAGTAAATCTTTTATATTTTTCGCTCTCTGGATATATTCACCCTAACTGGGCCTATTTAATAATCACGCCACCAGGTGGCGATAGTGCACCACAAAACAAAGTCCTGCAAACCAGCGTTGTGGTAATGACAATAGCTGATTTTATTATCCTTAACTGGACATTTTGTAGTAATATCATGTAACGATCACAACTTCTCAGGCAATACTGTACCCATTTTACAGATAATAAAATAACATTGTGGAAATTAAATCACTCAAATTCACACCATCAGTGATAGGCTCAGCCTTGATCCCCATGCAGTTTTACAGCAGCTGTCTCATTCAGTAACTGCGTGATATAGTCACACATCTGCAAAATTGAGATTTCTAAACTCGTATTTGTATAAAGCACACCAGTTTAGTCATACAATTTCCACTCAATTACTTTTTTTCTAAAATTTACTTTAATGTATTTGAAATAGTTTCAGCCATCAAAGTGGGTGGTAGTTTTAAGTTTCCTAGAGGAAAATACTAAGCATTAATTTTTATTAACTGCATTTTATTATTAAATGAGTATTCATGTTTACCATTCACTTTTTAGTGTATTTGTTTGTTCAATCTGTTTTAA
This sequence comes from Lepus europaeus, assembly GCF_033115175.1. Lineage (NCBI taxonomy): Eukaryota > Metazoa > Chordata > Mammalia > Lagomorpha > Leporidae > Lepus > Lepus europaeus. Next base: position 130,999,946 of record NC_084827.1, read on the forward strand.
AATATTCTTTTAGGCATTGAGGTTGGTACTCACACCTGAATTTGAAAGCATCCTTGAAACTGGTGAGTGGCCAGGTGTGCTTCCTTGTACTCAATGCTATGTCACTCCACTCAAATAGGACAGCAGTCTGTCTCACCTTTTCCTTCTTAGTTTGGAAACTAGTAACTGTGTTGAACTTGTATGAGACACTGCTGTCACTGCAGATACGACAGCACATTGGGTGTCAAATAGCCCTTCTCTCATGGAACGTACACACACTGAAGACCTACAGAAATATTCAGAAAATGCAGGGTGCTGTGCAAGAGTACGACAGGTTACACAAAGTAGCCGGAGGGGGTCGGGGGTAACTTCCCTGAGACCTGAAATTGAGGCTTGCAGAAAATGCTGACAGAGATAAAGAGTATACGCCTATGGCCCTGAACCTAGAAGACACATCCATGGCAATGTTACAGGAGTGTAATCAAATGCAGTCAGAAAAATAGAATTTAATTCACATTTTAATATAATGATCGTTTTCACTATAAATAATTCAGTTATGTCGCAAAGGTAATGTGTGGTAAATTAAAACTGCAAATTCAGATCTTTCTGGCTCTATATCTTATGAAAATTATCTACCTTTCTCCAAGTGCTTCCTACTAATTGCTTCTGTTCCAACAGAAAGGATTTTTTAAAAAGTTTTTCATGACTAGTTTTAATTATAATTTTGTCTTAAAAATATGTTTTCTAGATTACTCTTGCTGTTATTGGACTGGCATTATTTTTTAATAAACTTCACTATTGTCCTGTAAGGGAAGCCATAAAATTTGGTATGGTTTCATATGAATAATAGTCACTATTTCAATGAGTGGTATATTGATATAAAGTATGGTGCAGTTTTGGAACCATGTGATGAATTGCACTTCCAAAATAACTCAGATTTAGGTTCATGCTGCTGCAAGATTCATGAAAAACAATATAAAACCTGAGTATGGCTGTGCAGCTAATCAGTCAAGAGGACTTGAAGTCCTCTTTAAGATCAAAGTTCTTATCCATCTAGGTTTATAAACTACCTGGTAGTGCTTGGAAATTCTGACTTACCATTGGTGAGTTCATTATGGTTTCTTCATCATCGACAATCACAGGTCTCCTGGTAACCTGGTGTGCATTTTCTCAGCCCAGCTGAGGGAGATTGGCCGGCAGAATATTGGGAGCATTTGGACCCATTCTCTTCCTACTTCCCAAGACAAGAGCACCTGCCTTCTGCTTGCTGTGTCTTCATCCTCTACCTCCCTTGTTTCCATGACCCCCAGAAACAGAAATTCAGCCCAATTCCATTTGAGGATAAAGTTGAATAAAGGGCAAAAACTCATCTCATAATAACCATATTTCTGTTTCCAAGAGACGCATTATGGTTTTTACTTTATTAAATAACAAACATTGCAACTCCAGGAAATTTTTGTAATATGGCTTTCCTGTACCAGGCTCATAGATGATGGTTTTAGATGAATTACCTTCCTCTTTGCATCAACAGCTGCACAGGTGTTTCCGTCACTGCATTCGCCACATTAAACTGAAATAACCTTTCTATTGACCAACCTCCTTTTTGAAGCTATGAGATTCTTACAAACCCAGTCTCAACCATCAGTGTTTCCCTAAAACCAACCACAATTTCAGGCATAAAATATATATTTAACTTTTATTAAAGGGAAATACGGTGAACATGGGAATTTTTCATAGCTATGAAATAAAATAAGAATGTGTTGATGGAAATCTTTTTGCACATCCTGAACTGCTAAAGAAACTATACATTGTTAATATTCTCTATAACCAATAGTTGAGATTTTTATCAATAATTTACTGCTTTGCCACAAAATGTTGTTCTTAACGGAGACTTATGTGTATGATTATGGTCAATCTACATTAAAATATGATTAATATTGTTAATGTTTTTGGACTTTTATGAGTAGAATCAACTTCTCTTACTAGATGCTTCAATGTGCCTCGTGACTAGATTCTGGCACTGGGCTCCACAGGAAGTTTTTGTTTCAGAAACGTGGGCAAGAGAGAGATAGTGGATACAATCTCAAGTACCAGTGCTTCCCTGTCCTGCTCATATTTTCCTGGGCAAATGTTGGCATCAAGTTTCAGAGTTTTCTCTATAGCACATAGCTTCTTACCACATAATAAAATACTTTGACTTAAAAATAATTCTTTCTGCAGAAGTAACTTGTTTGGGGACTTTAAAAAAAAACAGCACCACCAAATTGCATGTAAGAAGTATTGTAAGAAATAAATGTCAGTTGCCTAAGTATTCATTTTCCTACACAATGAACAAATATATTAATTTTTTTGGATTAAAACTAAGAATTTTGACTAGCTCCAAAACATAAGTGCTTCTAACATTTTACCTGTAATGTTTGTAAATTCTTCATCTTCCTTGGCTGCTGAGTTAACAGGGGCAGGGACAAGACCAAGCAGCAGGCATACAGACATCCAAAAAATGTGTTCTTTCTTCATTGTGCAAATCAACTCTGAAACACAGACCCCAAAAACATCTAATAAATAAGATGTTAATGTGGACTCATCTTAGACTAGTAAAAATCCTATGTGTACTTCCAAATGCAAATATGTAGGACATTTGATTTGTATTCATTTACATCTATCCCTGTTCCATAAGCCATTTTAAACACATATGGGGTATTCAAAACTGTAGGTAAACACACTCTTTACTACATATATTTAATACTATTCCATTACATGTGCCATATTTCAACTGGCTTCATTAAGCCTGTGATTATAGAGTGGATTGAAATGACTTTTTTGCAAAAATTAAAGAAAAAAAGGAAGGAAGCAGATTATTAAGAGATGAAGGGAAGTATGATTATCTTCTTAGAATGAAGTGATACATGAAATCTGTTCTCTTTATATTAATAAAAATTTTAAAAAGAAAATGCACATCTAAAGAACAATTGAGAGACCTGGGTAAATGCTAATCACCGCGGCCAGGCATGCAGCAGATACATTTCATGCACAATTCTACTTTCCATGTCTTCCTCATAGCTATTCTTTCTCAGTCAGAACTAATTTTCTTGCATTTTTCTACAGTGCCTTTAATGCAACTTGTAATTACTTATTTCTGTTTCTTTTGGCTCCATTTCTTCTTTTAAAAAAGAAACATGTTTGCAGCATTTTCATCCTTGTTTCCTTAAAGATATATTTAATCTATAAATAATTTCCTGGTCAAATTTTCTATGTACAGCAGAAAAACAGAACTGCAGATGAAATATGACATCCAGTCAGGCTGTTTATACAGTCCCAACATACTGAGTTATCTGTCTCAAAGGAGTTTCACAATAAAATAACTTTGCATGATAAGCCAACATCTTTACGCTCTAAGGGAAATATTTCAGCAGGAGCATGAGACTTCCTGTTTCAAAATGATTTAAAGGTCCATAGCAAAAAAAAAAAAAAAAAAAAAAAAGGAAAAGCACAAGCACCTCTACAAAAAACAATGAAACAATTTGGACCCAAATGTGGAAGGAAGCACCTAATGTTTATTCAGGATGCAAAGAGGAAAAGAAGGCAACTCAGGATGTTTCAACCACTAAGTGACATGGGCGGCAGGAAGGAAAGAGAGATCATTATCAGGAAGCATTCACAGATGCAGGCGAAAATATTCCATCAAAAAGAATTGAGAGGATGCCTAGGTTTTGCCTGTAGTCATGGACAATCAGAAACCATTACATTATTGCAATATGTACCCCTATAGTATGGGTAGCCTTACAATACTCAAGAATAATGAAATAATAAATGCCATTTTGCTTTAAGCTCCATTAAAATCATTAGTGAATGCATAATCTATTTTCTAGCACCCCTTCAGAAGTGTTAATATGTATTTTATTTTCCTTCAGTAGCAGTGTTATATCATACTGTGTGTAAAGCATACCATAAACTATTTGAATCTACAACTATATATGTATGCACACACACACACACACCCCCACACACATATAAATATATACACGATTCTGAAAAATCTTTCAACTAATCATCTAGTCTTTAGCACAATTTGAACACATATTTTAAAAAGATTCTCTACTATATCCACTTGATTATTTCAGGTATACAAATCTGCTATACTTTGAGTATAAAATACAGCACGATTTTTTATCTCATGGATTAGGGGCAGGCTGAGATGCAATAACATGGAAGAACTTAGAATTAGGACTGTAAGCTAACAAGTTCCCTTCTTTAAAATCTGGCAGTCTGGAGTCTTGCCCACACTTACTGCTTTACACTTTCCTTGGTTGCAAGAATCAGACAAATTCACATCCGAAGGCTATCAGCTCATTTGTTCTAGAAAATGGGGACAGTCTAGGGAGCAAAAGGGCAGGTTTGTGTTGAATGTTGGAAACAACTAGAGCCCCGGAGCTGACCCTCACCCAAGGTCTTGCATTGCTGTCACACCCCTCAAGCAAGCTTATTTTCTGTCAGGGCCGCCCACCTTCCCCAGCAGGAAGCATGGTCACTGAGCTGTCCTGGATTTTAAACATAAGGACACGTCCTCCCACCAAAATAATGGGCTGGGTTCAAACAACTTGGAAATGGCCCTGATAATGTTAACTTGGAAAAAAAAAGTGGTCCCCTTTGATCCAACACCTTTGCATTGGAAAGCGGTGACTCACATGGATTTGTGGGTCCTAAATCAGTCAGGGGTTCAGAATATGAAAATTTAATCACATTACAAATTTTAATGGAATCATTTGGTTTTAGGGATGGAGTAGACAAGCATACTCCCAGAAAGGGCAATAATTGCTCTGAGAATAAGAGGAGGCTGTTAACAGGTATCTGACTACTACAGCAGGCCATACAGCTAATTAATCACTGATCCAGAACTTTGTGTGTTATGATAAATTAAAAAAAAAAATAGGTGAACCCACTAACATAGGAAACTTAAGAAAGAAAAATCCAGATATATCATTTTTTAAAAGTAGAAAAACAGGAAACAAACTATGAATATTACAAGAGGAATAAAACATGCACATTTGTACCACCAAATCCTGTTGTGGAAGATGACAGGTCTCATGTTGGATGCATTCAGGTAATGCTTGATATAGCTGCTCCCAAAAGCATTAGTGGAAAGCTGTACTGGAAATGGAGGTGGAACCTGACCCCAGGCACTCAGACGTGGAATGTAGGTGTTCTAAGTGGCAGCTTTGGCCCTCTACTGCACAACACTGCCTCTGTAGTATCATTTTAAAGGTAAAGTTTTATAAATTTCTTTTTTTTTTTTGACAGGCAGAGTGAACAGAGAGAGACAGAGAGAAAGGTCTTCCTTTTTGCCGTTGGTTCACCCTCCAATGGCCGCTGCGGCCGGCGCATCGCGCTGATCCGAAGCCAGGAGCCAGGCGCTTCTCCTGGTCTCCCATGGGGTGCAGGGCCCAAGCACTTGGGCCATCCTCCACTGCCTTCCCGGGCCACAGCAGAGAGCTGGCCTGGAAGAGGGGCAAGCGGGATAGAATCCGGCGCCCCGACTGGGACTAGAACCCGGTGTGCCGGTGCCGCAAGGCGGAGGATTAGCCTGTTGAGCCACGGCGCCGGCCATAAAGGTAAAGTTTTTCATTCTGCATTCCTCGTTAATTTTCAATAATCCAAACTTTATAATTTCTTATAAACTTTCCTGCTGATCAATCAGTAGCTGGTTAAATTTATAATATTAGGGTTACAAATTAGTTAGACCTCTTGTAGACACACTCTTCTACCTGTTTACTTTCAAACATCTTCCTAAAACACCATTTGTTATGTGTGATCCATCAAAATATATTGTGACAGATCAGTAAAAAAAATGCTTTAGTCATTTATTTCTATTTATCACCTGAAGAAGGAAACTTTAACAGATAGAGTTGACTTACATGTCATTGAAAATTAAAGTAAAATTAAATGTATTTTTCCATTATATTTTTTAAAAATCAAGCAAAGATACTGTGCCATCATAATTAATGGCATATTGATTTTTAGTTTGGATATCTCTTTTTGGTGTATTAGCTTCAGAGTCTTGGTAAATCTCCTTTAAATTCTAATTTGTGCTCTATTAGTTACTATTGATCAGGGAAAATATATGATATTTGTCTTTTTGGGATTGGCTTATTTCACTAAGCATAATGGTTTCAAGAGCAAAATTGACATTTTGGGGTTTGATTATTGTTTATAACCCCTTTCTCTACAGTTGAAGAACAGTGTTTTTTTCTTTTTACTATTGGTTGAATACTTAGTGGAGGGATTAGGAAATAAACTGAAGACATGTCACTGTAAAAATTAAAAGAAAAAATAAGGAAGGAGGGAGGAGGGAGGGTGGGATTGTGGGCAGGAGGGAGGGTAGGGAGGGAAGTATCACTCTGATCCTAAATCTGTATCTATGAAACACAAAATTTGCTCACCTTATATAAATTTTAAAAATATTAATGAAATAATTCTAGTTTTGCTTTGGAAGCTGTTTAAACAAGGACATATAACTAGAAGCCTTCAAAAAGGTCAAGGAAAAAACTAAAAAAGTTCAAGGAAAAAACTAAAAAAGTTCAATGAAAAAACTAGGCATGGATTTCAAAATTTTTTGCAACAAAGCAGACATATCTTTTAGTCCTACTTTTCCATGAAATTTTAAAAGTCTTCTCATGTATAAATGTGTTAGTGACTAGTTGTGCGATCTAATGTTAGACACTAAGAGGGAATTAATAATACAGGCAAAGTCTGAAATCTTAAGAACTTTATACTTTATACTCAATACACCCTGATTTTCTGAACCAGAAAAATATTTAAAACCATGTGATCTGTGACTTGATAAAACTAAGTAGAATACCTAGAGAGCTATTGGGAAGACAAACCTGTAAGTGGAATTCTCAGCTAGAACCCTGCAGAGGCCCTGAATGACTGTACCAACACAGAGCTGTCAGTGAAACCGTAAGGAAAAGGACAGATGTGAGAGGTTTGGAGTTAAGCATTGATAAAAATTGAGTGACTAAGTATAAAAATAATATGAAGTACAGGGAATTCAAGGATGTCCAGAATTCATGATGTTATTCAAATAACCGGGAAAACAGAGTTAAGTTAGGCTTGAATTCGCTTCTATACAGACTGTATGCTTGTGTCTTTTCAAAGTAGGCCTGCATAAAGGCAGTTTAGACACAGAAGACGGGAACTGTGTCATCATCACCATTTCACCAAGAGAGAGGATGTCTGCCCATTACATCAACCAAGTACCCTGCAACTTTTTGAAGAACTGTCACATGAGTATTGTAAATATTTTCTATTAATTCATTTTTTTCATTTTAATACAAATGTCTATTGGTAAACACAAACTTTTAATTTTGATACATTTGATATTTTAATAATTCAATAGATATTACTGTATTCATAAATTTATGTAAATATCAAAACAGTTTTAGAGCAATTTCATTACCCTAGAAGGAAACTCCCCCGTCCTTTATCCATTATTCCTTCCACCTCAAATTCCCAATCCCACATGTGTAGGAAAGCATGATTGCCTTGCCTTTTCTGAGATTTCATATAAAGAGACTAATGCGATGTGTAACTTTTTGTGTCCAGTTTCTTTCTATTATCATAATGTTCTCCAGGTTTATCCATGCTGTAACACGTATAGATACTTCATTTTTTTAATTACTGAAAATAATTTATTGTACAGATATACTACAATATACTCATCCATTCTTCAGACAATAGACATTTATAGTATTTCTACTTTTTAGACATTATGAATGATACTGCCATGAACATTGTGCACAAATTTTTGTGTACACATATGTTTGCATTTCTTTTGGGTATATACCTAGGAATGGAACTGTGGGCTCGTATGGCAGCTCTGACTTTTTGAGGAATTGCCAGACCATTTTCCAAAGTGGTTGCATTATTTCACACTCCTACTCATTTTTTTAATAGCACTTATAACCATTTAAGTGCTTACCTTGTTTGCCTTCTCCCACTAAAATGTTTTCTATTTTGATATGCATGGCTTTTTTTTTATTTTAATCAATTCCACCAAAACATAAAGAAATCTCAGAAAAAGTATTGCAATGATAACTTCAATTTTTTTTCAAATTGTGTCTTTCCTATTGCTTATTTCACTTTTCTGAAGGTATAAATATTTAAATTAAGAAGTTTATGCAAAATTTTAAAAGCAAATGGAACACAATTAGAATATATTTAATATTTACAAAATTCTGCTTACATGACAGTCATTTTTCAAGAACAATAAGGAAAACAAGATGATTAGTGAAATCTGAACAGATGAGCTATGTAAGTGTGTGGGAGAGATGAGAAAAGAAAAGTATGAAAGCGGTAATTAGGCTAAAAGATGTGTTATTTGTGGTTTCATTATGCATTTGTGATATTAGTATTCTTAGCAAGAGAATATGAGAAAGAAAGAGAAACAGTTCCTATTGAAACTAAGCAGAGATGAGATGTTGTGAACGTTTTACTCAGTGATTAAAATGCCACTTGGGACACACACATCTCACACATCAGAGTGCCTGAGTTCCACTCCCTGATCCTCCTCCAATTCCAGGTTCTTTCTAATGTGCACTATAGGAGGTAGAGAGCGATGGCTCAAATGCTTGGGTTCCTGCCACCCACATGGGAGAAGTGGACTGAGTCCTGGGCACTGCCTTCAGTATGGCCAGCCCTGCCTTTTGCAGGTATTTGGTGAGTGAACTAGCAGATCTCTATGTGTCTGTCTTTCTCTTCTTCTCCTTCTTGTCTCTGCCTTTCAAATAATAAAGAAAAATAAATAAAATAAAATAATGATTGAGGAACAAAAAAGAAAAAAAGAAAAAACTTTTTTTGAAATAAGGTCTTTTATGACTTTTATGACTTTCATACCAACCATAACCCCCTTAACAATCCTATCCTATAAGAAGTGTGATGCACATCTTAAGAAAACAGAGGCTCAGAAAGGGACTATAATTTCCTCAAATGGAATGAGACAGAACAGTGTGTGCTTTCATATTTGTGGCTCCAGAACTTATGGTCATCTGACCATACAAAACTGCCTTCCCAAGAATCAGTTTTTCTCTAGCACTAACTAGAAAATGTTAGTAAAATGGTGCAGTCTTATCTATGGCGCCATCTATGCCTCATCTGCCATCTTAGACCCTGCCCCCTCCCGCCACCATGTCTCTACGTTGCACTGTAGGCTTCAGTCCTAGGCTCCATGGTCCAGCCACCAGTGGCAGCTCCACCCCAACCCTAGTTGGATTTGCTTTCCTACTTCCCGGCTCACCCCCCAGCAAAGGTTTAACAGGACCTGTTCATGAACATGTGGTCCCTCTCTTGATCTCTCGCTCTTGTGCTCTCTGACTCTCTCGCCCTCTCCCTCTGGCCTGTCAGGCTTCTCCCACTGAACAATAAACCTTTCCTCTAACTCTGGTGTTTGGAAACCATCTTCCTCCAATTGGCCACAGGATGACTGTTTTGCTTGGCTATTGAATAACTATCGTGGAGAGGGCCATTCTCATATGGAAACCAAGAACCATTAAGCCAATATAAGTAGTGCCCATGCCATGAACCCAAGTCTTTTTTTCTCCCTTCTTCCTTTCTTCCCTTTCCTTCTGTCTCTGCCCCTCTCCTACTCCTCTCCCTCCTCTTCTCTTTCTCCCATTCCCTGCTGCTCTCTTACACTTTTGCTTCCCACTGTCTTTCACACATTTGCTTTCCCATGTTTCTCATGTTTCTCTCTCTCATGTTTGCTTAGTGGTGGCTAAGAAGAGAGGTTTGGAGTAAAGACTGAATTGTGCCCCCCCCCCCCTCAAAATCCATATATTGAAGTCCTAATTCCAGTAACTCCGAATTTGACAGTATTTGGATGTAATGCCTTTACAGAGATTACCATAGGATAAATGAGTTCCTTAAGCTTGGATTTTATGACTGGGGTACTTTTAAAAGAGGAGAGGAAAGACAACCCTTCTATAACAAGATCTCAAAAGGAGTCAACCCTATTGAACACTTGATTTCAAGCTTCTAGCTTCTAGAACTTAATACTTTTCTGTTGTTTAAGCCAAGCCATCTGTGCTACTTTGTTATGACAACCCTAAGCAATTTATGCAAACGAGTACTGTGATGCTTTAGATATCAGTTCTGTAACTTACTCATTATGTGAGTTTGACAGTATGTTTACTCTGTCTCCATTCCCTCATCTATGAAATGGATATTTTGCTAGAACCTGTCCCATAGTGTTGTGTGAGCATTATGAAAAGGTACTAGAATGGTGACTAGGTAAAAAAAAAAAAGTATTACTATTAATTTCACAAGTAATGCTTGACATTATTTTGCATATAGTACAGATACTTGACATTATGTTGATTTTGTAAAAACCAAAGCTCATATATCTCATTCGGTGTTGAGAACTCCATCTCAGACTGTTTTATAGTCTAAAAATATAATAGAAAAATAGCACTGAATTGGAAAGAGTTTGGTGCCAAGCAGAGAGACATTTTTGTTCTAATTTGGTCAGGTGTGGGGACTGAGAATGGCTAGCGTATACTCTATAATGTGAGGTAGTACAGATCCCAGTGAAAACAAAATGTTCTAAGGAGTCAAATCCATTGGAGCTAAAATATTTTGGCAGTTTGGCATTAGTGATTAGACAATAATTCAATAGGGATTGGCAATGGATACTGATGTGGAAAAGAATCTATGGTATGCTCCAAAGAGCCAGAAAGCACATGTAGCATGGGAGAAACTAAGGGTAGGTTGATATCATAACATTAAATTTTGGGAGAGGCATGATACAACTAGTGGGCAGTCACTGACTTAATTCTATCATGAGTTTGGGGGTACACATATTATTTTATCATCTTTAAATAAATCTAGAAAAATCCCATACCATGTTTACATATGCCTTAAAAGTCTGGTGCTCATATAACTTAAATTTCCTAATTCAGATTTTCTTTATCACAAATTAATGAAGGTTTTCCATATTAAAGTTTTATGATTAATAGTTAAGCACTGTGAATGCTTTGCCATGTTTAAAAAAACAGGACACTTCCTTTTGGCTATTTCGTTATAGTGTACCAATGAAAGACATGAGAGACAAAATCTGACACATAGAGAAGGAGGAAAAAAAGTAATTTGGAAAAAAAAAACCTTCAAAATCATTCAATTTTCTGCCCAGCAGTAGCTAATATTGTTACAGCCCTGTTGTTTATTACCTCTATGCACTCTGTGTGGCTGATCCCCAGGGGGTGTACCCTGCTGCCCACTGAAATCTAGCAGTCTATTTATTTTTAACCTGTGTATTTCTTTTTCTTCTGGTTTTCATTTTGAATGAGGAAACTAATATAGAGGAATAATGAATCAAGAAAGAAAGAAAACATCAGAATATGGTTATGATCGGGGAAGGAGACGCACTCTCAGAGAATGCAGTAGTTGTTTCTTTTCAGGTTTTGAAGCTCTCTTTTTGTAAGTACTGTTCTCCACTGAAAATTTAAAAATATTCACAATGAGTAGGACTTAAAAGTGGGTTTTGCTAAAAATATTTCTTGCTAGATTTCCAACTCTTGCCCTACAATGGAGAATTTGCATAATCTCAGGGAGAGGTCTGAGAGATTTTTCTCAGGAAAAGAATATTTTCTTAATAAATACATTGTGGGGATGCAAATATTTGAGCAGTTTCCCAGAGGAGCTCTTACAGGCTGGATAACTGCATAGTTACCGCATACCAGATTCTAACAAGTCAACACAGAGCCTTATTTATCTCTTCACTAACTCCCTGCAACCCAGCATCCCACATTCTTGGGATATTGAGTCATCATCATAAGCATTATTTTGGCATCAAGATTATTTATCTACAATAGAAAATCAAAAGCGGAAATATCATGACTTTCTAGCTGCAGGGCATTTGTTCCACACTGAACGTAAGAAATGATGTTAGAAGTACAAAGATATAAGATGTTTTTGTGGTGATGTGGTGATTTACTACTTCATAGAATGGTTTCTTATCTCTTACTAGATCTTGACAATAATACTGAGCAACCAACTGAGCATGCATATTGCATTTATGTTAGAAAACATGATTTATTTCCCAACATCAGGGACTTAGATGGTAAGTCAGTAACAGAAGGAAAACCAAATCCCAGGCTACGTTATCTCAAAGCATGCTTAACAAAAGCAACATCCATATATTAGAGACCGAACTCAAACTCAGGAAATATAACTCAAAGATATTAATTACTTATGTCTCTCCATATTTATTTCTCTTGAAATGTTTTATTTATTTGTATTTATTTATTTATTTATTTAAGAGGCAGAGAGACAGACAGGCAGGCAAAGTTTGCACTCATAGGCTATCCCCAAATAGTCACAAAAGACTAGACTGCTCCAGGCCACAACCAGGAGACGGGAACCCAGCCCAGGTCTCCCATGTGGGTGGTAGAAGGGATCTAAGTAGCCGAGCCATCACCTGTTGCTTCCCAGGATGTGCATTAGCAGGAATCTGGAAACAGGAGTGAAGCCCACATTCAAACACATTTACTCTGAAATCAGATGTGAATATCTTAACCACTGGATCAAATGCTCCCCCTCAATTTCTCTTGAAATATTTCTTTAATTGTGACTTGAAGAGAATGGTAAGGCAATGTCAACAAAGGAGCTGCAAGATAATAACTGTTTCCTCTGGTTTGCTAACAATTAGAATTCCTTAACCAATGCAAGTTTTTACTGTGATTATTTTATTATTTTTGATTGAGCTGCCTAAGTGTTTCCTGTATCTAGTTTAAAAGCTCTATACTTCATTAGTGATTGCCTCTGTTGCTGTGCGAATACTCCTACATCACTCTCCACATGAGTATAGAAACTAGGTTTCAGCCCAGACCTGAACTACCTATATTTGAGAAAGGTATGGGTTATAAACCTTAGAAAACCTGGAGATTCACCTCTCAACCCTGAAAGAGTTCACAGACGTTCACTAATGAGTCAAAGCATAAATGAAGAGATCGAACAAGCCTCAGCAATGAAACAGCTTTAAGATGGACTTGACAATCTGCCAAGTGTCATGCTTTCTTTTTTCCCAAACTTTAGAGGGAATAGAAACCACATATACACAACTTAAAAAAAAAATTGGCTAAAGGAAAGTGTTAAAATGAGGCAATTATATTTTAATCACCTGTTGAACTATTTGAGATTGATTTCTTATTATAGATCCTTCCCTACATGTCACTTTGTTATCATTCGGTGGTTCAATTACAATTCGTCAATTATAACAATCATAGTGCAAATGGAAGTTTCCTTTACTGAACCCTTATTTTTATTTTGTTTCCATCATCTATATTTCACACTCACTTTAAGAAATGTTACCTTAATCCTAATCTTAAAGAGGAATAAATCAATACTCAAAGTGGTAAAATAAATTGCCCCCCCCTCAAAATCTAAAGTTTTTAAATGATACCATAGGTATTCAGGATTCTGAAGCAAACGCCTTTAACCAATGCTCTATACTGTTGTATTTTTATAAATAATATTAGTGAAATAAAATTTAAATACTGATTGAAAAAATATATTTATACATTGGTGTGCAGATTCGTCGGTATGGTTTGTTTTATAAGTGAGATGCATAAGTGAGAATTTGAAAAAGGTAGGGGCCAGCGCTGTGGCTCACTTGGTTAATCCTCTGCCTGCAGTGCCGGCATCCCATATGGGTGCCGGATTCTGTCCTGGTTGCTCCTCTTCCAGTACAGCTCTCTGCTGTGGCCTGGGAAGGCAGTGGAGGATGGCCCAAGTGCTTGGGCCCTGCACGCGCATGGGAGACCAGGAGGAAGCACCTGACTCCTGGCTTCAGATCGGCGCAGCTCCGGCCATAGCGGCCTTTTGCGGGGTGAACCAACGGAAGGAAGACCTTTCTCTCTGTCTCTCTCTCTCTCTCTCTCTCACTAATCTATCTGTCAAATATAAAAAAAAAAAAAAAGAAAGAAAAGCACCAAAAATGACACATCAGAAAAGGCTTGAAAGGTTCCCAGAATCTTTAGCTAAGCTAATTAGAGAAAGTCTCATTAAAAAAAAAAAAAAAAAGGTAGCCACCATCTTACAATGGAATCATATTTGGAACCATGTTGATAGGGTCAGTTTTTTTGTAATTCTGAACATAAAATATCATAAATGAAGTTTACATTGATAGATGAGCTGATAAAAAATGAAAAACAAAAAGCTCCTCAATGCTTAAGACAAAAAATCTTCAATGAACTAGTCCATGTTTGACTCTGGCAAGAATGCTAAATCAGATGCAGTTCAAGGTGGCTTCTTTTGCTATCATTTCTTTCTTTCTGTTTTTGGAGATTGTTTTCTTGATTTGAAAGGCAGAGTTACAGAAAGAGAGAGAGAGGGAGAGACACAGAGAGATCTTCCAGCCACTGATTCACTCCCCAAATGGCTGCAATGGCCAGAGCTGGGGCGAGCTGAAGTCAGGAACCAGAAGCTTCCACCAGGTCTCCCACATGTGTGCCAGGGGCCTAAGCACTGGGGCCTTCTTTGCTTTCCCAGGCTGATTAGCAAGGAACTGGATTTGAAGTGGGGCAGCCGGCACTCAAACGGGATGCTGGTGCTGTAAGCAGCAACTTTACCCGCTACGCCGCAGTGCTGGCCCCATTTTAAAAAATTAATTAATTAATTAATTTTAAAGGCGAAGGTATAGAAAGAGAGAGAGAGGGAGAGACAGAGAGAGCGAGCTATCAGTTCTAAACCAGCAGATAAGGCTTGAAATGTATCATTACCAGGTAGAGACAAAAGAGACATTGTGGATAAAACTTCTAGGAGCTTAGTCTACTAGGGTTGCTGTATGAAAATATTACAGACTGAGTGGTTTGATATAAATTTATTTCTAACAATTCTAGAAGCTAGGAAATCCAAGGCCAAGGTATGCCTCAGTTTGGTTCCTTGCAGATGATGCCTGCCTACTCAAGGTAGCCTTGCCTGGCCTTTCTTCCCTGTGTACACATTCAGAAAGAGAAAAAGACTTCTCCCTCCCCCTCCTTCTCGCTTCTCTCTTCCCTTTCCCTCCCCACCTCCTTCCCCTCCTCTTGTTGTAAGGCCACCAGTTCCCTTGTATTAGGACTAAGCATTTATGATATCATTTAATCTTAATTACCTTCTTAAAATGTTATCTACAGATACAGTCACTTTGGTGGGCAGAGCTTCCACAGGAAATTTTAGGGGACACAGTTCAATACAGAGCAGATCTTCCTCATCTTTCAAGGACAGGCTTTTAAAATTAGTAATTTGTTTCAGAAATGAGGGTCACTGCCCTTTATCAGAAGGCTGAAGCAAATTTATCACCAGAGAATCTACTCTCTAATGTGTATGCCAATTCTCCCCTTCCGCACAGCTAAAGACTTGCTTACTCTGTTCCTTGCTGCATATAAATTAAGCTTGAGACAGAACTGGCCATGGCCTATCATGTTTCTATAGGGAATGTAGAATCACTAATATAGGAGGTACACTTTGCCCAAGTTATGCTTCTGTTTATTTATTTTTCTTGCTTGTTTCCCAAGAAAGTGCAACTGCCCTGGGGAAAAAAGTATTCTTCATGAATCTTCTAATAAAAATGTCTGTTGTAGTTCAAAATAAGACAGGAATGACTTGGCAGGGAAAATAGCTCCTCATTGCCAAATCTCGGCTCTAACCTCATTTCTCCATTGTAATTGCAAGCTACATGTTAGAGAGCAGAAGGCACTGCCCTGGAAGTCAGTTCTTATAACCTGGAACCAGAGGATGATTTTTTTTTTTTTCTCAGCCATTTAGTTATGTAACCTAACTGAAATTACTCAGATGTTTTATTTTGAAATTGAATTTTTCTCATAATTTTGTATAAGTAATCTTAACGATAAATATTCTAAGGGCCTAAAACCTGAGCATGTAATATTTTAACAAGATTTAAGAAAATGAGTCTCCATTATTACTATTAAGGAAATAGGTAGACATTCCCAAATATGGCAGAGAATAAGTTCTGTGATAAAACCCTACTCATAGGGTCTTCCTTTCCCCCTCATATCTGTAATCATGCCCTGACTTTACCATATGAATGCAATAGAAATACAGCATCTACATCAAATCACTTCTCAAATGATGCCGTGAGCTAGGGTTGTGGGGCGGCAGCTTAAGCCACCACGTGCAAAGCCAGCAAAACCAATATCAGAGCACAAGTTTGAGTACTGGCTGCTCTGCTTCCAATCCTGTTCCCTGCTAATGTGCCTGGGAAAGCAGCGGAGAAGGATTCAAGTATTTATCCACTGTCATCCTTAAAGGAAACCCACATGGAGTTCCAGGCTCCTGGTTTCAGCCTGGCTCAGCCCTGGCTACTGCGGCCATTTGAGGAGTGAACTAGTAGATGGAAGATCTCTCTGTCACTGTCTCTGTGTCACAATATCTTTCAAACAAATAAATAAATCTTATTTAAAAAAAAATGATGTTTTGGGGGCTGGTGCTGTGGCTCGGTGAGATAAAGTCATGAGCTGCAGCACCGGCATCCCATATGGGCGCTGGTTCAATTCCCTGCTGATTCATTTCCAACCCAGCTCCTTGCTAACATGCCTTGGAAAGCAGAGGATGGCCCAAGTCTTTGGGCCCCTGTACCCATGTGGGAGACCTATGTGGGAGACCCGGGAGAAGCTCCTGGTTCCCGACTTTGGATTGGCTCACCTCCAGCTGTTGTGGCCATTTGGGTAGTGGCTGGAAGAGATATTCTCTCTCTCTCTCTCTCTCTCTCTCTTTCTCTATCTCTATCTGTAAGTCTGTCTTTCAAATAAATAAAAATAAATCTCTAAAAAAATGATATTTCCTTAGAAAGTCTTTCTTGAGGACCTAAGGAAAACATATTTCCATGGTTATATTCTATCCTCTCCAACAGTTTCATAGTTTTAAATCACTGCAACTTGTTCCAGCATTACCCATTGCATATTCTGTCTTTTCTCTATAAAGGCAGCTCATTAAATTCAGTAATTATGTCTGTTCTCTCTGGTAGCTAATAAGCCGTCAATTAATATCTGTAAAACAAATGGACACATTAAAAGACTGGTTTTTAAAAGTTCAGGTTTTTGTTTTCAGAAAGTAAAAAAAAAAAAAAAAAAAAAAAAAGAGCTGGAGGTATGGCAAAGCACATTAAGCCACCACTTGGAATGCCCACATCCCAGATCATTTCAGAGTGGTGGTGGAACCTCAGCTGCTCTGCTTCCAATCCAGCTCCCTGCTAATGCACTGGGAAACCAGTGGAGGATGGCCCAAGTCCTTGGGCCCCTGCTGCCTAAGTGGGAGACTCAGATGGAGTTCCAGGATCCTGGCCATTTGGAGGGTGACTTTTGGAGAGAAGATATCTTTCTCTGTAACTCTACCTTTTAAATTAATATTTAAAAAATAAAAAGATACTAGAGAAATTTAAAACAACACAAACTAAAATGTTTTGAAACTGTATGAATGTATAATGGGCTTAGGTTATCTTAATATTGTATTAGAGAAGTTAATAATTATTTACTCATTGCTTTCTTTCCTTCCCCGTCCCCCACTTCTCAGAAAACTGGCTCATGTTCTGTACTTGAAATCTGCTCCCTCAAGTGCTGTTGAATGGATAATAATGGAGTCATTCCAGCATCTACCGTGCAAAGCAAGGTTCACTGTGCAGATTTAGGTCAACTGCTGGTCTCTAGAGAGCAGTGTGGTGCAGACTCCCACAGAGGGCCAAGTAATGAGTGTTCACAAGGTGGCTATTTGGCAATGATCTCAGTGCTTTACATTTTAGTGTCTGGCTTCACTCATGACTGGAGGACCTCTAAGATACTCGCCAGTCTACCAAGGGATTCCGTATGGGAGAGGTTTACTGCATCTGATTGACTTGTGCCCTTCCACAAGTAATGGAAATGTGCTATGCTTTACAAGTACCTCATAACGCTCAGTTTCTTTGTTTCAAACTGTCAAGAACAGAATACCTGTATTCACACATTATTTTCTCCATGTATTTTGTAAGCATTTGCTTATAAATAATTTTCATTCAAACATCTCTGTAGTATATTCCTCTTTTGAAATGACTTCTAAACTATAATAAATCTATAAGTTATAGGTGATTCCTATGTCTGTAAAGTGGCCTGATTTGTGAGTCAATTAAACAGTACATTGAAGAGAATTTTGGTTAAATGACGATAGGTTAGGGAAAAAGGGATCAAAGACAGGTACAGCTTCTGACTTAGGCCAAGGGATCAATGTACTGTTCTAAACACTGAGGTGAGGAGCCTAGGAGAGAGGTCGTAGAAAGGTCATGAATTCAGGTGAGGAGTGTTGAATATTTGAAAATATTTGTGAAATTTCCAGTGGAGCCATGAAATGGGAGGACATGGCGTGCAGCACAGCGATGGCTACTGAAGATAAAAATGTAAGAATCTGTAAATAATCACTGTTTCTGTGGGGTAGATAGGATTTATCTATTTGGGCCAGTGTTGTGGCACAGCAGGTTAGGAGGCCACTGGTGCTGCTGACGTCCCACATCAAAGCACTGGTTAGAATGCCGATTGCCCTGGTTTGGATCCAGCCTCATGCTAATGCAATTGGGAAGGCAGTGGAAGATGGCCCAAGTACTTGGTTCCCAGCCATCCAAGTGGGAAACCTTGATAGAGATCCTGGCTCTTGGCTTCAGCCTGGTTCAGACTTGGCTGTTGGGGACATTTGGGGAAGGCACCAATGGGTGGATGATCTCTCTGGATCTCTCTGTTTCTCTCTCTCTACTTTAACCCCTTCCTCCTCCTGCTCTCCCTCTCCCTTTGTTTCTCTTTGTCATTCTGCTTTTCTAAAAAGATTTACTTATTTAACAAGTACTTCTATCGTACTTGATAAGGAGGAAGTACTCTGACAAGAGCTTCCCTAAGTGTGTGTGTGTGTGTGTGTGTGAAGCACACAGCGCCTCTGTGAGGTGAGCACGCCGATCATGTAGGAGCATTCTGGAAGTCACTTCTAAAGAACAAAATGTGAAAAAAGACTGAGAGGCAATGGCCAGCCAAGTGGGAGGAAACCTGAGAAGCTGCAGTAAGAAAAATTAAAGAAATGGTTTATTACTTAATCGGCTAATAACTTTTTAATGCATGGGTACATTCTTTGTTCAAAAAAATATTGGAGGGGGCCTAACGAGAGGCCGCAACGGAGGCCGCAAGCCTCTGCCGTACCTGCCCCGAGGCAGCCTGGGAGGAAGCAGAGCCACTCGGTTATTGAGGGAAAGTGCGTGGACCTCGCTTTCTGCTGCCTCCCTCGAGCATTGTGACTCAGATCCGGATCCTGCAGCAGAAGCAGAAAAAGGCAGAGGAGGAGGAGGAGCCCAGAGAAGCCCGGTGGCTTCGTGTTTGGGTCTCCTGCCCATGCCCGTGAGCCTGGAGCCGGTCCCGCCACAGCCGCACCTCCCCTTACGCCCCTTGCAAGGCCCAGCAGCCATTTGTCCAGAGTCCGCAGTCTGCCCTTTGGTGCTTCCTTTTTTACAGGTAGCCTGTCTCTCTTTTTAAAAACCCTCACTTCTGGGGGTGCGGGGTTACCTCTTCCCATTGTTTTGTTATTAATCGGGGGCTCACCCCAAAGTTTTAAAAGTAGCCGTGTAAAAAAATGTAGAGGGGACAGGGCTGTGTGGCGCAGCAGGTAAAGCCACCGCCTGCAGCACTGGCATCCCATATGGGCATATGGGCAGTCATCCCATATGAGAAGTCCCGGCTGCTCCACTTCCGATCCAGCTCTCTGCTATGGCCTGGGAAAGCACTGGAAGATGACCCAAGTCCTTGGGCCCCTGTGCTCGCATGGAAGATGTGGAGGAAGCTCGTGGCTCCCCCTTTGGGGAGTGAGCCAGCAGGTGGAAGATATAGCTGTCTCTGCCTCTGCCTTTCAAATAAATAAATAAATCTTAAAAAAGATACATTAGTAACAATATTTGAGAATGTAAAAAATGTGAAAATATCTAGATGTACATTTATGTTTTTTTTTCACAGATAAAATAACAAAATTTTTAACCAATGTGGGTCTCCAGCATTGTAAGAATTATTTGGTATGATGATACATCCATATTTCAGATGTTATGTTACATAAAGTTAAACTGGTAGTGGTGGTGACTGGAAGATTACTTGAGGAATAATGAGAGCAATGTAGACTTTAAAGACTGTAAACAAAAATATATGTGCATTTTAAATCTACACAAAACAAGTGTTCATGGAGAAGATAGCAAACACTTGTACATTTGGTCAGATGCATTTTGTCATTTTCTTCAACTTTTTACAATGTTGTTTTGGTCATCTTGCTTGTTTGTTTATGAAACAACCATTTTCTGACACTTGGCATAGTTTGCTGACTCCTTAACTCATTCATAAATTCAAATCTCAGTAATAATCTTTATTAGTCTACATGAATCAGGATGACATAACTTTCCTTACAATAGTTGTTTTAGATATTCTACATGATAAACCTTTGCCCAACAAGACAGGAAGGAAAGTATGTTATCTTCCAAGGTTGAGACACTTTTCTTTTGAAAATGGTCTTTGCTCTAAACACAGTTACAAGGAAGAATCATGAGAAGCCCTTTTACTTGTGACATCTGCATGTGACACCTGGGGCTGAAGCAGCCATCTGGTAACCATGAAGACTACCCTGAAATAAAATTAATGTATTGTAAATGATGGCAACAAGAAAATTGAAGGTGGCTCAATAGGCTAATCCTCTGCCTGCGGCGCCGGCACACCGGGTTCTAGTCCTGGTCGGGACGCTGGATTCTGTCCCGGTTGCCCCTCTTCCAGGCCAGCTCTCTGCTGTGGCCAGGGAGTGCAGTGGAGGATGGCCCAAGTCCTTGGGCCCTGCACCCTATGGGAGACCAGGAGAAGCACCTGGCTCCTGGCTTTGGATCAGCGCGGTGCGCTGGCAGCAGCGCGCCGGCTGCGGCGGCCATTGGAGGGTGAACCAATGGCAAAGGAAGACCTTTCTCTCTGTCTCTCTCTCACTGTCCACTCTGCCTGTCAAAGAAAAAAAAAAAAAAAAGAAAAGAAAATTGAAGGAACCCAGAGCCTCCAATTACCAGGCATCCTACTTTGCACTTATATGATGTGATCTAATAAGTAACCTCGTTGTTTTAATTTTATTGTATTTATTTGAAAGGCAGAGTAACAGAGAGAGGGAGACAAAGAGACACAGAGAGATATTAATCCATTGGTTCACTACCCAAATGGCTGCAACTGCCAGGGCTGGGCTAGACTCAAGCTAGGAGCCAGGAGCCAGGAACTTCCTCCAGATGTCCCATGTGGGTGCGGGAGCCCAAGCACTTGGGCCATCTTCTGCTGTTTTCCCAGGTGCATTAGCAGGGAGCTGGATCGGTACTAGAGCAGCCAGGACTGGAACAGGCACCTACATGGGATGGCAACATTGCAGATGGCAGCTTTACCAGCTATACTACAGTGCCGGCCCCATGTGATCTCATTATTTAAGCTACTTATGCTGCTTTCCCCCCTTTACCTGCAGCCAAATGTAAACTGAGTTATTTTGTATTTTTTCTTCTACAAATAAGCTATTTATTATTTTAAAACATTTTTAGATTGAAGGGTGATTGAAGGATAAGACTGTTAAAATTAGTACTCCAAAGCACAGGCCAGAATCTTTCCTATCCTTAAATCTGTTTTGAAATGAAAACGATGCCTAATAAATTTCCTTACTATAAAATAATGAAATCTCACATTGTATTTTCAAAATATACATAGATGTGGGGTAGGCATTGTGGTGTAGCAAATAAGCCTCTATCTGTGATGCTGGCATCACTTATGGGTGCTGGTTCCTGTCCTGGCTGCTTCACTTCCGATCCAGCTCCCTGTCAATGGCCTGGGTATAGCCCAGAAAAAGTGTCTGGGCCCAAGCCACCCATGTGGGAGGTCTGGCAGAAGCTTCTAGAACCTGGCTTCAGCCTGGCCCAGTGCTGTTGGTTGCGGCCATCTGGGGATGAATCAGCGGATGGAAGATCCCACTCTCCATGGAACTCTGACTTTAAAATAAATACATAAATATTTTTTAAAAAATTAAAAGAAAACACAGATGAAAGGTGAAAGGAAATATGGAAGACATGAAGCAAAATATGTTGTACTTAAGATTAGTATAAAAATATTAAGATATAAACTCTCTCTCCCTCTTTGATTGCACTATGCTGCCTATAATCTTGTTTACTAAAACATTTGCTAATCTAGTGGGAAACTTCTTTTAGATTTGGCTCCTATACAGGAAGTTATAATTTTCTGGAGAATTACTTAATACGACATTTCCTAATGTCAGTTAATGAGTCAAACCCAAGGCTTATCTGTATTTCACATTGGGACAATTTCACTGCTTGAAAAAAAAAAAAGACTGCTTTTTTTCTGTGATGTATGGTTTCATAAAACAGAGGCATTTCCTTCAAGAATAAAGAATCAAATGCTTTTAACTGTGTAGACCTGAGTTCCTATTAGTGCAAGTAAAGGAAAGGAAAACAAATCCCTAGGATCAGACTTGGTTCAAGACTGGACCCACAGCTGTTGGTGACTAGGTCCATCTGTTTGGATGACAACCTGGGTTCAGTTTCTCTGAATCACTGCTGTGAAGCAGCAGGGAATATGAGGCCCTTGAGTCCTGTTCCTCCAGGAGCCATTAATAAGTGTATTGTGAGCCTCTTCCAAGAAGCAGTGAGACATCAAACCACGAAAGAATGAGAACCCTGGATCCCGTAATCAGTGCCACTTCCTTTTATCCACAGCACCTAAAAGCAGTTCTCTTTTCCCCTTTTCTCCTCCCACTGAGTATTCACTATTCTGCACTTTTACACAGACCAGTTAGTCTGAGTTGTCATTCTTTTTTTTTTTCCCCAACCAAATTCTTTTTTTTTTTTTTTAATTTTTTTTTTTTTTTGACAGGCAGAGTGGATAGTGAGAGAGAGAGAGACAGAGAGAAAGGTCTTCCTTTTTGCCATTGGTTCACCCTCCAATGGCCGCTGCGGCCGGCACATCTCGCTGATCCGAAGCCAGGAGCCAGGTGCTTCTCCGGGTCTCCCATGCGAGTGCAGGACCCAAGGACTTGGGCCATCTTCTACTGCCTTCCCGGGCCATAGCAGAGAGCTGGCCTGGAAGAGGGGCAACCGGGACAGAATCCGGCGCCCCAACCGGGACTAGAACCCGGTGTGGCAGTGCCGCAAGGCGGAGGATTAGCCTGTTAAGCTACGGCGCTAGCCCCTCCCCAACCAAGTTCTATCTGACACATAACCACATAATCAGAGATCAGATAATATTTTCTTGTTCAATATTCTATGTCCTTTCATTATTGGTTGTGGGAATGTAGACCAGAGATTTGATTTTTTTATAAGCTGCTACACATCTTTTTTTTGTTTGTTTGTTTGTTTTTTTTTTTGTTTTGTTTTGTTTTTGACAGGCAGAGTGGATAGTGAGAGAGAGAGAGACAGAGAGAAAGGTCTTCCTTTTTGCCGTTGGTTCACCCTCCAATGGCCGCTGCGGCCGGCGCATCTCGCTGATCCGAAGCCAGGAGCCAGGTGCTTCTGCTGGTCTCCCATGCGGGTGCAGGACCCAAGGACTTGGGCCATCCTCCACTGCCTTCCCGGGCCATAGCAGAGAGCTGGCCTGGAAGAGGGGCAACCGGGACAGAATCCGGCGCCCCAACCAGGACTAGAACCCGGTGTGCCGGCGCCGCAAGGCGGGGGATTAGCCTGTTAAGCCACAGCGCCGGCCTCTACTACACATCTTAATAGTTAGATTGACTTACAAATGTTTTAAATTTATCACATTGTAGACTTTTGTGTCCTACAAAAGATCTAATGTACAAAAAACTGTTTAGTTACTGCTGATATATTAACGTTAAAATTTGAATCTTGTTATTTAAATTTCTTGATAGAACTGAAAAGTATATTGGTTTACAAAATTATGGTTTCTTCTCATGAAAATGTTTATTCATAGAATATCTTATCCCCCACTGCCATCCCATTCAATTGGTCTGCCTTTGGAATATTTGTATTGTTTTTTTCAAGAAGAAAATTGCTTGATACTCCTTGTGACCCAATTATTGTACTTTTTCCCTTTGATACTTAAGCATACCCCAGATATATCTTTTATGCTGTTATGTAAGTTTCTGGGGAAGATCTGAAGATCTGAATTGCTAATCCCTCAGTACAGATATGTTTCTCACATACATTCTTGAGGACCATCCACGGACAAGCAGCTACTCCTAACTTTTACCCTTTTACCTATGAGGCTTACAGTGCCTCCAGAGGTTACTTATTGCTCTCTGGTTTCTGAAGAAGGAAGTGATAATATCTGAGAAAGGAATTTAGAACCAGACAAGACTGAGGCTCAGGAAAAGTCAGTAGCCCAGGGGAAAATGAGATATGGGACCTTGCTCAAGAAAGGCTGTAAAGTATGTGTTCCTCTTTGTTGACTAGCTGACAATATTGGGATGAAAATAATGCAAGGAAAGCACATTTTTACTTAAATAATTCAAGGAAAACCCATGTTCCTGCCTATTGCTATTTCTCCCAGAATTTACATCATGAAGTAAACCATACTCAGTGAAACACATGTGGTATTCTTATTTAACAGATGTACCATTAACAACCAATTTATGGCATCCTCTTCTGCACACTCCCTACACCCACCCTGTTGCTGGTGTATGTATTCAAACTACTTTGATGCCACTTTAAAGCACCTATTCTGGGCATCAGAGTATACATTTCTGGATAGCCATTCTTAGGTTGATTCAAATAAACCCTCTTATTCTCACTCTAATGTGCCTCAGATTGCTTTCTATGCAAACCTATGAAATGGTTGGGACTCAACAGGGCTATGACAAAGATGAGTGCCTCAGGAACTTTTTTCCTCTTTTAAGGGCTTCTCCTGATGATTGCCAACTTAAAAAAGCTTGAAAAGAGTTTCAGAGCTCACTACATATGGGGGAAAAGATTTCTTTTGCTATGCGAATTGAAGCTAGTCTAAATTCCTCCTGATTAAACATCTTTCCTCAGTTGGCATATTCCTCAAATATTCCTTAAGGGAAAAATATACCAAAAAGACATTAATTCTGGGAAGTCTGGAACTACAATAAAATTATGGGTACTGAAAGGAAAGCCTGGATCTTTCTAGGATGGATTGCTTACCTCAAAATTTTGGATAATCCATATTAGCACCAGAATGTGGAAGCCTTCCTTTGTTATATCCTTGTTTTCTTTTCTCATTGACTGACTGGTTTTTGCCAAATGAGATTAAGACCATAAAACTAAAGTGCAATATAGAAGAATGTGAATAATACGCACATTGCATATAATTGTAAAATTAAATTCCAATGCTAAAATAAATTATGTGTAAAATATTTGTCATTTGAGATGATCTGTTGGTCTCAATTTGTTAAAAAATGAGTAGCCACCACCTTTCACAAAACAGAAGGTTTTATTATGTATTTACTTCTCTAGGTTTCTATGTAAGGAAACAGCCAAGAAGAAAAAGTGTAAAGACAATTATGAAAAATGGTGATAGGAAACTATCAGGGAAAGCAATCTGTAGTTCCTAATAAATCTCTATAGGTGCCGGATGACTGAAACTGAATACTCACTGTTTTGGAAATGACTACTGAACAGGTGACTACTTGATGATTTTTAATCATATGGAGCTCATTTGTCATCCAAAATAGAAGAGACTGAGGTACTAGTTTTTTTTTTTTTTAACATGAGATATATTTTCATTTATTTGACTCTTCACTAATTTCTTTTTTTTTTTCCAAAGAAATCTTTTATTTAATGAATAAAAGTTTCATAATTATAACTTTAGGAAAATAGTGATTCTTCCCACTCACACTCCCACCTCTCCACCTCCTCCCTCTCCCATTCCCAGTCCCATTATCCATTTAGATTCATTTTCAATTAACTTTATACACAGAAGTCCAACACTATACTAAGTAAAGATTTCAACAATTTGCATACACACACACAAACTCTTTGAGAAGAAGATATTAGTTTCTGAAACAAATATTGTTATCAGAAATACCATGATGAACAACTAAACTGCTTATCTGAGTTGAAATAATTAGTTTATACAAACAATAAGTTTAAGTGCCCCATTGTATAAACATGTAACTGGATATACTCATCTAATATAGTTCCTGGCTTATCTTATCTAGGGGAACAGATAAATTGTATGTTCCAGGGCCCTAGAATTTCTCTTCTTATTTGTGCTCATGTTTTATATTTTAATATAATATTAAAATGTAATTTTAAAAAATAGTCTTTCCACTTGCAGCCACAATGAATTGCCAGGGACTGTATTTATTCATTCAAATATTACTGGTCAGTGTAGGGCAGTGATTTCACAAAGATGGGAAACAAAAGTTCAGTCCTTCACTCCCATAACTGCTCCAGTATATTGACGGAAGAGAATTTCCACTAACAGGCAGGGAAGAGGAACTGAGGTTTCCCTGACTTTAGGAGAAAAAGCAAGGAACCTGGGGAGGCTGAGAGAGCTGGCATAGGCAGAGAAGCGTGTCAGAGACGAGAAAGCTATACAGAAAATGAGATCCCGAAATCTTCAGGGAGACCTCAAATTTTTAAGCGAATACTGAGAGAAAAGTACCCAACTCTTATGATACCACCTAAAAGGGTTAAGAGGGAACATTTGGAGTACACATAAAACTAGGAATATTTCCTGTCCCCAAGATTCAAAACTCCCAATTCATACAGCTTCAATACAGCATTCAGGAAGCTGCTTGCCTCAGTAGTGAGGACAAATCAACCATAGCATAAACATTACTTTGATCCTGCCTAATAAAGTGTAACAGGAAAGTAACAAAATATCAAATGGTTTCCAAACAATTTAACTACATTTCAGAATACAGCTCAATAATATTTATAGAAATATCATACATTCAGTTTTTAGGAAAGTAAAATCCACAATATCAGGTATGATAAGATTAAGTTTCTAGAGATCAAAATATCAATATTGGAATTAAAAACATATTATATGGGATTACAAATAGATTAAGGGATTGCAGAAGAAAAGATTAATAAACGTGAAGACATAATGGCAGAAACCATGCAAATTTAAACATAGAAAAATGAAAAACAAGGTACTCAAAACCACAAAAGGAGCATTTGTCAACTGTGGAGTAACTTTCAGCATCCTAATCAGTGGACATGCAAATAGGCTCCTGGAGAAAAGAGAAAATACCATGAAGATGAAAATGATACCAGGTGGAAGTGTGGATCTCTATGAAAAATGAAGATGCCAGATGGCAAACTACATGATGAATAGAAAAGACTTTTTAAAAAGTTAGTTCTCTTAAAAAGATAATTAGTTCATCTACTATAATAAATGTACTGCATTAGTAATATATGACATTAATAACATGGTTATCAGGATCTGAAATCTATGGAGACTTTCTATGAGATGCTTTTAAAAGATCATGAAAAATGTGTATTATGAAAATAATCTATGCAAGGACTTTAAATTTTTGTACCAAAACAAGTAAATATCTTTTAATTTAACTTTACTTGAAATTTTTGAACTATTCTCAATTATCTTCACAAATATCTCTAAATTTAAATGTATTCTAAATAAAAATTTTATTTAAAAGGATTTCCAACTATTTATATCCAATACACTAACACCATACTATATTGACTATAATCTACGTAAAAACAGGAGTCAGTGCTTTGGTATAGTGGGTAAAGCTGCCACGTGTAATGTTGGCATCCCACATGTGCACCAGTTCATGTCCTGGCTGCTCCACTTCCAATTCAGCTCCCTGATAATGGCCCAGGAAAAGCAGCAGGAGATGGCACAAATGTTTGCATTCCTGCCACTCACATGGAAGACTTGGCTGAAACTTGGCTCCTGGCTTTAGCCTAGCCCAATGCTGGCTGTAGCAGCCATCTGAGGGCTGAACCAGTGGATGGAAGACATCTTTCCCTTTGTCTCTCCCACTCTCTCTGTAACTCTAACTTTCAAAATTAGATATTTTAAAATAAAGAAAAATGTATATAAAACAAAATTCATCACACACCAGGAAGAAAAAATGGCAGTATGTTGTTTCAAACTTCATCAACTATAAGAGAAATACCACTTGAAAGTAAACTAGGCAAAATCACAGATGCATATTCTAAACCCCAACGCAACCACTAAAATAAACTACAGAATTCCAGCAAATAGACCATTACAGGAGATGCAATGATATTGTATGTAATAATCAGTCCAAAAGAAAACCTAAGAAAGATAAAATATGAAACATCAGAACCAATACAACAAGGATAGCAAGGTAGTGGTTAAAACCTGAACATATCAAATATCAGAAAAAGGATTACTATAAACACTGCAAGATTGGAAAGTGAAATAGTCAAACACAGATTTTAATAACCAACCCCCACTATTATATATAAAAAACTATGCAAAAACACTTCATGAAGATAATAAGATTTGATCCGGATGAGCTTAGTCTAATTGATATTTATAAAATACTACATTTTTACAGTAGTATAACCCTCAGATTTTTCAAGGCAGGGCATTCACCAGTTTAGAGTATATTCAGGGCCATAAAGCATGATTCAATAAATTAGAAGTCATTCAAACCATGCAAAATATGTACTGTGGTTCTAATGTAATTAAATTAAAATAGATACACCTGAAGTTTATCATTTTAGTTATTTTAAAATTTACAACTTCATGGCCATAGTTACATTCATAATGCTATGCATCCATCACAACAATCTATTTCCAAAAATTTTCACCATCCCCAAAAGAAACTCTGTATTAAGCAAGTATTCATCATTTACCAGAAGCATTGCTATTATCTGGAGACTCATCCATTTTCTGAGCTTTACTCTGTGCTTAATTCTTGAGTGAGGAGTGAAATGATTCTTACAGATTAATTAGCATAATAATTAGGGATTGGATAGAAATGGTGGCACAATATGCTTAGTAATAAATACACTATTTGCTTTTTTATCAGCTTCCTATTGATGGCTATTTTTACATTCCTGATGTTGAAATAACTTAAGCTGCAACTAGATAACATATAAAATTTATTTAGTCATATATGATTGAAGAATTTCTTGTAATAATCTCTCTCTCCAGGGATGTGTTGTCTACTAGATGGAACAACTGGGATAAGTGTTGCAGCACTGGGACTTCTATTATTGTTTATGGTACTCTATTGTTTGTTTTTGAAATTTTTTATAAGCAAGAGAGAACATAGGATCCCAAAGGGAAGCCTGAACAGAGCTGAAAACACTGGATTTGATATGAACCCAGCGCTCCCTGTTAATTATTGATTTTTCAAAGAAGGTAAAGATGATTAATTGCCCTCAACCATTAGATAGCTGAATCAGGCTCTGGTGCTATGTAGTAATTGGAAAAGTGTAGACAAGGAGTGTAGGACAGTAGAAACTCATACCCCTGGAGTTGATACACAGTAATAAGAAAGCAGTCACTGTTGATCCCAGAAAGACAAGACAGATGGCTAGGATGAAAAGAAATCATTAGAAAGATGTTCACCTTTTCCTTACTTCGGTGACACTTGATATTCAGAAACAAGGACTTCCATAGGCATTCAATCTGTTGAAATCAGATTTCTCCCAATGTGTATGGCAACAATTAGAAAGAATTATGTAGTGTTTTTATATTGCTATAAAAGATGGCAGAATCTACCTGTGATACT
Source organism: Lepus europaeus (assembly GCF_033115175.1). Classification (NCBI taxonomy): domain Eukaryota; kingdom Metazoa; phylum Chordata; class Mammalia; order Lagomorpha; family Leporidae; genus Lepus; species Lepus europaeus. The sequence goes on from NC_084827.1 coordinate 131,029,640, forward strand.
TCTGCATTGAAAAATATGTTTTGTGCTTTGAAGAGCCAATGCCCCAAGTTGAATTTCCCAAATGAGTTAAATGCTGTAGATGCTGAACAGAAAAAAAAGTGGTTGGTTAGAGAAACTCTTTGCTGGTAATGGATGAATGAAATTATAGTAAAATTAATAGATCACATCTATGTAACTGAGTAAGTTGGTAGAAAGATGAACTTATTTTAATCTTTATTATCATTCAACTTATGTAATTTATCCTAATAGATGAGATTTTGGGGGAAGTTCCATTCTGAGTACTTCTCTTCACCTTTTGTCTCTGCCTTTTTATTTTTATTTTTTGGACATGTATGTGCATTTTGTATTTTTTCTGCTATCAGGTAAAAATATCAGTTGAAATTTATCTTTGCAACTCATGACTAGAGCCTAGGGAGATTACTGACGCCATAAACAAGAGTGTCAAATTGTTAAGTCAACAATAGGAGTCACTGTGTACTTATTCCTCATGTAGGATCTCTGTCCTTAATGTGTTGTTCAATGTGAATTAATGCTATAACTAGTACTGAAACAGTATTTTGCACTTTTATGTTCTGTGTGGGTGCAAACTGATGAAATCTTTACTTAAATATACTAAATCGATCTTTTGTATATAAAGAGAATTGAAAATGAATCTTGATGTGAATGGAATGGGAGAGGGAGCGGGAGATGGGAGGGTTGCAGGTAGGAGGGAAGTTATGGTGGGGAAAAGCCATTGTAATCCATAAACTGTACTTTGGAAATTTATATTTACTAAATAAAAGTTAAAAAAAGAAAATATGAATTAAAAAAAAAAACAAAAACCTGTGACACTGAAGTTAACGAGCCAGCCATTCCTAAAGAAGCTATAATACATTTACCAATTGGTTAGATTGCTGAATGTTCTGGAAATAAATTGAGCTCTTTGAGCATGTCCTGGTACATTTAATAGTTTGTCATTCTGTCTCATAGACTTCTGCATTTGAATAGTGTAGATAACCAAAATCAGGATATTAATTCTTAAGGAACAAGTAAGTTATGAATACAGCAGTTTATTACAAAACATTTTTCCATTCCACATATTATCATTTTAAAATCTAACACTAATGTTTATAATATAAAATTCTAGTCAAAATAGTTGCACAACCAAAATGAAGCACAGATTCATGGACATTCAGATCATCTAGTGCAAGTTGATGACCTAATCTACTTGAATGAGAGCCACATTTCCAAGAAGAGTTTAGAAGTAGTCATTGGAAATAACACAAATGTGTAAAGATATCAGAATGTACCTTAAAGGAAAATAAAGCAAAATGAAACAAAAAATTGTCCAACAGCATACATAATAGAGAGACAAACCAAATAGAAATATATATACATCAGTAAAGATGTCAACAAGATTCTATGGCCACCTGAATAAGACAAATTTGGTTTCATTAGAAACTACTTGCATTGATAAATGTAGGTATTTTAAAATTTTACTTTGGCTTTAAGGTTTTACTTTGTTATGTTAGTTATTTCTATTTCCATTAATATTTTCAGTTTCTGTTGATCCCTGTTAAAATTTCACAACATTTTATTGAACTATTTTCTATTCAAATAAGTTTTCAGAGGACTTTATCCATTAGTTTAACGGGTAGTTAAGATATGAAGATATGCCCTGAAATAATTCATGCAGTAGAATGATGAATTTAAAGGACTCCTTATAGTGTTTTATAAAAGATTACCTTAGGTTCAAAACTTTTGAAATATCTCAAATTTTTTTTTAACTTTGACCCTCTGATATAAATGTTATGCTTTTACATAGAAAATACGACCTTCTCAGCTGTATGTTTCCTGCTTGGGTTCTGCCTCTACATTTATGTTATCTCCTATTGTACAAAGTCATTTTGTGACTAATTTCCAGAGCTCTGAGTCACAGTGTGGCTGTGGCTTATCTGTTCTTTTCTCCCACATGACACTGGTCTTAGCTCTCATTTTTTCATAGTTTCTTATACAAATGAGATTTTTCCATAAGTAAATAATGTCGTCTCATAATTTTGTGGTTGACAATTGCTATATTATGTACTCTTCTTAACTATAGAAATAAAGTTTAATCATTTCAGAACCAGCAAGAATATGAGTGTATCATATGCGTATGTAATCTATTGTTTTAATTTATGTAACTGAAGAATATACAGACTTGATCACAAATATTCTTATTTAAGTATCTTACAATATTTTCTTTAGTCTTTAGAGACTTGCAATATATTTCCTTAGAGAGATTTAGTAAATGCTGGCATGAAATACTAAGATTAAAATAGTTCTCCTATTTATATTTCATTTTAAAAATCTCCAACTAAAGGCAAAGAAGTTTCTTTACACAGAAGCTGACAGTCTCCTTGTATGTTACTAAATAAAATTTTAAGGTAAACCAAACTTCAAGAAATTTCAATTAACCAGAAACATTTAGTAAAGAATTCTACTACAATGTTAAAATTATAAAAAGGCTGCATCTCCCCAATTATTGATAAAAATGTTATTGATCTTAAATGCATAAACATGTACTGCACACACATGCATTTCAGAAGTTAAGTGCAAAATGCTGAAAACAATTTTGCATCGCAAAGCGAGTTTACTTTGTTCACAGGGAAGGGCTGATTTTCATTTTAGGAAAATAACACACTGATCCTCCTCCACTCGACTTTGCCTGCTTTTCTCTAAAGAAAGAGGAGTAAAAGTTATTTCCCGTGCACCAGCCAGTGTGTTTGCGAATACTCACGAGTAAAATCTCTGAAGAAAGGTCTTGGAAAGATTTTTTCAAAACGTAGTTGAGGCTGTTTTGTCTTCCCTTCCAGGTGATGAGAGTGGATTTATCTTCTCTACTTCTTCTTTTATAGAGTCACAGAGGTGGGAGTGGAGGAGACTCAAAGAGATGCAATCTGATCCTGGTAACAGTGAAGGGGAAAGGTAAGAATTTGCCGATGCACCAGCCCAGTGTGTCCTGTCATTTGGGCCAAAAGGGAGCGTCGGAGTTCCTGTCAGAGCTCACAGGCAGCTGGGAGTAGCTGGGCTTCCTGTGAGGTCACTCCAACTCAGACTACACACAAAGTGTGTAATTTCGCCAAACTCTCCCAAAGCCTTTTTTTTTTTTTTCAAGTGGAGAAAAGAGACAAAGGAAATAGCTTACATTAAGATTCAGACATCATTATTTTTTAATATCTATTTCTTTTACTTTCAGAATTCTTTTTGTAATTAGTTTCTTGAAAACACGTTCCTTCCTTTTTTTAAATTACATATTTATTTTGTAATATTGTTAATCACTGAACTTTTTTTTTTTATTCTTCAGATGATTTTGTCCATATGCTTAGTATATTTAGGTGAAATAATCTGAGGGCTACCTGAGGAAACTCTCATCAGAGAAACAGTGTATTGTGTTGTAAATTGCAGAATTTCAGCCTGTGAACCCCACCTTGGCTGTTTGCCAGCTTTGCAACTTTGGCCAAGTTATTTAAATTCTCTCTGCCTTGGTTTCTTTTTCTGTAAAATGGTGATAATCAGATATTCTTGGCTTGAAACAAGTATTAATTATATATATATATATATATATATATATATATATATAGTTGTAAGGCATTCTCCAACATGTGGCAAACCTACATAAATGCTGACTCTCGTTGCTGCTTGTTTACATTACTACTGTGTTGTTGTATTTTACAGAAAATATAAATATTTAAAGATGTCACTTAGCCTTGCTCTGATGTAGGTCCCCATCATGAAGGTTCACTTAGTGGAATTATGATCCTGTCAGACTAAAATCACTAGGAATTTAACAAGATGGTACCATTTACTGAAAACTGAAGTCATTTGATTAGAAAATCCACCAGTTCTTGTTTTCTCTGTCTCAGTTTCTCTTTGTGCCTTCAACTGTGCACACTCTTCCCTTTGATATCTGTCTATGGAAGGGATAATCTTTCCTCTTATGTGTTTATAATATTTGTCAAATAATTAGTAGGTGACACAAAAACTAATCTCTCATACCCAGCTGATGCAGTAGGTCCTCTGTGTGATCATTTCACAGCTCCAGAAAGGTTGAGTACCATGTGCACAGCTGCGATTCAGATCATGCCGTCTGACGTCAGAGCACAGCAACTTAGTTCCTCCTCCATGCTTTTTCTCACCCGTGGTCTGAATTTCAAGCCATGTTATCAATTTAACCCTTTGTTACCTCACTCTATTGCTCAACCACCATTGGTACTGCTGATTGTTGAGAAATGATCTGTAGTGATACTACAATGGACACTGATTAATGTTTTGGCCAATCTATGGGCTCTGTTAGGTAAATAAGCTCAGCCAACCAAGTTCCTTCCTTGGAAATGTGAACTAATATAGAAAAAAGTGGACAGGACATGCCAGAGCCTGTACTGAAAGGTCAAGCCGAGAAAGGCTGGAGGCCATAATGATTGTGTGCAAGGTTATGTGGAGAAAGGTAGTAGGCAGGGAATGTTGAAAAGGAAAAGTGAAAGAGAATTTGTAACCTCTGAGCTAGAACTAGGGGAAGAATGAAAGCAAGAGTAAGAGTGAGAAGGAAGTGATAAGAGGGTGACGCCACAATTATGGTACCTCCGCAGGCCTAGTTCAACTTGTCCTAAGTACTCAAGAATTTATATCCTTGCCATAAACCCATTTTTGTCCTACAGTTGTTGAGGGAATATCTTTTTTGTTGTTTTAAGAAATCTATCTGAAAAGCCACAGCTGTACTGACATTGTGTTTTGCAAAGATCGTCAATTTCATATTTGCATGGCACTTGGCATTAATGAAAACTTTTCATCACTTTGTTTCCATGTAAATCAGACAAATTTGGGTATTTTCATGCTCAAGAGAATGCAGGAACTTGAAGTCAATGCCTGATCCTGTAACTTACAGAACATGTAGATCCATTGCTTCTCTCTCTGAGGTGTGTGTGCAATCCCTTTGGGGGTTTTTGTTGCTTATTTACCATTTCAGTTTGTAAGATTCTAAGTTAGTTGGAAAAAAATAAATTTTCACAGCAACGATTTTAACAGACACCATTGTATCTTAGGTCACTCTGTATCTGGTCAGTAGCTTAATGTTCCAAATGCTCACCTAGTAATAAGTGCAATCTTTTTCATTTCTCATCATGTTGTTATTTTCTTTTCTTTCTGAATCACACAATTCAAATCACATTCTAAGCTATTAATAAGAGCTTGGGTATTTCTTGACCAAGATATAAAAATAGGGGTCAGTATTGTGGCACAGCGTGCGATGCCAACATTAGTGCACTGGTTCAAGTCCTGGCTGCTCTGCTTCTAATCCAGCTCCCTAATAGCACAATCTGTGAAGTTGGCAGCTGGCAGTCCAAGTGTTTTGGCCCCTCCCACCCATGTGAGAAACCAGGGTCAAGTTCCTGGCTCTTGGCATTGACCTGCATCAGCCTCAGTCTTATGTCCATTTGAGGAGCAAACCAGCAGATAGAAGATCTCTTTCTTTGTATCACCTCTTCCCAACTTTGCCTTTCAAATAGATAAACTGCTTTAAAAAGATATAAAAATAATACTTCCTTACTTGCCCTGTATGTTAGGAGACAGTTCCTATTTTTATCCATAATTTAAGAAGCTTATCTCTTACATATATCTTTTTTTAAAAGATTTATTTTATTTATTTGAAAGACAGAGTTACAATGAGAGATAGAGACAGAGAGAGACGTCTCCCATCTGCTGGTTCACTCCTCAGATGGCCGCAACAGTCGGAGCTGTGCCGATCCGAAGCCAGGGGCCAGGGGCTTCTTCAGGGTCTCTCACGTGGGTGCAGGGGCCCAAGGGCTTGGGCCATCTTCTACTGCTATCCCAGTCCATAGCAGGGAGCCAGATTGGAAGAGGAAAAGGCAGGACTAGAACCGGCGCCCATATGGGATGCCGGCGCTTCTGGCCAGGGCTTTAACTCACTTGGGCACAGCGCTGGCCCCTCTTACATGTGTCTTATATTTCCACAACTTCAGGAAACTTAAAAATTGAGACATGATTTGGAAGAAGTTAGCTCTTTTTCAGCATTTGAGAAGAGTTCATAGTTTAGAGGATGCTGAAATTACAAAGGATGTTAAAATTCCCAATGAGACAGCAGTTTTGGAAGATATCTAAAATAAAATTATTTACAAATTTATCTTATCAAACCTTCATTTCAGGCATTTCTGAGTACTTCAAACAGTGCAAAGATTAAATATTTCATTATTTCATATTTCAACAAACTACTTTTTTTTTTTAAAGATTTATTTACTTATTTGAAAGATAGAGTTATGGAGAGAGGGAGACACATACACACACACTCACACACAGATTTTTTATCTGCTAACTCACTCCCCAAATGACTGCATCAGCTGGGGATGGCCCAAGCCAAACCCAGGAACCAGGAGCTTCTTGTGGGTGTCTCACATATGTGTCAGGGGTCCAAGTATTTGGGCCATCTTTTGAAGCTTTTCCCAGGTCATTAGTAGGAAGTTGGATCAGAAGTGGAGCAACCGGGACACGAACTGGTACCCATACAGGATGTTAGTATTGCAGGTAGCAGCTTAACCCCCAAAGCCACAATGCTGGCCCCATCAACCGATTACTTCTCACACATGGAGTGACTCAAAAGGCATTTCACTGAATTAGGTGAGGAGTGAATCTTTGAACTTCAGTCTCCATCTCAGTCTTTATCCTTATATCCACATCCTAACTAACTGTATATTATTTGTGATTCACTTTTCTTTTTTTTTTTTCTTTTTTCTTTTGACAGGCAGAGTGGACAGTGAGAGAGAGAGACAGAGAGAAAGGTCTTCCTTTTGCCGTTGGTTCACCCTCCAATGGCTGCTGCGGCTGGCGCGCTGTGGCCTGCGCACCGCTCTGATCCGATGGCAGGAGCCAGGTGCTTCTCCTGGTCTCCCATGGGGTGCAGGGCCCAAGCACTTGGGCCATCCTCCACTGCACTCCCTGGCCACAGCAGAGAGCTGGCCTGGAAGAGGGGCAACCGGGACAGCATCCGGTGCCCCAACCGGGACTAGAACCCGGTGTGCCGGCGCCGCAAGGCGGAGGATTAGCCTAGTGAGCCGTGGCGCCGGCCTGTGATTCACTTTTCTGATGAAATTTCTTAGCTCTCAATCTCTTAATTGTTGCTGATATGGAAAATGCAATCTCTTCTATTTTAATTAATTTATTGTTATTCAAAATATCAGTTAAAATTTGGTCACATCTGGTTAAATCTGAGCAGTCCATGTGTCTCTTGCTCTTTATCCTTTTCTTTTCTCCAGGGCGTCTGAACCTTTGTGAGTGTTTGGAGAGGACCTCTAATCCATTTATTACCTTCTGTCTGTCCTCTTCTGGGGGAAAAGTCACTCAGCCCAATTGTTTCTGTTGCATTTTGACTAAGATTTGGATGTCAAAACCCGTCCTCACTCCAGGTCACTGTTCTTGCAATGTGAAGCCTGAGCTTTCAAGAATATCTTGTCTGTTGTGGGTGGATGCATCCATTCAACAAGTCACACAGAGGCTGTGCTCTTTGCTCTTGGATTTAGCTGCCTAGGGTAAAGGGCAAGGTGGAAAAGAAAGGGAAACATATCAGGTAAAGGCAGCTCCAAGGCTTCCTAGTTACAATCCAACCAGTTCATTTTTAACCAAGGCAATATGTGGCTGTTAACAGTACTTGAGATGCCTATCATTGAAGCATGATTTTGAAGACAAAATATCTACATTGTTAATTTATCTTCAGCCAAGTTTTTTATTTAATCTACTAAGTCTCTCAGTTTTCTTAATCTCTAAATGAAAATTTACCAAAAAAAAAAAAAAAAAAAATCCATGTCATAGGGAGAAGGGCCTAACTTGTAATCTTTCCTCTTCCTTACTGAGGTAATGACATGGTTTGTTCCAATACATTGGCTGTTCTTTCCTCTTGGTCTCTCTGGTAACAAGCAAGAGGAGCACAGTTCCCTTTCCTCTAACATAAAGTTTTGCTGCTTTATGAGCTTTGCCAAACAGAATGAGTGGGAACAAAAAGATACCCAAGTGACAGCTGAGCAGGATTTTATGAGCCTTACAGGAAGTTTACTTTTTTACATTCTATATTATTGTCCATTTTTGCTGCCAGATGATTGTCATGCCTGGGATCAGGGCAGTTCTTTGAAACCAAATAACAAGAGAAAATGGAACACAAACACAGATGAACTATGAAGGCGATCAAAAATGAACGCTTTGTTGCTTAAAGCTTTGTAGACTCTGGGGTTAGTTGATGTCAAGCATAATATACAGAGAAATAAACAATATCAGTCTTACTTCTTTCACTCATATTTTCTTCCCATGGAATTACTTTATCTTGACTGTGCCCACATATTGATGTCATGAAACTCTTGAAAATTGGACTAAGTTGAACTGCTGTCTCATGTCTCCTGTCTCCCTGGAACTCATCGTCTCTCTTTCTCCTAAATACTTCATTGCAGGATATGCAGTAATTTGGAAACGTACTTACAGAAAGCAACAGACTTAATTAAACAGCAACCAATCTGAAATATATTATAGATATATTATAGATCCAAGTAAATTGTTTTAAGCAATGTAGTAATAACAAAAGGATTTCCAGGAGCTGACACCATCTGTAGGAAAATTCCATCTTTTCAAATTAGATGGATTTTCATATGAGAACCAAAATAATATTCAACCTTCAATACCAGTATCATTGTTGTTTTTGTTGTAATTTTTTTCAAGTTCTGTTTATTTATTTGAAAGGTGGAGTAGAGAATGTGGGAGGGATAGAGGGAAGGAAGGAAGGTAGGAGGGAGGGAGGATGAGAGAGAAATCTTGCATCTGCTGGTTCACTTCCCAAATGGCTGCAACAGCTGGGGCTGGGATGCTCTGAAGCCAAGAGCCAGGAGCTTCTTGAGTCTCTCACATGGGTGCAGGGGCCCAAGCACTTAGGCCATCTTCCACTGCTTTCTCAGATGCATCAGCAGGGAGCTGGATGGAAGTAGAGCAGCCAGCATTGCAGACAGCAGCTTAAACTTCTACACCAAAATGCCAGCCCCTGTTTCTGTTTTATAGTTCATACTTCTTGTTAACAAGGTATGCCTTCCTCATTTTAAAATTATTGAGAAGTGGTTACAACTTGTGGGATCACCAAGTTTTGTTCATGGTCATAAAGGATTTTCCCAGAAGTTTTAATCATAACTCGTATAATTAAAAGGTAAGTATCTTGTGCAAGCTGTCCTTCATCAGACAAAACATTAACTAGCAAAACAGAGAAGGCAAATGTTTATCTGATCTGTGTCTAGCCACTGCATTTCACAATACAATGTTGATGTTTATAGTTTTTAGAAGTGTTTTGTCTTGTGCAGAGGAAAAATTGCTCCTATCTTTGGACAAAATATGAGAGGACTTCAAAAAGTTCATGGAAAGTAGAATTTAAAAATAGAAGTTTTTTTTGATGCAGAAGCTTACTGTAATACATAGTTTACTGCAATACATTTTTTGTGAATTTTTTGAAGACTTGACATTAGGAGAACAATTGTAAAGTAGTATGTTCAGAGGAGTATGACAAAACTGTGTGATTTAAAGCATACTTATTTGACACCTTATAATATGCATACGTCAAAAAATGTGAAGTGAGCTGGGATATTTAACTTAAGGAAGAAGAAGCTTGAGATGAGTAGAATGTAAATTTGACACATTATAATGTTTAGAACTCTGTTATGTGGAAAAGAGAGTAGATGCTATCCATTTTGTTCCTGATAGAAAATTGAATGGATGAAAATATTGGAGACTCAGATTTTAGCTTAGAATCAGGACAACATTCACACTCACTGCAGTTTGCAAAGTTTGTTGAACTGCTGGGAGTAATAGGAGGGTGCTGATTCCTAGATGGGATTGGGAGAGAGTCATCTGGACTCTGTTCAGAAGGCGACCTGACACTGTGGAGAGAACTCGGCTAGAAGCAACAGAGAAATCATTCAAAACTCCCGGAGCCCTCTTATCCCTGATCGATGGTAAAAATAATGTAGACACATATAAAAAAAAATAATACAAATCACAAACATGACACAAATAAATAGTCTTTATTAAGGTCTTACTGAGTGCCAGACAACATTCTAATGCTTTCTAATTTTTAAGCAAACATTCAACCTTCACACCAAACCTACCTTGTAATTCGTTTCCCATTTAGAAATGAAGATAAATGGGTAGGTGACTTGGGTATATTCAAATGACTAGTAAGCAGTAGAGTGGGATTTGAGTTCAAATAGTTTAGATTCTGAATATAGAGTTGAAATTTTGAAATTATGTGTAATTTATAGACTGGTAATTCCATCTGTGATTTTCTAAAAAAAATTATCCCTCTATGTTTGTTCACCACTAGATATTTATAAGTTCAATTTTTTTGTAAAAATATTACATTGCAAAGAATTAAAAATGAATCATTGTAGAGGACATAAATATATGACATTATAATCACTTGATCAACTACTATTTGAAGAAATGAATATAGTAGGTATTTATGAGTATGCATGAACAATGTCTAAATAACTAAGGTGAAAAAATGGGCACAGGGGCTGGCGCCATGGCTCACTTGGTTAATCCTCCTCATGAGGCGCCAGCATCCCATATGGGCGCTGGGTTCTAGTCTCGGTTGCTCCTCTTCCAGTCCAGCTCTCTGCTGTGGCCTGGAAGGGCAGTGGAGGATGGCCCAAGTGCTTGGGCCTCTGCACCCACGTGGGAGACCAGGAATTTACTCCTGGCTCCTGGATTCGGATCGGCGTAGCTCCAGCCGTAGCAGCCATTTGGGGAGTGAACCAATGGAAGGAAGCCCTTTCTCTCTGTCTCTCTCACTGTCTGTAACTCTACCTGTCAAATAACTAACTAACTAACTAACTAACTAAATCAGAACAGTATAAAATATGTGATTTTAGAAATCATGTAAAGCAATATTATACATTAACGCTAGATGTATATGTAGTAAAAGCACAAATATTTATGTTAGTTTAGATAGGGAAGGAATGCAACTAGGAAGGACTATAACATAGCATACTCATCAGATATATATGTAATATTTGTAGTTTTATATAAGACATTAAATAAAGCTCCATTTTATATAGATATTATTTCATACAATTAAATAATTATATAAAGTATGGCAACAGACACATGAAAAAAGGCTCAGCATTACTGGCCATCAGGGAAATGCAAATCAAAACAACAATGAGCTTTCACCTCACCCCAGTTAGAATGGCTCTCATACAGAAATGGACAAACAATAAATGCTGGTAAGTATGTGGTGAAAAGGTACTCTAATTCACTGTTGGCTGGAATGTAAACTGGTGCAGCCACTGTGGATAGCAATATGATGTACTTCAGAAAGCTGAAAATAGATCTACCATATGACCCAGCAATCCCACTCCTGGGAATTTACCCAAAGGAAGTGAAATCAGCATTTGAAAAAGCCCCTGTTTATTGCAGCTCAATTCACAATAGCTAAGAGATGGAATCAACCAGGATATTCATTAACTGATGACTGGATAAAGAAACCTTGGAACACTACTCAACCATTACAAAAAAATGGATTCCTGTATTTTGCAACAAAATGAATGCAACTGGAAACCATTATGCTTAGTAAAATCAGGCAGTTTCAAAAACGACAAATACTATATGTTTTACCTGATCTATGGTAACTAATAGAGTACCTAAAATGTAATATATAGGAGTGACATTGTTATTTTGAGATTTGATGATTGTTTACAGCCCTTGTCTCAACTGTTGAGGAACTGTGCTTTTTTCTTCTTATTATTTGTTGAACTCTTAGTGTAAGGTTAATCTTGTGTATAAAGTAAACTGAAAGTAGATCATTGCAAAATTTAAGAGAGGGAATAGGAGAGGAAGGAGGAGGAATGGTTGGAATGTGAGTGGGAGGTAGGGTAGCGTGGGAAGTATCATTATGTTCCTGAATCTGTATATATGAATTATATGAAATTTGCATACCTTAAATAAAATTTTAAAAAGTAAAAATAAGTGTAGTGTGCTTAATGAAAAGATTAATATTTATTCATTGTGTATGATCATTATCAACTTTTGGTATATGAGGGTACTATACAATGTTCATGAAAAATGTATGTTATGAAAAAGCTATGAGTGGTTTCAAAATATTTTACACCATAATAAAACTTACCTTTTAAAAATTTTATTTATTTAATTGTTTGAGAGGCAGAGTTCGAGAAAGACAAAATACAGAAACAGCTGCCATCTAATAGTTCACTTCTCAAGTGTCCTTAAAGGCTGAGACTGGGGTAGGCAGAAGCCAGGGTCTGGAGAACTCTATCTGAATTTCCCACAAGGGTGGCAATATCACCAATACATAAGCACTCCTTCTCAGAGGCTTCTTCAGCAAAAAGCTGGAGGCAGGAGTTGGAGCCAGGGATTGAACACAGACACTCCAATATGGGAAGTGAGTATCTTAACCAACATCTTAACCTTTAAGCCAAACACCCACCCTTAACTTACCTTTTAATTCTATTTTCTCACTAACTTTTGAAATACCCTTGGATCAGTCTTTATACTTTTTCTTGATTACAAATATTAAAATAAAGATACTTAGATTATATAATAACAGAAGAGTAAGAGAATATTTTCATTGTTCATTCTTTTCAAAAATGCTTTTTTAAAAATTTTTTTTAACATTCTAATATCTGTCTAAATGAAAGCAATATAATATCAAGGAAATATTTTTTAAAAGAGAAATCCTTGACATGCTATTTGATTTGATCATTTTTATTACCACAATAAAAAAGAAGCAGATATTCGTTTACTTTAATACAATGATCCCGCTGTCTTTAAGATATAGTTTCCAAAGTCAACATGCATGAAAAGTAAAAAAAAAAAAAAAAAAAAAAAAGTCTTTTCTTGTTAACTGCACCAGAAGTAATAACAAATAAATTGCTAATATAATGGCTATATGGAAGTCTAAGACTCCTTTTCTAAATGCACTGATTCTTCTTTTTAATAGCCTTTCCCACAAAGAGGCTGACCTTTTGGAAAGATGCGTGAATTTTAACATACAGCTCTCTGCTTGCCTTGCCAGGGGTGCATGACAACAAATGCCTTCAGAATTCCATTCTCAGAGGAAGCTGCATTTTGCCTCCATTTTCTTTTTTCTTTTGAAGACAGCAAACAAATAAACATCATTTGAGATGAAGCTGATGTTTTAGACAGAAACGTCAAGTCTGATGAATGTAAATTGTGTAGCTGAGCAAGTGGGAAGCAGGATGACTCTTGCAGTATGTAATCTTGATTTCACTTTTATGTCTTGCGACATTAGGTATCATACTTGGAACAGATATTTTGTGGTACAAGACACAGCACACAAGAGCAATTTAGTATTTCCCCTTTTGTGTGTGCTTTTCCTTCTCTTGTGGAGAATTGATGTGGGTTAGAGGAGTCTAATAGACAAATATCTTGTTTCTTCCTGTCTCTTCCTAACACTGAGGGGAAGATTAAAAAACAAAAAACAAACAAAAAAAAAACACAGGACACACATTCTTGCTCGGCTTGCTTTGTCATCTTTTCTGGGAACTTTTCTAAGAGAGAAAGAAGTTCAGATGGAAAAAGAATCTTCCAGAGAGAATTTGATAGACTGTGGAAAAGGTGCTTAGTCACTTACTCACTCTCTCTCCCCAGTGCTCTTAAAGTTCAAGTTTTATGTCACACAGAATTACAATGGCATTATGTACCAAAAACTTACCATATTTAACTAAATGAACTCATTTGATTTCCTTAACTATTATTTAAGACAGCACACAGATGTTTAAATATTTTACAGTTATTAAGTCCAACTCTTGAATCTGAGCCATGCTATCGCACCAGATGTTTTAGGACTAAGATGTTTATTATGAAAAGATCTCTTTGGAGGGGTCAGTATACATACATATAACCTTGGGAGGGTGAGCACGAACAAAGAAAGAAAATCCCATGGAAATGAGAGTTAAAATGATGAGAATGAATTCACAGTCCTGTCCCTGCAGATTGACCATGGCCACGCTCACCAGAGTATCAGTATCTACTCTCTTTATTTAGGATATCTATGGGGAGGTCCCATTCAAAGGAAGTCAGTCAGCTCTCAGAGAACAATGGAAACAGCAAACTTTGCTTTTGTGTTTTCCATATCTCTCTCTTGGTTCTGCATTGGAATGTTAAGTCTTTCAGTTCATACATTAACAAATTTGTGCCCAATTGTTTAATTATCACAGTGTAAATTGTTTTGCTTCTATTTATTTTCCTTTAAACTTCCTTTAGGCTTTTCATTTTCCTGGACCTCTTAATTATTTTGTACAGATCCTTCTTTATTTTTATTTTACTTAGGGGGAGGGGGAGGGAAAATGAGAGGGAGAGAGAAAATGAGACTGAGAGAGAAATCTTCTGGTACATTCCCTAAATGTCCTTAACAAAAGGTGTTGGGCCAGGCTAAAGTCAGGAGCCAAGAACTCAATCTGAGTTTCTCACATGGATGGCAGGGACCCAAGTATACAAACACTCATTCACTGTTTCCCATAATGCACATTAGCAGGAAGCTGGAGTCAGGCGCAGAGCCAGGACATGAGCCCAGATGTTCTGACACGACCCAGGGATGTCCTAAGCAGTATCTAGCTTCTTTGCCAGACATCCACAACTGCAACACTCGTTCTTAATCATTTACTCAATTAAAAACTGTTTATATTATTTGTAGTGTTTTAATTGCTTTTATTACTTTCAATGTTATTTAACTCTCAGTTTATATCAGTACTGTATTAGTGTATATATAATGTAAGTAAGAAGCCCATGTTTATGAAAGTGACATTGTACAATATACCAGGAAATTTGCATCTTTATTTCCTTCCAGCTGATGTAGCAGCAAGCATCCTGTCCCAAAAGATTAGGATCTCTTTCCTTTGGCTGAATGCTACTTTATGATTCTTACAAAATCCCCGCTGAGATATCTGGTAGGCCAATAGACAAAAGCCTACCTTTCTTGCCAGAAAAGACACTGGGTAACTGGATGAAAAGTCTAGCCTTTCACACCACAACCTCTTTCATTCTTAATCTTCCAGAAAAATTACATGTGAGGATAGGCTAGGTTTTCTTGCAGTATTATCAGCATATGCTTTTACTGATATAGCTCTTTATGGATTATGTTTAGGAATAATTTCATGGATTAGGAATGCTAAGGGAAATTTATCTTCACAGAGAATTGTCCTTGTGCCTCCATTCCTGTTGTTTAAGACCTTAGGCAAGGAACTAATGCCTTGGTGAACCCAACTCAGAGAGCCTGGCTGATTAGATAACATGATCCTGCCCGGAATTTCAGAGCACTGAAGACTAGCCAACCATCTTCATTCTTTCTTGATGATAGCTCAGTGCTTTGTGAAAGCATCAACTGAATTGATTTAGAACCAGTTTGTAGATTCCTTGTTCATTTCCTTTGCTGAGAGCAGAATGCACTTAGGGAGGTTCCAGTTTCTACAAAGCAGGTAACAGCATCACTGAGATTCTCATTTCAACTTTCTCCAATTTTCTGACCTTCTGAGCAGTTACATTTTATATTTGCCTCAGATGTATCTCGCTGGGCACTATTGACATTTTGGAAGACATGAGTTTTGCTGCTGTGGACTCTGGTGGGGATTGAGTGCTGTTCTGCAACCTCACCAGTCTCTACTCACCAGATCCCAGGCGCAGCTAGCCCTCCCTCAATGGTGACAACCGGAACACAGTCCACATACTCCTCGTACTCCGTGGAGGACAAAATCTTCCCCAACTGAGAATGCTGGGTTTGCTGTGGGTGCGACTCCAGCACCTCTGGGGGTTCTCCCTGGATGCCTGATCCAGGACAGACAAATGCATGTTCCCATGTTTCTACAGAATCAATTTTCCTGCAATTCTCTTCTACAAGTTTTGGGATTCTCAGTTGGTTTCCCAGCAAAGTTCATCCAGGTACAGAATGCCGTCATTCTCTCAACTAACATTCATTTACAATGAAATAAAGTAGCAGAGGCTGGGCGTTTGGCATCACTTCCCATTTCAGCTTCCTGCTTATGTTACCCTGGAAGGCAGAAGAGGATGGCTCAAGTAGTTGGGTCTCTGCCACTCACACAGGAAGCTTGGATTAAGATCTAGACTCTAGGTCTTGGCCTAGCCCAATCCAAGCTATTCCAGGCATTTGGAGAGATCTCTATCTCTGTTTGTCTCTTTGTCTTTCAAATAAAATAAATAGATAAATGGACTTTAGAAAATATCCTAAACAAGAATTTTTATTTGTGATTCAATCTTAAAAAATTGTAAACACCATAAAATACTTACCACATGTTCATCTACAAAAAGCAGATACAATGTAAAGAGAGACCTGGTAACAGTGATCAATTTGATGATCCCATTCCATGGTGTAACAAACACATAGGATTCTGGGAGACTTACAGCTAACGTGACCCATAGTTGGTTGCATCCTTAAAACTCTTTCCAGGGCCAGGGTCATGGCTCACTTGGTTAATCCTCCGCATGAGGCGCCGGCATCCCATATGAGTGCTGGGTTCTAGTCTCAGCTGCTCCTTTTCCAGTCCAGCTCTCTGCTATGGCCCGTGAAGGCAGTGGAGGATGGCCCAAGTGCTTAGGCCCCTGCACCCCCATGGGAGACCAGGAGGAAGCACCTGGCTCCTGGCTTCGGATCGGTGTAGCTCCGGCTGTAGCTGCCATTTTTGGGGGTGAACCAATGGAAGGAAGATCTCTCTCTCTCTCTCTCTCTCTCTCCCTTTCTCTCTCATTGTCTAACTCTATCTGTAAAACAAAACAAAACAAAACAAAAAACAACAACAACAAAAAACCTTTCCAGTCTCTCTGATGATTTAACATGTACAAAAAATTGCACGTCATTGGAGTGGTTTTGAGTATATAATGAGTTAAAACTGACACACTGGTTACAGTAAAGAAAGGGCAGCATGGCCACATGGGAAGAATTTGAAAGCAGTAGTTATTAGATTATAGTCCTGGCTCTGCCATCAACAAGTTGTGTAGGAAGCAGTCAGTGAGCTTTATTCTCTTGACTTCAGCATAGAATTCCTCAAACTTGTGCTTCTTCTGAATTTACTGAATGTGAAAAATAATATGGTTGTATGGGTATGTTTCACACCATGGCAAATTCCCAAAAATTGTTTAGTTAAACCACTCTAAATTGAGAACCATCTACATTTTACTTTATTTTTAAATTTTTACTCTATTTTTAAAAAGATTTATTTATTCATTTGAAAGGCAGAAATACAGAGAGAAAGAAGGTAAGAGAGATCTTCCACCTGCTGGTTCACTCCCCTAACGGTCACAATGGGTAGGGCTGGGCCAAGTTGAAGTTAGGAGCTTCTTCCAGGTCTCCCACATTTGTGCAGGAGCACAAGTACCTGGGCCATCTTCTGCTGCTTTTCCCAGGTGCATTAGCAGACAGCTGCATCAGAAGCAGAGCAGCAGGGACGTGACCTAGCACCCAAAGGGCATGCTGGCATTGCAGCATCCTTAGTCCACAATGCTGGCCTCAAAAACTTTTCATTAAAAATATTTCCCTCTTTTTATTAAGATACCAAGATGTGTATGTTTGTGTGTGCACTAATTTTTCCTTAGATAGCCAGAAAAGGTCACATTGGCTAATGTCATTTGGAGCTGAAGAAAGGTGGCCGCTGAGGTACGGGGGTGTTCTGATGATCTTCCTCTGTCTCATAATACAACAAACAGTTTATAAAAGCAGAATGGTTGATAGATAGAATTCACCTGATTTTTTTTTCCATAATAACCACAAAAACACTGCTAATTAATAAATATTTCTTTTTAAAGAACTATTTATTTCAGGGCTGGCACTGTGGCACAGTGGGTTAAAGCTCCAGCCTGCAGCGCCAGCATCCCATATGGGCACCAGTTCTTGTCCTGGCTTCTCCTCTTTTGATCCAGATCTCTGCTGTGGCCTGGGAAAGCAGTAGAAGATGGCCCAAGTGCTTGGGCCCCTGCACCCACATGGGAGGCCTGGAAGAAGCTCCTGGCTCCCGTCTTCGGTTCAGCCCAACTCCAGCTGTTGTGACCATTTGGGGAGTGAACTAGGTGATGGAAGATCTCTCTCTCTCGGTCGGTGTCTATGTCTGTCTCTAGCTCTGCGTTTCAAATAAATCTTTTAAGAAAGATAACTATTTCCTATAATTTTATAATAGCTATTACGTATCTTATAAATTTCTTGTAAAAATTCATAAAAATATACAAAATAACATATCATATGAAGGCTTTCAAAAGTTCATGAAAAATGCAGGCTGTGAAAAAACTACACAAGGTTTTAAAAAACTTTTTTTTGCATCAAATTCCTACTAATGATCACGGTTCCTACTTAGTGAATGAAGATTACATCAATCTGAAAACAAATCATCTCATCTTTTAATATAAGCTCTTTTAAGCTGCTTAGAAAGAAGTTATCCTAATGCAGTATGTGAAATTCTGTATTCCTTCTGGTTACTGGAAAATTGTGTTTTGGTCTGTTGGAGATTTTCACGATTGTTCAACATCAAAAAAGTCAAAACTAATTTTTATGTGTATTATATCTTTACTGATTTCTTGCAATGTGTGAATTACAGCCCCATGACCTGAAAATTATATTTTCTATAAATTTTCTATAAATATCTTCTCCATTTATGGTGGTACTGAGATACCAACTCCCTCAATGACACTCTAAAATTTTTTTTCTCCATTTTGCACACAAAACATAGGCAATTTTTTATTTACAATCTGATGAGTAACAGTGAAGTTTAGAGTTCATGTTCTAAGTATTTTTATTTTTTTAATGAATTGTTATTTATGTTCTTTGCCCATTTTCCCACTTAATAGGGTGTGAATTTTTTATTCATTTGTGAGTTCTCAGTACCCCATCTTTTGTTTTTAATGCCTGAAAATAAGATGGATGCAAAGTTGCTCTTTGTTTTTAATTATTTGAAACCCGTACCAAGGTCTTAATATTTGTTTTAAGAAAACAAAATCAGTATTTTTTATTAAATTAATATGTACATATTACATATGTACGCAGATATAAGGATAAAATGTAAAAATTCCTTTTATTGTTAGACTCAAAGAAATCTATAGTATAATGATAACATGAATGTAACAATAATGAAACATTATTAACACCTATTATATGCCATTCCGGCATTTGCCAATAGTGATTTTAATCCAAAAATAATACTTTAAAATAGTTATTTTGACTGTATTTTAAAAAAAGAGATGGGAAAATTGGAAAAGCTTAATTAAAGTAGCAAGAGGCTTAGCAGTGATAAATAGTGATTAGCCAAGCATTTTTTTTAGAGGCAGAGTTACAGAGGAAGAGACAGAGAGAAAGGTCTTCTACTGGTTCACTCCCCAATGGCTGCAACTGCTGGAGCTGTGCTGATCGGACCAGGAGTCAGGAGCTTCTTCTGGGTCTCTCACGCGGGTGCAAGGCCCCAAGGACTTGGGCCATCTTCTACTGCTTTTCTAGGCCATAGCAGAGAGCTGGATTGGAAGAGGAGCAGCTGGGACAGGAACCACGCCCATATGGGATACCTGTGCCAGAGGCTTAGCCCACTAAGCCACAGTGCTGGCCTGCCAAGCATATTTTAAATGCCAATTTGTGGTGGTCCCTGGTCTGAGATCTCTCCAGTGGGCACTTCTGTACTAGCATCCTCCATGTAAAGGATTCAAAGGCAGAAAAAAAGACATTCTGATTTCCATCGACAAGATATCTTGTCACATTGAAATAATTTTTGTATTCTTCCTTCTTTTATGTTTTCCTTTTTTAACCCAAAAGGCTGAAGTATTTTGAGAAAAAGAGGTGTTTGGTTGCTCAAAGTCTTTGCATGGGAGAAAATTTTGAATGTCGTTATCATTTTTAGGAACTGAGCACAAAATGTTGGAACTTTGAATGCTGTGCTGCAGTGTCTATGTGGATGATTCACTCTTGTTGAGAGCATGGGGCAGTTTGTGGTTCATTACTGCCCTCTGTTGGCAACATGTTGTATCAACCTTAATGTATGCTTTCAACATACTCAAGGTTGAACTGCAAGAAATCTCGACTATAAAGATAAGTAAATAAACCTGAAAGCAATGAGGTGCCTTATCCGCACATGCACAGTTGGCTAATGACAGGGGCAGGGCGGCACTTTGGCTGTTATGAGCCACAATCGGCCAGTATTGACTAAAGTAAGAGTGGTCTCTTTTTTTTTGGCCTAACAATATTTTTTCCATTTTCTGAGACTCATAAGGAAAACAAAATTTACAACAGTCAATAGAATTACAGACTAAATATATTTAATTTTTTAAAAATAAAACAACATATACAAATAAAATCATTCCTTTCAAGATGTTTAACTAAAAGTAGGAAAATAGAAAATAAATATATTTTCTCTATTCACCTGATCTCAGAGGTAGAAACTATGAGCTGTTTGTCTTTTAGAAATTTTCTTTTGTTTTTTAATCATTTTATTTTGAATTAATTTCAGAACAAATTTCATGTAATTTATAGATAAATGGATACTAGCCTCCTTCCCCCTCCTTTCCCTTAATTTACATTTACATGCTTTTTTAAAATTAAAATACTGTCTTCCAAGTGTTTTTTTTTTTTTTTTTTTTGACAGACAGAGTGGACAGTGAGAGAGAGAGAGACAGAAAGGTCTTCCTTTTCCATTGGTTCATCTGCCAGTGGCCGCTGTGGCCGGCGCTGCGGCCGGCGCACCACACTGATCCGAAGGCAGGAGACAGGTGCTTCTCCTGGTCTCCATGTGGGTGCAGGGCCCAAGCACTTGGGCCATCCTCCACTGCGCTCCGGGCCAGAGCAGAGAGCTGGACTGGAAGAGGGGCAACCGGGACAGAATCCGGTGCCCCGACCGGGACTAGAACCCGGTATGCTGGTGCCACAGGTGGAGGATTAACTTATTGAGGCGCGGCACCAGCCTTCCAAGTGTTTTAAAAATGTAAAACACATCTTAATAAATTTTAAAGTTTATTACAAATAACCACAATGAGATGCAGCTTATTTTCTAATGTTGCTACCTTATTATTACACTTTTTAGGTTTACAGAAAATTAGAATTTGTATTTGCCTGATATTTAGACATAATTACTACATTCAAGTTGTACATATCTACAAAGACTGTTTTAGAAGTGAAGTTATTTGTTCTTACTTTATTCCACTGCCGGTAGTGGGTGCTTGATTTTGGCTTAGTTCTAATGATGAATAGTCAGTTCTTTAAAATAGTTTATTTTATTCATTTGAAAGGCAGAATGACACAGGTGGAGAGGGAAAAAGATCTTCTATCCGCTGGCTCACTCCCCAAATGGCTTCAAAGGACCAAGGTTTGGGTTAGGTTGAAGAGCTTAAAACTCCAACTGGGTCTTTCACTTGGGTAACAGGGGCTCAAGTACTTGGGCCACTATCAGCTGCCTTCCCAGACACATCAGCAGGGAGCCCGACCAGAAGTGGAGCAGCCAGGACTCCATGGCACTCTGATATGGAGTGCTGGCATTACAAATGACAGCTTAACCCGCTGCCAGCCCCTGGATGTTCACTTTGATTATTTGATTAAGGTGTTGCCTGCAGGCTTTCTCATTAAAAAACCACATAATTTTTCTGCTTTTGTGAATAGAAGACTTTAGCAGGAGTGATCAACTAAGATTAAAAACATCTAGAGGCCGGTGCCGTGGCTCAACAGGCTAATCCTCTGCCTTGCGGTGCTGGCACACCGGGTTCTAGTCCCGGTCGGGGCGCCGGATTCTGTCCAGGTTGCCCCTCTTCCAGTCCAGCTCTCTGCTGTGGCCAGGGAGTGCAGTAGAGGATGGCCCAAGTGCTTGGGCCCTGCACCCACATGGGAGACCAGGAGAAGCACCTGGCTCCTGCCTTCGGATCAGTGTGGTGCACTGGCCTCAGCGCGCCGGCCGCGGCGGCCATTGGAGGGTGAACCAACGGCAAAGGAAGACCTTTCTTTCTGTCTCTCTCTCTCAGTGTCCACTCTGCCTGTCAAAAAACAAACAAACAAAAACCTCTAGAATAAGTACCTTGTCAAATCCTGTCTCCCAAATAAAGAAAAAGTAACAGATCTAATAATGGTATATATTACATTTCCCAAATAGATAAATGCCCTAATTTTCTTTTTTTAAAAAAAAATATTTATTTATTTAGAGAGAGAGAAGAGAGAGAGAGAGAGAGAGAGAGAGAGAGAGAGAGAGAGAGTCTTCCATTCATTGGTTCAGTCTTCAGATGGATGCAATGGCCAGCACAGGGCCAAGCCAAAGCCAGGAGCCAAGAGCCAGGAGCCAGGAGCCAGGAGCCAGGAGCCAGGCTTTATTCAGGTCTCCCAAGTGGGTAGCAGGGGCCAAGGACTTGTCAATCTTCTGCTGTTTCTCCCAGGCCACTAGCAGGGAGCTGGAACAGAAATGGAGCAGTCGGAACACTACAAGACCGGCCCCATCTAACTTTGCTCTTATTCCTCTTTCAAGAGGAACTCACAAACTTAATCAAGTATTTTTAATAATTGCAAATGGAGAATAATACCATTTTGCTCTATTACATAATTCATGTAATTTTGAATTTTTGAATTTTATTAAAATATAAGTCATATAAAATGCTGGCGCCGCGGCTCACTAGGCTAATCCTCCGCCTTGCGGCGCCGGCACACCGGGTTCTAGTCCCGGTCGGGGCACCGATCCTGTCCCGGTGGCCCCTCTTCCAGGCCAGCTCTCTGCTGTGGCCAGGGAGTGCAGTGGAGGATGGCCCAAGTGCTTGGGCCCTGCACCCACATGGGAGACCAGGAGAAGCACCTGGCTCCTGCCATCGGAACAGCGCGGTGCGCCGGCCGCAGCGCACCTACCGCGGCGGCCATTGGAGGGTGAACCAACGGCAAAAGGAAGACCTTTCTCTCTGTCTCTCTCTCTCACTGTCCACTCTGCCTGTCAAAAAAAAAAAAAAAAAAAAAGACTCCTTTCATTGGCAAATATATGAACACTGAACACACGAACTTTTATTTTTCTTAAAACATTTCATAGGACTTAGGTTTTAAAATTTAGCCTAAAATTTTGGTTTTGTGTAGTTCTTTATTTTAAACTTTAATGTTCATAAAATATGCATTTTTGGGATTTTAATAAATAACTCTGAATACTTAGAAAAAATTTTGTGAAGATACATGAATTTTTAAATTGTTTAGATTTAATTTAATTTATATTTTTGATAAAATGTTTCAAATTGGGGATCAGTGCTGTGGTGCAGTGGGTTAAAGCCTGAGCCTGCAGAGCTGGCATTCCCATATGGGCGACGGTTCAAGTCCGGCTGCTCCACTTCCAATCCAGCTCTCTGCTATGGCCTGGGGAAACAGTAGAAAATGGCCCAAGTTCTTGGGCCCCTGCACCCACGTGGGCGGCCTGAAAGAAGTTATGGCTCCTGGCTTCGAATCAGCTCTGCTCTGGCCATTGTAGTCATTTGGGGAGTGATCCAATGGATGGAAGACTTTTCTCTCTTTCTGGCTCTCTCGTACCTCTTTCAAATAAATAAAATAAATCTTTAAAAAAATTTCAAATTACATATGCTTGAAAAAAAAGCAGAACAAAATATGAAAATAACCCTAACAGTTATTAATATGATGAAATGAAAGATAAATGGTATGAAATAAATATGTAAGTATTTATGAATTATGTATGTATTTATTTTATTTTTCATCACTGACCAATTACCTGAATATCCAAATATGCACCAAAAATTCAACTGAGCTGTCTTGATTCCTTGTTAATTGTCAGTCATATAAAAATTTAGCTTTATAGCATATCCTTCAATTTTGTCTTTATGAAGTATATTAGTCTAGGACGGGTATAAAATACATATCTGCTAGTTCTACTTTATTTTTTTTAAGGTTTATTTTGTTTATTTGAAAGACAGAGTTACAGAGAGAGGTAGAGGCAGAGAGAGAGGTCCTCCATCAGCTGGTTCACTCCCAGGTGGCCACCGTGGCCCGAACTGGACCCAGTGGAAGCCAAGGGTCAGGAACTTCATGTCTCCCACATGGGTGCAGGGGCCCAAACACTGGGGCCATCCTCTGCTGCTTTCCCAGGCACATTAGCAGGGAGTTGGATCAGAAATGGAGCAACCAGGACTCCAACTGGTGCCCTAATGGGATGTTGGCATTGCAGGCTGGGACTTTAACCCACCAATTTTATTAATAACCTTTAATATTTAATAGTCAACTCTTGGTCACCAAAATACAATCAGAGCACTTACTGAATCATCCATTTACTACTTACTTGTTTATCATCCTCTTCATGTCTTTACTATGACTGTAGCAGTAAACCAACCGAATACTCTTACTTTTTTGGAACTTGTTTTAGTTTCTTTTTTCATCAAAAGAGTCAGAAGGTAAATTCTAGTGTACAACAGCTTTGAATCACTCAGTGTCAAATGCAAACTCTTTCTGTGACAAATTTTGAGTTAACATGTATTTTTGGTAGGATGTAGTCATAACTACAGATGGGTCTACCAGAACTGGAGGCAACATCTGGCCTTGGAGAAAATGTTTAGGGAACAATTTAAAGCAGAAGACTAGTATGAAGATGTCACTGTAGTCAATAGTGTCCATAACATTTATTCAGCAGAATTAATAGTGTTTTTCTTATGAAAAACAAATTTGAATTGAGTTGGATTTTTTTGAAGTTAATGATATATTAGAAAAGGTAGGTAAGATATATTTGATTGATACCATAACATGTGTTAAGCAATCAAAGACTTAATCCTCTATGTTTTCATGGAAATGTAGTCAGAAGCAGCTGCTTTGCTTTTTTCAGGGTCAGAAAAGTAAGGTTGATGAACAGTACTGCATGGCAAATTCACTCCCATTTACAGGAGAACCGATTCAGCAGAGAACATTTTCATGGTGTGATGTTTTTCCTGACTTCTCTCAGTGTTGTGTTAGAAGCATGTGCTAGTGACACAGTAGGCAGCCTAGAAAGTGTAGTACCTGCTAAAACCCACCTGAACTGGGAAGAATATCATTTCTGTTACTTTGGCGATAATCATTTTCCTTTCTTTAGAGGTAGAGGTCAATCAGAATCCAGGTGATATTCATCAAAGTCAAAAAATCAAATAATGGAAGTGTTAAGACAATATTTAGTTTTAATTCTCTAATAAAAATTGAGCACTGAGATGCTAAAATAATTGAATTAATCCGTATTTTTAGTGTTTGTCTTAAAGTTAGGGATTCACAAATAAGACTGACAGCTGAATAACTGCGTTAACTTTAGAATGATGTGTCAGACTCAATTACCCATAGGCCTATAAGCATGAACAACCTTCTGTAAATGTTATTATTCCTTAATAGCACATGGGCACAGGGAACTGTCTTCCCTCTTCACATGTTTTTCCTTGTATGTGTTTTATTTGCACCTTGTTGCTAGAATATCCCATTCACAGTCACATGAACACAAATTAATTTTATTCTGTATAAAACAAACTACAGTTACTCCACAGTCTCCCTCCATCTTTATAAGATGGAAGAATAGTTTGGAGTGAATTTTTCTGATGTGTGATGTACTTTGTCTGTAAATAAATAAATGAATATTTAAAGAATTCTTTGATTTGATTTTACTTGAAAGGCTGAGAGACAGATCTTATATCCCCCGGTTCATTCCTCAAAACTGCAAAAAATCAGTGATGGGCTACTCCCTTCTAAAATTAGTCTCTCACGAGGGTGGCAGGGACATGAGCACTGGAAACACTATTTGCCTTCCAGTTGCTAAGAAGGAAGATGGATCAGAAGCTGAAGAGCTGGAACTCAGTCGTATATGGAGAGCAAGTGGTCCCAGGTGGCATGGTACCTGGTGCATCAAATGCCTGCTTCTTGCTATTTAGTTAACCAAATAAATTACACAAGTATGTCTTGTTTCAAAAGATACATGAAACATTTTTGCAACTTTATTTTCAAGAAACATATATATTTGGAACTTGCCTTTTCTTTCTGTTTCCTTCCCTCCCCTACCTCTTTTTCCTTCCTTCCTTCCTTCCTTCCTTCCTTCCTTCCTTCCTTCCTTCCTTCCTTCCTTCCTTCCCTCCTTCCTTCTTCTTTCTTTTTATTTCTTTCTTCTCCCTTTCTTCCACTTGCACTTTTGAATAAATATGTAGAAGTTGAATTGCCAATGCAGTATCTCAACTGTAGTAAATGTTGCTAAGTTGCTCTACCAAGTGTCCTACCACAGCATTACGAGGATTCTTCTTTCCTTCCTTCCTTCCTTCCTTCCTTCCTTCCTTCCTTCCTTTTTCTCTTCTCTTCTCTTCTCTTCTCTTCTCTTCTCTTCTCTTCTCTTCTTCTTTCTTTTTCTTAGATTTATTTGTTTATTTGAAAGACATAATTACAGAGAGCAAGAGAGAGAGAGGTAGAGTCAGAGAGAGATCTTCCATTTGCTAGTTAACTCCCCAAAATGACC
Organism: Lepus europaeus; assembly: GCF_033115175.1. NCBI lineage: Eukaryota > Metazoa > Chordata > Mammalia > Lagomorpha > Leporidae > Lepus > Lepus europaeus. Next base: position 131,056,114 of record NC_084827.1, read on the forward strand.
ACAATGGATGGAGCTGAGCTATCAGAATCCAGGAGCCAGGAGTTTCTTCCAGATTTCCGTCATAAATGTAGGAGCCCAAGTACTTGGGCTTCTTCTGCTGCTTTCCCAGGTGCATTAGCAGGGAGCTGGATTGGATAATTCTATCTTCCAACATTTTATGTTACCATTTCTACAGCCATTTTATTTCATAAAATTGTTGCAATGCTTTAACTTTATTATAGCAACACAGCTGACTACCATTACTGGAAAGTTTTAAGAGAATATATTATTCTATATTTTCTTACAAAAATTAATCTTTATTTTTAATACCTTCATTTTTATCTTCTCTTATATTTATTTATTTATTTGTTTTTTTATTTGATTATTTATTTTTTATTTATTTATTTTTTGACAGGCAGAGTGGACAGTGAGAGAGAGAGAGAAAGGTCTTCCTTTTCCGTTGATTCACCCCCCAATGGCCGCTGCGACTGGTGCGCTGTGGCCAGCGTACCGCGCTGATCTGAAGCCAGGAGCCAGGTGCTTCTCCTGGTCTCCCATGCGGGTGCAGGGCCCAAGAACCTGGGCCATCCTCCATTGCACTCCCAGGCCACAGCAGAGAGCTGGACTGGAAGAGGAGCGACCAGGACAGAATCCAGCGCCCCGACCAGGCCTAGAACCTGGTGTGCTGGCGCCACAGGCGAAGGATTAGCCGATTGAGCTGCGGCGCCAGCTTTATCTTCTCTTTTAAACAACTCAAGATTGTTTTGGCTATTTTGTCTGACATTGCTTTTACCTTTTATTTGAAAAAAATTAATATTAACTTACATTTCTGTTGCTATGCAGAAGCTCTTTAGTTTGATCAAATTCTGTTGATCCAGTTTTGCTTTTGTTTCTTGTACTTTGTGGGTCTGATGCAAAAAATCCTTGCCTAACCCGATGTCCTAAAGGAATTTCTCTGTTTCTTTTTGTAGTTGCAAAATTTCAAGTCTTAACTTTAGGTCTTTAATCCATTTTGAGTTGGTTTTGGTTTTTGAACATGGTAAGACTTTAAAATTTTAAATCTACATTTAAAATGCAGGTATGTGTGGTTCTCCAGGGACCAGAGAATCAAATGGCACAGAACGTAAAGTGGAATGAATCTGGAAGATTGTGAACTGGATTTATATATTACTGGGAGCACTCAGAATTAATGTTCATTTTAAAACTGCATTTATTGAGTCTGGCATTGTGGTGTAGAGGGTGTAGCCACTGTCTCCAATGATGGCATTCCATATGGGAGCCAGTCCAAGTCCTGCCTGCTCTACCTTCCAATTCAGTGCCTGTGAAAAGCAGCAGAAGATGGACAAAGTATCTGGGCCCCTACCACCATATGGGAGATCCAGATGAAACTCCTGGCTCCTGCTTCAGCCTCGTCCACTCCTGGCCATTATGGCCATTTGGAGAGTGAACCAGTGGATGGAAGATATATCTTTCTCTCTCTGTCTCTCCTTCTCCCTCTGTAACTCTTTCAAACAAATAAATCTTTAAAACAAACAAAGAAACAAAAAAACCAAACTGTGTTTATCAAAGAGTAAATGACAAAATTGTGTAATTTGAATCATCATTCTAATTATCTGTTGATGCATAACAAATCAATATTAGCTGTTAAATAATGATAATATTTTATTTATCTTGCAAATCTACAATGTTTCTCAGTGAAAACAGTTGGTGCCTATTTCTCTTTTTTTAAGATTTATTTATTTGAAAGCAGAGTTAAAGAGACAGAAAGAGAAAGAGAGAGAGAGAGAGAGAGAGAGAGAGAGATTTTCCATCTGCTGGTTCACTCCCCAAATGACTGCAGTGTTCAGGGTTGAGCCAGGCCAAATCCAGGAGCCAAGAGTTTCATATGGGTGGGTTCAGGGACCGAACACTTGGGCCACCTTCTGCTGCTTTCCCAGGCACATTAGCAGGAAGCTGGATGGGAAGTGGGGCACCCAGTATTCGAACCAGAATTCACATGGGTTGCCAGTGTCACTGGTAGCGACTTGATATACTACATTACGATGCAAGCCCCAGTTGGTGTCTGTTTCAAATGGCACCACCTAGGAAGGCAATTAAATGTCTGAACCTAAAGATTCACTCACGCAGTGGCCTGCTAGCTCATTCTTGCTCTTATCTGGAATTTTAGCTGGCTGAGAATAAATAAAACAGGCACTGGATGGAGTTAAACAGGCAAGAAAAATTTTATTCAAGACTATTTCAATAGTGGCCAAGATCTTTAAAATAGGGAGAGAGAGAGAGAGAGAGAGAGAACTCAACTCCACTGAACATAAACTCAAAAGTGTTTTCAAGTACTAATATGAGGAAACTGAAACTTACTGAAGATGGTTAAAGGAATGTTTGTTAATGAGAGTAGGTAATTTCTGTCTGAGAATTGATAATTGCCAAAGTTAAGCTTCTATCCTCCTATCTAGACACTGCAGTGTATGGGTTCTTTAATGATGACTATAATTCAAAGATAGGGTTTCCAGATCCCTGAGAAAAATTTCTCTGGTTTGCAAAACTGGCAAGAAACGGGAAGGAGATTTCTATCTCAAAGAGGGCAGAGAAAGAATTTACTATTGCTCTTTTTCTAGAATAAATATTTCAAGGAGAGGGAGGTCAAGGGCCCACAGTTAGAAAATTTTCTGGAGTTTAATCAAGCTGAAGGGAATGTTAAGACTGTCTTGGTCAAGTGTGATCAGGAGCACTGACCTCTGCAAATCAGTGCTTGAATTCTTCACTGTTAGTGGGCCTCCCAATAAGGATGGCTGAGTTCCAAAAGAAAAAATTACAGAAAGTGTTACTAATGACCTTATCATGAACATAAAATATAGCATAACCTCTGTTACATTCCTTTTCTTGAGGCAATAAGAAACATCCATCCAAGGGCAAAAATAGGGGGAAAAGATACATTCTCTTGATGTGGCAGTGACAAAATTCTGTAAGAGCATCTGGAACTAGAAATATTGCAGCTGTTTTGGGAAATACAAGCTTCCTCATTGACATGCGTTTTATTAAAATTTAACAATTTCTGCAGAAACTGTTGAGATTTAGACCAACAAAATATTTCTTCTTGCAGAAGTATTTTATCATGACATTGTTAGAATTGCTGTGCATAATTTTTAAAAATGATCGGCTGAATTAATTTTATTATTAACTTCTCTAGAGAAAATGTACAGGACTATTGCCTTTGCCTGGGACACTCTTTGTACTGTCCTTTCCTTGTTGCGATGTCAATCCGGTTTCCATCAGAATAAAAACACAAATTCCCATTGTTACTTTAAGTTTGCAGTCAGTTCACCGTATCTATAGATTCCAGATCTGAGGATTCAATCAACTGTGAGTTAAAAATATTTGAAAAAAAAAGTGTCTGTACTGAACATGTACAAAAATTTTTCATTATTCCTCAAATAATACTATATAGCAACTATTTACTTAGCATTTACATTGTGTGGGATATTATAAGAAATCTAAAGATGACATAAATTTTACATATATATATATATATGAATTTACTTAATTTGAGTGCAAATATTAAACCATAAGGGACTTCAGCATCCTTACTGAGAGTCCTGGAACAAACCACCCACAGATATCAAGGGACAACTATATAAAAATTGCCTGTTTAGAGATATCATCTACAATTTCCAACTGGACCTTAAATTTTAGGTACTCTGAGTATCTTCTGTTCCAAAAGAAATCAAATCTCATATAGATGCCTCTTTCTTTTAGGAGTTCAGTCATGATCCAGTAATTTCTGCACAACTCCTAAACCCAAGTTCAAATGCATTCTACTGTCTTGTCACATTTCTAGGTCTCAATTATCTCCACGTGAAAAATTCAGCATTACTTTTATGCCACTTAAGAGTTGCATTCAGACCAAGATTTTTATTTGTATATTAGTTATCTAGCTGCTCCATAGCATCCAATGAGACTGTGGCTATGTAATTCATTTTATTCTGTCTAACCTCAGGCTAAATGTATTAGTCTACTTTGTGTGTGTTGACATCTATTCATGAGCAAGTCAGTTCTGAATTTTCTTTCACTTCAAGTTCTTAAGTTTATCAGTTCTTCCCATGGAGGCAGTCATTAAATAAGACAAAAATCACTTAGCCTTTTTTACTATTCTCTTTAGAAGCAAATCAATCATCATTGTTTTTTTTTTAAATATTTATTTATTTTACTTGAAAGTTAGAGTTACACAGAGAGAGAGGAGAGGCAGAGAGAGGGAGAGAGGTCTTTCATCCGATGGTTCACTCCCCAATTGGCCGCAACTGCTGGAACTATGCCTATCCGAAGCCAGGAGCCAGGAGCTTCCTCTGGGTCTCCCACGCGGGTGCAGGGGCCCAAGGACTTGGGCCATCCTCCACCACTATCCCAGGCCATAGCAGAGAGCTGGATCGGAAGTGGAGTAGCCGGGACTTGAACCAGTGCCCATATGGGATGCTGTATTCTTTCATGTACTATAAACTGTTATCTAATCTCTCTCAGGCTCTTATAATATAGAAAAATTCCAGATCAATTTAATTTTCCCTCACCTATCTAATTTTATTTTAGATTGTATTTAATTTTCTTCATAAAAATTTCAATTAATTTTCTTTTTATATTTTTTGCATCTCATGCATTTAAATAGAATATGAACTTAGTTTAATGAAATGATTGCTTTACTGTTCCTACATGCAATCATTCTGATTATATATTTAAGTAATTTCCTTATTTGTGAATTTCCTGTGAAACATCCTTTTTCTATGAAAAATGAGGTTTTGCTTTTATTTGCTCTAATCTTTATCCAGCTGCCTTAGACGTAGCAAGGCTTTTTCCACTTGTGGCTTGCACAATCTCTTTTTCATGTTATTACTAAATGTCCTTTTTTATTTCTTGTTTCCTAATCAGTAACTCATGTGAAATTCCTTCCAAGAAGGGAGGATATTTTTTCTGAGAAACCTGACTCCATGTGTTCTTTTTGTTCCCTCAGAAACCTTTTATTTAAGGTATGCAAACTTCATGCATTTCATAAATACAACTTTAGGAACATAGTGATTTTTCCCACCATACCCACCCTCCCACTCACTCTCCCACTCTTCTTCCACCTCCTCCCTCTCTTATTCCCATTTTTATTTTTTACTAAAATCTATTTTCAATTAACTTTATATAAGAAGATTAACTCTATACTAAGTTAAGAGTTCAACAAATAGTATGAAACAAACAAACAAACAAACAAAAAACTATTCCTCCACAGTTTTTTGATTTCTCTTGATTTCTTCTATGACCTTCAGAAGCATGGTGTTCAGTCTCCATGTATTTGCATATGTTCTAGAGATTCTTGAGAAGTTGATTTCTAGTTTCATTCTATTGTGGTCAGAGAAGATGCATGGTATGATTTTAATCATTTTGAATTTGCTGAGAATTGCTTTATGCCCTGGCCTATGGTCTATCCTAGAGAAAGTTCCATGCACTGGTGAGAAGAGTGTATATTCTGTAACTGTAGGATGAAAAGTTCTGTAGATATCCATTAGGTTCATTTGGGCTATAGCATAAACTAACTTGTTTCCTTGCTGATTTTTCTGTCTGGTTGATCTGTCCATTGCTGAAAGTGGAGTATTGAAGTCCCCTATTACTATTGTATGGGGTCTATGTCTACCTTTAGAACCCTTAACATTTTTTTAAATAGTCAGGTGCACTGCAATTAGGTGCATATACATTTATTATAATTACATCCTCCTGTTTAATTTATCCCTTAATCATTACATAGTGCCCTTCTTTGGCTCTTTTAATACTTTTTGTGTTAAAGTCTATTTTGTCTGATTAGGATGGCTATACCAGCTTTTTTTGGTTTCTGTTAGCATGGATTATCTTTTTTCACCCTTTCACTTTCAGTCTGTATGTATCTTAGTTGGTGAGATGTGTTTCTTGTAGGCAACAAATAAATGGGTTTTGTTTTTTAATCCATTCAGCCTGTCTGTATCTTTTAACTGGAGAGTAGAGGCCATTAACATTCAATGTGACTATTTATAAGTAATAATTTGGCCCTACCATTTTTTCATAAATATTTCTATTGCTTACTTTGGATTTCCTTTGTACTTTTACTGGGAGATTTTCTGCCTTCACCTTCTTATGTTGTGATGATCATGCTTTTGCTTTCCTGTGTGTAGCACATCCTTAAGCATCTTTTGAAAGGCAGGACAAGTGGTGACAAATTATTTCAATTTCTGTTTGTAATGCAAAGTCTTTATATCACCTTCATTCATAAATTAGAGCTTTGCAGGGTACAGTACTCTGGGTTGACAGTTTTTTTCTCTTACTATATCTCACCATTATTTCCTAGCCTGTAGAGCTTCTGATGAGAAGTCCGCTGTGAGTCTAATTGGAGATCCTATGAAAGCAATCTGGAGTTTCTCCCATGCACATTCTAGAATATTTTCTTTATGCTTTACTGTGGAGAGTTTGACTACAATGTGTCGTGGTGAGGAACTTTTCTGGTCATGTCTTTTAGGAGTTCTATGTGCTTCCTGTACTTGAACATTCCTTTCTTTCTCCAAATTAGGGCAATTTTCTGTAATTATTTCACTGAAAAGGCCTTCTAATCCATTCTCATTTTCCATGTCTTCAGGAACTCTTGAGATCCATATGTTGGGTCTTTTGATAGTGTCCCAAAAATCTCCAGCACTATTTTTTTTCAGTTTTCTAATTTCTTCTTTGTTTTTTGGTTGGACTATAAAATTTCAAGAGATTTGTCTTCTAACTCAGATATTCTTTCTTCTGCCTCACCGAACCTGTAGTTAAGGCTTTCCACCACCTTATTTATTTATTTAAAAGATTTATTTGAAAGTCAGAGTTACACAGAGAGAGAAGGAGAGGCAGAGAGAGAGAGGTGTCTTCCATCAGATGATTCACTCACCAGATGGCCGAAATGGCCAGAGCTGCACCGATCCGAAGCCAGGAGCCAGGAGCTTCTTCTGGGTCTCCCATGTGGGTGCAGGGGCTAAAGCACTTGGATCTTCCACTGCTTTCCCAAGCCATAGCAGAGAGCTGGATTGGAAGCAGAGCAGCTGGGATATGAACCGACACCCATATAGGATGCCGGCACTGTAGGCGGAGGCTTTACCTGCTACACCACAGCGCCAGGCCCCCACCTTTTTTATTTCATCCATTGAATCCTTCATTTCCTATATTTCATTTTGATTTTCCTTTAAAATCTAAATTTCATGGGAGAAATTTTCATTCATGTCATGTATGCATTTCTTTAATTTGTGGATTTGCTTCAGATTACTTATAAGTAATCCTATGATCAATTTTTTTGAATTCCATTTCTGGTGTTTCTTCAATCTCTTAATTTTCACATTCTAGTATTGAAATATTGTTGTGTTCCTTTGGAGGTATTATGTTGTCCTCTTTATTCTTGTTTCTTGAATTGCTGTGTTTATTTTCAGATATTTGTGGAGATACTTTTTTTCCCCTGTGATGACTTTTATCTGGACTATGCCTTTGTAGATTAGAGGAGTACCTGCTCTTTCAGTGAACAGCCAGAGGTGTGTGCTGGGTGTGGCTAGGGAGCTCTGTTCAGTGCTCCAGGGTGACTAAGTTGACACACAAATTTGGTATGTAAGTCTCCTTTTTTTTTTTTTTTTTTTTTTTTTTTTTTTTTTATCAGAGGAAGGTTTAATCTGCTCTGTTGGCATAGTCTCATGGTCATGCTCTCTCCTCCAAGGACACCAAGGCCTGCTCTCTAGCGCCTGTGGGTATAATATTTGCTTGCACTGTCACAAGAACCATGCAAAGTATCCATGCAGTCCTCAGAGTGAGCATGGACCCCACAGCAATGACCCTTACCAGGGGATCAAGGATCCTCAAGTATGTGGAGCTGTCCACAGTGACTACTCAAAGACCCAGCCATACCTTGTGTCCTCAAACTTAGCCACAGTGAATTCACAGTGTAGAGTACCCAGGGCTTCCACAGTCACAAGCAGCCAACCTCCTGTCAGTTCTCCCAGCAAGACTCAGTTGTCTCTTCATGGATGGCTGCTGGGTGTGCAGAGGAGTTGGTGCAAGTGTTACACATGTCCAAAATGGTCCCATCTTCTCTTGGCTAGTTACAGGACACCAGGGCCAGGTGGTTGGGGAGAGAGAAATGTGCCCCCTTTTCTTTCTTTCTAGGTTGCCAGGTACTGTCCTCCACAGGGCCCTAAACTGGACTCATGTCAGGCTCTTCCTGTAGCTTTATTGCCAGTGACCTGGGCTGCTGCAATCTGGTATCACCTCACTCTCCAAAGCTGGTGCAGGCGATCTCAGCTGCTGGGGCCCTGAGTTGTATGCATCCACACCCTCCATGCAGGCCCACAGTATCTCTCTAATTTGTGTGGAGTTTCCCCTGCCATTTTCTCCCTAACTCTTCCCTGAGATTGCGCTGTCTCCACATTTTTTTTTTTTTAACTCTCTTCCCCTAGACTAGAACGGTAAGCTCCCTTCCTATTCTGCCCTCTTGGGCAGGAATATACACATCAAGGAATATACACATCAAGGAATATACACATCAACAATATAAATCAAAATATTGATATACAACTTGAAATCTGTGTGAACCAGAGTTATGCAGAGGAACAGAATCAGTGGCGTGTGTTTGGGGTGTGTATGTGTGTGTGTGTGTGTGTGTGTGTTGAAAATGGAAATTGATCCCAGAATTATGGAGGATGAGAAGTCCCACACTATGGTGTTGGAAAGTTGGAGAGCCAGGAAAGCTAGTAGTATAATTTCACCTGACTTTGAAGGCCTAAGAACCAGAAGAGCTGGCTCTGGGGCACCCAGTCTGGAGCCAAAGGCCCGACTGCCATACACACTGGCTTCTGAAGGCCTGACAGTCCAGAAAGATGAATGGCTCATTTCAGATTGGGTGATGCCCATCTATATTCAGGAAGGATGCACTTGCTGCTGCAAATATTTAAAGGTACAAGAAATTAGTAACTATACTACAGGAATAATAGTAGCAGTTTGAGGTGCTATAGGTCTTCCTATACAAAGAAGATAATTTGGAGTCTACAAGGTAAAAGGTGAATATATGTATGCATATTTGCATTGTATGACAATGGATACCACAAAATAGCTAAACACAAATAAGTATGTCTATATTAATATAAATTATAAAAACTTAATTTCTTGATTTAAGGAAAAACAAATATTAGGTTCCAGAAATGGCCACTGTTACAGACCAAGCTAATTGCCCTCAAATTTTCACCAAATATTTTATTAAATATTTCTCTCCAGGCCAGCACCGTGGCTCACTTGGCTAATCCTCTGCCTGCGGCGCCAGCACACTGGGTTCTAGTCCCGGTCGGGGCGCTGGATTCTGTCCTGGTTGCCCCTCTTCCAGACCAGCTCTCTGCTGTGGCCTGAGAGTGCAGTGGAGGATGGCCAAGGTTCTTGGGCCCTGCACCCGCATGGGAGACCAGGAGGAAGCACATGGCTCCTGGCTTCAGATCAGCAAAGCGCACTGGCCGTAGCGGCCATTTGGAGGGTGAACCAATGGAAGGAAGACCTTTCTCTCTGTCTCTCTCTCTCTCTCTCACTAACTCTGCCTGTCAAAAAAAATATTTCTCTCCTTTATTTGTACTTAAATTAGAACTATGAAACTAATTGTTATATGCAGAAGTGATAGATACTATTTTTGAGTTAAGATTATTATGTCTCCTCTATAATTATTTGTACTTAAATTAAAATTATGAAACTAATTATTATAAGCAGAAGCGATAGGTAGTATTCCCTTGGGACAAGTATTCCATCTGGGTCTGAAATAGTAGCAGAGAGCATGGCAATTTTGAGCCTTGGAGTAGTTCAGAGCCTGCTGCCAACCCACTGTGGGTATGGAACATGATTGAGAAATAAAATTCTTTTGTGTTTCTATCAAAATCTCTGGATAGGGGCTCCACACTGTGGCATATAGCAGGTTAAGCTACTGCCTACAGTGCCGTCATTCCGTATGGGCACCAGTTTGAGTCTTGGCTACTCCACTTCCAATCCAGATCTCTGTTACGGCCTGGGAAAGCAGTGAAGGATGGTGAGTCCTTGGGCCCCTACGCCTGTGTGGGAGATGACCCAGAAGGAGCTCCTGACTTTGGATCAGCCCAGCTTCTTCACTTGTGGCCATTCGGGGAGTGAACCAGCAGACGGAAGACCTCTCTCTCACATCTCTGTCTCTGCCTCCGCCTCTCCGTAACTCTTCCTTTCTAATAAATAAAACAAATCTTAAAATAAAAATCTCTGGATAAATGTATCACTACAACATACCCTTAATTATCTTAATACAACAGCAACTTACAGAAGCTGAACTAAAGCAACATCATCAGGAAGGTTTTCAGTCTCATTCAAGGGCATATAAATTAAAGTAGTAATTAAATAATATTTTGTATTCAGAATTTTTAAAATGTTAACAGTTTCATGGATTCACTGTGATAACCCAGTGGGGGAAATAAAATTACCTTTCATTCTCTTCCATGATTTGTTAGAATCTCTTATGAAAGTTACCTGTAACATCTATTAAACAAACAAAAGAAATACATATAAACTCTAGCTCATCATTCCCTCTTTTAAAAATGTTTTTGAAGAATATCTTATAAAAATAAAAGCAGTAATAATTAAATATATGGAAACATAAACTCTTGTTCATTTCAGGCAGCATGCTTGCAATGTAAAGCTAAAAACCAGGAATATTGTGGAGATCCATCAGTAATAGAAAGGCTGGAAAATCATCTGACATGGGGAATGGCTCATGTGATTTTCAAGAGATTTCAAAAGCTAGTGTATTACTTATTATAATCCACATTCTAGTCAAAAGATAAGAACTAATTCTTCATGTTTATGTATTTAACATATCCATATGAATATGGAGAAAGCAAAAGACTTTTGTAACTGATTAATTCAGAATTGTGAGAAAAGAGATTTTATGTGTGAAGATTCTTAAAGTTTTTTTAACATATTTGTGCATTTTCACTTGAGACAATATGCACATACTAATTTGTGATGAGACAAGAAAGCTAACCAATTTTTAAATGTTATAAGGAAGAGAAAGAATTTTATGTATTTCTGAGTCTATCATGTAGAGAAACATTGGCATAATTTGTTTACTATTTTCATAATTGGCAATTATCTGCAAAAAACATGTCTTTCTCTTTCTGTATTTCCATCATTTGCACTACTATATGCTACATAAAATAGTGATTATGTTTAAAATCCACTATATCTCTAAGTGAAGTGTCTTAAGGTTTTATTAATAGTATTAAATTCTGAATGAACAATTTATATTATCTTGACTGAAAATGATGGAAATCAAATATGCTTGCCTGTAATTTTCACTAATTGCTCATAGCATTTCTGTAAGACTAAAGAAAACTATCTCTCAAGAGGAAGATTAAGGTAGCTATTACCAATTTTCATGCTTTTCTTTCATGGTTTAAATACTCTCAAATTTCCTTAACCTTTATATTACATATTGTATCACCTTTCATCTTACCTCTATGGAGATGCCTCAACCTGGCAATGGCCCTCTTAAATTTGGGCAGTAAGAACAATTGCATCCCATCTGGCTGGAGTTCACAGCTAGCTGATTCTTCCCTTTGTTTTGACACAGTATTTCTATTAATGCAGACTAAATAAAGCCTCTGTTATAAATCGTGGTTTAAATTGGATAACATAGTAAACTAAGATAATTTCAAACACTTTCTTTTCAGGGTGAACTATTATAAAATTGTGTCTGCCTTACAATGTATCTATGCGATGGACTAGCATTTTATATTTCCTTCTGTTAGTTTCATGGTGGGTCAATCTTTTTTTTTTTTTTTTTTTTGGTTTGTTTTGTTTTGAGGTCTATCATGATTGAGCTAAATGTTATGGTTTTAGGTATTCATTGGATATTTTTAGGTAATCATTTTTAGGTATTCATTTTACAAATGATGAGTTAAAAGGTCATTTTCCAATATTTGTTAATATTAATAAAAACACTGAATAATTTAACAATAAAGACAAAACAAAGTGGCATGAGTATGGAATCCTCCCTGCTCTAGAAACTTATGAAGACTCATTAAATTTGCTTCAATTTTACAAATTAAAAATCACACATAGCTACATATTCATCAGTTTCTCATTGTACATTTTCTATATAATCAATAAAAAATTATGAATATTGTTACAAAATATCTTGGTGGTGATCTACCAGTAATTCAGTGACAGAGATTGATATTGTAAATGTTGATGTTGCTTGATTGACTATTTTTGAAAATTAATAGACTGCTTTTTAGAAGACTTCAGATTTACAGAAAAATATGAATATTGAATTCTTAAATTGTCATTTTACTTTCCCTTCCCCATGCAGTTTCCATTGTTATTAACATACTGCATTAGTGAGGATAATTTGTTGCCCTTGTACCAGTTCATACATTACTACTGATGAAACCCTGTAATTTATAGTAAAACTCACAAAGACATTTTACTTCACTATAGGTTTTGGCAAATGTATAATCATGCATCTGACATTAAGGTCTCTTCACTTACTGCCTTCAGAACTCCTTGTCTCCATGCCCACCAGCCCTTGGTAACCACTGATCATTTCAACGTCTCTAAAGTTCTGCTTTTTCCAGAGTACCATATAATTAGAATCATAAGGTTTATTCTTTTTCTTTCTCAGATTTACTTTCCTTGCTTAGAAATATACATTTAAATCTCTTCCATACATTTTTGTGGCTTGAGGGCTCATTTTTAATAGCTGGATGATATTCCACTGTATGAATGTACCGTGATTTGTTTACCTAACTCACATATTGAAGAACATTTTGGTTGCTTCTTATTTGGGATGATTATGGGTAAAACTGATACGTACTTTTGCTTGCAAGCTTTTTGTGTGAATATACGTTTTTACCTTATTTGACTAAATACTTAGAAGCATGGTTGCTAAATCATATGTTACATCCCTGTTTAGCTTTGTAAGAGATTGCTATTTTCCAAAGTGGCTGTAACATTTGATATTCCCACCAACACTGAATAAGATTTTTCTGTTGCTCTGTATCATTACCAATACTTGGTATTATTAGGTTTTTGGATTTTAGCCATTTTAACAAGTGTGCCATTTTTCATTGTTGTTTTATGATGCATAACAGAGTTTTAAAGAGTTTCTTGTAAATTTTGGGGATAGGTCTAGTTTTAGATATATATTTTGCAAATATTCCCTCCCAATCTGTGGTTATGTTTTTGTTCTCTTAATGATGAGAAGGTTTTATTTTCAGACAGTTATGTTCTTTGATAGATATAGTCAGTGCATTTAAACAAACAGAAAAAATGCAGTTTCTTATTTAGTAACACATTTTTCTTTGCTTGAATTATCTAAAGTAGTCACTGGATGTCACTGTTGCTTTATCAAATATGACTGCTTTATTCACAAAGATATTGATATAGGATATTTTCTAAATAAGCTCTTTACTAAAAGAAGCAAGTCCACATTTTAAGTACTTGGCCTTAAAGTTCAGGTCACAACTACAAAGGATATCAAAAATTAGAAAACTATCTTGTAGCTTAAATTTCTTGCTATTAATTTCTTTCTGAATTTATATCTTACTCAGAAAGCATTTTATTTATTTATTTTTTTAAGATTTATCTTATTTATTTGAAAGGCAGAGTTAGAGAGAGAGGTAGAGCCAGATGACTGCAATGGCCAGAGCTGACCTGATCCAAAGCCAGGAGCCAGGATCTTCTTCTGGATCTCCCACATGGGTGCAGGGGCCCAAGGACTTGGGCCATCTTCTACTACTTTCCCAGGCCATGGCAGAGAGCTGGATCGTACATAAGTAGAGCAGCCGGGACTCAACCAACACCCATAAGGGATGCCTACACTACAGGCTGGGGTTTTAATTCACTGCACCACAGCGCCAGCCCCTCAGAAAGCATTTTAAGTCATTTATGCATATATTACATTGTATACTGAAATGCTTAAACCTCAAAGTTCAGTATAAAATTGCAGCAAATGAAAGGATGAAAAAAGTATTTCGTGCTAATGGAAAGCAAAAAGTGAGCAGGAGTAACCATCCTAATAACAGACAAACTAGACTTTAACACAGACACTTTTAAAAGAGACAGAGAAGGGCATTATGTCATGATTAAGAGATCAATTCAACTGGAAGATGAGACTAAAGTAAAGGCAAATTCACCCAATGCCAGGGAGCCTGGCTATTTAAAAGTAATATTAATGGGTCTAAAAGGAGACAATGACTCCAGTACAACAATAATGAGGGACTTTGACACCCTACTTTCATCAATGAACAGATCAATGAGACAAAAAAATCAACAAAGAAACAATATAAAGCTAATCTATACTATGGCCCACATGGGTTAGTTTTTATCTATAGAACATTTCATACCACGTTTGCATAATACACATTCTCATAAATGCATAAAACTTTCTCTAGAATAGACAATACAAAAGGCCGTAAAATAAGTTTCAACAAATTAAAAAAAAATTGAAATCATACCATGTATCTTTTCTGACCACAATGGAATGGACCAGGCAGTGAACACCTAAGAATTTCTAGAAAATATGCAAACATGGCACCTGAACAACATACTCCTGGATGAACAGTGGGTTATAGAAGAAATCAAGAGAGAAATAAAAATATTTCTGGAAACAAATGAAGATGACAAAACACCATAATTTATGGGTTTTGCAAAAGTAACAATTAGTTCCTACATCAACAACTTGGAAAGGTATTAAATAAACAACCTAAAAATGCATCTCAAGGACCAAGAAAAACAAAAGGAAATGTAATGAAAAATTAATAGGAATAAAAAATAATTAAAATTAGATAATCCATAAATAATATTGAAATAAAAATTATATAAAAGGTCACTGAAATGAAGAGCTGTTTTTAAAAAATAAAATTGATATAACCATTGCAAAACAAATCAAAAAGGGAAGGTGACCCACAAATTAATAAAATCAGAAATGTAAAGGAACATATTAAAACAGAAAAAAAATAATCAGGAACTATTACAAGAAGCTATATGCCAACAAATTGGAAAATCTAGAAGAAATGGATAGATTTCTGGACACATAATATACCAAAATTGAGTCAAGAAGACATAGAAAACCTTAAGTAAACCCAGTAGCAAGATAGAGATCGAATAAGTAATCGAGACCATGCCAACAACAGGGGCACTGCCGGTGGAGGATTAGCCTAGTGAGCCATGGCACTGGCCCTAATCACTTGTGGGTTAACTTCCTGTTCATGGTGCAAGAGATTTACTTAGGGAATTCCAGTTACAAAGGGGAATTTTATTTCACAGCAAACAGTACTGACTTTTGGAGAGATATTATTAGTTTCACCCCTTTTTGACTTTCACAATATGAACTTATGCAATAACTCTGTCTGCAGAGTATGTTGAGTGAATATTTTCCCCCACGTACAATAGCCTGATTGCCCCTCTACACCATGTTTACTGGTCATTAATGACCCACGAATGCAGAGAAGTGACTGGTAGGCATACTGAAGTGGTATCCCCTCCAATGGCCAGTATGGCTGATGGAATAGACCCAATAGCAGGTATGTTTGGCAAGTAACTCTGAAGGGGGAAAAGAAAATCTCTTTGTAGTGTGGCCTCAAATAATTCCTGGGGATTTAGATGTTAGCTTGTACTTTTGGAAAATAGTGTTTTAGAAATGGCTTTGGAGGGATGAGGCCCATAAAGTGAAATCAAGTACCAAATCACAGAGAATCAGTAATTTTTTTTCTTTTCAAATATAGTAATTTATTTGAAAGACAGAGTTTCAGAGAGAATAGGAAAGATAGAGATAGAGATCTTCCATCCACTGGTTCACTTCTCATATGGCTGCTAAGGTGTGGGTCTGGGCCAGGCCAAAGCTAGGAGCCAAGAGTTTCATCTGGGTCTCCCACATGGGGGCAGGGGCCCAAGCACGTGCCCATCTTTTGCTGCTTTC
Organism: Lepus europaeus; assembly: GCF_033115175.1. NCBI lineage: Eukaryota > Metazoa > Chordata > Mammalia > Lagomorpha > Leporidae > Lepus > Lepus europaeus. The sequence goes on from NC_084827.1 coordinate 131,072,081, forward strand.
GCAGACCATCAGCAGTAAGTTGGACCAAGAGTGGTGCAGCTGGGACATAAACTGTTGCCTGTATGGGATGCCAGCATTTCAGGTGGTGGCTTTACCTGGTACGAAACACCAGCCCCAATACTTTATTTTTAAATCTGTCCAAAATCAGCTGAAACTTATACTTGTTTATTTTATTTATGTTCTTTGAGCCATAGACCTAGTAAGCATATGATTCATTTGGGTTTTTATAATAAATTAATGGATCGGATTTTCAGACTATACATGTTAGTGCATTTTCTAACATAATAATGGTAGAAAATTTGAATCCCTTAAAGAAATGCTGCATTTTCCTATATCAATATGTGAGTTAAAATCAATACCAATGCTATATAAATATGTTCCAAACATATTCTAGTAGAAAAGAATATATATTTACAATTTTAAAGAATATTTTATTTTAAATTTCTTATATAAGGCTTTATTTTGTGAGTCTTAATTAATACTACACAAAAATTATTCAAGATACAGTTTCTTGTATTTATTACTTAGAATTTTGTATTTCCACTTGCTCTAATGGCCCGCATGCTAGGTAGAGCTTAGATATTGGATGAGTATCACATCTGTTTGTCAAGAAGTCTTTGAAGAATTCTCCTCTTTATGGATATAATGTCAGTGTTAAGCCTTCTCAGATAGTAAATGTTCTAAAAAGAAAACAAAGAAAATCTTGTAACTCCTCTGAGAGGATCAATGTAGCCTGAATGCATTACAATGAAAAAGAAGAGATTAAACTGTTCTCTGGAAACTTCAGGTATAAGCTGAGAGGACTAAGTTATGATGCTGTGTTAAAGATTTACCTTTTATTTAGTCAGTACATTTTCATCAAATATTTCCTCCAACTTATGACTCAAAATAAAATTCCTTAATAGTAAAGACACCTCCAAGGTTACAAAATAGATTACATAACACAACAGTTATTTACACAACTGGGTTGACAATCAATTCATTTTTCTAATGATCTGCCTAAAAGAAACTTTTCTATATTTATGTCTTACTAGGAAGGGTGCTATCTATATCTCAAAAAATAGGAAGGAAAAAAGTAGCTATATTACAAGAGTTAATATTTTACAGAATGCTGAACTGGAATTTCTGAATATTTAGGGGAGGAATAGTTAGAAGCTGAAATTTTTCAGCATGATATTTACGTACAACATACATGATATTTAATCTAAGAATAATAATTCTATCAGTAAGATACTGATAGCTTTTCTTAAACAACTTTTCAGAGTAGGTGAATTATCCTTTGGCTTTGAATTGTGTAAATGCAGAGGTAATGTCATAGGAGTAAGAAATACTGACTGGTGCAGGAATAGTAAAACAAGGCAATATGATATTTATAGGAATGGGAGTCAAGAGAAGATCTCAAGATAACACCAAATGATTATTATTTTACATTTTTCTTGTTAGATATTCCTCACTTAGGGCTTTTATTTATTTTTGTTTTCTAAATACATTCAAAAAAGTTTAAAAAACTTTTGGCATTTATCCTTAAATTAGAATGGAAACATTCTTGGTTTTTAAAATTTTACCAGAAATTTTGTGAATATTAAAACAATTATTTTGGGGGGGGCTAAATACATTCTTAAAACTATGTAGATAAATTTGGAAATTACTTAGTTGCTCTGGGAATGTTTATTTCTAAGGTTATCTGATAAGAGTACTTAAGGGATTTATAAAGATGTAGTATCATTGAGTCTAGAGAATGCCTGCTTTTCCTCACAATTGATTGCTCAGCATCTTACGAAATCCCCAGTAAGCACTTTGGCGCTTGATGAGCAGCAATGATGTTTATTGCTGTTGTCCTCATTCTTCACAAATATAAAATGGAAAATTTCTATCCCTGCAGAGATTCCTTCCATTACGTGTTTTCTTTATAACCTCCTCAACTTCCAGAGCTTTCTAATATTCTTAAAAATAAACTCTGAGAGGATGTTATTTAATACTTCTGTTTAATTAATTCTTTCCTTGAAGTGCTATGCAAACTAACGAGGGAATTGTAGCCCAGTCATTCTCTGTAGAGTATCCACAAAATGACCAACAAAATCCCTAATTTGCACCCTGAGTTTATGCACCAGAAAAAATGTATTTTTGTATTTTTGAAGGTACAAGTTTTTTTTTTTTTTCTTTGAACAATTAAGTTATTGTTTTGGAATTCAGTTGAAAACATAGTAATGAGTAATGTATGTCTATGGTGATAACAGTAAAATGCCACATTTTACTAAACTTGCTGAGGCATAACAAAACTTTCTGCATGTTAATATTTGTGATTTTGGAATCCTGGTAAAGCTCTGTGATGTGCTGGTGGGAATATTACACAGGTAATTTAGTCAAGAGCAAAAACCTTAAGAAATTGGAGAAAACCTTAACTACAAGCTTTTCTTCTTCTGATTTTAGTTTAGGTATTTATTGCTTATGCATTAATAATATACATCTAATATTCTTTCATACTTATCTATTGAAGAGTATATTTTGATATTAAAAGTGATAAGGCCTACATTGTTCTCATGTGTTTAAGATCATAGTCACTAATTCTAAGGACTAAGTTTCGATGCCTATATGGATTTTTTTCTTTCTTCTCTGTGTTACACTTACTGGATTAAGTGAAGTAGAATATATTGACTAAATCAGGAAGAATGGTTGCTTGAAGTAAATATTGCTTTGCCAAATTAAAAAGCTATTAACCAAGCATAACCAAGATAACTGTATTGAGAACAGCAAAAATAAAGGCAATAAAGTGTGAAATTAAAAGTTAAGCTGAGTAGCTAAGATGGACAAAAATGGACTTCTTTTTAATCATGGAATAAAACCAATTAAACTCTTCCATTTGTTAACAAAAAACGTATCTTACATACTTCTGATAATGTATCTCATACTCTACCCCAAAATATGGGGGTACAATTGTGATAATTTTGTATCTGTTCCTGGGATAAACATCCAAAGCCAAAGATTTTACTACATAAAGTAAAAAATCATGGCTTTCTTCATTTTAAAGGAGAGTAAACTCCTTAAAATCACCACAAAACCGTGAATGCAAAATGGACAGGAGTGGAAATCCATTTGTATGTGTCTAGATGCTTTGGAGTCAAAAAGCCATGGTGCCAGAGGGCAGAATTGGAAGCGGAAGTGGTGTGAGCATAGCCATGAACAGGCTGTCTTCCATGTGGCAATCTTCTTGCTGTGCAGGTTTCCCTGGCCATGTGTTGTCAACTACTTCCTGTGGGAATTCTGCCACTCGTGTTGCAAGGACTCATCTTCCAAGAAAGAAATGATAGTGACTTTAGGTAAAGCACCAGTGACTCAAGAGCAGAGCAGAGCATAAGAGCTCAGTAAGCATAGAATAATTAGATGAGTTTCATCATTAAGTAGTTCTGGAGTTCCAGTTTCCCTCTTTTGGAAAGTGAAATTCATGGCACCTAACACTCAAGATACATGTGAGTTATATAAAATGATATAACAAATGTAATATTCTTTAGTGTTTATAATTTGGGGTCTTTGTAAAATACACATGTACTTTGAATCCACATGCTCTGTTGAGTCTCTCCATAAGTATTTTGAGAGAAGTTCTTGGGAGGTTTTGTGAGTGTGTACACAGCAAAGGGAAACATAAAGGTGAAGGGGTCAGTAAAATGAACATGTTTCTTGTCTTTGACATGGCACATTGTAAGCACTTCGACATGCCGAAGGAAAATACTGGTTTTGGCCACTGAGCCTATATATTTGAGATCATTTCATTTCCTTATATGCTGTTGCTGGCACAGCAATCCCTCTGGCTTTGTAGCATTGTTATGCATTACTGTCAATTAACACCCACCTGTCAGTGTGATGATTACTAATTTAGAACCATTGTCCATTTGGCCACTCCCTAATTCTAGACTTGACACTAATTCCTTTTGTGTCCTTTGGCACTCACCTAGTAGAAGGAAAGATTCCTTAACATCTCACTACACATTAATGAGTCATGTGACTTCAAGTTCATGAGTTGACACCAATTCCAAGATCAGCAAATAATCTTTTTTTAAAATTTATATATAATGAATAAAACATTCTTATATATTAGATCTCAACATTTTAAAGAAAATAAAGATGTGGCCGGCTCCGTGGCTCAATAGGCTAATCCTCTGCCTGCAGCGCCGGCACACCGGGTTCTAGTCCCGGTCGGGGCACCAGATTCTGTCCCGGTTGCCCCTCTTCCAGGCCAGCTCTCTGTTGTGGCCCAAGTGCTTGGGCCCTGCACCCTATGGGAGACCAGGAGAAGCACCTGGCTCCTGGCTTCAGATCAGTATGGTGCGCCGGCCGCAATGGCCATTGGAGGGTGAACCAACAGAAAAGGAAGACCTTTCTCTGTCTCTCTCACTGTTCACTCTGCCTGTCAAAAAAAAAAAAAAAAAAAGATGTAATGAATATATGATGTATTAGATGTATTACAAATTATGCAATATACTTAAAAAAGAGTAGATACAATTTTGACAAGTGAATTTTAAAGAATTAAATATGTGATGCAGTTTATATTTATGGCACAGTGGTCCACTCATTAAAATATGAAGAGATTTATAGTTCATTAGTGAACTATAAATTTCTCTCAAAATGTCAATTTTAGAGAATATTGAATAATATGACCTACAGAAAAGCAGTGAAAGGCATACAAAATTATGGCACTGAGGAATTTTGAGCACCCTAGGGAAGGATATGTTATAAAAGTTATCTAAGTGTGCTGGCCAGTTATGCTGACATCCCATATGGGCCTTGGCTTGTTTTCTGGTTGCTTCACTTCCAATCCAGCTCCCTGTTAATAGTCTGGGAAAACAGCAAAAGATGGCCCAACTGGTTAGGTCTCTGCCACCCATACAGGAGACCTGGATGAAGGTTGTGGCTTTGGTCTGGCCTACCCTTGGCCATTTTGGCCATCTGGGAAGTGATCCAGCAGATGGAAGACCTCTTTTGGTAATTCTGCCTTTCAAATAAATAAATAAGTAAACCTTAAAAAATTCAAAGCTTACCCAAGGATAAATCTAACACAATGTGTGCAAATTTCCTACATTAAAATCTACAAAACAAAAGTTAAAAAATTAGAAAGACCTAAGTAAATGCAGTGATTACAAGCCTCAATGCTATTAAAATACTATTCTCCCTCAAATTAATCTATGGATTCAATGTAACCTCAATAAAAATGTGTTTTGTGTAGAAATTGACAAGCTAATTATAAAATATTGTGGAAATGCTAATGACTGGGAAAAGTCAAAAGAACATTGAAAAAGAGCAAAGTTGGAGAACTTACTCTACTGCACTTGAGATTTTCTAGAATTCCAGTAATAGAAACTGACTGGTACTGGCAAAGAGAGATCGACAGAATAGAATCTCAAGATATAAACATACATGTACATTAGCTATCCACAAAAAGCAGAAGTGCAAGGACAGTTGTTTGGGGAAAGAAAACTGCTTCAAACTGCTCTTCAGCATTGTTGTGGATGTAATACTTATCATTGTTGTGTCACCATTTGTTAAAAAGTTCTCAATTCCTAAGATGCATACATACAGGACTTGCTTAGCTGGAAACTCTTGGCTCAGGATTGCTCACAAAGTTATAGTGAAATTGTCAGCACAGTGCACAATCCTCTCATGGCTCAAGCAGGGCTGGAGAAGCCACTTAAAATGCACATAATTTTTGAGAGGTCTCAGTCTCTTCGACTGTAGACTGGAGGCTTCAGTTCCTTCCCTATATGCCTCATGGTAGGTCTGCTCATACATTGCAGCTTGCTTATCCCTTTTTTAGTGATGAGAAAGAGGAAAGAAAGCAGATATTTAAATACATGATAGATAAAGATAAAGCGATGGATAGATGGCAGATTGATAGAAGATAGATGTAGCAGGGAGAATGGGAGAGAGAGAGAGAGACAGAGACAGAGAGAGAGAGAAAGGCAGAGAGAGAGAGCAAGAGAGAGCAAAATGGAATCCTCAGTCCTTAAAAAACCTAATCACGGGGCCGGCGCCGAAGCTCAATAAACTAATCCTCCGGCACCGGCACACCAGGTTCTAGTCTCGGTTGGGGCGCCGGATTCTGTCCCGATTGCCCCTCTCCCAGGCCAGCTCTCTGCTTGGCCCGGGAGTGCAGTGGAGGATGGCCCAAGTGCTTGGGCCCTGCTCCTCATGGGAGACCAGGAGAAGCACCTGGCTCCTGGCTTCAGATCAGCGGTGCGCCGGCCGCAGCGCGCCTGCTGCGGCAGCCATTGAAGGGTGAACCAACGGCAAAGGAAGACCTTTCTTTCTGTCTCTCTCTCTCACTGTCCACTCTGCCTGTCCAAACAAAAACAAAACAAAACCAAAACCAAAAAGCCTAATCATGGAAGTGACGTAGGTTCAGTTTCTTTATGCTACTGGTCAACCACAACAAACAGGAGCTGAGGATCATTGATAACCATCTTAAAGACTGGCTACCACATGGAGATATTGTAAATTAAATAGATAAACTAGTTAGAGCAGTTCCTGGGAAAGCAGAGGCAGTATACACACATAAGGTCCATATTATGACTATGTCACACATTCTAGATCTTTCTTTGTGTTTATGCTGTATTTGTAATTACGATCTTTCTTATGCCCAGTGAGGCATGATTACTAGTTAGATCACTGAAACTCTGTTTCAAACACAGAGAAATTTTGGCTATTATGCAAAGTTCTTAGAGCATGATTTTTGTGTAAATATTGTGATTGTCATTCCTGTGTCGATGCAAACTCAGTTATGAGAATTGACCTCATAAATTCAGCCTGACCCTGGTTGCATCATGTTCTATATTGAAACCTTATCCTTCAAGATTTTGACAGATAATGCCATGTGGCAGTTTCTAGTTTTAGTGTCAGCAAATAGAGCCAATGTGCCAGGTGCAAGCTGAGATGATGTTTCAACGCACACAACTTGGATGCCAATGTTAGTGCTTTGCTTCCTCTGGGTCAGCTCATCTTTCTGACATTGAGCTGCTACTGGCTCAGTGCTCTGGTGAAATGAGGTCAAAATAAATGAGAGTCATTGTGGATGATTCTTGCAGGACCCATATCTTTGTGCAAAAAGTTGTTAATTTTATTGCTGCTTAATATCTTCCTTTCAAAGTCAGGATCATAACCCTTGGAATTTTCATAGGTTCAATGAGTAGATTTATAGTATCTCAGAATTTAATAGGTCTACTTATAAAGTAAGGAATCATAAAACTTTAGACTTGAAATAGACAATGGTTTCAACGTTAAGTGAAGTGTGTTCCTCAGAGTGATAGTTCTATAATATATTAATAGCTATTTCATGGAGTCATTGGTACTTACAATTTTTTGACCATCCATAATCTATTTTACACAGTAATTTTGTGCAATTCATTTTCACAATAAGTTCCCAAGTTCCCTTCTATAAATCACATTTTTCCCAAGCTGCATTTGCCTAGGCTTCCTATAAAACATAGACTGAGGCAAATTTTCATGTTAATATTTTATTGATGAATATCATTCAAATAAAGAAAACATGGCAAGGGGAAGGAAATGAGGCAGAGAAGGAAGAAACACAAATATAAGATAGTGCATTCCTGATCCCCAAGAAAACTCAAATGTTGGTTCAATCATGCTGGACATATTCTGAGAGCCAATCTGGAAACAGTGGTCATTGAACCAATCTTATTTTCTGTTTCTCATTAGTGAAAGTCCAGCCTAAATGGTGTTAAATCATCCATACTTGGGAGTTACGTAGACTAGCTCTTGGCATCATCTGAAGAAAGACAAAAGCTTCCTTTATATGGTCTTTTTGTCACCAAGATTTCTGTGTTTGCCTCAGTGCTTCTTTTAATGGAAAACTATGGAGTTCATTTACTCACTCCTGGCATAGGCTAAGACAACTGCGTTGTGAAAGTGGCTTTAAGATTGGGATGGTGAGATGGCCAGGACTGTGAGATCCGTAATGAGAGGCTGCTTCCTGGGAAACAGAGTAATCATTTTAGGATAAGCCTAAAATGTTAATGGTCTGGACCAGACTGCAGACGGCGTAAACGAGGTTCACATACAGATTTGTATTTGATGCGGGAGGTAAGGGTAGAGACTGCTCCCAGATTCAGAGCTTGCAGACCATCCCGTACCATAATCGTTGCTCCGCTCAGTAGCAGTAACATAAACGGGATGCTTTTCCACCTCTCAGGACTTGCCCAGGAAGTGTCAAAAACACATGCAGCGGCCTTTGGCTTTTTGACCACTTAAGGATATAACACTCACAAGCTAACTTATAAATTTGCCGTGTGGGGATCATACTTTAGCCTTACCTCATGTATAGTGATGAAGATTTTAAAAATACCTTTGGGAATTCGATACATGTTGTTGAAGTTTGGAAAGCTGGAGAACAGATGACCAAGTATTTCCTTGGGAAAAAATAAAAGGCAGTCTATGGCAGCCAAGCAGTGTTTTGTGGTGGTTTGTAAAACTCCAAATGACTTGTCTGAAGTCTACATTTTCCATAGGGTAATAGCAGGAGAAGAGAGAATGAGAAAGAACAATTTGAAGGGAGAATTTATTTGGACCAGAAATTGATGAGGGAATCACAAATATCCAGGTAAATATTGTGGCACATTTGCACTGGAACTGCAGCTAAGAGGTCTTTATTTAACAATTCATTTTTGGGGTTTATGTTGTGGTGCAGAGGTTGAGCTGTGTTTGTGGTGTGAGCATCCCATGTGGGCACTGGTTGGAGTGCCAGCTGCTCCACTTCAAATCCAGCTCCCTGTTAATGCTCCTAGGAAAGCAATGCAAGATGCCCAAGTACTGGGGCCTCACATGGGAGACCTGGAAGAACCTTCTGGCTTTGGCCTGGCCCACCTTGGACATTGCAGATATTTGGCGAGTGAACTAGTGAATACAAGAGCTCTCTCTCTATCTCTCTGTAATTCTTTCAAATAAATAAATCAAAAAAAATTAAAAATTAAAAAAATTCATTTTCATTTATTTCTCCCTCACATTTCCATAATCCTAGTGTTGTTAGACATTGTACAAGGGGAAACTAGTCTATCTGGAATACAGAATAAATTTTTTATATCACATTTATTTTTTTTAACTTTTATTTAATGAATATAAATTTCCAAAGTACAGCTTATGGATCACAATGGCTTCCCCCCCATAACTTCCCTCCCACCTGCAACCCTCCCCTCTCCTGCTCCCTCTCCCCTTCCGTTCACATCAGGATTCATTTTCAATTCTCTTTATATACAGAAGATCAGTTTAGTATATATTAAGTAAAGATTTCAACAGTTTGCACCCACATAGAAACACAAAGTGAAACATACTGTTTGAGTACTGGTTGTAGCATTATATCACAATGTACAGCACATTAAGGACAGAGATCCTACATGAGGAGTAAGTGCACAGTGACTCCTGTTGTTGACTTAACAAATTGACACTCTTGTTTATGGCATCAGTAATCACCCTAGGCTATTGTCATGAGTTGCTAAGGCTATGGAAGCCTTTTGAGTTCACCGACTCTGATCATATTTAGACAAGGTCATAATCAAAGTGGACGTTCTCTCCTCCCTTCACAGAAAGGTACCTCCTTCTTTGATGGCCCGTTCTTTCCACTGGGATCTCACTCACAGAGATCTTTCATTTAGGTCATTTTTTTTTTTTTTGACAGAGTGTCTTGGCTTTTCATGCCTGAAATACTCTCATGGGCTTTTCATCCAGATCCAAATGCCTTAAGGGCTGATTCTGAGGCCAGAGTGCTGTTTAGGACAGCACCCATTCTATGAGTCTGCTGTGTATCCTGCTTCCCATGTTGGATTGTTCTCTCCCTTTTTTATTCTATCGGTTAGTATTTTCAGACACTAGTCTGAAAATTGGGGAAACCCTGCAAGATATTGGCACCGGCAAAGACTGCCTGGAAAAGACCCTAGCGGTGCAGGCAGTCAAAGCCAAAATTAACATTTGGGATTGCATCAAATTGAGAAGTTTCTGTACTTCAAAAGAAACAATCAGGAAAGTGAAGAGGCAACTGACAGAATGGGAAAAAATATTTGCAAACTATGCTACAGATAAAGGATTAATAACCAGAATCTACAAAGAGATCAAGAAACTCCACAACAACAAAACAAACAATCCACTTAAGAGATGGGCCAAGGACCTCAATAGATATTTTTCAAAAGAAGAAATCCATATGGCCAACAGGCACATGAAAAAATGTCCAAGATCACTAGCAATCAGAGAAATGCAAATCAAAATCACAATGAGCTTTCACCTCACCCCCCTTAGAATGGCTCACATTCAGAAATCTACCAACAACAGATGCTGGCAAGGATGTAGGGAAAAAGGGACACTAACCCACTGTTGGTGGGAATGCAAACTGGTTAAGCCACTATGGAAGTCAGTCTGGAGATTCCTCAGAAACCTGAATATAACCCTACCATTCAACCCAGCCATCCCACTCCTTGGAATTTACCCAAAGGAAATAAAATTGGCAAACAAAAAGGCTGTCTGTACCTTAATGTTTATTGCAGCTCAATTCACAATAGCTAAGACCTGGGATCAACCTAAATGCCCATCAACAGTAGACTGGATAAAAAAATTATGGGATATGTACTCTACAGAATACTATACAGCAGTAAAAAACAATGAAATCCGATTATTTGCAACAAAATGGAGGAATCTGGAAAACATTATGCTGAGTGAAATAAGCCAGTCCCAAAGGAACAAATATCATATGCTCTCCCTGATCAGTGACAACTAACCGAGCACCAAAAAGGAAACCTGTTGAGGTGAAATGGACACTATGAGAAACGGTGACTTGATCAGCCCTTGCCCAGACTGTTGATGAACAACTTAATACTTTATCCCTCCTAGTAGTTTTTTTGGCTGTTCTACTTAATACTATTGGTGGAATACAGAATAAATTTAACCTTGAATTAATTTGACAGTTCTGACTATTACAACTGTTTGGGTACATTCATTATAGAGTGGGCCTGTTTCAGCACTAATGTGAGCAGGGGAGTGCTTTTAACTTAGAGCGAACAGCTGTGAGGCCTGCCTGAATTTTAACCTAGACAGAGAGGAGCTAGTCTCAAGGATTGAGTTTCTTGGGGCACTTATGATGCAAAGTACTAAGGCTGTTTAATAGTTTTATGATTGTTCCCAGTGTCTCTGCTCTTCCAGTGTTCTGAAAATGTAATGCTCATTTTCTTTTTTTCTATTTTCGGAAATGAGTTAAGGAACTTTCTTCTTTGTTATCCTTTAATTATAAGCCATCATTCTCAACTTTTTCATACATTTTTTTCCCTGCTCCACTGTTTTCATTAAAATTTCTTTTTTTTTTTTTTAATTAAACTTTTATTTAATGAATATAAATTTCCAAAGTATAGCTTATGGGTTACAATGGCTTCCCCCCTCCCATAACTTCCCTCCCACCTGCAACCCTCCCCCCTCCCGCTCCCTTTCCCCTTCCATTCGTGTAAAGATTCATTTTCAATTCTCTTTGTATACAGAAGATCAGTTTAGTATATATTAGGTAAAGATTTCAACATTTTGCCCATATAGCAACATCAAGTGAAAAAACTACCATTGGATTACCAATTATAGCATAAAATAGCAATGTACAGCACATTAAAGACAGAGATCCTACATAATTTTTTTTTCAAAATAATTAATTTTCTATGCCATTTCCATTTTAACACCAGGTTGTTTTTTTTTTTTTTTTCATTTCCAATTCTCTTTATATACAGAAGATCACTTCAGTATATAATTAGCAAAGACCTCATCAGTCTGCGCCCACACAGAAACGCAAAAAGGGAGAGAATCAAAAAGAATTAAAATTTCTTTTGAAAACTTATTTCTGAAATCAGAATAGCTTATTATTTATCATAAGGTGAGTTTAAAAAGATATGAAATCACTGTAAAAAGTAAAGAGAAAGTAGCTCCAAAGTACTCTAGACAGGAAGACCTCTATTATCATCTTATCTTTCAATAGATATGCTTGTGATACATTTTATATATACTGTATTATTAAACTGCTTTTTAAACATCAATTGTGGTCATTTCTCCCATAATCAGTTTTAAAGATTTTCTTATATTTCATTATATGGAAACTTCCATTTATTTAACATTTTCATAGTTCACTACATTTTAATATCCCATTTTTTAAAAACATTGACTTGAATTCTCTTGAAGATGTGTTTTACTTTGATTTCTGCAGGTTTTCTGTTGTGAAATTTAAATTCCTTGTTGTGCTTAATGTTCAGATTTTTGGTGTTTATGTTTTTATTCTTTGTTCATATCTTTGTGGTGTCTTTTCTGCTACACCATTATTTCTGTGTTTTTCTTCTTCTGTATTCTTGGATAAGGTAAATTCTATTTGGTGTGGGTAGAGCTCTGCTGGGCCTGCAAAAATTTTACTTGAACACTTTGACATTATCCTAATTTTAGTCCTAGCAAGATTTGGCTTCCAATAGAAGTTGCAGCTGGAACATTCCTAAAAGGAAAACTTGATTAATGTTTCATTACTAACTTGGTCTCACTTCTCTTCAAGGTATAGGTTTATGAGCTCCTTTGTGCTTTGTCATTAATCAGAATAACCAAGAAGACTTGGAAAATCCCATGTCACAGGAGGTCATATTTCCCACAAGCTTTCTATCTCTGGATATGATTGATCTACACCTCTTTGTACTGTTGTGTCTAAGTGGTGCTCTCACACTGAGATAAGTGGGCTCTTAGCTGCTTTTGGTCATCACAATTGGGTTCTATGAAGCATAGAGGGAGAAGGGGGAAGAAAAATTTAAGCCTTTTTCAATTAAATGTTCCCTGGTAGTCCCTACTAGTCTTTTACATACCCTACTCTCTTTTATCTCAAATGAGTTGATTTGAATAGAACAAAATTACAGAATACTGGTTTTATATTGTTCTTATGATCATCTTCTATTACCTGTGTATTTACTTACCTAAAATGAAAATGGCCAGATACCCAATGCTAACATCTTATACTTTTTTGTTTAGGTGAAAAATTCTAAAATTATCTGACCTCTTTTTACATGAATGAACACTTTTTCTAAAGATTGTACACATCTGTCTGGAAATAATCTTCATATAAGGGTTAGCACAATAATTACCTTATCAGGAGTCTATTGAACAAACAAGACCAACAATCCCCTAAAAAAGATAAAGGCTTTCTCTTTGCAATTCAGAACCTGAAATCTAGGGCTTGAATGTCTATTTTATTCCTCCAGAGCCCGACTACATCCTTCCAGATAAAACTAGCAAACCAAGAAGAGCCACTCATGCTTTGCGTATAAGCAGAATCCTGAGTGGCATTACATATCTCTCATCTTCCTACATACTCCAATAAAGTGTTTGGGTGAGGAACAACTTTCTCTTCTTTTCTCTTCCTCCTTTTCCCCCTCTGACTTTTATGTTGTAATTATTATTAGACATGATTGATTGTAATTTTACATTACTCTTGATGTGGATTACTATATTAAATATAAGGAATTTTGATAAATGTGTATTAACAAAAATTATGATTGAACTTCAAAATCTTTTGCACCAAAATAATTTATCTTTTAATTCAATTTCCCACAGATTTTTTGAAGTATCTTCTTATGCTGTGACCAATAAAGCCAAGTTACTGACAAATTGAAGAATTTATCAGCAGTTTAATTCACCTGATAGTAAATTCTGGAGCTGCCAAATCAAAGTGAAAGTGTTCACTTCTACAGGAGGAAGATGAATTACTTGATGCTTAGCTATTGAAAAAAACTTGAAGGTCACATAGATTCTATCATTATGTATATGACAAAGAATAGAGCATTTCTTCTATTACTGTGTATATGCTCCAGGTTCTGTGGTTTCTCCTTCACAGTTTCCTTTGGGTGTCATAATAACCTGAAGCCGTTTGGATGCCATTCTTAATCATGTTTCAAAATAATGTTTTGTTGTGAATGAGAGGTATTGAATAAGGATTTGGAAGATATGATAAATTGACTTTTAGTCTTATCTATCATGTGAGTGTATGTGGATTACTTTAAAGCAATACGATTTTACATCATTTTGGAAAATTCCACTTTTGGACTAAAAATGAAACACAATTAAGAAATGAAAACCAATTCATAGTATGAACAGGATTTTTCAAATGGAATTACACATCTACAATAGGTAGATTAAGTTCAAGAGCATTGGATAATGAAATGCAAAAATTCAAAGAAATTATGCTGAAAGGGGAAAATAAAAATTACAGACATTGGTTGTTAATTCACTATACACATTTTACTTGCCTAAACTCAATGTTTTTCTCATAAAAACTGCTTCATTAGCATAATTTTTATTTAGTATAATAAATAAAATTAGTTATGTAGCTCTCTACAATGGACATTGGTATCCTCCACCATCAATTTCTATCCATTATCTTGTCTGGCATTTAATTTTCCTGTATGGAAGATTTTTGTGATGAATAAAAATTTCAGAATTATTTCTAAAGAAGTAGTCTAAGTGGTCACTAAAATCAGAAGCATATTGTCAGTGATTTTTAAAAAAATTTTATATAACAATTTAAATCTACATAATAGTCAAAGGCTTAATACTTTACTAAATAAAGAATTCAACAGACAGAAAGCAAAAAGCAGTAGGTTAAATGGATAATTTTGAATATAAGTGATTAGGTGAAATAATTTCTATAAATAATAAGTTATATAAATATAACCATACAAATTTGTAATTTGTAAAAGTCAGATTTTTTATAATGAATAGTATTCATCAACTATACCAACATGAAATTGAGAGGCAGTTATTGAAAATAACCCAGAAAACTCAGAACATCTTTCCCTTGATTTTGAAAAAAGCTGTAATTAAATAGCTTTTGAAATATAATTGTGAAACAAGGCATTTTTCTATATGCATGAGAAGTTGACTCATAGCCCAATCACTTATCCTTAGCCATATGGTTGTGAATAGCTTGCAGCTGACTATGGATTTAATGTTACAATCAGTAAGAACACATTTTCAAAACTCTCAAGAGGAAATTTTGCTCATGATACATGATATGTTTAATTATGATTTATGTAAATCCATATTTAAGAAAACATTAGCTTTCATTATATTTCCAAATTCATATTTAAAGAGAGATAAATTGCTCATCATGTAAGTAATGCATGTGGTAACCTTCAAAATATCTAACCACTCAAGGTATAATATATTACTTACATGTGGATGATTAGGAGGAGTATCAAAAGAAACAAAGTGCATTTCAATGTGACTTAAACAATGAAATCCACAGAGACAACAACAAAAAGTTCTATTTAAAATACATATATATGTATCTTTATAAACATTATTATTATATATGTGTTGGTTTTTATTTTCCTAAGGTAGCTTTGAACAAAGCACTTCAAGTGCAGCTGGGAAAAAATTACAGGTGTTTTCCTATTGAAGGAACAGTGTTGATAAATGTGGTGTAGTTATTTGTTTTCCCCCTTGTTTTATGGATCAATTGTGATCTAAAGAAATGTTTTAAGTCAAGATTGGATTGAAGAGACAGGTACAGGAAGAAAAGATTTGAAATACATGTTAGAAATGGATTGAAGATTTTCTCTGAAACTCAGACAATAAAGTGCTATGGTTCTTTCTAAATCATTTCATCAACTAGTTATGTGCTTCCTCATTTATTTTACTTACCTCAAATTTAAAACATAATAATTTCTAGAATTTTGGAAATCTACCAAGTAACTCAATAAATGATTTAGAAAAGTAGTTAATAAAATATATTAAGTACTTATGTTAGAAATAAAGTTAACTTAAAGAAACATCTAAGTATACTGAAAACTCTATGCTTCAGTAATCATAATGCTGATTATAATGTGATTGTATGGCACTACTGCTTGTATTATTCTGAGACTGCAGTAAGTCTGTAACATAGGATAAAGCAAATGAATACGTTTGTGTCACTTAGAACAAGAATTGTTAACATTGAAAGAAGGAGATATAGAAGTAAGAACAATGAGATTAGGGATGACTAATCTCTAGGAACAGGTTTTTAGATCAGATGCCCGCATCCCACACAGGAGGGTCGGTGTTAGAGTCCCTGCTCTGCTCTTGTTTCCAGCTTCCTGCTGATGCATACCCTTGGAGGCAGCAGTGATGGCTCAAGTGAATACCTTCCCTCTACTCCGGTTCGAGAGAAACCTGGACTGAGTTCTCCATTCCCTGCTTTGGTTCTAACCCAGCCCTGGCTATGGTGGACACTGGGGAGTGAACCAGCAGACAGATCTCTGTTTCTGTCTGTCTGTCTCTGTGTGTTCCCCTTTCTGTCTCTCAAATCAATAAATAAGTAAATATTGAATTGGACATTGAATTGGAAACACTTCTTCATATGTCCTAAAACTAAAGTGTGTACTGTGGCTGTGTCTTCTAACTCATGGAAAACAAATGACAGTGGGGTTCCAGTGTTGGTGTCATTACTTCTGGGCTGTGCAGGGGGAAACTCAAAGAGATCTGCGTGTATTTTTGGTTTTGAAAGGATATGGTGGTACTTCTGGGATGTCCTAGAAACTTCCAGAAGTTCCAGAAGGAACATGAGAACACAGAAATGAGTGACCAAATGGCAGTCTTTGTCCTTGTTACTTATTCCTTGAAAAACACACATGGGGGAGGCTGCGGCAACACAGATGAATCTGAGGTGGCGGAAACGGCTTCCCGGGGCTGCACGTGTTCTGTACGTGATGTAGATGTTTTCTCACCTCTCAGGTAGCAGGAGTGGAGTTCAGGGGGCTTTCTGATCACAATGGTGCTATACTATCTATGGACCTGTGAACACTGGAGTTGGAATTTAAAGTGCCACAGTGTTCAGGGCTTTCTAGCCAGAGTCCAGTGAGTGGGTTACAGCACAGTGCCTGCAACCACACCTCAGCAGATGCCAGGCCAAGAGCTCCCGAGAAAAAACACTGTGCCGCAGAGACGAGTAAAGCCTGAAAAGGCAACGTGAACAGATGGATGCTGAAATCTTGCCGAGGGCATGAGAAAAGGGGGAAGAACAATCAAGAGCAAACATTTAACCAGAAAAAAAAATATTGTTTTAAAATGAAAACAGTGAAAGGACATTGATTAGTTAATTGATGAATTAAAGTTCCTGCCTGCATATCTCTTATACATATAAAAATTGGTAGCACTAGGTGCCTTTAAATATATTCATTCTGTTTCTTCCAGAAGTTATTTGATTTAGGGCAGGCAAAAAGCTTTTCAAAATGAAAATCTACACATGCCACATACCCACTTACACTTCTTACAATTTCCCATTACTCTTGTTATAGCTTTGCAAAATTCTCCATGAGGCCACATGGCACCATCCATCTAGTCCTGCTTTATTTCTATTTTCATATATCACTGTTCTTCATATGTTCACGTCAGTCACATGGGCCTTTGTTCTAATCAAGCATATGCCATTCTTATACCTGACACCACGTCTTTGACTGTGGGGTATCCTTGAAAATTGCATGGTCTTCCTTCATTGGCTACTCTGCCATCAAATCTTGATCTTTATCAGTTTAATTCTTCTGATACTCAAATTGTATTCATTCTGTGTCATCATCTTAGTGCTTGACATGGCCATGCACTTTTGTGTAACAATTTCATGGATTGTTTTCCAGTATGTTTTAATATCTTTTGTTTTATACTTAAGCTCTCCCTCTTTGGGGCCAGCGCTGTGGTATAGCAAGTTAAACTGCCACCTGCAGTTCTGGCTTCCCATATGGATGTCGATTTAAGTTCTGGCTGCTCCACTACTAATGCACCTGGGAAGGCAGTGGAAATTGGACCAAACATCTGCACTCCTGCACTGACATAGGAGACCGGGAAGAATTCCTGGCTGCTAGCTTCATCCCAGCACAGTCGTGACTGTTGAGGCCAGTTGGGGAGTGAACCAGCAGATGGAAGATCTCTCTCTCTCTCTCTCTCCCTCTCTATCTCACCTTCTCTTGCTTTGTAACTCTACCTTTCAAATAAATAAATAAATCTAAAAAAAATCCCCTTTAAATTAAATTGATTTTCTGTCAAAACATTTATTTCAAAAGGAACTGTTCAGTTATTATGAAAAGGAATACTGCTTAAATAAATTCACTTTCCATGAAGAGATAGTTTCAAAAATAATTACTTGGTTATAAACACTGCATGGAAGTTCATGGAGTAAACTGAAAAGAAAGTGGCCTCAGTTCTCCTCCCACAAATTTATCAATGCAAAACCCAAATAAGTCACCCTAGTCACCTGGTCCAGAAACCTTTTCAAGGCTACCTACTTTTATGATCCTACTCTTCTCTGAAATTTTACTCTAAAGGAAATTGTGTTAATGTTACTCATTTCCCCTATTTTATTATACTTTATGAGGTTAGAGTTATATATGCTCCATCTTTAATTATGATACAGTGGTAGAAGACTATATATAATCTTTAATTATTTTAAGTTATTAAAAATAGCTTCTGCTCTCTTGAAGCAAGAGAGATATTTTATTTAGAAAAATAAGAAGTCACTAATGTTTTCTATCACCCTAGACAATTCACATCACCATGGGTAGAAAATCAAACTTAATGAATCAATGGCAATTCGTCCCTCATTTAAATGGACAATTTACATAATGCTTGTCCCAATAACCAAAACAATTTCATGATAATCATGTCATGTTACTCAGGCAAAGAACATTAAAAGGAGAAATGATATTCTGTGGAAGTAATTATAACCATGACAATACTGATCCTACACACATATAACATAGCATAGTAGACCAATATAGCAATTTTAATAATAGATCTTAAAATCTTTAACTCTTTTTGTAGATTGCCAATTGATTTGAATTGCTTTTTGTTTTTAGTAACCTCAGTTAACCATACTTTCTCTCAGTTGGTACTGTTAATACATTATTGGCTTCATCTGTTTACAGAGCCATCCCAAAGTACTGAATACAATAGAAGTGGCTGGATATGCACATATGGTATGTCCACATGAGGAAATTTTATTAAGAGTTTTATTTTAAATGGCTTCTAGATAAGATTGTCCATAAATTTAAGCTGCTAAAATCAATCAAAGATATATTTTAATTTGTGTGACCTGAATCTGTGTATCATATGTTTTAAACTTGTTGGTAGAAAGAAACTAAAAACATTTTATATGGTTGTGCTTAAGTTTACTGGTTAAACAAACTACACCATGTTAGATATTTAAGAGGTGTTTCCAAATACATGATTCTTAAAATTTATAGAAGGCATTGGACCTTCTGGTAAATGTTTTCTTAAGTTGTTATCTAATGGTTGAAACGGTTTGCTAAGTATTCATGTGATATTGCTATTGTCAGCAAGCGATCTAGGACTTGCTCCCTCATTTCTCTATTCTAAGCCCAACTTGTTCTTTCATTTCTCTATTCTCTTCAAGGTAGGAAAGTAATTCTATTATGAAGGAATCTGTAGGACGCACAATTTAATCTTTAGACCTTATAAAAGAGATGGGTAACATTTTTCTGTAATAGCATAGCCAAAATAAGAACTTAAATAATAATCTCATAGCTAGATTCACTTCGCCATCAGCGAAGTATACAGTAAGTAGAAAAAACCTCCCTTTCAGACCAAAGGGAAAGAAAGTTTTAAAGTGAACATGCCTGTGACTATAGACTTGTAGTTCAGGCCACCGAAGATTAGAGATGGGACTTGGGCACTCCCTTGACTTGCATCCTCTGGTCTGCTTTAACAAAAACCAGGAGGAAAAGAAAGCTAGGCATCAGAAGCAATGGGTGGCAGGCCTATTAATGGCTGATCTGTACAGTGATCTGCCCTCAAGGAGACCCAACAGGCCAGTCCACTGCAGTGGCTTTCAAAGTGGTAAGCCTGGGCTTCAGCAGAAGTCAGCTTGTGAAGAGCCCTGGCAGCTCTGCCAAGAGTTGGATCACTGGAAATGGACCTGCCCTGGAGTCGAAGGATGCCCAGGTCAGAGCCACAGATCTTATTGGCTCTAAGCTGAAAAGCCCTTCACTCAGCCCAACTTCCAAAGTGACCATTGCAGCTGAGGGTTTGGTCAAGTAGGGTCAGCAACATTGCAGGCAGAACTGTAAATTTCTTGTTAGAGATGCCACCTGCCTTTACTTGGCCAGCTCTCCTCCCAGGCCAGCCAAGTAATGAAAGTCAACAGAGTGCCTTCCCCTAGGAGGTTCACACCTCCCTTAGGATATACTCCATGTGAAGAGATAGGTAGGTCTGGGCCTCTTAACTTACAAGGCCTAAAGCCCAACAGATTATTATCAAGCCCCTTCTATCAGGTTCTATTTGCCTCTCAATCAGAAAACTTAATTGTAGCTTAGACAGCACCTTTCTTAGCTCCTCTAATAATGACTCTGTCCTTTGTTCTAGACCCTGTCTAGGGCACTTGGGCCTCATTCCTTTGTAATCATAACCTCTACTCTACCACCAATGGCTCTACTCCCAACCTGTGTGTACTGATGGTCCTCTTCCCCACTTACTGCTGTATAATTGTTCAAACCTGGTAAATGCCACTCTTAGGATCATTGGTTACTATCCTCACTCTGTCTTTTATGACGTTGTCTAAATATGATCAGAGTCGGCAAACTTGGAAGGCTTCCATAGCCTTGGCAACTCATGACGACAGCCTAGGGTGGTTACTGGCGCCATAAACTAGAGTGTCAATTTGTTGGGTCAACAACAGGAGCCACTGTGCACTTGCTCCTCATGTGGGATCTCTGTCCTTAATGTGCTGTACATTTTGATTTAATGCTATAACTAGTACTCAAACAGTATGTTTCACTTTGTGTTTCTATGTGGGTGCAAACTGTTGAAATCTTTATACAAAATGATCTTTATATAAAGAGAATTGAAAATGAATCTTGATGCAAATGGAAGGGGAGAAGGAGCGGGAGAGGGGAGGGTTGTGGGTGGGAGGGAAGTTATGTGAGGGGGAAGCCATTGTAATCCATAAGCTGTACACTGGAAATTTATATTCATTACATAAAAGTTAAAAAAAAAAGAAAAAAAAAAGAAAAAAAAACTCAACATAAAAAAAAATACTGATCTTACTGGCTTTCAAGTTTTGTTGTCTAAGTTTCTTAATTTTAATATCCTTATTATACTGGTGAATAGATAATTGCCCTTTCCTATAGTCTATTCACAATTTTAGTGATCAAGTAAATTTATTATTTTTTTATATAATAAATGCATGTTTATAATACCATTTAGTGAAATATTCTCTGGAGATTGATTTGTGAAAATTTAATCTGGAAAAATCCGATAAATATCACAATTTTTTTTCTTCTATTAGACCAAAAAATAGTCCCCAAGTATTTTAGTAATACCTTATGTTTCCTCAATTTTAACAAAAAAAAAAAGTAAAATTAAATCCATCCTAGATGAAAGCATGATTTAATAGATCAAGTGCACCTCCTTAAATCAGTTACTAAAATTAAACAAACCTCGGTATGAGCAGCATATGTTTTATCATTTTTAAAAGTTTATTTCATTATTTTTATGTATTTGAAAGGCAGAGTGACAGAGAGATTTCCCATCTACTAGTTCACTTCTCAAATGGCCATAGCAGCCAAAGCTAGGAGACTGGATGCAGGAATTCCATCTGTATCTCCTTGGTTGATGCCAAGGACCAAACTCTCGAGCCCTCCTCCACTGCCTCCCATAGTGCACATTATCAGAAGGCTGGGTCAGATGCAGAGGCTGAACTTGACCCCAGGTGCTGTGAAATAGGATGGAGGCATCCTGAGTATTAACCCACTGAGCCACACACACCCTGAAGCAGTGTTTATTAAAAACAAACAGCATCACTTCAAGGCGTTGTTTACATTTTTATATTGCATAATATCTAGTTATATTGTCTATGAATACATATTTATGGACATATTTACTTAAGGTAATTTTTTAAACCATTAAACAAAAGACTAGAAGAGATTCGTTTAAAAAAATCTTGCTTTGATGGAATTAAGGCATACAATTAAAAACTAAACACCTGTTCTTTCACTTATACCTGAAAATGCTGATTCTGAAATACTGCCCAATTTGACACAGCTATGACACTGGAAATAATCATATAAATTCTGATTCCTTTAAAAAAACAAATTTTAAATTGTTACTTCAATAACTAAGAAGGTAAAATCATCTCAATAATAAAGATTTTCCTTATAAATTCTAATATTTTTTAAGAATTCTGAAACTTACAGACAAGTTGCACATGTAATACAAAGGAATATTTCCAATTTGATGTTAAATTGCAGAGATGAGGGGCCAGCATTGTGGTTTAGCAGATTAAGCTGCTTTCTACCATATTGGTGTCCCATATGGGCGCCAGTTTGAGTCCCAGCTGCTCCACTTCTGATCCAGCTCCTTGATAATGTACCCAGAAAAGCAGTAGAGGATGGCCCAAGTGCTTGGACCCCTGCATCCACATGAGAGACCCGATGAAGCTCATGGTTCCTGGCTTTGGACCAGCCTAGGTCAGGCCACTGCAGCCATTTGGGGAGTGAACCAGTGGATGAAAGACCTCCCTTCCTGTCTCTCCCCCTCTCTTTCTGTGACTCTGTCTTTCAAAAAAATCTTTAAAGAATTGCGGAGATGAAGGATTCTTAGCTTATAATATTTTCTTGCAAATAACACTTTGATAAATATTTCATGACAATTGGAAATTAATGTTGACATATTATGTAAAACCCACCCTTTGTTTTTACCAAATGTCTCTAATGATTTTTGTAGCAAAAGCTCCAGGTCAGAATCACAAATTAGTTTTAATTATAATCATCATCTTTCTTTTTTCTCAATTTTGATTGATTCTTTAGTTTCTTCCTTGACTATTTTGACCTTGACATGCTTGAGAGAGAGAGAGACAGATCTACCATCCACTGGTTCACTTCCCAAATGCCTGCTTAGAGGGGTTTGGGCCAGACAAACCCGGGAGCCTGCAACTAAATCTGGGCTGTCAAGTGAGTGACTGGCACTCAACTATTCAAATCATCATCTGCTGCCTCCCAGGGTTCACATTAGCAGGAAGCTCAATTGGGACTAGAGCTGACAGTTGAAACCAAAGATGCCAATACAGGATATGTGGACATCCCAAGCATTATCTTAACCACTGCATCAAATATCCACCTCAAAAAGAGAATTTCTTGAAAACATAATGAATTGTCTTCTCTTGGATTCCAAAAGATAGCAGAGCCTGAGACCAAGAGTTGGGTGAAGGTAATTTGACTAGTAAAGTATTCCATGATAAAGGAGTGATGGACTTTGGAACTAGAGAGAGGTAGAAGGAAGAAAGCTACAAAAATTTGCAAAATCTAGTACTTGATCCTCTGGACCCTGATTAATAGATATGAACAATACATGTGACAATTGCCCGTCTTAAACCTGGAAACAAGGAAGGTTAATTCACTAGCTCCTTTGTACCATTGGTCATAGAGGTCCTCATGAAGTGTTTGTATCCTCATACTTGCAGTTCTTAATTATATACACTTGAGATCTAAGCTGGTTTCATGTGTTCCAAACAGTTTTTAAGGGAAGTTCTCACTATTGAATAACTGAGTGGTAAGGCAAATCACTGACCTCTTCCTGTTCTTTAAGTTTCTATTGCTTAGTGGCAGTGAAGGAGAAACTCCAATCAAACTAATCAGAAGGCAGTTTGGGATGATGAATTTTGTTTACAGAAAAACTAGTGAAGCTGCACGGGTCAGAAAATAAATCATCATCTAGTAAAAAAGTTAGTTGAAAGTACAATTTCTCTGTCGATATCAAGCAGAACATCTTTCAATAATTTTAGCAGATTTTACATTTTCTGCCATCTGTTTAGAACAAACGTAGTGCTGATGTCTAACAAGCAAATGCACAACATTTTTCACATGTAGATTTTCCTAAGTCATAAAATGTCTTTAGCCAACATTATAATGGTTCACTGACGATGGTCAGACATTGGGCTTCAGGAACAGTTCTCAGAAGAGAATTTGCTTGTTGTTTGCGTAATACTCCCAATACTCAACTCCAACCAACTCATCTTCCAGACCCATAGTAGAATTGTACTCCTATCATTGTGCTTGGAAGTGACTTAGTGCCTAGTTTTGATTAATGAGTCAAATATTTAATTGCTGAAGTCAGAACTTAGCACTTTTTGCTAGAACAGGAACTTTGAGACTTCTGTATTCCTCTGACAGGGAGCCAACATGATGATGTGCAACAGTGGTCACTTCATCATCCTAAGTCTCTGAGTGACTGCAATAAGCAAAGGCCCCATGACAGACATACAACATGTGTAAGACATAAATTTTTGTTGGTTTAAATCTATGAAACACTGAAGGGTATTTGTTACTTCAGTAATCCTCAGCTCGAATCCACATCACCTATGATTTTCAAAGTAGGTTTCTATCCCTAAGAGTATAGAACTTTGTTCTGTAGAGATTCAGTTGGTATATTATTTTGATGCAGAGATACGTTGTGTCAAGCACTCCAATTTTGGATTAATTTACTATCTAAAAAAGCACCTATCTGTCTTTATTCACGTACGCCAGCTTCTTGTTTCCTACCATCAAGACAGGTTATATTATTGAATGACAGGATTACAGAAGTCTTTCTTTATGTGTGGTCTGCCATGAATACCATAATTAAGGAACCTGCTTATGAAAAAATGCAGTTTGTCCCATATCTCACCATAGACCCATTGTATCTGAGTTATAAGAAGGCTATGGGGCCAGTGCTGTGGCACACTAGATTAATTCTCTGCCTGCGGCGCCAGCATCCCATATGGATGCAGGTTCTAGTCCCGGTTGCTCCTCTTCCAGTTCTGCTCACTGCTGTGGCCTGGGATAGCAGAATTTGGCCCACCTTCTTGGGCCCTGCACCCGCATGGGAGAACGGGAGAAAGCACCTGGCTCCTGGCTTCGGATCGGCGCAGCTCCAGCTTCCTTCAACAGAAGGAAGACCTTTCTCTTACTGTCTGTAACTCTACCTGTCAAATAAATAAATAAAATCCTTTAAAAAAAGGCTGCAACTGTACAGAAAATCTATATCTCAAACAAGTTTCTCCAGTCATTTCTAGCCCACAGAAATATTTGAGAATTGCAGATTACAGAATATATTATCCAAACAATCATCATATTTATTTAGAACATTGTAGTACCTGCCAACTCGTGTAATTTCCATTACAAAGAGAACTGGTGATTTACAAACCTATAAATATTTGACAGTAAACAGTATTTTAGATGCTAAATTTGCCATTAGTTTTTTTAACAGTCATAAAATCTTAGAGCAATTTTTGTCTGATTAAACTTTATGCTTGTAAACTGAATTATTAAACTGTACCTCTGTGTTTTTCTGCATCATAGGCTTCAAAATAGTGACCAAGCAGAGTTTACCTAAAAATGGTATCAAATCTGTTGTAGAGTGACAGATTCATGTTTTCTTCAGCTCAGAGTTTCAGAAAACTCAACAACCCTGTTGTTTTCTTTGTATAAGAAATATCATAATACGTTGCACCTGGAACCCATTTTCAGAAATATTTTAAGGACTACAATGTGATGGGAACATCCAAACTTTTACTGTGTTGCTATTGTAACGTCAGAAGAAGGATTTTCTTTCCCAATATAAATCAGGATAGATTTTATCAGAATTCCGTCACACATGTGCAGCTCCACATTGCTGCCATCTTAATGGCATCTTTTCAAATCATCATTAACAAGGGAATGAGTGGCCAGTGAAATTTCCTCAGTGAGAAAATAGTTGTTTGTGCTGACGTATTTTCCAATTTTGTTAGAATGCCATAATAGACACAAAAATATAGTTTTTAAATGTATATTATTTGTGGCCATGCTAAGAAATTTCAAAAAACAGTAATCAGTATTTACATATCTACTTGAATAAAAATTGCAAACCACTCTACGTCAATGACAGTGCTCTTATAAATATCCCAGAATAACCTCCCTGATATTTATGTCACTTTCTAGTGTAAGCATTTGATAGTTAACAATATATTTTTAGTAGCAAGTACCCTGCATAAATTGTGTTATTTATTCTTTATCAAGATTCTTTGGGTATGTACTTTATACATGGGAAAACTAAGGATTTGAGAAGTTAAGCAAAGTTTCCAGTTAATTTATTTGCTCACTAATTAGTATAATGGGAAACTTTCATATGTTCAGACTGGACACTGAAAGAGAATTATTCAAGATGATTATTGATGATTTATATTTGCAGTTCTAATGCTACGTTTTATACATAAGTGTACAAGTACAAAGAAAAATGGTACAAGTATAGGTACATTATGGATAAATGTAATTTTAGCTGTAACTTGAAGGAACATTGACCATTCAATACTAATTCATCATTTGATTATTTATTGATTTATTCTTCCTAACATAATCCAATATGTATCAACTGTCTGGTATAGAGATCTTTCCTCAGGGGTTTTATAATCCCAAGGGTTAGTAATCAGTGAAAGTAAACATTACTGTCAAGCATAATTAATATCTATTGAATGTTGCCTAGTGGTAGGAAGTACAGAAAATGAGGAGCAGCTGTGGATTAGGCATGCTATAGGTGAGTGGAAAGAATGAAATTTAAATTACAGTGCTATGAAAGGTGCTATTGAGGGTAAATAATATTGAACAAAGACTTAAAACAGATGAGGAGGAATTAGTTCCATGAAATTTTTAAATATCTGACCATGGATTGGTGTTTAGCCTAGCAGTTAAGACACTGCTTAAAATGCCCAAATCCTAGATTGGTTTGCCTAGGCTCAAAACCTAGCTCTGACTCTTGAGTTCAGCTTCGTGTCAATAAAGACCCTGAGGGTCAGTAGTGATTGTGCAAGTAAGTGAGTTCCCTGCCACTCATGTGGGAGATCTCTATTGAGTTCCTGGTTTCCTGTTTCTACTTGGTCCAGTCCCAACTGTTGAAGGCATTTAGGTAATAAACCAGCAGGTGGGACCTCTCTCTTTCTCTGTCACTAATAAATAAATAGCCCTATATAAGTAAGGAAAAATATAGAGATATTTAAATACTAATTTCCTGGCCGGCACCGTGGCTTAACAGGCTAATCCTCTGCCTTGCGGCGCTGGCACACCGGGTTCTAGTTCTGGTTGGGGCACCGGATTCTGTCTCGGTTGCCCCTCTTCCAGGCCAGCTCTCTGCTATGGCCCGGGAAGGCAGTGGAGGATGGCCCAAGTCCTTGGGCCCTGCACCCGCATGGGAGACCAGGAGAAGCACCTGGCTCCTGGCTTCGGATCAGCGCGATGCGCTGGCCGCAGTGGCCATTGGAGGGTGAACCAGCGGCAAAAAGGAAGACCTTTCTCTCTGTCTCTCTCTCTCACTATCTACTCTGCTTGTCAAAAAAAAAAAAAAAAAGTATAAATACTAATTTCCCTATTTCAATAATACTCATATGATTTTTCCCACTAAATCTCCCCAAAATAATGATGCAGCTTGCAAAAAAATCATTATAAGGGTTACACGCTGTGTAAATGTGAAGCTTTCTAGATTCTCTAGCATATGGTCAGGGATTTAACAATTACTGGCTGTGTTTCATGTCTCCCACAAGTCTGACAAACAAAGTCTTGAATCCAACAGATTAAAATTATGTTCTTCCTAAGAGTATATTCATTTATACTAAAACATCACTTTATATAATTATTTTTTGATGATTTGGGAGAATTCCACAGAGAACTTTTTTTTTCTCTAATTTCTGATTTGGAATTTCACATGTTACAAATTTCCTTTGGTACATTTAAAATTTTATGTACATGTACCTTGCCCCAAATTGATTTTTTTAAGAAATTACTGTGTCTTAGACAACTTACTAAATATGTTAGCATTTGAACTTCTTCCATGAACTAAGTGAAAATATATTTCCTTTATTTTTAATTTTTTTTCAGATAACATATTTAAAGTATAATAGTCAAAAATTTAATGGTTGCCCTAAATAAAGGATCTAACAAATAAAAAGTAAAAATATGATAGTCCAGTAGGAAAGTAGGCAAGGAAAATCAATCATTCCTATTGGGAAATTCATAGACTTTACATAATAATTCAATGACACAATAGGATTATGCTTTACACTGGCCAGAACTACAATAAACTATTTGAAATGAATGGAATACTTAATTTGTAATTTCTACTGGAGATTAGTTTCTAGAACAAAAAGAATATTTTTCAAATACACATTTATTTTCAAGAAACAGACATACATGGAGACAGAGGGTGATGGGGGAAGAATCCCCCATCCATTAGTTCACTCCCCAAATGGCCACAAAAGCCCTGACCAGGCTGGAGAAATTAAATCCTGGTCCTCCTCTTGAATGGTAGACCCCAACTACTTGAACTATATCACTGCTTCTCAGAATCTGCAAGGGCCAGAAGCTGGAGTCAAGAGCCAGAGGGAAATATCGAACCTAGCCACTCTGATACGGGACATGAGCATCCTAACATCTTAACCACTAGACCAAATATCCACTCCCTCCCAAATTTTTTTTTTTGACAGGCAGAGTTAAACAGTGAGAGCGAGAGACAGAGAGAAAGGTCTTCCTTCCGTTGGTTCATCCCCCAAATGGCCGCTACGGCCAGCGTGCTGCACCAATCCGAAGGCACGAGCCAGGTGCTTCCTCCTGGTCTCCCATGCCGGTGCAGGGGCCAAGGACCTGGGCCATCCACCACTGCCTTCCCGGGCCACAGCAGAGAGCTGGACTGGAAGAGGAGCAACCGGGACATAATCTGGCGCCCCAACAGGGACTAGAACCTGGGGTGCTGGCGCCGCAGGTGGAGGATTAGCCTAGTGAACCACGGCACCAGCCAAAAATGGTTGTTTTTAATCTTAAATTTTATCATGACGTATATTTGGCTATTGATGAAAATATTGCTTTTGGTTTCCTAATGTTAAGGTAGGAATTTCTGTCAGTGAATAAAAATAAAAGGCAATGAGTCATAAAAATCAACACTGAGGCAAAATGTTTATAATACTTATCATATTTTCATAAGCAAAGACCTCAACATGACAGATGTGAAAGGACAGCTGTACTAGCGAGTATTTCTTATAATGTTTCTTAAATTAAAAACTAATTTTTCTGATATCTTATAAAATAGAAGTTTGATAACAGAGCAGCATACTACTTATAACTGTGTTCCTTACAATATTTTTCAAGAAAACAAACAGAATTTTGGTTGCCTGTTAGAAGTGCCATAAGTTAAATTCATAAAATAATGCCAGTGATGTCTCTAAATGCATTCTGCATTATCTTATGAAATTGATTTGCAAATTATTAACTTACAAATTGAGATATATTTGACTCCTTAAAAGATCTATCACAGGTTTTCTTTAGGGAGACTTTGTTTTTTCTTTCAACATTCAAATTAAACTCATTTTTCTCTTCACTAACCACTTCCGTTTTTCTTCCTGTAACTGTTTATGAGTACAATGGTGTTTTATCAATCAGGTGCTAATACTTGAAGATATAGAAATAGAAATGGAGGCAAATATTCAGCACAGCAGTTAAGCTGTCATTTGGGTTGCTGCATTTCACATCACTGTGCCTGAGTTCAAATTCCAGTCCACTTCCAATTCCAGCTTCCTGCAAACGTGCAACTCAGATGTGGCAGGTGATGGCTCATGCACTTGAATCCCTACCACTCATCTGGAACATGGATTCTGTTCTAGGCTTCTGGCTTTGGCCTGGGTCCACTACAGTTGTTGTGGACATTTGGCGAATGAAGTGGATGGAAAATCTCTCTCTCTCTGCCTCTGTTTGTCTGCCTTTCAGATAGAAAGAAAGAAAGAAGGAAGGAAGGAAGGAAGGGAGGGAGGGAGGGAGGGAGGGAGGGAGAAAGAAAGAATCCTCATGTAATGCTGTGGTAGAACACTTGGTAGAGCAACTTGGCAACATTTACTACAGTTGAGATACTGCATTGGCAATTCCACTTCTATGTATTTATTCAAAAATGCAAGTGAAAGAAAGAGAGAAGAAAGAAATAAAAAGAAAGAAGAAAGTCAGAAGGAAGGAAAGAAGGAAGGAAGGAAAGAAGGAAGGAAGGAAGGAGAAAAAAATACAGTTAAGTTACTGTTAGAATATTTATTTTTGTGTAGTATGCTTTATAAATAACAGCAGTGAAAGATACAAAAGCCAAATTGTAAATCAATTTATACCTGACATTGGTTGTCCTCAGTAAAAATGGTTGTTGCTTTCCATTTATTTTTTGGATTAAGAGTTAATGTAATTTTTAAAATTGCTCAAAATAAAAATGAGTCCCCAAATTTTAATGATAATAAAACAATAATAGTGAAATATTACAGTTACTTTATAAAAAAATTCAAGGGAGGAAAAATTTTTAAATGAAAATTATACTGTAAATAAGACATATTGAGCTTTGTAGACTTTACTATATGTCAACAGTATCTTTAGGCACTAGACTAGAATTCTTTGGAGGAACCTCAAGGAATTTCTGAAAGAAAAAAATTAGTGAAAAACTATAGGGAATTGTCAATGACTTTGAAATAAGAACACATGAAGATAAATTATCCTATTGTGATTATTCCAGATAGAATATTTGAGAGATAAATTCTAAGTGATATTTCTTTTTTTTTTAAAAGATTTATTTATTTATTTGAAAGTCAGAGTTACACAGAAAGTGAAGGAGAGGCAGAGAGAGGACTTCCATCTGCTGGTTCACTACACAATTGGCCACAACGGCCAGAGCTGTGCTGATCTGAAGCCAGGAGCCAGGAGTTTCTTCCAGGTCTCCCATGTGGTGCAGGGGTCCACGGATTCGGGCCATCCTCCACCGCTTTCCCAGGCCATAGCAGAGAGCTGGATCAGAAGTGGAGCACCCGGGACTTGAACCAGTGCCCATATGGGATGCCAGCACTGCAGGCGGCAGCTTTACCAGCTGCACCACAGCACCGGCCCCATAAGTGTTATTTCAATGTGTGATAGAAATATATAACAATAACAATCATTATCTCATAGTCTATTTGGCTTATAGGCCTGGAACAATACAAATCTGAGCAAAAGCAATCTTTTTTATTTTTTAATAGTTTTTAATTTTTTTTTATTTAATGAATACATTTTTACATAGATACAGTGATTCTTTAGGGATACAGTGATTCTTTCCCTCATGCCCCCCACCTGCTCCCTTCCCACCTCCCATTCCCTCTCCCATCTCCTTCATTATGGATCATTTTTAGTATGTCTTTATATACAGAGGACCATCCCTATGCTAATCATAGAGTTCAACAATTTGCCCCCACGCCCACACACAATCTATAGAGTACAGTTTGGGGAGAGAATTTGCAGTTGATTCTCATATTGCAATTAAATAGGGAAAGAAGTCCTACTTGGGGAGCAAGTGTACATTGACTACTATTGTTCCTTTAACAATTAACACTCTTTTTTTTTTATGACATCAGTGATCAACTGAGGCTCTTGTCGTGAGCTGCCAGGGTTATGGAGGCCTTTTGTGACCGTGGACTCCGTCGTTATTTGGACACAGCCATAAGCAAAGAGGGTGTTCTCCCCTCCCTTCTGAGAAGAGTGTCTCCTTTGCAAAAGCAATCTTAATACCAGATATGTTATGATGTAAGAGGTTGAAATTATATACTGTAAGAATCAACTAAGAGAAATGAAATAACATCTCTGGTAGAATAAATGTGATTCCATTTCATACAGTTCTGAGCACAATCTTGGATTGAATTGCATGCCAAACTCTACACATTTAAATGTTCTATGTGATGGAGTTTGCTGCCTCATTTATTGCTGTGCGAATTGCAAATAAAGTACTTTATTTTACCAAAATAAAATATTCTGTATGGCTGGTAGTTCTTCCAGATCTTTAAAAAATCTCTCGTCAGTTCCTTTCGGCCGGAGCCGCCATCTACCAGTAATTCGCCAAGATGACGAACACAAAGGGAGAGAGGCGAGGTACCCGGTACATGTTCTCCAGGCCTTTCAGAAAACATGGAGTTGTTCCTTTGGCCACATACATGCGCATTTACAAGAAAGGTGACATTGTGGACATCAAGGGAATGGGTACTGTTCAAAAAGGAATGCCCCATAAATGTTACCATGGAAAAACTGGAAGAGTCTACAACGTTACCCAGCATGCTGTTGGCATTGTTGCAAACAAACAAGTGAAGGGCAAGATTCTTGCCAAGAGAATAAATGTGTGTATTGAACACATTAAGCACTCTAAGAGCCGAGATAGCTTCTTGAAACGTGTGAAGGAAAATGATCAGAAAAAGAAGGAAGCCAAAGAGAAGGGTACCCGGGTTCAACTAAAGCGTCAGCCTGCTCCACCCAGAGAAGCCCACTTTGTCAGAACCAATGGAAAGGAGCCTGAACTGCTGGAACCCATTCCTTATGAATTCATGGTGTAATAAATGTAAAATAAATAAATAAATAAGAGCTAAAAAATCTCTCGTCAGAACAATACTGAAAGATTTCAGTTCAAATCCATGAGTTACACCTTCCTTTCCAGTACTGCAAGAGGTAAATGTGAAAAACTCCTATGCCATCTTTGAAAAGCAGTATCTATGAAAACGCGTTCCCCAGAAACTATTGGTACAATAATTTGTACCAATACACAGAGTCTCCTAGATAATATTATCTGGAGATTAGCTACTTGTTTTTGGTTTTATCAGAATTAACTCCATATTCATTTATGAATTGTCTGCTTAATAAGAGAGCATATCGATGTCCGGTCCTAAACTACATAAAAGAAAAACAGAAAGTGCTCTGGTGCAGTCGGTTAACCCCCTATCTGCAAGCCAGCCTTCCAAGTAGGTGCCCATTTGAGTCCCTGCTGCTCCACTCTCCATGAAGTTCCCTGCTAATGCTCCTGGGAAAGCAACAGAAGATGGTCCAAG
The DNA here is from genome assembly GCF_033115175.1 of Lepus europaeus. Lineage (NCBI taxonomy): Eukaryota > Metazoa > Chordata > Mammalia > Lagomorpha > Leporidae > Lepus > Lepus europaeus. The sequence goes on from NC_084827.1 coordinate 131,104,968, forward strand.
TGTTTGGGCCCTTGTACCCACGTGTGGACTGGATGAACCTTCTGGCTCCTGGCTTCTTTCTGGCCCAGCCCTGACCCATGCAGCCCTGTAGGGCATGAACCAGCAACTGGAAGATCCCTCTATCCTTCTCTGTCTTTTCCCCTTTCTTCCCCTCTGTTTGTAACTCTGCTTTTCAAATAAATAAATAATAAATAAATAAAAAGATAATAGTTTTCTGATAATATTTTATGCAATTAAGAACAAATAAAACTAGGCATAAAATGCACAGATTGAGAATTTCAGAATAAGATAAGTCTGTGTATCTGTGTACTGTAAGTAAGAAGTTGTATTGAGACACTGGCTATTTAAAGGAAGCATGAACAAGATTTGGAAGATACGAATTTCCAAACAGGAAAGGATATAATCAATGAAACATAGGTAGGAGCAATTAATAAACAAAGTTAAATAATTAAAACATCATATAAATTTAGATAAATGGTAAACAGAGATTAATTTCAATATATATTGTGTGTTACATTGGGAGAAGCAATTCTCTTTTCCTTTATATCTTTTCAATAGCTAATCGTGGGTGATATTTATTATCATGGTGGTGACAGTAGAATGATATACTGATAGAATTTGTAATAAATTTGGAATTGAGAATGTGTTTACTTGGGATTCAAGGCACTAATAATTTGACAGATCAGGAACATTAAGAGACTACCACAGTGTTGTGAAGTCTAGCAATAATAGATGACATATGATTGTCACTTTACATTGCTTTGAAAGTGCTAATGTAAGTCTTGAAATTTTCAGTACTATTTAAATTGTGTTTTAAAAAATGTCATTTTCAATAGACTAATTTCAGCTCCCTTAGATTTAAACCCAGTAATATGTAAAAAACTAGAAGATAGGTCTGTGAATGTTTTTACCATAAAGAAAAGTTTATTGTTTGAGGAGACAGATATATTTACCGTGGTGGAACATCTCAATGTTCCAATGCAGACATGTATTGAAATATCACATGGTGCAGCTGGTGGTGTGGTGTACTGAGTAAAGGTGCCACCTGCAGTGCCAGCATCCCATATGGGTGCCTGTTTGAGTCTTGGCTGCTCTACTTCCAATCTAGCTCTCCACTATGGCCTGGGAAAACAGTGGAAGATGGCACAGATCCTTAGGCCCATGTATCCATGAGGGAGACCCAGAAAAACTCCTGGTTCTTGGCTTCAGATAGGCCCATCTCCCGTTGTTGCAGCCATTTGGGGAGTGAACCAATAGTTGGAAGACCTTTTACTCTGTCTCTCCGTATCTCTGTGGCTATGCCTTTCAAATAAATAAATAAAATCTTTAAAAAAATCACACAGTATTCCATAACATATACAAAGTTTATGTGTGTTATTTGTCATTCTTTATATTTAAAAATATTTCTTAATTCTGTGTAAAAGTTACACCATGTGACAAAATAAAGAGTATATTTTTTTCATAAAGAATCTGGGCTGGCGCCGTGGCTCACTAGGCTAATCCTCCGCCTGCAGCACCAGCACCATGGATTCTAGTCCTGGTTGGGGCACTGGATTCTGTCCCAGTTGCTCCTCTTCCAGTGCAGCTCTCTGCTGTGGCCTGGGAAGGCAATGGAGGACGGCCCAAGTGCTTGGGCCCTGCACCCGCATGGGAGACCAGAAGGAAGCACCTGGCTCCTGGCTTTGGATCAGTGCAGCGCGCCAGCTGTGGCGGCCATTTCGGGGGTGAACCAAAAGAAGGAAGACCTTTCTCTTTGTCTCTCTCTCTCTCTAACTCTGGGTGTCAAAAAATAAATAAAAATAAAAAAAATCAGTGAAAAATTATATGTCTAACTACATAAGGAAAATATCCAAGAATGGGGTCTTCTTAGATTAAAATAATTATTAACCTGGTAAATGCCACTCTTAGGATCATTGGTTACTATCCTCACTCTGTCTTTTATGACCTTGTCTAAATATGAGCAGAGTCGGCAAACTTGGATGGCTTCCATAGCCTTGGCAACTCATGACGACAGCCTAGGGTGGTTACTGGTGCCATAAACTAGAGTGTCAATTTGTTGGGTCAACAACAGGAGCCACTGTGCGCTTGCTCCTGATGTGGGATTTCTGTCCTTAATATACTGTACATTTTGATTTAATGCTATAACTAGTACTGAAACAGTATGTTTCACTTTGTGTTTCTATGTGGGTGCAAACTGTTGAAATCTTTATACTAAATTGATCTTCTGTATATAAAGAGAATTGAAAATGAATCTTGATGTGAATGGAAGGGGAGAGGGATCGGGAGAGGGGAGGGTTGCGGGTGGGAGGGAAATTATGGGAAGGGGAAGCCATTGTAATCCATAAGCTGTATACTGGAAATTTATATTCATTAAATAAAAGTTAAAAAAAATAAAAAAAATTATTATGTATGAATTATTAATGAAGTACTCTAGATTTTCCACTTAAGTTCTACAAAAAAATCTGACTTCAAAACTTGCTTTCTAGAGTGCGCTTGTTAGAAAAAACAAATTATGAGAATAAATCATATTTATCAGTATAAAGATAGAACAATGTTAATAAAGAGGAAATAATTTTGTTTCTATAAGAATAGTATGGCAAATAATATTGCTCAGGAAATAATTTATTCTGGATATTTGAAACCATAGGTAAAGAAAAAAATTAATATCTGGTTAAATAAATGCACTTTTCTTGAAGGAAGAAAACATGTCTGAAATGCACTGACAATGTGACAAATAGAGTATCTGAGTTCCACTGCATTGAAATTGTATTTCTGGGGCTGGGGCCGTGGCGAGTAGGTTAATCCTCCACCTGCAGCGCTAGCATCCTATATGGGTACCAGTTCTAGACCTGGCTTCCCCTCTTCCAATTCAGCTCTCTGCTACTCTGCTGTGGCCTGGGAAAGCAGTGGAAGATGGCCCAAGTCCTTGGCCCCTGCACCCAAATGGGAGACCTGGAGGAAGCACCTGCCTCCTGGCTTAGGATCAGCACAGCTCCGGCCATTGTGGCCATCTGGGGAGTGAACCAATGGAAGGAAGACCTTTCTTTCTGTCTCTACCTCTCACTCTCTGTAACTCTATCTCTCAAATAAATAAAAAAAAATCTTTAAAAAATTTGTATTTATTGCAAGGCAAGGGTTTTATATAATCATTACTGAGATCATACACATATCTTTATTTGTTCACCACAGGTTCTAAAATGTGAATGAATGTAACTCACTATGAATATACCTGAAATATGCACCATTTTTTAGGTCTGATTATGTTAATTCTCTGTATTTAACAAAGACATAGCTTGGGTTACTTTAGGTGGTGGGGCTCTATTTTAGGGATTCACGGGGTTGTTAGGCCGTCTGGGGAACAATCTGACTGGCATATTCAGCCCACAAGGTTGCTGAAAATTTTAAGATACCATGGAAATTTGGAAAACTGAGCTTCAACTCAGAGTTTTTAAATATTCCATGTTATCTACTTTCTATCTTCTTTTCCCTAATTACTGTCTTTGCCCCTGAGTTCTGAACTGGATTGAAAACAGAGTAGTTGGGACCCCAACTGGCACTACAATATGGGATGTGGGCATCCCAAGTGGTTTAATTTGTTCCTTCCAACTCCTGCCCCAACAATCTTGAAATATATTTCTTTGGTTTCTAGCCACCTAATATGCTATATTTGTATTGCTCGGTTTATGCAACATTTAGTTTTAAATTTTAATTTTATAAATTAGTCCTTTTAAAAAAATACAGTGTAAAATGATATTCACAATCATAGAAAATATAAATATTGCTGAAATTCCATTATATATTCTTAAAAAAACTTTAAAAAATGGCTAATTAGTGTCAAGTTTGATAAGATAGTCTGTATCTGTAGACAAGAATTGTATTTTTTTCTTTTTTAATTTAAGGTTTATAAATTTTATATATACATATTCAAGAACATAGTGAAACTTCCCACCCCACCCTCCCTCCTCTCAACTCCCATCCTTCTTCCTTCTCTCCCTCCTATTCACACTCTTCATTTTTACAATGATCTACTTTTAGTTTACTCTATACTCATAATATTAGCCCTACTCTAAGTAAAGAGTTCAACAACAGTATGAAGGAAAAAACATTGTTCCTCAACAGTCCAGACAAAGGCTATAAACAATCATCAAATCTCAAAATGTCAGTTTCACTCCTGTACATTACCTTTTAGGTGCTCTATTAGTTACCACAGATTCAGAAAAACATATGGTATTTGTCTTTTTGAGACTGGCTTATTTCACTAAATATTATGGTTTCCAGCTATATTCATTTTTTTGAAAAAGATAAGATTTCATTTTTTTTTTACTGCTGAGTAGTATTCCATGGTGTATATATACACCATAATTACTTTATCCAGTCATCAGTTGATGGATGTCTGGGTTTATTCCATGTCTTAGTTGTAGTGAATTGGGCTGCAATAAACATGGGGGTACTGGTAATTCTTTCATATGCTGATTTCATGTCCTTAGGATAAATTCTCAGGAGTGGGATGGGCTGGGTCATATGGTAGGTCTATATTTGGATTTCTTAGGTATCTCCATACTGTCTTCCACAATGGCTGTACCAGTTTGCATTCCCACCAATAGCAGATTAAGGTTCTTTTTCCCCACATCCTCACCAGCATTTGTTTTTTCTTGATTTGTGTATGAGAACCATTCTAACTGGGGTGAGTGGAAACCTCATTGTGGTTTTGATTTGCCTTTCCCTAATAGCTGGTGACCCTAAGCATTTTTTCATCTGTGTTGACCATTTGAATTTCCTCTCTTGAAAAATGCCTGTTCAAGTCCTTTGCCCATTTCTTAACTGGATTGGTTGTTTTGTTGTTGAGTTTCCTGAGTTCTTCATAGCTTCTGGATATTAATTTTATCAGTTTCATAGTTTGCAAATATTTTCTCTCAATATTAGGCCAAAATTCTTTATTGATTTTCACCTAATTAATTTTTTAAATATTTATTTATTTATTTGAAAGTGTCACAGAGAGCAGGAGAGACAGAGACAAAGAGATCTTCCATCCATTGGCACCAGTGCCATGGCTCACTTGGCTAATCCTCAGCCTGCAGTGCCAGCATCCCATATGGGCGCTGGGCTCTAGTCCTGGTTGCTCCTCTTCCAGTCCAGCTCTCTGCTGTGGCCCAGGAGGGCAGTGGAGGATGGCCCAAGTGCTTGGGCCCTGCACCCGCATGGGAGACCGGGAGGAAGCACCTGGCTCCTGACTTCAGATTGGTGCAGCGCCGGCCATGGTGGCCATTTGGGGAGTGAACCAATGGAAGGAAGACATTTCTCTTTGTCTCTCTCTCTCACTGTCTAACTCTACCTGTCAAGTAAAAAAAAAAAAAGAATAAGAATGTTTAAGAGATCTTCCATCCACTGGTTCACTCCCTAAATGGCCACAATAGCTGGCGCTGGACCAAAGCTGGAGCCAGGAACTTCTTCTGGATTTCCCACATGGGTGGCAAAGGCCCAAACACTTGGGCCACCTTCTGCTGCTTTTCCCAGGTGCATTATCAGGGAGCTGGATTGGAAGTGGAGAGGCTGGGACACAAACCAGCATATGGGATGCCAGTATAACAGGTGATAGCTTAATCTGCGTGCCACAATGCCAACTCCTCACCCAATTCTTTATGGATACTTCTGAGTTTTCTGCCAGGATTATACAATGTGTGGTCACAGCACATAGGCTACTTTCCAGGCAGTGTGACAGTGACCCCTCGACCTCTGCAAGTTCCCTCTTCCATGGTCATTTTGTTTATTCGGAGAACATTTAGTGACATGAACTCAGTGTAAGACATTCTTCTAAGGAGCAAGTATTTCACAACAGACAATCCCTGACTGTTGAATGCATGGAGACAGATGATGAACAAGAAAACATCTGGATGAGATAATATCACATCATATTGACTTCTATTAAGACATTTACCTCTGTCTTTAGCAAGATTATGGGATATTGGGCAAAAGATCAATGTGGTGTTGAAAGATGAATTTGCTATGACTGTGCCTTTCTGGTAGCAAATATTTGTTTCAGTAATATCATTACCAAAAAGCAACCAAGCAAATGAACAAGAGGATGGACTCATTTCAGAAGAGATGATGGATACCAAGACCCAAAGGAGGAATGAACATAGTATATACAATATTTTAAAATATTTTTTGAGGCTTATCCATGGGAAAATCTTTAGTTCTGGGTAAACATTGTATTGTAGGAGAATAATTTTCTAGGTGAAGAAGTTATTTAATAAATTTGCTGGGACAATGAGGAACAAGAAATTATGAAACAGGCCTTTTGTGGATGTCTTTCTCCCCTGCAGTATTTTGTTCACACATACACACCTTCTTTCTACTTCTCATTATCACTGTTGCTGACGTATCTATCTTTTTTTTTTCTTTTTTTGACAGGCAGAGTGGATAGTGAGAGAGAGAGACAGAGAGAAAGGTCTTCCTTTTTGCCATTGGTTCACCCTCCAATGGCTGCTGCGGCCGGTGCATCGTGCTGATCCGAAGCCAGGAGCCAGGTGCTTCTCCTGGTCTCCCATGCGGGTGCAGGGCCCAAGGACTTGGGCCATCCTCCACTGCCTTCCCGGGCCATAACAGAGAGCTGGCCTGGAAGAGGGGCAACTGGGATAGAATCCGGCACCCCAACCGGGATTAGAACCCGGTGTGCTGGCGCTGCAAGGTGGAGGATTAGCCTGTTAAGCCACGGGGCTGGCCGACATATCTATCTTATAGATGGAGCATTTACAGAGATGCAGCATAGCACTGTGAGTCTTCTTGGTAGGCTTAAATGCCACACAGTATCTCCTCTGAGAAACAGACAATATTCGATTAGCTGAATTGCATCCAGCTGCAAATTCATCCGGAGGAGTTGCTACTTCTTCATCTTTCCTTTGTTCATCTCCATTAACTTTTTCCTGCTTGCCTGATTTCCTATGTTCAGATAAATTATTTTAGACTTCCAACAAGATGTTGACAAGGGCAGAAAGATGAAGTGCATTTCAAATTGTCACCCATTAAAAAGTGAAACTTCTAGAATCTCGATTAAAAGGTTACATTGGGAAAGAGAGTTATTTGCATAATGATATATGAGAAACTTATTTTTTGGGTTCAAATAGATTATGCTATTTTTGACCCCAATTAACATAACTAATCAAGAGTGGACTGCACCCTTTTACATATCACATTTTCCTGACAGTCATAGTAAGTAGCCAGTGGGCATCGGTCATTGCCAGTCATGTTTCTTTGGCCTTTAACAAGGCAATGCTCTTTTTCTATGGATTGAGTGTCATAAATTTTTCCTACAAGATTCAGGTGAATTTGCAGCTGTAACAAAATTAGAGAGTCAAAATATACTGTTACATCACCGAATGCCAATAGATTCAAAGACAAGAATATGAGCATTACAAATGGAATTTTAGTATTTTAAAAATATTTTCCATATTCGTACACATTTAAGGTATATTATTTCATGGGAAAATATAAGTTTTTAGCTCTTAAATAGTTTATGTGTTTGATGTTTTTGTGAATCTAGTTAATTCAAGACTTATCTTAAATGATAATAAGCAATTAAATGACTACCTAGCATAATCGAATGATAATTAAATAAGCAATTAAATGACTACCTACCATAACCAAATGATAATTAAATAAGCAATTAAATGACTACCTACCATAACCTTTAAGATAGTTAAACAAAATCAGCTTTATAAAAGATCAGCATGTGCAAATCAAAATACTTCCTGCAAACACAAAAATTTTGGACATTTGTTAGAAAATTTATATTATTTAGAATTTAAAAGGACAAGACTTTATGAAGAAAATGATTAAACTTTACTGGGAATTCATAACGCACAACTCACAAATAAATAACCTCATAAATATTGAAAGTGGCATTTCAAATCAGTGATAAAGCATGGAAGTTGTAATAAATGATGTAGAGTGATGCTTGACCCCTGGTCAAACCCTTTTTACGTGGCTGAGGTCCAGATTGATCATTCGTGACACCGAGAAATGCTGGCAGGCCACGTCAGCTTCAGACCTCTCTTCAGGGGTTCAGAGAGACTGAGAGGACTGCACTGCAGCTCAGCTTCTTCCTTTGGTCAATCCAGCTTCCTTCCTGTCTGTTTCACAGATGTTAGTCCCTGAGAAACTGATGCCTCGGGATCTGTTTCCCAGAAAATCTCATTTGCAACGTGCCATAAACCAGACTTACATGACGTTAGGAATGTTTTCTTATCTCGAGAACAAGAAAGATACAGTCTAAAAGGCATGTACAGTTGGGAAAGACTTGAATGTTGAATTATCTGACATAGCCCCACTTGTCTTAAACTGAATAATAAGACTGTGAAGTCTGATGGAAAAATCCCAGTGGCCAGTTCTTTGTTATCCTAAAAGTTCACTCCCTTGTTAACTCCTTCAAGAAGATACCTGAATGGGCAAAACCACTTACAAAAATGATATTTGGTATTTTACTTATATCAAAAATTTTGCTAATCATTTGCATCCAATACTAATTGAATATTTTTCTTGACAAAATTAATTTACAAAGAACATGGAATCAATTGAAACATCAATGAGCAACTATATTATAAATATGAATAATTATTTCTTGGTTCTTGTTTTGTAGAGAAGAATTCTACTCTTTAGTACAGAATTAAAATATACTTGTAATTATCTAATGCCTAATCTTCTCCCACATACTACTTCATTTGACAACAAGAGATAAAGGTCAAAAATCATTCAAGAGAGTGCTTTTTAATAAGCCGGAGTAGTGTGATATTGGGTGTACTGACTACTTCCTCTCAGTACAGAAATCTTAACAAGCTTCTTCCAAACCTCAAACCCAGGAGTAAAAATCAATATGACCTGGATCTTGCAGGAGAGTTTTCAGCTGTCACTAATATGTTCAATAATCTTACACACTCCATTCAAGCTTCACTTCTTGCAGAAGTTTGTGACTGCTAATATCACGACATGGCTGCTTTATATCATGATTCCCTATGAAAGAGCTCTAGATTTGGCATTCAGCCATCTGAATCTGTGCCCCGGCCCTTCTCCTTACTAGATTGTGTAATTTTGTGTGACTCGTGGACTCCATACTTTATGTACTTAATTTCTCCTGATTCTGAAGGCTAGTTTTGGTGGCTTATAAAAATATGTACGAGGAAAATACAATAAACAATATATTTGTTTAAAACCATTAGAGTAATTTTAATTCCCTTAGAAAAATTACCAAATATATAAAATATTGATTATATCAGTATCTATATCATAAAGTTGTAGCAGGAATTAAGTTAAAAAAAATATCAAATTTTCAAACTGTTAATCAGTAATTGTTAGCTATTATTATTATTATTATTATAGAACCATAAGGGGAAGTTTATCTCTTTTGAAAAATCCATCCATTTATAATATTAAACAATCCCACCAAATCCCTTTACATTAAGGTTAAGGCAAAATGAAAGTAGCAGATATTTTAATACATACAAAAATTTTATTCAATACTCTTGTTTTGAATATGTACAATTATATCAATGAATTCATGACTTCTAAAAAATGATAAAGCTGGAAAGTTTTATTTCTTAGGTTTCTGTCATATTTTTAGATTGAAACTCTTACACAGTATCTATATATCTATGTCTCTCTCTGTCTCTCAATTTCTTTCTCTCTCTCTGCCTCTCTCTTGTGGAGGATGTGACAGAAAATGTTAAATGAATGAACAGCTCACTGTTCTTAAGATTCAATACAAAAAAAAAAAATGGAACAGGAAAAGTATTCAATTCTTCCACTAGAAAAAATCATATCTCTTCTCCATTTTTATTGTATTTATCTATCTCAAGTCCAAATGAGCATGTTATTGGAATAAGGCGTAAATGATCCAGTTTATTTGTAACTTCCAGAAACTGAATTCTGCTGGGACCGGTATAGTGGCATAGAGGGTAAAGCCACCACCTGCAACTCTGGCGTCCAGTATAGGTTCCAGTTAGTATCATTGCTACTCTGTTTCCTATCCATCTCTCTGCTAATGGCCTGAGCAAAGCAGTGGGAGATGACCCAACTGTGTGTGCCCCTGCCGCCCATGTGAGAGTCCTGAAAAATGCTCCTGGCCTCAGCCTGGCTCAGCCCTGTCTGTTGTAGCCATCTGGGGGGTTAACCCGTGCATAGAAGATTCTCTCTCTCTCTCTCTCTCTCTCTCCCTCCCATCTCTCTGTAACTCTTTCAAATAAATAAATATTTTTTTTACAAAAGAAATTAAATTCTGTCGTTCAATAAACTATAGTCTGTTCATAATTAGGGAAACATGAATAACAGTAGCAATGCGAGTAAGTTTTTATTCACTATTAGGACTCCCCTGACCTCTTGTCTTTGTCTCTGTACCCATTGGTTCCCTCATCAGAGGATTTTCACAAACGATTTTGCATTAACATCCTGTAAACTCCGGAACAGATAATAAACATTTAGCACCATCTGCAGCCTGAAAAAGTTCCCAAGTTGAACTCCTGCATTCCAGCTAGAGTCTTTATGCTTAATCACCTATTCCTTGAGGTCTTCCGACTGTTAATGGGCATTTAAAGAGTCACTGAGCAACGTCTCCTATTATTTGATGTGGTGGTTGAACTAAGTTCCTTTAGGAATCAGGAAGGAAATGAGTGGCACATGCATGTGCTTCATTATCTGAACAGGGATACTGTTAATGAAAATGTTGCCATTGAGTATAAATCAAGTGTGGTGATGAGAAGTGAGAAACAGGACTATACCAGACCAGCAGGCCTACATGGTCAGCCTATACATGACTGATACAAATGAGAATGATGATGGAAAAGTAGAAAAAAACATCTTATGGGCATTCACTCAAAAGCAATAGTAGGGGCTCCTGTTGCTAGATCATATTTACCAAGAAAATCTGGAAATGTGAATTTTTATGTAAATTTATAATCTTTCTATCATTGTTAATTGATTCCATTTATTTCATCCACATAGTGCTTTGCTGCCAAATCTTTATTCAGCCTGTGAGCAAGCAGTTTGCCATCCTAGACTAATGAATCAGACAAAATTAGAATGTTGCACTTCCTCACTCATGAAAATATTTAAAATCCTGAGTACTCCCATCTATTTCTACCCTACAAAAAATTTGATGTAAATCATAAGGGGCTTATACACTGAGTTTATAGTTAGATGAATGTTAGAGATGTATTTTGTTGGAATGTTTTTGGATTTAAAATTTTGAATGATGACATGCTGTCGGAGGCCACCCGACAAACCACACGGAGACATGTAGCACTCAGTCAATTCATCACCACGTTTATTGCCTCGTCGCGTTCCAAGCCAAAGTAGGGGGCCCGGCAATGAGGGACTGGAGGCAGTCTCCCTAAGGAAACCCTTCAGTCTCCAGCCCCGAGCACACAGAAAGACAAGGATATATACCCCAGGCCCCATACAGATAACATTCATTGTGTGCAATCATGCATAGCACAGGAATAGAGCAAGTTTACAAAGTAGCAATGATCAGGGTACAAGCTCTGCAGATAGAGCAAAGAACATCATAAACCTTCATCAGAAGTCACATCTTGCCTGCAGGAATGTGGGATAAAAAATCTTGTGCCTTCAGCCTTCAGGACAATAAGCACAGGAAACAGGATTAGATAAGGGACAGCCTCAACCTGCTGCATCTCATGTCGGGCCAGGGCCACTGGCCCCGACAACATGCCTTGTATGAATCAAATTGTTCCCATCAGGAAATCAGCACTGTATATGTAAAAGGGTGCTTCAAAAAGTTTGTGTAAAATAGAATTCAATGATAAGTTTATTTTGGTGCAACAACTTGAAATCCATACATAGTTATTTCATATATAGCTATATACTATATAACTATATATATATTTCATATGCTTTTTTCATATTTTGAATTTTTGAATTTTTCTTGTATATCCTAATATATGGATCTAGGCACATAAATGCATAATACAGGATAACAATTGGATGGAATCTAAAGAAAAAAGAAGTGACCCTTTTAGCCCAAGGAACTTGAAATCATACTGTGATCTCATCCATCTCTGATGATACCACAGCAAGAAATATATGAGCAGAGTATTTCATAAAAAAAGGGGCTGAAAACATGCAAAGTTTTCCAGGAGAATTATTTTAACTTTGCAACATTTTAAATAACACAACCATGGAAGAACACTCTTTGTTCTGTACACAATGTGGATCTCAGAACAGAGCATTTCACACTTCAAGTAGCTCCTACAATTTACCACTCTTAAATAATATATCTAGCTGACATACTATAAAACTATTTTTGGAAGAAAAGAGCTAAGGCCTGTGGATGGGTGATGAAGGGAGTTGGAAGCCAGGTGAACCACACACACACACACACACACACAGGGGCCATTTCATGAGTATTGGAGATAATTTCCAAAGAGCAGTTCCATCTCACACCCTGTGTTGTTCCCAACCCCACTCCTTGCATTTTTGTCAGGTTTGGAAGCCAGTGGGCCAAACCTGAAGAACCACTATGGAGAAACTTATATCCGCCTACTGCCAGCCACACCTCCACCCCTAGCTCACCCAAGATATGAAAGGGCCCAGCCTGCTGGGGTCTAGGCCTCTTCCAGGTGTTTGGTCTGTGAGCATGATGGCAGTTGGTCAACCTCTGTGAATTTATTTTCTCTGAATAAATTCGATGCGGCTGTGAGTTTGTATTCTGTCTACTCTCTGTTCTGTGCCTCTTTTTCCTAACATTGATAAGACTGAAAACATAGAATGTTGAATCACAAATTTGTTCAGCATACAGGGTATAATATCATCTGCATATTAGCTTTTAAATTATGTCCTTTCTATATTTTTACAATATAGCCTTTAGGTATTTTCCAAAGTCAAAATCATTGTCAATTACAAAAGATGTTGTGAGTCATCTATATTTATTCATAGCTCACCTGCTGGAAGCCTAAGTCACAACTGTCAATATAATGTGAAAATGTTAAAACCATGACAACTCTTATTACTGCACATGTAAAAGAATTAAAAATAATTATATATTTTTAGTAGCAGTAGTTTTCTATAATTTATCATATTTGATCCTTGTGCTTTTAGTTTTATGCAATATTCATGTTAAATACAGGTATTTAAAATTTAATTTATATTAATTTGTCCATAGACACATGTTCTATATTTTTGTCATGTTTCTAAACCTATGACTAATATTTAAGTACCAAATAGTTTTACTTCCATTAAAAATATGCTATGGATGGGCATTGTGGAACAGTGGGTTAAGTCACCAATTGGGACACCTGGAGTGCTTGGAATAAGTCCCGCCTCCACTTCTTACCCAACTTTCTGCTAACATGAATCCTGGGAGTCATCAGATGATGCCCCATGCGTTTTGGTTCCCTGCCACCCACAGGAGAGACCTGCATAAAGTTCCTGGCTCCTGGCTTTGGCCTGGCCCAGCTCCAAATAATACAGGCATTTGGGTAGTGAACCAGTTGGCAGAATCTGGCTTCCTCTCTCTGTTTCTCTCTCTCACTCTCAAATAAGGAAAAAATTACCTTGAAGATTAATTAATTATTAACATTGAAATAAAAATGCTAGTGTTAGAATTATACATGGAGTTTCATAGATTTTGTCTCTTAGTTTGTGAAATAATTTGAATAAGAGAAATTTGTACACAATTGAAGCTTTTTAATGTACAATAATTTTACTCTGTTATTCAGCAAAAGAAGAGTGATGCCTGGTGTACTTGGAGTTGTTTAACACAAATCCCCTAAGTTTGGGCCTTAGCGAAGATTCCACTGTCCAAATAGGAAGCAGAAACAACTGGACACCTACTCCTGAAAGGTGATGAAGCCTTGGACAAAGGGCATTTTAGAAGCTTCAGGTGATAATGATCAGGCTGAGGACCTTTCTGATGTTTCTATTGTGATGTAAACTACAAAGACCTTTAAGCCATTGTGGTTATGGGTGCTGAAGACCATACAGGCATTTTCAAATATTCATGGAAATGTGCAATATGGGAAAATTATATAGATATTCGTGGAAATGTGTAATATAGAAGAACCAAATTGATTTAATGAAATTTTTGCACAAAAATAAAATTAACTTTTAATCTCATTTTTCAACAAACTTTTTGAAAAGCCCTCAAAATTGGAAGTCATTCACCCAAGCTTATGATGTAAACATCATGCCTGTTACAGTTTCAAGAACATCAAGTAAGCCTTAATTACAGTATTCAACTTTATAAATGCTACAAGCAACATAAATAGTATGGAGGATTATTAAGTTCTTTTTTCCAAGAAGAATTATCGGTTTTTTGAATTGCTCTAACTTTAGAAGTGCAGGAAAGAATTCATGGATCAAGATATTAAAAAAAAGTCAAATTTTCTAAACAAATTTTTCAAGTGAATACTTCAGTTTTAATTACTATTTCTGTTAGTAGGCAAGGTAAACTTGTCTATCAGAAGCAGGCCTTTAGTAGAGGCCTCTGGAACATGGATGATATCCAAGGTGTTACCATGAACACTTGCAAATTGTATTAGTAACCATCTAAAATACAGTCAGTTTCATGAATATTTGCAAATTGTATCACTAACCATCCAAAATGCAGTTGATTTCACCAATCAATGTCTTGGCATCCCTTATACAATCTTTGGTTTTGCATTGAAAGTGTTGTTAAAAGCTTAGAGTAAGCATTATTTCTAAATAGATTAATGAATAAAGAACTCCATTACCATTAACTGAAGTCAGCCCATCAATATATGAACTGTGTTGTGGTTTTAAAAGAAATTACAAAAAGGCTAACTGTGGTCCTTGAAAAAGTAATGAGGAAAGAAGAGGTAGAAAACAAAGAATTAACAGTATGAAAAATGAGGAAAGATATTACAAATGCTTGTTACACCTTTCAGGAATCATTATCTGATGTAGTTGAAGGATATTCACTGTTATTAAATTTCTTTCTATTTTACATGTGTTTTAATCAGTATGATAAGACAAAAATTAAATAAATGGCATTAAGCATAGGAGGGAGAAAGTGGAGAGCTTTATCATATTTATCCCCAGACAATGATTGTATATGGAAAATCAATGAAATGTGAAAACATAAATAACTAAAACTAATAATTGCAATAAGCAAGGTCTCAGTACAAAAATTTAATTTCAACTGCATTTCATATAGAAGTAATAATTCAAAACAAATTGAACATCATATCTATAATAGCAAAAAAAGGACAGATGTAACATATTTCCACAGTGAAACTAGAAAACATTTTTGAAATAACTTTTAAAAGATCTAAATAGGGGCTGGCACCGTGGCTCACTTGGTTAATCTTCCACCTGTGGCACTGGCATCTCATATGGCCACCGGTTCTAGTCCCAGTTGCTCCTCTTCCAGTCCAGCTCTCTGCTGTGGCCCTGGAGGGCAGTGGAGGATGGTCCAAGTGCTTGGGCCCTGCACCCACATTGGAGACCAGGAGAAACACCTGGCTCCTGCTTTGGATCGGTGCAGCACGTGGCTGTAGCGGCCATTTGGGGAGTGAACCAACGGAAGGAAGACCTTTCTCTCTGTCTCTCTCTCTCTCACTGTCTATAACTCTACCTGTCAAATAAAAAAAAATATGTAAAAAAGATCTAAATAAAAAGAGGTATACATTATATTCATGACTGCAAAATTCAATATCATTAACCTGTCCTTCCACCACAAATTTGTTCAATAGAATCAGTACAATGCCAACCAAAAGCACATCAAACTCTACTCTAGAAATGGGTAGGATGAATCTAAATTTATATGGAAATTATTCAAGAGCTAAAACCACCATGATAAAGAAGACAGGTTGAAAAAAATGATACTATATCATTTTGGTACTTACTATAAATATACAGTAATACAGGGCATATGGTATTGAATTGAGGATAAACACAACAATGGGCTACAGTAGACAGTCCAGAAATAAAATCACCCATATATGGTCAATTCATATTAGACAAAGGCACCATATAGAACAATTCAATAATAAATACTTTTGGATTAAGTATATATGAGAAAAAAACTTGAGAAGTTAACCTCACATCATACTGAAGCATTATTTTGGGATGCATTTTATACCTAAATGATGAAAGATGAATTTAAATTTTCAGAGATAAATAAAGACCACTTTTGTGACCCAGGGTAGACAAAATTATCTTCAAGAGGAAGGAAAATCTCTGAGCATATTAAAAATTGATGTTGGACTCCATGAAAATAAAACTTTTACCCTTTGGCAGACAACTTTTAGAAAATGAAGACATGGATATTGTGTGTGTGAACGGATTTGTATATAGAATATATAATGAACTCCTGAACTAAAAAATACAAAAACAAACCAACAATAAAATGCACAAAAGAACTGTACAAACAATTCGCAAAGAAAGACTTAGAAATAGCCAATGTGTGCATGAAATGCTATAACCACTAATGCATGCAGATTATCTGTTTCTTATAAAGTTAAACTTATATTTATTTTGTGACCATGATGTTTCTCTGCTATATATTTAACCAAGAGAAAGAAAAATATTTATACACAAAAGAAATTATTCAAAAAATTTTAGCACAGTTTTACTATTCATCCCAAATCTGTAAACATCCCATATGCCCATCAAGCAGAGACTGGACAAATCGGGAAGTGTTCATATAATTAGATATGATTTGACAGCAAAACGTTATATAGTTCTATGAGATATAACAACACATAAAATTATCAAAATCATTATTTTGGTAAAATGAGAAAACGCTATGGAACACTTGTTGTGTAGGTAGAAAAGGGACCGAGAATGGAGGAGTCTGAGGGAAATTTCTGGAGAATTACAAGAGCTAATTTTGAAAGATGTATGGATTAGAAGACTACATGCATATGCCTGAAATCATAGTAAACACAAGGGATATGCATGTTTTATTATATATACACCTTAATTCCATAAAAATACTCAATAGTAAATAATACAGTGGGTGTCACTATTCAGTTTTAAGAGGTAATGACAATCAGATATAATATACCACTTAGTAAAAATTTTAAAAAGCATGTTACTCTGTTGACTTCAATAGTATTTTTCAAAATAATTTTTTAATTTACTTTTATTAATTTGAGAGGGGGAGAAGAGAGAGAGCAAGCACTACCTTTCACTGGTTCACTCCCCCTACCGTTCACAAGGAACTCAGTGCAGCCAATTCAAAGGCAGGAGGTCCTCAGTGTGTCAGAGTCCCACTTACCTGAGCCACCACCTGCTGCCACCCAGGGTGTGTGTTGACAGCAAAGTGGAATAAAGAACAGAGTGGGGACTCGAATCCAGGTGCTGACCCTAAAAATAATTTCTATGTAAACATCTTAGTTAAATTTTGTCTCATTAAAACAAAAGACAAAAATTATAGACACTTTTGTTCATATATTCACTGTGTTTTCTATTTGCTGCATCAAAGATCATCAGCTGAACTTTAAAATGTATCCTTCAAAGAAAAAGAAGCAAAATCTTAAGCCATATCTACACAATAATTTTGGTCATTAAAATAAAAAAAATATTCTCCAGTAAAGAATGTACCACAGATTAATTTCCTAAATTTTTTTCTTTATATATGAACCTAAAATACTAAATAATTTAGCTATCCCTCTCAAATATGTGGATTGAAATAAGAATATACTAAGATAACATCTTTAAAACTATCTCAAAGATGGCTGAATAGGGAAGGAGCGTATTGCTCTAGTCTAGGAGAAGATAGTTTTTCAAGTAAATAGAGTACAGTCTCAGGGAAGAGTTAGGGAAAAAAATGGCGGAAGAAACCCCACACAAATTAGAGGCACACTGTGGACCTACATGGAGGGTGTGGGCATGCACAACTCAGGACCCAGCAGCGGAGGACTTCAGCAGCACCTCCGGAAGGAGGTGAGACCAGTCTGCAGCAGCCCAAGCCACTGGCAATAAAGCTGCGGAAAGAACCTGGTAGAGGGCAGGCACCATTTCAGACAAACTTAACAAATGCACCAGCTGTTGTCCACGAGCAACCAGCAGAGCAGAGATGCCTGTGTCTTTCAGGGAGAACTGACAGGGGGCTGGGTGATGGTGAGTGTGGAAGGCTTGTGTGCTGGGACTGTGAAAACACTGAGGCTGTGTGGGAGGGCTCGGGGTGTGGCTGGGACTTTGGGCAGTCACTGTGGGATGCTCCATATTCTCAAGGCTCTCTGATTCCCTGGTGAGGGTCATTGCTGCAGAATTTGTGCTTACACAGAGGACTGCACAGATCCATTGTGTGCTTCTTGTAGCAGCACAGATGAATATTATACCCACAGGGGCTACAGTGCAGGCACTGGTCTCCTTTGAGGAGACAAATTGAGCTGAGACTATACCAACAGAACAGAACAAACCTCCTCTCTAATTTAAAAAAAAAAAAAGAGATTTACAATGCCCAACCTGAATATCACCTTGGACACTCCCTTCATCCTGAAGCATTGAATAAATCTCTCTGGCCACATCCACCACATACCTCTAGGTATTCACTGAAAAAGCAGACACTCCACTAATCCACATAGGCATAGTCCAAAGATAAATGGTGCCACAGGGAAAAAACAAAAAAGGATAAACCAAGGAATATCTCCACAAATGCCAAATAATAAATGCAATGATTCACGAAACAAGAATAAAGAAGACAACATGATAATTTGGCTTAGAATCGGAGTATAAATTTACTGAGGCATAATTGGCATACAATAAGCTATGCACATTTGATGTATACAGCTTGATGGATTTTGACATATATGTACACTTGAGCCATCACCATAACCAAGATAATGAACATATCAACACCCCCAAAGTTTTCTCCTACCACTCTGTAATTGCTACCTCCCACTTCTCCCCACTGTTGCTTCCACTCTTTCATCATCCCCAGGCAGCCACTGCTCTGCTTTCTGTCATGATAGATTAAATGATTCTGTTTGTGTAGAGAAAATCACTGGGTACTACATTTTGGGCGAGGCGAGGGGGTCTGGCATCTTTCATTCAGTGCTGTTATTTGAAATTAATCTATATTATTGTTTGTTGTTAACAGCCCATTCCTTTGAATTGCTAAATAATATTCCATTTTATAATACGATTTGCTTATTCTCATCTAATCGTTTGAAGATTTATTCTGTTTATTTGAAAGGCAGAGTGATAAAGATAGGGAGAGAGGGAGAGGGAAAGAGAGAGAGAGGGAAAAGGAGGAGGGATGGAGAGGGAGAGAGAGCGCTTCCATCCATTGCATTGCTTCACTCCCCAAATGGCCCCAAAGGCCAGGGCAGGGCCTGGCTGAAATCAGAAGCATGGGACTCCATTTGGGTCTCCCACATGGGTGGCAGGGACTCAAGTATTTGGGCCATCTTCTGTTTTTTTTTTTTTTTTTTTTTCCACGAATATCAACTAGGAGCTGGATTGGAAGCAGAGCAGGTGGGATTTGAATGAGTGTGTCTGCGGCCACTGTGGTCTTCTTGTTGTCCCTTGAACAGGGGTGTTACTGTCAGTGGCTTAACCTATTGTATCTCTACAATGGTCCAAGCCATTTTTCTATTTATGGAAGCATGAACTGTTTTCCAGTTTGGATTATTACAAATAAACATTTGGGTGAGTAACTCTGTAAATTAAAATTAGACCTCATGGTGATAGTTTAGTCTTTTGAATTCACAAGATTGGAAAATGCATGACAATTTTCACAAAGAAGTTTCTCAATTGCAGAGATAAAAACCAGTAAAAACAGTGTATCAAATTGCATAATTGAATTGTTTTTATTGTATAATGAGTAAAGGATAAGAATATATTTAATTTCTAAAAAAAAAAATCAAGGAATCCTTATTCCTTATAAAAGCGGAAGAATTTCACCCTGTTAAACTGCATTAAGTAAAATGATGATACATCATTGTTTTCCTAGAATTTCACATTGATATTAAGATTTGCAAATTAAATTCACTGAAAGTCTGACAATAAAGTTAAAATAGTTAATGGCAAGAGGAAAATCAAAGAATGCATAGTGAAAAGCTGTGATTTTCACAGCTTATATGTTTATAGTGATATTTAACAAAACTTTAATATTTGTGTTGTCATCAGAGCATACTGATATTAGAGAAAGCTTTAATATTCCTCTTTGTAGGAACTGACCTATATAAGATCACACCTTGTCTTAGTCTAAATCCTTCTGTTGTGCTTTGAGTGATTTAAATTGAAGTCTAGAATATCTGAGCTTAACATTCAAATAAAACCCTGCTTTGTTAAATATTGGCACACCAAGGAAAGGCTGGCAGACAACAACATATTATATCATATTTGAAACATCATTTGGACTTTTCATTTGACAATTGTTTTCAGTATTCCAAATTTGCAGTTGCTGAATGTTATAAAAGCAGTTTGTCCTTAGCAGCACCTGGATGACAAACCTCAAGGAGAGAGATTTCTCAAGGAGATCTCCTCAAGGAGATCCTTTCTGTACATGCTGTAGCATATTCCTTTTTTTAAAAGGGTGAGTTGACTCATTTAATCTCTTGAATGCAAGTTACTGATTATATAATATAGAAATTGTTCAAAATTTTTGTTTTATTCTCTTAAAATGACTTTAAAATAATGTTTAATTAGGCATAGAAAAAAACTTAGAAATGGCTATTTTAAAAATCTATGTAGAATCCCATTTTCAACAGTAGATATGTTATCCAGATATAAAATCATTTAGAAAACAGTATACTTGAACAACATAGACAAAATGGAGCTAGGAGACATGTACAGAATATTCCTTCCCATAGCAACAGAACAAATAGTTTTGAAGTACTCTTGAAACTTTCAAACTTTTGCTAGGCTGTTTCAAATCAAATCGTAACAAATCAAAGAAGACTGAAATTGTGTCAATATCTTTTCCAACCACAATGGTATGAAACTAGAGATTGACGACAGGAGGAAAATTCCTAGATATATGGAAATTATACAAGACACCTCTGAACATCCTGAACATCTACTAAGTCAAAATGAAAATCAAAAAACTGAAAAGTGATCTTTGTTAAATATAAGAATGGGAATAAGAGAGGGAGGAGATATACAGTTCGGCACATGCTCACTTGGACTTACCTCCAATGGTAGAGCTAGAAATGTGCAAGGGGATTCCAATTCAATCTCATCAAGGAGGCATGTACCAATGCCATCTCACTTGTTAAAGTGATCAGTTTAAGTACATAATTGATCAAAAAGATAGGTTAAATGTCAAAGAGATTTCACAAATAAGACCAGTGTCTGCAAATAATGAAGGATAGAATTAAAAGGGAGAGAATGATCCTGAGGGGAAAGCAGGATACACAGCAGACTCATAGAATGGCAAATGCCTTAAACAGCACTCCGGCCTCAAAATCAACCCTTGGAGCTTTTGGATCTGGCTAGAAGGCCCATGGGAGTCTCACAGGCATGGAAAGCCAAGACACTGTGGCAAAAGCGACCTGAATGAAAGATCTCGGTGAATGAGATCCCAGCAGAAAGAACTGGCCATCAAGGAAGGAGGCACCTTTCTCTGAAGGGAGGAAGGAACCTCCATTGTGATATGGCCTTGACCAAATAAGATCAGAGTTGGTGAACTCAGGAGGCATCCATAGCCTTGACAGCTCATGGCAAGAGCCTCAGGTGATTACTGACGTCATAAATGAGAGTGTCAATTGTGAAATCAACAACGGGAATCACTGTGCACCTGCTCCCTATGTAAGATCTCTGTCCTTAGTGTGTTGTACTATGAGAATTAACAGTAAAACTACTAGTCGAACAGTACTCCATATATCTTGTCCAGTTGTGTTGATGCAGTCTGTTGAAATCTTTACTTAGTATATACTAAGTTGATCATCTGTATATAAAGATAATTGAAAATGAATCTTGATGAAGAGTGGGATGGGAGAAGGAGTGGGAGATGGGATAGTTGTGGGTGGGAGGGAGGTTATGGGGGAAAAAGCCACAACAACGCAGAAGTTGTACTTTGTAAATTTATATTTAGTAAATAAAAAAAGGAAAATGGAGACAGAACAAAGCAAGTCTTACAGGATTTAGCAAAGGCAGTATATTTCTATGCCTTCACATGTATTCACTCTTATGGTTAAGGATTTCTAAGAAGAAAAAAAAGTGTTCTTTTGTAGTGTATCTCCTTTGCTTATTTAAGGAATACTGTGCTGTATTGATTTGTAGGAAACATTTCTTCAAGCAGTTGTACTATGAAATTAAATTTCAAAGTACCCTTAGGCATTGAGATGATACAAAATGGATTAATTAGTTCATTTCAGATTGACTGATGGGATTTAAAATTTAAACCAATAGGTTTTGGTCTGTTATTTCTTTTTTTTTTTTAACTTTTATTTAATGAATATAAATTTCCAAAGTACAGCTTATGGGTTACAATGGCTTCCCCCCTCCCGTAACTTCCCTCCCGCCCGCAACCCTCCCCTCTCCCGCTCCCTCTCCCCTTCCATTCATGTAAGGATTCATTTTCAATTCTCTTTGTATACAGAAGATCAGCTTAGTATATATTAGGTAAAGTTTTCAACATTTTGCCCATATAGCAATACAAAGTGAAAAAAACTACCATTGGATTACTAATTATAGCATCAAATAGCAATGTACAGCCCATTAAAGACAGAGAACCCACATGATTTTTTTTTTTCAAATTAATTAACTTTCTATGCCATTTCCCCTTCAATACCAGGTTGTTATTTTTTTTTTCATTTCCAATTCTCTTTATATACAGAAGATCACTTCAGTATATCATTAGTAAAGAGCTCATCAGTTTGTGCCCACACAGAAACGCAAAGTATAAGGATAAAGTATTACATTCTATATCTAGAGTCAGGACCTAAGCTGATCAGGTCATTGTTTCTTATAGTGTCCATTTCATTTCAGCAGGTTTCCCCTTTGGTGCTCAGTTAGTTGTCGCCGATCAGGGAAAAGAAATGATATTTGTCTCTTTGGGACTGGCTTAATTCACTCAGCATGATGTTTTCCAGATCCCTCCATCTTGTTTCAAATGACTGGGTTTCATTGTTCCTTACTGCTGTATAGTATTCTATGGAGTACATGTCCCATAATTTCTTTATCCAGTCTATTGTTGATGGGCATTTGGGTTGGTTCCAGGTCTTAGCTATTGTGAATTGAGCTGCAATAAACATTAATGTGCAGATGGCTTTTTTATTAGCCAAATTAATTTCCTTTGGGTAAATTCCAAGGAGTGGGATGGCTGGGTTGTATGGTAGGGTTATGTTCAGGTTTCTGAGGAATCTCCAGACTGACTTCCATAATGGCTTAACCAGTTTGCATTCCCACCAACAGTGGGTTAGTGTCCCTTTTTCCCCACATCCTCTCCAGCATCTATTGTTGGTAGATTTCTGGATGTGAGCCATTCTCACCGGGGTGAGGTGAAACCTCATTGTGGTTTTGATTTGCATTTCTCTGATTGCTAGTGATCTTGAACATTTTTTCATGTGTCTGTTGGCCATTTGGATTTCTTCTTTTGAAAAGTGTCTATTGAGGTCCTTGGCCCATCTCTTCAGTGGGTTGTTTCTTCTGTTGTTGTGGATTTTCTTGATTTCTTTGTAGATTCTGGTTATCAACCCTTTATCTGTAGTATAGTTTGCAAATATTTTCTCCCATTCTGTCGGTTGCCTCTTCACTTTCCTGACTGTTTCTTTCGAAGTACAGAAACTTCTCAATTTGATGCAATCCCAAATGTTAATTTTGGTTTTGACTGCCGGTGCTCCTGGGGTCTTTTCCAAAAAGTCTTTGCCTGTACCTATATCTTGCAGGGTTTCTCCAATGCTCTCTAATAATTTGATGGTTTCGGGCCGTAGATTTAAGTCTTTAATCCACGTTGAGTGAATTTTTGTGTAAGGTGATAGGTATGGGTCTTGCTTCAAGCTTCTGCATATGGAAATCCAGTTTTCCCAGCACCATTTATTGAATAGACTGTCCTTATTCCAGGGATTAGTTTTGGATCTTTGATCAAATATAAGTTGGCTGTAGATGTTTGGATTGATTTCTGGTGTTTCTATTCTGTTCCATTGGTCTATCCATCTGTTTCTGTACCAGTACCATGCTGTTTTGATAACAACTGCCCTGTAGTATGTCCTAAAATCAGGTATTGTGATGCCTCCGGCTTTGTTTTTGTTGTACAAGATAGCTTTGGCTATTCGAGGTCTCCTGTGTCTCCATATGAATTTCAGTATCATTTTTTCCAGATCTGAGAAGAATGTCTTTGGTATCTTGATTGGTATTGCATTGAATGTATAAATTGCTTTTGGGAGAATAGACATTTTGATGATATTGATTCTTCCAATCCATGAGCATGGAAGATTTCTCCATTTTTTGGTATCCTCTTCTATTTCTTTCTTTAAGGTTTTGTAGTTTTCATCATAGAGTTCTTTAACGTCCTTGGTTAAGTTTATTCCAAGGTATTTGATTGTTTTTGTGGCTATTGTGAATGGGATTGATTTTAGAAGTTCTTCCTCAGCCGTGGCATTGCCTGTGTATACAAAGGCTGTTGATTTTTGTGGATTGATTTTATATCCTGCTACTTTGCCAAACTCTTCGATGAGTTCCAATAGTCTCTTAGTAGAGTTCTTTGGGTCCCCTAAATAAAGAATCATATCATCTGCAAAGAGGGATAGTTTGACTTCTTCTTTCCCGATTTGTATCCCTTTAATTTCTTTTTCTTGCCTAATAGCTCTAGCTAAAACTTCCAGGACTATATTGAATAGCAGTGGTGAGAGTGGGCATCCCTGTCTGGTACCAGATCTCAGCGGAAATGCTTCCAACTTTTCCCCATTCAATAGGATGTTGGCCGTGGGTTTTTCATATATTGCTTTGATTGTATTGAGGAATGTTCCTTCCATACCCAGTTTGCTTAGAGTTTTCATCATGAAAGGGTGTTGTATTTTATCAAATGCTTTCTCTGCGTCTATTGAGAGAATCATATGGTTTTTCTTCTGCAGCCTGTTAATGTGGTGTATTACGTTGATTGTTTTGCGGACGTTGAACCATCCTTGCATACCAGGGATAAATCCCACTTGGTCTGGGTGGATGATCTTTCTGATGTGTTGTTGCATTCTATTGGCCAGAATTTTATTGAGGATTTTTGCATCTATGTTCATCAGGGATATTGGTCTGTAATTCTCTTTCAATGCTGCATCTTTTTCCGGCTTAGGAAGTAAGGTGATGCTGGCTTCATAGAAAGAATTTGGGAGAATTCCTTCTTTTTCGATTGCTCTGAATAGTTTGAGAAGCATTGGAGTTAGTTCTTCTCTAAATGTCTGGTAGAACTCAGCGGTGAATCCATCTGGTCCTGGGCTTTTCTTTGTTGGGAGGGCCTTTATTACTGTTTCAATTTCTGTGTCAGTTATGGGTCTGTTTAGGTTTCCTATGTCTTCCTGGCTCAATTTAGGGAGGTTGTATGTGTCCAAGAATCTGTCCATTTCTGATAGATTTCCCTGTTTGCTGGCATACAAGTCCTTGTAGTAATTTCTGATGATTCTTTTTATTTCTGTGGTGTCTGTTGTTATGTTTCCTTTTTCATCTCTGATCCTATTGATTTGGGTCTTTTCTCTTCTTTTTTTAGTGAGTTGGGCCAATGGGGTGTCAATTTTGTTTATTTTTTCAAAAAACCAGCTCCTCGTTTGGCTGATGTTTTGTAATGTTTTTTTGGATTCAATCCTGTTGATTTCTTCTTTGATTTTAATTATTTCCCTTCTTCTACTGGGTTTGGGTTTGGTTTGCTGCAGATTTTCTAGATCCTTGAGATGACTTGAAAGCTCATCTATTTGGTGCCTCTCCAATTTCTTGATGTAGGCACCTATTGATATAAACTTTCCTCTTAACACTGCTTTTGTTGTATCCCATAGGTTTTGGTATGTTGTGTTGTTATCCTCATTTACTTCCAGAAAATTTCTGATTTCTCTTTTAATTTCTTCTATGACCCATTGTTCATTCAGGAGCATGTTGTTCAATCTCCATGTGTTTGCACGTGCTCTGGGGATTCCCGAGTTGCTAATTTCCAATTTGATTCCTTTGTGGTCTGAGAAGCTGCATAGTATGATTCTAATTCTTTTGAATTTGCTGAGACTTGCTTTATGGCCTAGTATGTGGTCAATCCTAGAGAAGGTTCCATATACTGCTGAGAAGAATGTAAAGTCCTTAGATGTAGGATGAAATGTTCTGTAGATATCTGTTAGATCCATTTGAGCTATAGTGTCATTTAAATCTACTGTCTCCTTGTTGATCTTCTGTCCTGATGATCTGTCTATCTCTGAGAGTGGTGTATTGAAGTCCCCCAGTACTATTGTATTGGGGTCTAAGTCTCCCTTTAAGTCCCTTAACAAGTCTTTTAAATAAGCTGGTGCCCTGTGATTCGGTGCATATACATTGATAATTGTTATATCTTCCTGTTGAATGGATCCCTTAATCATTAAATAGTGTCCCTCTTTGTCTCTCCTGACAGATTTTATGGTAAAGTTTATGTTGTCCGATATTAAGATGGCTACGCCTGCTCTTTTTTCATTTCTGTTGGCATGGTATATCTTTTTCCAGCCTTTCACTTTCAGTCTGTATGGATCATTGTTGGAAAGATGAGTTTCTTGTAAGCAGCAAAAGGATGGGTTTTGTTCCTTAACCCAATCAGCCAATCGGTGTCTTTTAACTGGACAGTTCAAGCCATTAACATTCAATGTGACTATTGAGAAGGAGTAACTTTGCCCTGCCATTTGCCAAAGATATTTTCTGATATCTGGTTTGAGATTCCTGTGTTCTTTTGTTGTGAGGTTTCCTTCCTTTACCTTCCTTCATATTGGCTACCGTGTTTCTGTGTTTCTGTATGTAATACATCTTTAAGCATCTTTTGCAGGGCTGGACGAGTGGCGACAAATTCTTTCAGTTTCTGTTTGCTGTGAAAGGTCTTTATTTCACCTTCATTCACAAATGAGAGCTTTGCAGGATATAATATTCTGGGCTGGCAGTTTTTCTCTCTTAGTACCTGGGCTATGTCTTGCCATTCTCTCCTGGCTTGTAGGGTTTCTGATGAGAAGTCAGCTGTGAGTCTAATTGGAGATCCTCTGAGAGTAATCTGGCGTTTCTCTCTTGCACATTTTAGGATCTTTTCTTTGTGTTTCACTGTGGTGAATTTGATTATGACGTGACGTGGTGAGGTTCTCTTTTGGTCATGTTTATTAGGGGTTCTATGAGCTTCCTGTACTAAGATGCCTCTGTCCTTCTCCAAACCTGGGAAATTTTCTGCTAGTATCTCACTAAAAAGGCCTTCTAATCCTTTCTCCCTTTCCATGCCTTCAGGAACTCCTAGAACCCGAATGTTGGGTTTTTTAATAGTATCCTGTAGATTCCTGACAGTGTTTTTTAGATTTCTGATTTCTTCTTCTTTTCTTTGATTTGACTGTTTCCTTTCCTGTTCTCTGTCTTCTAATTCCGATATTCTCTCTTCTGCTTCACCCATTCTGTTTTTAAGGCTCTCTAGTGTGTTTGCCATTTGATCTATTGAGTTCTTCATTTCATTGAGGTTTTTTGTCACTATCTCAGTTTTATGTTCTACTAGTTTTTTCATTTCATTTTGATTTCTCCTTAATATTTCATTTTCACGGGAGAGATTTTCTATCTTGTCCATTAAGGATTTCTGTAGTTCAAGAATTTGTTTTTGAGAATTTCTTAATGTTCCTATCACTTTTTTGAGATCTGCTTCTTGCATTTCCTCTATCTCTTCATCTTCATAATCTTGCTTTGGCGTGTCTTTCTCATTTGGGGGCGTCATAGTGTCTTTCTTGCTTTTGTTACCTCGGCTTCTATGTTTATTGTTTGGCATGTTGGAGATAATTTATGGTTTTTTTTTTTTTTTTTTTTTTTGACTCAGTTGGGAGTGGAGTTGAGGGTAGTTGAAATCTGGCCTCTGTGAGTATTCGTTTGATCTACCTCTGGGACCACACCAAGAGTTTATTCAGCCCTCAATGTGTTCTCCAGTTTTGCTAAAGTTATTGAGTTTGGCTGCGCTTTAGATATGTAAAATCGCAGTGCTCTTTGTTTTGCTTGTTGAGTGAAGGGTGAGGCCTCTGTTTCCCTCCCTCCTCAATGTCTTGGGTTTCTGAGGTCTTACCCTCCTCCGTTGGTTTCCGCGCTGGCGAGATTCTGTGGCACGGCTCCCGCCGCACACGGCTCCCGCCGCACACGGCTCCCGCCGCACACGGCTCCCGCCGCACACGGCTCCCACCGCACACGGCTCCGCTTCCGCCGCTGGTCTGTTATTTCAAGGAGGAAATATTCAGAGAGGTCTATAACAGATGAAATTTCTATTTTCATATGTGTATTCCCCTTGCATGTTATATTCACATTTATAATCATATAACATATGAACACACATATGAATGTGTGTGTATGTGTCAATGTGTGTTAATATTTTGGGCACATACAATATTGTATAGCTACATATATCAATACATAAAGCCATGTTGCCGCTATATAGTTCAAAGTCACCCAGATGCTAGTGAAGGCTTACTATTGTTCTCCTAGGAGATACGAGGCGAAAAATATTCCTCAGGGATTCTGTGAGTTCCTTCACAAAGGAATTGTAACTTGGGGATTTGCTTTGATAGTTTGTCCTTCCTTTGCATATGTTCTTGTAGAAACATCTATAGCTCATAATCTGGTACTATTTTTAGTCAGCCTTAGAAAAAAATTTAAATAGGCCAGTCTTCCAGGAAGTATTATGTGTGAAAAAATATTTTTGGATTAGTGCTTCTGATAACATACTTTTAAAGATGATCTTAATGCCTGTCAACTTTTCAAGTCTATATGTGGTCCTATATAGTTCTGCATTGATCTATGTTAAATTAAATGGAAATAAGGAATAAGTTTGATCTTTATTGCAATAACTATTTACTATGGTACTTCATTTGTATTTGTAATTGTTAGTGAATTATTCAAAACTTTTTTTCCATGTCTCCATTTGTTAAATGATAACAGAACTTACTTCATGGGATTATGGTGAAGGTCAATTTTAACACATGGCAGGAATTGCTACAGTTCTTAGGACTTAGTAGTCACTAGGTAAATGCTAATTATTATAGTTTGATGTTTGTTACAAAAGCTAATATCAAGTACTTTGTCACAAACTATAATCAACTTCACAGCATCTACAGTATTTACTGAGTTATATCTTGTCAATTCTTCTTCAAGATTTTTTAAAAAACTTTTATTTAATGAATATAAATTTCCGAAGTACAGCTTATGGATTACAATGGCTTTCGCCCTCCATAACTTCCCTCCCACCTGCAACCCTCCCCTTTCCCAATCTCTCTCCCCTTCCATTCACATCAAGATTCATTTTCAATTCTCTTTATATACAGAAGATCAGTTTAGTATATATTAAGTAAGGATTTCAACAGTTTGCACCCACATAGCAACATAAAGTGAAAAATACCGTTGGAGACTAGTTATAGCATTAAATCACAATGTACAGTACATTAAGGACAGAGATCCTAATGATATTTTTAAACAATTGATTAATTTTCTATGCAATGTCCAATTTAAAACCAAGGTTTTTTTTTCCATTTTCAATTATCTTTATATACAGAAGATCGATTCAGTATATACTAAGTAAAGATTTCATCAGTTTGCACCCACGCAGAAACACAAAGTATAAAAATACTGTTTCAGTCCTAGTTATAGCATTACTTCACATTGGACAACATATTAAGGACAGATCCCACATGAGACATAAGTACACAGTGACTCCTGTTGCTGACTTAACAATTTGACACTCTTGTTTATGGCGTCAGTAATCTCCCTAGGCTCTAGTCATGAGTTGCCAAGGCTATGGAAGCCTTTAGGGTTCACAGACTTCAATCTTATTCCGACATGTCATAGTCAAAGTGGAAGTTCTCTCCTCCCTTCAGAGAAAGATACCTCCTTCTTTGATGACCCCATTCTTTCCACTGGGATCTCACTCACAGAGATCTTTCATTTAGGTTTTTTTTTTTTTTTTTTTTTCCTGAGTGTCTTGGCTTTTCATGCCTAAAATATTCTCATGGGCTCTTGAGCCAGATCCGAATGCCCTAAGGGCTGATTCTGAGGCCAGGGTGCTATTTAGGACATCTGCCATTCTATGGGTCTGCTGTGTCTCCTGCTTCCCATGTTGGATCCTTCTCTCCCTTTTTGATTCTATCAGTATTAGCAGACACTAGTTTTGTTTGTGTGATCCCTTTGACTCTTAGACCTATCAGTGTGATCAATTGTGAACTGAAGATGATCACTTGGACTAGTGAGATGGCATTGGTACATGCCACCTTGATGGGATTGTATTGGAATCCACTGGCATGTATCTAACTCCACCATTTGGGGCAAGTCCAACATTTATGTTCCCAAAGCCATTTACAATCTACTCTCTTTTTGTGTAGACTGTACTATGTCTCTTAGTATTTCTTTGTGTTTAACCTTTCCTGGAGAATCAATTAATTGTATTACTCTCTAAATTATTTTATAACATTTATCTATTCATTTTAACATTCTTAAAAATTGATATAGATTTTAATAATGATGTAATATGGCATCCAGAATAGAGCACACAAAGTTTTTAATTGTCTTTTTTTGGAGAAGTAATCAAATCTAAAATTTTATGCATCCTAGAAATCCTCTACACTAATCTAAAAGATAAAGAAAATAGTTTTATGGTTGAATAAGCATTAAGCCAGACTGCAAAGTGCAGCACAGGAAATCTCTTGCATAGATTTTGTAGAAGGAAATTTCACAATTCATATAGCCAGAAGGATACAATACATTAAATACACATTAATTGCTTCATTCAAACAAAATTATAGTTTTGTGTCTTTACGAGCAGAAAGAGGTTATAAGCACCTTGGCTAAACTCTCACAGAAACCTAGAGATAGGATACAGTCTTTGTAGTCCTTTCAAAGGGTTAGCTCTAGGGACTTCAAGTACTCTTGGCATACAGAACTTGATAGCTTTTTTTTTTTAAGCTAGCAAATAATGATCTCATACACTCTTATATACTTATGAGGCACGGCATGTATACTTTGTGGAATGACTACATAAAATAATCAAAATCAACTACCTCACATAGTTTTTTTTTGAGGCGAGAATATCTAATATCTTCTCATTACTAGTTTAAATTATAGGATATCATTGACACAGTACAAAACATTTGTGAGGTATATATCTGGTAAGGGATTAATATCCAAAATGTGTGAGATAATCAAACAAGTAACTGACAACAAAATGAACAAAAACATTTTTAAAATGAACAAAGTCTTAAATAGACAGTTCTCAGAAGACAGCCTTCAAATGACTGTAGGTATTTAAAGAAATGCTGTACCACCAATCATCAGAGAAATGCAATTCAGAACTATAAACTGACATCACATCACACTTGTTAGAATGTTATTTATCAAAAAAGACAACCTGATAAATGTGGTTCAGCCTGTGGAGAAAAGGAAACCCTTTCAGTGTTTGTGGAATGTAAATTTGTACAACCATCATGGAAAATAGTAGGAGATTCCTCAAAAAACTAAGAACAGAACTATCATATAATTTGGCAACTCCATTGCCATGTATATACCAAAGAGAAAGGAAAACAGTATGTTGAGGATATAGCTGCACTACTATGTTCATTGCTGTAATGTTGAAATAGTCAAGGTATGGAATCAACATAAGGGGCTATCTGGATGCATAAACAAAATATGGCACATTTACATGATGGAATACTAGTCACCTTGCTATTTGAGACTACATAGATGAACTGATAAAATATTATATTAAGTGAAATAAGCCAAGCAGAGAAAGACAAATACTACCAGGTCTCAAAATCTAAAAAAAGTTAAATCCATCGAATCATAGCAGCATTGTGATTAACAGGAGCAAAGAGGGTGGGAAGGGTTTGAGAAATGTTGATCAAAGAATACAGAATTTCACTTACAAAAAGAAGAATAAATTAAGGAGTTCAGGTTTTCTTAAAATTTTCACCCATTTTGAAATTATTTTTATTTATGGTAAACAAATTTCATGTAATTCATATATACAGATTTAAGAACATAGTAATAATTCTCACCCTACTCTCCCTCCTACCCATTCTACTACACTTCCTCTCATTCCTTATTTTTTTTATAATGATATACTTTTAGTTTACTTTAAACTCAAAAGATTAACCCTACACTAAGTAAAGAGTTCAACAAATAGTATGATTAAAAGTGCATTATTCTGCAACAGTAAAGACAAGGGCTATAAACAATCATCAAATCTCAAAATGTCAATTTCACTCGCATACATTACATCTTTGGTTTTCTACTAGAATACCATACATCAGGGAAAACTGGTATTTGTATTTTTGTGATTAACTTATTTTATTAAGTATAATGGTTTCCCTTTCTCTCCATTTTGTTGTGAAAGACAGAATTTCATTCTCTTTTATGGCTGAGTGAAAAGTACAGATAACTCGTTCATGTGCTGATTTCATTTTCTTTGGGTTAATTTCCAGGAGTGGGATTTCTGGGGCATATGGTAGATCTGTTTTCAGCTATCTGAGGTATCTCATACTGTCTTCCATAATGTCAGTTATAGTTTTCATTCAAACCAATTGTGGATTAGAGTATTTTTTTCCCTCACAGGGATTGATTTTAGCTCCTTTGTCAAACATTAGTTGGTTGTAGATGCATGGATTGATTTCTGGAATTTCTATTCTGTTCCATTGATTTACATGTCCATTTTTATGCCAATACCAGGCTGTTTTGATTATAACTGTCCTGTAGTATGTCTTCAATCCAGTATTGTGATGTCGCTTTCTTTGTTTTTGTTGTTTGAGATTGCTTTAGCTATTTGGGGTCTCTTGTGTTTCCATATGAATTTTAGCATCATTTCTTAGATCTGAGAATATCCTTGGCATTTTGATTGAGATTGCATTGAACCTGTTAGTTGCTTTTGGTAGTTTGGGTATTTTGATGATATTAATTCTGCCAATCCACAATCATGGAAGATTTTTCCATTTTTTTTGTGTCTTCTTCTATTTTGTTCTTTAATATTTTGTGATTTTCATCATAGAGATCTTTCACCTGCTTTGTTAAATTTATTACTGCAGCAATTGTGAATGGGATTGACCTTAGAAGTCATGGCATTTTCTCTGTATACAAAGGCTATTGATTTTTAAATATTAATTATGTATCCTGCAAACTCTTTGATGAGTTTTAGTAGTCTTTCAGTGGAGTCTTTTGGATTCCTTATATATAGAATCATGTCCTCTGCAAACAGGGATAATTTGACTTCCTCCTTTCCAATTTGTATCCCTTTGATTTCTTTTTCTTGTCTAATGGCTCTGGCTAAAACTTCCAGGGCTATATTGAATAGCATGGTGAAAGTGGGAATCCTTGTTTGGTTCCAGATCTTAGTGGAAGTGCTTCCAACTTTTCCCCACTCAATAAGATACTGGCTTTTGGTTTGTCATAAATTGGCTTGATTATGTTGAGGATTGTTCCTTCTATACCAATTTGCTAAAGGTTTTCAACATGAAAGGATGTTATATTTTGTCAGATGCTTTGTCCTCATCTATTGAGATCCTCACATGGACTTTACACTTCAGTTTGTTAATAAGATGCATCACATTTGTTGATTTGCCTATGTTGAACCATCCCTGCATGGCAGGGATAAATCCCATTTGGTCCAGGTGAATGATCTTTCTGAGGTGTTGTTGGATTGGATTTGATTAGCTAGTATTTTATTGAGGAATTTAAAAATATGTTCATCATGGATATCGATCTATAGTTTTCTTTCTCTGTTGTATTTTTTTCTGGTTTAGGAATTAAGGTAATACTATCCTCATAGAAGGAGTTTGGAAAGATTCTCTCACTTTTGATTCTTTGAATTGCTTGAGAAGAATTAGAATTAGTTTTACTTTAAATGTCTAGTAGAATTCAGCAAAGAAGCCATCCAGTCCTGGGCTTTTCTTTGTTTGGAGGGTCTTTATTTCTTATTCAATCTCCATCTTGGTTATTGGTCTGTTTAGCTTTTTTATTTCTTTATGACTCAGTTTTGGTAGATTGTATGTGTCCATAAATGTATCCATTTCTTCTAAATTTTTTAATTTGTTGGTATACAACTCTTTGTAATAATTCCTGATGATTTTTTTTTATTTCTGTGATGTCTGTTGTTACATTTCCATTTTCAATCTGGTTTTATTTATTTGGGTCTTCTTCCTTTTTTGTATTTTATTTTTGTTTAGTTGGGCCATTTGTATATCAATGTTATTTATTTTTTCAAAAAACTAGCTGTTCATTTCATTGACCTTTTGTATTTTTTGTTTCAATTTTGTTTATTTCTTTTTAAATTTTAGTTATTGCTTTATCCCACTAGTTTTAGGTTTGGTTTTTTATTGTTTCTCAAGGTCCTTGAGATGCATTAATAGATAATTTATTTGGTACCTTTCCAATTTCTTGATAGAGGCACCAATTGCCATAAACTTTCTTCTTAACACTTCTTTTTCTGTATCCCATAAGTTTTGATATGCTCTATTATCATCTTCATTTGTTTTTAGAATTTTTTTGATTCCCCTGTTGATTTCTTCCATGATCCACTATTCATTCAGGAGTATGTCATTCATTCTCCATGTATTTGTATATTTTTTAGGAATTCTTGAGTTGTTACTTTCCAGCTTAATTTAATTGCAGTCCACAAAGATGCATGATATGATTTCATTTTTTTTTAATTTTCTGAGGCTTGCTATATGGCAGAGAATTTGGTCTATCCTAGAGAAGGTATCATGCAGTGATGAAAAGAATCTGTGTTCTGCAACTGTGTGCTGAAATGTTCTGTAGATACCAGTTAGGTCCATTTGAATCAAAGCAACAGAGGATGAACCAAATGCTTGGCCCCTGTCACCCACATGGGAGACCTGGATGAACCTCATGGTTTTGGCCTGGCTCTTTCCTG
Source organism: Lepus europaeus (assembly GCF_033115175.1). NCBI lineage: Eukaryota > Metazoa > Chordata > Mammalia > Lagomorpha > Leporidae > Lepus > Lepus europaeus. Next base: position 131,139,952 of record NC_084827.1, read on the forward strand.
GCCATGATGGCCATTTGGGGAATGAACCAGCAGATGTAAGACCTCTATCATTCTCTGTATGTCCCTCTCTCTAGCTCTTTCAAATAAATAAAAAAGTCTTTAAAAAAATCAAGTAAAATATATAATTTACTAAAAGGAAATAATTCTAACATTTCTGCCCATTTCATGTTTATTTTAAAAATATATATTTGATAGATTTTTTACAAAAGAATATTGGGTGCTCATGACTTCTTGAGCTTAATGTAAACAGGTACCTAAGAAACATAAATTTTAATACTCTTATTTTTCCTGTGGAGCTCACAATGCACAAAGTATGTAGCTTGGCATGGAAGAATAATATATACACAGTTTGCCTGTAAACATTCTACTAAATCTCCATAATTTGGAGGAGGAGTGAGAGTTATGAATCTGTATCATCGGTTAGCATAAGATCAGAAACAGCTGCTTCTGCTCCCTGTGGTGCCCTTCAACTTCCCTACTTCAGGAGCTTCATAAACATGGTAAGATGAATGAGGTAGGGACTTAGAGTCTCCCATCTTTAGTGAGTCATTATAAAAATTGTCTCATAGATTATGATAAATGTGCTAGCAATTCACTCTGCAGCATAATCAACTACATTCTAGCTGAGTGGTGCAGTTGAGTGTATCTCTCTTTGACTTTTCTGAGCTGATATTTGAAAGCAAATAGTCATCTATCCCATCTTTCCCTTCAACTTTGCCTCATATCACATTGAATCAGCAAATTGAGAATAAACCCCATATTTAATTTCCTAATAATAAGATTATGTTACTTTGATAATGTACTTCAGTTTGCAGTGATCTATGAGAACCTTAAAAACTTTTTTAAAATCTTTCTAGATATTTTTAGGCATTGGTTTTGAAGTGTCTAATGGCATATGTATTGCTATGTATTTTTTTCTGATGAACAAAACAAAGACTTTATCTTAAAATGCTTTCATACAACATCAAAACAACTGAAAATACAATGATAGCAATGGTGCCTAATATTTCAATTATGTGAACCAGAGAAATACTAGATGAATTACAGAAAGTCGTGCACAATTTTCCCACCAATTAGCTACATAACTGAGAAATAGAAAAAGGAATCCACATAAAGCTGGGTAATTGGAAAAGTGTTGTGGGAAGGTAAGTAGAGTTCACAGAGTTTGGTAAAAGTGGTTCCAAGTACAGGAACTGCTTGCCCTTGAATATATTGAATGTTATTCTTGGCGCATTCACACTTTCCCATCTGAGAAATCTTGTCTCCAAGATTGGTAGGGAGCTTGTAAGTAACATCTTTAGGAATTAAGGTGATGCTGGCTTCATAGAAAGAATTTGGGAAGATTCTCTCTCTTTCAATTGTTCTGAATAGCTTGAAAAGGATTGGAGTTAGTTCTTTTTTTTCCCCCAACATTTATTTAATAAATATAAATTTCCAAAGTACAACTTTTGGATTATAGTGCGGCTTTTCCCACCGTAACCTCCCTCCCACCCACAACCATCCCATCTCCCACTCCCTCTCCCATCCAATTTTTCATCAAGATTCATTTCAATCATCTTTATTTTTTTAACTTTTATTTAATGCACATAAATTTCCAAAGTACAGCTTTTGGATTACAATGGCTCCCCCCCCCCCCATAACTTCCCTCCCACCCGCAACCCTCCGCTCTCCCACTCTCTTCCCCCTTCCATTAACATCAAGATTCATTTTCAATTATCTTTATATACAGAAGATCAATTTAGTATATATTAAGTAAAGCTTTCAACAGTTTGCACCCACATAGAAACACCAAGTGTAAAATACTGTTTGAGTACTAGTTATAGCATTGAATCACAATGTACAGCACATTAAGGACAGAAATCCTACATGAGGAGTAAGTGCACAGTGACTCCTGTTGTTGACTTAACAAATTGACACTCTTGTTTATGGTGTCAGTAATCACCCTAGGCTCTTGTCATGAGTTGCCAAGGCTATGGAGGTCTTTTGAGTTCGCTGACTCTGATCATATTTAGACAAGGTCATAGTCAAAGTGGAAGAGATGTACAGTTTGGGACATGCTCAATCGGACTTGCCCCAAATGGTAGAGTTAGAAACATGCCAGGGGATTCCAATTCAATCCCATCAAGGTGGCATGTACCAATGATCAATTTCTGTTCACAACTGACCATAATGATATGACTAAGAGTCAAAGGGATCACATAAACAAGACTAGTGTCTGAAAATACTAACTGATAGAATATAAAAGGGAGAGAATGATCCAACATGGGAAGCGGGATACACAGCAGACTCAGAATGGCAGATGTCCTAAACAGCACTCTGGCCTTAGAATGAGCCCTTAAGGCATTCGGATCTGGCTGAAGAGCCCATGAGAGTATTTCAGGCATGGAAAGCCAAGACACTCTGGCAAAAAAAATAAATTAAAAAAAATAAAAATAAAAATGACCTAAATTAAAGATCTCTGCAAGTGAGATCCCAGTGGAAAGAACAGGTCATCAAAGAAGGAGGTACCTTTCTCTGAAGGGAGGAGAGAACTTCCATTTTCAATCATCTTTAAATACAGAAGATCAACTTAGTATATACTAAGTAAAGATTTCAACAGTTTACACCCAACACAGATACACAAAATATAAAGTACTGTTTGAGTAGTAGTTGTACCGTTAATTCTCATAGTACAACACATTAAGGACAGAGATCCTACATAGGGAGTAGGTGTACAGTGACTCCTGTTGTTGATTTAACAATCGACACTCTTATTTATGACATCAGTAATCACCTAAGGCTCTTGTCATGATCTGTCAAGACTACGGAAACCTCTTTATTTTTTGCCAGGCAGAGTTAGACAGCGAGAGAGAGACAGAGACAGAGACAGAGTGAGAGAGAGAGAAAGGTCTTCCTTCCATTGGTTCATTCCCCTAATGGCCGCCACAGCCGGTGCTACACCAATCCGAAGCCAGGAGCCGGGTACTTCCTCCTGGTCTCCCATGTGGGTGCAGGGCCCAAGGACCTGGGCCATCCTCCACTGCACTCCCGGGCCACAGCAGAGAGCTGGACTGGAAGAGGAGCATCCGGGACTAGTACCTGGGGTGCCGGTGCCGCAGGCGGAAGATTAGCCAAGTGAGCCATGGCGCCAGCCCTGGAAACCTCTTGAGTTCACAAGAAGTTAGTTCTTCTTAAATGTCTGGTAGAATCCAGCATTGTATCCATCCGGTCCTGGGCTTTTCTTTGTTGGGAGGGCCTTTATTGTTGATTCGATTTCTGACTTGGTTATGGTCTGTTTAGGTTTTCTATGTCTTCATGGTTCAATTTAGGTAGGTTGTATGTGTCCAGGAATCTATCCTTTTCTGATAGATTTCCCTGTTTGCTGGCATACAACACTTTGTAGTAATTTCTGATGACTTTTTTTTATTTCTGTGGTGTCTGTTGTTACATTCCCAACACCCAGAATATTTTAAGATCCTAACCAAACTTATTTCCATTTTCCTCTTGGTCTAAACTGCCTGCTAGGAATGTATCTAATGAAAAGTAGATTTATTCATGGCAAATAAGTACATGAGATATAAAGATTAATATATTGCTAATTAATTAAATGGTAACTTTTTATATACACATACAGTAAAGCAATTTTTAAAATTTAATTCTGACATTGAAGTTATGTTTCATCTTTACAATAACAGTAAAACTTGAAGAAGATAATCATATTCACTTTGTAGCATTATTGAGTGTATCAAATAAACTAATACATGAATATTATGAAAATGTCACAGAAAATTCAAATTAAAAGGTAAATTCATTTTGTTGTAAGATATTTTGAAATGCAGGCACACAGGGTCATCAGATATTTCATGGAAAATCCATTTTATGAAAAACTATGCATGCATTTAAAAAATTTTTGTACCAGAATAAATTTCTCTGTTTCTATTTGCCATGAACTTTCAGAATTACCTTATTTATTTTTTTTAAAAAACCACTGCTTATAGAAATCACCCCATAAGGGATTCTTTTAAATAGATTGCTAGTGTTGTTGATAACGATGATAATGTTATATCTCTCACTACCTAATACTGAATAGAGCACATTGTACCTTATTTTACACTGTTTACTCTTAGAGGGGAGAAAAATATTTCTTTGTGTAGGAACTTTATATATTTATTAAAGCACATCAACAGTTTCTATCCAGATCCTGTCTTCTTTTTTGTTTTCATGTGAACATACACAATGACTCTCTTCTCAAGTGGATCAGAATTAGTCTGATTACCAAATTTACAGGCAAACATTTCACTTGTAACTTTAAATTGAGGAAAAATCATGTGTGTATGTTCAGCATCAGTTTCATGCTGCTGGCAAAGCTGCTAATGTTTAATTGAGTGTTGGGAGGGAATGCTATTTATACAATTGCACTAATAATGATTCCACTGAAACCAAATGAGTCCTCATGTCATACTAACCTCGCCAAATGAAACCTTCCGTCGCTTAGCGTCTCTCCTTCCTTCCTAGACCTTTAATCATATCATATAATATGTGTCTCCATGGAAACAAAAGCCATCTCCCTTGAAGACAAGAGGTGAGTGAGTCCTGCCTAATCCTATCATTATTCTTCAGAGACTGCTTCATTTTATTACAAGTGAAAAAGCTGCAACAGCAATCTGTACTTTGCAATTAAGAACAGGGCAGTTTAATCCTTGCACTAAGGCTGAACCAACAGCAGCTAAGAACTATTTTATTAACTTCCTAGAAGATTTGTGGCTATACAACATGAAAAAGTGCCTCATAGTAAACGGAGCTCCTGTGGGAAGAATAGTAAGCTCCAACGGTTCGTGAAAGGTCAGCAAAGGCCCCTGAGGAGGTATTTGGCCTTCTTAAGTACTCATCAACAGAGTGACAGCATATCATACATGTTTCTGCTGCAGGCTGTCTGTACCAACTCTTATTTGTTTAAGATTGATTTTTTTTTAAGAATAATAAAGACTCCTGGTGATGACTTACAGCTTCTGGTTGATCTGTGCATGAAATTGGATTATTGCAGGCCACTGTCTCTCCTAAAATGCAGCTGAGATACAGTCATAATAATTTCACTACTCTTTTTGGTATTGCATAATAAATGTATATTAATACGTTTATAATGGTTTAAAATGCAAAATCTTAAATTACTTCATCTGTATCCCTTCAAAACTATCACATAAAAGATCATCTCTCACCCGTGTGTATTTCCTATTTTCTCCTTCAGATAAATATGTGAATAGGTGTGTGGCATTTCTTTTGCAGTAGATGTGAGAAATTTAAAACATCCTATTAAAAGGAAACCCAGAATGACAATAAGAGCACTTCCTGTAGTCAGCTGTCTAAAACATTGCAAATTGGAATGCTAGACAATTGGAGTTTTGAGAAGGTGCAAATGTCTTTTAAGAGAAGTAATATATATGTTCTGTGTTTGCATGATGTATATGTATGTACATACATGCATATGGATGTTACAATGTTAGTGTATAATTAATTAAGCCCTAGCTCCAGCCCTAACCCCTAACCCTTAAACGATAAATACATGCATTTTTATAACCTGATTAATATCCATCAAAATTAGTAGGAAAAATACAAGGGAAAAAAATCCGATTTTTTTCCAATATGGTCATTAACGATTTAACCCTTACATTTTCACATTGATAAAGTCAGTTAATTGTGTCACATTTTATTTTATTTTATTATTATTTTTTTTTGACAGGCAGAGTTAGACAGAGAGAGAGAGAAGAGAGAAAGGTCATCCTTTTTCCTTGGTTTACCCCCCAAATGGCCTCCACGTCTGGCACGCTGTGACTGGTGTGCTGTGCTGATCCGAAGCCAGGAGTCAGCCCCCTGTTCCCCCGCCCCAAGTCTCCCATGCGGGTGCAGGGGCTCAAGCACTTGGGCCATCCTCCACTGTTTTTTCAGGCCATAGCAGAGAGCCAGCTCGGAATAGGAGCAGTTGGGACTCAAAACGGCAGCCATATGGAATGCTGGCTTTGCAGGTGGAGTGTTAGCTTAGCTATGCCACAGCTTCAGATCTTTCTTTTCTAAGAATGTCAATTTTCTGGTAACTACTACTAGCTTTTATTTTTTTCAAAAACAAGGCTAAAAGTCATAATATAATGTATAGGAGTAAAATTGATTTTTTGAGATTTGATGATTGTTTACAGTCCTTGTTTCTACTATTGAGGAACAGTGTTTTTTTCCTCATATTGTTTGTTGAAATCTTTACTTAGTGTTGGGTTAATTGTACGAGTATAAAGCAAATAGAAAATAGATCTTTGTAAAAATTAAGAGTGGATATAGGAGAAGGAGAAGGAAGAAGTGTGGGAGCATGGGCGGGAGGGAGGGTAGGGTGGGAATATCACTATGCTCCTAAGTCTATATGTATGAAATACATGAAATTTGTATACATTAAATAAAATTTTTAAAAAGATTGAAAATGATTATAAGAAAAAGAAAGAAGTTTCTGCAATTTCACCTTCTTCCTTTAGTTAGGAGATTTTATATTTTATAGCTGAGCACTAGAATCCTGGGCTACATTGCATCAGGTTGAGCACACGTGACTAGCTCACACTAATGCTAAGCAAAGCGGTGAATGAAAAGAATGTGCCCTCCCTCTTTTCAGTGGATGGAACAGAGCTTTGGTTGGAACTCTTGGAGAGCAAGTAGATTTGAGTAAACCCCTAAAAATTGCCAAGGAGTAAATTAAAAGTGGGCTGAATTTTTGACATATTGATAACCACTCTGTCTCAGTTCACTTATTCTTATTTTCTGCTGCAGCAGCTGACCTTGTGTTCTCATTACTGCAGAACATAGCCTTAAGTATATGATTGTAAATATTCATTCACCCAACTAACAATTATTGAGAGCCAACTAAATGCCCACATTAGATTCTTTCACAATAATTGCTTTCTTCTATGATACGAAGTTACTTAACAAATACAATATAAATAAATATGAATTTAAAAATAGATTATAATAAAATAGGGTTCTTCATACAAGTAGTTTCTCAATGTAACACCATAAAACTGAAGTTTAGGGAAGGTACAAATGCCTTGAATTACAGAGAAATAGAAATGTAAATAGAAGTATATAAATTAGATAACAACATAGCATATGAAAGGGATAAAGTATTGAAGATACAACACAATCAGAAACGATGATCAAGTGCAAAATAACAGAAGGGCACTCAAATATCTCAAATTAGTTTAATAACTTTCTTGTGGAACAGGAGACATTCTCATTAGGGTACATTTTTTAAATGTAAACCAATGAATATAAAAGATATATTTTTGGAAAAATGTATAATAATAGGCCAACTTAAATGTTAGATTACTGTTTTACTTTTTTATTTTTAATAGAAAACTTTTATTTAATAAATATAAATTTTGAAAGTACAGCTTTGGATTATAGAGGTTCTTCCCCTCATAACCACCCTCCCACCCGCAAATCATCCCATCTCCTACTCCCTCTCCCATCCTATTCTTCATTAAGATTCATTTTTAATTATCTTTATATACGGAAGATCAACTCTATACTAAGTAAAGATTTCAAAAGATTGCACCTACACAGACACACAAAGTATAAAGTACTGTTTGAAGACTAGTTTTACCGTTCATTCTAATAGTACAACACATTAGTATTTAATGTGTTGCACTATAAGAAATGTTAGATTACTTTAAAACATAATACAGGAGCCAGCACTGTGCCATAGTGGGTAAAGCCTCGGCTCAAGTCCCAGCTGTTCTACTTCCCATCCAGATCTCTGCTAATGCACCTGAAAAAGCAGCAGAGGATGGCCCAAGTCATTGGGCCCCTGCATCCACATCAGACCTGGAAGAAGCTCCTAGCTCCTGGCTGTGGCCTACAGTCAAAGCGTCTGGCAGTCCTAGCCGTTGTGGCCATTTGGGGAGTGAACAGAGTACAGGAGACCTTTCTCTCTCTGTCTCCCTCTCTCTCTCTCTCTAACTCTGCCTTTCAAATAACATAAATAAGTCTTCAAAATGCAATACAATATTAATCTTATGAAATTTTTCTTTAAAATATAGCTAAATTTTGTGTATTATTTGTCTCACTTTACATATTGTTTTAATTCGGAAAAACAACCATTTTGACTGTTATAGCATGGAGAAATACCTATTTCAGGAATCAAATAGCATTTATAATGTAAAAATGAAGTACAGAGGTCTTTCCAAGAAACAAAAATTACCTTGAAGAAAATTCTGATTCATTAAGGCATTGACAAATCATATAATGATTTCCTCTAAAGTAAATGCCTTTAAAACCACTATTCATGCTCTTTAATCTTTTCATTTAAAAATACCTTTTCATAAATTCCTTTTATTCTTAATGCAATGGATTGACTCATTTCCTTGCCCTATCAATCAAAAACTTAAAGCAATTACACACAGACCTATAATCGAATGACCTCGCATTAGCCTTATTGTACTCTATATCCTTAACAAGAAGTAATGCTAATTCAGGAAAGAATTAAAGTATATATCAAATTCTCAGGAACTATTTGTTGAATGAGTCATTTAACGCTTCACAGGTAAACACTGAATTCAGTTTCATTAAATAAATAGTTACTACATTGTTGAGATGGATCTTGTTATTTTAAGAGAGGATGTGAGTAAAATATTTCATATATATTAATTTGAATTAATTTAGAAATATCTTTGAATATATAAAAGCCTATTTAAGAGTTCTGGGTGTGTAATTAATTATAGAACTATAAAACACATCATTCACATTGACCAGCCCTTCAGTTAGTCACTAGGTCCCATCCTGTCTTCTTTATTCAAATATTTTGGTTCGGTAATTTTCAATTTTTCAATCGCAAATTTCCTCTTCTCTAGTAGATCATTCTCACCAACATATAAATAAGAGATGATAGCTTTTCCATGTTTAAAAAAGGACACTTTTTTGTTTTTAATTGCCTCTCTTTGCCACAAAACTCCTCAGAATTCTCTGTACTTGCAGTCTCTTAATTCCTCTCTTCAACCAAACACATTGCCTATATGTGGTTCACAGTATTCATTTAGTTTACTGCATGTTCTATCATACAATAGTTTCTTTTCTTGACTTCTAAGAAACCATGCTTCATTACTTCATTTTCTGTTTCACTGTGGCGTTGTGTGTGTGCGTGTTTTGCTGAGGTTTCCTCTTTTTCCAGAATTCAGCATTGGAGGCATCGAGGCCTCAGTTGTTGGTCGTTTTCTGTGTTCTCTCATCTGCTGATTTCATTCAGTCTCTTGACATCGTCTGCCATCTCCAGGCCAACTGCTGTCTCTTCCTCTCCCTGTGTAACTCTTTCAAAGAAGTAAATAAATGAATCTTAAAAAAAGTAAAATTCACATGTATAGTACATTATTATAAACTGTCTTTCATGTACATTATTATTAAATTTCTTCCCAGTGCCATACCACATATCTCCAGAATTACTCCCTTGCATGACTGAACTTTGCACTCTGGCTAATAACTCTTCATTTTCCTACAACTCCCTTGCCTCAGTCCCCGGTAAACAATATTGCTCTTCTCTTCTGTGAGCCTAACTTGTTTTAGATTCCATATATACGTGAGTTCATGAAATATTATTTTTTGGTACTTGGGTAATTCACTTAATGTAATACCCTCCCATTTCATCCATATTGTCACAAATGGTAAGATTTTCTTCTTTTTTTAAGGCTGAATATTGTTTCATTGTGTATATATACCATATATTCTTTATTTGCTTTCTGATTACTCTTAGGTTGATTCCATATCATGGATAATGTGAATAATACTGCGATTAATATGGGATTTCGCATGTCTTCTTGATTTCACTTCTTTGGGATATTTTCTCTGAAGCGGAATTCCTAGATCATATTGGATTTCTAGCTTGCATTTTTGAGAAATCGCCATACTTTTTTCCTGTTATAACTATATTAGTTCCATTCTCACCAACATTGTGCAAAGGTTTTCTTTTCTGGTATATCTTCACCAACACTTGTTGTTACTCATCTTTTAGACTAAAAAAATTCTATGGGTAGGCATTTTGTTGTAGCAAATTAAGCTGCATTCCATGTTGGAGTGCCTGGGACTGAGTCCTGCCTCCACTGCTGATCCATATCATATTACTGCTAATGCAGCTGCCAGACAGTAGATGATGGTCCAAATGCTTGGGGTTCTGCAACCTATGTGGGAGACCAGATGGAGTTGCTGGATCTTGGCTTTGGCTTGGCCTAGTGTCTGCTATTGCACACATCTGGGGAGTAAACTATTGGAAGAAAGATGTTTTCTTACTACTGGTATTTGAATCCCTTATATATTTTGGATAGTATCCCCTTATCAGACTACAGTTTGCAAATATTTTTCCTATTCCATAGATTATCTCTTCATTCTTGTTTCCTTCACTGCCCAAAATTTTATTAGTTTGATGCAATCTCTCTTCTTTGTTTTTCCTTTAGCTGCCTGTGATTTAGGGTCTTATCCAAAAATCTTTGAAAACACTAATGCCAAAAAGCCTTTCCCTCTGACAGATTATTTTTTACATAAACATTGTCCTTTATGCTACTTAGATTAAAAATAAAGTTAAAAAGAAAGCAAAACATGAATTTAGCTCAGTAATACAGCATAGATAATTTATCTTATCATTTGATAAATTCAAAATTTTAATTAATAAGATTGGATTAAAAGTCACCAATTGGGATTTTAGCCCAAAAGTTTCATAGTATTCACTTTCTCTTCACCCCAATCTATTCTGTTATTCTCTTGTAGGTGGGGCTGACAAAGATGGTGTGGGATTATTACAATATGTTCCATCATTGAGTAAACCTATGATCTCCAGTGCAGTTTATAAAATGAAGCAGTCAAATTGAGGTATTTTAAAGATATTTTAAAGTTTTCCTTTTCTGCAGTAAATTGAGTATTTTTTAGAGTTAAAACATTTCAGTTATATCATTTGATACCCAATTAAGGGGCAAGTGGCTCATCACGCTCTTATTGCTAAAGGAAGACTCTGGAATACTATAGAGATTTCGATAGCAACATGTCATGTAAGTAAATTCAAATGAGTGTAGCAAACGATTTTGAAAGAAAACATTTACATGGAGGATTTATCACATAACTTTAGAATGAGACTTGCTAGTAATGTTAGCCATTGATCTGTGCAAGTAAAAATTGATATATGTGGAATTAAAAACAAATACTGACTTAGAGCAATGTTCAGCATTATAAAAGTTTAAGAGTCTATAGCAAATACTAATTCTTTGCAAAGAAGTTACTACAAATTACAATAAGAAAGACTGATGTATCTAAGTGGCATTATCAAGCAGCTGTCTCATCTTCGATGTTTCTGAGCATCATTGTCACAATATTCCCCTGCTTGCATTTTTTACACCACTTTCACATCCAGAAAGAAATTGAGGCTCACTGCAATTATAAATTTACTACACATTATTAGAGCCAAGAGCAAAAATTTGGTGATTTGATTTTTTATGTTTTAGAAAGTAAAATACAAAAATAGAACTTCTTTCAGTAATGATGATGACTAAAATAATTTCTAAAATAAAAATATATGTGAAATTATATTTATAGTATTCCATTGTAATACAGAAAGTTTGCTTACTTAGAAAACTTAATGAATATGACACATTCTTGAAAGCTTTAGAAAATTATACTTTTCATGTGTGCTTTCAGTAATAAGAAGTTATACATTTTAATCTTACCACAAAATCAGTGCAAGTTTCAGAAGACACAATCCAGATGATCAGGATGTATTATTTCAAAAATTGCAAAAAATTGTTAAAATGTAGACTATAACCTTTATTTTCTTTACTCCATTTTCTACTTTGTTATTTAAGTATATTCCTTATTCTCTCTTATCCACTTTCCTCATCTCCATAATTAAAAATAGTACTTGCCATATATTAAGGCCTTAGTCTGTCCAGCAAATTAATCTACTCTCCTCTTCTTTCTTCATTTTTCCTTTCCAGTGGCTACCTTTGTGTTGTTTTGCGAGAGTAAAACCAATGATATTCTTTATGTATGGTTTGCTAGAATTTTGAGATAAAGAAATTTTCCATTGGCTCATTTTCACTTCTACTTGTGATGTTTTGCTTCTCTTTACTATGTTCTGTTTTCATAATAGCCAAATTCCAGCACAGCTAAGCCAATTAAAGTATTGAAGAATCAGTCCATATGGATCATTGCTGAGAGCATAGCAATTGACTTACATTATCAACCATGAAGTGGAAAGTAATTTTATTCTTGTAATCAACCAATGTGGTTCTGCTAAAATTAACTAATTTCACCATGCATATTCCACATTAATACTTTTTTAAACTTAGAATTGAATTTCAAACAAAAATTTAAATTATTTTGTCTTGTTATCCCTATACATTCAATACAGAAATAGTTCCAATAATTGAAGGAAAAAGAAATAAATGATGATTATTTATATATTTTATTTTTCAGAGAAAGGGCTCAAAAAAGTGAAAAATAAAAGCAATAACTAAATCATGCTGGAAGTACAATGTACAGGTAATACCCAACTTACAATTGTTTGGCTTGTTATTTTTCACTTCATCATGGTGTAAAATCGATACACTCATTAGAAACTGTACTTTGAATTTTGATTTTGATCTTTTTGGGGCCAACACTATGCAGTACAATACTCTCTTCATGTTAGGCAGTGGCAGCAAGCTTAAGCCCCCAGTCAGCCACTCAGTCACAAAGGTAGATGAAGGACACACCACAGTGTACTGCATTGCCACTGGTTTCTGTGTATCATGCACTGTTTTTTCAAAACCCATCATGTCTATAAAATTCCCATCTGTGTTTTTTATACCCATTCAACCATTATTTTTTCTCTTTCAGTGATATATTGTATTATATTTCTGTATTTCATTCAATTTCATTTGTAAAATTCAGCCTTACATTTCTTTAAAAACCATAATCACATTGCTTTTGTAAAGGTGAAAGACAATACTTTGGCTCAAACCAGGACACAATCTAGGAAGAAAGCAATTTGCTATGGAAGCAGTACCAGTTGGAGACAGGCACACATTAGATGTGTGTATGGAATGCGAATATTGGGGACTGTCAGCTAAACATTTTCTTCTGATTGTTTCCCAGATGGCCATATTACATATTATCTATTCACCTAGTCACTGATTAATCCAGGGTCAGTGAAGTGACTATAAATAAGCTAAATATTCTGTCCCTTGGAATTTTTTAGTGATTGCAACCATCTCTTTCTAGTCCTGAATGTTTTAAATTCAAAGTCTTTTGAAGTTGTGCTTACTACCATTTATTTCATACATAAATTAAAAAACAAAACAAAAAGCTAATTTCTGAAGATGGGTCTTCTTGTTCCTGATGACTAGCAGCATTCCTTTCTGATTTTTAAGGGGTTTTAATATTCATATAATGATTCCTTTTCAAGCGTAGATGGTTTACATTTTAATTTTGGCAAGCATACCCCAAAAAGAGTACAGATACACTGTGGATTATCATGTTTGAGTGTGTTAGTCAACTTAAATATATCAGAAACATATGTGATCAGATTACCTTATTTAATGGGAAGTTGTGTTAAAGAGAAACCAGATGTTAAGGAAGATAAGAACCAGTCTCGACATTCTAGGCCATATAGATAAGTGGTGTCCTGTTCATTCATGTTCAGCTTATGACTCAGAGAGCTTTGATGACCTATTTGTATGATTAGTGAGCTCATATCCTTCACTTTCCTTCTCTGGAAGCTTCTTTGTATTTCTTAGGCAACTCACACTAACATGAAAATAAAAATGACCAATGGAGTCAAAGAATTTTAATGGCTTATGTATATAAATTAAAACCAAACAGAATATACCACCGTGTTCTATCAGAATGAAGCCACTTGATAAAGGGCCGTGTACATACCAGGCATTTTGTCATGTTAGAAATGAATTGGAAGGTGGGGAAGAGGTGATATAACTAGTAAATGTTTATCAGACCTATTTGATACTCTACTTTTTTAGTCTTCTTTCTTCACTTTCTCCTTAATTCTAACATGCCCTTGAGAACACTTGTTGGTCTTCTCAATGTATCCATTCTATCTGGATAATCAGAAGCAATTTCATAGCTTGTAAAACCATCTCTGGCAATGATAGCCCTTCTGGGAATATGTATCATCAGATAGACTTTAACAGAATTGTTGAACTATAGGTAAAATTATTTACTGAATATTGATGCCTAGTTATTTCCACAGCCAATTCAATACATTTTGTCTTCACCTATTTTGCATGTCAAACTCTTCCTCCTCTTGTTTTTCTCACTAATCACACAATGACCCTATTCTAAAACCTCAGGAACATCGTAGAAGTGTCCTGCCTTTTAGTTTGGAATTAATCACTAAATCCTATGAGTAGATGGTATCTGGATCTCCAAGTCTTCCCATGTCATTGCTTCTGTCATAGGTGGGACTAATATCACTTTTTAGATTATTGAAAGTCAGTGGATATAATTCTTAGGAATGTGAGGGTTGAAACTAGATGTTGGGTTCTATTTACAGTTGTGCTACTTTGTAATCTCCATGTCTCTGTAGTTAGGTCCCTAGACTATAAAATAAGAAAATCATTAGACTACCTATTTCGTGGGTTCACCCTGAAAAATAAATGTGAATGCATGTAATGTGCTCAGGAACATTGCCTGAAAGTTGAGTGGTCTTCATCAACTTTGATTTCTACTTTGCATTCCATTTCCTGATTACATCTCCAACTTCAATCCTTTCATAGTGCTACTCTAATTATCAATCCAAAATCAAAACCCCATCTCCTCAAACATTTTTAATTGACATTCATTACTTGTGCTATAATATTCTAAAGCCCACTGATGAGACACAATGTCCTTCACGGTTTAGCTCAAGCTTTCTAATCCAGCATCGTCTGTAAAGGATTGGCGCTTTAGTCAACAATCTAACAAGACTTTCCTGTACAACATTTGTACAGTTTTACCTGATTCTTTTCTTTGCATGTGGTGCTGGACTTTATTCCCTCATCTATTCATCATAATCTAATACATTATATTGATTTATGCACTATTCTCTCAATTATTCTTTGACTACTTATGCGTTATTCTCTAAGTTATAATTTGCGCATTTATTTTGTAGTATCTCTTCCCTGAATGTCTCTCTAAAAAGAAACCGTATTTCAATATGTCTTAAACTAACTGATTGAATTATGATATTATATTAATACAGGGTCTATAAAATACACAGTTTTGGTTTTACTTTGATTTTTTTTTCATTTTGCTACAATCAGCAGAGAGTTATTGAGGGATCTGGAGCAACAAGGAATCATACTAAAATAGCATTTTAGGAAAATGTATCCATCAGGAAAAAAATTTAGAACAGATCACAGCAGAAAAGATTAGAGCAGAAATTCCCAAACTATTTCAGTTCAAGGTCCCCTTCCACATTTCAGTAATTTTTAAAATAACTAATGGTTCTGCTTATTCTGTAGATAGGTTCAACAGCAGAACAGTAATAGCTCGGGTAGTCTCTGACAAATATAACCATGTTTCCCTTGAAAACATAAAGTGACCCCAGGCATTGCCAATGAATTCAGTGTGGTGCTCCCCTGCACTTTGTGCATAGTTCTTAAAAACAAAACTGAAAGAAATTATGTAATCAAGAAGAACAGGCAGAGGAAGGTAATTTAGAAAACAAGTTGACATATGATGGCCCATGAATCCAATCTGACCAAATGTTCCATTTGTAAAAATATTTTGTTGAAACACAGCCACACTCAATTGTTTATATATGACTATTGTTTTTAAGATAGAATAACAGAGGCTGGTACATGAGGTAGATATCAAATGGATCACAAAGCAGAAAATATTTACTATCTCATCCTTTTCCAAAAAAGCTTTGCCATCTCTGATTTTGCTTAGTTTAATTCAAATTGTGATTTGATGAGGGTCTTGTCAAAAGAAGCAGCCCCAGAAATACAACTTTCTTGTATTTAATTAAAAACATTTGGGTAACTTTGTGTCAGACAATCTGGAGAGTTATAAGAGATTTGTCACGAAGTTTAAATCCTATAGATTAAGACTTGAAATTATGGCAATTTCAAGTGTTAATTTTTCTTAAGCTCTCTTAAAGTATCTCAGATATCTGTATGTCTATGGGTAAGTTTCTTAATCACCACTATTCTTTCTATAGTTGATAAGTAATTGAGATAACGTTCAAATTTGGTCCTTTCGTTTAGTAAAAGCTGCAGAGAAGCTGATGTGCTGATTTTTTAAAAAAGATTTATTTATTTGAAAGCCAGAGTTACAGTGAGAGAGGGAGAGACAGAGAGATCTTCCATCTGCTGGTTCACTTTCCAGATGGCCACAATGGCTAAAGCTGGGCCAGACTGAAGCCAAGTGCCAGCAGTTTCTTCTGGGACTCCAATGTGGGAGCAGGTGCCGAAGCACGTGGGCCACCTTCAGCTTTTTTCCCAGGGATATAAGCAAGGAGCTGGATCAGAAGTACAGCAGTGAGCGCTCAAACCGGTGCTCATATGAGAAGCCAACACTGCAGGCAGAGGTTTTACCTGCTATGCCACAATGTCTGCCCCTCTACCTTTTACCCATAACTAAAAATACCACATATTATATCATATCTTATAGATTATTAAATATAAAATTAAATCATTATCTATATTTTATTACATATCATTAAATATTATATTGTATAATCACATTTTGTTTTATATGCATTGTGGAACAGAAAAAGAGGAAATGACAGGATCCAAAAGAGAGATGATAGAAGATCTCTTTCTGTGCCTCTTCCTCTCTGTAACTCTGACTTTCAAATAAATAAATAAAAGATAAAGAGGGGGATGGCACAATGGCATAGCAGGTAAAGTCACTTCCTACAGTGCCGGCATCCCATGCAGGCACCAGTTCTAGTCCTGGCTGCACCACTACCAATCCAGCTCTCTGCTATGGCCTGGGAAAGCAGCAGAAGACAGCCCAAATCCTTGGGCCCCTGCACCCACATGGGAGATCCGGAAGAGGCTCCTGGCTCCTGCTTTAAAATTGACCCAGATCTGGCTATTGCGGCCACTTGGAGAGTGAACCAGAGGATGGAAGACCTCTCCATCTTTCTCTGCCTCTGCCTCACTGTAACTCTACCTTTTAAATTAAAAAAAATCTTAAAAAAAAGAAAACAAAAATATACCTATGTCTTGGTATGAAAGTAAATAGAATTATAAATTTTGTTAGTTTTTATTATAAATAAAGTCGATATGGTGTATCTTCAGATAGTTAATAACTTTAATTTGCATTAAGAAATATTATCTCTCTAATATAATTTCCAGAAGATTGTTATTTAATAGACTTACATGAATTTATTCATTAGTAAAGGATTTTATTTGCTTATTACTGAAAACTTTTGAAGGAGGTGCATATGTGATTAGGTCAGAGAGGCATTGCTCTAAAAATGGATTCATATTGATCTCACAGAGTTCATTTTTCTAAGTGTGTGTACCTCACATGCGTGGCCGTTCTGTATGCTGCAATTTTCCTTTCTTGCTTTTCCACCTTATTGTGACATAGCCAGAAGTGCACTGGCCAGGACATGCGTGCCATATTCTTGAATGTCCAGACTGTGGTCTAAATAAATCCCCTTTTTATAAAGCACTCACCTGCAGACATTTTGTTGTAGGTCATGGTGTAGCTGCAACTTCAGCAGACTCAGAACAGACTGAAATGAGGTCAGCAGAGCCTCACAAGCTATTGCCTAGAGAGCAGCAAAAATAATTCCATTTATTGGTGTTAGTTATAAGTGAGGTTCAGCTGGTAATGCTATTAACTGAAATCAGAGCAGAGAGAATGTAATGAGTTGAAATTTGCTTATAGGTTTCAAACTGTGAGCTCCCTAACTAAATCTCCTCCATTGATTTTTTTTTTAAATTGATACATCTTTTAAAAACCTTTATGTCATTTCAAAAATTGTAACACTAGGTCAATTTAGCATAGAATTATTAATTATGCAATCTAGTAATAAATAAATCCAACATTCATCCCTGCTGGACAAAGCATGGACATTTTGGTTTGCCACAGGTCCCTCTCCTAAACTCTGCTTGAGACTGAAGCACAATCCAGACCATCTTGTGTTTCCTGTGCTGTGTGAAAATCTCAACCACAGCAGTAGATTGTGTCTCTATCATAGATTCTCGACAATTGAATGCAAGGAGCTGACCTTCATGTACCCTGAGTGATGCTGAGGCAGGTTCTTTATAAACTACTATAGACTGCACTTGTTATTTGGTTCAATTAAAGCTTTAATGGCTATAAAATGCAAAGAATATGTAAACCCAAACTGGGTTGATTTCAAATCCTAGGTATTTGGCAGCCAATATCTTATCTTTCCTGAGCCTTGGTTTCTACAGGAGTGAAATGTGGGAAATAATACTCCCATCTCAGAGGGTGGTTGTGAGGGGGCTATGAGTTACATTGCAAGAGACATTCAATATATTGTTTCAAAGAATGACCAGGAGATGCTATCCATAATGTCATGTACAATCAAATCCAATATGTGTTCACATTGTAGGGGAAAAAAGGAAAGACCAAAATCATATTCTCCTAAATCATAAGGGTTTTTTTGACATGAAATGTTACAATTTTCCATAATCATGATTACAGACAATTTAAGGGCAAAGCTGGGCAAGTAAACAGGGACAATAAAGGAAATACCTTTATATATATATATATATATATATATATATATATATATATATATACACACACCCAAAATGAACATGTTAGATTTTTAGGATCTGCGATTGGCTTAATTAACTGACTCGGGTTGAAAGCTGACAAGAGCAAATCTGCCATTTAGGTTCCTTTTCCTTGACTAATCCAAGTATCTTAATTTCTGAGATGTACTGTGAGCTCTGAAATGGTGATCATTGCAGCATTCTTTTTTTTTTTTTTTTTTGGACAGGCAGAGTTAGAGAGAGAGAGAGAGAGAGAAAGGTCTTCCTTTTTCCGTTGGTTCACCCCTCAAGTGGCCACAAAGGCCAGTGCTACGCCGATCCGAAGCCAGGAGTCAGGTGCTTCCTTCTGGTCTCCCATGCCAGTGCAGGGCCCAAGCACTTGGGCCATCCTCCACTGCACTCCCTGGCCACAGCAGAGAGCTGGACTGGAAGAGGAGCAACCAGGATTAGAACCCGGGGTGCTGCTGCAGTCAGAGGATTAGCCTAGTGAGCCACAGCGCGGCGGATCGTTGCAGCATTCTTGAAGGTTTCTCCTCTTAAAAAGTTTCACCTTTTCTAATACCAGGAACTAACTGTTCTGTGCTCACAAAGCATTGATTCAAACCATTGTGCCCAGATCCCTTGTCAGAGCCCTTAGCTCTCTGAGAGAAAAAGAGATCCTAGTTAATCGCTTTGATGAAGAACGACCCCACTACAGTGGGGGTCATACAATCCTTCACAGTAAAAATCAAGAGGTCAGGCAACCCTGATCATCCTGGCTAGTTTAACGTTATTTACCTAGAAGGTATATTTAAAGCTGATCCCAAACCAAGTATTGCAACCATCATAGTCCTAAGAAATTATTCATTTTAGAACAATGAGTTCCTGCAAGATGCTAGAGCAAGTGAGAGATCCTCTCAAAGCACAGCTATGGTTCTTTGTCTTTTACAAGTGAGGAAGACATCAAGCAGGAAGTAATAGAACTTCCTAAACTCTGCTTCAAATCCAATGGCTAATTTCACAATCTCAGTTGACATATCCAATGTCCTGGATTTCCTGATTAGAGGAATACAACCGCCAGGTGTCTGTCAAGGTCAGGAAGCCTGTTCAGGCTTTTCTTTGCTATGGCCCAGGAACTCTAGTTCTTCCACAGTATTCCCCTCTTCCTTTATTGCTTGCCTTAAAAAAAAATATTTTATTTTATTTTTTTTTTTATTTGAGAGATAGAGTTATAGACAGAGAGGGAGAGACAGAAAAGTCTTCCATCCACTGATTCACTCCTCAATGTCCTCAAAGCCTGGAATTGGGCTGATCTGAAGCCAGGAGCCAGGAGCTTCCTCCAGATCTCCCATGTCAGGCCATCTTCCACTGCTTTCCCAGGCCTTAGCAGAGAGCTGGATGGAAGTGGAGCATCCGGGATAAGAACCCACGCCCATTGGGATGCTGGCATGGCAGATGGAGACTTATCCTGCTACATCACAGTGGGGCCCCCTTTATTGCTTTCTGAACACACTGCTGATGGTGCCTGAAGAGGTGGGTGCATGGGTCACTGGAGCTATCCTCTTGGTCCTACATGCCTCCCTAGCGCTGTTTGTGGCAATTGCTGTCACGAAATTGTCTTTCTTTCTTTTTTTTTTTTTTGACAAGTTCTCTCTTTGTCCATAAACAGAAGCAAAAAACACTTCTACTTGTTAATGGATGCAATTAAATAGGATTCCTGTGCTTAATTCCTGTCCAATTCATGAAAATTTGCAATGCATAATGTGACAATTCTGAAAAATCTACTAAGCAACACTTTAGAAAATGCTGTAGATAGAGCAGTTGGCCTGTTTTATATTGGTGTATACTTATTTATGGAGGATGCCAGAGGCATTTTGCCTAGTATTTTATTTTGTTTATATACATTGGATGCAATTGAAAAAATCATTCCGTGTTTTCAGCAAATAAATAACATATGCTGAAATTCAAACTGAAGGCTTGATAGGCAAATAAACACCACTTAAGTATATATAAAATAGATTTTTTTTTCATTTAAAATTTATTTTTTTTCATTTATTAAACTTTTATTTAATGAATATAAATTTCCAAAGTACAGCTTATGGGTTACAATGGTAACCCATATATATATATATATATGTATATATATATAATATATATTATATATAATATATATAAGTATATATAAAATAGATTTTATAATCTCCTATACAACTGTAACATATTTTAAAAGTGCTCACATCACCACTAGGAATAACAGATATAGCATTATAATATATGCAATATATGTGTTGAAAAATTATTTTAATCTTTGCAGTAAATAATTTTGTCTAATGACATTATTACAATGAGACTTTAAAAGGAATGCTCTTTAATTTCATGAACACGCCTTTTAGCTCCAAGCTCACTGGCTTTTTAAAAACCAGAAATGAGAATGTGATCGCTTGTTCCTTTCTCTAATTTATTTCTTTTTCTTGACTAACAGATAAATTTAGACATTTGACATTTGGAAATGAAATTCCATTGTTTGGAAACTATCTTAATTTCAGATTTGACTTTAACAGAACATTCAAAGAGATTCTTTTAAAAAGGTGCTGACACTGAATCACAAAGCAATTTGATTTGGGTAAAGGCAGCAGAATTAGACCCATTAACTTCAAATGGAATTGAATAGCCACCTTGGGAAAGCTTGTCCAAGTGAAAATGAGTATAGTCAAATTTAAAGCAGGGTGTATGAGAACATCTAAAAGTGTAATGGGATGCAAAATATGCAGTGTGGCCTATTAGTCACACCTAGAAGCCTACTTTAGAAGTCTAGACAGACAATGAAAATAGCTACAAGAGAAAATAGAGAATCTGAGAATCCCTGGGAATTACCTTTAGTGGGAAGTTACTTAAACTAACCATGATCCACCCGTCCCTCTACCAAACAACTTTAGAATAGGTTAATTTTAAAGGAGAAATCACATTTAATTTTTTAAAATGATCGGTTCACTCCCCAGAGTCATGGAGTTTTGTGTTGATATAAAGGACTATTTGAAAAATACATACTCAGCCTCTATTCTTAAACACTCTGGAGAAAATTATTTTAAAGAACTTCTCCCTCCAGTATTGTTGGAAATAAATAATGATACGCTATTATAACTTCCATAAATATAGAAATTTACATATACATTTAAAATTTTTTGTACTAAGAGGGGTGTTACCTAAGGATTATGTAGCTATATACTTCTGTAGGTGTTTATGCATACATGCCTCCATCTATTAATCTGTCCATCCATGTATATTTATAAGCCAGTTATGGAAATACTATTTCTTGTGCTGTAGGGGATTAAGTTCAATCTTGGTTCCCTTGCTGAGTACAATAGACTCTATTAGTACTGTTTTATTTAATATTTGTAACTTTTCAAAAATTATTTATTTGAGAGGGAGGAAGAGAAGGAGGAAGAGACAGAGAGAGAGGAGAGAGAGAGAGAGAGAGAGTCCCCATCTGTGGTTCACCTTTCAAATGCTCTCAAACACCTAGGGCCAAAGCTGGGAGCTGGGAACTCAATCCAGGCCTGCCACATGGGTGGTAGGAATATACTACTTGAGTTATTACCACTGCCAATCAGCGTCCACACTAGCAAACAACCAGAATTAGTAGCTTGAGCAAGGGCCAGGAATGTAAGGCAGGCATTCCCATGTGAGTTATGGGTATCCTAACCAGCTTCTTAACTGCTAGGCCAAACAACCACATACTTATCTGTAGATTTTTAAAATTTCTGCTTAACACTGTATCATCAGCATCAATGGAAGAAGTAACTGGGATCTTGCAGAGGCATGAAACTGAGCTGTGTGTACGCTGAGGCTGCAGAATGGAGCAAGTCATAAACCAGCGAGGGAATCCAGAAAACTTCTACTTCTGTAGTTAACTTGTGATGTTTTACTTATGTTTACAATAAAATGGCAATTTCATGAGGATGACACTGCAGCAAATCTGTAGGAGATTAATTTGTAAGATTAGACTAGGAACACAAAACTTGTGAAACTTGACAGAGAAATGATCTTGTTCAATGTTGGCTACATTGAACACATCGGGCCAGAGATCAGGGGAGATCAGACTTGAAATGTATATTGTTTTTCTTGAGCATATTTCAAAGCTGCCTGGGGAGAATATACATTAGACATAATACTTGAGGCAAGAGATTATATCAAATAAAACAGACTGTTGACATTGCAAAGCAAAGGCCTTGCAGCCCTTAGAGATGATAGGTTACATTCTAGGAAGAAAATCTTACATGCATTACAAAGCATATGGAGAAGGTACGGAGAAGGCCCTACCTGTCAGAGACAGAAGACACACAAGCGGGAGGACCCTACACCCAACCTCTATTGCTTGCAGGTATTTTGACAAAAATTGGCATTGTAGTCAGCACACGGACCTTTCAGTTGTTCTAAGTAATGTAAGAAGAATTGGGATTAGTTCTTGCTTAAAAGAATTCAGCAGTGAAGCCACCTGATTCTGAGTTTTTATTTGTTGGGAAGTTCTTAATTACTGATTGAGTCTCAGTCTTGGTTATTGGTTTATTAGGTTTACTATGTCTTTGTGTCTCAATAATGGTAAATTATGTGTTTTCACAAATCTATCCACTTCCTCTAGACTCCAATTTGTTGGTGTATAGGTGTTTGTAATAATGCCTAATGATTCTTTGTGTTTCTATGGTATCATTTGCAGCATCTTCTTTTTCATCTGTGATTTTGTTAATTTGGGTCTTCTCCTCCCGTCTTTGTTGTTGTTATTTGGGCCAATGGTTTATCAATTTCGATTTTTTTTTTTGAAAAAAACTCTTCATCCACTGATCTTTAGTATTCTTATTTTGTTTCATCACACATCCCATTTTCCCCAACTCAGGGAGTAGTCTCAATGGAACATGTTGAACAAGTTACTCATAGGCAACATTTCTGATACCCCTACACTTCTATTTCTATTATTAGGACTTCTGAATTCCCATCTTACTCCCTCAAGTTGTTTCTGATCATCTCCACCAATTAAAAAACAGAAAAACCAAACAACTTTTTTCTCCTGTGTCCTTAACTAGTTTGTATGAAACTCTCCATTGATAGAAGTGGTCTTTCCACAACGCGAATTCCACTAGTTTACCCATCCCTGTTTTTTACTCTTATGCCTGTGCTGACTAACAAATACTTTAAGGCAAAAATCAAGGTTTTGTGCTGCTTTTTATCCATTTTTTTTCTTCCTTCTTTAAAGCACGTGCATATGCTACTAAGAAAGATCTCTTTAATAAAAATGAAATACAAATTAAGAAGAAATGTGGTAGGTAATGGTTGTGTGAAATCATGAGGTAGCTTAGTGATAACAGGAGTTAAAGGGGGTGAGTTGGTATTTGACACAAGCAGACTTTTTCCATGGTAACAAAAAGGGACACAGGGAAAATAAGGAAAAATTGTAAAACATGGTAGGAGCATGAGATAGCTCTTGTTTAAGTGAATCTGTTTTATAAAAGAAATACAAGAATGAGGGACTCCATCAGTAAAGTGTATGTATGGGGGTGGATGCTGTAGCATCATGGGTTAAGCCATGGTCTGCAGTGCTGGCATCTCATATGGGTGCTGGTTGGAGTCCCTGCTACTCCACTTCTGATCCAGCTCCTTGCTAATGTGCCTGGGACAGCAGTAGAAGATGCCCAAATCCCTGGGCCCATGCACCCACCATGTGGGACATCTGGATGAAACCCCTGGCTCCTTGCTTTGGTCTGGCCTAGACTAGGCTATTACAGCCATTTGGGGAGTGAACCAGTGGATGGAAGACTTCTCTCTCTACCTTTGCCTCTCCCTCTTTGTAACTCTGCCTTTCAAATAACAATAAATCTAAAAAATAAAAAAAGAGTATGTATGATAGGCTTCTGATATTAGCATTCAAGGAAAGAGAAAACATGTAATTTCACTGAGTACTTGTTGTTACTACTTATTATTAAGTACTTATTATTAAGATCAATGCATTAAATATTTGAGTGTTAAGTAAATATAAAAGAATGTGAGGGATGGGCTATAAGACATTGAATTCGGGTCCTAATCACCTGTAACTTCAATTTAATCAATGTGAAGTAACCCAAACCCTATTTTTCCTTAGTTTACATATCGGCAAAACCAGACATTAGGCCATATAAACATATTCCTTTTAAAGTCTCTTATTTATCTGAATGGAATTTCTGATTCTGAATAACATTAGGAAAGAAAAATCATTTAGCACAAGTGGAGGTAGCATTAATAAAGACACAAAGTAGGGGATACATACAAAATTTTCAGTAAAAGATGATTGTATCATTAGTTAAAGTCTTTACCATCTGCAAAATTATAGTTCAAAACATGAGTGAAATTGGAATAAGTCTTTTATTAGCCTGATGATTATTTGACATAGTGACAAATGCTTAAAAGTAAAGATCTGTAAAACAATCCCTTTGTTTCAATCATCTTAGGTACGTACAATGAATATATCTTGCATCTAATGGGGAATAGTTGAATTATTCCCTCTACCTCCCCTCAATGATCAACTTTTGAAAGCTGAAATCCAGAATGTACCAGACATGGAAGAAACTGAAATAACTAGAAGTTTTCTGTGTAAGATTTTTGCAAAGCAGTGGTCAAGGAGGACACATGTATTTATACAACCAAAATCATCACTTTTTGAAACTGTAAATACTAGTGTACATTTTCATAGGACTTTCAGAATCAGATTTTGTGGACTTTTTCTTTCCAGAAACCCTGTAACTAAAGATGTCTATAAATTCTGCCCAAGGAGCATCCACTGCCCCAAAATTGGAGAAATATTTCTGTCTTAAAAGGAGATTATTTCTTTTTAATGGAATTATTTTTAAACGGGATTTAAATGGAATTATTTCTTTTCAAGAAAACCACCCATCTAAGTCCTCTGTGATATTAGTGAAAAATACCAGAAATGTACATATAAATTAAGCCTCTGAAAAGGAGTAATACTTTTATAGAAAAAAATAACAGATTACACATTAGCAAGTGAAAATATAACTTTTTGATACATGAACTGAAGGTGTTACTTGAAAATTATGAATACTTTGTGTTAGTTCTAATAATACATTATAAAATTAAATATTTTTGTTAACTGGTATATAATTACACACATAATCTCCCCTGTATCGATGCAATTTGAAGTACAGTCTATATTTCATATATTTCATAAGTAAAGGACACTGTTTGCTTTGAGATCTTGTGCTTAGAAGTTGCAAACAACCTTGTTTGGGGAAGATATGTCTGGTGGTGATGTGGCAGTTGTTTGGATGGCAACGTGCCGTGCACTGATTTGTATGTGTGTAGGAAGTCTAATAAGGGGATTTAAGTTGAATTTAAAACAACTCATTCTGAAAGAAAACTGATGCACTCCTGCAGAAAATGTTCTAGTAGAAAATATTAAGTCTCATTTGGAAAATCCTATCTGGGAAATACTCAAAGCAACCAGCTGTGAAAGCTTCCTTCAGAAGAGGAAATAAGGAATTTTCTTTTCAAATGAAGTGAAAAGAAGGTGCATGCTGACTGCTCATACACAAAAGGGACCACAAGCTTTAGAAATATCTCAGATACACATATCCCACAAAAGGAGGCACGAATATTGATGCTTGATTAAAGCCACAACCTCATACAGGGGTTTGTCAAAAGTGGTGAGCTCAATATTCGTATCTCTCTGTTTCTACAAGTATAAATTGATTTGAAAAACTTTTAGGAGATGTTCTCTAACAGAGTCAGTAAAATATGTCTTGTAATGTAAATAAGTGTTGTGAATGCTCTTATGTCAATGATTATTTCACACAATGAGGCATTACCTAGCCTCCGATTATGTTTCCCCCTCTTCCACAATAACACATAAATTCAAGAATTTTATTCAAAGTTGCAACTAAACAATTTCATCACAGATATAACTTTGCTTTTCTCTTGTTTTTATTTATTTATTAAATATTTCTTAATTTATTTGAAAGTCAGAATTACACAGAGAGAGAAGGAGAGATGGAGAGAGAGAGAGGTATTCCATCTGCTGGTTCACTCCCCAATTGGCCACAATGGCCGGAGCGGTGCCAATCTGAAGCCAGGAACCAGGAGCTTCTAGGTCTCCCACGTGGGTGCAGGAGCCTGAGAACTTGGGCCAACTTCTACTGCTTTCCCAGGCCAAAGCAGAGAGTTGGATTGGAAGTGGAGCAGCCGGGTCTTGAACCGGCGCCCATATGGGATACCAGCACTGCAGGTGGTAGCTTAACCCACTACACCACAGCGCTGGCCCCATTTTCTCTTGTATTTAAAACAGAAAAAAATAATGTTTTCTTCTCAGGGTATGAGTATAATTATACTGTTCTTTTTCTCTAGATTAAGAATAGACGTGATACTCAGTAACTCATTGACTGTATTTCAATTTTTGGCATTACAGGTCATTTTTTATTAAATTATAACTTAAAAATAATGAAGTGCTCTTGATCTCAAAAGCATTTGATGCAGGGGAGGACTTTGTTGCACAGTGATTTAAGCCAACCATTGCTGGCAACACCTGCATCTTGTACCAAAGTGCTGACTTGAGATCTGGTTACTCTGCTTCTGACTCAGCTCTCTGCTAATGTGCTTGGGAAAGTAGCAGATGACGACCCAAGAGCTTAGGTCACACCACCATATGGGAGACCAGGATGGAATTCCTGTCTCTTGGCTTCAGCCTGATCCAGCCCCAGCTGTAGGCATTTGAGGAGTGAACCAGTGGGTGGACCATTTCTCTCTTTCTCTTCCAATCTCTTTCTGTCATCTTTGACTCCCTGTAGATCTGCCTTTCAGATAAATTAATAAATAATTCTTTTAAAAATTTATCGTTAATAAACTTTGGCAAACATGTGCTACTCTCACTTGTAACCAACACCATCTTTTTCCAAATATATTATCATCTACTCAGAAAGTTCTGAATTCAATGCAATCAAGCCCTTTTGGATTAACAACTAGAGTTTCATGAAACTGTCAACCAATTTGTGATTAGTGAAAATTTGCATCTGGTCCTCTCTAACACCTCCTGAGGACAAACACTGCCTCATCAATTGTGAAAAACAAAGTTCACTTTCTTATAGAATAAATAAATGGTGGTCTCTCTTTACTGTTTCTTGAGTTTTTCCTCAAATATTCAGTCTTGTTTTGAAAGAATTCCCACTTCCTATATAAAGTCAATGTTATTGGTGAAGTCTTCTACATTGAACAACAATGTACATTTTAGGAGATCTTTCCCAGGACAAAATTTAATAAGTTGATGTATTTAAGAGAAGTTCCAAGACCTACAGAAAGAAAACAAGTACTCACAGTCAGCCTTTATAACTTGCAGGGTGAGGACTCAAAACAGATTTCTAATGCCAAGATGCTGTCTCAAAACTGTAAAATCTCAGGAATACTCTCTTTGTCTACTCAGGCTTGTCTGCACAACCTACTTATAATATTTCTCTCCCATGACCATTTATTCTGAGTTTCTCAGGAAAATAACAATTTAGATTGCAAACAGATCAGAAAGCATAGCTGCATTATTTGAATTCTTAAATTGAGTTAGAGAACAGTTTGTGACTATAGCCATGCATTTTTTTCTAAATTGCAGGTAGAATAACAGGAATTTGCAAGAAAATCTTGATTATGCTTGTACTCATTTTCCTTGACATGCAGATCTTCAACAACTACTTTACTTAATTTTTAAATTGTCTGATTAAGAAAAATGGTTAAAAACAGTAGGGGAGAAAAGAGAAGATTGATTTAACTACTTCAACTCTTTAAAACTTTTAAAATTGTCTTGAAAAGTGAAGAAAAGTGGGGAGTAAACTGTGTAAGTCATTTCTGAAGTCTTTTAATTCAGGGTAGAAAAAATAGTATCAAATTGTAGCAAAAACACAAATAAATCCGCAAGTCTTAAAATTAGACTTGGATTTCCAAAAATTATTTTGGAGGAATGCCAACAACTACAATGTAAATAGACTTGCCACTTTTTTAATAGATAAAGTCAACCAGGATTATGGAATTTGGGCAGAAAAAAAGATGAACGGTGAATTCACCAAAACAGAAAATAGGCAATGTAAGGTTAGATATTTACAATGCCAACATTTTCCAGCTGTTTTGTGTTATTGACTTCTAGGTCGCCTCTGTGTGGTCTTAGAATATATATATATATATATATATATATTTATATATATAATATATGTTTTTATATATATATTTATATATATAAAATTCATTTATGCATTTGAATGGGAGAGTGACTGAGAAGGAGAGAGAGAGAGAAAGAGAGGGAGAGAATCTTCCATTAGTTGGTTCACTCCCTCAATGGCCACAACAGTCAGGGCTAAGCAAGGCTAAAGCCAAGAGACAGGAATGCCGTCCTGGTGATCCATGGGTGGCAAGGGCCCATGTATTTGGGTCATCTTCTGCTGCTTTCCAAGGAGCCTTAGCAGGAAGCTGGATCAGAAACAGAGCAACCCAGCATTCAAACTGGCATTCTGATATGAGATGCCCATGTCCCAAGAAGCAGCTTAACCTGCTACAATGCAGTGAAAACCACTGAGAGTATATTGTTGTACTTTTTCTATTCTTCTTTTTATAGATTTATTTATTCATTTATTTTTATATTACTTCAAATTTGTTAAGGTACATAATGTAATCCATTGGATGAATGTCAATCAGATCCAATTGATTTCTGAATCAATTAACCTGAAATAAGAAGTCAATTTGATTGTTTATATTATGAAATAATACAACAAGCACCAGCAGAATAATACACATTATTTTCAAACTGACAATAAACATTCTGGATTGCTCCATAATATCCAAATATTGAGATTTTAAAAATATAAATCTAAATAACCCATAAGTCAAAGAAGAAATCTTAAAACCAGTTCAAATATTTAAGCTAAATGAAAATAAAATACAATTTATCAAAATCCATGATGTACAGAGAAAGCAGTGCTTACATGGAGATTTGTAGAACTGAATGTATATATTAGAAATGAACAAATATCTAAAATGAATAACTCCATCTAGAGAAAGAGAGAAATCTAATCCTAGAAATGGAGAAGAAAAGAATAAAGGAGCAGAAACTGATAGCACTGAAAGCAGAAAAATGATAGGAAAAAGACCCTGCTACTTCCATCAATGAAAATAATAAACCTTGAACTAGGCTAACCAAGAAAAATCATGAATTACTAACATAAAAAATGAAATAAATGTTATTATGATTGATCCCATGGAAATTCAAAGGATATAAATGAAATTATGAGCAAACCTATGCCCCAGTTTGTTAAAGCTGCCAAAACTCCAAAAAGGAGAAATAATCTTCATAAATATAATTAGAAACTGAATCAATCAAACTTTTCAGAAAAGACATCACTAAGCCTATATGGTTTTACTAGTGAACTAGCCAAGCATTAAAGGAAGAAATGAAACAGGTTTTAGAAAACTGAAACAACACACTCTGGTCTGTTTAATAAGGCTAATTCTCTAATGCTAATTAGATCAGGTAGATTGATACCACTGTTCAGGTCATCAACATCCTTACCAATTTTCTGCTACTCTGTTATATCAGTTACTGACAGAGGGACAGAAATGTATTCAACTGTCATAGTTGATTTGTACATTTCTCTTTTAAGTTTCACATCATATATTTTGATGCTTGGAATTCTTTAGAATTATTGTTTCCATAGATAATTTATCCCTCTATCATTACATAATGTTCATCTTTACCCCAGATCTACTTCTTTATTATTAAACTTATTTTATCTCCAATAAAGCCACCCCACTTTCTTTTTATTATCTTAGAAGTCTGTCTTCCTTTATTTCTTTGCTCTTAACCAATCAGTATTTTTGTATTTAAAGTGGGTTTCCTGTAGACAACAAGCAGTTGTGTCTAGTGTTTGTCCCTCTCTGCTTATAGTACATTGTCCCTTTTCCAATTAGAATCTCTGCTGAGGTAATCATAGATATTTTAAGTTCTCTGTGGGATAATTTCATGTCTATGTCTGATTTTGATGCTTGCTTTGTCTTTGCAATCTATTTACTCTTGCCTTTATTATGCTTTATAATTTGTGTGTGTGTGTGTGTGTGTGTGAGAGAGAGAGAGAGAGAGACAGAGAGAGAGACAGAGAGAGAGAGAGAGAAAGCCAGATATATTGTATCAGGTACTAAGGGTTGAAGTAATTAGGCCTTTAATGTGAGGATTTATGTTAATTTGACTAGCAGTTGAGCTCAGTTTGATGTTTCTTCTAACTACAAACGCCAGAGCTTCAAATTTCTGTGTGTCATTGGTTTTGTCTCTGCTGACTTTGGACTTCAGTAAACATGTCTCCTCAGGGAATGTCTGTGGGTTCCAGAAAGAGACTGATTATCTGTGAAATGGCAGAAGGCTACAGCATGGTATGCCTGCACATAACTTCATTTGCATGGATTCAGTGTAGTGCTCTGCTCAGGACAAATTCGAGTTTCTCCTTTTTGGAACTGTCTGGATTTTCTCCTTGAATGATTTTGATCAACAGCTGATTGAACCTATGGATACAGAACTATGGTTATGGCGGGCTGAGTGTATATAGTAAGTTTTAGGCACCTGGCCAGCATTAAGGCTAATTGCCCAAGTACTCAACATTAATTTCAGGTTTTTAAAATGTAAACTAGATAATTTATCTGGACTGAATCAAACTAGAAGTTTGATTCTTTCACCAGTAGGATTGTTTGTTCATTTGTTTCTACCTAAAGAAAATCTTTCTCAAAAAGCATCGGTTTTAAGTTGATATTGACTTATTGGGATGTGTTTTCCTGAAGTGAAGAGTTATTTACTGGTCAAGGTTCAATCAAATATTATATATAGACATTCATTCCCTAATTTTTCTAAGAAATGAAGCAAGACAATATGAAAGCATAGCATTCATCTGAAAACTCTACCATTGAATAATTTTTCTTACAGTGACATATAGTATATTCTAAGTCTAAATATAAAGGGTTTATATGCTCCTCTTTTGATTTGTTTAGCAAATGACACCGAAAAACACTAATTTTTGTGTCTAACATTAAACATAGCTAATTGAATTTTTCTAGTCATTGACATAAAGTTTAGAATAAAATTTTACTTTGAAATACATTAAAAATATAATGAACATACTAAAATATTTCTGATGATACAAATCTTATAGCAATAGTCTTTTTTTAAAAGATGTGTTCTTTTTTTAAGATTTATTTATTTTTATTTGAGAGAGTTACAGACAGAGAGAGGAAAAAACAGAGGGAGGTCTTCCATTTGCTGGTTCACTCCCCAAATGGCTATGATGTCCAGAGCTGGGCCAATCTGAAGCCAGGAGTCAGGAACTTCTTCCAGGTCTCTCATGCAGGTGCAGGAGCCCAAGCACTTGGACCATCTTCCATTGCTTTCCCAGGCCACCAGCAGGGAGCTGGATCAGAAGTGGAGCAGCCGGGACTCAAACCAGTATCCATATGGAATGCTGGCATCGCAGGCAGGGGCCTTTCTACATTACATCGCTGGCCCCAACAATAGTCTTTTTAATTTGACAATTGCCTTGGTCATTTTCCAAATTCTTAAATATATATAATTTTTAAAAAAAGCTCTATATAATTATATACCTAATGAAACATTGTTATTAGTAAATATAAGGAAAGAGCAATTTTAATAGACTTCTGGCATGCCTTTTTGAATATATATACAGTAATTTATTGCTTACTTGAAGAGATGGTGCTGGGATCTCATTTCTGTTAAGTTTCATGTTTTCACATCTTTTTTCTTCCTTTGTTTTTCATACCTGTTCATGGACAGGAAAAAGGTGTTTCAATTAGTGGGAGTAAATAATCAAAACAAACCTGTAAAGCTTGAAATCTCCAGCGCTCACAAAGAATATATTACTTTGTCTCTTAATTTACAAATATCTCTCACCTACTTTTTCAGAGCAAACTTGAGAAAATAAATCCAATGCTAATTTTCTTTAATGGCACTGTCAGACTCACCACTATAAATCAATTATATTCCACCACATCTCTTGTACATGATCCTATAAAGTGAAAGACAAGTGAAGACGGGATCGTTATACAACAAAATAAGATAGCTTTAAAAGACCAATTTCATCATTCAAGGAAGAGTGGATATGGAGGAGAAAAGGAAGGAATAATAATAGCTTATCATCTAAACATTTAAACTGGTTTTGTGTAGCTTAATTTTCACATAATTCTAGACCCAAAATGTCTACAAAATTTCACAAAAAATGGAATTCATGGATTAAGCTAATTTTCTTTAGCTATGTAATTCAATTAACAATCATTTTTTAATTGTGATGAGTTAATGGTAAATGTGCATTCCTATAGTACTTGCTTATTTCATTTCTTTCTATTCCTCATAAACATATTTTCTGAGCTTCTGGTATATCTCAAAGTTCTGAGAATATGAAGATGAATAAGGAGTTGAGTACTTTGGTCAACAAAGCAATACTGTAAATAATATTGTGGTAATAAAACTTACATGAAAATATGGCCTTTTCTTTAATCAGGCTGTGAAAATAGACATGGTTCAAACCTGTTTCTTTTTTCTCTTTTCTTTCTTTCTTTTTTTTTTTTTTTGGACAGGTAGAGTTATAGACAGTGAGAGGGAGAGACAGAGAAAAAGGTCTTCTTTCCGTAGGTTCACTTCCCAAATGGCCGCCATGGTTGGCGCTGCGCCTATCCGAAGCCAGGAGCCAGGTGCTTCTTCCTGGTCTCCCATGTGGGTGCAGGAGCCCAAGCACCTGGGCCATCCTCCACTGCCCTTCTGGGCCACAGCAGAGAGCTGGATTGGAAGAGGAGCAGCCAGGATTAGAACCTGGCACCCATATGGGATGCCAGTGCCGCAGGTGGAGGATTAACCAAGTGAGCCATGGTGCCAGCCCAAGCTTGTTTCAAAGATAGCAAGAAATAGTGCATCTCTCAAGCTTATGTTGTAACATTAAAGTGCCACAATTATCCAATTTATTAGAATTCTTATTGCTTCCTTCCCAATGATGTTCCAAAGTCTGCTGTGATATTTCTCAATTAAGATTGCTAAAACACCCAGTACTAAGTGGTACTTGCCTCTAGACAGCAACACATCCAGACCTGACTGTACATCCAAAGGCCTTCCAGAAGTGGTGATTGACCGGTCTGCCTTCATAAAAATGCTTTCCTGTAACATCTTACCAGCAGTCCCAAGGTTCTCCTAAAGAGAGATCTTCCTTTCTGCAACAAGTTAATAAAGCAAACCTTTTGGGTTATAAACTATTCCCTTGGTTTTTATTAGGTAGACTCTGTAAGCTGTGAAATCAAATGCTTACAAAATGCTTAATTCTCTTTTTACCTTTTAAACAGTATGTTTTCTGCCTTATATTTCTTCTTTGTTAAATTTTGTATTATAGAAAGCATATTGTGAGGGCACAAAAGTACTTTGAATTTTAAACACTTTATTACGAGATCCAAAAAAGCATCTATTAGGAAAGGTAGATCTCTTGAAATTATAACAAAAAACACTATGACATGTTAAGGCAAACCATCTGTGTATCAGAAAATCCAAGTATTCTTAATTTAAATACAAAATAACCCATAATATAAATAGCAAGTTAGATGTCAAGAATGCAGTTTTGGCATGTAAGCAAAAGAAATGTGTTAAGTGTAAACAAAATTTCTTCTGGCGGAAAAGAACATCTTTATGTATTATTTAATGACTTTCTATTTAACCAAACTCCAAGATACATTTACATTTCAAATAATTCTATTTCTTATATACTTGAGAAAAAAACTGATATTAGACAGGGATAAAATGCTAGACTTGCAAATGTTTAGAATAACATTTTTATTCACCAGAATCCCATCCTTTTGTGCATTTATATCTGTGATCATTCATTTATTCCCACAGGTTTAAGCACGTTTTATAAGTGAAGCGTAGTGATAGATGCTGAAGATTCATACAGATTGTCACACCACAACATGGAGGAAATAGGAAAGTTGCACTACCATTTGCTGAACATGACACACTTTCACAAAATACTCTGTAGTCACAGATTAGTGAGAAAGTTTTCTGGGGCTGTGAGCGAAGGCTTTGCTTCTGGGTGATATCTGAACAATCCTAGTGCACTACTTTAAAGAAGAGCAAGATTGTATATTGTCAGACCTCTGTTAATAGCTGTCATTTATCAAATAGTCACTCTGTGTTCTGCACTGTGTTATATAAAAAGATTTATATGAATTACCTCTCTTAATCCTTATAGGAATCTTATGATTATGATGCCTTGCCGTGGCTCAATAGGCTAATCCTCCGCCTGCGGCACCGGCACCCCCTGTACTAGTTTTGGTCGGGGCGCCAGATTCTGTCCCGGTCGCTCCTCTTCCAGTCCAGCTCTCTGCTGTGGCCCGGGAGTGCAGTGGAGGATGGCCCAAGTCTTTGGGCCCTGCACTTGCATGGGAGACCAGGAGAGGCACCTGGCTCCTGGCTTCTGATCAGCGCGGTGCGCCAGCCACAGTGGCCATTAGGGGATGAGAACAGAAAAGGAAGACCTTTCTCTCTGTCTCTCTCTCTCACTGCCCACTCTGCCTGTCAAAAAATAAATAAATAAAAAATAACAAAATAAAAAAATAGATAAGATTTTCGTGGCTTAAATATTTGTATTTGACCAAGGTTATAAAGAAAGGTGAAGCAAGAACCTTAAATTAGCTTTCCTCTTTCTAGATCTAGCATACTTTTTCAATGCTGGTATCAGTGTTGTGTGTAACTAATGGCTTTCCCATCTACAAATTTTGCAATATATTGCATTAAAAAAAATGAACTGACATGCCAAATACTAAAACTATATGAAAGTCAGGAAGATTTTCTTCTTTGTACCAGAAAAGAATTAAACTGATAACATTAAGACATAAAGTATGAGAAGGAGATGAAGTGATGAGCTTAGGAGAATAGAACGGAGATTTGTGTGTGTGTGTGTGTGTATTACTACAGGTTTTTTATGTTCTCCATATTGCATCACAAAACAAATAAATTTCACTCATTTAAGGAAGCTATTCATTTAGGGCAGCTTTCTGCAGCTGGTTTCCAGGAATATTCAGTGGATGACATCTTGGTAGGGGTGATGGAAAGAAAAAAAAGGTTAATATCACTCTGGTCAGATGCATTTGGAAAATATGAAGCAGTAGTAGATATTCACAAATCCTATTAATGTATTAACCAAACCAAGTGTAAACAAGTGATCATCTAAAGTGTTAAACTATTTTTTCATTTTTCTTGTATTTACATTTGACAAATTCTCAACAATTCTCTTTTTAATCATGAGAATGAATTGGTAGGCTTTCTGGTATCAAATATCTATTCAAATGTTGTTTTGAGCTGTGCAAAGGCACAAGGGACAGGAGCATAATATCCCCCAAAGTTTATGCAAGTGACACAGAAAAAAGTTTTCAATTTGTCTTTGTTTTTCCTTTGAAAAAAATCACTTACAACTTATTTGTATATATACATATACACATACACACATGTGTACACATCATATATTATGTATCTATGTGTGTACATATTTGATGGGTAGATATTTCTATGTGTATATGTGTGCATGTAAATGCTTATACATGTGCGTACATGTCTGTAGCTATATATATTAATCTAAAGTAAATACTGATATATGTTTTTCTAAAGAATTTCCATTTAATTTCATATTATTTAGAATGATAATAAATTAGCTAATTTAAAACATAATAAAATATTCTAGAATATTTCAAAAATGAAAGTAATTCTCTTGGAAATTTGTAAAACAATAGTCATTAGATATGTATATTATAGTAGTTCCTAGCAATTAAATTACATTTTTCAGATATTTTCTGATGGAAATAATATTCTGGATAATGAAGGGATGGGGTGGTAATTTGCACACTAATACCTTTAGCTAGTGATTTCATTGGTGAATAA
This sequence comes from Lepus europaeus, assembly GCF_033115175.1. Lineage (NCBI taxonomy): Eukaryota > Metazoa > Chordata > Mammalia > Lagomorpha > Leporidae > Lepus > Lepus europaeus. Next base: position 131,176,627 of record NC_084827.1, read on the forward strand.
TAAAATAAGTTTAAGTACAGTCAAGAATTTTACAGTAAAAATTCATTAAAATACAGAACTTTACAAAGAAATGAAAAGTTCATTTAAGCTTAGTAGTGGATATTAGTTTGAAGATACTACAAAAATTATAGTAAAAGAAATATGATACTATAGGGAAAATAATATAAGGATACGAGAGGAATAAAATATATTTGGGAGGCAAAAGCTGAGTTATATATTACAAAGAAAGAGACAAAACCTGCAAAACTACTTTTAAAGGTAATTACAAAAAAATGAATAATAGGGTTAAATTCTTTGCTTTTTAAAAAAATGTTTATTTGAAAGGCAAAGTAATTTAGAAGGAGAGAGGGAGAAAGGGAAAGAGGGACAGAAGTAGAGAGGGAGAGAGATGAAGTGAGAAAGAGAAAGAGAGAAAGAGAGAGAGAGAATCTTCCATTCACTGGTTTATTCCTCAACATCCAGGGCTGGGTAGGGTAAAGCCAGGAGCGTGGAGTTCCATCTAAGTCTCCCACAGGAGTGGCAGGGACCCAAGTTGTTTGCCCATCATCTGCTGCATTTGGAGGGAACTGCTCAGAAGTGAAGCAGACAAGACTCACACCAGCGCTCTGACAAAGGCTATCATTGACCTGTGTGGCAACTTAACCCACTACACCACAACATGTGCCCTGAGTTCCATTCTTTATATTTATTTGAAGGGAAGTCATTAAACGTGGAAATACCATGTGCCTTTCAAAGTGCATTGGAAAAGGGAGAAGACAGTGGAATTGTCTTTTCAGAGGCATTCTCAATAGCCCAAGAAATATGTGGTAAGGAAATAAATGAGATATATAGTAATGAGAGTTGAAACAGAGTATAGAAGATTTGATATTATTTTATGATAAAACAGAATAAATTATTTGAGTAAGTTCATTATAAAGATTTCAAAACGAATTCATAAAGAGTCTACAAGACATTGAGACAGCTTTTATATGAAGGAATGAGAAAGAACAAGCTATGACAGAGATGAAAGTGTCACCTGTATTAAAACAGAATTGCCACAATGAATTGACATTCCTTTTATATCATTGAAAAATCTACACAAAGAAGTCAATATTAAATGTTTCATTATAATACTTTGCACAGCTGATAATTAGAATACTTAACACACAGAATCTTTCTTTTTTCTCAATTCAAATAACAGAAGAAAATAATGTATGTTTAAAAACACTAAAAATTTATATTAACAAATATACTTGTATTTGTATGCATAAGAATACATACTATGGGGCCCGTGCTGTGCTGTGGCGCAGTGGGTTAACGCCCTGGCCTGAAGCACCGGAATGCCATATGGGCCCTGGTTCGAGGCCCAGCTGCTCTACTTCCAATCCAGCTCTCTGCTATGACCTGGGAAAGCAGTAGAAGATGGCCCAAGTTCTTGGGACTCTGCACCTGTGTGGAGACCTGTAAGAAGCTCCTGGCTCCTGGCTTTGGATCAGTGCAGGTCTGTCCTTTGTGGCCATCTGGGGAGTGAACCAGCAGATAGAAGATCTCTCTCTCTCTCTTTCTCTCTCTCTCTGTGCCTCTCTTCTCTCTGTGTGACTCTGACTTTCAAATAAATAAATAAATAAATCTATCTTTTAAAAAAAGAATACATACTTGATTCCTGTTTTAGAACAATATGTTATAGACTCATTTTCCCCACTAATCCTCTGTAAATACAATTAAATACACTTGAAATAATTCCAAAAGCAATGCTAAATGTCCTTTGCAAAGTTTATAAAAGGGTAGATTATGTACAGACCTCAGAATTTGAGGCACAGCATTGTAGTGAGCCACCTCAGTTTTCTTTCTGTTCCTCTAATGTAGGAAAACAAAACCAAAATCCTGCTCTCTATCCAAGGGCAGGGCATCACAGACCTCATGGAAAGATCAGTTTCCATTTTTGATAGCCAGAGAAATGACACTTTCATTCTAGAAGAATTTCTATGCAAATGGCAGCCTATTTCTCATCTGAAGTAGTTTCATCATGAATGCCAAAAGAGAGTGGCACAACATTTTAAGGGTAAAAGAAAAATGTTGCCAATCATGAGGGCTGTGTCTTAGCAGGTAAATCCTCCGCCTATGGCTTGTCATTCCATATGGGCGTTGGTTCTAGTTCTGGCTGCTCCGTTTCTGATCCAGCTCTCTGCTATGGCCTGGGAAAGCAGTGGAAGATGGCCCAAATTCTTGGGCTCCTGCACCTGCATAGAAAACCAAAAAGAAGCTCCTGACTCCTAGCTTTGGATTGGCGCAGCTTTGGCCATCGTGGTCATCTGGAGAGTTAACCAGCAGATGGAAGCACTCTCTCTCTCTCTCTCTCTGCCTCTATCTCCCTGTAACTTTGACTTCCAAATAAAAATATAATTTTTTTATTTTATCATTTTTTAAACTTTTATTTAGTAAATATAAATTTCCAAAGTATAATGTTTGGATTATAGCAGCTTTCTACCCCCCATGACCTCCCTCCCACCTGCAACCATCCCATCTCCCACTCCCTCTCCCATCCCATTCTTCATCAAGATTCATTTTCAATTATCTTTATATACTGACAATCTACTTAGTATTTACTAAGTAAAGATTTCAACAGTTTGCACCCACACAGAAACACAAAGTATAGAGTACTGTTTCAGTAGTAGTTTTACAGGTAATTCACACAGTGCAACACATTAAGGATAAAGATCCTACATGGGGAGTAAATGCACAGTGACTCCTGTTGTTGATTTAACAATTGGCACTCTTATTTTTGATGTCAGTAATCACCCGAGGCTCTTGTAATGAGTTGCCAAGGCTATGGAAGCTTCTTGAGTTTACCAACTCCGATCTTATTTAGAAAAGGCCATAGTCAAAGTAGAAGTTCTCTCCTCCCTTCAGAGAAAGGTACCTCCTTCTCCAATGGCCCGTTCTTTCCGCTGGGATTTCACTCACAGAGATCTTTCATTTAGGTAATTTTTTTTTCCACAGCGTCTTGGCTTTCCATGCCTGAGAAACTCTCATGGGCTATTTAGCCAGATCAGAATGCCTTAAGGGCTGATTCTGAGGCCAGAGTGCTGTTTAGGACATCTGCTGTGTATCCCGCTTCCCATGTTGGATTGTTCTCTCCTTTTTAAATCCATCAGTTAGTATTAGCAGACACTAGTCTTGTTTATGTGATCCCTTTGACACTTAATCCTATCAATATGATCAATTATGAACTAAAACTGATCACTTAGACTAGTGAGATGGCATTGGTACATGCCACCTTGATGGGATTGAATTGGAATCCCCTGGCACATTTCTAACTCTACCATTAGGGGTAAGTCCGATTGATCATGTGTCGAACTGTACATCTCCTCCCTCTTTTATTCTCACTCTTATATTTAACAGAGATCTCTTTTTGGTTAAATTTAAACACCTAAGAATAATTTTAATTAAAGTGTTAACCCAATGACCTTAAGTAGAACAAAAAAATACTAAAAGGGATAAAATAGTAAGTTGTTCCTCGACAAGTCACTATGAGACTTCCTCGATCAAGTCACTATGAGAAACAATGACTTGAAATAAATATTTTGTAAAGAAAGCTGCCAATCATGCATCACATATCCAGAGTGTCTTTATGAAGGAAATGTAGAAACAGGTAATATGGTGAAAAGGCTGTAGCGATAATCCACTATATAAGAGTTAGGTAATCATGAAGTCAGACTTTTTTATTTCATTTCCATAGAATACTGATGGCTTTCACTTTGAATCAAAGTGTATATACTAATTAGAAATTAGAATGCACTTGGAAATAGACATGCTTATATTTATTGCTAATGTGTAGCTTTCAACATACAATTAAGGGAAAACACAGTAGAATAGTGACAAAATATTTGATATATTTTAAAATAAATAATATATTTCGATTAAAAATTTTCCAAGAAACCTTAATAATGTCATAGGAAAAATTAATTACAGATTATTCAACCAAAGATGGCAATATTCACATCAAAATTGGAGCTAATAGGAAAATACTCAAAATGTCATTTACTAAAGAATGACAGCACTTGAATTTATTTTTTTAAGATTAATTTTATTTATTTGAAAGAGTTACAGAGAGAGGTAGAGACAGAGAGAGAGGTCTTCCATTCACTGGTTCACTCCCCAGATGGCTGCGACAGCCACAGCTATGCTGATCCGAAGCCAGGAGCCAGGAGCTTCTTTCAGGTCTCCCACACGGGTGGAGGGGCCCAAGGATTTTGGGCCATCTTCTACTGCTTTCCCAGGCCACAGCAGAGAGCTGGATTGGAAGTGGAGCAGCCAGGACTAGAACCGGTGCCTATATGGGATGTTGGCACTTCAGGCCAGGGCTTTAACCCGCTGCGCCACAGCGCTGGCCACAGTGCTGGCCCCAGCACTTGAATTTAGATTCTTTTTATTCTGTTTTTTTTTTTTTTTTGTCTTATAATCTTAACTACTAAAATAAAGATATTAACATTTACTGCTGCTATAAAGAAAATATATTTAATATTGAACTTATTAACCAATTTCTTATGTAAATTACGAAACACAGCTCTATGTGGATAAAATACTCTAAGATGCTATGAGGATTTTATATAATTTACTTAAAAAAATGAAACAGGAATAATTGGATTATATTTTTAAAATGAGTAGGATTTATCAAATGTATTCAGTTAATTCTGTGGAACATCCCTTCTTTAATTAATCAGGTTAAGCTTTTAGTTATATTTTGCCTTTTCAGTTTCTGCAAAAATATACTTGTGTTCTGATTTTTTTAAACAGAGAATTGTAACGTTTGAGGAGCTATTACATATGTAGAGCATAGAATTGTTGCATCCTGGAGTGTGGAAATGTGGGTTCCTCTTGGGACAAAGTTCTCACCTACAAGGAAAAGACAGCAAATATAGAAAATCATCTAGGTCATTGCTTTCAACTTTGTGGAATAAAATGTTTGCTATGTATTCATGACAGAAAATTTAAAAAGTCATTAATAAACTGATCACTTAAAAAGATTCAGATTATTAATAAAGCTATTATTTAAAATGTTTAAAAAGTCATTAATAAACCAATTATTAAATAAAATAATTCAATGTTAATAACTCTTTGAATCTATCCTACATTATAATTCAGCAACAAAGTAAGTACAGATCATCATTTCTCTTAATATGAATTTATCTAGAAAATGTCTATTTCTTAAAAGACATTCTTTAAGGTTCCTACATGAAATTATCTTCATGGCATAATAATGGCATTTAGCTTAAGACATTGCAAAATAATTGAGGCACATTATACACAACTTAAGTAATCCAGGGTGCAAAAACTAAATGGAAGCTATCAGTTTAGTGGATATTCTACTGCCTTTAATGCAATGAAAGAAGGACCAAGCATCAGGCCAGAGCTCAAATGACAGTCATTCCTTGTGCTGTGCTCAGACAGTTATTTCCCTCAGTAATTTAATTTTCTCTGCTGCTTTCCATTGGAAATTTTGCAGTGATTTACGAGCTGGGAATTATCTCTAGTTGAAGTCTTGAAACCACTGATTGATTACACAGGCAAATAGTTTAGAGTTGCTAGAGAACAATATTCAAGTCTTCATTTAATTTCTTCCTGTTGGTGTAAAACAGAGATTATAGTTATATGAGAGGCTTTAAGTTTTTTTTTTTACTCACATAGTTGAAATTTATGAAAACAAAGTTACCATTATTATATTTTGAAAGTGGTTAAGCATATGCTTCATTAGTTATGCATATGCTTCATTAAACACTATGAATTTCACATCAGCCTTCATTAATATACTTTGTGATGATCTAAATTTGTCATCATAGTGTTATTTTGTGCTCTCTGCCCTTTATGAATCCCAGCCTAACGTGAGAATGGGTTAGAGTTTTCAGCATTTGCTGGGATAGGTGCAGACTGAGGACTGGAATTAGGACATAATTACCTTCTAATAATTTACTAATATTTGCAGTTTTATAAAATGTGTAACTCTTTTTGCATCTTGTGAGTGTGAATACTGAATCAATCATACTGTTTTGTAATAATATTGTGATGTTCTGTCTCAGACAACCTAATACACTATTGCACTGTCATCAATTTAACGGGTTTTATATAACTCTCAATTCTGTATGAACAAAAGAAACGCATTTCGTAAACTGATTTTTCTATTATGGGTTATCATAAAAAAACCCGAATCCTAGCTACTAAGAAAAAATAAATCATATTCCAGACTTATTCGATAAAATGTCCACTGGTACTCATTTCATTTAGTTATGATTCATTTTATGTGGAAGTGTTAGTGTGATGTTATGATGTTCAGGATTCAATATCTTATCTTTTGATTCCCCAGAAAAAAGTCAGAAAAAAGGGGGGTGAAACAAATTAATCCATCAGTTAGCTTAAACTTACAGATCTTGAATTCAATTGCCTTAAAGCCTATTTTGTGAATTAATTAATTAATTAATTAATTAAATTCAGGTCTACTCACTTCACAATGTTTCACTGGACTCAATGACATGAAAAGTGACATTAACAGCTACTAAAATGTTGGCATGTTAATTTGTACTAAAATGCAGAAAATACAATAACAATATTGCTACTGAACATTTTTTACAATGTATGAGAAAGAAAAATATAAATTAAAAGTGAATTATATTAAATCTATTATCAGGGGCTGGTGTTGTGGTAGTTAGTAAAGCCCCTGCCTGAAATGCCAGTTCAAGTTCTGGTTGCTTCACTTCTGATCCACCTTCCTGCTAATGTGCCAGAGAAAGCAATAGAAGACCATCCAAATGCTTGTGTCCCTGAACCTATGTGGGAGATCCTGATGGGGCTCCTGGTTTCTGGCTTTGGTCTGTCCCATCCTTGGCCATTGTGGCCATTTGTGTAGTGAACCACTGAAGGGGAGGGAAGACCTCTCTCTCTCAATCTCTCTCTCTCTCTCTCTCTTTCCCTCTCTTTTTATTTTAAATATATATATACATATATATATATATATATATACTTTTCAAATAAAGTAAATCTTTAAAATCAAATCTACCATCAGAAATCCAAACACGTTCTGCTGAAATGAAGTTCCACACTGTATAAACTGATGATGTTATATGGTGGTGGTATAGGTATCTTGAAGCATTTTCTGACATTAATGAATTTTCGTCTTCTTTTTCAAGAGTTTTCATTGGGAGAGAATGGTTTATAATTCTAAGTCACACCCTCTAGAATAAAAAGGTAGGCTTTCATTTCTATTATTGATTTGAAGGTGTAGGCACCTAAAGTACTACCTGGAACTGAAATATCAATTTGCCTTCAGTTTTCCACAAGGGACAATAAAGTGAGTATTAAAATTCCATTTTACTTAATAATTATTTATTTATAGTGTATTGATTTATGAAATAAAGTTAGAGTAAAAAGTAATCCAGTACTCTCAGAGTTCTAGATATTTGGAATGTTTTCCTCACTCAAGGAAAGCAGAACTTCAATATAGCAGTAAGGAAACATAAGAAATTAGATAGAAAAGACTAAAAAAAGAGAAAAACCATCATTTTTCCATCATACTATTACTTACAATTAAAAAACAAAATTATCATTTGTAATTTTAAAAAGTTTAGTTTTGAATTTATTTGAAAGTCAGAGTGACACAGAGAATAGATAGAAATGGAGAGTCTCGCTGGCGCCGTGGCTCACTTGGCTAATCCTCCGCTTTGCGGCGCCGGCGCATCGGGTTCTAGTCCCGGTCAGGGCACCGATCCTGTCCCGGTTGCCCCTCTTCCAGGCCAGCTCTCTGCTGTGGCCAGGGAGTGCAGTGGAGGATGGCCCAAGTGCTTGGGCCCTGCACCCCATGGGAGACCAGGAGAAGCACCTGGCTCCTGCCATCCGATCGGCGCGGTGCGCCGGCCTCAGTGCACCTACCGCGGCGGCCATTGGAGAGTGAACCAATGGCAAAAGGAAGACCTTTCTTTCTGTCTCTCTCTCACTGTCCACTCTGCCTGTCAAAAAAAAAAAAAAAAAAAAAAAAAAGAAATGGAGAGTCTCCATCAGCTGCTTCGCTCTGCAAATAGCTGAAACAGCCAGGTGTGGGCAAAGCTGAAGGCAGGACCCAGGAACTTCAACCCATATGGGCTCCTGTTTGAGACCCGGCTGCTCCACTTCTGACCCAGGTCTCTGCAGTGGACTGGGAAAGCAGTACAAGATGGACCAGGTGCTTGGGCCCCAGCACCCATGTGGGAGACCTGGAGGAAACTCCCGGCTCCTGACTTTGGATCAGCTCAGCTCCGGCAGTTGCAGCCATTTGAGGAGTAAACCAACGGATGGAAGATCTCTTTCTCTGCCTTTGCCTCTGCCTCTCTGTAACTCTTCCTTTCAAATAAATAAATAAATCTTTAAAAAACATGCAGCATTTCCAAGTGCGTTTGTCATCAAACCTTATTTTCAAACGAATTTATGCTTTATGAATGGAGTCTGAGACTCCATCTCAGTAATGGTCAGTCCAATAACAGATACTCTGAGAATCTCTCCTTCGAATACAAGGCACAGTCCTTGAGCTTTTCACTGAGTTAATTCCAGAAGAATTGCATGTTGCTTAGTCAGCATATTTTTCCATTTAAGTACAAATTTACTACATAGATGTCAGTATACAAATTTTTTAAAGTGAATTTTGAGAGTCATATAAATTTATGTTTCTAAAAGAATTGAGTCTACTTGATAAATTTTACTTTTAGAAGGCTTTGAAATGATGGCTGGAATAATAATTTCATCCTGCTATAATGGGAAATATTTCTAGGTTAGAGAGTTTTAACTAAAGTATAATATATGTCACAAGAGTTTGAAATATCACAAGATACCTACCATTTTATGCATAGGGATTTCTCCTAACAGAATCTTATGTATGGTATATACATTTAAATGCAAGACAATATATAACCTATTCAAGAGACGTATTTTGATGCTAATTACATGAAAAGCAAATTTACACTATGAATTGTTTGTTAGCTACTATATATAATACTAGAAGAACATATTCTAATATTCAATATTACAAAGCCACAAGATTAAAAATAACAGTTTAGAAAATAAAAAAAAAAATTCTGTGAATATTAACCACTTAGCAAAATGTTAAAGCTGAGGGAAATAATTTCCTTTAATATTTAGTAGTCAGTCATGGAATAATAGTTTCTTATTTACTATGATCTGAAATTTTTATTTTTCAAAATCTCATATGAATAACATAAAATTAGTACAGCTGGGGATAAGTGATAGGTTTGAATCCATTTAAATCTGGTTAGCAATAATTTTAAATTGACATATTTTCAATAATAAAGTAATTAACATATGTTAGTAATGCTTTAAAACTTTAGCTTTCAAAAGTTCTTTCCTTTTTTATTTTAGAATTTCTATGGTTAAGACAAATGTATTCTAATCACTTCTGAACTAATAAACACTGAAGATGATAAATTGGATTAAGGAATTGAAATGTTTCTCTTTCAGCTTTTGAGTTTTCTGAGCTGCGAGTGGGTGGTTCAGCATCAAATGACATGGCTCTGTCTCTCCTCTTAATAAGCTCCTGTCCTTGATTTTGTTTTTCAAGTGATTACATTGATTTTACTTTAGGTGATTAAAAGGCAGAGGAAAAATGAGTTAAATGTGAAGAATGGCAGGGGCAAATTAAAGGCTGCCAAGTTTGAATGAACAATAGAAAGAAGCAATCACATAAAGGTAATTCTGCAAAATAAGAAAAAAAACAGGCATTTACAAATTATGGCCATAAAATATTAGAAGAAAATACTGTATTTTCTCCCACTTAATAATTACAAATAACTTTATTTGTGTTTAAGTCTGCTACTATGCTATTTTAAAATAAATTGACCTCAAGTTAAAAACTGCAAAACAAATATATTTAGAATGAATGTTGTAAATATTTAAATTGAGTTAAAATTGGTATGTTATTTTAATTCAGGTAATAAATTCAATTACTTCAGGCAATCTTGAGTTTTAAATTCTGGTAAAAAGAGACTTCATATGAAAATACGTATAAACATTTAAACCATTTATGGACTATTATACTGAACATCTAACATCATAGACATGTGCTACTATAGACTCCTGAACACAAAATGCTAATGGTACTAGAGTAGCAAGAAGTGTAATTAGAGACAATTACTTCAGTTAGCAGAAGAAATCACAGTCAACTGGGACTGGTAGGAAATAATTTCTAGAGCTAACCTTTGGGATAAGAACCAAAGTAAAGCTAAAAGACGTGCAGTCAATATAAAATTATATGTTGACATATAGTCCATATAGAGAGATGCTTAGGTTAAAATGTGAAATAAAGTTAGATGAGGAAGTCATATTAGAAATATCTGGCAAAATAGTTTTCTCTTGGCAATAGGAAAATTTGGAGACACAGATGAGTAGCATGGTAGAATGGTATCAAACAAATTGCAATGTATTTGGAAGAGCTCAAGAACTGGAGATGCTAGTGGGGGCATGTTGAAATAGATGATACTGAGAACCTGCTGTTAAGCAATGTCATGAGTAGGGTATTCTGCGACTATCAGCATGCTAGGATTGAATATAACAATTATGATATCATGTATAATAGGAGCCATGATTCCTACTCCAGAGAAGGAAGTTGCACATGTGGAAAAATAAGAGGATTAAAAATAGCATGCATGCATGTTCATGTACATACAAATGTTCATATGCAAACATGCATAGGCATAGATATGTATATACACAGACACACACAAATATATGTTTTTATTGGCTTGGTTCTCTTAGCAACTCTAGAATCAGCCACACTCCAGTAATCATGCGTTTATTTGTTGCTCAGAACCCAGACTTGATTTCTAAACCAACTGAATCTAAGCATTGCTGATTCAGAGTTGGTACAGCGGGAACATCACATCCTTTTCCTATGTGTCCCAAGTATGATGGCTGGAGGTTAAAGAACACAAGAGCTTTCAGAGTCTCCTACTGGCCAATTGGTGACTGCTTTGAATTCACCCCTTAGGAGAAGCTGTTCAGCACGCCCACCGAGAGCGGCAGCTGTGGCCAGTCCAGGCTCATGATGGAGAATTTTTTTTTTTTTTTTGACAGGCAGAGTGGACAGTGAGAGAGAGAGACAGAGACAGAGAGAAAGGTCTTCCTTTGCCGTTGGTTCACCCTCCAATGGCCGCTGCGGCCGGCGCACCGCGCTGATCCGATGGCAGGAGCCAGGTGCTTCTCCTGGTCTCCCATGGGGTGCAGGGCCCAAGCACTTGGGCCATCCTCCACTGCCTTCTCGGGCCACAGCAGAGAGCTGGACTGGAAGAGGGGCAACCGGGACAGAATCCGACGCCCCGACTGGGACTAGAACTCTGTGTGCCAGCGCCGCAGGCGGAGGATTAGCCTATTGAGCCACGGCGCCAGCATTTGAGAAACTGATATTCCTGAAAGTGAACTTCCTCTTAATATACTTCCAGTATTGACCGCGACAGAGTCTCCGGGCCAGAGGCACTGCCGCCCTCACTGGGGGCCTCTGCCTGGGCTCTGGCTCGCTCCCGCTGGGGCCTGCAGGACATGGACCAGGCACTCTCAGGGCCACTCTCCAGCGCTCACCGTAATGTCTCCGTGTGCCTTACTGCACCTCCACGCCGGGATCGCGGTGTTTTAAGTCCGCTAGACATAGCCAGTCTTGTCCACTATGAAATTGGGTTTTAATTCATAGCTGTAAAGTTTTTTCACAAGTCGGGGGTTAGTGTTTTGCTTTACTAGCACGGAGAGAAGACGTAAATAATTTTGTTCTGTCGGCTTTTTATTCAATTATGTAAAAACTCAAAGCAGGTACTGTATATTAGCTAAAACTGCTCTGATTGCAGCAAGGGCTTCTGTGGCTGTCAGGTGAGGTCTGGGAGCGGGAGGAGGTCAGGAGGTCAGGCCGTGCTGATGGAGCAGTTTCTCACTCTAAGCAAGCTGAGGAGGAAGGGAGCCCTCCAGGTGGAAGGAGACTGTTCACGGCGACCCAGACTTGGCACTGGAGAGCTTGGCTGCACTCGGGCATGGGGTGGAGACTCGGCCAGCGGACGTCAGTCACCAGGTCGCCCCCATTTCAGGTTCTTGCATTCAGGTTTCCTCCCGTCAGTACCTCAGAGATGTCCCACTGTTCCCACGAGGTCCCTTGACACGGGACCTCAGTGTGCCACTTCATGCTGACTGCTGGCCAGTGCCCAGCGTGACGCGCCTGCTGCAGACGGTCTGCTGGTCAAGCCCCCACGCCTCTGCACCGGCCCCCAATCTGATCAGATTGCATGGAAGGTTCTAGAAGAGATGGTGTATCAACAGGGAAGCAGCGTGTCCCGTTCCAGTTGTAGGAGTAGCCTTAGCCTTAGGTGCTCAGGTTTTTGTTTTTGTTTCGTGATAGGGAAGATTTAGTCATCACTGGGGTATCCTAGAATCCTGAGGACATCAGAATGAAATATCAGTTGTCAGGTTCTTTAACAGTGTCTCTGGAGTTTTTGCTTTAATATCTTAAAAAAAAGTTCGTTTTCTCATTTCAGATCAGTTAGATATTCTGGGTGAGCTAAATCACTCATTTGCCTATGACCTTTTGAAAAAGTTGTTTTGTTTAAAATACTGTACCTATGCTTAATCTAAATTTGCATTTGTCTATGGTTTAGTGTATTTATAAGTGGTGAACTCAGTTTCTGGAATTAAACTTTTTATTTGCAGTTTTTTAAAAAAAATGTGTAATTGTATTAACAGACTGTAGAACATGAAGTAGTTTTAAAATATTTTAATGAAGAATATTTTTGAAGGAGTGAATGCTCTTCTTTACAACAAAGAACTGATAATATGTAAGGAGTGAAGAAATGATAAGACCTTTTCAGACTTAGATAGACTGAGCAGAATACTTTTGGTATATTGAGAAAATCAGTAATTGGTGTTCACTGCAGCTTGTAATGACATATCATTCTAGGATCTGGCTCTGGCCTGGATAAAATTGGCTGTGGCTTCTGTGTCATTCCTAACTTGTTAGCTTTCTCTCACATTCCGCAACCGTATCTGAACGTGGGTAAGACTGATATGGCCAGAGGGATAACCCTCAGTTACTGTAAATTATTTTGTTGTCTGTGATTCTCAAGCTCATGAAAGCGTCATTGGTAACACTGCTTGAAAAGCACCTTACACTAGTGCCTTCCCACTGTAAGAACTTTAATCTAGATAAATGTTACAATTCTCATTTAACTTAAAATAGAAAACTCTGATAAATGCTAGTGCTTCTTTGCTGACAACTTTATCTGTAGAGAGTGAGCAAAAGTTAAGAGAACTGCTCCTCTAAGCAATTTTCACCAAAAGGAAGTTCTGATAGGTGAAGTGAAGTGATGGAAACATTTAAAGATACTAATCATATCATTAAACTGTCTGAGAGTGCTGTGAAAGAAAATATTCATCATTGTCAAGCCTGCACAATAAACTTTAGGCAGGAACATTGCAAGATTTTAAGAGTAATTTTCCAAACATATTCCATCATAGAAAATTCATGTTTCTAAAAACACCCTGTTAGGCTATTTTGCCTTAAATTAGCATGGCTCCTCATCACAAATGAAATAAAGTTTGATGTTCTTGGCCAGACCCTTCAGGTAGTTACTGGCATAGATGGTCTGGCCTATTATTTCACGAATCTTTAATTACCTCCAATTCTCGTTCAAACTCTAGGAACACACATATGAGTGGTGGGAAGAGTTCAAAAGTAGTGGAAGACAGAATTTAAAATTAAGCTTTTTTTGGTGCAAAAATATTTTAAATTCATGCTTAGCTTTTCTTTTTTTAAAGATTTATTTATTTTAGAGGCAGAGTTACAGACAGAGAGGGAGAGTCAGAGAGAGAGAGAGAGAGAGAGGTCTTCCATCCTCTGCTTCACTCCCCAATGGCTGTAATAGCCAGAGCTGGGCCAATCTGAAGCCAGGAGAAAGGAGCTTCTTCTGGGTCTCCCACGTGGGTTCAGGGGCCCAAGCACTTGGGCCTCCTCCATTGCCTTTCCAGACCATTAGCAAAGAGCTGGATAGGAAGAGGAGCAGCCAGGTCACAAACTAGCATCCATGTGGGATGCCAGCACCACAGGTGCAGGCTTAACCTACTATGCCACAGCACTGGCCCCCATGCATAGCTTTTCAAAATAAATATTTTACTACCATCAGTCACATAAGTATATAAAATTCATAAGTATGTCTATCAGGTTTTTGATTTTGTAAGTTTGGAAACAAATGCTCTATGCCTCTGAAAATTTCCTCTTTCTAGAATGTCTTTACTCCAACTTATCTGTCTGGCAAATCCTACTTTTCCTTTAAGACAGTATTTTTGCCCTCACAGATTTCAATGTCTTCTTCTTTTTTAAAAAAATTATTTATTTATTAAGAGGCAAAGTTATAGACAGAGAGAGGAAGAATCAGAGAGAGAGAGAGAGAGGTTTTCCATTCACTGGTTCACTTCCCAAATGGCTGTACTGGCTGGAGCTGTGCTGATACAAAGCCAGGAGCCAGGAGCTTCTTCCAGGTCTCCGATGCAGGTGCAGGGCCCCTAACAATTGAGCCATCCTTCAGTGCTTCCCCAGGCCATTAACAGGGAGGTGGATCCAAAGTGGAATACACAGGATTTGAATCTGTGACCATATGGGATACCGGCACCACAGGCAGAGGCTTAACCTATTATGCTACAGTGCCAGCCACAGATTTCTTTGTCTTCTGAGACTCAGTCAATAATATATATATATATAATATTATATAATTTTTATATATTATATATAACATATGTTGTATATCATGACTTTAATAATCCCTAAAGTTTCTACATACATTGGTCAATACAAATCTCAGAATTAAAAAAAAAAGAAACTATCTGATATCATATTATGAATTTCTTAATGTTAGGGAATTTATTTTTTCCTGGACTTCCCAATGACTCTCAAAAATGGGTCAGTTCCAATAAATGTTTGTTGATTGGGATAATAAAAAATTTAACTTTATTAAGACATAGAAGAGTGCCTGGCACTTGGCTGATTGGTAAGTCTGATTTAAATAAACATATTTAAGTCAAAGGAGGGGAAAATGAACATCAATGCAGACCACAAAACTTTTATGGAATGTTCAAATTTTTTCTTTCATTATTATTTTGATGACAAATGAAAGAAAATGTGTATAGGAATGGTGTACAACATGGCATTTAATATATGTGCACACTGCCATAGATTAAATCAAGCTGGTAAGCACATAGCTTCACAGATTTACTTTTTTGTGATGACAAGATTTGATATCTACTCACACAGTTTTCAAGTATACAATAAACGATCAAATTTAGAAGTGAGGTGATCATCACAGAGGAAAAATGATAATAAATTGAAAGATAACCAAAAGAAAATTTCAGAGGCAAAACAAGAGGAAAACCTGTAGCTCTTGTCCAGTAGATAGTTAATCTCAGAGGCAGAAGATCAAGAAACAATCATTGTTCCACTGTTCAATTCTCATTAAAGAAGGAGATGTTCTAAATAGATTGCTTCAGGTGTACTGATTACTAAGTTAGCTCAAAATTTAATAATATCCTAAAGGGATTTAAGGAAGCTTATGAAAAGTATTCAATAAAATTTAATCATGTGAAAGTAACCTAGTTAGTAGATATCTTCTAGGAATGATGGATTTGTAAATATGAAAGATCTTCCTGTTGTGTGGAACTAGAAAAGATGGACAAAGTGTATACACACATATCTGTTTGAAAGAGGCATTAGAGAAGTGAGGATCAAGATCCTACACAGTAGGGAAGAGTCCAGAGAGTTGAAACCCAACATTCAAACTTTCAATCATCTCAGCTTTTAAATGGATAAATGCCAGAATCAAGGGGCAAATCCCTTGGAGAAAACAATATCAAATGAGAATCCAAGTTATCTCTAATTTTTATACCTTGTCTTCATCATTAAGTAAAAATAAGTATATATGCAAAAATGCCAAACTTGGATCAAAGCCAAGAAGAAAGGGTAACAAGGAAAAAGGTCTGAATCAAATACTATAGTTGTTAGACTTCACACTTAAATTTACTGAACTTTCATGATGAAAACTCTAAGCAAACTGGGTATGGAAGGAACATTCCTTAATACATTCATTTACTTTTCAAAAATAGGTATAGTTAACTCCAGATGTTGTTTGACTTTGAAAATGAGAATTAGAAGTATTAAGAGGGAGACAATGGGGCATCTGCTTTGCTGGCACTGTTCTAGTCCTCATTCAGAGTGGTGATTCCTCAGAAAATGCCACCATTATGTTATTGTATTCCACTATACACTTATGAATTATGCTTCTGTACATATATCATACATCGATAAAAGGCTTATCTTAAAATATTAAGTTGCCATGACCTCACCTCTATAAATAATTTAAAAATATTCAACTTATAAAAGCAGAGAATTTGGTTGTCAGTTGGGAAAGGGGCAGATGCTGCTCAAAGGGTCAAATTTTCCATTACAAAATGAACAAGTTCTAGAGACCCAATGTATAACACAGGTGGTAGTAGATGCATTAATTCAACTGTGATTATTGCACAGTGTATACATATATTTAATCATCACATCGTCTGCTTTGAATATATTCAGTCTATTTGTCACTTAAATATTTTAAAAGAAAAAAGAAAAATAAATAATTTAAACGATTATTAAAGATAGCATAATGTGAGAAATAATGTTAACACATAAAATTAAAATATAAGCATGCCCAATCATAAAAATATACAATGCTCATGAGTTACAGACAAATTGTGACTCTGAGTAGTACAAATATTCAGGGCACAGAGACCACAGAGGAAAGTTTTATTCATCCTAAAACAAAACTGTGTAAGGTCCTGATCATAGATCATTGTCTTTCATTATAATTTTAGAAAAAAACATAGGGATGAATTTCAAAAACCTCAATAGCTGAATTAATATAAAACAAAAGTTATAGGGATGGCACAGATGATGAAAAAATCTAATGATAAAACCTTTTTAAAAAAATCAGCTTCTTTGATTTATCTATAGACTTATGTATGTCACTAAAAAATAATTGAACTTTTTTTTAACTCAACTTTATCCATCACCACTGCAAGGTCACATTCCCTTACAGGTACTTGGAGTGCAGCTATGCTGTGCTGCCAGTTTGTGCTGGGCCATATGCTGCAACGATCAGTGAACAGAAGGTGAGATCAGCATCCCCCATGAAATATGCAGAGCCCGACAAGGACAGGTGCCTGACCAGAAGGCCACGGCTTAGTCACACAGAGGTGGACCAAGATAATTTTTTCCAAGATGCTCTTCAAATAGTAAAGGCTTAAGATCTTTTCCAGAAAATCTATGAAAGAGTTATAATGTCTCCCAAAGTTCTGTGCAATACAGGAAGGCTGCAAAAATTTGATCTGGAAGTACTTCAATGAATGATACATTTCCATTATTACCTCCTCTTCCTCTCTTTTACCACCAGCACATCATCAGTAGCCCCTAGTGAGCATTTGCTATAGTACTCATCCTGCTCTTTATATTCCCATATATTATTCATTCAGCAGCCCAAAAAGCCCAAGAGTAATGACTTTGATAATTATCACCCGCTAATAAGGAATCATAAGCCAGGCAGTGTTAAGATCTGTACATGATTATTGAACTTAATCCCATCAACATATTAAAATGTACTATTGTAGCACCATCTCTGTTATATTAAAGAGGAATATTAAACTCTAGTAAGGGTAATCATACAGAGATGGGCCGGCACGTGGCTCAATAGGCTAATCCTCTGCCTGCGATGCCGGCACACCGGGTTCTAGTCCTGGTCAGGGCACCGGATTCTGTCCCGGTTGCTCCTCTTCCAGTCCAGCTCTCTGCTGTGGCCCGGAAGTGCAGTGGAGGATGGCCCAGGTGTTTTGGCCCTGCACCCGCATGGGAGACAAAAGGAAGCACCTGGCTCCTGGATTCGGATCAGCGCGGTGTGCCAGCAGCAGCGCGCCAGCTGCAGCGGCCTTGGGCCTTTTCTCTCTGTCTCTCTCTCATTGTCCACTATGCCTGTCAAAAAAAAAAAAAAAATCATACAGTGTACAGCACATTAAAGACAGAGATCCTACATAATATTTAATGCTATAACTAGTACTGAAACAGTATTTTTTTCACTTTGTGTTGCTATATGGGGGCAAACTGTTGAAATCTTTACTTAATATATACTAAACTGATCTTCTGTATATAAAGAGAATTGAAAATGAATCTTGATGTGAATGGAAGGGGAGAGGGAGCGGGAAAGGGGAGGGTTGCGGGTGGGAGGGAAGTTATGGGAGGGGGGAAGCCATTGTAATCCATAAGCTGTACTTTGGAAATTTATATTCATTAAATAAAAGTTTAATAAATGAAAAAAAATCATACAGAGATGAATTCCAAGAACAAAAATCTGAACCCATGTCATATGATTAAATTTGTGTTGTTTGCCATTTAAGCTAAAGGTGTTGGTATTACTTATTAGTCTTTGAGAAAATTGGAGTCTAAATGAGGGCATAAATAAATTAAACTCACACACAGTAAAAAAAATACACAGAAAACATGTAAAGTAGAATTAAATTCAATTCCATCTGACTTGCAAAGCCTGACATTAGGAATATGGAAAACTTCATATAAATTGTAGACCTCCAACAAGGTGCTTGAATATTCAACATATCATGAATACTTTGATTATAAAAACTTTTTTTATTATACCTATTAACATTTGTGTGTTACACACACATGAATACACATATAAAGTAATTTAGGGAATTTATTATTATATAATATAAAAATTTTAAAATACTTACTGAGATTTATAAAATACATAAAAATACAAACATAATTAAATCACATTATCTGCCAGTTATGCAATCAATCTACATCTATTTTTCTATGTTATTGTGTATACATTTATTCATCTGTAAACCAATCAATTTATGTTTCTTGAATATTCTTGCTGATAAAAAGCTGATAGAAGTTCAATGAGCCAAAAAATTTTACTCAGATACCAAAAGATTAGAAAATTCAAGTTTTACATGAAGGAAAAGAACTTTGCTTTCATCTTTTCCAATGTTTGAAGACAACAGGGCTGGTTCAGAAGCCAGGATGATGTAGGAGCCTGGCCACCTGCAGAAAGGCGAGGGCTCTTGGCTTGCTCAGTCAAGTGTTGGTTGTCTGTACCTTGGCAGCATTCCTTTCCTCTCCTTCAGCAATACTCTGGTAATCAGTTTTCTTACAAATGATCACAGAAGTGCTATCTATGAAAACAATGAGGATTGACATATGAATGCAGAGAGGATCATCAACCTTACCCACTGAGTCTTGAGCTCTGTAATACAAGAACAGAAAACATTTGAAAGTTGGTTGCTCCAAGGATGACTTCTAAAAACATTCAATTAATTCTTCCATCTTCTTTTCTGGAGCCTCTTATAACTGAGTTGCTTTGTTTCCCCACAACTATATAATGGAGATAGAGAACGTATAGTATAAAATATGGAATTAATAAAACAGCTCATCTTTGCAGGGCACTTACCATGAGCGGAGCTTGCAGATTTGGGAGCTGCTCTGGATGAGGTGCAGAGTGAGTGGTGAGTGAATGTGAAGTACTAAGACATTACTGTCTGCTACTGTGGACTTCACAAATATTGTAGACTACTCAAGAAGCACAGGCAATTAAAGCAAAAATACACGAATGTGATAATATCAAACTAAGAATCTTCTGCAAGGCAAAGGAAACAACAAAATGAAAAGGCAGCCGACAGAATGGGGGAAATATCTGCAAACTATGCATCTGATATCTATGCATCGAAGATATATGAAGAGCCCAATAAACTCAACAATAATAATAAAACAAGCAATCCAGTTAAGAAGTGGCAAAGGTCATGAACAGGAATTTTTTCAAATGTTGAAATACTAGTGGTCAATAGATAAATGAAAAAAATGCACAAGATCACTAGCCATCAAGGAAATGCAAATTAAAACCACCATGAGTTTTCACCTTATCCCAGTTAGAATGGTTATCATCCAAAAATCAAAAAATAACAACTTCTAGTGAGAATGTGGAGAAAAAAGTACCCTAATACACTGTTCATGGGAATGTAAGCTAGAACAAACATTGTGGGCTGGCGCCGCGGCTCACTAGGCTAATCCTCCGCCTTGCGTCGCCGGCACACTGGGTTCTAGTCCTGGTCGGGGCACCGATCCTGTCCTGGTTGCCCCTATTCCAGGCCAGCTCTCTGCTGTGGCCAGGGACTGCAGTGCAGGATGGCCCAAGTGCTTGGGCCCTGCACCCCATGGGAGACCAGGAGAAGCACCTGGCTCCTGGCTTTGGATCAGCATGATGTGCCGGCCGCAGCGGCCATTGGAGGGTGAACCAATGGCAAAAAGGAAGACCTTTCTCTCTGTCTCTCTCTCTCACTGTCCACTCTGCCTGTCAAAAAAAAAAAAAAAAAAAAAAACAAAAAAAACAACAACAACAACAATTGCAAAAAAAAAGGAAAAAAAAAAAAAAAGAACAAACATTGTGGAAGACCATTTGGAGACACTTTCAAAATCTGAAAATAGATCTACCATTTGATCTGGCCATCTTACTCTTGGGAACACAACCTAAAGAAATGAAATCAGCATATGAAATAGCTATATGTGCCCCCATGTCTACAGCAGCTCAATTCACAATAGATAATATAAATAATCCACCCAGATGTGCATCAGTTGATGACTGGGTAAAAACAATGTGGTATATATACACTATGGTACGCTACTCAGCTGTAAAACAACAAAAAATAAATCCTGCATTTTATAGCAAAATGGTGCAAATGGAGACCATTATGCTTAGTGAAATAAGCCAGAGGCAAAAAGACAAATATCAGATATTTCCTCTGATTGGTTGTAGCTAATATTTAGAGGACAAGAAAAAAACTTAATGTATGTACAGCTAAACTGACATCTTACGATTTGATTGTTGTCTATAACCTTGTCCATACCCCTGCAGAATGGAGACTTATAGAACTATCTGTTTAGAGGAGGATTGAGCCTCTGATTATAAAGTACTTTGAAATTATGTTATCACAAAAATCAAGGAAAGAAAGGGAAAAAAATGAAGGAGGAAAAAAGAAGGAGGATAGTATCTTTTTTTTTTTGACAGGCAGAGTTAGACAGAGAGAGAGACAGAGAGAAAAGTCTTCTTTCCGTTGGTTCACCCCCCAAAAGGCTGCTAAGGCCGGTGCGCTGTGCCGATCTGAAGCCAGGAGCCAGGTGCTTCCTCCTGGTCTCCCATGCGGGTGCAGGGCCCAAGCACTTGGGCCATCCTCCACTGCCTTCTCGGGCCACAGCAGAGAGCTGGACTGGAAGAGGATCAACTGGGACAGAATCCGGCGCCTGAACCAGGACTAGAACCTGGGGTGCCAGCGCCACAGGCAGAGGATTAGCCGCAGCATCGGCCGATACTATCATGTTTTAAAATATTTTATTTATTTGAAAGGCAAAGTTATAAAGAGGCAGAGGCAATGTGTGTGTATTAAAATTGTATGTATAGTTTTTTAATTAACAAGGCAGACCAATAAATTAGTAGTATTTATTTTGAATCATGAATATTTCATCAGTTTTCTAAGGCCACTGTAGTAAATGATCACAAAATGGATGGCTTTAAACACAGGATGTGTTTTCTCTCAAATACCTAAAGGTTGAGATCTGAAACAGAGGTATAGGCAGGGCCATACTCCCTCTGAATACTCCATGGAGAATTATCCTGCTTTTTCATGGTGTCTGGGAGTTGTCAGCAATATTTACAATTCCTAAGTTGTAGACATCACTCCAGTGTCTGCCCCCAGCAGCATTTCCCTTAATGTTTCTCCTTGGTACTAAGTATCTCTTCTTATAAAGACATTGGGACAAAGTTAACTCATACTAGATAACCAGATCATGAAATATCATGTTAGTTAACAGATAAAAAGAATACCTTTCCTTCAATGAGGACACATGAATCTTTTCTAGAAATGAGGCTAAGCTTTTTTGAAAAAATGAGATTGATTTATTTGAAAGGCAGACCATCAGAGAGAGAAAGGGAACAGAGAGGGAGATATCTTCCCTCTGCTGGTTCACTTCCCAAATGACCACAACAGACAGGAGTGGGCCAATCCAAAACCTGGTGTTCAGAACTCCATTCAGTATCCCAAGTACTTGAAACGTCTTCTTCCTCCCCCAGCACATTAGCAGAGCAGCCAGGACTCAAACTGGCACTCCGATATGGGATCCCATCATTGCAAGCAGTGGTTTAACCTACTGTTCCACAATGTAAGCCTCCAAAGTTAAGTTTTTATAAATTAATTTTCCACCAAGAATATACTACATCAGTAAAAATGATAGATTGGAGTAGATCTGGTATTTTTGAAGCAGAAGGACATTTTAATACTATTTTCTCTGAAGATGTAGTCCTGTAGTCCAGAAATAGGTTCTCAACTAGTATACTGTCAGAGAACTTGTTTGGTAAGATAAAATGGTCAACATAGGCTTCCTGATAAATATACTTCCTTTATCTAAGCATCCTATTCAGGACATTTAGAGGCTATTTTTAATAAGTAAAAATATTCATGAAAATAGCTCTACTAATTTAATTCACAAGAAGTTCCCAATGTTCCCTATGTACCCCACAAATCATTTGCCTTGTTCTTTCTTTAATTGCTGCATATTGTTATGTCTTCACTATAGTTAAATGCACAAAGAAACTGAAATACCAATTTTTAACTTTGTTAATCATCAACAAAATAATAAAAGGATTTTAAATAGTCTGCCTGCTTTCAGTTCAACTCTGTTATGCAGTTGCGTAGATGATTTCTCAAGTGATTATAACCTTTACCCACCATGCAAGCACTGTGTTCTAGAGATAGAACGTTTGATATGCAAAATATCCCAGGTGGTATGTGATAAATAAAAGATCACTGTCTCTGGTCACTGTCACCTTTATAAGCCTACTGCTGACAAATACCACAATCCACTATAAAAGTTGTCGGTGTTAAACAGAATTAAAGGACACAGAATATTCCCTTTTATAATGTTCTATGAACTTTGGAACTCGGAGAAATTTCATGACATCAATAATCAGTGTCTACTGTAGGGGGAAGAATTGCTTCCTGAAATTAAGTTTTCATTCAAAAAATTTAATACGTCTTATGTTAGGTACTGCATTAGGTCCTGGATATAGGCAAGAGTATGGAGTCTCTGTCTCACAGAGTTCGCATTATAATTAAGAGAGCAAAACTATGCACAAGTATAGTACAGGTGCTAACTGCACACAAGGAAGATAATCAAGACATATTGGGAAATCATAGAATGAAGAGTGATAAATCCTATTGGAGGCACTTAGGGATTCTAAAAAAAGTAGGCATTTGCTCTCAACTTTTTCCTCTGAACTTGAAAGATGCATGGACTAAAATGGTAATAGGAAAAACATTCCCAGTAGAACTAACCCTGGTCTAAGGTTTGAGTGTTTGGAAGCACAGGGTACTCTGAAAATGTGTTTGGTTTGTTTTACTGAAGCAAGGGTTGTGACCTGAGAAAGGCAAAGAGAGTGGGTCATGGTAACTTATGAAAAGCCTTATTTGATGTCAAGGAATTTGCATCTTACCTTTGAGGAAATGGAAACATGTTGGATTTTTCTAATGTTAATCCTATCCTGTATCACAACTTACTGAACTATCAATGAACCAGAGAGAAAATATATCTGTGACCTTGTAGAGTGAATCATGTGTAATAAACAAGAAGACAAACATGAACATGAGATAACTATAGTTAGAGATGTATACATGGGCAATGCCATAAAACAACTTTAGGAGGTTCTTTTATTCACGTGATGCATCCTTAACTATTTGTATGTGAATTCACAGTGGTGGCCAGATAGTAAAGGATTAATATATCTTCAGAAGACTTTGTAGTTGGGTGGCAGACCTCCATGGACAAACTGGAGCAAAAACCGGGAAATCTATGAGGCAACTTTTCAAATGACCCTAATTGTCAGGCATATTCAGACTACACATCCATTGATGTCACAAAAAATGACTTATTTTCTCATTAAGGCTTATTAGACTTAAAATGTTTCCTTACTCTAAGTCTAGGTTATTAAAAAAAAATCCAAACTTTAGTGCATGATTAGTTGAATAAAACAGTACGAACATTTTAAATAAAGCCAAACAAAATCTACGCAAAAATTTATTGAAAGCTTGCTTGATAATTTTCTTATTTTAATTTCAGAAAAATGTACCTCTTGTTAGATTATATCAGGCCAAAGAAGACATGGGGATGACCAGGCAAAGCAGAAAACGCACTCATTTACAATGGATTGTTCTGGGGGCTTGGAATATTATTGGGCAAGTGCTTGTAAAAGATACTGCTGAAAGAGTGTATCTCTCGTGTTTGTGGTTAATTATGCCCTGTGTCCTGACAAATATGGCATCTTAATACATACATCTTAAACTTTTGGTGTTATGTAAAATGGGTCTAAGAGGGAGGGGGGATCAGGCAGCAGGAGTGAAGACAGTCTCAATGGCTGCTTCCTGCTGAGAAGGGGAGCCCTTGGGGCAGCAGTTTCCCTTTCCCCCAGTACTAGGGCTGAGGTCATTGGTCAGTGACTGTTACTAGATATCCCTCAGTTGGAGAATGTTGTTGGCATGGATTTGAGCAAGGTTCTGACCACTGAGTGAAGAAAAGCACTTTAGTAACTGAAGTAGGTGTGGCCCTAGAGAGAGAAGAAGAAAAATTTTTATGAGGAATGTGAAAAAGGGAGCAAGTCATGGTAGCCAAGAGGACTTTCAACACCAGCCGCTCAAAGGGTCAGACCTCTGTTTTCGAATTTTGGATGTCCTGTCTGTGAGTGGCATCATGAATGAGCCCAGTTTGGTGGACATAAAAGCAGCGTTCTTCCTGTAGGAATAAGCAGAGACCCCTTTGTCTTGTCTACGTTTAGAAAGGGCCTGGTAGTAGGAGAAGAGTATAGTAAGTGCTCCTAACTTTGTGCCCACTCTGGAGGCAATTTCTAATTTGGCTAGCAGGGGTATTGGGGTGACAGCTTTTTTGTTAAGTGAATGCTTGTGATTAGAAGGACTGCAATCTATTGGTTAATTGGAGCGACATTTACACTGGGAGACAGAAAAACAAGAATACAAGTTTTAGCCTCATTACTGGGTTGACAGAGGAAAGAATGGGTTCTGCAAAGGAAAAAGATGCTCTGTTCATGTAAGTACATTGTTAGATGGATGGAAGAAAAAATTCTTAAATGCCTAAGTGCCTGATTTTGTTACTAGTTTGTTTTTCTACACATTGAGAGTGTTCGCCAATGAGGAGCCCTTAATTTTAGTTAAGCTCAATGAGGGGTAGATTTAGGTAAAGGAGAATCAGAGATTTGAGGAAGGGTGTTTAGGATTAGATTAAGGATTTTATCACTGTTGTGTTGAAGATCATTGGAGTTGGTGAGGCTGGAGATGGAAGGAGAGTGACCCTATTAAGAGAGGAGCAGCTCTGGATTGCAACATCGTTATTATTATTATTATTATTATTATTAAGGGTGGCATGAAGGGCTTGTAAATAAGTAATCAAGATCATAGATATGTTCTGATGAGGAAAAGGTGACTGAATAGAATGTGAAATGTGTATAGTGAGATTCTGAGAAAGAACCAATTTTGAGCTTTCTAGTACTAACTGTGAGAATGCAGCAAGATCATAGAAATGGGTTGGCCAATCCATCAGTTTTATCCAGCTGTTTGGAGAAATAAGCTACTGGTTTGATACTGGGGACAGAAAACTTGGCCAGGGGTTCAAGTGTAAAACCCCTGCCTACATATA
Source organism: Lepus europaeus (assembly GCF_033115175.1). NCBI lineage: Eukaryota > Metazoa > Chordata > Mammalia > Lagomorpha > Leporidae > Lepus > Lepus europaeus. The sequence continues at coordinate 131,202,458 of NC_084827.1, forward strand.
AATGAAAGTATTTGTGGGAGACTTGATATCCCCAGGGTGCTAGGAAGTTAAGGAGTCAGAGTCTGTGAAATATATTATTTTAAGGAATAGATACACAGAAGGAGATTGTCAACATACCAGGGTTGTAAAGACTACAAACAAAGGTTATTTGATAAGGCTTTTTCGAAGAGGTAGGGGCTATCCTGGGATCCCTGGGAGAGGACTGTACAGACTAACTGTTGAGAAATTTTGGTAGAGGGATCTGCTCAAGTAAATGAGAAAAGGTCATGTCAGGAAGGATCCAGAAGGATGGTAAGGAAATCATCTTTGAAGTATAGTGAAGTTAGTAATGTGTGGGGGAGGGTGTGTAGGTTAGGAACAACTATAACTATCAGAAGTGTAGCTTCATTTGTGATATGTGAATGTTGGAACAAATAATTTTTGACAGGAAAGAATGGGGGTACTTTAAGAGGAGTTATTTGGCTTAAGTAGTCCTGTTGATAATAGTCAAGTGATTATACATTGAAGCCCTTGTAAGGCTTGTGGGTTGAGGGGTTGCTAAGATTGGTTGAGGAATGATGAAGGGTCCTTGGGTAATGTGTTTAAGGGTGTGTGATGAAGGGTAACCAAAGGATGTTGAGTGTCCCAGATGAGGGGTTGTATCTAGCTGGAAAAAATATATAGCACTTGTGAGAGGTTTGGAGTCTCAAGAGAGGGGGCTAGTAATAGGAGAGTGGGTAGGTGAGGGTCTGAGGGTTGTAGGGTAATGGAGCAGTGTAGCTTAGTCAGTATATCACTCCCAGAGCTGAGTTGGAAAGGCAGGTAGAAACTTAGTGTTGGGATTTTTAGGCAGACAATTAGAGCAGAAATGTGGCAAGGGCTTTTAGTTAGGTCCCAAGAGAAATCCTGTTTCTCAAGAATCAGACTAGTGTGGTGTGTCTGAGGAGCAATGGAGAGGTAGAGTTCCCCATGGACCAGCTGCCTCTAAGTTGCTTTCCTGGGTCTTGGCACCAAGTGTTAGATTTACAACATTGGTCCATAGAAAACAGTCAGCCAGTCATGGCAGAAAATATGCTTATTTCTTGAAAGGACACCATAGTCGGGGTCTGTGGTGTGGTGTAATGGGTAAAGCCAACAACTGCAATGCGGTCATCCCATCTGAGCACCAGTTGGAGTCCCAGTTGTCCCAGTAACCATTCAGCTCCCTGCTAATGCATCGTCCCCTGTACCCACATGGGAGATCTGGATAAAGCTGCTGTCTTTCTCTTGGTCCAGCCGTGGATGCTGCAGCCATTTGGGGGGTGAACCCAAAGGAAAATTCTCTCTCTCTCTCTCTCTCTCTGTCGCTCCTTCTCTCTAACTCTGCCTTTAAATAAATAAATGAATCTTTAAACAAACAAGCAAGCAAACAAAAAGAACAGAAAGAAAGGACAGCATAATAAAGTAAGGTTTTGGTTCTTCCATTCAGTGGGAGGATGAAAGGGTTTGAAGTAAAACAAAGTCGTTTTAGGTTATTGGCTGGGGTGGGGGTTGGAAGGTGGGGGTAGAGGTAGTGAGTCATGATGGAGGATGGGCAGATGTGCAGAAAAACTTCATGAGTCACTACTGATCATGATAAGGGGGAGTGCAGGATACAGGAAGATAGAAAGTTTTCTCCATAGCCACTAGCCATGATAAGGAAGAAGAGAAGAGGCAAAGCTACTCATTTACAAAGCATCCTTCTGGGGGTCTGGAACGCTCTTGGCAGGGTGCTTGTAAAAGTTGCTGCTGAGGCAGTGTATCTTACTAGGTCTGTGGCTAACTCTGTGAGCCCTGTGGCTTCCTAATCCTGACACATCTAGATTTATTTAGGATAATAGCTGAATTTGTCCTTGGGAAAAGATTCAGTGTTTTCCTCTTGGTGAGTAATGAGGGAATCTTCTGCAATTCCGTAATTGGCCCTACAGTCACCAATGCTACTGGTGTTTTTTTCTATAGAAAACTGTAAGATGAAGAAAGTTATCTTTGCTAATGTCCTTAAGTAAAGTTCATTATGAGTTAACTTAAGGCAACAATTCATTTTCCTAATGATGTCTCTAAGCAATATATAGACATTATTACCAGTTTAAAATGAATTGGTACCTGACAAGTCTATTCAAACTATATATATGTTTTCTTACAAGAATGTGATTTTCTTATAATTAAAAAACAACATTAATACAAACTAAGTAAGTATCACATAGTAAATTAAGGTACAGTTTATCATTTTGGTCTATTAATATCTATCTATAATTTATATAATAACAGACTATTTTTTCTTGAACATTTGAGAAAAAGTTGGGGATATTGTGCATCTTTGTTACTAAATATTACATATTATATAATATGTATAATATATACACTTATTTGCTTGAAAGACAGAGTTACAGAGACAGAGTTGGAGAGACACAGAAAGAGAGGTCTTCCATCTGCTGTTCACTCCCTAACAACTGTAACATCCAGGGCTGGGCTGGACCAAAGTCAGGAGCAACAAACTTATCCAGGCCTCGCCATGGGTGGAAGGAGCCCTCAGCATTTGGGCCATCTTCTGTTGCCTTCCCAGGCACATTATCAGGGAGCTGGTTCAGAAGCAGAACAGCCATGACTCAAGCTGGCACTTCCACGGGATGCTGGTGTCTCAGTTGGTAGCTTAAACCACTGTACCGCAACATGGGCCCAAACAGTGTACGTTTTTGTGGACAACGATAGAACATCCAATCACATGGCTACAGTAAAATTAAAATAAAAAAAAGTTTAACCTCAATACAAGTCCCATGATATTAACCACATTTTATATTCAAATGTTAGCAAGTATCTCAATGACAACTTTTACATTTACTTTTTTTGTCCTGAGTAGGAACTAATCGAGGACTACATAATGCATTTATTTACCGTACTTGTATATCCATCTTTAATCTGTAGTAGTTTCTTACATTTTTCCTATTCAATTTTACTTGCAATTCTTGAAGATTAGAAACCAAGTATTTTGTAGATATTTACTCGGGCATATGTCCTTTCATTAGAGTTAAGTCTGGCAGCTTTAGAAGGAGTGCCATGAAATCTGTGTTGAATCCTTCACACCGCATCATACAGGCATGTGATATTGATGTGTCTAAATACTGATGATGTTCACTTCGATCAATTGTCCATGATGCTGTCTGTTAGGATTTTCCAATGTAAAGACACTGCTTCCCCTTTGTAGTGAATAAATAATGTGTGGGGTGATATTTTGAGACTTTTTCTGTTTTATATTACTTTCCCTGATTAGCTTTAGCACCTATTATTGATTTCATTTGCAATAATTACTCTATGTTTATTAGATGGCATTAAAGTTTAGTTATAATTTATTAGTTCCTGTCTCCAACACTTTCTTCTTCATTCATAGATTTTGGTGTATCTGACCACTAGCATCATTAGACATTTTAATGGACAACTTCTTATTTCCTTTCCATGCTAATAAGCCTCAGTTGTCTTTTTTCCTTTCTCACTGCCATTTTCTCCCTGGAAACTAACAATTTCAGTTTGGAACACTTGTATGTTATTCGCCATACCAACTGAGGAGTTTCTGACATTGCCTCTGAGTTGATTCTCTCCTTTTATGGCTTCCAGGTGATTTCTTGTCAGCAGGGACAGAAAATAGAAATTACTGCTACCGTGAATAATCACCTTGAACAATACTGCAGTGATAAAAGTTTGATGGATGGCTCTAACTGGATTATGCACTTTCTCTACACGAACAGAAATGGAATGTATCCATATGTTGTACTGATTCCAGAATTTCAGATATCATAATTAGATTTAAATTAATTTTATAATTTATTCTGAAATAGCAAATAAAACAATGATTTTATATTTATAATATTAGAATAAATAGTTTCCATGAATTCTAAAATTAACTAGTAAATCTACATTTTATTTTTGAATAAATCTGAGTATACCTGTAATACTTTTTGCAGACAACAAGACTGATTGATTAATACAGGCTATTTACAAGATATTTTACAAATTTCAGTACCAAACTTCACATTTGTGTGATTATTTTTTCCACAAAAAGAAACATTGATGCGTTATACTTTTCAAATTATATTGTAGTTGATATCAAAAGCATCAAGTCCATCTAGTTGAAGTGGACACCATCATTTTAGACACAATGTTAGATTAAAAATCCCCCTTCCTATGTTTTCTTGCTCTGCAAAGGTTGCCATATGAAAAATGTAGGTATTCTAGATAATTTAATATGCTAAATGGCATGAATATCACTTATATCAAGTTGATATTACATACAATAAATCCTCCTTGTAAAACTTAAAATGGTAAAACAATGAGGAATAGAAATTGAGTTCAATATGAGTAGCTATTTTGAAGAATACTAATACAATAAGCATGAAGCCTGTAAGAACATTTACAATTATTTTATAAAGAACAAAATTCACATTGTTATTGCACACATTTAATATGGCAACTAGGATCAAGTGAAGATTATAGTGTCTGAACATGAGAATTAATCATGTTTTTAATGAAAGCTTCTCAAAACGTGATTAAATAGACTTTTTCAAAGTCTGTTTTATAGTGACTTCGGTCATAAAAGAAGTTACAGACTTCTGTGGCTTTAGACACTCTATATCTGAAGGACCGTAGTAAAGTTAGAGTGCGATTAAATTCAGTTCCTTTAATCCTTATAGATTTTTGTCTGCAAACCATAAATACTGGGTTAAAGGGAGGCAGGTATCAAGAGATACAATTCAATTTGGCCAATACATATTGTGATGAGTTTTATAACAGGTACAATAGCAAATACTAAGGGTATCTAGTTGAATGTGGTAGGGTCCAACTCTACATTCTGCATTCTGAGAAGTCTACTAAGTTATATTTTGGCAATTTGAACAAAGTATTTTGAAAGCATGAAAAAAAGTGATCCTTCTTTCAAATTCATCAAGAATTTTCACTTTGAGCTTTATCTTATAGGATAAGGTATGGTTTGGTCATGGAAAGAGAAGAGTTGAGTTACAGAAATCTGCTATAACAGTTCTTGTGTTTGTTTTTAATTTCCTCTTTTCTTAATTCAAATGCTTGCCACTTATCTTCCCATATACTTCTACACTCTTAGTAATACTAACTCACAATCTGGTTTTGTTCATCTCCAATCTACGATCTGCCCTGCTTCAAGAGTTTACACTTGCAGGTATTAGAGGGTACTTACTATCACACATCACATCTCTGTGTGACCATCAATCAACCCACATTGCATAATTTCTTCTAAACTATTTCTTGTTTTAGGCAAATAATTATGATTTTAATTTGAGCTTCAATCTAACTACATCTGGTAAACATTCCTCCTAGACTCTTAAAATCATTGATACAATTTAATATTTTCAAAATGATTTTAATTTTGTTTCACTCAAAGGTATTTGAATGAGGATTTGAAAAAGGAAAAATCAAACAAAATCACTTAAGATGCCATATTAAAGCCAAGTGGTATGTACTTGAAATTTTCAGATAATGGTCTATGGTATCCACATGAACTTCTCTAATCAATTGTATTTATTAATGCAGAGTTCTTTTTTTTCAAGGTTTATTTATGTTTTTATTTATTTGAAAGATGGAAACACAGAAAGAGAAGAAGCAATAGAGAGAGAGAGTGAGTGTAAGATTTTCCATTCACCAATTCCCACCCCAAATGGACTTGACTGCCAGGTCTGGATAGCTCTATCCTGGTCTCTCACTTGGGTGGCAGATGCCCAAGAACCTGCACCGTCCTCTGCCTTCCCAGACACATTAGCAGGAAGCTGGATTGGAAGCAAAGTGGCCATGACTTAAACTGATAGGGTTGCTGGCATCAAAGCGCCAGCTAAACCCACTGTTTCACAATGCCTGCCCCTAAAAGAAATGTAAAAAAAGATTTGAAAAAGAAAATTAAAGGGAAAAATGGTAATAGGATATCTGACATCTCTACTCATAAATTTTACTGAGATACTTATTATCAATATGGGCTTAATAATCAAAGAATCACTTTGGAAATAAGAAAATCACGACATAACTAATTTGTTCCTTATATTACACATTTCATGTGCAAGTCACCCCAATCCGGTTCTACCTTGTTTGCTAACTGCTCTTTTTTTTTTTTTTTTTTTTGACAGGCAGAGTGGACAGTGAGAGAGAGACAGAGAGAAAGGTCTTCCTTTTGCCGTTGGTTCACCCTCCAATGGCCGCCGCGGTAGGCGCGCTGCGGCCAGTGCACCGCGCTGATCCGATGGCAGGAGCCAGGTGCTTCTTCTCCTGGTCTCCCATGGGGTGCAGGGCCCAAGCACTTGGGCCATCCTCCACTGCACTCCCTGGCCACAGCAGAGAGCTGGCCTGGAAGAGGGGCAACCGGGACAGGATCGGTGCCCCGACCGGGGCTAGAACCCGGTGTGCCGGCGCCGCAAGGTGGAGGATTAGCCAAGTGAGCCACGGCACCAGCCGCTAATTGCTCTTTTATCAAATGCACAGATCTCTAAAATTCCACACCTACAAATATTTCCTAAATTATGAATGATCCCTTTCTAAAGGTTCTCTCGGTTCTACAAGACATCACTGTCAATGCTACTGCTTTATTTTATTGCTTAAAATACATAGAGGACTACCACATCTAATACAGTTTCTCTTAACAATGTACATAAAATAAATATTCAAAGCATATAAAATTCAACCATTCAGTTCATTCTTTCATGAAGCAGAAGAAGTGAAAATTCACACACACTGGTGCAAAAGCTTTTGTATTAAGCAAGTAATCATCTCAATGAAAATATCTGATACGCTTTAAATTATTCTTTTTTTACTTGAAAGAATGATGGGGGGCAGAGAGAGAGAGAGCGAGAGAGAGAGAGAGAGAGCATGCTTCCATCCACAAGTTTGCTCACTAAATGCCCACATAACTGGAATCTGGTCAGGCTGAAGCTAGGAGCCAGGAATCCCATCAGGAACTCAATTTGAGACTTCACCTACTGCCTCCTAGGTGCATTAGAATGAAGCTGGGTAGCAAGCGAAGGAAAGACTGGCTCTCAGGCACTCTGAAATGTGATATAATCCACTGCACCACAGCACTTGCCCTCTCATTCAAAATAATGGTGACTTTTTATTTGGAAGTGTCACACCAATTGGAATGTATAGATGCCTCTTAACGAGAGATAATATAGTTACAACCTTTGAAATTCTCAGTTAAGATTGCTATGAATTGGCCCTTACTCTGGTAACATTTAGATCTCTATGCCTGTCAAAGAAAGGCAATGAAGCTTTTGAGTCTGTGATTATTTATAAGCACTTAAAGCATTTTGCTAAACCAAGTCAGTTTCCATGGAAACAGGAATTATCTGTTGAAGGCTGACCTTTACTTTGCATAGTTTAGTTTTGACAGCTAAGGGAGCACTGTTTTAGAAAGCACATATAACTCAAAGAGCCTTACAAAAGATGCACAAAGTAAGAAGTAATTGAAAATGCTAAGCTTTAAAAATACAATTAAAGTTACATGTTTCTGTAATGTGACTTTTCATTTCTTCAAATTTAGGTGAGTTTTACTTTAAACTTGTGTTACCTCAATGTTTGAAAGTATAGCTGACTCTGCTATGGCCTGGGAAAGCAGTAGAAGATGGCCCAAGTCTTTGGACCCCTGCACCCATGTCGGGGACCCAGAAGAAGCCCCTGGCTCCCGCTGGAGTGGCCAACTGGGGAGTGAACTAGCGGATGGAAGACCTCTCTCTCTCTCTCTCTGCCACTCCTTCTATCTCTGTGTAACTCTGACTTTCAAATAAATAAATAAATCTTTACAAAAAAAAAAAAAAAGAAAGTAGAGCTGAAACTAGATGAAGAACCACTTTTATTATTATTTCAGGTAAGTTTGGTTTCATAAATAAATGTTAGAAGAAAAATGAATGGCTGTATGAAGAAACATTTCTCAGTGTATAATTAGGACTGATTAATAATTACATAAATGGGGGCTGATGTTGTGGCATAGCATATAATGCTGCTGCCTGTGACCCTGGCATCCCATATAGGAACCAGTTCATGTCCCAGCTGCTCCATTTCCTATCCCGCTCCTGTTAATGCACCTAGGAAAGCAGAGGAAAATGGTCCAAGCACTTGGGCCAACCTCTGGTATTTGGTGAGTAAACTGTACAATGGTCTCTTTCTTTCCCACTCCCCACTTTCAAAAATATTTGTTTAATAATGGCTATAGGAGAGTTTAGAAACTTGTGGAAAATGTATGCTGTCAAAAAACTATAAGTGTGCTTCAAAATTTCTTTTACAACACAATAATCTTTTAATTGCATTATCCCCTTAACCTCCTGAAGTCCTCTCATATTTATGTATTCTAAGAAATTAAAAAAAGTTTTTTTAAAAAGTATTTTTGTTAGATTTTGTATTTGTAAAAAAAATCCTCAATGACTATAACTTTAGTAATAGTAATAACACAATAAATGAGGGGGCTGGTGCTGTGGCAAAGGGTAAAGCTGCCACTGTAGTGCCAGCGTCCCTATGGGTGCCCGTTCAAGTCCCAACTGCTCCTCTTCTGATCAAGCTCTCTTCTGTGGCCTGGGAAAGCAGTAGAAAATGGCCCAAGCACTTGGGCCCCTGCACCCACATGGGAGACCTGACAGAAGCTCCTGGCTCCTGGTTTCAGATTGGCTGAGCTCTGGCTGTTGTGGCCATTTGGGGAGTGAACAAGTGAATGGAAGACCTCTCTCTTTGTCTCTTCCTCTCAATGTCTATAACTCCACCTATCAAATAAATAAATAAAATCTTTAAAATAAATTTAGCTTCAAACTTTCATTTCCTCAATTTGATATCTTAGTCCTTGAAGAAGGTAGTTCACATTGTTATATGTTTTAAGCCGATATTAGAGAAGAGGTAAAAGCAAATGGGTTATTATAGTAAGAAATTGGTTTAGAGGTATAATAGCAAGTCTAAGAGAAATGGGAAAATAATCTGTATTCAGACTCAGATAAATTATCTGAGTCCATATTGACTCAGGCAAACTTACAGAGGTGATAGGAAATTATTTTATAAAAATGTTTTTAAAAGAATGAGTGGGAAAAAAAATTCCATTAGCAGTCTCAGCATTTGGAGATTCTATTTCTTCACCTTAAAACTTCGTCAGAGATCAATCAGGACACCTATGAAAAATGCCCCAATCTACCAATGAGGCATGGAAAGCAAACATCTTTTATTTGTGCTGGAAATTAAAGAGACACTTTAAGACTAATGGAAACATATCAAAAAGATACAAGAGACTGAGCAAACAACCACTGGCCAAATGAGAGAATTTTTTGAGAATCAAGTAAGATTCCATTACTTGCATTGAACTGGAATGTGGGGAATATTTTGGACAAGCCATTCTCAAATGGAGTTACTTAGTGCTGCCTATGACTTCAGTTAATTCTGGAGCCCTGGACAAGCTACTTTGGGATCAATTCTTTCATTTACAAACAAAAATAATCTAAATTGCTAAGCTTCCTTCCAGTTTTTTAAAAACTTATGAATAGAGGCAGCTTCCAGAGTAGAGGAATGCCACAGAAGCTCCCCCTAGCAGAAATACCTCTCCCTAGAGAAATACCCATTTCTCTAGAAAAATTATGAAAACTTCATTTAAAATCATTGGAAAATTTCTTAAGCACATACAGCAAAGGAAAAAACTTTCATTCAAAAAAATCTTCTAAATTTGATAAGAATAGTAATTCTGGTATTTGAGCCACATCCCACCATCATTCTCCACCCACCTCTCCCACCTGCCCATCACAGGCTCAATCTTATGAAAATTATTCTAAGAGTTTTATAATATAGGACAGTGAAACCACGAAGGTGGGGACTTACTGTCCCTCTGAGATTCCAGGTTGGGCTTTGATTCCAAAACTGGACTGGAGAAAAACAATCATGCTCCAAGAATTTCTCTTCCCACTCCCAACTATGTAAATTTATTCCACTTGCCTTACCTCATAGGGCTGAAGTTTATTCCAGATGGGAAAAGCCAAAAATAACTTATACCATTTCTCCAAATTGCTTATACAATACAGGTTCCATGCAAGGAGAGATAGGAGAAGAAAACAGGGATTCCCACCCCTCCATCACCCACTCAGAAAGCACAAGTGTCACTCCAGGAGAAGAAGGCCATTGTCCCCTGTGCCCAACTCTTCTGAAGTGGAGCTGAAGTCCCAAAAGAGGCAAGCTGATTAGCAGTTCTAAAGGATGAGAATCACCACAGCTCTGCCTGAGAGAAATGACTTTACTTGGAATGGAGAGTGGAGAATTCCATTCTAAAAAGCAATGGGAGCCTTGGTGGAGAGCAATTAGAAGCCATGCTCATAACCCCATGATACAAGTAGTAATAAACGGAACTGCTGTGCAACAGAATTTTAACAGAGAATCGGGGAATGAGTGAGCCAAGAAGGGTCCTCCGGTAATTACTGCCAGCTCTGAGGTTTGGGGAGGCAATTTTGTAAGCTCTAAACTGCACGGACTCTGGATCAATCAGGCCAGAGTGTAGAGAATACTTGATAACAGTCCTTAGCCATGTATGGATTAAGCAAAGAAGGGAAGAAAAGTCTATGGCACTAGGGAATTTTTTTTTTTTTTTTGACAGGCAGAGTGGACAGTGAGAGAGAGACAAAGAGAAAGGTCTTCCTTTTTGCCGTTGGTTCACCCTCCAATGGCCAGCACATCGTGCTGATCCGAAGCCAGGAGCCAGGTGCTTCTCCTGGTCTCCCATGAGGGTGCAGGGCCCAACTCCACTGCACTCCAGGGCCATAGCAGAGAGCTGGCCTGGAAGAGGGGCAACCGGGACAGAATCCCGCGCCCCGACCGGGACTAGAACCTGGTGTGCCGGCACCGCAGGGGAGGATTAGCCTATTGAGCCATGGCGCCGGCCATGCACTAGGGAATTAAGCACACCTATAACCAACTACTCTGACACGGGGCAATTCAATAAATCACGCTTAAAAAAATAAAATCACATGCATCTCTTGCACCCTGGAAGATGTATTGATGGGCAAGGCTGTGCCCTCTCGTGAGTGGATGGAGAGGGAGAATTCTAAGCTATGCACACTTGGTAAACATGTGACAAAAACAAACTCCTTTAACTATGAAAACAGCCTCCAAATCACAAAGATTAAAAATCCTACTGGCTAAGGAGGCGTGATCCCAACCTCTGAGTAATAAATGACTTATGTGGATACAGGGGCAACTCCTAGGTTGCCAGTTAAAAAATAAGAAGAAAAACATCTGAGTAAGGACAATAAAGGTCAAATGTTCACAGTTGGTGGGAAATAGGCTTCACCAGGGCAGTTTAGCCATCACTGAGCCATTAAAAAAAATATACAATATAGCTTAGGGGCAAGGGGGATCAGCATCACAAATGGCTGTATCATCTAAACTGTCCTACTTTCAAAAAAATTGACATACAGAGAAACAGATTATGACCAAATGCAGATAAAAAGCAGACAGTAGACACTGCTTTTGAAGTGCTGTAGATGCTACAGTTCACAAAGAGTTCAAAGCAACCATTAAAAATAGATTCAAAGAACTAAAAGACACCATGTCTAAAGAGATTAAAGAAGTTAGGATGACAATGTCTCATGAATAGAAAATACCAACAGAGAGATGTTATTCTAAAACAGAACCAAGCAAAAATTTCTTAATTGCAAATACATTAACAACAATGAAATATTCAAGAGATGAGTACAACAGATTTGAGTTGGCAAAAAAAAAAATTGCACTAGCAATAATATTAAGACGAATAAATCTGTAAACAATAACATAAAAATAAAGTCACCAGAAATAAATTTTAAAAGTACGTTATTTATATGCTGAAAGCTAGAATATGGTCAAAAAATTAAAGAAGACATGAAAACTATGAAGTCAGTGTATGAATTAGAAGACTTAACTTTTTAATTTTTTCAGTTTCACTGAATTGTAAATGACAAACTGAACCTGCATATATTTTGTGGGGTACAATTTGATGTTTTAATATATATATACATTGTAAAATAATCACCATGAAGCTAATTAGTGTATCTAACACCTCCTGTAGTGACAATTTCCTTCCTTCCTTCCTTCCTTCCTTCCTTCCTTCCTTCCTTCCTTCCTTCCTTCCTTCTTTCCTTCCTTCTTTCCTTCCTTCCTTTCTCTTACAGTGAAAATAGTCATGACTCTACACCCAACAAATTTCACATATACAGTTCACTGTCACCTGTAATTACCGTGCTGTACATGACATCTTCAGCACTCAGTCATTACATAATTGAAAACTTTGTACTCTTCCACCTACATCTCCCTATTTTCTCCTTCCCTCTGCCGCTGGATTCCATTATTCGACTCTGTACTTCTATGAGTGTAAGCTCTTTAGATTCCACCTACAAGTGAGATCGGCAGTATTTTTCTTCTAACTGACTTACTTCACTTAATGTATGTGCTACAGTTTTCTCTATGATATTGCAAATGGAAGGGTTTCTTTCCTTTTGAGATGGTATTCCGTCAATTGACAAATATTCAGGTAATTTACATTTGATCATTGTAAATAACACCACAATGAACATGAGAATGCATATATTTCTTTGAGATTCAGATTTATTTCCATGGCATATGTACCCAGAAGCAGGATTGCAGTATCATATGGGATTCTATTTTTAAGTTTTTGAAGAACTTCTGCTTTCCATAATGGATATACCAATTTATATTTCTATCAACAGTGTACAAGGATACTCATCAACATTTGTTATCTCTTGTATTTTTGATAACAATCATTTTAACAATAATAAGGTAATATCTAATTCCAGTTTTGATTTGCATTTTCCTGATGATTATTGACATTGAGAATCTTTTCTTGTGCATTTTGGCAACTTGTATATTTTCTCCAAAGAAATATCTTCAGGTTTTTGCACATTTTAAATTGAGTTATTTGAATTTTTTTTTTGCTACTGAGTTGTATGAATTCACTATATACATATGTTGGATATTAACTTTGTATGAGATATAAAATTTGCAAATATTTTCTCTTGTTCCATACATTGCCTTTTCACTGCAATCACTGTTTCCTGTGCTGCATAGATTTTTAGTTTGATACAATCTTTCTCATCTATTTTTTTTTCTTTATTTACTTGAGCTTTTAATGCCTTAATCAAAGAACCATTACATAAACCCATGTCAGGGTGTTTCCCACTGTTTTCTTCTAATCTGGTTAGAAGATCTTAATTTAGCCTTTATTACATTTTTAGGTGATTTTTGCATGTGGTATGACATAAGATAGAATTCCATGTTTCTGTAAATGGATATCCAGTTCTGACTACTTGAATTTTTGAATATTTTTCACATTTGTGTATTCTCAGCATCCATGTAAAAGAGCGGTTGAGGGGTATACATTTAGTGCTGTGCTTTAGATACCACTTGGGGCACCTCTGTACCGTCTCAGAGTGCCTGGGTCCAATTTCCACTTGTGCTTTCCAATTCTAGCTTCCTGTTGATGCACAACTTATGAGGCAGCAGGTGGATAGTTCATATATGAACTGGGTCTCCGTGTAGAAGACTCAGATTGAATACCTGATTCTTGACTTTGGACTGGCCTACAATGAGTTATTGTGGGCTTTGGGGAGTGAATCATCAGGTGGAAAATCGTTCCCTCTCTCTCTGCCTCTCTCTCTTTCTCCATCTCTGTGTCTGTGGGTCTGTCCTTCTTTCTTCTCCTCCCTCACATTTCCAATAAGTAAATATATATTTATATATATATATTTCTTTTTTTAAAAATGATTTCTTTGTTTATATGAAAGTCAGAGTTACACAGCAAGAGAAGGAGAGGCAGAAAGAGAGGCCTTCCATCCGCTGGTTCAATGGGCTGCAATGGCCAGAGCTGTGCTTATTCAAAGCCAGGAGCTTCTTCTGGGTCTCCCACTTGGGTGCAGGGGCCCAAGGACTTGGGCCGTCTACTATTGCTTTCCTAGGCCACAGCAGAGAGCTGGATTGGAAGTGAAGCAGCTGGGACTCAAACCGGCACCTATGTGGGATGCTGATACTGCAGTTAGCAACTTTACCCCCTATGCCACAGCGCTGGCCCCATAAATTACTTAAAATGTCAGTGTCTATGTGTGGATTTATCCTGTTTTTAATATTATTAATTTGGAATAATGTCTAGGTGTTATTAATTTTCAAGTTTATCTGTGTTTAACAGAATTCATAGCAAAATACAGGATTGCATTTTTAAAAGATTTATTTATTTATTTACTTAAAAGGCAGAATTACAGAGAGAGAGAGAGAGAAAGAGAGAGGAAGAGAGATCTACAATCCACTGGTTCACTCCACAAATGGCCACAACAGCTGGAGCTGGGCCAGTTTGGAGTCAGGAGCTGGAAATTCCAACCAGGTCTCCCAAATGGATTGGAAGAGCCCATGGACTTGAGCCATCTTCTGCTGCTGCTTTCTCAGGCTCATTAGCAGGGAAGTGGATCAGAAGTGGAGTAACCAGGACTCAAACTGGTGCCCGTATTGGATGCCAGCATCCCAGATGGCAGCCTAACCTGCTGCACAACAATGACAGCACCTACATTTGCATTTTTACAGAAATTGACCATTGATCATAAACTCATGTTGAAATGCAAAAGAATCAAAATAAGATAGCCCACCTTGAAAAATCAGGACAAAGTTAGATGATTCATACTTATAGACTCAAAATTTTGTTCATAGCTGCAGCAATCAAGCATGGCACGAACATAAAGATTGTTACAGATTGATGGAATAAAATTGAGTGTGAAGAAACAAACGCCTACGTTTATGGTAAATTTATGTAATGAAATTCATTATTATTTTAAACAAGAATGCTACACTAATTCAATGGGGAAAGAGCAATCATTTCAACATATGGCAAAAGGACAACTGTGAATCAAGCTATAAAACAATGGAACTGGAGGCTTGCCATACAACACACACACACACACACAGAAAATGATTCAAAATGGGCCAAAGGCTAAATGCAAAATTTAAAATTCTTAGAAGGAAAGAGAGCAGTAAATCATTGCAATTGTTTCTTAGATATGCTATCAAAAATAAAAGAGAAAGAAAAATCCTAGATAATATATTTTTTCTACATCAAAAATTTTGCTTTAGTAAACAAGTGATAATGTCAAGACCATTGAAAATCAGTCCATAGAGTGGGAGAAAATATTTGCAAACTCCATATCTGATAAGAAACTGATGTTAAGACAACATTAAAAAGCACCTCTGGCCCAGTAATAAAAGACATATAGCTAAGACCACAAAATTGGCAATGGACCTGAATATAAATTACTCCAATGAAAATATACAAATGGCCAATAAACACATATCAGTAGTCTTAACAGCATTAATTACTAGAGAAATGAAAATCAAAATTAAAAGGTGACGCTGTTTGATATTACTTGTTGATGAGGATTTTGATTAGCTGTAACCCTCATATATTGCTGATTTGAATATAAAATCACCACATTTATTTATAAAATCCACAATTTGCTTATAAAAATTCTCAATAAATTAGAAATAGGAAATGAATTCTTTGACCTGACAAAGAATATCTATAAAAACTCTGTGAGTAATATCCTACTTCATAGTGGAAGACTGAAAATATTTCTTTTTAAGATCAAGAACAACCTTGGAAAGGACTTTGGTGATTC
Source organism: Lepus europaeus (assembly GCF_033115175.1). Classification (NCBI taxonomy): domain Eukaryota; kingdom Metazoa; phylum Chordata; class Mammalia; order Lagomorpha; family Leporidae; genus Lepus; species Lepus europaeus. The sequence goes on from NC_084827.1 coordinate 131,218,117, forward strand.
CCCAAAAAAGTAAATGTAGGAGTGGGCATCTTGGTACAGTGTTAAAGCTTCTGTTTGGGATGCTTACATCTCATATTAAAGTGCGTGGTTCAAGTTCATGCTACTCTACTTCTGATCCAGCTTCCTTGCTGATGTGTATCCTGGGAGGCAGTAGCAATTTCTTGAGTACTTGGGTCCCAGCTACTATGTGGGAGAGTCAGATGAAGTTTCAAGCTCCTGGCTTCAGCAAGGCCCAGCCCTGACTATTGTGGACATTTGGGAAGTGAACTGGTAGATGGAAAATTGGAATCTCTCTCGTCATCTCTATGTCATTCTCTTGCTCTCTATATATTTCTCTCATTCTGTCTCTCTGTTTTTCTTTTTGCTCTTCTTTTCAAATTAAAAATGTAAATACAGACTGACTATTGATCCAGAAATTCCATGTCTATATATATATATATATATATATATTTATATATGCAACAGAATAAGTGTTCAAACAAAAACTTTTACATAGATGGTCATAGCAGCACCATTCACAATAGTTATGAAATAGAAAATAAAAATGTTCATTAGCTGATTAATATATAAACTAATTTAAACATATCCTTATAATAGAAAATAATTCAGCCATAAAAAGAACAAAGTGGTATTAAATTCTATAACATGGATGATTCTTGAAATACTCTATTAAGTGAAATAAAGTAGTCATACACAGCTACGTAGTTTGTTATTCCATTTACATGAAAATTTCATGGTCAGGTCTATAGAGAAATACAGCAGGTAAGTGGTTAAACAGGACTGGGGAAGGTGACATACAGAGTGACTACTGCTAGATGGGAGACTCTTATTTTGCATGACGAAAATGTTGTAATGGTGGTGATGGTTACACAGCTTTGTGAATATCGAATCACACCATTTATTTATTTATTTCTTGGAATGGACTTTTTTTTTATCCCATTACAGAAGCATAACAAATAAAAGGAGAAGGAATAGTGTGTCTCAAAGTTTTATGAAATTTTTCACAGCTATAATAAATTAAGGGAGAAGAGTATCAAACTACTAGACACCTACTGGTACATATCCAGTAATGCTATCTTCATCTGAATCCAGAAAATAAAAATCTGCATTGAAAAATAAGTAGTATGTCCAACCGGAACATTCCCGGTGAGACAGCTGCTTGTGATTAAATTTAAACAGGTAAAATTTATCATATGTGGGTTACATTTTTAAAATATGTTTTGAATATGTTATAGCCAATTAATTGATTTGATCAACTGTATTTTTAATAAAAGATGTATGCTGCTTACTATGCTGTAATATTCTGAGAACCTTAAATATATTAGTTCCTCTCATTCTTAGAACAACTCTGGGAAGTAGTTAAAATAATTCTTTGTCATTCCACATAAGGGAAAATTATATTGAAAATGATCAAGTAACTTGTCAAAATTGTGCAGGCAAGTTAGGACTCATGCCATCGCTCAGGCTCAGGAGTCTGTACTCTAAATGGCTTTACTATGTGACATTTTCAATTAGACCCATATTCACAGTCTTTATTATTAAAGGAATTTCTTTAAGATCTCCTAAATAATAATAATAAAGAAAAATATATCAAAGTTCATGTAAATGAATCAATTCAGTAAAAAGTGTGTCCTTCATTAAGTAAAATTTATTGTAATAATGCTATTTGTCAGAGGAGGGGCTTGAATTTTTAAAATCTGTACTTAGTCATAAGAAGCTTGCTGTTCAAAGGAAGAATAAAGCTTAAGTAATGTAAAAGAAAAGAAAGTAAAAAAGAAATTTAAAAAAAGGAAAAATATTGACTTACAGAAAAGATTAATAAGGGGGCGGCACTGTGAAGCAGTAGGTTAAAGCCCTGTCCTGCAGTGCCAGCATCCCATGTGGGCACCGGTTTGAGTCCCGGCTGCTCCATTTCTGAGCCAGCTCCCTGCTAGTGCATCTAGGAAGGCAATAGAGGATGGCCCGAGCCCTTGGGCCCCTGTACTCACAAGAGAGACCCAGAAAAATCTCCTGATTATATAGATCTATTTCCTATCATGCACTTTACTTATATTCAGAAAAGGAAATTCTAGTAAAGGACTTAGAAAACTTTTATTTCCTCTGTCTTTCTAGATGATTTTGTTATCAGAGAGGTACTGCTTCCACCAGTGGGCTTGGCAATAGCCAAAATAAATTTAAAGCCTTCTCTTCACCTTGGGCTCCTTGTGACAGTTAGCTGGCAGACAAAGAAAATAGCTACCATACTGACAAGATACATTGACTTATCATGAAAGATAATTTATTACATAAAGGGGCAGGAATAAAAACAGAATGCTTAAATGGCAATATGTGGAATCACTTTGCTTAACAGTTTTATCTTTAAATAAAGAAGGAAAAGAGCAATGGATTGAACAGACATGGTACTTAGAGATTCAATCAACCCTGAAATTAAGGTGTAATACGCCCACCAGACAAGCTTGAAGGGATGGGAATCTAGAAAAGTAGGTAGAAAGTTGGTAGAAGATTAATAACAAATTAATTGAAATGACATTGGAAGAAACAGAAATGACAATCAACTTTGAATACTCTTTAGGGTACCATGCCATAAGAACACCAACAAATTACCTGGTGGGTGGTTGATAAGATTAGGCGGATAAAGTAGGTGGAAGATAAATAGCTTTGGGGCCAGTGCTGTGGCGCAGTGGGTTAAAGCCCTGGCCTGAAGCGCCGGCATCCCATATGGGGACCAGTTCTAGTCTTGTCTGCTCCTCTTCTGATCCAGCTCTCTGCAAGGCCTGGGGTAGCAGTGGAAGATGACCCAAGACCTTGGGCCCCTGCACCCATGTGGGAGACCCAGAAGAAGCTCCTGGCTCCTGGCTTCAGATTGGCACAGCTCCTGCTGTTGCGGCCATCTGGGGAGTGAAACAGCGGAGGGAAGACCTCTCTCTCTGCCTCTACCTCTCTCTGTAACTCTGTATTTCAAATAAATAAAATAAATCTTAAAAAAAGTAAATAGCCTCACTATCACTGAAGATCAATATCCCCCAGACATTGTACATGGAGAATCCTAGGGAAACAGTACATAGACAAAATGAACTGATATGAGACAGAAAGTTGTTTGAGCAGTGCAACCAGTAGACTTTAATGGTTGTTGGTTCCCTATTGTAACCCCTCATTGTCAGTGCACCTGTAACCCTCTTGCTATGCATATGAGCATGGGATAGCTCACACCTCCATTGTTCTCTAGAGAACCGTTCTTGTCCAATGTAAACTTCATCAGAAAAGGCATAGAACCATATGCCCTTCACCCAGAAGTGGCCTATAAATTATGAATTGCTGGTATGGATTACAAGAAACTGTTTTTGCCTGGAGTTTCAACAACCTTGTCATTCAGAGCTCCTCATTTGGTCAATTTCAAAGTAGACATGAAATATATCCTTGGATATTTCCTTGCCTGAGTTCCATCCTGTTTCCCTCACTTCTTTTGACTTTTCTTCCCAGAGAATTCTTTCAATAAATCATGTGCCCCAGACATTCATGTGAAGCTCTGCTTCAAGAGAACCTGGCCCAGGACACCTACCACTTCAGACGGGTCTCTCAGACCAAACTACAAAAAGAAATGGCAAAACCTTTTGTCGTAAGGAAATGTTTCAAACAGATGAATACAGAGAAGTTGTAAATGAAACTACACAAAAATAAATGCTATACAAATACAAACCAAAATGATGCCTTTGTAATAATAATACAGCTTATAGACATCAGTGGATAAACAAATAGTGATATAGTCATACAGCATTCATTGGGAAGTAACATTTTAGTCAATTTGAAATGCCTGTGTATAATGAATCAGGGTAGAAAGAGCTGACTTCATGTTTATTTGGCAAATGACATTGGTGCTAATTTTTTTATAATCTTTATTTTCTCCAAAACCATTTACGAATTTAGAAATTTCCACAGCTCTCTGAATATACTGAAAACAACTTGTAGTATGAAGTCATTCTCAGTGATTCATGAGTCTGATTAAAATAGTTTCTTTCAAAATTATATTGTGAAACTTGTACAACCCTTTTCTTTGCAAATTGTGTCAGCTTGAGCTAATTAATAAGCTTTAAAAATATCCCATAATTCCTAAATTGCAGAGTGTTGAGAAACATGCGTGTAATCTCTTAAATGATATCTTTTTAAGGCTTATTTATTTATCAAGACTACTTGAAAAGCAGAAGGAGGGGGACACACACACACACAGAGGGAGAGAGAGAGGGGTGTTTTATCTGTTAGTTCATTCCCCAAGTCTTGGTAACAGCCAGGACTGAACCAGACTGAAGCCAGGAGTCCATCTGGGAGCCCTATGTGGGTGACAGGGGCCCAAGTGCTTGAGCCATTATTTGCTGCTTCCCAATTGTATTAGCAGGAAGCTGGATCAAAAGTGGAAGTGCTGGGACTCAAACCAGAGGTTCAGTACAGGATGTGGGTGTATCAAGTGGTGGCTTGACTCATTGTGCTACAATACCTGCCCCTTAACGGACTTATATTAATCTCTCAGTAAATGCTATCCTTTCTCTTCATCTTCCTCCATCTTATTTGTCTCCTTTCAGAGTAAAAAGAAGCTATTTAATATAATGTGATTTTTAACTCTAAATTTTTTTAAACTTTTATTTAATGAATATATATTTCCAATGTACAGCTTATGGATTACAATGGCTTCCCCCTCCCATAACTTCCCTCCCACCCGCAACCCTCCCCACTCCCGCTCCCTCTCCCCTTCCATTCACATCAAGATTCATTTTCAATTCTCTTTATATACAGAAGATCAATTTAGTATACATTAAGTAAAGATTTCAACAGTTTGCACCCACATAGAAACACAAAGTGAAACATACTGTTTGAGTACTAGTTATAGCATTAAATCACAATGTACAGCGCATTAAGGACAGAGATCCCACATGAGGAGCAAGTGCACAGTGGCTCCTGTTGTTGACCCAACAAATTGACACTCTTGTTTATGGCGTCAGTAACCACCCTAGGCTGTCGTCATGAGTTGCCAAGGCTATGGAAGCCTTCCAAATTCGCCGACTCTGATCATATTTAGACAAGGTCATAAAAGACAGAGTGAGGATAGTAACTAACGATCCTAAGAGTAGCATTTACCAGGTCTGAACAATTATACAGCATTAAGTGGGGAAGAGGATCATCAGTACACACAGGTTGGGAGTAGAGCCATTGGAGGTAGAGTAGAGGTTATGATTACAAAGGAATGAGGCCCAAGTGCGCTAGACGGGGTCTAGAACAAAGGACAGAGTCATTATTAGAGGAGCTAAGAAAGGTGCTATCTAAGCTACAATTAAGTCTTCTGATTGAGAGGCAAATAGAACCTGATAGAAGGGGCTTGATAATAATCTTGTGGGCTTTAGGCCTTGTAAGTTAAGAGGCCCAGACCTATCTATCTCTTCACATGGGGTATATCCTAAGGGAGGTGTGAACCTCCTAGGGGAAGGCACTCTGTTGACTTTCATTACTTGGCTGGCCTGGGAGGAGAGCTGGCCAGGTAAAGGCAGGTGGCATCTCTAACAAGAAATTTACAGTTCTGCCTGCAATGTTGCTGACCCTACTTAGCCGTCTCCTCAGCTGCGGTAGTCACTTTGGAAGTTGGGCTGAGTGAAGGGCTTTTCAGCTTAGAGCCAATAAGATCTGTGGCTCTGACCTGGGCATCCTTCGACTCCAGGGCAGGTCCATTCCCAGTGATCCAACTCTTGGCAGAGCTGCCAGGGCTCTTCACAAGCTGACTTCTGCTGAAGCCCAGGCTTACCACATTGAAAGCCACTGCAGTGGACTGGCCTGTTGGGTCTCCTTGAGGGCAGATCACTGTACAGATCAGCCATTAATAGGCCTGCCACCCATTGCTTCTGATGCCGAGCTTTCTTTTCCTCCTGGTTTGTGTTAAAGCAGACCAGAGGATGCAAGTCAAGGGAGTGCCCGTTTCCCATCTCTAATCTTCGGTGGCCTGAACGACAAGTCTATAGTCACAGGCACGTTCTGTAGTAGTTTTTCTAAGGTAGACAATGCCCATGAGGAAAATTATATTCTCACTTTAAAACTTTCTTTCCCTTTGGTCTGAAAGGGAGGTTTTTTCTACTTACTGTATACTTTGCTGATGGCGAAGTAAATCTAGCTATGAGATTATTATTTAATTTCTTATTTTGGCTATGCTATTACAGAAAAATGTTAGCCATCTCTTTTATAAGGTCTAAAATTAAATTGTGAATCCTACAGATTCCTTCATAATAGAATTACTTTCCTATCTTGAGGAGAATAGAGAAATGAAAGAACAATTTGGGCTTAGAATAGAGAAATGAGAGGGCAAGTCCTAGATCACTTGCTGACAATAGCAATATTACATTAATACTTAGCAAACAGTTTCAACCATTAGATAACAACTTAAGAAAACATTTACCAGAAGGTCCAATGCCTTCTATAAATTTTAAGAATCATGTATTTGAAAACACCTCTTAAATATCTAACATGGTGTAGTTTGTTTAACCAGTAAACTTAAGCACAACCATATAAAATGTTTTTAGTTTCTTTCTACCAACACGTTTAAAACATATGATACACAGATTCAGGTCACACAAATTAAAATGTATCTTTGATTGATTTTAGCAGCTTAAATTTATGGACAATCTTATCTATAAGCCAATTAAAATAAAACTCTTAATAAAATTTTCCCATGTGGACATACAATATGTACACGCATAGAACATAGCATAATAGACCAATATAGCAATTTTAATAATAGATCTTAAAATCTTTAACTCTTTTTGTAGATTGCCAATTGATTTGAATTGCTTTTTCTTTTTAGTAACCTCAGTTAACCATTCCTTCTCTCAATTGGTACTGTTAATGCATTATTGGCTTCATCTGTTTACAGAGCCATCCCAAAGTACTGAATACAATAGAAGTGGCTGGAAAAAGTCCATAGGAACCTATAGGAGGACAGCTAAACACAGAACCAACAACGCTTTAGTTTTATGAGCAGCAAATCATATATAACTGTGGATGACAAAAGACTTTAAGTTGCCATGTTTAAAATTATAAACTCATCAACCAACAAGAGGCACTTGCTTACTTCACAGTATTTTTGAAAGCACCTGTAGGATTTTATAAGTTTTTAACCCTTTAGGCCTCTGAGGCTTTCTCATTAAGATAACTATCATGTCTAGTAACACAAGATCATTAGACTTTTTAATTAATCTGAAATATCTGGTTGAAATAAGATTCCTTAAAATCATGACATAACATAGACCAAATTTGATCATTGTTACAAGGTGATTATTCAAATCTTTGAAAATAAGCTCATATTTAAATAACCCATAGCTCTTAATAAAAATTCAGCTGTTTTTGAACAATTAGAATTTAACAGACATCAAGAGAACATAATAGATTACTTTAACACATTGCTTTGACAAAGAATCAGGTTTTAATTCTATGTCAAGGAGAAATTGAGCTTCCTGTGATCTTTTGCTGTGAGGTTTCCTTCCTTTACCTTCTTTCATATTGATGACCGTGTTTCTGTGTTTCTGTGTGTAACACATCTTTAAGCATCTTTTGCAGGGCTGGACGAGTGGTGACAAATTCTTTCAGTTTCTGTTTGCTATGAAAAGTCTTTATTTCACCTTCATTCACATATGAGAGCTTTGCAGGATATAATATTCTGGGCTGGAAGTTTTTCTCTCTTAGTACCTGGGCTATGTCTTGCCATTCCCTTCTAGCTTGTAGGGTTTCTGATGAGAAGTCTGCTGTGAGTCTAATTGGAGATCCTCTGAGAGTAATCTGATGTTTCTCTCTTGCACCTTTTAGGATCTTTTCTCTATGTTTCACTGTGGTGAGTTTGATTACAACATGTCGTGGTGAGGATCTCTTTTGGTCATGTTTATTAGGGGTTCTATAAGCTTCCTGTACTAAGATGTCTCTGTCCTTCTCCAAACCTGGGAAATTTTCTGCTAGTATTTCACTGAAAATGCCTTCTAATCCTTCCTCCCTCTCCATGCCTTCAGGAACTCCCAGAACCTGAATGTTAGGTTTTTTAATAGTATCCTGTAGATTCCCGACAATATTTTTTAGATTTCTAATTTCTTCTTCTTTTCTTTGGTTTGCCTGTTTCCTTTCCTGTTCTCTGTCTTCTGATATTCTCTCTTCTGCTTCGCCCATTCTGTTTTTAAGGCTCTCTAATGTGTTTGTCATTTGATCTATTGAATTCTTCATTTCATTATGATTTCTCGTCACTATCATAGTTTCTTGTTCTACTAGTTGTTTCATTTCATTTTATTTCCTCCTTAATATTTCATTTTCACGAGAGAGATTTTCTATCTTGTTCATTAAGGATTTATGTAGTTCAAGAATTTGTTTTTGAGAGCTTCTTAATGTTCTTATCAATTTTTTTGACATCTGCTTCTGGCATTTCTTCTGTCTCATCATCTTCATAATCTTGAATTAGGGTGTCTTTTTCATTTGGGGGCATCATAGTGTCTTCCTTGTTCTTGTTACCTTGGTTTTTGTGTTTGTTGTTTGGCATGTTGGAGATATTTGGTTTCTTCACTGTGGTGTTTTTTCTTGTTATACTATGGCTCTATATTAAGTGTACTGTCTGCTTTCAGTGGAGCCTTAGAGGCTTGAGATGAATGTGGACTGAGAGCTGTGTTTGGTTCCTCAGGGTTGAGGGTGTGTCAAAGATGACACTCCCAGGTTAGGTGTGGTAAATCTCTTTCTTTCATTCCTTTTTTTTTTTTTTTTTTTTTGATTCAAAAGAGAAGTAATTCCACACAGCTGAACGCACAGCTTAACGTAATTGGAGGTAGTTAGCAGGCGAATGATATACCCACAGGAGCCAGAGATCGGAAACTCTTTCCCAAGGACCACACAGGGAATCTCTGCTGCCCTCAGTGTTGGCTCCAATTCTCCTGCAGTCTCCCACTGGGTTGCCAAGTTAGATCCTAATCTCCTGTTATTTCACCCCTCCACCCAGAGTCAGGTTTTTCTGCTAGGCTCAGGGCCGGTGCAGACCTGAGGTCGCCCTGCTTATGACGTATGTCCAAAATGGCGCCTGCTCTTTGTCTTACTCGCCTTTGAGGGGTGAGCGGAGAGAAACTCGTGTCCATTCGGTCACTTTTTTTTCCCCCCTCTCTCTTCTAGTTAGCCTGGTGAACTTTTCCCCCACGCAGTTTCAAGCCTCGTTCCCTCTAGTCTCCTCTTTCTGCTTTCCCGCTGGTGTCTCAGGCTATTGAGGTTCGGCTCACCTTGCGTTCCAGCGCTGGTGTGTTGTGTCTGCCGCTGATGTCCCGAACTTGGGCTCCCACGCTCTCCACGCAGGTCCACTGTGAATCACTAGTTCCAGAAGAGTTTCCTCTGCTGTTTCTTCCCCTACTCTTTCCTGAACCTGCAGTATCTCCACTTTTATTAAACTGTCTCTTCCCGGACTATCAGTGTACTCCCTTCCTATTCTGCCATCTTGCCGCTCTCCGTAATTCTAAAATTTTAATATTTTTAAATTATCTTTTGGTGTTGATTCAGAGGTTCAGATGCAGCTTGGGATGTCTGCATCCCATCTCAGCATGCTTAGGCTCACGTCCCATTATTGCCTCTGATTCTAGCTTCCTACATATGTGCACCCTCAGAGGCGTAGGTGATGGCTCTAGTCATGGGTCTCTGCCATACACATGGGATCTCCAGGTTGAGACTGAGGCTCCCGGCTTCAGTCCCATGGATCCCTGGATGTTAAGGGCATTTGGGGAGTCAATCATTCAGCAGATGGAAGATACCTTTCCTTACTTATCTCTCCTTTCTCTGTTTCTCTTCTCCTAGAAAAAACAAAACAAAACAAAACAAAACAAAACAAAACAAAACTTCCAATACAGCATTTAGAAATAATAAAAGAATTTCATTTTATTTCCAAATATTCAAATCAATAATTTCAGTATTTGAGATGTTTTTAATATTATTGCTGTTCCTTCTCTAGATTTTGACTGAAATATGAAAGGGCAGAGTTACACCCACAAATGTAATAGAATGAACTCTTTATGTTGTACAAAGTATAAAATACAGCAAATGAATGTTTACATTTTGTTGTAATATTTTCAGGATGATAATAGGATAGTTTTCATGTGGCAGCAGGAACATGAAAAGATACTGCTTTTTCAAAACAATTCTGTTTTCTCCAAAATTCTGAGATACAGTGGAAATTACTTCACTCCAAATGAGATGGAATTATGTAAGCTTGTAGACTAGAACTTCTCAGGCTATTAAAAAGAGTGTATGATCACATTTTGGAAAAATCCTCTTAAGAAACAATGTTTTTCATGGCCTCTGCCCCTTGTTAAAAATAGCAAGAACAGCAAATACCAGCTCTCCAGGTGTTCTAAGGATACACAGAACCAGAATTTTAATCAGGTGTTTAATTCTCACTTTAAGGAATAAATTACTGCCCCCCAATACCAAGTTCATTTTTGGAAATAACTCATAGCTATCAACATATAGCTCTTCTCCATCTCCATTACCAAGCTCCCCTCTTACAGACTTTTTGAAATTAGACAAATTCAAATTTTGAAGTAAATAAAAAATGCTTAATTCATACTGCCATTGTGCCAACATCTTTGAGAAAATATTTGTAGGCTTAGCACGGGAGTAGTCACAGCTTCTAAGGAGAGCAGAGGTTACTGTGAGTAGGCATGCATTTATAGAAACACCACTGCATTCACCCCTATTCTGGAAATAATTTGCCCTTATTTATTAGCTCTCATTAAGAAAGAAAAGAAAATGTGTGTTTACATTTTAGTAGTTTAGAAAGACTGTAGGTTTTCATTACAGGAACCTGAGCTTGAACCTTGATTCTGTACCTTTTAAGCTGATTGCTGTTGAGGCAATTTAATTGGCCTCTTTAAATTCCAGTTTTCCTGTGGGTGAAATGTAATTAATTAAATGTATATCATTGTTGAGAAGAAAAATGTAAGTCATCTATCACAGTGTTTTGTAAATAGTCTACATTCAACGTCTTATTCTTCAACACTATAATCAACACATGGCAAGTTTTTAGAACAAGCTAGAACAATATAGATATTTATGTTATTCTGTATTATATCATATTTAGAAAATAAATTGTTTAGACAAGGAAGACAACAGAAGAAACCTCTTTTCCAAGCTCCATATTTGCACAGGAACGGCTTTCTCCAAATTTCGCTAGGCTGTCTCTAAGATATTTCATGCCTGATACAACTAAGCTGAACTGTTTTTTTTTTCCTTTCCCCTCATACAGCTTCACAATATCTTTTTTTCCACAAAGTTTTGTAAATATGAAATATGTCTATATCTACCGGTCATACATGCCAGTCCTGAGACAAATTTCCCACTCCCCCCCACCTTTAACCTATATCTGATCAACCCAATCCAAGTAATTTTCATTCAACATCACAAAATGTGTACTACCCATCACTACTCTTCATTTCCAATGCACAACACCATCACTTTCCATATGGAGGACCATAAGAGTCTCCTAACTGGTCTCCTCTCTAATTCCCCTTTCCCTCTCATCTTCCACAGGACAATCAAGATGAGTGCTTCGTGACTTTTTTTGTATAAAACCATTCAATGACTTCTTTTCTCACTTAAAAGTAACATCCGGGCTGGCACTGTGGCTCAACAGGCTAATCCTCCGCCTAGCGGCGCCAGCACACCGGGTTCTAGTCCCGGTCGGGGCACCAGATTCTGTCCCGGTTGCCCCTCTTCCAGACCAGCTCTCTGCTATGGCCCGGGAGTGCAGTGGAGGATGGCCCAAATGCTTGGGCCCTGCACCCCATGGGAGACCAGGAGATGCACCTGGCTCCTGCCATCGGAACAGCGTGGTGCGCCAGCTGCAGCACGCTGGTAGCAGCGTGCCAGCCGTGGCGGCCATTGGAGGGTGAACCAATGGCAAAGGATGACCTTTCTCTCTCTCTCTCTCTCACTGTCCACTCTGCCTGTCAAAAAAAAAAAGTAACATCCATGCCCTGTCCATGACCCACTAGGCAACACTCGATATTCCAGTGCCTCCCTGGCTTTCCAAAGTCTTCTCAGGCCAGGCCATCCCCCTGATGATTGCGTATTTTGTGTAAAGGTCTCTCAGGTCCTGACACATGCCATGCGTTTCCTCATCTCAGGGATTTTGTACATCCTGTCCTTCTGCCTGGAAATCTTCATGACTCCTCTTCACATAATTGGATATTTCTCACATTTTAACATTCATTTTAAATTTCTTCTGAAAGGCCTTTTGTGCCAAATCAACTTGACAGCAGATTCTCTATTATTTCCTCTCAAAATATTCTGTCATTGCCTTTGCTATTACTTACTAACATATACTATTGCATGCATGGAAAGTAAGATTTTATTCCTCCTTATTTCTTCTTCCTGACAAATAATTTTTTGGTATGATACATTAAACAGACAAAATTGATGGCATCATATATATATGTATATGTATATATATATAATATGCTTATTTATTCAAAGAAAGAAGATGTAGGGGTAGGCCTAGAAAAAAATGAAATTGGTACAGGGCAGTGTCTATTTTGTGTAGCTTAATCAGGGAAGAACCACAAAACGGATTGACATTTAGCAGACATATGAATGAAGCTACAGAGGGCGGCAGAGGAAGTAGATTCCAAGGAGAGAAGACAAGCACAAAGATACTGAGATAGGGACAGTTTCAGTGTCCAGTGACTGGAACAGAGAGCAGACAGTAACAGAGAGGAGGCAGGAAGGATGATTAAATTGGGTCCTGATTAAGCTGAGCACTGCAGATCGTAGCATGGGCTTCACTTTTCATTCTAATACCAACATGACGTTATTAGACTCAGTCAATTTTAATTTTCCTGCAGATTGTACTGCCTGAATAACATGAAGACTTAATATATTCTCCAGTGTGCGACAGCCACTGCCAATGGATGATACAGCCTGAGGGAGGCCCTGGAGTCAGAGCTGAGGTCCTGATTCAGATATGGTGGCAAGGGAAGAGCTTGGAGTCGAGAAAAGCTGTTTGGACACTACTGTAAATGTGTGTGTGTGTGTGTAAGCATATACTTATTTCCTAGCTCTGTCTACAGTGATGCTTGCACAGCATGAGCACAACTGGCACCTGGATATTGCAGTCGTGGAAAAATGAATCACAGTGACAACTATTCTCAAAATCTTATTTGTACTGTACTCTCAAAGATGTGTTTTAATCTCACAAACCTAATATTGCCCTAAGAACAAAAAGAAGCAGCAAGTATAAGAATAATATGAAGCAAGTGTAAACAACACATTTAGTTGGAATTTTTACTTAAAGTTTAAAAAGAGGAAAATCTGAGCTATATTTTCTAGAGAACACATATGGTAATCAATAAAAGACAATGCCATAGAAATTAAGGTAAGCAGAGGCTCATGAAAATGTTCTTAGGCTAGCAATGATCTATTTCTTGACTTGGATCAACAATGTTTGGGGGTATACTTTAAATTATTTAATGATTTGTATTTTATTGTATTTTTGTGTCTTTTTAAAAAATAAATGTGTTTATAAAAATATTATAGTTAGCTTAAATCCTTTCAATATTAACTCAGAGTAGAGCATAAACTGCTACTTTTATCTGGTCCAAGACACTTGATTTTCTGAAGCACCAATACGTCCTACCAGAGAAATCATACCGATTATATTTATAAGGTGGATCAATAATGACAACATGTGGGGGAAAAATGGCAATTGATACAGCTACATAGGACTGAGTGTCACCGTCCTCATTCCAGCTTCTGGGTCAAAATAAGTTGAATGCTTTTGAAAATTCACTCAAATACTGTGAACTAAAGATCTTTATTCAATTAAATATATTCCAAGTTTTATTTTCTACAGTCTAAAGAGATTACATATTTAAATCAAAATTAAAATTCTCATGTATTTCCTAAATAGAAAATGAATGCCACAATCATGCTAAGAAAGAATACAACAGGGGAGAAAAATTTCTCTGAATTCATTCCCGCAAATGTCAGATAGTCATTTACACATTAAGAAATAATCTCATACAACAAAGTGTCATGTCAAACTACTTTTTATCACTTTACTAAAGCAAGTTCTATTCCTTTTATTCCTTTTCTTCTTTTCCTCACTAAAATCCTTTTCAGAAATATAGGAATACTGCCTTCCTCCGGGACACTTCAAAATCGAAATTAATTATGCTAATTATCTCATGCTGGTCGACATAATTAAATTTAATTAGTTGGTCTTGTTAATTCTAAACATCCTCCTCCAGGAGATTTTACCTTTTGATTAAACTAGGTAGAAAATCCCTGTGACCGCATACCTGAATATATTTAGAGAGAAATCATAGGACAGGTAGGAAAGCAAATGGAGGATGTACAGTCATTTGGCAACTAATGTTCCCTCTGGTCATTGGTTTTGTTAAGCATGTAGATTTCTCATGGAAATTTACTGAGGAAAATGCCAAGGTTTTAGTCAGTAATTAAATGATTCAATTTAGATCATAGGCACAAAAATTATAAAATCGTGACATGTAACTAATATTCTGTTTAACAAAAGTTTTTACACCCTGATGTGAGCATTTGGCATAGCAGCTTAAGTTGTCTCTTCGGATGCCTGCATCCCATATGGTAGTGTCTGGTTCAAGTCTCAGTACTTCTGCTTCTGACTCCAGGAAAGTCGGAAGCAGCAGGTGGTGCTCTAATTGGTTTCCTGCCTCCTGGCTTCGGCCTGGCCCAGTTGTTTTTGGGGGTCATTTGAGTAATGAATTAGTGGATAGAAGATCTCTGTCTGTCTCTGTCTCTGTCTGGCTTTCAACTCAAAACATAGATATAAATTATGTTCTTGCATTCTTTTTCATTATTAATTATTTCTGGAATGTTGCTGTGCACTCTATTGACTTACTCTTACATGTGTAACATTCCTATTCCCTAGTTTTCTTCCTCTTTGATCTCTCACGGTTCTATTTATTTCCTCAGACCAACACAATTTTATTTTTTTATTTAATAAATGTAAATTTACAAAGTGCAACTTTTGCATTGTTGTAGCTTTTTCCCCCACAACCTCCTTCCCACCCACAGCCATCCCATCTTGCACTCCCTCTCCCATCCCACTCTTCATCAAGATTCATTTTCAATCATCTTTATATACAGAAGATCAACTTAGTATATACTAAGCAAAGATTTCAACAGACTGCACCCACACAACTGCACAAGATATGTGGAGTACTGTTCGACTAGTAGTTTTATCGTTAACACATTAAGGACAGAGATCCTACGTGGGGAGCAGGTGCACAGTGACTCCCGTTGTTGATTTGACAATTGACACTCTTATTTATGACGTCAGTAATCACCAGAGGCTCTTGCCAAGAGCTGTCAAGGCTATGGAAGCTTCCTGACTTCACCAGCTCTGAACTTATTTGGTCAAGGCCATATCACAATGGAGATTCCTTCCTTCATTCAGAGAAAGGTTCCTCCTTCCTTGGCGGCCCATTCTTTCTGCTGGGATCTTGTTCACCGAGATCTTTCATTCAGGTCGTTTTTGCCACAGTGTCTTCTCTTTTCATCCTGTGAGACTCTCATGGGCCTTTTAGCCAGATCCAAATGCCCCAAGAGTTGATTCTGAGGCCGGAATGCTGTTTAGGGCATTTGCTATTCTAAGAGTATGCTGTGTGTCCCGCTTCCCCCACTGGATCATTCTCTCCCTTTTAATTCTATCCTTCATTATTTGCAGACACTGGTCTTATTTGTGAAATCTCTTCCACACTTAACCTATCTTTTTGATCAATTATGTACTTAAACTGATCACTTTAACAAGTGAGATGGCATTGGTACATGCCTACTTGATAAGATTGAATTGGAATCCCCTGGCACATTTCTAGCTCCACTATTGGAGGTAAGTCCGAGTGAGCATGTACCGACCTGTATATCTCCTCCCTCTCTTACTCCCACTCTTATATTTAACAAAGATCACTTTTCTCTTAATTTTAAATGCCTAAGAATAATTGTGTATTAATTACAGAGTTCAACCAATGGTATTAAGTAGAACAAAACAACAACAACAACAAAATGCTAAAAGGAATAAAATAGTAAGTTGTTCCTCAACAGTCAAGACAAGGGCTGATCAAGTCATTGTTTCTCATAGTGTCCATTTCACTTCAACAAGTTTCCTTTTAGGTGCTCGGTTACTTGTCACTGATCAGGGAGAACAAAAAGCTGTAAATGGATGTTCCTAGCAACTACTTAATTACTATCAAAACTTAGAAGAAACTAAGATGACCTCCAGTAGGTGAATGAATAAACTATGACACATCCAGCAATGAAATATTATTGAACACTAAAAAGTGTGCTACAAAGTCATGAAAAGAAATAGAGGAAACTTAAATTCACATTACCAAGTAAACAAGCCGATTTCAAAAGAATGTTTTTTTTTAATAAATGATATTAAGTAAACAAAATTTCTTAAATGAGACAGAAATGTGCTAAACAAAGGAAATTTTGATAAATTAATTGCCTTAAAGTTAAAAATTTCTGTTAATTAAAAGACAGCATTAAAATTATGAAAACAGATAGAATGGGAGAAATATTGGACATACTACAACTTAAAAGAGAAAATATCAAACATGTGAAGGACTCCAAAAATGCAAAAAAATCATAATGAGAAAGACAAAAAGTGTAGAAAATGGGGCAAGGACACGGTGACGCACAAGGCCCCTATCAGAATGGCTAAAGTAAAGTAACAGTGATGACAATACCAGTCCACTCTTCCCTCAGTTAGGAGTGAACTATTCCATTCTCAGATTCCTCTACAGAGAGAAGTAAGCAAAAACATGTTTGGCAGCACATTCTCTGTGGTCTGGATATTTATGTCCATTGCAAACTCCACATATGGAAACCTAGTCCATGTGAGGGTATTACCAGGGAGGATATTAGGTCATGGAGACGGCCTCATGCTTAGGATCAGTGCCCTAAGAAGAGGCCCAAGTAAGCCTTCTCATTCCTTCCAGCATGTGTGGTCGTATGAGAAAGTGTTATCAATGAATCAGGAAGAAAACCTCCACCACCCTCTGGTGCATTCTCGCATTTTTTTTCTAGGATTTTCTAGGCTTTTATGTGACCTTTTCAAGAGGACATAGAACCATGTGTGGGTGATGATCCCTGCCAAGTCGTGATGCAAAGCCCTGAAGTATTCAGTGCAGGTTTCTAGAAATGAGAGACTTGAATGCTGTTTGGGTGTTACTGAAAATGAATGGCTATTTTTGTCTTTTGTAGAGAGGATCTGAGAGCCAGGTCACATAATTTCCAAGTGTCTTCTCACATCAAGTCAGAAAATACCATATTAAGCTGTAACTGGATGACTGATGATGGTGATGCTGACCATAAGGTGATAATAGACAGCTATACAGATTCAAACAGCAAAAACAAAAAAAAAAAAGAAAAAGAAAAAGAAAAAAAATGAGGCAAAAAATAAAAAAAATAAAAGCAGTGGCCAAAAATGTTGTAATTTGGATTAAAGACATGGACTACTGGAGAAATTGTGGCCTGCAATTGTCTCCTGTCCTTCCCTGACCTAAGAAGACAACCATGACCTCAAATAAGGCAACTTCTTTAGAGAGTTTTAGAGTCTATTTCAGTCTAGCTGTGCCTTCCTGGGCAATTTGCAAAGCCTCCCGCAGGAAGTGGAGGATGAAGTGGCCAGATGCTTTCACTTTTTAATTTTACTGTTTCCTGTACTAACAATTTTTATACAAATATGATTGTGATTAAAAATTTGGAGGTCAGCTTTCATTTCATTGATTCATAATTTATTGCTCTTGAGAATATGAAATTTATGGGAACTTCATCTTTGGCACTATTGAAAACTGACAAATTAACATAGGTGAATCAGTGAATATTATAAATTTGCATTCTTCTGACAAAAGAACTTTAGCACGATTAACATATTTTTTAATATTCATCAAGATTGAAGAAAAAATATTCACACAATTTGTCTTAAAATATCTCTGTCAAAATATTGTGGAAATCAGAAAATTTGACAGATATTTTTAATCTGACAAATCAATTGTAAGGTCTTAGGCAAATAATTTCCTTTTTGAGTTAGCCTTCTCCAAATTGCTTTTCTATAAATCAAGGGGCAAACATTGAAAAACTGTATATGTAATATAAAAGAAGATTCATTACTGGAAAAATACCAGAATCTCTAGCTATGCTAATTTGTAAAGTGAACCTCTATTAGACAAATTTAACATGCAACATCTGCTAGACTCACTGGAACACAAATTCCACTTTTCACTAGAACTCATGAGTATCATTTAAGTTTTATGTTTTTTCTGGGAGGCATTGTTTTATTATAAACTTTATGATGCTATATATTTAAAAATTCTAAAAGTTGAGTTAGCATTGTGGCATAGCAGGTAAAGCCACTGCCACATGGGAGCTGGTTAGTGTCCAGCTGCTCTACTTCTAATACAGCTTCTGTTAATGGCCTGGAAAAGCAGTGAAAGATGGCCAAAGTACTTGGGCTCCTGCCACCAACATGGGAGACCTAGATGAATCTCCTGGCTTCAGCCTGATGCAGCCCCAGCCATTACAGCCATCTGGGGAGTAAACCAGAGGATGGAAGATTTTCTCCCTCTCTCTCCGTTTCTCTGTAACTGACTTTCAAACAAATAAACAAATCTTTTTTTAAAAATTCCAAAAATGTATTCTAAATATGATTAAAAACCAAGAAAAGTGGAATTTATTGTCAGATTAATGAACTAGATAAAGAATAAATAAATGACTGTGTTTATTTTCCCACAGATAAATACTCAAGTGTATACAATAGGACAATTGCACCTACTTAAGAAGAATTATCTTTCAGTGGCATCATTGTATCATGCAAATCAATGACTAATTCTTAGAGAAACACTGAATTATTATCAAAGAGATTGACATTGTACTTAATTATCAAGAGCTTAAGATATTTGTCTACATTTCATGTATGTTTAATGGATGGATTATCAAATCTACTGTGGTTGTATTGATCACCTGTTCTAAGATTTGTATGGGAAGATTATTTACGATGAAATTAATTATCTCCATCTTTGTTTATGTTATATTACAGTGAACATTTTAAAAAATATATAATAGTGTTTGGAGACGTTAAAGGGAATGTGATTTTACAAAGATAAATAAATTTTTTTCTAATTCACTGATGTAGAAGATTTTATTAATATATTTCATTTTCTTTCAATAAATTCTGGCACTGAGGACTATGAAGGCGAGTATTTGGTATTTTAAAATTCAATATTTGATGTTATTATTCCATATGATTGCGTAGGAAATGGCATCAGATTCAATTTCCAAACTGGCAGCTGCAGACATTTTCATTTCTTACATGAATTTTGTCTGGCTTCTCTTGTCAAGTTTTTATTTTAAAGATGACTCTTAAAAATAGAGGTATTTGAAATAGCAAAAATGTATTGGTCACTCTAGGTCGGCACCCCCAGTGTTAAAAGCCAGTAGGAGCTGGGTAGATGATGTGTTTTTACATAGGATGTCTTTTTACACTTTCTGGTTTGCATCCCTGTTCACACAATCTACACCTATACATATTCACTGTCTCTACTCATATATATGACTTGACAGGCACCTCTAGATCTGAATTTCGACTATTGGTATGAGTAAT
Organism: Lepus europaeus; assembly: GCF_033115175.1. Taxonomy (NCBI): domain Eukaryota; kingdom Metazoa; phylum Chordata; class Mammalia; order Lagomorpha; family Leporidae; genus Lepus; species Lepus europaeus. The sequence goes on from NC_084827.1 coordinate 131,237,795, forward strand.
TTGAATAATAACAACATGCAAAATATATGAGCTATGTTTGAAAATGAAACACAATACTCTAAATAGCCCTGAAGAACAATAGAATTTGGTTTTCATCCCAGATCTGGCCTTAATTTATTATGTAATAGTTGTCAAAAATTTAAGTTTCAGTGACCTCAGAAACCTCTTCTAAAAAATTATGGGAGTTTTTATTTCTCTTTTTAGTTTTAAGAAGTATATGAGTCTCTAATCAGTAAACTTTTTTTTTTTTTTGACAGGCAGAGTGGACAGTGAGAGACAGAGAGAAGTCTTCCTTTGCCGTTGGTTCACCCTCCAGTGGCCGCAGCTGCCGGTGCTCTGCAGCCGGCGCACTGCGCTGATCCGAAGGCAGGAGCCAGGTGCTTCTCCTGGTCTCCCATGGGGTGCAGGGCCCAAGCACTTGGGCCATCCTCCACTGCACTCCCGGGCCCCAGCAGAGAGCTGGTCTGGAAGAGGGGCAACCGGGACAGAATCCGGCGCCCCAACCGGGACTAGAACCCGGTGTGCCGGCGCTGCAAGGTGGAGAATTAACCTATTGAGCCGCGGTGCTGGCTAATCAGTAAACTTTTAAAAATTAGTATATTAACATTCAACTTAGAGTGAATTTTAAAATATTAAGAGATATATGCTATTTTCGTTGCAAACTATCAGCATATCAAAATGGCATTGCAGAAGCTAACATATAGAGTAATTGAGCATATATTTATACCCTATATGAGAAAGGCCAAGTTTATTTCATCAACCTTAATTTGACATGCTGACCGTATTTTTGTTGGGAAAAATTAAAAAACCGAGTATCTCATGAAGGAATGGAAGAGCTGCCATGGAAGCTTGTAAGTGCCAAGTATTATTGTTCAGGCACTCTAATCAGGGTTCTATAAACCTCTCACTCTATCTGGGAAGCCAAGGGTATAGAAGTGACTCGGTCACTTTAATATCAGTGCAGATGTGTCACACAGGGGCCACCCTTCTATTGACCTTCAGAGGCAGAGGAACCATAAATTCAGAAAGCTAGCTGCAACAAATATTGTTCAATCCATTTGTCTCCTTTTTCATCCAGAAAAGTCCTAACTTGATGCATCACTTGTTGTTTGGCTTTGTGCTTTACTTACCCTGCCAAATTGTGATACATACTAATTCTTTTCTTGATTCCCATATATCTTGCTTCAGAACTTTCACTTTAGTTAAGGAATACTGTAGTGATTAGTCATTTTTCTTATCATAATACCTCACATTGAATATACTTCATATGTTGAACATCCTTCAACCCTTGTATGATTTTGAATAGAAGTTGGTCCTCACTTTCCAAGACCATCACCACATCCTCACACAATCCACCCAACGCAGACACACTTGTCTCTACTTCCTGGTATTCAGCATGCTGAAGTGTGAACTAAGTTCATATAGAGTCTAAGAATTTGAATGTCAGAGAAATATTACAAAAATATAAGAATAAATTAAGAACTGTCTTCAGGATCAGCCTTTACCATTTACCCATTGCTCTGTATTGGTGACATTCACACTAGAATCATAACTCGGAACCTTTCTGGTATGATTTGACTCTGTTCCTTGATTCCAAGACACCTTGTTTTTTTACAATTTTGAATCATGTTTTTAAATTTTCCATAGATTCTTCCATCTATTTTATACAGCTCAAGACATGTCTGCTTTTTTAATTTATTAAAAATCTTTCTGTTGCTTATAATCATGATATTGATACCAAAGATATCTTTGAAGATTAGTAACAGTTGCACTAACTGCTGACTGTCCATTCCCCCAACCAGGTGGATTCAAGCTCTTCTGCACAGATATTCCCTAAGAACTATTAGGGTCAAACCTTCCTGTCTGAATCACCAACAGCTGGTAGAAATGCAAAACCAAAAAAGTTGGTATTTACTGCATAGAAGACAGAGAAAAACATCTCAGAGTCATGCAGCAATAATTGTTTCTTTCTCACACATTTGTGGGTTCTTTAGGATTTAACTAAGCTGTGTTGTTCAGTTCTGCTTCAAGGTCTGACTCGAGTTGGATTCCACAACTCCCTGTAGTTAGGGATCTAGGATACTTCTCATTTGTTCACTCTGAGCCCAGGCTGTTAGGCTTGCAGAGGCAGCTCATTGGCAGAAGCACAAGAGAGCAAATTGAAATGCATGATGCCTCTTAAGGGTTGGGCAGAAACTGCATACCATTCTTTATGCCCACATCCATTCCTGAGGTAAATCAGATAGAAGAGTTCCAAGTTAAACAGCTGAGAAGCACAAGTCACCTTTAAGAGAAGGACCAGCAAGATCAGCTGTCAACAGGAAGGCATATAAGAGGCAAGGAAGAAGTAAGAGCAATAATTCAGTCCTCTATAATTATTCCATCCACACATCAAATAAAAGATCCCAGGATTCAGCCAAACAAGGTAGGGCATTCAATTGAAAATCGATGTTTTTTTTTTTTTTTAATCCTAAAACATCAAACTGAGATATATATCTTAAAACAGCAAACCAAGACATAAATGTAAGTATGAAGCAAAATTATTATAGGAACAAGATTAAAGTCAAGGCATTGAATAATTAAATAAAAAGCAACAGAGATCTTGTTCTTTGATGTGTGAACAAATTTATACCGATACAGATGGCAAGAGCTGGTCTAGGAGGGGGTTTCAGAAAACACATGGGAATTCACATTATCTTTCATGCCTTTCTTCTGTGCATTTTTAGACACTATCCTCATAAAACTGCTAAAGGGTATTTTATATCTCGTATATTAGCAATAAAATTGGTTGTAGAGGCCAGAGAAAGACAGTATGCAGGATTTGTCAAAGTCAGCACCATCCTCTGAATTCAGCAAATTGATAGAAGTGTTTACACATATCCCAAACTAGTCAAAAGCATTACCACAATGAAATATTTAATGATAAGATACATTACAATGGTTCCTAGGTGATATCTGTCATCAAGAATCTGTTACTGAGGGCTGGTGCTGTGGCACAGTGGCTTAATCCTCTGCCTGTGGCACCAGCATCCCATATGCGCTCTGGTTCTAGTCCCAGCTGCTCCTCTTTTGATCCAGCTCCCTGCTGATGACCTCGGAAAGCAGTGACAATGTCCCAAGTGTTTGGGCCACTGCTCCCACATGGGAGATCTAGAGGAGGCTCCTAGCTCCTGGCTTCAGATCAAACCAGGTCTGGCCATTGCTCTCTGACATTATTTGCCATAAGCAACACATTTGTATGATAGCAGGAGAAGAAAGTGCAATGTTTAAGGCATAGAAGTGAAGCCAATCAAACTTTTTCCTTTCAAAAATAAACTTCCTAGGAGAGCCTTTCCTGCAAATCTGTTTTTTATACTCCATTACCCAAAAATGGGTTACATGCCCAGCTCTCCCTAAAGCCTAAAATTTTCACTTTTTTATTTCAGTTAGATAGATAACTGTTCTAAAAATTGGAAATAAGGAAAAATGAATATTGGGTATTGACTTTCACAAAACCTTTGTTTCTTTCTCTCATTCCCTTACTCTCTGTGTTTCTCCATGTGTGTGTAAATGTGTGTGTACATATGAGGGTGCTTCTAAGAGATGGAACAAAAAGATAATTTTTATTTTAATGAAATTTTTTTTAAATCTGTGCACACAAGGGATCCTCAAATAGTTCATAGAAAATGCATGATTTCAAAAATTTTCAAAATAAATTTATTTTTTAATTCTGTGTTTCTACATCTTTTTGAAGTCCTCTTGTAAATGTTCATATATACCACATTTATAGACACATAAATGCACACACATATATATGCATGTTTCTATTACATCTATAAATTATAAGATTCACAGACTACACCTTCCTTTCTCTAAACATGCACACAACTTTTATGTTTATAATTTTTATAGATTCATAGTTTTTTTCATTACATCATCATATATCCTATTTCCATTCCACTACTCCAGTATATGCCCCTTTAAAGCAGTTGACTTACATCTTTGAATATCTACGTGTCCATGAAGCACATATAGTGAGGGCTAGTGATGAGGTGGTGTGCGTGTGTGTGTTCATGCATGAATGTGCTTAATTTAAATAATTATATTGCCATGCAATTTATGTAGTATTCTGTGCATGTTTAGAATTTAGTCATGCTACTTCTCTTCTCCAGGAATTCATATGCTCTGACTGCTACATTAAATGCACAATATACACAAAATTATCATTCCCATGAACAATGTTACAGTGAATGTTCTAGTACATACACCTGTTTCAAGTTTCTGTGTGTGCATTTCTCTCATAAATATCTGCAGAAAGTTTGCTGTAGAATGGGCATGTTTAAGTTCACTTTTCTTTCTATCATTCCATTCACTTGTTTTCACAGTATATGCCTTTTAATGCTACTGATTCCACTCGAATGATCATGCAAAGAGCACTTTCTTCCTTAATAACTGTTCTCTGGATTTCCTTTCTGCTTTCTACTCTACATAACATCTATTCTTTCTACACATAATTTACTTATAACTTCTCACTTGTAAAAAAATTGATTATTAGCTGGTTGATGTAATAATTTATGTGAAGATATTCCTTAAGGAAGAGAAGTACCTTAATGTATCGTAGAAACATTTTGAGAATGTTACAGTCCAATGGAAAAAAAAAATTTGTCTTCAAATAGTTTCTTTGTTTTTACCTCATTTAGGTCATTATTTGTTTTCAAATGATCCCTTAAAAACTGATTTTGTGCAACTTTATAAACTCTTTAAGAAATATAATGACACTTGCTTTGTTTTTCCAATGGAAAGACAATTTATGCTTTCTCTTTGAAGCAAACTTATAAATTAATTAAACTATTTTAAGATCTAAGGGTTTAAAATGCATTTTTCTTTGACATTTTAATTATATGCTGTAAAGTCAATAGCATTCAAATATTGCCTCAACATTTGAAAGTTAATTGTTTGTGTTACTTCACCTCATTACATCTTCTCCTTGGTACATTTTGCTAATGTAACATATTTGATCTAACTTTTTAGTTTTATTTTTGAAATGTTTAGCTATAGCAAATATGATAAAATAAGAATATGTTTTTTCAATTTTTAATTTTTATCAGTTCTAAACAGTATATTACTTCCCAGGAAATAATTAAAATATATTTTCAATAAATGGCATAGCTCCCATACATTGAATTGTTCTGAAAAAATAAACATTATATTTAAAGGGTGTAAATCATTTGTTGACATAATCCATCTTTTTTAAAGGTTTATTCATTTATTTGAGAGGCAGAGTTACAGACAGAAAGAGGGAAAGACAGAGAGAGAGGTGTTCCATCTGCTGGTTCACCCCCTAAGTGGCTACAATGGCCAAAGCTGGATTCATCTGAAGCCAGGAGCCAAGAGCTTCTTCCAGGGCCCCAACGTGGGTGCAGGGGCCCAAGCACTTGGACCATCTTCTGTTGCTTTCCCATGTGCATTAGCAGGGAGCTGGATTGAAAGTGGAGCAGCCAGGACTCGAACGGCTACCCATACAGGAAGCCGGCACCAGAGGTGTAGGTTTAACCTACTAAAGAAAGAGCAATCATTATTAAAAAGACAGAAATTACCAAATACTGGAAAGGATATGGAAAAAAGAAACTTTTACATACTATTGGTGGGATGGTATATTAGTACAGTCACCACAGAAAACAATATGGAAATTGCTTTTAAAAATAGAAATAAAGCTTCCACATGAATCACAATCTCACTACTAAATATATACAAAGAGAAATGAAATATTTTGTCAAAGAGATACTTGTACTACTTTATTATTATAGTACTACTCACAGTTATCAAGAATCAAACAAGATGTCCATTAGCAGATTAATGGATAACAAAAACATAGTCCATATACACAGCAGAATATTAGCCAACTATATAAAAGAAAAGAATCTTGTCATTGGCAGCACAATGAAAAAAACTGGAGGAAATTGCATTCAGTAAACAAGCCAAGCAAATAAAGACAAATATCACATGTTCTTCCTCATACGCGGATGATTAAAAAAAAAATGTTAAATTGACTGTACAATAGTGATTACTAGAGCCTGAGAGGGCTGGGATAGAGGAGAGTTGGATAACTAATACAACACCACAGTTAAATAAAAACAGTAAGTTCCTAGGCCGGCGCCGCGGCTCAATAGGCTAATCCTCCGCCTTGCGGCGCCGGCACACCGGGTTCTAGTCCCGGTCGGGGCACCGATCCTATCCCGGTTGCCCCTCTTCCAGGCCAGCTCTCTGCTGTGGCCAGGGAGTGCAGTGGAGGATGGCCCAAGTTCTTGTGTCCTGTACCCCATGGGAGACCAGGAGAAGCACCTGGCTCCTGCCATCGGACCAGTGCGGTGCGCCGGCCGCAGCGCTCTACCGCGGCGGCCATTGGAGGGTGAACCAACGGCAAAGGAAGACCTTTCTCTCTATCTCTCTCTCTCTCACTGTCCACTCTGCCTGTCAAAAATTAAAAACAAAAAAACAAAAAAACAGTAAGTTCCTCATGTTTTGCCATATAGTGGGGTTCACTATAGTTCATATGGCCTAATAAATATTTTGTGAGCAAATAAAAGAGAGGAGCCTAATGATACTTCATGGAGGGGAAAATGTTAATTACCCTGATTTTTTCAGGGCACATTTGGTAAAGTCATTAACGTTACAGTTATTGTTAATCTTTTTTTAAAATGCTTAAAAAGATGGATTTGATCTTCACACATTTGATCTTCACACATTTAATACATGTATTGATTTGCCAAACTATACTCCATATATATGTACAATTAAAATAATAAAAAGAAAGCATCTTTTTTTCAAATATTTATTTATTTGAAAGTCAGAGCTACACAGAGAGAGGAGAGGCAGAGAGAGCGAGAGAGAGAGAGGAAGAGAGGTCTTCCATCCGATGGTTCACTCCCCAATTGGCCACAACGGCTGGAGCTGTGCTGATCCGAAGCCAGGAGCCAGGAGCTTCCTCCGCGTCTCCCATGCGGGTGCAGAGGCCCAAAGACTTGGGCCATCTTCTACTGCTTTCCTAGGCTGTAGTAGAGAGCTGGATTGGAAGTGGAGCAGCTGGGAGTCAAACTGGCACCCATATGGGATGCTGGCTCTTCAGGCCAGGGCATTAACCTGCTGCACTACAGTGCTGGCCCCAAGAAAGCATCTTATATCTTGATGCTGTAATTCATTTTGCCTGAGTATTTGGAATGCACATAGGATTGCTCCTAACAGAGATGACCCATGAATATATTTTTTAAAAGATTTATTTATTTATTTGAAAGGCAGAGTCACAGAGAGGCAGAGGAAGAGAGAGAGAGAGAGAGAGAGAGGTCTCCCATCCGCTGGTTCACTCCCCAGATGGCTACAAGGGTCAGAGAAGAGCCAATCTGAAACTAGGAGCCAAGAGCTTCTTCTGGGTCTTCCGTGAAGATGCAGAAGCCCAAGCACTTGGGCCATCTTCTACTGTTTTCCCAAGCTGTAGCAGAGACATGCATATATTCTTAAACAAATTCAAGACAATAATCAATACAATTCTTTGAAAATCTTAATTTTTCTTTTCAAAAAATTATTTTTTAAATATTTTATTTATTGTTACAGAGTTACAGAGAGAGATAGAGACAGAGAGAGAGGTCTTCCATCTGCTGGTTCACTCCCCAGATGGCCGCAACAGCCAGAGCTGCGCCTATCCAAAGCCAGGAGCAAGGAGCTTCCTCCTGGTCTCCCATGTGAGTGCGGGCGTAAGGAATTGGGCCATCTTCTACTGAGAACTGGATAGGAAGAGGAGCAGCCAGGACTTGAACCGGTGCCCATATGGGATGCTGGCACTTCAGGCCAGGGCATTAACCCACTGCACCACAGTGCCAGGCCCCTTCAAAAAATTATTAATTTTATTTGTTTGAAAGGCAGCAACACAAATACAGACAGAGATCACCCATCTGCTGGTTCACTCTCCAAATACCCACAACTATGATGAAAAGGCCAGCCGGAAGCCAGGAGCCTGGACATCATTCTGGATTTCTCACATGGGTGGCAGAGACCAAAATATTTGAGTCATAGCCTGTTGCCTTCCAGAGTGTGCATAAGTGGGAAACTGGGGTCAGGACTCTGAATGTGATGCAGGTGTTCAAAGCAGTGTCTTAACCACCCTGCCAAATGTTCTCCTCTAGCAAGTCTTTCATGTATTAAAAATGATATCTGTAGTTATCCTTGGAAGTATATGCACACCTTGGTAGAAGCTGTTAAGACATTCTACCAATTATAAATTACTCAAGTGAGTTAAAAACAGATGAAAAGTGGTCCCAGAATGGCGGGATCCAGCTTCTTATCCCCAATGCAATAAGGAATTCAAGGATGAGATACAAACAAGGTACAGCAAAGAATTACGATATAGTGGTGAAATAAGATGTATTTGCAAAGTGAAAGTACACACTTCAGTTGGAATATGAATTGAACTGTGCCTAATAAAATATCCATAGAAGGAGGTGTTTGAAGTAGGGTTTGAATATTTCCCAATTTCTGGACTTTTTGGAAGACTTGGAGGTGTCATGGTGTCAGATGCTTGATGGGAGTAGGAATGTCAGCCATGACAATTTATTATAAAGTTATAATTTACTATAGCCCATCGCCAGGAAGCACTCAGCAGTAATACAGGGTATTTTCAGCTGGCACCAGTTCTGGGTGGTAGTTTTATAGAAGCAGCAGTTTTCCACAGCACAAACTGGGGAGAGGGACTGAGCAGATTAGGCAAGATTATAGAGAGGGGGCTGGTGACCTCTGCTCCCTTCTTGTGAGCTACCTGCCAAGATCATCTTTTCTCCCCTCAGAGATTTTCATTCCTTAATCCTTATGTGAGGTCAAGGGAGGAAGCCCTAGCTTCTCTAATTTTTTTCATGATGTGCCAGGACATTGTTCCTACTTGGTTAGGGAATGAGGGTCCCTTGCTATCTGATATAGAAGTTCAACTGGAGAAGATAGGAGTTTTGTTGCCACTTGGTAATGGCTGGAATTCCTGCATGATCATCATCATTACATGAAAATGATGGATTCTGGAAGAGACAAATTTGACATTTAGGTTGAGTACACATGGAACATAAAGGAGATAGAATAACAACCACGTCAAAGAAGGAAGAATACTTTTTTTCTATTTCACACATGTTGGAATCTGAAAGATTTCCTTTATCAAAATCATGGAGCCAGTTCACTTTATCATGAATTATTTTGATACCTTCTTCTGTGAGCCAGTTATTGTTAATGTAAATGAAATGGTTTCATTTGACACTGCACATACTGCTTCTTATTTTGCCAATAGGTAATGTAGGGGTAGCAGCATATCTATGACCACATTTGCTAAGGAAACTAAACTATCTTGTATAGCTTCAGAGCCTGGCCAATGATCTGGGCTAAGTTATGGAATTTGGTAAGATTTTCTCCTTTGGCTATTATGGTGGAAATATCCACTAGGGAGTTTTCCTTCAATGGCAGATACTAGAAGAAGGAAAACATGCCAGTTGGAAGTGCAATAACTTAATGTCTCTCTCTTTAGGGAACAACTTAAGTCAGAACCAAAAAATTTTACTTTTGGCTTTTCAATAGTATACTTAAGGTCTTTAATTGGCTCACAAGAGTAGGAAGCGTTATCCTCTGGGTGCCTGTGAAGAGCCAAGTGATAGAGGTTTCATTTGTGACATTAGTACCCAGCTGTAAATTCCCTGTAATTTAATTGCAGTAGGAGTGCCAAGTAACATTTTGTTGGATCCCCCTCATTTAGGCTGAAATTGATCAGAGGAGGAACTTTTTCTTTTCTTTTCTTTTTTCTTTCTTTTTTTTTTTTTTTTTTTAGCAAAACTAGAACTGGGCAATTTTGTTATTCAATATCCTTTACATTTGGTTTCAGAACCTTTTGCATCTGGCCTAAATAGTTGATATGCTTTATTTTTATCATAAGTATGTAAATCATAGAGGATGTTAGAGGTGAAGAAGGATCTTCCCTATAACATCTCCAAAGGTCTAAGGTTTAAGTGGCTTTGTGTGCCATCATCATATTAAGCAAATCAGCACTCAATAGCTTGACTCAGAATTCTGAGATCTCTTGGCATGGTTTAGACAGAGTCCTCTTATGAGAATAGTTGATCCATTCAGCCTTACTTGATGAAGGGGGCTTCCTGGAGGCTTAGAAGTGGTAAGAGATTCCCAGAGCAGTAGTTATTTGCTGAGAAATGTGGAGGCACAGTTGCCATTGCCACTCTGGAAGGACCTGGGGCATGCAGAACATAGGATTATTTCTTTTAGTAGGGCTTGCTTACTTTTCATGCCTCTTCTGCTAAGGTCAGAAAAGCTTATGTTCATCCAATGAAAGAATCAGTGAGGACTAAAACATTATTAGTGACCATTTGATGGGGTCTTATTATTGAACTCTATCATCCTATTCTCACTAGAGTAGGTTCCTTTCCTTTGTAGAGGTATGAGTAGAGAAGGTGGTTTGATGTGTGTGCCAGGGTTATTTTGTAGATAGAGAGGACAGAATAATAATCTTTTTCCTCCAAAGACATGAGAGACCATTTGAATTAGGGCCGTTCTTCCCAGATGGGTAGAATGATTCATGCCTTTGATAATTTTCTACTGAAAGGCCACTTGGGGCATGATTATATAATTCAAATTCAGTCACCCATTGGGATCTTCAGAGTCATCTCATTGCAGAGTCCTTCTATCTCAGGCATAATGTAGTAGGGGCTTTCAGCTCTCTGTAGAGGCTGGAGTTTAAAGTCTTGTCTGGAAACTTCTTTGCTAACCAACTGCCAGCGCATTTCCTCTGATGGTATGTCTATTTCCCTTTTGGTATCCATCTGCAATAAATAACAGCTACCTCTGGAGGCTCCAAAACTGCCTGCAGCAGATACAAAATCTCTTGGCCATGCCTAATGAGGGAAGTTTTCACAGTCAATAGGCTTCTTCCTCTGCAAATTGCTATGTGTGCATGGAGCACAAGGGAAACATATTTAGAGTCTGTGTAAATATTAGTGATCTGATCTTTCCCTGGTTTTAAGCCTTTAGTCAAGGTAGTAAGTTCAGTCTTCTAAGGCAAGGTGTTTAATGGTAATGCCTGGGTCTCTAAAACTTGCATATGTACTACAGCATATCCTGTGATTCTAATCCCTTCCATGAGGAAACTACGACCACCAGTGAACCATTTAATAGCTAAGTAATCCAGAAGTTCATCTTGTAGATAAGATCTACCAGAATATACCTTCTCTATTGTCCCTATGTGACTGTGAGCCAGCTTTTGGTATCCTCAGATGGTAGAAGGGTAGCTGGACTGAGGAACTGGCATACTCTGAGAGTTACCTCTGGTGAATCCGATAGGAGAAATTGGTATTTAGAAAGACCTCCCTCTGTTAGCCATTAGTTTCCATTAAGCTCTAAAACCTCTTGTCACTACAGTTAAAACTTTAAGAGGCTGGCCTAAAGTGATTTTGGTGGAATCTGCTATCAAAAGTGTGGTGCAAGCACCTGCCTTCAAATCCCCAGGCAATCTTGTGATCACCAAATTCAGCTGTTTAGAAAAGTAGGTCAGTGGTCATAGAAGTGGACTCAATTTTGTGGTGCATAGATTCAGAGGAATTCCTTGCCTTTCAGCTATAAACAGGGTGAAGGACTTATCCCTAATGGAGAGGCTGTTAACAACCCTTAAACTTCTGAGAGATCTAGCTGTTTTCCTGTTCATTGAGGTGAATCTTTAAGACTTCATAGATGAGTTTGACTATCAACCTGATATGGAATCCAGATCCTATAGAAGTTTTCCAATTTCTGTTATATCCCTTAATTTTATTTATTTATTTTTGTCTGCAGTGCTCTGCACCCAATATAGTTATATAGTTTAATTTTGCTAAAGTGAGAGGGCACAGTTTCCCTGGGTCAGGACATCCTAGATAGGTTACTTTCTGTTTAGAGATCAGATTTTTATTGGGAAAATTTTGTATCATTGCTCCCCTATGGTTTTGGTATACAAATGAAAGCCTTGTATAAATAACCCTGAGGTCCTGAACCATTTTTAAATTCTTTTAAAAATTTATTTGAAAGACACAATTACAGAGGGGGCGGGGAGACAGAGTATGAGAGAGATCGTCCATCTGCTGGTTCACTCCCCAAATGGCCACAATGGCTAATTCTAGGCCAGACCAAAGCCAGGAGCCATGAACTTCATCCAGGTTTCCCACATGGATGCAGGGGTCCAAAGACTTGGGCCGTCTCTAACTACTTTCCAAGGCACATTGGCAGGGAGCTGATTTAGAAGTGGAACATCCAGAACTCGGTCTTGTGCTCACATAGGATGCCAGCATTGCAGGTAGTTGCTTTACCTGCTACAACTCAAGCCAGCCCCGAACCATGTTGTGTTCTTCATTTGGCTTTAAAATTGAAATAGTAGAGGCTTTGAAAATGGACTAATGTAGGACCAGGATACATGATCAAAAAATATGTTAATCAAAAGTACTCATTTAGATTCTTGTTTTACGGGATATTGGCATCACTGAGGAAAGCTTGCTTTATCTTTAGGAGAACCATGATATCAATAGTATGTTTAGCCTATCCAGATATGCCCTTATCCGAGCTCCAAAGATCTACCATATTTCAGATTTTGACAGGACCATCATTCAAGTTGAGTCTTCTTGTCTCGGAACTCATTAGCAACACAATATGAGATTTCAATTAGGGGATATTAACCCAAGAAAAGTGCCAAGGGAGAACAGCAGACCTCTACCAAATAAAGAAGTTGAACATCCTGGCATCACCAAAAACTGGCAGAGGCTGAGGACCATTTCTATTTGGCAAAGCAGCAATAAAGTAAATTGGAGTGGGACTTACCATCTACTCCCATGACACAACTATTTGAGGATAAGAGGTCCTACATAGGGCTTCAGTACAGAGTAAGTACTTCCCAAATAAATCAGTAACTCACTATTCCTATGTGCAACATCCAGGGTCATCAAAGGCTTGAAGAGTGTGATGGTCATATGGGCTGTGGAAGCCATCTGTGTTCCGGGAAACTTTCAGTCCTCATGAGGTGCCTAGGAGTCCTCTCTTCCCTTTGGAACTCAGCAATCCCATTTACAGTGCTCCCATTATTTACGTTAGGAACAGCGGTCATGTGGTTTTTCAGGCAAGAGTACTCCTTGCACCTGTATCCCCGCTTCCCATGCCAGACGCATTCTCTTGGGAGTTTTTCACCGGTGACTGAGTGTTGCCTGAGTTTAAGTTTCCTTTCCTCCTCAGCCTTCAAACAGCAATAACTTTGAGAATTAGCTTATACTACCAGGCTCCAATGCAGCATGAAATATTCCGATAACTAATAAGGAGATTGAATTGGCAACTGAAGTTTCCTCCTTCAAGTAAAAAAAGTCAGATGATTTTATTGGAAAATTCTATCAAACATTTATGCATCAGTTTTTTTTTTTTTTTTGGTTTTTTGGTTTTTTTTTTTTTTGGTGCATAAGAGAAGGTAAAATTTCCCACTCATTATATGAGGCTACCATTATCCAATACCAATAACATTCACACATAAACACACACACACACACACTGAGAGAGAGAGAGAGAGAGAGAGAGAGAGAGAGAGAGAGAATAAACTAAAACTACAAGGGCTGGCATACTGTGGCACAGTGGGTTAAGCCACTGCTTAGGAAACCCACTTTCCGTATTGAAGTGCCAATTTCAGTATCAGCTGCTGTACTTCAAATCTAGGTTCCTGCTGGTATGCGTAGGAAAGTAGCAGAGGATAGCCCAAGCACTTGGGTCCTTGCTACCTATGTGGGAGACACAGATGGAGTTCCTAACTACTGGCTTCAGTCTGGCATTTGGAGGAGTGATCTGTCAGTCTTTCTCTGTCTCTGTGTCTTTCAAATGAATGAAGAAAGGATGAGAGAGTGAGAGAGAGCAAGAAAGGAAGGAAAAAAGGAGAGAAGAAAAGAGGAAAGAAAGTAAAGGAAAGGGGAAGGAAGGGAGGAAAATGAAGAGAAGAGAGAAGAGAAGAGAGGAGGAGAGAAGAGAAGAGAAAAAAGAAAATAAGAATATGAAATTATAGTTCATAATTTTGTGTAAAGATAGATACAGGGTGTTTGGCCTAGAGATTAAGATTTTTGTGATCCCTATCAGAGTATCTGGGTCCACTTCACAGCTCCAGCACCCAATCTCAGCTTCTTCCCAATGCAGACTCTGAGAGGCAGTGGATGTTGATCAAAGGAATTGGAACCAGCCACAAACATGAAATTTCATTTGCATTCTCAGCTACTCGATTTACTGTGGCCCAGTACAGGACATTGCAGGCATTTGGGAATTAAATCAACAGATGATAGCACTGTCTGTTTCTCTGTTTCTCTTTGTCTTTCCCTTTCTCCCTCTCAAAATAAAAGACAAAGTCCCTAATAAAATACTACAAATCAAATTCATTATAGCCTGATTAAGAGATTAAGAATACAAGACTTATTTTACCATAAAAATATATCATTGTAGACCATCATATTAGCAAAATAAAGCTACTTTCATTGCAAATTCATTTTTGATTGTTAAACTACATGAACTTATTGAAATTTGAAGATATAAAATGATTACAGAGTAATTAATTTGCATTACAAATTGGGCAGTTATGATTTTTATATTTTTCTTAGGAACTTAATGTGGATAAAATGAAGCATAATTTTATATAATTGACTGCATAAAATATATTAAATAGTTTCGTGATTTTTCTCAATCCGTTGCTCATATATTACATTAAAATTAGAGAATTATGCATAATGTAAATGTACTTTCATAGTGGATCAAAAGACATAAATATTTTAAACTGAAACATCCTTGTATAATAACAAAATCAGCAGTTTTGCCAATTAGTGCATGAATATCCAATCTGTATTGTACAACAAATTTTATATTTGACAGTTATGTTTTTGAGTTTCTCACTAAGATGATTTAGTACATTTCAGTCAAATATCCCAACTCTAAATTGAAGTCATATTGCTTACATTTATCTGTGAAATAGAAGTATATACTGGAATATACTTTTATATCTTAGGATATTAATTATCAACATCATTTCTGAATGTTGTTAGCTTAAGTTATCTTTATCATGATTATTTGATAAAAATGTTGCCAAGACTTTTGATAATTTTCATTGTGTAATAAATTTCATTTAAACAAATAAGCAAACAAGTTTTGATCAAGACATTGAACTTGAAATTTTGATGAAATATGTAGTAACAATTAAAGGCTAGTCAATTGACCTCTGATATTGCATACCAAATAGTCACAGCTTCTACTGTTCAGTGATATCTCTGTAAGTTCCAACTACAAAAATATGTCAGTTTATTGAAATGTGAAATTGAATCAGATATTCTGGAAGGTAGATAGGATATTTTAGTCACTTGGCAACTACACCAGCAGACACATATTCCCAAGTAGTGAGTATTCCCTGAGAATGCAAAGTATAACTCTCTCATGAAGCTAGAGAATTTGAGAGTAAACCTAAATCCTATCAGTATACTTATGAAGAAACTGAAGTCCAAAAACAGCTTAATTTTCAGAAGCATAATAAAGGAAACATCAGTAAGCAGATTTTATACTCCAACTCCCACATTAAATCATAACCTTGTGCTGTCTGCTCATTTTATTTGCTGGTGTGATGTTCTATAGAAACACTTCTGAAGTAATTTTAGAAAAGTGATTATTGGGTTTTAAATCAACTTATTAGATAATTAGAGAAAAATAAGTAAGTTAAATTGGAATGCAATCCGAGTTCCATATGGAACAGAAAAAGTTAAAGCAAAAACATCTGTTGAAAGCTTTAAAAAGAGATTGGACAGGGGAGATTTGAATGGCTTGAATAAGATGTGCAATGAGCAAAAAGAGGGTAGGAGGAATACTGAAAGCAAAGCCTAAAGACATATGTGTTTAAAGCTTAAAGATGAGGACTTAGAATAGTAGCATCAAGAATCTGTCCAATCAATCTTATTTTATGTTTAAGCAGGATGAGAGCATTCATAGAACTGATAGGAGAAGTCATGCCATTATACATGATTTTACATCAATCAAAGTCGCATGGGAGAAATTCTTGATTCTTGTTACATATGTATGTCCAAAATGGCTTTGTCTGCTGATTTAATGCAAGTGAATTGATGCAAAAAAAAGAGGAAAAGTTTTGACTATATTAGCATCTTAAGAAATCTATGTGGAGGACTGAAAAATGAGAATGTTGTCATGAGGTCTGGGAATAACAGAGTGGGGGTACCTGGGATACAATTAATTTTCCATTAGGCATTTAGATAGGGAAATGAACTTGAATCACCATAGGACTAGATGGTCCTTGGCTGAATGGATTTATGAATTTCTAAGGGGACAACATATCCTAACTTCTTTTTTTAACGAAGAGAAGTGTTGTAAAAAATCTACTTTCATTTTCCAAATAACTGCTTTTGGAGACATTCTGAGAAAAATCTAGTTGACCTTTCTATACAAGGACTGTGCTGCCCCCTTCTGGATAAGAAATAGTCTACTTGAGAGATTTAAATTTTTTTTTTAACTTTTATTTAATAAACATAAATTTCCAAAGTACAGCTTATGGATTACAATGGCTTCCCCCCCCCCATAACTTCCCTCCCACCCGCAACCCTCCCATCTCCTGCACCCTCTCCCATTCCATTCACATCAAGATTCATTTTCAATCCTCTTTATATACAGGAGATCAATTTAGTATATATTAAGTAAAAATTTCAACAGTTTGCACCCACACAGAAACATAAAGTGTAAAATACTGTTTGAGTACTAGTGATAGCATTAATTCACATTGAACAACACATTAAGGACAGAGATCCTACATGAGGAGTAAGTGCACAGTGTTGACTTAACAATTTGACACTCTTGTTTATGATGTCAGTAATCTCCCTAGGCTCTAGTCATGAGGTGCCAAGGCTATGGAAGCCTTTTGAGTTTGCCAACTTCGATCTTATTTAGACACGGTCATAGTCAAAGTGGAAGTTCTCTCCTCCCTTCAGAGAAAGGTACCTCCTTCTTTGATGACCTGTTCTTTCCACTGGGATCTCACTCACAGAGATATTTCCTCTTTTTTTTTTCCTGAGTGTCTTGGCTTTCCATGCCTAAAATACTCTCATGTGCTCTTCAGCCAGATCTGAATGCCTTAAGGGCTGATTCTGAGACCAGAGTGCTGTTTAGACATCTGCCATTCTATGAGTCTGCTGTGTATCCCGCTTCCCATGTTGGGTCATTCTTTCCCTTTTTTATCCTATCAGTTAGTATTTTAAAAATCTATACCTCAGATATACACATACATATAAGGCTATACCAGTCAAAAAAATCTATTTACCTATCTATCATCTATCTATGAAGGGGGGGGGGGTATTATATGGTCAAAACCAAGGAGTATTCAAATTGAAACACTAGAGTATATGGGCTATTAACTGACCATCCAGCATCTAGAACGATGTCATCATAGCAGATACTTAAAATAAATCACATCTCTAAAAAAAAAAAATTCAATTTAGTGGCACCACTGTGTGATAGAGTTCCAGCTCTTTAGTATGGCTCTAAATTTTCCCCATAATGTGATCCTTCCATCATCCACATCATTAAGGTTTTACTTAGTCTAACTGACAACAATTTTCCAACCTTATACTTTCCACTCTTCTCACAGTGGTTCACAGTCTCGAAAACATCTTCTTCTTTTTCCCTATCTCTATTAGTCAAAATCCTTTCCATTATTAAAATCAAAACTAATTTCTAAATTCTCTATTAATTTATGTACTGGTATTCCATACCAAAACTTGCTTTCCATTTCTAATCCTTCATATTATTTTGATTTTCATTACATTGTAATAATATTTGTTACTGCCCTTACATTACATCTATATTAACTGCCCCATTATCTTCCTGTTCATCTTTGACAGAACACTTCTTTTTTGTTTTTAAAGATTTTATTTATTTATTTGACAGGTAGAGTTACAGACAGTGAGAGAGAGAGACAGAGAGAAAGGTCTTCCTTCCGTTGGTTCACTCCCCAAATGGCCGCAATGGCTGGACCTGTGCTAATCCGAAGCCAGGAGCCAGGAGCCTCCTCCTGGTCTCCATGTGGGTGCAGGGGCCCAAGCACTTGGGCCATCATCCACTGCTTTCCCATGCTATAGCAGAAAGCTTGATGGGAAGAGGAGTAGCCACGACTAGAACCTGCATCCATATGGGATACTGGTGCCGCAGGTGTAGGATTAACCTAGTGTATCACAGTGCTGGCCTTGACAGATCACTTCTTATTAATTTCTTTATCTAGAGTCCTTCCAAAATGCAAAACATAAAATGTGCCATTTAATTGAATAAATGCTGAGTATATTGACTTGAAAATCCTAATAGTGTTCTGTGTTCAAAATGAATTAGTGCAATAGAAAATTTTTAATCACATAGATGGAATATAATATCAGGTTGTAAAAGGTTTATAATATCATCATACCTCTCCTCACTAAAAAAAGAAGTTACTGATTACAATCCAGTCAGTTAGTGACAGTCATTAATCATAAAATTACCCCAGGAAAATGCAAAATTCTGAAGTATATGATCACATTTTCTATATAAATACTCATATGCGGTAGACTGAATAATGGGTCCCCAAATATCCAGATCCTGACTCTCAGAACCTGTGAATATGCTGCTTTACATAGCAGAGAGGAGTTCACAGATGTGGTTAAGAATTTTGAGTTGCAGGAAGATCCTAGGTTAGACAATATGTCAGATGTTATTACAAAGGGTTTTAGATAATGAAGGCAAGAGGATCCAAATAGAAAAAAATAAGTATGTGTTATGGAATCGAGGTTGAAGATGCTTGTTGAAAATCAAGAAATTTCATGATCCCAGGAACACTGATATTTTAAAGTGAAAAAACACAAAGGAAATTAATTCTCTGAAATTTTGGGAAGTCATACATACCTGCAAACATCTTAATTCTAGCTAAATATGACACATTTCATATTTCTGAACCACAAAAGAGAAAGATAATAAATATTCATGGTTTCAAGGACAATGTTTATGGAAATGTGTTACAGTACAAATAGGAAGCTAATACAGAATTATGCCTGGATATTAGGATACAACCTTTACACATATCAGGTCTATAAAGATAACTACTGATGAGTAAATGTAATCGTGTCACATATCACAGATTTTTCACATGGAATATTATCCTGGTATAATTACATGAATGTCAATTCATTCGAAACAATTATGATGGGAATGGAGTATTTAGCCCCTGGAGTTGTGATAGGGACTTGTCAAGACAGGTTTGCCCGGTAATAAAGTTGTGTTTTTACATTCATCCATGCCAATTAATTGATCTTTGTGTGCTTTATTCATCTTTGTGGCTGAAGAGGCCTGAACATTTTCCTATAAAAAATGCACTATACTATAACCACCAGCTTGGATTTTTATTGTTTACAAACGCATTTACAATCAAATTCCAAGTTTTCTGACATCAACTAGCTAATTGGAATATTTAGCTACCACTATACAAAGAAATAGCTTACAGGATATTTTTGCAAAATTTACAGTTTTACTAGTTTAAGAAGTACTTCTCAGCAGATTACCATAAAGATACTAGTGCATGGAAAAAAACATAGTGGACTACTTTCAGTTATCCATATATATATATATATATATATATATATATATATATATAATTTGACAGGTAGAATTAGACAGTGAGAGAGAGAGAGACAGAGAGAAAGGTCTTCCTTCCTTTGGTTCACTTGCCAAATGGCTGCCACGGCTGGTGCTGCGCCGATCCGAAGCCAAGAGCCAAGTGCTTCTTTTTGGTCTCCCATGCAGGTGCAGGGGCCCAAGCACTTTGGCCATCTTCTACTGCCATCCCGGGCCACAGCAGAGAGCTGGACTGGAAGAGGAGCAACCGGGACTAGAACTGAGACTTAGACTTCAGATGATAAATGAGATTATGTGTGTGTGATGTTTCATACAGTTTCAGAAATTCATAAATGAATTATTTTCTCTAAGTATATACTTTAAATTTTGAATGTAAGCTATGATTTTATTGTGGGAGCAGAAGCTTTAACAAGTAAAATATCCTGAAGTTGAAATAAGCAAAAAATGAAATTTTGTTTATACACTTTTTTTCTTTTTCTTCTTCTTTTTTTAAAGATTTATTTATTTATTTATTATTTGAAAGGCAGAGTTACAGAGAGGCAGAGGCAGAGAGAGAGAGAGAAAGAGGGAGAGAAAGAGAGAGAGAGAGAGAGAGAGAGGTTTTCCATCCACTGGTTTGCTCCCCTGATGGACCCAACGGTCAAAGCCATGCCAATCCGAAGCCAGGAGCCAGAAGCCTCTTCCAGGTCTTGCACATGGGTTCAGGGGCCCAAGGACTTGGGCCATCTTTCCCAGGCCATAGCAGAGATCTGACTTAGAAGTGGAGCAGCCGACACTCAAACCGGCCCCCATATGGGATGCCGGCACTGCAGGCAGCAGTTTTACACTCTACATCACATCACCGGCCCCTGTGTATACACTTTTACTTTAAAACTATATTTTCAGGGACTGTGATTTGGAAATAGCCTGAAGTACTAAGTCAGAAATGATATACCATTAAAAATAGCCTGCACAATAAATTATGTTAATAAATAATAGATGGTCCCCTGTTCAAGTCAGAAGTAAAGACTGAATTACGCTGAGCTTCCTTCCTTGTCAAGCCACCTTCTTGGTAAAATAGACTGTAGCCTTCTTTAAAGTAATCAAGAGGCTTTGAGGGGAGGATTGAGGACTGTGCTCCACAAAGATCCTGAGAATCTAAAGAAAGGTATCTGGCAGGTAATAAGGCAGGACCCTGCCCTGGAGAATGTACAGACTTGAGGATGACAACATAGAGGATGAAACTCTTAGAATAAGTCGCTGTGAATTTTCCCTTGTTAAAGCACTTAATTTCATAGAAGTAAATCTAATCACTAGTCAGACAATTTTCCACTTTCAAAATCAATTTTTTTATCACACATTTCAAGTATAGTTTGCTGTCATTCCAACTTAGCTACTCAAAAAACTATATCACAGGAACCACTCTTCAAAATCACCAGCCAATTTACTTCACCAATTTTTCATGAATTAGGAGATCTATGCTGTAATTATTTCCCTTCCTTTACGTGTTAGGGCCTATGATTTATATTTTCCATATAATCTGTTTGCTCATCTCTTTCATTACTTGCCTGTGAAAGATAAATTTTGCATATTTGTATACATCGCATTTACTGTTTCTGCATGCTGAGGAAAGTATAATGAAAACACAACTAGGCAGATTGGTGTTTTTGTGAATTGTAATCCCCAAATTTATTGATGTCACCCAATTTGTCATCTTTCTTCTAAATGTAGGTTGAAAAATTAAAATAATCAGGTGGGAAATCCCTCAACGTCTTGCAGCTAATTAGAAAACAAACCTTGGGCCAGCGCTGTGGCCTAGCAGGTTAAACCCTGCCTGTGATGCTGGCACTCCACATGGGTGGTAGTTAGTGTTCCAGCTGCTCCTCTGATCCAGCTCCCTGCTAATGCACCCGAGAAAGCAGTGGAAGATGGCCCCAGTGCTTAGGTCCCTGCCACCAACAATGGAAGAACTGGATGAAGCTCCCGGCTCCTTGCTTTGGCCTGGTTCAGCCCTGGCCATTGTGATCATTTGAAAATTAAGCCAGAGGATGGAAGATATATCTGACTATCTCTCCCTCTCTGTAACTCTCCATTTCAAATAAATTGATAAATCTTAAAAAAAAAAAAGAAAGAAAGAAAGAAAAAAAAAAAAACCCTTTATCTGCACTCACCTACTGCTTCTTTCTTCCAATCTCCATGGAGATATCCTTTATCTTCTCAAAGGCCAATACTTCTACATCTGCAACACTTTTACTTGAAAATCATTACTCCCATGTTATCGGAAATTTTGCTTCTCTATAATTGTCCCTTCTATACTTTGTATTTCAATTCTTTCTTGTCTAGTTCATCGTTCATTAAGGAAAGAAAATCTCCAGTTGGGTAAACACATGACATTAAATCAAAACAAACAATCAAAACTTTCTTAATGGCTCTCACTATCTTTTGACTGCAGTCCAAATGCTTTATCTTTTATCAGACCCTGCCTATACTCCTAACTTCAGTTGCCACTCTGCTCTCTGCTCTCTACATTTGAGAATACTTCAAAAAGTTCATGTAAACATGGAATTTAAAGATACGTTTATTTTTTGTGCAAAATTATTTGAATTCCAGGCAGAGTTTTGTCCATAATATGCATGTTTTGGGGAATTTTTGAAGATCCTGTGTGTGCATGGATTTCAAAATTTCTTCACCAAAATAAA
Source organism: Lepus europaeus (assembly GCF_033115175.1). Classification (NCBI taxonomy): domain Eukaryota; kingdom Metazoa; phylum Chordata; class Mammalia; order Lagomorpha; family Leporidae; genus Lepus; species Lepus europaeus. The sequence goes on from NC_084827.1 coordinate 131,260,159, forward strand.
TATCTTAATTCTATTTACCATAAGCATTTTGAAGTGTCCTCATATTTGAAACAAATTTATATTTTTAAAATGCTGAAATATTTCAACTAATGAACATTCCTGAGAGCCCCAGTGGCTGTATCACGGCCATTCCTGGGTAATCTGGAAACCCATTCACTGCCTGATTTTCATTCTCCCCCACTGCCTTATTTTCAGCTCTGGCAGGATTCTTGGATACTTCTTTTCAAAAATTGCTGGCATTAGCTTTCCTACTCCAAATTTACCCTTGGACATGGTTTAGAAGGATGTCCTTCAAATAACACCTAACAACAAATTTAGGTCTGTTAAATAAAAAGAAGCTTCAGATAGATCGATCAATGTCACAATCCAAGAGCCACTGTGTTGTACTGATGACAATCAGACACTTGGTTACAGAAATCAGAACTATTTGTATTCTGATTCCCAATCTCATTAGTATAATTAGAACATAGAGTTTCTATAACTCTCCTTGGGTACAAAAGGTACACAGGGGTTGGTGCTGTGGCCTGGTGGGCTGAATCTCTGCCTGCAGTGCTGGCATCCCATATGGGCACCAGTTCGTGTCCTGACTGCTCCTCTTTTGATCCAGCTCTCTGCTGATGGCCTGGGAAAGTAGTAGAAGATGTCCCAAGGACGTGGACCCCTGCACTCACTTGCAAGAACCAGAAGAACATCCTAGCTCCTGGCTCCAGATGGTCCCAGCTCCAGCCATTGTGGCCATTTGGGGAGTGAAGCAGTGGATGGAAGACTTTTCTCTCTGTCTCTCCCTTTCTCTGTCTGTTACTCCATATCTCAAATAAATAAATAAAATATTTTTTTAAAAAAAGGTTTATTTAAAAAAAAAGGTGCAGAAAGAAAGAGATATAAGCCGAGTAAGGAAAAAAATAATAAGGGAATTCCTGACCTTCCAGGTCAGGGAAAGACAGTCATAAACCAGCCCTGGGGATACAGAAGGAGTGACAAGAGATTCATCTGTACCACTCCTTCTCCCCAAGCTGTTTTCTGCTGTATTGCAAGCATAATGAACACTAAGAGGGATAGAATTATGCCTCCAGGTTCAAATAGTTTATAGTATCAATGCAACCAAAGGACAAGGTGGGTCACTGTGGGAATACCATTTAGGGTGTTTCTGAGAAGGACATCATCTCCTTCAGAGTGACTTATTTCCTTCCTAGAAAAATTTCCCTAAATAGGTAGCAGTTTGGGGAGTGTCATGAAATCAAAGGCAAATGACAGAGAGCATACTAAAGAAGGGTCCTGTTTATGAGGGAAATTCACAGAGAAGGAACAACATACTGTATGTTGTTCTGTTGCCTGCTATGTCTTGGGTGAGGAACTAAGGGAGCTGAACATCAGACATCTGTGGAAGAAGCCTGATTCTTAAGCTATGGAATGCATGATCAGTGAAGACCAGCCACACCCATGTTGATGACTGTGGCTAGTGTCCAGTAACAGTAAGGTGTGGCACAGTCTTGGTACCAGCCCTATCTGCCAGTGAGCTGTCAGGATGGGGAACATGAGTTCATCTTCTGATATGCTCATGAGGCTGGTGTGTGATATGATCATGAGGTTGTCTCTTTGATCACCAATATTGATCACCTTCAGCACTTAACTTGAGTGGTTTCTGTGGAGCTTTGCAAAAGGCCACTCTCTTTGAGGAGACCAACCTGCAGGAAAATCACTCTTGAACAATTTAGCATTTACTTTGTTAGAGCTATCATATCCCTGAGGGTCTATAAAATTGAAAGGGCTTGTTTCTGGAAGATAACCAGATGATAGGATAGAAATAGTAAAAATAAAAATAGTCAAAATATGTCATGAGCATATAGACCTCCTAGGGAATGGTACAGAGGGGAGACCATAAGTTTGTAGAATGACATTATAACAGCAAATGAATGGAAATGAGTCACTGACAGCCCTACAGGCAGAGTTAATAGTATCAATCTATTAAATAGAGGGGCCACTAAAAATAGAAACCACAGCAGCAAATCTAAGCAGATTCCTTAGCGGTTAAAATGCAGAGGGCATAGCATTTGGTGACCTAGAACAACTCACAGTCAATTATAAAGAAAATCCATTTATAAGGCAGGAGTTATAGAAAAATCTCAAAGAGCTAATCAGCACTCTAAACTTGCAAGTAAGCCAAATTTGTGTTCACCAAAATAACATCACGTTGACCTCCTGGAATTCTCAGAAAGACGTTTTTACGGAATATGTTGAGGTGGCTTCATAGGTTTCACAGTACCAAGGACACGGAGTATTGTCATACTGCCCCATCAGGGGAACATGTGGTTCTAATATTTAAGCACAGAATCTCTAACTGAAAAGTGTTTAAGTAAAATAGGGGTTATTAATATAATCGTCATTGTTACCATAATTATTGTCTTGCATAAAAAGAAATCTGGAATGGCATAGTTACAATGTCAGCTAATTTAGTGATATCCAGAAAATCTCTAATTTCCATCTCTCTCTTTTTTTTTTTTTTTTTGCAATCCTTAGTATGTTGGTGTTCATCTTCAAGTACTCTCATTTCAGAGAGTACTTATAATGGCTGTAATGTTTCTAAGCATGTTAGTCTCCCTCGTTAAATGGCCCGAAGCCAGAAGGTGCTAAGAAGGCAGAGCCCTTGATTCTGGACTTAGTAAAACTAAAGAAATCCTTCAGAATCTCCCAGCACACGTTGACACAGATGTCACTGTTCAGAATTAAGTCACATGTTTATTCTTAAAGCAAATAGTAAAAGAGAAAATTACTATAACTTCATTTTAATTTGATTACACAGAATCTTTCAAATACTTTAATATAACGAGGGGTGTATCAGAAAGGGAATGGGGCCAAGGTCTGAGGTGCAGGGGAGCAGAGAATGGCTGTTAGATTAGCAATCAAGTGCACCTCACACAGGCTGTTTTTGTAGTAAATCAGGAATACTTTCTACATTCCTTCAAGTGTCTTTTTAAAGTGTTATTTTCTTTTAATATTTTTAAAAAATTTTTTAAAAATTATATTTATTGATTTCAAAGGCAGAGACAGAGAAAAAAAAACAAGATAGAGACAAAGATATCCCATCTGCTGGTTCAGTTCCCTGATGTCCACTACTGCCTTGGCTGGGCCAGACCAAAGCCAGGAGCCAGAAACTCAATCCAGGTTTCCTCCATGGGCGACAGAGACTCAGTTAGGGAGAGAGAATTATGAACATCACCCACTGCGACCCAGGGTGCCCATTAATAGGAACTTGGAATCGGGAGCAAATTGGAACTTCAGCCCAGCACTCCAACATGGACTGTGCACATGTGTCCATGTGTCATCTTAACTGCCACCCCCCCACACACACTTTGTTTCAATAATCTGACTTCACAGCATGATGCTGTTACTTTTCTTCCTTAACTGAACAGTAAGCATATCAGTAGTGAGGCTGTCTTATCTACTTTGTCATCTCCATGGTATATCACAGAGCATGGAGCAGGGAACAGCCTCCCTGGTGGTACTTAACATTTCTCTTACAGTAATATACAGAGTTGTCTCATTTTGCACAAGATAACATTTTTTTTCAAAATTGTGAACAAATTGACACTTTTAAGTCAATTCTTTGTTTCTCCCACTAGCTTTTTTATTATAATTAATGAAACCTGTTCTATATTATTATTCTGTGGGAGATATCTAATATTTTGAATATGAATTACACTTTTCCTCAGATATTTCTATCAATCCATAGTAATCTGAAAGTAAGTACTTAGATGTATAAGGAGTAGTCAGTAATTAAAGGAACTTTAGATCTTTTCATAAAATTAAAAAAAAAACCTTCTTGTATCATAAAGTACTGCACTGAAAGTAGAGCTTATTTTTAAAGGGGGGTTTAAATTTGCTTTTATTTAAGTTGTCACAATTATCTTAATGTATCTGAATTGTTTCTAAACATCCATCTCATTTGATTCTGGTGTGAGAACTTATAGATTCAAAGTAGGGAGACAGAAGTTTGATACTCTTGAGTATTACTTGAAACCCATAAAGTAGGTAGAAAAACAGGTCATTTTTCCTTTTTTTTAAAAAAAGATTTCTTTATTTATTTTAAAGGCGAAGTTACAGAGTGAAGGAGAGACAGAAAAAGAGAGAGAGAGAGAGAGAGAGAGAGAGAGAGAGAGAGAATCTTCCATCTCCAGCACAAAGCCAGGAGCCAGGAGATTCCTCTGAGTCTCCCACGTGCATGCAGGGGCCCAAGCCTTTGAAGCTTCTCCCGCTGCTTTCTCAGTCCATTATCAGGGAGCCGGATGGGAAGGAGAGCAGCTGGGACATGAATCAGTACCTATCTGGGATGCCAGGGTTGCAGGTAATGGTTTTATCAACTAAGCCACACCAAACACCTCTGCTTTGTTTTAATAATCTGACCTTACAACATGATTATTTTATTGAAAGAAAACTTTCACATCCTTTGCTTAAACTCATTACATCATCATAATCTTTTTTTAAAAAGATTTATTTATTTATTTTAAAATCAGAGTTACACAGAGAGAGAGGAGAGGCAGAAAGAGAGAGAGAGAGAGAGAGTTCTTTTATCCACTGGTCACTTCCCAATTGGTCACAATGGCTGGAGCTGTGCCGATCCGAAGCCAGGAGACAGGAGCTTCTTCCAGGTCTTCCAGGTGGTTGGAGGGGCCCAAGCACTTGGGCCATCTTCTACTGCTTTCCCAGGCCATAGCAGAGAGCTGGATCAGAGAAGTGGAGCAGCCAGGACTCAAACTGGTGCCCACATGGGATGCTGGCACTGCAGGCAGGAGGTTTACCTGCTATGCCACAGTGCTAACCCCTAGCATCACTATCTTTAAGGTTACTACATAAGTGCATGCTATTTAATAGAAAAAGTTAAGTTCACCACAACCAAAGGCATACAAGGGAAGGCATAGATAGTAATTTTAAGTAAAAATATCTAACCATTTCATAAATGCAATTTTCTGTACTTGCATGTTATAGTGTTTTAACAGGAGTGTGCCACACTTTATGAGTTCTAAACATTAATAAGAGAGTTCCCTAAAGAATATTCTCAGGGTAAAATTATGTATTTGTACTTATAATTCTGTGTGGAAAAGTTCAAAAATGCAAATATTATGAAAACCATGTGTAAGAGTAAAAGTTTTAGGAAAAGGAATGCATCTTTCCAAAAATCTTGGAATGGGATTGTGTTGTTTTGGGCTTCATTAACTGAAATCCCTAGCTATCTTTTTCCTGTTTGTAGAAATAATTTTAGAAGATCACATAAGAATGGCCAGTGGCCAGTCAAGCTGTTCTATTTGAGGAGGTTATTTAAATAAGTTGCCAAAAAAAGTATTTATTTTTTATTTGTGGTCAAGAATTAAATAAAATACACATGTCTCCCAAAGTCAGGTTTTATTACCCATAGATGACAAAATATCTGTCCAAACAGATGCCAGGATTTTAGAATCCAGCCAAATGTGCAAGGCATTTGTTCCTGCTCTCTGTCCTGTGTGGGGTTGAGGAGGATGGGGGAAGCTGGGTAGAGCTGGAGGAAGAGCATGTGAGGACATGTTACATTTGAAAACACACTGTCACTGCTATGCTCAACTTCATATCCTGTGGCAGCAAATAACACTGGCTTTCTCAGCAGGAGTAGGGCAACTTCAACTCCACATTAGAATCACCAGAGGAGACTTAAATAGACCAACACCTAGCACCCATCCCCACACATCCTGGTCAGTTTGTGCATGATAGAGTCTGGACATATTTTTTTAAAAAAATACTTTTTTTTTTTTACTTGGGAGAGATTTAGTTCCATAACACAATTGAGAGGAAACATTCAGAGCTTTCCCACACGCCCTTCTCCCAACCCATGCATAGCTTCACCTGTTACTGGCAGGCTCCATCAGAGTGCTACCTTTTTCAGAAATGATGAACCAACACCTATACTTCATGATCACCCAAAGTCCAGAGTTCACATTAAGACTCATTCTTGGAGTTGACATTCTAAGAGTTTAGACAAATACACATGACATGTATGCACCATTATAGCACCTAATGCAGTAATTTCATGCCGAAAAGTCCTGTCTTCTGTTTTCAGCTCTCCCTGCCTGCTCAATCCTGCAAACATTGATTTTTTTTTACCATTTTCTTAATTTCATCTTTTTCATAATGTCATATAATTGGAAGCAAGCAGTATATACTATTTTCAGATTGGTTATTGCACTTACCTATATGCATGTAGGTTTCCTCCATGGCTTTGATTGCTCATTTCTCTTGAGCACTGATAAATATTCCATTATTTGGCTGTACCATGATTTATCCACTCACTTCCTGTTTTAGGCAATTTGTTTTCACAAAAAGAAAACACCCGAGGAAGGTTAACTTTGTAAAGTAAAAGTTTTATTTACATCATAGTTCTGGAGATTCAAGGGCATGGGGCTGGTTAGTGTTGGTTTGACACTGTGAGAACCTCATGGCCAGTGGCTTCACATTGGTGGGGCGTGCATGTTGAAGCTGGTGTCCCAAATCCCTTCCAAGGACATGTCCCCAGCTGGTCTAAGGACCTCCCAGGAGATTCCATGGTTCACTCTGATACTATTATGAGAAAGGCATCATACAATATGCATCCAAGGTTGCATGTGAGCCTGAGACCCTCTGCTGTCTTGCCGTCCTGGAAGATCAGCATCTACCTCTCCAGGCAGAGTTTGACCAGCCAATCAGTGACTAGAACTCAGTCCCTCCATCCCACTTGGGTGAGAGCCTTGCCTACCTCCCAGACCTGACTGGCCTTGCCCAGTTCTTTGATCTGAGTGTGGCTGCTCTTATTTTTACTTCTGCTGGTATGGGTACAGATAAATTTGGAGTTAGAGAACCCTTACTCTGAAACTCACAGACATCTCTGGGACAAATCCTGCACAGTCCTCTCTTCTTCCTGGTCCAGACCCTGGGCTACTCACCAGTGTCTTTGGGGAGAAGAAGTGGAGAAAGAGCAAGTCTGACTGTGGAGTCCCCTGGGGTTTCACCTCTGCCCCAAAGAGTTCAGCTCAGCCTCTTCCCAGCTCCTGTTACAGGCTCAAGCCTCACTCTATTTCCTGCACCAGAGTGGACAAGCATTTGCTTTGTTCTGGTGGTCAGAGAAGGAGCTTCACAGCTTTATTATGGTAATGGAACAAGAGGACCCATGGAGCTCCTCAGGTCTCCTGCTGTGCAGGACCCAAGCCTGGACTCAGCACTTCACCCCAAGGTGTGGCCCCAGAGGGTCCTGGTTGTCAGTTCTTGGTATTCTGCATTTCCAGTGTCAAGTGGCCAGTGGAAGGAATCTGGGATGGGGATGCTTGGTAGAGGTGGGCAGGGATGCCTTCGTTTGCTTCTCCTCTGCCTTTTCCTGAGTCCAAGTCAGTAATTCTACTCCCATCTCCATCTCCACCTCCACCAGATCTGCGTGTCCTTTAAAAAGCCCCTGCTTCTTCCATTGAAAAATAATGAATTGCTGTTGCTCCTCATCCTTCACAGAATTTGGTGTTAGACTTTATAGACTTTAAATGTCTCAAGATTGTTGTAATTTTAATTTCACATGCTTATTTGCAATGTTTATGTTTTCTTTGGTGAGATATCTGTTAAGATTGTGCCCACTTTTTTTCTTTTTTAAAAAGATTATTTCATTTCTTTGAAAGACAGAGTTACACAGAGAATGATCTTCCATCTGCTGGTTCTCTTTCCAAATGGTTGCAATGGCCAGGGCTGGGCCAGGATGAAGCCAGGAAGGCAGGAGCTTAACCCATCTCCCACATAGGTGCAGGGACACAAGGATTTGGGCTATCTTCCACTGCTTCCCTAGGTGCTTCAGCAGGGAGGTGGATTGGAAGTGGAGCAGCTGGGACTCAAATTGATGCCCATAGGGGATTCCAGAGTTGCAAGTGACAGTTCAATCCACTAAGCCACAATGCTGGCCCCCAGGCACAAATTTTATTCGGACTGTTTCACGTTTGTTGAATTTCAGAGTACTTTCTGTATTTTGTTGGCAACATTTATCAGATATGTGCTTTGCAAATAACATTCGTTCAGTCTATGACTTGTCTTCTCATTTTGTGAAATTGTCTTTTGTGGAACAGATATACTTAATGATAAAGAAGTCCAACTTAGACATTTTTTCTTTCATGAACCACACCTTTGGTGATGGGTATACATATATTCTATGAATTGCCCTACAATTTATAATCTGTAGTCCAGACTGGGGGAAAAATGCATTAAGGCTCTTTGAATTTTATCTGTAATGGGTCATACATCTGGCATTCTGCCATTATTTCTAATCTCCAGGCTTTCCACGCCATACCTTAATACCTTTCAGCAGATTACTTCACTGCAGGCACTTCATCAGCTCCTTCCACACACATTCTTCACCTTAATTGTGCAGAATGTACAACATGATTGAAAAGACACTGAGGTCCCAGTAGTCTTAGCATAATGAAATAAAAATATTACATTAAAATTGGGTAGTACAGTAATTTCTCCATCCTCTCCTACCCTTTCAGTTGCTTAATTGGTTTACTTCATTTTGAGTTTCAAAATGTCACCTCAATGCATCACCATTTTTATAAGCTCATGTAGCTTCCTAAAAGGCTTCATCACTCTTTACCTGGAGATTCTGCTGATTTTCATGGTTAGAGTGGCTTCATCCTTCAGCTGGCATGCTTCAATTCCCAACTCCAGATGATATCTTAGAGAACTCACTTTATGGTATTTTCACCAGTTTATTTGTATGATGTCACCACCTATACCTTTTAGGGTTGCTGTTAATATACATCCTCACCTAGAATAACTGCCATATATTCAACACTTCTCCTAGAGGCCTGCAGCTTCTCCCAGGTTATGGCAAAGCAACATAATTCATCATTCTTAGGATTTCTCATAACTGTATGGATGCTCCCAATATTGCACAAAAGAAGAGAGAATGAGAAATTGTGATTTGATCTCCATATCTCATCCCCATCTTTTATTCTAATCCTATAAACTTGGAGCTAGATATGATTTTCAACTTTCCCTCACATCGCGACTTGCATTTTCTCTACCTTATGAGTTACAGATCAAATACACGATGACTGGCTATTGGTACATTGAGAGGAGTTTAGGAAATTGACTTAAAATTTATTTCTCAACAATATGTTTTAAAATATCCCCTTATTCATAGACTCAAAATATGTTTCTCGATGTCAAACATAGACTTTGGATCTTTGCATTTGTGCTCTACCTATCATTAAGCTCCTCAAGGGAAGTGAATAAGAATAATCATAATTGGTGTTGGTGTTGTGGTGCAGGAGATTTAAGCCATTCCTTGTGACTCCCGCATCCCAAATCAGAATGCCACTTTGAGCCTGGCTGCTCTATTTCCAGTCTAGCACCCTGCTAATGCACCTGGAAAAGCAGCAGAAGGTGGCCTACATGCTTGGGCATTTGCAACACACGTGGGTAGACCCAGATTGAGTTATGAGTTCCTTGCTGTGGCCTGTTCCAGGCCTGGCCATCACAGCCTGTAAAGGAGTGAAACAATAGATAGAAACTCCAGGGAGTGAAACAATGGATGGAAACTCTCTGTTGCCAGACGGAGCTGCACCGATCCGAAGCCAGAGCCAGGAGCTTATTCTGGGTCTCACATGTGAGTGCAGGGGCCCAAGGACTTGGGTCATCTTCTACTGCTTTCTCAGGCCATAACAGAGAGCTGGATTGGAAGTGGAGCAACTGGGACATGAACCAGCACCCATATAGGATGCCAGCACTGCAGGCTGCGGCTTTACTTGTTACACCACAGTGTCAGCCCCAAATAAATACATCTTTCTAAAAAGAATAATCATAAGTGATTAATCTTTGAATTTTTAAAAATGGCAGTTTTGTTATTTGGCATGTTCGATGCTAAAACAACTCTTAGTACAAAGCAGTATGAAGTACATAAGTACATTATAGCCTTACATTTTTTTTATTAAAGATTTATTTATTTATTTGAAAGTCAAAGAGAGAGAAAGAAAGGCAGAGAGAGAGAAAGAGAGATAGAGAAGTCTTCCGTCTGCTGGTTCACTCCCCAACTGGCCACAATGGCTGGAGTTGCGCTGATCCGAAGCCAGGAGCCAGGAGCTTCCTCCAATTCTCCCATGTGAGTGCAGGGGCCCAAGTATTTGGGCCATCTTCTACTGCTTTCCCAGGCCACAGCAGAGAACTGGATTGGAAGTGGAGCAGCCGGCACTTGAACCGGCACCCATATGGGATGCTGGCACTGCAGGCAGCAGCTTTACCTACTATACCACAGTACCAGGCCTGCACTACAATTTTTATAGTGAATTAGATTAATCTTCTAAAAAAATCAGCTGCTAAAATTTTGAGATTTTAATAATTTTAACATTTACCAAAATGCTATTATTTTAATTTATCTCATCCTTTATTTCCCAGATGCAGCAGGGGCTGGGGAAAACAGAAGAGGCAGACATTTCACCTGATTAGTCTGAGTTCCAACTATGGTTTAGACACTTGTGGGGAAATTAGTTACATGATGGTGCCCAAAGGAAGTAAGGTGGGTGGAATCCAAAGTTGTTTACCACTAAAACTAATTGGCTGCACAACATCAGGGGAGGTGACAAAACTAGTCACAAGTGTATAGACATAGGGCTAGTCCTATAGAAATCCCCTCGTAAAATGACTGTTTAAGTGATTGGTTGGTCCTTAGCCCTGCCCCAATGACTCTGCAGTTTTGTGCTATAAAAGGTTCTTTTTCGCACGAAGTAAATGAGTCCTTGCTAGACTTGGCTCCCCGCTGCGTCTGATTTTCTCCGGGATCGGGAGGCTGGGGAACGGGCGAGCGGCGCACTTACCTTTCCTCGGACCCAGTCCATCCTTGTACGGGTGGACTAAGACCCAGCAGACACTAATCATAATCATCTATGTTATTTCCTGAGATTGCTTTCAGTATGAAAATGATGAAAATTGTACTCACTACTTGGACTTATGAGGGTGAAACGCGATATTGTATTTAACTTGGCTGCCATGATGATTGGCACATGGTAAGATCAATAATTGCAGTAATCTGTATAATTATTATTGATATTAATACATCATCTCTCTCAAGGGAGAATATAACCAATTACACACATGACAGGGAAGTGATTGTACTTTGTATTTATCACTCAATTTAGTATTTTTCTCTTATGTTAGGATAAGCCATCTTTTATGAAGGATTTATATCTGATTATTTTCCACTGTTATGTATCAAAGAAGTTTAATAAACTCTCAATTGTATTCAATGTTTTAATATGTCACAAATCTGAGAATTGGTCAACATCAGACATTAATCATTTTTAGATCATAATATTGTTTGACAAATCTATGAAATATTTGGGTCTTCTCTTCAAGACAATGCAAATACAAATGAAAAGATTATAAGAGATTTGTGGAATGTCTGAAGCTCATCAATGCATACATTAGAAATTCACAGTTCAAAAGGAAAAAAATCCACTAACCTACTTAAATAGAAATATTTCACAAAATATTTTTAAATTTTAATTATCACAGCTTTAATTGTCAATATTATCCAATTTTACCTGTTTTCCTTTCTTAAGTGTTGTATGTTCTTAGTTTTATTTTAAAAATCATTTTATTTTTTATTTATATTTGAAATTCAAAGGAGGAGAGAGAGACACAGAGAGCATTTATCTGCTAGCTGACCCCCCCCCCAAAAAAAAAACTTGCAACAACTGGGACTGGATTAAACTAAAGGCAGGAGCTGGAAGCTCAACCCTGGTAACCATAATGGTAACAGGAACCAAGCACTTGAGTCTGCATGTGCTCCCTCTCAACATGCACATTAGCAAGAAGCTGGAATGGAAAGAGGAGTGGGAACTTGTGTTCTGATTTGGTATGTGGGCATCCCAAGTGCTGTCTTAACTATAGCACCAAATGCCCCTGATGTTTAGTCACAAGGATGTTACTCTTTTATTAGAAAAGTTTTTAAAGAAATAAGAAAACTATAGCAAGTATGTGTGTGTAATAGACAAGACAGCATCATGTGAAACTATTTTCTCCAAAATTATATTAAATTTTAATATTTTATTTTTTATTTTATTGATTTATATTAATTTATTATTTAATATATTATTTAATTAAGTTATTGATTTATTCTACTTTAAAGAATATTTATACCCTAAGGGTAAAATTATTGAAAATAATAAGGCAGGATTTGATCCTCTGAACTGCACATTTTACTATGAACTGCAGTGGGGCACTAATTCAGAAACATATATATGTTAAAGGCATAAAAGAACAAAAGAGCAAATAAAAGGGACAATTCTACCAATAAGGAGAATGACAAGAAGGCTCTTTAAGGCACTAGAAAACATGGAGCTAATCATATAGTTAGCAGAGGGAAGAAATGAGGTAGCTAGCACACAATAATTTTCTGAAATTCGTAAGACATGAAACTTCATGCTGAGAATAAAGAAGAAAAGAGAGGTGCATGGATAAGCTTTGATCAGTAATTGCTTTCATAGCAAGATCATAAAGATGTGCACCAGAGGTTGCAGATTGGTGGTTGACAAGGCAATAACAATTTGCAGTTCCTTCTTGTTTACCATTCAAAAGAAGTGCTACTACTACTACTAATATTCACTATTTAAACATCACAGAGATAATTAATTGGTTTTCCTGGATAAATGATCAGGTTATTGGTAGAGCTGGGCTCAGGGACACCCCTTTTAGAAAGGCACATATTTATTCAGTAAATTGAGTCTTGCACCTGCTCTGCATTACTTCTTTTCCTGCCAGCCTGTGTTCTGTATGCCTTTAAAACTTAAATCTTGGCATCAGCCTTGTGGCACATCCAGTTAAACTGCTGCCTGCCAGTTTGAGATCCGGCTGCTCCACTTCTGATCCAGCTCCATGGTAATGAGTCTGGGAAAACAGCAGAAGATGGCCCAAGTGCTTGGGTTTTGATACCCACAGGAGAGACCCAAATGGAGCTCCAGTCTCCTGGTGTTGGCCTAGCTCAGCCCTGACCATTGTAGACATTTGGGAGTGAACCAGTGTGTAGAAGATTTCTGTCTCTCTCTCTTCCTCTCCAAACTATTACCTGACATCTTGATAGAGATCGTATTTAAATAAATTATTATAAGTTAAAATAAATGCAACAAAAATTTTAAAAGCATTTTCAAGATATATTCCAGATTATCCTTATTATGAAAAGGATAATATCCATTGAATTTGAAAATAAGCATTTTCTTTAAGTGTTTATTTACTTTATTTCAGTCTACTTGAAATGCAGAGTGCCAAGAAGGGGACAGAATGGGGAGGGGAGAAGTGGAGAGATGAGTCTTACATCCACTTGTTCAGTCTCCACATGCCCTCAACAGCCAAGTCTGGGTGTGGCTCAATCACTTTAGCCATCATCTGCTGCATCCTGGTATACATTAGAAGGAAGCTGGCTTAGAACCAGAGCAGCCAGGACGCAAACTAGCTCTCCTATACAGGATGCAGGGGTCCTAAGTGGTGATCCAACTTACTGTGCCACAACACTCCTATAATTTAAGCTCTGAATGAATATACAAAATTGAATCAAAGCAAAAGTGCTAATGTCAATAAAGATAAAAAAATCCAACCTATTAATACCACATTGTATACAATTATCAAATTGGCAAAATAAAAAAAATTTGTGAAATGTGCTTGGGTGATAAATGCAAACTGCTTTTTACAAAACTCATTATAATAAATATTCAGACAAAGTTATTTTGGAATTTTATTGTCAACATTAAAAGGTATTGGAAGATGAAAAGATCCAGTTTAGTCAATATTTTAATATACACTCTACAAATTAACAATAGTTATGCTTACAAATTATGTCATGACCCTATCAAATAGTTCAGTGATCAGTCTGTTATATATACCTTTCTTTTTTTTTAACTTTTATTTAATGAATATAAATTTCCAATGTACAGCTTATGGATTACAATGGTTTCCCCCTCCCATAACTTCCCTCCCACCCACAACCCTCCCCTTTCCCGCTCCCTCTCCCCTTCCATTCAAATCAAAATTCATTTTCAATTATCTTTATATACAGAAGATCAATTTAGTATATATTAAGTAAAGATTTCAACAGTTTGCACCCACATAGAAACACAAAGTGAAACATACTGTTTGAGTACTAGTTATAGCATTAAATCACAATGTACAGCACATTAAGGACAGAGATCCCACATGAGGAGCAACTGCACAGTGACTCCTGTTGTTGACCCAACAAATTGACACTCTAGTTTATGGCACCAGTAACCACAATTCAAATCAATTGGCAATCTACAAAAAGAGTTAAAGATTTTAAAAGCTATTATTAAAATTGCTATATTGGTCTATTATGTTATGTTATATGTGTGTACATATTGTATGTCCACATGAGAAAATTTTATTAAGAATTTTATTCTAATTGGCTTATAGATAAGATTGTCCATAAATTTAAGCTGCTAAAACTAAGCAAAGATACATTTTAATTCGTGTGACCTGAATCTCTGCATCATATGTTTTATATATACCTTTCTGAACAGACCTTCCACATTTTCTATTAACATAAAATTTCATCTTAGAACTTTCAATAACTTATTTTATTCCAAACTTTTGAGCAGATTTTCTGTTGGGATCCAGTAGTATCTGCCTTTTCTTTCCTCACAGATTTATATCTCTGCTTCTTGAGCAAAGGAAAATGCAAAACTCTGGAGCATCGCCCATTTCTGTTCTTCCCAGACTATTGCAAAGTTGATGATTTTTAGTTAAAATAATAATACTTATAAATTAATTTATTAGGTTGATTTACTATGTAGTTTTATTAAGTAATAGTCAAAGATAAATTCAAACATATTTTTCTTGTGTTTATCATTTCTGAGGTTTGGATGATTTGGATAAAAACACCAGAATGTGTTTTCTCTAAATTTTATTCAATAGCTCCCCAAATTTTGATACTCAGAAATTTATGAACATAGCAGTTCAATAAAGTTCATATCAATAAAATAATCTTTAAAATTTTCAGGCAAAATATTTTTAGAAATGCATAGAATAACAAACTTTAAACTTGGAAACATTGAGCATGCTTAGACTTAAAGTAAAGCTGATGCATGTATACACTTAACTGAGGCCTATGGCAATGTTTTTTTTTTTTTTACACTATTTCTTATTCACTATAGCAATTCTTCAAATTAAAATTACTTGACATTAATTAAATAAATGAATTCAAAATCTACCTGACTTTGGTCAAATTAATAATGTAAATTTAAACTATGTCCAAAAAAAGGAAAAAAGAAAGAAATTATCTTACCATACGTTGTTTTTCAAAAAGTCAACCTGAATGTAAATTGTGATTACTAGAGGCTGGGAAATGTGGGCAGAGGAAAGACAGAGGGGGGTTGGATAACAGGTACTAAAACATAGTTGAATAGCCAACAGCACAGTAGAGTGCCTAGAAGCTACAATAACTTATTATATATCGTATGGACCAATAGAAGAGATACGCTCCAAGGCTCCAAACATAAAGTGATGACAAGGAGAGGGAAACACTAATTATCCTTATTTGATCTGTATAAATTGTAGACATTGATTGAAATATCTCAGTATAACCCATAAATGTGTACAATTAAAATAATAATAAAGTTCCCTGTGCTCTTTTTTGTCAACCCCATTTCACCCTTAGTCCCTGACACCAGTGATCCACTTCCTGTCACTATAGATCTGCTTGAAAATGTGTAATTATGTGGGGCTTGGGCTTCTAAGATTCATCCCTGCTGTTGCATACAGCAGCATTCATTCTTTTTTGTTGCCGATTATTATTCCAATGTGTAGCTGTGCCAACATTTAATTATCCCTCTTATAATTGGTGGATATTTGGTTTTATAATACCAAATGAAGTTGCTATAAATGGTGATAAATATATAGAGAAATAGAAATAGTTCAAATAGTTGCATATGCATTCCTAAATATGTGTGAATAATATGAATATATATTAATATATATATACAGCTATTTGAAATGTTTATATTTCTAAATGTGTATAACAGGTATTTTTTATTTTGGTAACATATTAGATTTATGGTGAGCTTAACGTTTTTTTCAGATCATTTTATTCTCTGAAAATGACATTTATTAATCATCTGTTCTGTTCCAGAAATTGTTCATGCCACCAAATATACAACTGAGGAAACCAAGAAGACTGTACCCTCCTATGGTTTGTATTGGAGCCAAGGGAGGCAGATGAGAGTCATCAGTTATTCAGACCACCCTAAGACCCATGATGAAAATTAAAACTGTATGCATGCAATAGAGTGAGGGAGCTGGGGAGAGTGGTAATGTACATAGAGCAATCAGAGAGGATCTCGTTGATGAATATCATTTGAGGGGAGACCAACAGGGAAGAAAGAGAGGCTTGAGAATTTGAGAGAAACAGGGTGCCATGTTGCTATCATTTTGGTCACCAGCATCATTCTGAGACTTATTATTTTCATTTCCCATGCAATCAGTGTGCAGATTTTGGCTGTGTCTAACTATATGGCTACCTCTCTCTCATGAAATATTATTCATAGCTTGAGAGAAAATGATTTAAATATACAAAAGGAAAAGAGGGAAAGAAAGGAGAAAGGAAAGAACTCATAATTATATATGGCTTGTATTCTCAGAAATGAATGGAGAAATAATAGAAATGCATTTTTTGTGTTTGTGTTGTTTTGTGTGTGTGTGTGTGTGTTTGCTCTGCATCCTCTGCCCTATTTTTTTAGATTCAGTAACTTCTGAAGTTTGAATCCTTTTCAACTGGATAAAGAAGATTGTTTGACAATAAAAGAAAGAGGAAAATTGGAAACTACACCAAAGCCACCTTTGCTCCTGTGTAGTGTGCTATCATTTTTCATCAATAGAGCAATCATGTGTTGAAGTGAACTATGTTTTCACACTTTGTAATACTGAGATGTGTTAAGGAAGATGGATAGACAGCATCTAACTTATCTGAGTAGATGACAATCTCACACATTCTTGCCCTAAAGAAATATAACTTGTTTCTCTTAAACCTAGGTATGCTTAGTGACTATCCTAGAACCATATTTTAAGTTTGAGACAAAGGAAACTGATGGAATTATCCCTTGGTAACTGAAACATTTATAAATCCAGTGGTCCAAGTTTTGACAGTAGTTGAACATTTATTGATCTTAAAATGGCACAAAAACCTTCAAATGTTTGTTAGTAAACAAAAGTTGATAGAAAAATGCAAACTTAAAACTATATCTTAAAGAAATATACATTTTTTGCAACCTTATACTTTTCATTCAACATACTCTATTATCACATCGTTTTAGTTTTTTATTCTGGAGAAAACAGTTGGTTTTTAAACTTTTTACATATTTGTATGCCTTTTTTATTTTGTGTACTCTCCAGCCTCACTTTCTTTCCCTATCTTTACTTTCCATTCAATTATCTAATGAAGAGTTATTCCACTTACCATGTAGCTAGCTGTGAGGATATGACTGTATTAGAGCAGACAAGGTTCGTGCTCTCACAGACATTACAGATTATAAGATAAAATGCTCAAGTCAATAAGGATAATTATATATTGCATTGAATTACATGATGGGTTTGTTGTAGTGTACTGTGAGAGCATCTAAGTAGAACACTTAGCCATAGCTTAGAAAGGAAATGGGCAAGGAAGACTTCTTAGAAAGAGGGACATCCAAACTACAACATAAAGAATACATGAAAGTTAGCCAGAAGTAGCAGCAGAAAAAATTTCCAAATGCCAAGAGAGAAAAAAAATGGCAGAGTGCATTTGGACAAATGTAAACAGCAGAGGGTGGGGAGTGCTGTATGAGGCAGTAGCTGACAGGTGTGGTGGACAACAGGAGCCAGATCCTATACAAGAATCGGAACCAAGTTAGAAATTTTAGGCTGAATCCTAAGAGGGGAACCTCTGAAGTTGGCTTGGTAGAGTAAAGAAGCAGTGAGGTTGAAATTAATTAAATAAATCAGATAACTAAACAAAGTAATTGCATAATAGTTTGTTCAGGAGAGAGATAATGAAAGTCTAAACTGGAAAGGTATTTGTGGCATTCAACAGAAAGATAGAACTGATGTGTTAGGGTCCATTCATTGAATGGGCAAATAAAGTTGCAAGGATGCCCTTTTGATTTCCAATTTAAGCAAATACGTAATACAAGCTGATTTCTCATGAGATAAGAAACATAAGTTCATTTTTCTACATGTAGAATTTGAGAAGTATGTGAAATGTCTTGCCAACTTATGCTTAGATGTGTAGGTCAGATTGAGGAGCAACATGGACTAAAATATTTTGATTTGGGGCAGTAAATTAGTAATTGAAAGACAGGATAATCTCGAATAGCTAAAGAATTAGTGTATGTATATGTGCATGGAGGAAGATTGGGAAGAAAGAAAGAATGGGGGTGAGAAAAAGATAAAAAGGGAGAGGAAGTGAGAGAGGGAAGGAGGGATACAAGAAGGGAGGGAGAGAGACAGAAAGAGAGAGAGAGAGCAAGCCTGAAGAGAGGACAAATTCAGTAATTCAGTTCCCTGAAAAGATGGACTATAGAGTAAAGTATACACTAGCCTTGAATATAAAAGAGCACATTTTCAATTTTAATGAAGGAGAAGGAAAAGGGATAGTCGTGAAGATTTTTTTTCTTTTGGACAGGCAGAGTTAGTGAGAGAGAGAGAGAGAGAAAGGTCTTCCTTTTCCGTTGGTTCACCCCCCCCCCCCCCAAGTGGCCGCTACCACCAGTGCGCTGTGGCCGGCGTGCTACGCGGATCCAAAGCCAGGAGCCAGGTGTTTCCTCCCGGATTCCAATGCAGGTGCAGGGCCCAAGCACTTGGGCCATCCTCCACTGCCTTCCTGGGCCACAGCAGAGAGCTAGACTGGAAGAGGAGCAACCGGGACAGAATCCGGCGCCCCAACCAGGACTAGAACCCAGGGTGCCAGCGCCGCAGGAGGAGGATTAGCCAAGTGAGCCATGGCACCAGCCAGTCATAAAGATTTTTAAAGATGTTTATGGAGTAATAACAGAAAGCTGAAAGAGCCTCGATTTCTTTGTCATAGAAAATTGAGCATTTTGAAGAAAAGCTAAAGGTTTGAAGAGAACAAAGGAAATTAGAAAGGTTCACTGAAGGAGAAGGAGGATCAGACTTAAGAAAATAGAAAAGGATTCCAAAAAGCATTGAAGGATAAATTAAAGTTAGAGGACATTATTTTCTATTTATATAAATGTGCACCATTTATCCAATTTTTCTCCAGCATATACATATCTTTGGGTATGAGGACACAAAGGCAAGATAATTGTCAGGTGTCGGAAAAGAGAAAGGGAACTGAAAACATTGAAATATTTTTCAGTGGAATCTGAACAGAGTAAGAGCAAAAAAAAAGTAGAGAAGCAGAGTGAGCTGTGGAGAGAAAAGGAAACACAAGACTTATGGCTCAGTCAAGTCAAAGACAACGTGCATTGTGAAAAACTAAGAAGACTGCAGAAATGGGAGGCTGTGGACACGGGGTGCTTCCTGAGTTCAGATTACCAACAGCAAAGGAACAACCCTGAGTAATAAAAAGTCCATGTTGTGCCGATGCTGGAGAGCTGCTGGAAGCGTGTGGAGTAGTAGGTCAATGGAGACAAGCTATCCATGGACTGGGAATACGGGCATTGAAGAGAACAAACACAGACCTTTAAGAATGCAGTTTATGTAAATGGCATAGAATCATCAGAAATACAACATTTATTCCTTTTTTATTCTGTTTAGATTCTTACTTTGATGATTTTTCAAGAAATTCAGATTTTTTATTAGTTAAGCAATGGAAAAATAACATTTACGCTGCCTTGGCTCCAACAATCATTATCTCTCCTCCTCCTATTTTTCTCCTCATTATTTCTTATCTGGAAATAAGAATTATTGACAGGTATTCTTCTCATGCTGGACACTAATCATTTTCTATGGGACTGCTAGTTGTTACATTGTCACAGGTTGTGTTCTGGGATAGAACACTCTGGGATAGAGCTTAAAGTGCAAGGGTATTATTAAAGAAATCTTGGGATAAGCAACTGCAGCAGACAGAAGAAGCTGGCTTAGCCAGAGGGGGAACTCCAGATCTAAAGGAGATTGGGTGACGATCTTGGAGTGTTGAAGACATAATGAACTCAGTGTCCCTTGCTTGATTCTTCTCCTTATCAATCCTCTTACCTGAGCCATCCTAGGTGAGGTATGAACTTGAGCCCAGCCAATATTTTCCTCTACAGCAATCCTTAAAGGGGCTGGTGACCAATAGCCATGGCCAGCAGGTGATGCGGAATGCTGCTCCGAGAAGAGGGCTCAGCAGCACAGTATGGTCTCTATCATGTGTCCTCACACACACATTTTAATGAATAGGAATCGTCAAAACCAAGATTTCGGTTGCCTTGTACCTAACTGCTGGCAGCTTAGTTATTGATATTTTCTATCATAAGTACGTAAAAATTTTCATTGCCAAGATAGGAATATATTTTGTTAAATGTTACAAAAAAATCTGATGACACATTAAATTTAAAGATTTTTTTGTTCTTGCTTTACATAGACACGTTGAAATTGTTTTATTATTGATGAATTTTAGCAAACAGTTCATGGAGTAAGTGTAAAGATGCAGTAATACTTTAAGCATGGGAGACAAGTAAACCCAGTGCAATGTGGTAATGGTAAACTGAAAACAAGAGTTATAATTATGTTGCATGTATTAATGTTTTATCTTCCTCACATTTCCCAGTGTAAGTCCTTTAATCTCCCAATTAAGATATTCTAAGTGTTGGCCGGCGCCGTGGCTCACTAGGCTAATCCTCCACCTTGCGGCGCCGGCACACCGGGTTCTAGTCCCGGTCGGGGCGCCGGATTCTGTCCTGGTTGCCCCTCTTCCAGGCCAGCTCTCTGCTGTGGCCAGGGAGTGCAGTGGAGGATGGCCCAGGTGCTTGGGTCCTGCACCCCATGGGAGACCAGGATAAACCCCTGGCTCCTGCCATCGGATCAGCGCGGTGCGCCGGCCGCAGCGCGCCAACCGCGGCGGCCATTGGAGGGTGAACCAACGGCAAAAGGAAGACCTTTCTCTCTGTCTCTCTCTCTCTCACTGTCCACTCTGCTTGTCAAAAAAAAAAAAAAAAAGATATTCTAAGTGTCTAAGCAAAGAAGCAATTGTTTGAATAGTGAAAAATAATAAGAGTATACGTTGAAAAATCGTCATGTTGAAGATTCATTTTTGATGTACAATAATATTTCATCTGTAAACATGTAATCAGATAGTAGTGATTGAAAATAATATCGAGTATATTTTTATTTAGTAAAAATGCCAAAAAAGAGTATCAGCAGGACCTACTACAGAGTCAGTGGCACAGGCACACGTATGATCAGAACACTATGCATAGTGATATTCATGGAAACTACTAAACCAAAAACATTCTGCTACTTCTCTTTCATTTCGGGCCTGTGAGTGGTGAGGACAGGAGAGCACTAGTTTGAGAGACACGAGTAATGAGGGTGGGAGAAAATCACAGCAAGAAAAGCTTACCATAAAGTGAGTTAATGCACATAGAGCTAAAGCATTTCCTAATTTTTGCATGCAGTAGATGTTTTTAATTCACAATTATCTTTTTTTAAAATTTGACTTGATAATTACATCAGAATTATTAAGTTTAAATAAAACTGTGTCCTCTCTCTATCCCCCTCCTCCCCTCCCTCTCTCCTTCTTTTATTTTTATTTTTGGCTAGCCCAACAGAATCAAGGTTAAAAACTGCCAAGAAGATTCTAAGACAAACTGTTTTTATGTGAATTCCAGTTAACTTTTGCAGACTTGAAAGATTTGGGAGGTTTGGCTAAGAATCAACAAAGAATCAAACATCTTAAATGTTTATTCAGACTGAACTTTTGAACCATTTCATGTTGTTCTTTTACTACTACACATGAATGTTAGAAATCCAATCCTTATTATTCCACAATAAATATTCATGTTTAGTTTAAATTTTCAACTGATTTCTTCCCCTTAGTTAGGAGACCAATGTGATTATAAGAATATTAAGTAATAGTTTCAAAGTTACCAAGTTATTTCTTTAAACTATTTTGCTTAGTGAGAGTATTTCAATAACTCATGGAGTACTCTCCTTTCCTAAAGCAGTATGTATGTGTTGCAAACATTTGATGATGGTAGTGTTGGGCAGCAGTAATTATTTCAGTAATATTTCAGTATTTGTGACTCATTGAAAATACAAGGATCCCAGGACCATGCTGTGGCCCAGAAGGATAAGCCTTTGCCTGCAGTGCTGGCATCCCATTTGGGCACAGGTCGAAGCACTGGCTGCTCCACTTCAGATCCATCTCCCTACTAATGTGCCTGGGAAAGCAGCAGAAGATGGCCCAAGCACCTGGGCCCCTGCACGCAAGTGGGAGACCCATAAGAAGCTCCAGTCCCTTCCATTCGTCTTGGCCCAGCTCCTGCCATAAGATTGACACAGCAAATGGAAGATTCTCTATCCTTCTTTCTCTGTATCTTTTTTTTGAAAGAATTAACAATAATTTTATGCAACTTCTTCCAGAAAATATCTTTCTCTGTATCTTTACCTTTTCCATAAATAAATACATTTATTAAAAAAGAAAATACAGGGATCCTGATTTTTACATGCAAATTATTTTTAGAAATCATTTTAAAAGATTTTTATAAATTTTTATATTTTCCTTTTGGCACCCTCTTAGAGCAGTAATTTTCAACCTAAATAGATTAAATTCTAGTAGTGGCAAAGGAAGTGCTAGAATCTACTTTTAAATAAAATACAATTATATTGAAAAGAAGTATGCATGACCACATGCACTAACCATGATGCAATTTACACATAATGAAATTATATGTATTTCAAAATATTCTTAAGCAACATGACATGAGATTACATATAACGTTAGTCAGATATAATGCACATACAATTGGTATGTTTGGATTTGAGAAAAGCAGGGTAATATTCAACTGAACAGTATTGACTTTTTCTTAACTTTTAGCATTTTAAAATAGTTAATTATGCACAAAATAATTGTGAATTTAAGACTTTAAAGCATGGACTGATATAGGTTTATGATCATGGTGATTCATTTACACAGAGCATCATTGCCTAGATTGCTTTATTTTTCCAAACAGTGAATATTAGTAAAAATATTAATAAAATAAAGAACAAACTATCTCAACCTTTTTTTCACCAAAATAAACTTTCCTATGAACCTTTTGAAGCACCCTTCTGTGTGAAATACGTCCTCTCTGAGAGCTTTCTCCTGACCCACTTGCTTTACAGCCTGGAAATGACAGAGATGGACTCTTAACGATCGTCACTCAATCACTGATAGAAGTGAATTGAGGAGCTGCTGTCCAAAGTTTCATGAAGCTTGGGTTAGACAACCAGGATACTAGAGGTTTTCCTTAAGAATGAGCCTCAGTTGCCTTCAGTGGTAACCTGGCTAATGAAACCACATTTTTAAAATTTTGCTTTCTTCCCTGTTTTGTTCCACACTCTTTCACTGATCATCCCTATAGTTCACTGGTAGTCAAGTCATTTTAGCTTTTAGTGTGTAACTGGGGAACTCAGCTTGACAGTTGGGGAAGAATACAGTTCTGGAGTTGGATCATGTGCTGTCCCCAGACAACAGTGCCCTCCCGACTGAAAACCACTAGGATGGTACCGGTCCACAGCATTCTGTAGAGCGCAACCACTGTCCTGAGCCTGGAGAGAAAGCAGGTGGAGGATTAACATCGATGTTGTAATGGCTTTAGTCCTTGAAGAAATGTGAATGATGCTAATTATACAGGTTGTGGTGGTGTTTGCTGATTGTTAACATACAGCACAAGCCCTAAAGGAAGAAAGTAATTGATATGGATTAGCAAACCAACCAACTTAGAGTATGATGAAGGGTCCCTGGCAGCATTTTAGGAAACCTTTAACTCGTATAGCCAATGGAAATACGGCAGAAAATCAAAATCTTCACTGTAAGTTATACAGACCACAGAGGAAGCTTAATTTATAGCCACACCAGGGTTCTTGCATTAAAGTGGAGTACTGATGAGTGAATAAAACCCAAAAGCTGGGATATTTGCGTGGAGATTCTAGAGACTTCTGAATCCCTAGGGATTACTGAGTATTTTTAAGCAGGATGAGAAGATTGGGTCCTCCTTGCTGGAAGTGCTTAACTTCACACCTGCTAGGAGAACATGAAAAGGTCTCACCTGGAGTTAACGCCCTACAAAAGGATTCTTTGCCTCCTTTGATGTGTTTTCAGCTCTGCTCATTGCTTCCAGATGTAAATGTATGATCAAGTCTCATCACAGCTGAAGTGGAAAAGTACAGTTTCTGCTGTGGAAAGAAAATTATAAACCAAAGGGCCTACCCACAGGTACTGACTAGAATCTCTAAAATAAACTGGGGAATGCATCTTGATGATGCAGGACAATCGATGATGAAATAAACACTGATAGGAAATTGGGTGCTGACATAAGGACACTTACTCATCACATAGAATTTAATAATGCATTAAGAGATGGGCCAAATTTGCTTCAAGAAGTGTTTTCTGAGACTTGGAAGCCCCAGGAAAATGGGGCAGAAATGTCAGAAATGCTTAACCAGAGCGTTTCTAAGGTTGCAGACAGAAGGCTTAGAAGACAGAGATGTTAAAATAGGTTTATATTAAAATATCAGAAAAATTATCCACTGACCATTTATCAACAAGGCACAAGAATAATTTCCTTCCTAAATAACTAAAAATTAGGTTAATAGAATGACATCATCATCATCATCATCATTGAGAAAGTAGAGAGCAACTGTTCTCTGTACCCACTTCACTTTATAAAATGTCAAAATGGAAAATAAAATCGAGAATTAGTCTACTAATTGAAGTAAGGTTGATACAATTTATTGAGTTTGTGGCCATTACTTATGAATTATAATATCAGAAATGATCTTGATACAACAATTAAAATCTATATAAATGAACAGTTACTGATTGTAAATAATAAAACGGTATTATGAATGTTTAGATAAATCAAACTAAAAATTTAAATGGTGTAATTCTATAAACAACAAAAACATATAATGCTATGGAAAAGAATAAATTTATTTTTCTTACTTCATTGGCTAGGAACCCCATAAGAAAATACAGATTAGCAAAAGAGAAACATACACATTCATTTAACCTTTATGTGACACAAGAGCCTTTATAAGAAATGAAGCACCAAAAACTAGTTAAACCTCACTTGTTTTTGCATTAGATTTGATGAAGAATGGAGAGTCATGGAGAAATAAGATAAGGCAAAAAATAAAATATGATCTAATGCTAGTAACTGGGGAAATTTAACAAGAACTCTCTGTTCAGATTCTTTCTGGCATCTCTGTATCTTTGGATATAAGAATGCTTGCTTCCCCTGGGTATGAGAAGGATACCTCTCACATGATGGTCTGATGTGCTTCAAGGAAAGATCAGAAAATCCTTGCTAGATTTTATGATCTGCTTCAGGGTACAAAAGGATGCTCAGAGAGACCTTTTGCTTTAGCCACTTTCTCAAATTCCTTCAGCCTAAAATATTCAAAATGTCAGGATGCAATATTTAGGTGAATCAGATAATGACCTCCATCAAAGCTTCAGAGGCATATTTTCAGAAAAATTAAGAGCATAAATGTCAAGAAAATATGAATTATAACTAAAAAAGATCAGAATATTTTTGTCAAAATTTGTTACCTGAAGATAAGATAACTTTGACAAAATATAGATTATGAATGTTTATATACATGTAGATCATTACATAGTCAATTGATATCCTTTAAGAATTCTAGCTGAATAATAGATACAATAGTATTTCACATAATGTTTTATTTATGGAACTTGATTTTTTATCTAATAAGAATCTATTAATTATCGCTTTATATATTGTCTCTTTAATCAACCATATCTGTTTACGTTTATTGAATGATTACTGTGTGCCAGGCTTTTTGCTAAATTTTACATTGATTTATTTATCTATCCTCACATAACCTCAGTGATGTAGTCATCATTGTCATTGTCAAAAATTTAGAGGTAGAAATTGAGGCTAAGAATGATGAAGTAATTTGCCCAAGATCACAAGGTGGCCAAGATGGAAGTTGAATTTTATAATTTGACTACAGAACATTTAGCTATTATCATGATTATAAACGTACATTTGATGAGATAATGCTTATGCATATATTATGTTTTCAATTCACTAGAGTATAAAAATTATTCAAATAACTGCTTCATTTGTTTGTATGCTACATTTTTCAACCTGTGCTTCAAATAACATAAATTTGACTTCAAAGCTTAATAAACAAATCAAACCCCATCAGTATGTGCAGAGAGGCTCACCCACACCACCATCAAGCCTTCCATCTCCGGTAATCTCATAATCAAAACATTTTAGATTATTTCTGGTTTTGGTTTTTCACTCACCAATTCTATTAAAATAACCAAAATTTATTATCTATCACCTCCTTGGGTCAACAAACTCCCACCATTCCCGTGCTTCAGTCAATATTTATTAGGATGCAGGTTGGAAATGTTTCAGTATCCCATTCCACTTCTCTGCATGGAACCTCCATGGCCTTCCGAATGCATGCACACTTTTTAATCTTCCTTGAATGCCTGGTGATTGAACCTTGCAGTAGCTCCCACTGTGTCCCAGGACCGGCGGGCAAAGCACCATCATGCAGAGCACCAGTCTCTGTCATGGGCTTGCTCAAGTCGTTTTCTCCTCAAGGAATGCTTCCCTCTTCAATAAGTGCATTCGTCCTTGGTCCTTTCTTCAGACCCTGATTCAATCCGTCCCCCCAAAGATTTGAATACATCATGTCAAACTGTAGGCAGGTTTTACTTAATTTTACTTATGATAACATTGTATTTTAATTATTTCTTCAGTGACAAGATAAGAGATTCTTAAAAATGAAAGGAAACTACTAGATTCTTCAGTTCTACATCTTTCAAATGAAGAAACTGTGGCATTCAGTACTGAGGTCTATATTTCAAGACATCATTTTCTTATTGCTAGAAACATATATACATATTGAGTATTGATAATTGTTACCAAATAGTTATTCATCAATGCTTATACAACATAAACTTTATACTAGTGTATACCAGAATGATCTGCAAGGCTTATTAAATCACAGTATATAGGACACATCCCATGAATTTCTGATTCAGTAGTTTGAAGTTGGAGTCTGAATATTTGTCTTTTGAATTAGTCCACAGATGATGTTGTAGCTGCTCATCCAGGATAACTGGCTGAAGCTATAGATGGATAAATATAACAACCTATCATGAAAAACATAATACCATTGTCCTTGTTTTTTCTTTCCTTCTTTATTTTTAATATTTAATATACATTGCTATCATATCAGGAGAAAAATACATTTGCTTTGAGTTATTGTGATTTTAGTTTACATAATCTTTATAAATCACTAGCTTTTCCTTTTGCACACCATTGGCTTAATGGATTAATGTGTACTATTTTGATAATTCTGATAATTGAGGTGTTTTCCTTATATTATCAATTAAACTGTTAGCTTATTCAATACTAATAAAATATATCATTATTTAAATGTAAGAAAAACAAAAGAATTCCAAGATAAATGTAATTTACTAGAATCACTTAGCAATAGTACTTTATTCCTCACTACTGAGGGAAGCCTATCAATAATATGGAATGTCACCTCAGGACTTTCTCCAAGGTAGAAAAGTCAATCACAACATAGGCTAAATTAGTGGGTTCTTAAAAAAATGACCTTAGATCACATTAAGGGAATGATGTCCTTGAAATTTTCATGGTTAATGTGCCAACTTCATAACATTCTTTGGCACACATGCTTGTTCAAATAAGTTAAAAAATAATGGTGAAGTTCTTGTGCATCTCAAACACACACACATACACACACACAGAACAGATATACTTCAAACAGAAAAGCTACTTGTCAGGAGACTAATGCAGGCATTCTATCACTATTCCTAGAAAACTATCTGCCATCTGTTATTTTTGGATATTTTCTGCATATGTTTGTTTGAGACCTGCCATTGTAAATAAGCTGCCTATCTCAGTAGCACCTTGGAAAATCAGAGATGATTTGATTTCCTCCTTTCTAATTGTATCTTTTGATTTCTTTTTCTTGCCTAATGGCTCTGACAAGAACTTCCAGGACTATAATAAATAGCAATGGTGAGAATGGGCATCCTTCTCTGGTTCTGGATCTTAGGGAGAATGCTTCCAGATTTTCCCCATTCAATAGGATGCTGGCCATAGATTTGTCATAAATTGCCCTGTTATGTTGAGAAATATTCCTTCTATACTCAATTTGCTTAAGTTTTTCATCATTAATGGATGTTGTATTTTATGAAATATTTTCTCTGCATCTGTTGAGATAACCACAGAGCTTTTGTTATTCAGTTCGTTGATGTGATTTGTCACATTTATTGATTTGATTTGTGAATGTTGAACCATCCCCGCATAACAGATAAATCCCATTTGGTCCACTTGAAAGATCTTTCTGATGTGTTGTTGGATTTGATTAGCTAATATTTTGTTGATGATTTTTGCATCTATCATCATCAAGGATATTGGTCTATAGCCCTCTCCATTGTATCTTTTTCTAGGTTAAAAATTAAGGTGATGCAGGATTCATAGAAGGAGTTTGGGAATATTCCTTCCCTTCCAATTGTTTTGAATAGCTGGAGAAGAATTGGAATTAATTCTTTTTTAAATATCTGGTAAATTCAGCAGTGAAGCCATCTGATCCTGAGGCTTTTTTGTTGGGAAGGTCTTTATTACTGATTCTATTTCTGTCTTGTTTATTGGTCTGTTCAGGCTTTTATGTCTTCATGACTCAATTTAGGTAGGTTTTATGTGTCTAAGACTATCTATTTCTTCTGGGTTTCCCAATTTGTTGGCATACAACTCTTTGTAGTAATTTCTGATTATTATTTTTATTTCTGTGGTGTCTGTTATTACATTTCCTTTTTCATCTCTAATTTTATTTATTCAGGTTTTCTCTCCTTTATTTGGTTAGTTGGACCTATGTTGTACCAATTTTGTTTATTTTTTCAAAAACCAGCTCTTCATTTCACTGATCTTTTGTATTATTTTTCCTGTTTCAATTTTGTTTATTTCTTCTCTAAATTATTTCTTTTCTCCTACTAATCTGGAGTTTGGTTTGTTGTTGTTTTTACATGCTTGAGATACATTGATAGCTCATTTATTTGGTACCTTTCCAATTGCTTCATGGAGGCACTGATCGCTAAAAACCTACATCTTAACACTGATTTTGCCGTATTCCATAAGATTTGATATGATGCATTGTCATCTTCAATTGCTTCCAAAAGCTTTTTTTTTATTTCTCTTATGACCCACTGTTCATGCAGGAGCATGTTCAGTCTTCATGTGTTTGCATATGATCTAAAGGTTACTGCGTTATTTATTTCCAGCTTCATTTCACTGTGGTCAGAGAAGATGTATGGTATGATTTCAATTTTTCTGAAATTGCTGAGACTTGCTTTCTGGACTAGCATGTGATCTACCATAGAGGAAGTTCCATACACTGATGAGAAGAATGTGTATTCTGCAACTGTGGGGTGAAAAATTCTGTAGATATCACTTAGGTCCATTTGGTCCATAGTGTCAATTAGCTCTTTTGTTTCTTTACTAATTTTCCATCTAATTGATTTGTTCATTGAAGAAAGTGGAGTGTTGAGGTCCCCTATTACTATTTTATTGGAGTCTATGTCTTGCTTTGGATACATTAACATTTGTTTTAAATAGCCAGGTGACCTATAATTGGGTGCATATACATTTAATATAGTCATATCTTCATATCTTCCCTTAATCAATTCATAGTGCCCTTCTTTATCTATTTTACCAGTTTTTATTTTTTAACTTTTATTTTATAAGTATAAATTTCCAAAGTACAGCTTATGGATTACAGTGGCTTCCCCTCCCCCCCGCCATAACTTCTCTCCCACCCGCAACCCTCCTTTTTCTAGCTCCCACTCCCCTTCTGTTCACATCAAGATTCATTTTAATTCTCTTTATATAAAGAAGATCAGTTTAGCATATATTAAGTAAAGATTTCAACAGTTTGCACCCACACAGAAACACAAAGTGAAAAATACTGTTTCAGTACTAGTTATAGCATTAAATCACAATGTACAGCACATTAAGGACAGAGATCCTACATGAGGAGTAAGTGCACAGTGACTCCTGTTGTTGACTTAACAAATTGACAGTCTTGTTTATGGCATCAGTAATCACCCTATGCTCTTATCACAAGTTGCCAAGGCTATGGAAGCCTTTTGAGTTCACCAACTCTGATCACATTTAGACAAGGTCATAGTCAAAGTGGAAGTTCTCTCCTCCCTTCAGAGAAAGGTACCTCCTTCTTTGATGACCTGTTCTTTCCACTGGGATCTCACTCACAGATATCTTTCATTTGGGTCATTTTTTTTTTTTTTTGATAGAGTGCCTTGGTTTTCCATGCCTGAAATATTCTCATGGGCTTTTCAGCTGGATTGAATGCCTTAAGGGCTGACTCTGAGGCCAGAGTGCTGTTTAGGACATCTGCCATTCTATGAGTCTGATGTGTCTCCCGCTTCCCATGTTGGATCGTTCTTTCCCTTTTTTTATTCTATCGGTTAGTATTTTCAGACACTACTTGTTTATGTGATCCCTTTGACTCTTAGTCCTATCATTATGATCAATTGTGAACAGAAATTGATCACTTGGACTAGTGAGATGGCATTGGTACATGCCACCTTGATGGGATTGAATTGGAATCCCCTGGTATGTTTCTAACTCTACCGTTTGGGGCAAGTCAGCTTGAGCATGTCCCAAATTGCACATCTCTTCCCTCTCTTATTCCCACTCTTATATTTAACAGGGATCACTTTTCAGTTAAGTTTCAACACTTAATAATATCTGTGTATTGATTTTTTTGTTTGTTTGTTCTACTTAACATTTTTTATTTTAAAGACTAGTTTGTTTGATATTAGGATGGCAACACCTGTCCATATTTTGCTTTCACTAGCATGGAATATTCTTTTTCCATGCTTTCACTTTCAGTCTGTGAATATCTTTATTAGTGAGATGTGTTTCTTGAACACAGAAATAAATGGGTTTCGGTTTTTAATCCATTCAGCCAGTCTGTATCTTTTAACTGGAGAGTTAAAGAGTTGAGGCCATTTACATTCAAGGTGACTATAGATAATGACTTGGCCCAGCCATTTTCCCATAAATATTCCTATTGTTTACTTTGGATTCCTTTTGTACTTTTACTGGGGGATTTTTCTGCCTTCACATTCTTACATTCTTACATTCTTTCATAATGATGGCTGTCTTTCTGTGTTTCTGTGTGTAATGAATTCTTTTTTTTTTTTTTTTTGACAGGCAGAGTGGACAGTGAGAGAGAGAGAGACAGAGAAAGGTCTTCCTTTTGCCGTTGGTTCAACCCCCAATGGCTGCTGCGGCCGGCGCACTGTGCTGATCCAAAGCCAGGAGCCAGGTGCTTCGCCTGGTCTTGCATGGGGTGCAGGGCCCAAGGACTTGGGCCATCCTCCACTGTACTCCTGGGCCACAGCAGAGAGCTGGCCTGGAAGAGGGGCAACCGGGACAGAATCCAGCGCCCCGAATGGGACTAGAACTTGGTGTGCCGGCGCCGCAGGTGGAGGATTAGCTTATTGAGCCACAGCGCCAGCCTGTAATGCATTCTTAAACATCTTTTGTACGGCTGGATGAGTGGCAACAAATCCTTTCAATTTCTGTTTGATATGGAATGTCATTATTTCACCTTCATTCATAAATGAGAGTTTTTCAGGGACAGTATTATAAGTTGAGAAATATTTTCTTCTAAGACTTGGACTATATCTCAACATTCCCTTCTAGTCTATTGGGTTTCTGATGAGAAGTCAGCTATGAGTTTGATTGGAGATCCTCTGAAAGTAATATGGTGTTTCTCTCATCCCATTCTAGAATCTTTTCTTTATGCTTTACTGTGGAAAGCTTGTAGATGACAGGCTTCTAAATATCGAGAATCCAAAAAACTCCACTGATAGACTGTTGGAACTCATAAAATACTTTGGTAAAGTGGCAATTTATAAAATCAACACAGAGAAATCAATAACTTTTGCATATACAATGTCATGGCTGAGAAAGAACTTTCAAGATCAGTCCTATTCACAATAGCTCTACAAAGTATTAAATACCTTGGAATAAATTTAACTAAGAATGTCAAAGATCTCTATGAGGAAAATTATAAAACTCTAAAGAAAGAAATGGAAGAAGACATTAAAAAATGGAATGTAGTAACAGTTCCCCTCCTACCCTCTCTCCTGCCCATGCTCTATCCCTTCCTCCTTCTCCCTCTCACATTCCCACTCTTAATTGTTACAAAGCTGCTCCACTACTGTTGCTGTGGAGTAGTAGGCAAATCAGCCAACTGCAGTGTTAGTATCCCATATGATCCTGGTTTGAGTCTCAGCTGCTACATTTCTGATTCAGCTCTCTGCTATAGCCTGAGAAAACAGAAAAATATGGCTGAGGTCCTTGGGCCCCTGCATCCACATGGCATACCTCGAAAAATCTCATGGCTCTGGCTTCAGATCAACCCAGCTCCTACAATTGCAACCATTTGGTGTATATATACATTTGGGAGTACTACTAAGCTGTAAAAAAAAAAAAATTAAAAAAATGAAATCCTGTCTTTTGCAGCAAGATTGATGCAACTGGAAATTATTATACTTAATGAAATAAGCTAGTCCAAAAAAGATAGATATCATAAATTTTCCCTGAAAGCAAGGTAACTAATAGAGTACCTGAAATGTAAGGTATTTGAGTGTAATACAAATTTTGATATTTGATGATTGTTTACCTCCCTTGTCTCTTCCATTGAAGCAGAGTATCTTTTTTCATACTATTTGTTGAATTCTTTTACTAAGTGTAGGGTTAACTATACGATTGTCAGGTAAAGTGTATATATTTTTATAAAAATTAAGAGTGGGAATCTGAGAGGGAGAGGAGGAAGGGATAGAGCATGGGCAGGAGAGAGGGTAGGAGGGGAACTGTTAGTATGTTCCTATATTTGTACATATGCAACTTCTATAACTTACATAAAATTTTAAAAAATCAGAGAATGTATTTAAATGAACACTAGAGATCTGAGACAAATTTATATAACACATACTCAATGCTGAATAGGAGGGAAAACTCAAAATATAAGTATATGTAATACACAACTCAGTTTCTTTATGAAGCATATGCAGAACTTCTTAACAAACAAGTGCTGAATGTCAGCTCCCCAAATATGAACAAAACAACTTATTAAAAAGATAAATTCTGCTGATGGCTTATTGCCATAAACAAGATTTCCTGAGCATAATCTTAGTAGCATCTCATGGAGTAAAATACCAGATCTAAATAGTAAGATTTTGAAGTTTCTTTCATCAAAGACCTTCCAATGTGAGACCTTGATTAAGTAGGGAAAGATTCAAGATATAGTATCAGCAGACACAGCAAGGTAAGGTTAATAAGACAGGGAGTCCAATTCATGTAGCATAAATTGCTGTTTGACTTTTTTTTTTTTTATTGAAGAGTGAGTGATTATTTTTGAAAATTCCTAGAATAAACTGCAAAGTAATTCACTGTTTTAATCTCCCTGGGCAAGAGTTTTCTGAAATTGATGAGGAAGGTGGGATATTTAGTTCATATTAATCTAAAGAGTAAGTTGTGTAGTTGGTTTTGATTCTCAAAATTAAGTGATACCTTCGGACCGGCGTTGCGGAGTAGCAGATAAAGCCACTGCCTTCAGTGCCTGCATCCCATACAGGCACCAATTTGAGTCCTGGCTGCTCTACTTTCAATCCACCTCTCTGCTATGGCTTGGCAAAGCAGTATAAGATGGCCCAAGTCTTTGGGCCCCTGCACCCTCATAGGAGACCAAGAGGAGGCTCCAGGCTCCTGGCTTTGGATCGGTGCAGCTCTGGCCATTGGGGCCAACTGGGGAGTGAACCGGTAGATGGAAGACCTCTCTCTCTCTCCTTCTCTCTCTGTCTAACTCTGACTTTCAAATAAATAAATAAAAAAACTTTTAAAAAAATTAAATGGTGTCCAATCCTTGCAGACTATCATCTCCGACCTGAGAGACACTTCAGTTTTAACTTCATTAAGCCATTCTAGCACACTATTAATTTATTTGTTTTTGGTGAAGTGTGAATTATAAACAGTTAGTTCCATAGCCGTGGGTCCATTTCTACAGTTTTGTGTGTGTGTGTGTGTGTGTGTGGTGATATGGGTCACTTGCTTAAATACTATATTGTGTGGGATTCCAAGTCTGTGGATGAGTCATTCTGTAATCCACAAATAGTGTTGCTAGCTAGAACCCTATAGATAAGAAAGGAAACACATATATTCTGGTCAGGACAATTCACTTGTTCTCACAACTGGAAGGGAGGCAATGTAATTGAGTTATATCCAAATGACTAAGTTGGTCTCCTCAAGGAATAGTGCCATGTTTAGGGAACTTAGGGACAGAGGGAGCTAGATCAGTGGAATTCATTGCTGTTAAACTCATTTGTAGCATCAAGGTCTACCAATGTCATCAGTCTGTTCATGCACCCATTAAATCAGTTCATAACTGACCAAGAATAAAGATAGCTAATGTCAATGTTCAATACATTTTATTGGGCTGTTCAGTTCTCTTTTGCAATGAATATGTACATGAATATGTACATGTTAACGTGTGATACAGAAATATTTACATGCTATGTCCACAACCAAACATCTATCCATATACTTATACGTCAGAATTCTTTGACTCCAATTTTTCATTACTTTTTCTTACAAACTTCTTACAAAACAACCAGGCTATTGAAAACTTCCCATAAATCTGTGTATATTCTCACTTCAGGTCATTTCTGAATTTCTAAACTAAGAAGTAACCAAATATACTCCAATTTTTTCCACTGTGATCCAAGATTACCCATAAATATGAAATACTGCAACCCATATCCACTTTTGGCTTGCATTCATATATCCTGGCAACTTATATATAAACCAAATTTGGTCTTTTTCTTTCTTCTTCACCTGGTTGTACAGAGCCCCTCAATGGCCACACATCTAACAAGGGGAAGGTCTCTGTGTGACTATGGTGCATGAGAAGGGACTCTGGACAACCCACTCATGCAGCTAATTTGTGATTTAGAGTCCTACCCCAACCAAACCTTGGTTATACCTTCTTACAATAAACTATCACCTTCACAATTCAAAGAGAACTACAAAAACTGTGATTTCTTTTAGTAGTAGGTGACACCACACAATTCTCAAATTTTTGGCATTGTAAGTTGTTAGAGATTATCTATGGAATTGCATGCATTGAATTTTTTATATTTTAAGAAAAACAATTGGCAAGAAATGGAGTTTGCCTGGGGCCAGCGCTGTGGTGCAGCGGGTTAACTCCCTGGCCTGAAGTACTGGCATCCCATATAGGCACCGGTTCAAGTTCTGGCTGCTCCACTTCTGATCCAGCTCTCTGCTATGGCCTGGGAAAGCAGTAGAAGATGGCCCAAGTCTTTGGGCCCCTGCACCCGTGAGGGAGACCAAGAGGAAGCTCCTGGCTCCTGGCTTCAGATTGGCACAGCTTCAGCCACTGAGGCCAGTTGGGGAGTGAACCATTGGATGGAAGACCTCTCTCTCTCTCTCTCTCTCCTTCTCCTCTGTGTAACTCTGACTTTCAAATAAATAAATAAATATAAAAAAATCTTAAAATAAAAAAAGAAATGGAGTTCGCCTTGTGCTTACATTCAAGATTGACAATTCCAGAAATTCTGAAAGTTTTTTTCTAATAATAGGCATATTTGCTGCCTAACTATCACAGCTGCTATTATGAGGTACAGTCCTAAAAATAATCAAGGGAACTTATCTACTATACTCATCAATATTTTGTTACTTTAATTAAAATATGTGATAGAAGCCACTTAGAAATGAAGAAGGATTATTTTTGCTTATAGTTTGGAGGTTCACACTGCAAATTTGGGTAGTCCCATTAGTCTAGTGGGAGAAGGCAAAGGATCTCATGCAGAAGGAGGATCACATGCTGAACCTGAAAGCAGAGAGAAATTGGATGGACCTGATACAGCCTCAAGTCTCAGATCTAATGAGAACTACTTTCTGAGGGATACCCTCATTGATCCAAGTACCTACTACTAGGCCAACCTCCTAAACCACAAACTGGATCAAACCTCCACCCTTAAGCCATCAGTCATTAACATTAATCTATTTTCCATTAACGTTAGAATTTGGGGTTAAACATCTGAATGAGTTGGGGAGCCAAATATTGTTTAATAAATAATATCTGTATTTATAAAATTTTCTGGGGACTGGTGCTGTGGCATAGTGGGCTAAGCTTCCACCTGTGGTGATGGCAACCCATATGGGCACTGGGTCTAGTCCAGGCTGCTCCTCTTCCAATCCAGCTCTCTGCTTATGGCCTGGAAAAGCAGTTAAAAATGGCCCAAGTGCTTGGGCCCCTTCACTCGCCTGGGACACCTGGAAGAAGCTCCTGGCTCCTGGTTTTGGATTGGCCAAGCTCCAGCCTTTGTGGACATTTAGGGAATGAAGTAGCAGATGGAAGACCTTCGCTCTGTCTCTCCCTCTCTCTGTAACTCTGCCTCTCAAATAAATAAACAAAATCTTTTTAAAAAATTTCTATTATTAGAACTTATTCCTCAGAGATGTGGTATGTTTGTGTTGTGTGTGTGTGTGTGTGTGTGACAGAGAGAAAGAAAGGGAGAGAGAGAGATTTAGGTAAAAATGATGCATATTTTATTAAGACAATCATTCTGTGGGAAGCAGAATCTAAATGGGAAATCTCATTCAGAAAAAAAACACATGCCTTTGTTTTTTCCTGTGCTTCTCTCCATCCCCATTAGTGTATTTCACCTCAAATGTATTATCTAAATGCTCAAGTGTAGCAAAAGCTCCTAACATCACCTTCTTTCACATCCCATTGGCCATCTAAATAGTATATGTGGCCTAGAAATAAGTCACTGCATAGGAAATGAGCCTGATTCTCCTGAACACAGCTATGTCTGGCCTTAACCTTGCATATTCATCTCCTATTGCAGCTGCAACAAATAACCACAATTTAAGTGGTTAAAAAATCTCTGAAATTTAAGCTCTTTTTGCAGAAGTCAGAAGTCTCAGACAGGTTTCATTTTTCATTATGGCAGCAGCAAGAGCTGTTTCCTTTTTGAGACTCAAGAGAATAATCTACTTTTTCACCTGTTCTAGGCTGCCAGCATTTCTTGGCTCAGGACCTCCTCCTCTATCTTCAGTGTCAGTAGCATGGTACCTTCAAATCGTTCTTCTTTTTTTCCACTGTTTCCGTCATCACTCTGCTTTCCATTTTCCCATAGTCAAAACTTTGCCTCCCTTTTCAAAGAACATTTGTGACTATATTTAGACCATGCCCAGATAATCCAAGATAACTCCTATTTCAAAATCCTTAATTTAGGCACATTTCAAAGTTCTTTCTATCTATCTATCTATCTATCTATCTATCTATCTATCTATCTATATAACTTTTCCATAAAGTAACATTGATAGGTTCCAGAAATTTAAACACGTTTGCATTTGGGAGACACCATTCAATCTACCACAATTAGTGATTAGTAAAATTGTTCAATGGAATCCTTTACAGATCTCTATTCTTATTTTTTGCCCTTAATATTTGACTCATCCATGGAAGATACGCCCCCTACATACACACATATATGAATTTATATGGTATATCTTTCTTGACAGCAAAGAGGAAAGAACATACACAAAATTATTTATATTAATGACAATTTTGACATTTTTAGTTACTTTTATAATTTTTTTATTCAAAAGCATGATATAAACAATGGTAATATAATGACTGGTAGAGAGTCACTTTCCTCAATATATGACATAGAAATTATTAACCAAAGATAAAATTCGCAATCTTTTTTCTTTAATTTTAGTAATCAAGTTTTCTGTCTGCCTTTCAATCTTATTTATTCTTCTTAATGTGCTAATATTATTTTAAAGTACTGTATATTGTACAGAGAGCAAAGTCTATACAACTGTAAAATACAGATAATACTGAAACTGAAACAGCAT
Source organism: Lepus europaeus (assembly GCF_033115175.1). NCBI lineage: Eukaryota > Metazoa > Chordata > Mammalia > Lagomorpha > Leporidae > Lepus > Lepus europaeus. The sequence continues at coordinate 131,298,369 of NC_084827.1, forward strand.
CAAATTTATACTCAAAGTATTAGTGAAGTATTTTTTTATGAAAAGATGCCATTTAAAATTTCGTTAAATTATATATCAATAAACATTCTTAGAAACAGTTCTCTACTAAGGACCATATTCACAGCCTAGTTGTTATGAACTTTGGCTATCTATCTAAGTATTCTGAATATACAAAATTATATGATTTCTAGGGAGTTAATACATGATCCACTGGGGCTGGCGCCGTGGCTCACGTGGTTAATCTTCTGCCTGCGGCGCCTGAATCCCATATGGGCGTCGGGTTCTAATCGCGGTTGCTCTGCTTCTAGTCCAGCTCTCTGCTGTGGCCCAGGAGGGCAATGGAGGATGGCCCAAGTGCTTGGGTTCCTGTACCCGCATGGGAAACCAGGAGGAAGCATCTGGCTCCTGGCTTCGGATTGGCACAGCTCACAGGCTGTAGCAGCCATTTTGGGGGGTGAACCAACAGAAGGAAGACCTTTCTGTCTCTCTCTCTCACTGTCTAACTCCATCTGTCAGATAAATAATAAAAAAAAAAATACATGATCCTTTATCATAAAGTAAGCACTAAAAGAGAGTACAAATTTTTTAATTGGATATTGTGTCATGTTGAATGGTTAGTGAATGAATGAATATCAGTGTAAAGGAATTTATTTCTCATATTCTTATTAACAAAAGGAAAAGCAATGTATATGTATGCATGTTTTAATTTAATTAGGAATAACATTCATGTTTTAAACTTTGTATAATGATAGAATGTGTCATTTTATATCATATAGCTTAATATTATTCTATAATATACCATGGTAAAGATTGTTGGCTGTTAAACAGATGCAGTTTGTTTTTTAATTTGTGAACAAGATTGAACTACTTTCCAACTTTACTTTTGGCTAGATGTAGTCATATAACTGAATTTTGCCAATTGATTTTGAGCAGATGCATACAATGCCCAGGTCTTCTATATGAGATTTTTACACTCTTCCATCCTGAGTTGATGTGATAGAGGTGTAAAATGACCTTGGAAGACATTTCTGAGATGACACAGTAATAATATGTAAGTAACATCTTAGTAATAATATCTAACCTTAATAATATCGAGTAATGTTCTAGAGAAGATCTATTCACTTATGAAAACATTAGTTTAAGACTTCATAAGTTTATGTGTCACTAAATTACACTAGATTCTAAAATTTACAATTGTTTTCTTCAAAACATATTTCACAATTAAATAAGCATATCTTCTACCTAAAAAATTAAAATGTGTCAACTTGCTATAAATTATACTTCTGTCTTGAAATAAAGATAGGAAAGTACTTCCCTTGTTTTTATAAAAATTGCTTAGTTTAACAGACAGTAATAACTTTCTAAGATCAAAAACATCTAAGGTAAATTTAGACAAGGAAGAGGAGTTATTAAGGGAGAAAAATGAAGGGAAGCTAAATAGTGAAGACAAAAGAACTATTATAAGCTGCCAAATGCTTGTAAGACTTTATTAAAACAACAAATCCACCTCGTAACTCTCTGAAAAACGTCTGCATATAAGGTCCTAGTAGTGATAACCTGAGGTTATTTTGTAAATCCACCACTCTTAACGCTTTTCCAATTATCAAGTTTATATATACAGAGTGCACCTGGCAGAGCAACAGTTTCCCAATGTGTAAGCAGACATGGACAATGTTAGCTGCCTGAATCTTTACCAAGTTTATGATCAATGAGATTAGGGATTCTTGGCTTAATGGTAAGTGTGTGTGAAATGTTAGGATGCACTTTATAAAGGCATTTGTGGGAAAAACAACAAAAGAATTCCATTGTTCATCTCACATTGCAAAGAATTTTCAAAGATCATAGCTCTGAGTCTGTGGAGGCTGATAAAAGTATGACACACAGTGAATAACCATGCAATCCCAGAAAAGGCACACATAGTCTTCAAAATCCTTCAGTTTGAATGAAGATTTTATAAACATTTGACTTAGGACAGCTCCAATTATGTGACTATTTCTAAGAAGGATAGGTATCATATAAAATTACTTTCAATCACTCAAGCAGAAAAATATCTTGATTTCAAGTGCTGTCATTTATCATTTAACAGAAGCTAAAGCATATGAAAATAAATAAATAAGCAGAAAGGGAAATAAGGCTATCATTGTATATGTCTAAAGAAAGAAGTTTATGCATCTTCCATAGGATTTTCTGAAGATTTTAGGAAGTACAGATTTAGTCTTTTGAAAGCTGCCATTGAGCATTTCACCAGGGATATGCTGATCCCATTGTCTGGCAGATAGAATGCTAATGCCTTGGCAACTGGGAAGGAAGAATCTTCACCACATGCCTTGTTACTTCATTGTGATGTTGAAACATCCTCTGGAGAATAAGTATCATTACACTCCTAATGTTGTACTATAACTCAGACTCTCAGGCTGTTATTTAGCTGAGACAGTGAGTTATAAGCCAAACTGCTGTGAATGTTTTAGCATCTGCAGAATTCCAAAAATCTAATAGATTAAGTAAATACGCTATATACATAAAGATAGGTTCCATTTCTTTATTGATGATTGACTCTTAGCTACAAACTAGTGTTTTTACTTGTTTCTGATCAATACTAAATCAGTCACCTTACTATATCTACATGACTTGTATATTTACCAAAATGGTGAGTCCAAAACATGTCTTTTTAAAGTATTCATTGGCTAAAAAAATAAATACTCAATGAGCTGCTGTCTGCATCATCCAGCAACTCTAATCAGTTGCCATGTGTAAAGGTGCCGGCTCATACAATATCAGTACATCCTGATTGCTGAACAATTGTTAAAATCTATTATGAATACCGGAAATAGCCAAATGAAGAGGGCATGGTTGGGACAGCTGATGATTTGACAACATATTTAGGGCAAATTCCAAACTAATTACAAGGTTCATGCAGAAGGAAAAGCAGGAAAGGGCAAGGAAGCTTCTAGATTAGTGAAGATAGCATGTGAGGTGCCAGAATCCACAGGTACCGACTTGTGACAACATAGTGTGAAATTTTCAGGAACTTTGTAAATGAGTTATTAAGTTCAAACTTTTATTTACCATTTATTTAGAGAGAGAGGAAGAATCTTCCATTCGCTCATTCATGCCGCAAATGTCCTCAAAAGCCTGGGCTCCAGGTCAAAGCCAGGAGCCAGGAGTTTCATGTGGGTCTCCCACATAGGTGGCAGGGGCCCAAGCACTTGAGACATCTTCCACTTCTTCCCCCAGACCAGTAGCAGGGAGTTGGATGGGAGATGGAGCAGCTAGGATATGAACTGGTTCCCATATGGGATGAAGGCCTCTCAGGTAACAGCTTTGCTTACTATGCCACAACACTGGCCCCTAAATACAGCTGTTATTTAAAAATGAAATCCAGTCATTTGCAACAAAATGGAGGAATCTGGAAAACATTATGCTGAGTGAAATAAGCCAGTCCCAAAGGGACAAATATCATATGTTCTCCCTGATCCGTGACAACTAACCGAGCACCAAAAAGGAAACCTGTTGAAGTGAAATGGACACTATGAGAAACGGTGACTTGATCAGCCCTTGCCCTGACTGTTGATGAACAACATAATACTTTATCCCTCCTAGTATTTTTTTTGTTTGTTCACTTAATACTATTGGTTGAATTCTGTAATTAATACACAGTTATTCTTAAGTGTTGAAAATTAACTGAAAAGTGATCCCTGTTAAATATGAGAGTGGGAATAAGAGAGGGAAGAGATGTACAATTTGGGACATGCTCAAGCTGACTTGCCCCAAATGGTAGAGTTAGAAACATACCAGGGGATTCCAATTCAATCCCATCAAGGTGGCATGTACCAATGCCATCTCACTAGTCCAAGTGATCAATTTCTGTTCACAATTGATCATAATGATAGGACTAAGAGTCAAAGGGATCACATAAACAAGTAGTGTCTGAAAATACTAACCGATAGAATAAAAAAGGGAAAGAACGATCCAACATGGGAAGCGGATACACAGCAGACTCATAGAATGGCAGATGTCCTAAACAGCACCCTGGCCTCAGAGTCAGCCCTTAAGGCATTCAATCCAGCTGAAAAGCCCATGAGAATATTTCAGGCATGGAAAGCCAAGGCACTCTATCAAAAAAAAAAAAATGACCCAAATGAAAGATCTCTGTGAGTGAGATCCCAGTGGAAAGAACAGGTCATCAAAGAAGAAAATACCTTTCTCTGAAGGGAGGAGAGAACTTCCACTTTGACTATGACCTTGTCTAAATATGATCAGAGTCGGCGAACTCAAAAGACTTCCATAGCCTTGGCAATTTGTGATAAGAGCCTAGGGTGATTACTGATGCCATAAACAAGAGTGTCAATTTGTTAAGTCAACAACAGGAGTCACTGTGCACTTACTCCTCATGTAGGATCTCTGTCCTTAATATGCTGTACATTGTGATTTAATGCTATAACTAGTACTGAAACAGTATTTTTCACTTTGTGTTTCTGTGTGGGTGCAAACTGTTGAAATCTTTACTTAATATATGCTAAACTGATCTTCTTTATATAAAGAGAATTGAAAATGAATCTTGATGTGAATGAAAGGGGAGAGGGAGCGGGAAAGGGGAGGGTTACGGGTGGGAGGGAAGTTATTGTGGGGGGGAAAGCCATTGTAATCCAGAAGCTGTACTTAGGAAATTTATATGCATTAAATAAAAGTTAAAAAATAAATAAATAAATTACATAAATTCACAGTGAAAATTGTAATGCATACTCAAGAATAATCATTCCCTAGTTATTTTATTATATAAACTAATATTTATACTCTTAGACTTATTATGATCATTATATAACTATGCAATGATTTTTTTTTTTGACAGGCAGAGTGGATAGCGAGAGAGAGAGACAGAGAGAAGGGTCTTCCTTTTTGCCGTTGGTTCACCCTCCAATGGCCGCTGCAGCCGGCGCATCATGCTGATCCGAAGCCAGGAGCCAGGTGCTTCTCCTGGTCTCCCATGCGGGTGCAGGGCCCAAGCACTTGGGCCATTCTCCACTGCCTTCCCGGGCCATAGCAGAGAGCTGGCCTGGAAGAGGGGCAACCGGGATAGAATCCAGCACCCCAACCGGGACTAGAACCCGGTGTGCCGGCGCCACAAGGCAGAGGATTAGCCTGTTAAGCCACGGCGCCGGCCAATATGCAATGATTTTTAACTATGTAATCATTTCTTCGCAACACAGAGTTCAATTATGACTCATTGATAGCTTGAAACTGTTCATAGTGGGTGAGTTTACACCATGGAAATTAGTAAATTCTTCAGTTTGATATTTGCATACTTGAAGATATTCATCATTCTGTTTCAAACTTTCAGGTGTATCAAAGATCTCTATAAGAAAATATGAAATTCTGAGTTGTCAAACACATGGAAACTCACAGCTGTTACAATCAAGAATTATATCACTAAACATTTTCTGCATAAGTTAGTACATATTCCATACACTTAAGTGAATGTTTATTTCACTGTAAATCCCAGAACTTTTCAACTACCTGGATTTTTATCTAACAAAGATTGTCAAAGAAAATCAATTCCAAATAAATATAAAATCTATACTTGGAAGACAGATCAAAAAAATCTGAATTTAAAAAATGGAGATAGCATCAACCACCTGGGTTTTTTTAATTTTTTAATTTTTATTTTATTTGTTTGAGAGATTGAGTGACACACAGAGAGAGGGAGAGCCAGATGGAAGAAAGGTCTTCCATCTGCTGGTTCACTCCCCAAATGGCCATAGCGGTAGGAACTGGGCAGATCTGAAGTCAGGAGGAGCCAGGAGCCTCCTCCAGGCCTCCCATGCAGGTGCAAGGGCCCAAGCAGTTTGGCCATCTTCCAAAGCTTTCGAAGGCCATAGCAGAGAGCTGGATCACAAGAGGAGCAGCTGGAACTAGAACCAGTGCCCATATGGGATGCCAGCGCCACAGGCAGAGGCTTAGCCCATTATGCCACAGAACTGGCCCCAAACACCTGTTTTGTAAGACCAAAATGTTCATTAAATCATAGCAGGATAAATTAAACAGCAAATATTAATAATATAAATGGGTCAGTAAGAGCAATCATTCTCTAAAGGATAAAACTTCTAATTTTACCATTTTTTTGTTTTCTTTTTTTCTAAACCAAACTTGGTTTTAAATTCTGTACAACCAGTTACATTTCTTAACAATTCTTCCTGATTGTAGTTCTAGAGGCTCTGATTTGTTTTAGCATCATTCTCACTGTAAGTACCCTCGTCCTCACCTTTCTGTCGACAGACTCAGAAGGAAGGAATCATATCAGTGAACTGTTGTCAACTTTAATTATCAACCTGCCAGGCAGGATTGCACACGCTGCCCCTCACCTTCAAGTACAAAATTCCTTTCCTGATAAATGAGACACCTCAACCACAATAATGAACACTCTGAATTTCTATACCTGTGCTCCTAACTCCCAACTGACAAGACTTTCCTTAGCAACATTTCCTGGACCACTCTGCTGAGTCTTTTTCAATTTCAAAATTAATTGTTAACTAAACTGGCTATGACCATGATGTTTACTTCTTCCAAGACCATTATGTTTACTTCTTCCAAGATAATCTTTATTGCACTAAAAGACAACTAACTTCGTGACTACTTTGTACACACAAAGCTGCTTTCTCCTTTCCTTCATTGGTTACTAAAAAAATATATTGTTTAAAATTCCTTGCTAGATATTTTTTCTGAAAGTATTGTAGTCAAGGATCTATCTTGAAAAAAATTAGATATTTCAGACTTTTAAAACATAGAAAACTAAGAATATATATATATATATAGTAGTTTTCAGACATAAAAAAGCATTTGCCTTTCAAAAAAGCACTTTAGAGTGGAATTTTACAATACAAGTATTGTTTATCCTTTTGAAGTAATCATGATAATTATGTTGCATATTGGTGAAAAATAAATTTATTCTAATTCAATTCATTCTCAGTGGAATGGTTGTATTTCATTCCAAACTTTTTTGGTTTCAACTTTTCACACAGTCAATCCAACAGAATCTATCTTCTACAGAAGACTACATTGTTTCAATGTACTGCTATTTTGAAATCAGAGATAGGAATGCAAAACAAGTCTATTTAGGATGAATTGTCAAAACAACATCTGGTTTTGACAGATTTTGCTTAAACTGCTGATTGTTCAGCATCTGAAAATACTTTCCTTTTAGTATCTTTTTTTTTTTTTACAAACATGAACTTTCCTGCTAAGACATACCATAGAAAAACAAAAAAGCCAGTCTATTCTGGCTCTTTAAAGGTGAATTATCCAAAGATACAGAGTCTTAGGAGTCACTGTGTACTTACACCCCATGTGGGATCTGTCCCTAATATGTCGTCTAAAGCCAAGTGATGCTACGACTGGTACTGAAACGGTATTTTTATACTTTGCGTTTCTGTGTGGGCGCAGACTGATGAGGTCTTTGCTAATTATAAACTGAAGTGATCGTCTGTATATAAAGAGAATTGGAAATGAAAAAAAAAAAAATAACCTGGTGTTAAAATGGAAATGGCATAGAAAATTAATTAATTTGAAAAAAAAAAATTCTGTAGGATCTCTGTCTTTAATGTGCTGTACATTGCTATTTAATGCTATAATTAGTAATCCAATGGTAGTTTTTTCACTTGATGTTGCTATATGGGCAAAAAGTTGAAATCTTTACCTAATATATACTAAACTGATCTTCTGTATACAAAGAGAATTGAAAATGAATCTTTACATGAATGGAAGGGGAAAGGGAGCGGGAAAGGGGAGGGTAGCGGGCGGGAGGGAAGTTATGGGAGGGGGGAAGCCATTGTAACCCATAAGCTATACTTTGGAAATCTATATTCATTAAATAAAAGTTTAATAAAAAAAAAAAAAAAAAAAAGTTAAAAAAAAAAAAAAAAAAAAAAAGAAAAGGAAATAGATGCCTATCACAAAATAATTTATATGCCTTTTACAGAAAAGATATAAATCTTCTGGGTTCCAAACTTGGAAATTCATGTGTCTTTGCCACATGAGTAAGTCTAGTTAAGGAGTGTGTGCATGTGTTTGTGTGTCTATATTTGCTTTTTACATGCTTTTAATGTACTAAAACTAATATCTGATGGATACTATATTATTACATTTCTGTTTCATAGTTTTTCTGCTCAACACATGTTGTGCAACGAGGATGTAGAGTGTTGTAGGCAGGGAGGGAGCTAGCAATAAGGAACTCAGGTTGGCAGGAACTCCCTATAGCTCTGCAGGCGCTGCAGCCCTGCTTGAAGCACCCACACCCTTTGCCTTTCTGTGCAGGGGAAAATGGCAGCTTTTGCAATACAGAATTGTTACTAACCAAAAATATCCAGTATGGCTACCAACTCCATCCCCATGATGCACTTTAGCTCATTTTAAAGCCATTATAATAAAATTACCATGGTTGACACCATTACTCCTGTCATGCACCTGATGCCATGACATTTCCTAGATTTTGAAAAGAGGGTGAGGACATGGGTAGCACTCCAGCCCATCACAAGCTCCACCCCTTCATGAATACTCAATTAATTCCCACTCTAGAAGCCACCCCTATGCCTCCAGATCAAATACAGGGGTGGATCCGAATTTCATTGTGTGCAACTCTCTCTAAAGGATGCATGCAATCATTAATTATGTACTTTTGTATTAAATGGAAGTAAGTCTCTTCTCTGCTAACCTCTACCTCATCCTTGAATTCCTTCTTGTGTCAGAGACAACAACCTAGACCAAGCCACCTGACAGCAAAGGTTTGTACAATTTGAATGCATTTAATTCTCTGAAGCCACAAAGACATGGAGAAAATGAGTAGTGTTTTGGTATTTCTTTCTCATTGGAAAAGGGCAAATAAATAGAACCAGAATACAATGATTGAAATTTTTTACATAGAATTAGTACATTTATGAATTTGTTTTCCAAAAAACATTTACCCTACCTTGAATTAGAATATATATATATATATATATATATATATACACACACATATATATATGTACCTTGCCTTGAATTAGTGTATATATATATGTATGTATGTATATACATATATATATATATACACTATATATATATACTATATATATACTATATTGACTGAAGTAAGTACTGAAGTAAGTAACATGCACCAGGGGCCACCATTGTGGTACAGCTGTTTAAACTCTCACTTACAGATGCCTGTATCCAGTTTCAGAGTCTTGGTTGCTCCACTTCAATTCAGCTTCCTACTAGTGTGCCTGAGAAACCAGTAGAAGATGGCTGTAGTACTTGAGCCCCTGGCACCCACGTGAGCGATCCAAATGGAGATCCTGGCTCCTGGCTTCAGTCTGGCCTAACCCTGCCTGATCCAGCCATTTAAGGAGTGAATTAGTGGATAGAAGATCTCTGTTCTCTGCCTCTCTCTGTGCCTCTGTGTCTGTCTGTCTCCCTTTCAACCTGACTTTCAAATGAACAAATCTTTCTTTTTATTAAAAAAAGGCAAGAAACATCCAATTCAACTGAGCTTAAAAATATTTTTGTATATGACAAAACTTCAAAGTAGGGAGATGGTAAATTGATTTATATTTTGGCAAGGCTCCATACTACCTTGAAAACATGGAATAAAGAGTTCACATAAAGAAATTCTACTAGAAATTTACAACTGCCTCACAAAGCAAAGCTTTCTTGGTGAAATCTATAAAAAATTTAAGAGGAAATAATATCAATTATTCCAGAAAAGGAAGAGAGAAGTGATACTTACTAACTCAATCTGTAAGGTTAGCATTACCTTACAAAACATACAAAGCCTAGCATACAAAGGCCTTGTTAGGATGTTACACAAAATAAATTAATAAGATGTTAACTTTCATTAATACAGATGCAATCTCAACAAAATATTGACAAACGAAATCTGGCAATGCACAAAAAGTCTTGTATATCACAGTCAAGTGGCATTTTAGTCCAAGTATGCAAGGTCAGTTTTGACATCTGGAAATATCAGTTTATGCAATATACCATCTAGGTAAAATAAAGGAAAAATCACATGATCATTTCCATAGACACGTGAAGGTATTTGATGAAATACAACATCCATTAGTGATAAACTCTCATGGAAAACTAGATATAGAAGTTGTTGGAGCTCCAAAAATAAGTATGACACTAGCATTCTGAGTGCTTTGAATTAGAGGAGAAGTGGCCTTCTCCACACACCAATTGTCTGTTGCCCCTCTTTCCCTCCCTTTTCCTTTGTAAACACAGGAAAGGGCTTTCTCTGAAAATTCCCTATGGACCTAAAGTCCAGATTCTTCTGAAGATTAATTTGCAGGAAGAAAGAACAGAGTTGCACCACACCCATAGCCCAGACAAACTTTGTCTGTGGCTATTGTTTGTTTTCTTTGAGCTCATTTATCTCCCCCAGCAGTCATTTACTACCCTCTAAAAGTGCCTATGACCCCCACTTCCCTCTCCCATGATGAAGAATATACAAGTAGATACTTTTAATTTTCACTGATTACTCACTTTCCTGTGATACATCATACCTGAAATTAGAATGTAGCCCTACTCTTCTAATCTTTCTATTGTCAGCATATTTCAGCAGACTCAACTACTGAGCTTTCTAAAAGGGCAGAACAGAAGTTCCCTTAGCCCCTACAAAGGGAATTTCCGCAACCTGATAAAGGACAACTCCGGAAGATGTCAGTTAGTATCAGATGTGATGATGAAAGACAGAACGCTTCCTGCCCAACATCAGGAACAAAGCTAGGATGTTCACTCCTAGTACATTTATTCAGCATTGTTCTGGAGTTTCTAGCCAGTACAGCTAACTAAAGAAAAAGAAGGAAATTGCATCCAGATTGGAAAGGAAGCAGTAAAACTATATCTTTCTTCATGAGTGACGTGATTTTTTATGTAGAAAGCCCTGATGGCATCCACACAACCTCCCCTATAACTTCCTAACACACTAGCATATACACAGAAATCATCAGAACTGTAGATTCAGCAGGTTTTCAGGATAGGAGATCAACATACAAACTGATAATAATTAAGTTACTTAGAGTAGCACTAATATGACACTGATAACCACATTGTTCAAAATCTGTCTATAAAAAATTATGAATTTGGAAATCTGTTCTTGTATGGGGCTATGACTGATGTCTATCTGAGTCATTCTCTATATATTTATCAATCATCTACCCATCTATATCTTCATTAAAGAATGTAATATATCTCATATATATAATTGATATATATCATATATATATCAAAATATATATATATATGATTTTCTGTTACTTCATGAATGATTCTAGGGTTTCCCTTTTACCTTGCAGTATTATTGAAATTTTTCTAGCTGTAAACCTTTAAAAAGTTTAATCCTACCTAACATTCTCTGTGAATTTTTGATACAAAGGTTGAGGACATAGAAGATAAATCCAATTCAAATGGTTTCCCCCATGAAAAAAATCACAACATAGATCACAAAACTTTTGAAAACAGATGTGTGGGTTTTGTCTCCATTCACCATGTAAGCCATCAGTTCTGCATTGTTGGGTCTTAGTCCACCCGTACAAGGATGGACTGGGTCCGAGGAAAGGTAAGTGCGGCCGCTCGCCCGTTCCCCAGCCTCCCTGTCCCGGAGACAATCAGACGCAGCGGGGATCCAAGTCTAGCAAGGACTCAGTCACCTTTTACATAATAGTACCTTTTATAACACAAAACTGCAGAGTCATTGGGGCAGGGCTAAGGGCCAACCAATCACTTAAAAAATCACCTTATGGGGGGATTTCTATAGGACTAGCCCTATGTCTATACACTTGTTACTAGTTACTGATGTTGCACAGCCAATTAGCTTTAGTGGTAAACAACTTTGGATTCCGCCCATCTTACTTCCTCTGGGCGCCATCTTACTTGGCTCCACGCGGCTTTGTTCCGCGCAGCTCGGGCGGGGGCACCCTGGAGCAGCTGCGCATGCGGAGCCCCCGGGCCGGGCCTGGCCTGGCCTGGCCGCGCTCATGCCCCACAGATTCCCCCTTTTTGTTTTAGCACGCGATCCCTGTCTTAGGTTGCCCCCAGCCGTCCTTGCCCTTACCCGTCATTGGTAACCCAGGCAGCTTGGCCATGAGCCCTGTCTTAGGTTGGTGCAGGACGCTGGGTGCTTTACCCGTCTTGGGGTGTCGCGTGACTTGTAATTATGGGGGCGTGGTGAGCTTTCTCCACCGCCTGTCTTAGGTTGTTCCGGTCCATCCGGAATCTTACCCGTCATTGGCAATGTGGAGGGCACCGGGGGCGCTTCCCCAGTTCAGGGGATCGTAGCCCTCTGTGGCTAGCAGCCTCTGGTAATGAACCTCAACCTGTCTTACCCTTGTTGCCTCTATGCGCTGTTGTATAAACTGTATAAGCCTATTTATTATGCATGGGCCAATAGCAAGGATTAAAAGCAGGGCAAGAAGCAGTCCAAGAAGAGAGAAGAGGTAGGGCAAGAGTCCATTAAGGCTCGTCCAAAAGAGGCTTTCTTGGAGTTCTCTTCATCTTTTTTAGGTCCTCCTGAAGTGTTTTGATGATCTCGTTTGGGTCATCGAATCCCCCGTCACTGGGCTGGGCACTTCTTGTCAGGATCATAGTGAAGAGTAGCGTCCGCATCATCGCCTGCCTTTTGATTTCGATCTCCATCCGTTTCTGGAAGAGGAAAGACAAGGGGATCTCCCTCAGGGGCAAAATGCTCCCTGGGTGGGTTGTTACTTGCATCGGGCATAGGCCTGATATTTCTGGCCGGTATTCAAATTGGAGTCAACTCCCCTATGGGGAACACACAGTCAAATCCTCTTCCCAACTGAATCAGTGGGTCAGGCCCTCTCCAGAGTCGGGTGAGAGGGTCTGACCATCTAACAAGCATCTGAGGTTTAGGGGATAAATGTCCCCAATGTTTTTGGAACCTTGACTCCCTTGACCCTTTCAAAAAATTTAAAATATTGATGGTGAACAAGGCCTTATGTAACTGTAGATGGGGGGTAGCCACTCCCCCTTTTTGTTTTAATAACTGTTTTTTGAGGCATTGATGGTTTTTTTTCATCATAGCCTGTTTCTGTGGGTTGTGAGGAATTTTAGTAGAGTGTTGAATCATTTTACATCTTGGCAGCACTTTTAAACATTCCAATTGGTTATTACTGGTTATTATCTCTAAAAGATGAGAGACATATCTTTTGACATCTCCAGGGGCCCTTTTGGAGATACCAAAAGTTTAGAGAATTTAGAACTTTGATTTTTAGAAAGTTTGTTAAAGGTGCCAAGAGAACTTAGAGTATCTGGTTAGAATAGAATTTTTTAACATCCTGAAATGATAACCCTTCATTAGACAGGGTGATCTTAACACTTTTAAACCAGATCTAATCATAAAGGTATTTAACAATGCTTTTTATCAATTTGAACTTAACAGAGACAGTAGAGTACATAATAGATTACCTTGACAGAACATGAATTTTGTTTTTTTTTGTTATTGAATAAATTAGAAATAAACACCTTGAACATAAGAGTTAGTACACAAAATCCTCACATAACTTAGAAATATTTAACAGAGCTAAAAAGGACCTAACTTTAGAAATGGCAGAGTAACCCATTAAGCAGACACTGTTAAAATAGACGTTACAGTTTTTTGCAAAAACAGATTCCAAGATTTGAGACTTAGACCATTTCCAGATATTTACTAACATTAGTGCACATTTTTAAAAACCTCATTGTTGTAACAGAAGATCAGACTTCAACTTTAGGTCAATGTAATTTTGGCATTAGCACATAACTTAAAGAAAACTCTGTAAACAATTTTAAAGTTGTAAACCTTTTAAAACCTTCCATGACTTGCTCACACCTTCTGAAACTTTATACCTGTAGTTACTTTTACATAGTCTTGAATTGTCATGTATGGACAATCTATGAGAATACATGCTAACAAACTCAAAAAGTTTCTCTTATTGAATTTAAGATGTGAAAAGTACACAATACATAAGACACTGAGTTATTAATGAATACCACACCATTAACTCCTCCTGGACAGCAAACATGGACACTAGTACATGTTTACAACTTTGAAAAGATCTTTATCGTTAAGAGAAACAAGTTTAAAGCATATCAAAGACATGTAAAACCGAGCAAGTGAGCTACCAAGCAAACCAAAGGGCTTTGGCATTAACTTAATTCTCTGAACCAATGTTATACACACAAATTTACTCTTATTTTTATAAGACCACTCTAGCTGGAAAGCAAAAACATGAATACAGCATAGGTCTGACACCATTTACAACATTTTAATATACTTTGCGTAATTTGAATTGACTCAAACAGTTGTTACTTTAACAAATTTAGAGCCCCATCCTTTGAGAGTTCCAGGGATCCTACTGGAAGTCCCAAAGTTGTTAGACTCCATTTGAGAATTTAAATTGTTAGAGAGTCAAACCACTCAGCCAAAAACTAGCACGTATAACCTGAGTATTTTAACCAAAGCTGTGGGGTAGATTTGATCAGAGTTAGGTAATCACTTAAACATTAAAGACAGACAAATCCAATAAAACACGAAACCTTCAAGACACGTGCAAACTCTCAGATAAGTTAACTACAGCAGCACAGAAAAGAGCTGGTCATCAGCATAGGAGCCCATTGCTTAGGACAGGGAAACACATCTGAAACAAAGCGGCAGGGAATGAGACTTCCGTAGTGCTGGAGAAAAAGTCTTATTAACTGCAAATAAAGACTCATTAGGTTGGAAAGGGTTAATGGATGAAGGTTTTTGTTCTTTTAGGTAAGGCCAGTGGTAGCCAAAGGCATTTTTTCTTCCCCCTCCTAGTGAGGACAGCATTGAATTGTAAATGGAGAGGAAAAAAGCAGCCCAAGGACTAGTCTCCCTAGAGTATCTAGCTGTGGCCTGAACGGGTGCAACAGGCTACACTGACTGAAAGAGAGTGCAGAGAAAAGCCATGGTCCCCCATTTACAGGGAAGACCGCGCACGCTGGGGCCTAGCAGGACTGGCTGTGGGGTTGGTAGGCAGGCTGTTTACAAGATGGCGGCGGGCGATTCAAGGGAGGTGAATAACCATAAAGGGGTAGCCACATGGGCGGAATTGGAGGCGCAGTGCGTTGAGGCAGTGCTGGGCTTTTAGGGGTTGCCGCCACACCTGAAAGTTCCACCTTAGTTTTAACTGCCTCTGGGGATTTATGAGCCTCCCTCAGGCCAGCGCAGGCCTCTTGATGATTAGTATTTATTCCTTCCCAAACAAGCATTTTAACAAACTGGTCCCGAAGGTCCCCAGCCAGCAACTTACAACGGAGACTGTGTTCGACCCTAACTACAAAATTTGGCAGTGACTTTCCTGGCTTTTGTCGCACCCCTGCGATGGGAGATTCAGTGGGCCCCTCATCCAGCTTGTACCAGGCATTAAGTCCTGCCTGCCTCACTTGTTCACGGTACGGAGCAGGTAGTGCAGCTTGCTGGATCCCCGTAGAGAATCCTTCCCCCGTCCCAGCCAGCATAGCATATGTAATGGGGATAGCTGGCTGGGCTGTTTCCTTAGCTTTGGCTCTCACCCAGCACTCCTCCTTAAGGAAGGCGCACCACTTTATGAACTGGAAACTCGCAGGGACTGCCTTGGCCATGTCCAACCACTCCTCGGGGACACATGGGTGATAAGCTATATCTTGTAGCAATGTTTGGGCCCAGGGGGTATTTGGCCCTTCTTCCACCACTGCCTTGAGAAGCCCCTTTAAGTCCTTCGCTTCCCAGAGATACCACTCCAGAGCTCTGTTGCCACCTGGAGCTAAATTAACAGGGTAGGCCTGAGGCAGCAGGTTCCCTGGCCCAGAGTTCACTTCCCTATGCTGCTTTATGTCCACCGGATAAGCTTCTGCAAAGGTCGCCTCATTTCTCCTCTCCCCTCCTGGGCAATCATAAGTGCCCAGATCACAAAGCTCCCTCCATGGCTCTACATAGGGGGAGGCTGCCTCTGCCCCGGGGAGGTATGGGGGTGGTCCCGGCCCTTCTAGGGTGGATGGGCTAGGCGGGACGATTTTTACTTTCGTTTTTACCTCAACAGTTCGTGCCTCCACAGGCTCTCTGCATTCCTGATCAAACTTAGCCCATTTTCTCTCCCCGCCATCTTCCTCTGAGGCTTTAGGCTCTCCCAAGTCCTGCACTTCCTCTTTCTCCCTCCCGCCCTCTGAAGCTAGGGTTATAGCCTCTGGGTGGAAGGATGCTTTAAGGGCAGTATCAAAGTGTCTCTCCCTCTTAAGGGTGAGTTTTTCCACCCATGACCAAGTGTTCCAAGAAAAGAGATTGGCCGTCTGAATCCAAAGGGCCAAGGTTATGACAGCTACCCAGACACTTTTTAACATATAGCGTAAGGCCTTTAAGGCCAGGTCCTTTTGGGACGAAACTGCATAAACCATACTAAGGTTTTCACTTACCCTGAGAGACCGCTTGGCCTCGGCCGAAAAGTAACTGTTCATGCCGCACGTTGGGCGCCAGATGTTGGGTCTTAGTCCACCCGTACAAGGATGGACTGGGTCCGAGGAAAGGTAAGTGCGGCCGCTCGCCCGTTCCCCAGCCTCCCTGTCCCGGAGACAATCAGACGCAGCGGGGAGCCAAGTCTAGCAAGGACTCAGTCACCTTTTACATAATAGTACCTTTTATAACACAAAACTGCAGAGTCATTGGGGCAGGGCTAAGGGCCAACCAATCACTTAAAAAATCACCTTATGGGGGGATTTCTATAGGACTAGCCCTATGTCTATACACTTGTTACTAGTTACTGATGTTGCACAGCCAATTAGCTTTAGTGGTAAACAACTTTGGATTCCACCCATCTTACTTCCTCTGGGCGCCATCTTACTTGGCTCCACGCGGCTTTGTTCCGCGCAGCTCGGGCGGGGGCACCCTGGAGCAGCTGCGCATGCGGAGCCCCCGGGCCGGGCCTGGCCTGGCCTGGCCGCGCTCATGCCCCACACTGCATCAGCTGAATGTTCTTTATTAATTCAATTTTGCCACACCCTGGGCATAGGGTCAGTTTAGGGTTCAATACTCAAGACTGTATCATAACCCCAGATGCTAATCACAAGATAGTTTGTGTTACCTGTACTTCTGGCAGAACAGCTATAAACCAAATTGCTCATAACTCCTTCCTCAAGTTTGATTAATTTGCTGAAAGACTCACAGAACTCCAGAAACATTTAAGTGTCACATTGATAAATATACTGTTCATTAGAAATATCATAAAACTTTTATCTTTATTGCATATTAAGAATGGAAATATGGCTTAAGATTTTAAATGGAGATTTTTTCCTTGACTATTAAATATCTTTGAAGCAGAAGGTATTACTCTGGAAGACCTACCCTATTTGAAGCTTAGGAAACCTAAAACTGTGTAAAATAAAATGTCTAAATCTTGTGACTTAGACAAATGCATTATAAGTGCAAATGAGTTGTTGCTTCTGTTATTGCTAAGCACAATAAATACAATAATGAAACTCATTAAGTAATAATTATAGGGCATTCCAGACTTTAATGAAGTGAAAAGCAAGAGGAAAAATAAACTACAGGTTGCATTGAGAAATAAATAGTTGATTCCTGTGGTTTTTTCCTGAATTAGGAGCAGAACCAAATGCAAATATTTTCAGAAAACCATAGCATTTTTTGTATTATGACATAAAAATGCACATTTTCCATAAATAGTCACAGGCAACTATGTATTAGAGTATTAAGCTATGTAATAGGTAAACTTCGGAGCCTTAAGAAAAATGAATTAACTATTTCACCTCTCTAAAAAATATAAGTATTATTTATTATACTATGCAAGTGATATAAGACTAAATAATAAAAACATCAAAATAGAAGTCCCTAAAATTAATCCATATATCTACAACCAAAAAATCTTATAAACAAGCTAAAATCATTCCCTGGGGAAATGATAGTCTCTTTGACAAATTGTGCTGGGAAAATTGGATTTCTATATGAGACAAGATCCCTACATTACACTGTATTCAAAATCGACACATAATGGGTCAAGGATCTACATTTTAAGACCTGAAACCCACAAAATACTAAAGGAAAACATAGGGAAATGCTACAAGATGTTGGCCTAGGCAGACTTCTTGGATAAGACTCCAAAAGCACAGGCAATAAAAGCAGAAATAGACAGATGGTATTACATCAAGTTAAGAAGCTTTGGCACAGCAAAGGAATCACTCATCAAAGTGAAGAGACAAATGACAGAATGGAAGAAAACATTTACCAACTTTACATCCAATAAAGGATTAATATGAGGAATATAGATAATGAGCTCAAGTAACTCAACAGCAACAAAGCAAATAATTCAGTTAAGAAATGAGCAAAGGATATGAACAGACATTTTTCAAAGGACTGAAATATGAATGCCCAACAGACAAATGACAAGAATGCTCAGGAGGATGACTAGCCATCAAAAAAAAAAAAAAAAAAAACCCACAATGAGGTATCACCTTGGGTAGAATTGCTATTATCCAAAAATAAAAAAATAACAAATGCTGATAAGGATCTGGAGAAAAAAGTACCCTAATACACTGTTGGTGGGACTATAAGCCGTATGGAAGAAGTATGGCGATTCCTCAGAAAACTAAAAACTTATCTACATATGACACAGTTGTCACCCTCCTGGAATAAATCCAAAGGAAATGAAACCAGCATATGAAAGGGTTACCTGTACCACCATTTTTAAAGCAGCTCAATTCAAAATAGCTAAGATACAGGAACTGGTGCTATGGCTTAGCATGATAAGGCACCGTCTGCAGCACCAGCATCCCATGTGGTGCCAGCTCAGTCCCAGCTATTCCACTTTTGATTGAGCTCCCTGCTGATGTGCCTGGGGAAGCAGTAGAGGATGGCCAGAGTGCACGGGCCCCTGCATGCACATTGGAAATCTAGATGAAACTCCTCACACCCAGCTTCAGCCTGATCCAATCCTAGCAGTTGAAGCCATTCGGGGTGTGAGCCAGCAGATCAAAGATCTCTCTCGCTCATTGCTCTCTCTCTCTGTCTCTTTCCCTCTCTGTGTGTGTGTGTGTGTCCCTCCCTCTCTGTAACTCTGACTTTCAAACAAAGAAATAAATCTTAAAAATAAAATAGTAAAGATATGGAATCAACTTAGATGCCCACCAACCTATAACTGGATAAAAAAATGTGAAAATATACATGATGGAATATTACACAGCCATAAAAAATAATGAAATTCTCACATTTGTAACAAAATGGATGCAACTGGAGATAATTATAATAAGTGAAATAAGCTGAATAAAAAAGACAAATACCACATGTTTTGTGGTAGCTAATATATAGAGTGTATAATATATATATATTATATATTATATATTATATATATATAATATAGAGTGGATGTCATACCATTTGGTATATAGTAATAAATGTTGCTTCACTGAAGCATACCATGTAAATGATAATATACTTTTACTTCTCATGTTAAAAATAAAAGAAAAAATGGAGAGAGTGGAATAATGAGGACTCTTGGGCTACTAGTAATGTTTTGTTCTTAATTTGGGTGTTTGTTTTGAGTGTGATCAGAGGACCAAAAACACACTTATCACTATACTTACATACATTTCTTGGTGTGCATACTATATTTTAATAAAATGATTAAAATTGAAAAGCACATTATTTATATTTCAGCTTCAAAAGCAATTTACTTATTTTAGTTTGTGCATTAAAAGAGTCATCAACACCAATATCCATTAAAGTAATAACATTTTTGATAATTATCCAAGTATCTAACTTTAAGATTAGTTCATGCATCAGATGCACAGTGTAAGAAAAAAAGAAGAGTCATATAAAACTCCAGTATTGAGTTATTTTTAGTTTATTTGTTTTACTTTCCCATTTAGAGGGCTGTGATTGTCATTTACTAAGTGGCTGGGGTGATTTCCTGCCAGGATGGTCAGAGTTTGATTTGTGAACGCTAAATATTAAACCTGTATTTTCGTTTACTTTAAACTCTCTGCCAAAACATCAACTGTGTAGCCTGAAAGTATGAGTCTCTCCTATTGAAGAGGTTTAATAGATTTTCCTAGCAAAACTGGAAATGGAAAGATCCAGAATATGCTTTATGAAAAACACATCCCCATTGTTCATTATCACAAAACCTACATGACAGTTTCCTGTTTTGCATGATTAAGGGTTCTTGATTCACTTTTATATCAATTGCATTAATGGATGTGATAAGTTGCTTGCAATAATGTAGCCCTGATCCACTTTTCTGTTTGGTATTTTCTGTACATAGGCACTTCACATCAAGACCAAATTAATGATGGGAAAGTTATGACTCATACAGATTCCCCAAGCTCATTTTACTTATTAAGAGAAAAAAATATTGTTTTCCACATTAAGAGAAGAAAAAAGTGAGTTTCCAATATATTTAAAATATAGGGCCGGCGCCGCAGCTCACTAGGCTAATCCTCTGCCTTGCGGCGCCGGCACACCAGCTTCTAGTCCCGGTCGGGGCACCGATCCTGTCCCGGTTGCCCCTCTTCCAGGCCAGCTCTCTGCTGTGGCCAGGGAGTGCAGTGGAGGATGGCCCAAGTTCTTGGGCCCTGCACCCCATGGGAGACCAGGAGAAGCGCCTGGCTCCTGCCATCGGATCAGCGCGGTGTGCCGGCCGCAGCGCGCCTATCGCGGCGGCCTTGGTGGGTGAACCAACGGCAAAAGGAAGACCTTTCTCTCTGTCTCTCTCTCACTGTCCACTCTGCCTGTCAAAAATAATTTAAAAAAATATAGTATATTATCTTTATTGCTTTCTGAACTGAACACCTTACAAATTAAGTTCCTTCACAATAATTTAGATACTTAGAATGTAGGAAAAAAGTGGCAATCATTATATGCTACTCATTTGTACTGATTCTATTCAATTTTTTGTTCTTGAGCAGAGCTGTTTGAAGAAATGACTAGAAGATGTGGTTAAGATTAACAAGTAATTTTAATAGTAGTGGAGGACTATTGAGCCAGTAAGAATTTTGACTAAAACTTTAAAAAATGAAAAATGTGAGAAACATTGTGACATCTGATCGGAAGGTCCATTTTCAAGTAGTCAAAGGAAATAACAGCCTACATCGCACTTCTTACCTGTTATGGTTTAGAAAGTAATTTGGATTTCTTGCGAAGGCCTATGTGTTGTCTTGACTCCCAGAGTCTTATATTAATAGATTAGAAGTGGAACTTAATAGAACTATATGTTTGCAGGAAGGCCCTTGGAAAGTGATCAGAATGGGTTAGATTGTTGGGTTGGAGCTCCTGTGACCAAATCATTATAAAGAGAGACACATGGGATATAGCACTGTGGCATAGTGGGCTAAGCCTCTGCCCGTGGTTCCAGCATCCCATATGAGCACTGGCTGGTCTCAGCTGATCCTCTTCTGATCCAGCTCTCTGCTTTGGCCTGGGAAAGCAGTAGAATATGGTCCAAGTGCTTGGGCCCCTGAACCCACATGGGAGACCCGGAAGAAGCTCCTGGCTCTTGGCTTCAGATTGGCCCAGCTCCAGTCATTGTAGCCATTTGGGGAGTGTACCGGTGGATGGAAGACTTCTCTTTCTCCCTCTCTCTCTTCCTCTCTCTCTCTCTCTCTCTCCCTCCCTCTCTCTGTAACTCTACCTCTCAAATAAATAAATAAATAAATAAATCTTTAAAAGAGGCAGACAGAGTCAGAGATGTGGAAGTGAAGGAAGTCTGTGCTCTCTGTGTCTCTTTGCTTTCTGGCTCAACACATGATCCTACCTATTTGCAACTTCTTGCATCAGAGGTTAGACTAGTGGAGCGGCAGGATCTTAGGCTGCAAATCTCCAGAACATAAGGTGAAAAACACCTTCCTCCCTAAGTAGCTTCTCTCAGGTATTTTACTTATGGAATGAAAAACTGATTAGTAAAGTATCAAATAAAAGTCTTTCTCCAAAGTGAAAGTAAATGAAGAAGATCTCAACATTATAGAAGTGATGGGAAGTCCTGTGAGCCAAGACAACGCCCATGAGAAAAGCTATGTCCTTCTAGGTATGATCAAACATGCAGCTCACCTTATCCAAAATGTCTATACATTTGGGACTAATTAGTGAGTCTTTTTAACTTTCCCTTAGTTGGCTTTGAAAAAGGGAGGTTTTGCCTGTTACTGTGCCCATGGCAAAATAAATCTAGCTGTGAAATCAGAAGTTTTCAATATGTGGCCAGGCTATTATCCTCCATATATTTATTCCTTAAATACTAGAAGAAGAGTCCCAGGGTGAAAAAAGCTAGAATAAAAGGAAATATTGAATTGCTGACAGAAAAAAATGCAAATATGGGGGTATAGAAAAGACTCATGACAACATAAAACAAGAAAATGATAGGCCAGCTAGTTAAAGAAATAAAATATGAGCAGGTATATGAAGTTAAAATGTTCAAAAATATTCTGACATTAACAGAAAATGATAAAATAATTTATATTTCACTGATTTTTTTTTCCTATGCTGTTAGCAGTAACAGGAAATTGGACAGAAGTTTTCATCTTAATAGACTATAATAAATAAAAAGATTCTATATCAGTCAGGTTCTAGTCAGGAAACAGAATACATATCATTTATTTTAATGTAGACTCTTTAATTTTAAAAATAAATCATTTATTATCTAATTAATTGTCACAACGTGTATTAGAATTCCCCAGAGAAGCAGAACCAATATATTTATTATTTCCATCACATATGTAATATCAACAAATAATTTTTTCCTGAAATTGTGTTTTGAAAATACTAAAAACTTTTCTGTTTTAGTTGCATATTACAATAAAGATTTTGCTTGCATTTTATAATGATTCAATGTAACCTCCACTACCAAAATAAGAGGCTTCAAATAGGTTCAAAAATTCTATAAGTTTTGGATATGATCCAGCAGTGAAGAACAAAAAAAATGAATTGTAATGATTTTAGGACTATCACAACAAATGTAGTAGCCCACTGTTCCCTGCTAACTACATAGGAGCTACTCAAAACAAGGTTAACCGTATAGTGTTAAAATAAATCTTAGCTTGCTATGCTAAAAAATTTCTGATTAGGACTGCTATATGTGTTCTATTCAAAATCATTATTATAATTATAAATTAAAAGATCCCCTCACTTTTGAACCCTGAAATAAAATGCACACTTTTATAGTTAAGAATTAAAGTTTCAAGAAGAGACACAGTGTTTGGCACAGTGGGTAAGTGGATGCCTGTGATGCCCACATCCCACAGCAAAGTGGCTGGATCTGAGTACCCCAGGTCCCACACTGATTCCAGCTTCCTGGTGGTGTACAGTGTGGGAGGCAGCTGGTGATTGCTACCCATGTGGGAGACCTAAGTTCCTGGCTCCTGGCTTTGACCTGGCCCAACCCTGACTACTGTGGGAATTTGGGGAGTGAACTAGCTAATGAAAGATATTTCTCTCTCTCTGCCTCTCAAATAAATAAAAATAAAAAGTAAGTTTCACTAGCTATTATTAAATGTAACAAACATGACACCACTTAGTCAATTGTCAAGTATAATTGAACAGTGGTGTTTCTGCCAAGTTTTTGTTTTTGTCAAAATTGGTACTAATTCACATTTTGTTTAATTCTGCACTCCCCTTCTTATAGGAGATATGTTCCAAACTTACAATGGATGCCTGAATCCATGTGTAGTACTGAATACCAGATTTATTTACTTACTTTGCTTTGTCTTATAGTTACATACCTAGGCTGAAGTTTATAAATTAAGCACAGTAAGAGATGAACAGCTATCATTAATAATAAAATATAATAGTTATAAAATCATAAAGTAGTAAAAGCTATCTTAAAATTATAAATTATTTATTTACAGAATTTTTCATTTAATAATTTTAGACTGATTGGCAGGTGATAACTGAAACCTCAGGAGGGAAAATCTGTGGACAAGGGGAAACTACTACAAATAGTTATTGCTTTTGTGGGACAGTAAATATTTCAGATACATTTGTCAACGTTCCAGAAAGATGAAAAGTAATCATAAAGCAATTTCTATTAGACTAGTCATGGGCATTGAACAGCTAAGATGTGTATGAACAGTTAGCAGTCTTTTCCTAACTAACAATTCTTTTCTTCTTCTTTCCTTCAGTCACTTTTTCTGTCACAATCTTATGATACACTTACAGTTTCCATCACCTTGCAGCTGAATGGAGAACACCCCAAGAACAAGCTTACATTTTGTGCAAATCTGAAACAAGAGGTAGAAATTGGATCTATCATCAGAAAAAATTGACATCCAATGTCTGCTTAGAGGAAACCTTGTTCTAATCTTCAGCCAGAAATAACCTTCTGCTCACCTTACACGTGTTTAATATTCTGAATAAAGCTGAACAATATCAAAGACTTCTGAAAGTGACATCGCATGGATAATAACGGCATATGTTTAAATGTCAAACTCTAAATTAACCACTTTATTGTGAAATGGAGAATAAGTCTGGCATGCAGGTAATGAGTTAGCTACTTTACCTGGAGCTGATCAGGAATAGATTGTCCAAAGGGTGACCATATGTCCTATTTTTCCAGGGGCATTTTACATTAATTCTGGTATCCCTGTGTAAATATTAATTATTCCCCCTCTCACAAAAATATCCCAACATGAATAACAAATGTCTTCCTAACCTGTACTATGGACACAGATCCAGACATCATATCTCTCCCTCCTGTCTTAAAGCATTTTTCAATAATCCATATCACACAGAGGTATTATCTTCAGAAATACTAAGAATAGGTTCCAACACAAAGATTGGAGACAGAATTTGAATTTGATGCCCTGCCTATATGTTCCCAAGCACCAGCACTTTCCTCTAACTTATCATCAAAAGTGGTTAACGGCTTGTTTACTACCATAAAATCTGAGCATGGGCCGGTGCTGTGGTGCAGAGGGTTAACGCCCTGGCCAGAAACACTGGTATCCCTTATGGGTACCAGTTCTAGTCCCAGCTGTTCCTCTTCCAATCCAGCTCTCTGTTGTGGCCTGGTAAAGCAGTAGAAGATGGCCCAAGACCTTGGACCCCTGCACCCACCTGGGAGACCTGGAAGAAGTTCCTGGCTCCTGGCTTCGGATCAGTGCAGCTCATCACACACTGTGGCTATAACTTATAATTTGAACTGTGACAGTAAAATATCACAACTTCATAGAAAGAAGATTCACCCTTTCAAATACAAAGGTCAGTGAAATAAAGAGCTGTTTTTTTGAAAAAATAAACATAATTGACACAGCATTGTCTCAACTAATAAAAAAAAGAGAAGATCCAAAGCATGAAACCATAGATGAAAAACAAAACGTAACAATAGATACCATATAATTTAAAAAAAGACACATGAACAAACTGAAGAACAAAAACCACATGACCATCTCAATAGACACACAGAAATCATTTGATAAAATATGGCATCCTTTTATGATGAAAACAGTAAGCAAATTGGGTATAAAAGGAACATTCCTCTACACAATCAAAGCAATTTATGACAAACCCACTACCAGCAACTTAGTGAATGGGAAAAAGTTGGAAACATTTCCCCTAAGAGCTAGAAACAGACAAGGATGTCCACTCTCACCATTGCTATTCAATATAGTCCTGGAAGTTTTAGCCAGAGCTATTAGACAAGTAAAAAAAAAATCAAAGGGATACAAATTGGAAAGGAGAGTCAAACTATTCCTATTTTCAGATGACATGGTTCTATATATCGGAGATTTAAAAGATACCACTGAGAGACTATTGGAACTCATAAAACAGTTTGGTAATGTGGCAGGATATAAAATCGACACACAAAATCAATAGCCTTTGTATACACAAACAATGCCATGGCTGAGAAAGAAATCCTAAGATCAATGTTGTTAACAATAGCCACAAAAAGAATTAAAAATCTTGGAATAAATTTAATCAAGGATGTCAAAGATCTATAAATGATAATCACAAAACATTAAAAAAACAAATCTTCCATGTTCATGGATTGGAAGACTCAATATCATCCAAGGACATCCTTAGAGCTAGAATAAATGAGGTTAAAATTCATATGGAAACACAAGAGAAGCAGAATAGCTAAAGCAATCTCTTTTTTAAATATTTATTTATTTATTTGAAAGGCAGAGTTACAGAGAGGCAGAGGCAGAGAGAGAGAAAGAGAGAGGTCTTTCATCCGCTGGTTCACTCCCCAGATGGCCACAACAGCTGGAGCTGAGCCGATCTGAAGCCAGGAGCCAGGAGCTTTCTCCAGGTCTCCCACAAGGGTTCAGGGGTCTAAGGACTTGGGCCATCTTCTATTGATTTCCCAGGTCATAGCAGAGAGCAGGATCAGAAGTGGAGCAGCTGGGACTCGAATTTGTGCCTATATGGGATGCCTCTGCAGGAGGCGGCTCTACCAGCTACACCACAGCCTTGGCCCCTAAAACAATCTTATATAACAAAAACAAAGCTGGAGGCACCACAATACCAGATTTCAAAACATAGTACAGGACAGTTATAATCAAACCTGACTGGTACTGGTATAAAAATGGACATGAAGATCGATGGAACAAAATTGAAACTCCAGAAATCAATCCATGCTTCTACAACCAAATAATTCTTGACAAAGAAGCTAAAATCAATCCCAAGAGCAAGGACAGTCTTTTCAACAAATGGTCCTGGGAAAATTGGATCTTTTTGTGCAGAAGTATGAAAGTAGAGCCTTCCCTTACACTTTACATAAAAGTCCACTCAAAATTGATCAAATACCTAAATTTGTGACCTGATATCATCAAATTACTAGAAAACATTGGGGAAACTTTGCAAAACATTGGCATAGGCAAAGACTTCTTTTAAAGGACCCCAGAAGCACAGGCAATAAAAATCAAAGTTGGCAAATGGATTTTATCAGATTGATAAGATTCTATACTGCATAAGAAATACAGCAAAGTGAAGAGGCAACTGACAGAATGGGAGAAAATATTTGCAAACTATGCAAGTGATAAAAGATTAACATCCAGAATCAATAAATAGCTCAGTGAACTCAACAACAACACCAAAAAATACAATTAAGAAATGGGCAAAGGACTTGAACAGGCATTTTTCAAGAGAAGAAATTCAAATGGTCAACAAGCACTAGAAAAAGTGCTCAGGACCACTAGCCATCAGGGAAACGCAAATCAAAACCACAATGAGGTTTTCATTCACCCCAGTTAGAATGGATTTCATACAGAAATCAACAAGCAACAAATGCTGCTGAGGATGTGAGGAAAAAGTTACCTTAATCCACTGTTGATGGAAATGTAAACTGGTATAGCCACTGTGGAAGACAGTATGAAGATACCTCAGCCATCACACTCTTGAAAATTTACCAAAACCAAAAGAAATCAGCATATGAAAAAATGTTCTGTAACCCCATGTTCATAACAACTCAATTCACAGTAGCTAAGATATGAAATCAACACAGATGTTCATGAACTGTTGACTGGATAAAGAAAATATGATATAATACACTATGGAGTAGTACTCAGCTGTTAAAAAAATGAAATCCTGTCATTTACAACAAAATGCATGCAAATGCAAGCCATTATACTTAATGAAATAAACCAATCCCCCAAAGACAGATACCCTGATCTGGGGTAGCTAATAGAATTCCTAAAATATAATGTATAAGAGTGAAATGGACATTTTGAGATTTGGTGATTGTTTACAGCCCTTGTTTCTCTTCTACTGAGTAACATTTTTTTTCTTCATACTATTTGATGATTCTTTTACTTAGTGTTGGGCTAATCTTACGATCATTAAGTAAAGTAAAAATAGATCTTTGTAAAAATTAAGAGTGGGTATGGGAGAGGGAGAAGGAGGAAGAGATGGAGCCTGGGCAGGTGGGAGGGTATGGCGGGAAGCATCACTATGTTCCTAAATCTGTATACATGAGATACATGAAACTTGTATAACTATGTAAAATTTTTAAAAAGAAAGAAATTATTTAATATTTATCTGTTAGAGAGGTAGAGAGAGACAGACAGACACAGAGAAAAAGAGATCCCTGCTGGGTCTTAGTCCACCTGTACAGGATGGACTGGGTCCAAGGAAAGGTAAGTGCACTGCTCATCCGTTCCCCAGCCTCCTGATCCCGGAGACAGTCAGACACAGCGGGGAGCCAAGTCTAGCAAGAATTCGTTTATTTCGCATGTAACAGAGCCTTTTATAGCACAAAACTGCAGAGTCATTGGGGCAGGACTAAGGACCAACCAATCACTTAAATGGTCATTTCACAGGGTGATTTCTTATAGGACCAACCATATGTCTATACACTTGTTACTAGTTTTGTTACCTCCCCTGATGTTACATAGCCAATTAGTTTTGGTGGTAAACAACTTTGGATTCCACCCACCTTACTTTGTTTGGGCTCCATCTTTGAATTACCTCATGTAACTAACTTCCCCACAGATCCCCACTTGATGGTTCTCTCTCCAAAAGTATACAAGAGCTAAGACTGGCTTAAGTTGAAACCAGGTCCCAGGATTTCAATATAAGTCTTCCATGTGGGTGGCAAGGATCAGCTATTGAATCATCAGCTGGTGCTCCCCAGGGTGAGCATTAGCAAGAAGCTGAAACTGACAATAGAACCTGGACTGAAACCCAAGCACTCTGATGTGGGATGTGGGGTTCCCAAGCAGCAGCATTAACTAGTGCATTAAACTTCCTCAGAAGTTTCATTTTTACCATATATCTTAGCAATCTCCTCATAGAATCTTTTTTTCCCAGTTAATGTGTGGACTTTCACCTTTTCACCAGTTGGAAGTACTGTATGACTTTTCTTTGGAATATCCACATTGCCAGCATTATTATTCTTAGGTTTTGGGACCACTGATAAGTGAAAGAAGCATTATATGAGTACAATCACTGTGATACCATGACAATCAATCTGATAACCCAGATGGCTATTAAGTGACTAAAGGGTAGGCACTGTATACAGCACACATACACTAGACAAAATTCATTCATGCCCTAGGCAGGATAGCTCAGGATGACACCATATTTCATCACACTTCTCGCATTTGCAATTTAAGCTGTATAAATTGTTAATTTCTGGAATTTTTCATTTACTATTTTCAGAGCATGTTTGACAATAGATAATTGATGCTATAGAAAGTGAAAGTGTAAATGGGCTTTGGAGATACTAATTGATTTCAAAATCCCTAAAAATGTTCAGGCCTTAATTTTTAATTATTATTTATCTTATAATAAATTTCTGCTTCTGAGAAGATTTTTATTGCTTTTATTTATTCCCTAGGAGAATGAGTTCTTCAATGGGTAGGTCTCTGTTTCAGGCTGGTTTGGAAGTCAAAATGCCCAATTTGGGCTAGAGCACACAGAAGCTAAAACTTAGATCAAATCATCCTCAGGGAACTGGAAAAAGATAAATTTCATGTTTTGAGTCCATTTTCTGATACCTGGCCTCTCTTTTTCTAAACATGCTGACCAAATTTATGTCCATTTTTTGCACCTACTCTGTCTAGAAATGACCAGGAATAATCAGTCCAATACCACCTATACATTCCCTAAAAGTAACCAGAGCTAACATTTTTTGAAGGTTTCTTAATCTTATAGTATGATTTCTATTACTTTGCTATCAGTTAGAAACAGAATTTAGGCACTTTTGAAATGATCCATGATAAACATTTCCAGACATTGTATTTCTCCTGGAAATATTTCTGGGGTACATCATAGCACCAAAACACTTCCATGTGTTGTAGAAAATACTGTAGCTGGCAAAACTGATCTTGGAACTGGAAGGAAAAAGAAGGATTCTTCCCCATTGCTCAACTGCCATCCCAAGAAAATACAAAAAGTATAAATGACAGTCAACACATTTACAAAGAGAAATGTATTTTGAAAATTTTAGACTGATAGTGAAATGACTTTCTAAAATTACTTTTAAAAATATTTCCACTGTAATGCTAATATAAGCTGAATACATCATAACAGTGTTGGGAGAGATTGTCAGGGGTGTTACTAGGACACTTTAACCCTGTTAATGTGAATGTGGTGTTATTTATATGCTTTCTTTGAAATAGAAGGAAAATTGAAACTCAGCTAGAATCAGCATGAACTGAAAAACTCTGCTTGCAACTTGCACAGAAACAGTTCACACTGTGTCCCTGTTTAATGTAATCTGCTGTCCCTTTGTAAATTAAAAATAAATCCTTTTAGCCTACTAACATTTAAAAAGAAGAGGAAGAACACCCTATCTTTCTAAAATGTAATTAGTATTGCCATATGCTTCTTTCAACTTTTTGTCCCTAGAAACAAGGAAATGGAAGGGGAAAGCTGTCATACTCCATTGATCCAATTGGTTACAATTTGAAAGTAAGTTCTCAGCTAATTGAATTGGCCACCAGTACCAACTAAATTTACAATTGTGAAATCCCTCTACTAATTTCAAGTCTTTTAAATTCCATGGCTCTAATGAAGTTTCAAAAAGTTTTAAAAAAAGAATGGAAGATTTTGGAGGATCCTTATTTCACACTGGGATATTCTAAAGGCAAATATTAATTAAGAAGAGGTGCTGAAATAAAATGAGACTAGCTATATATACTCTAGTCTTCCATACCTCAGATAACTTTATAAAACCTCATTGCAACTCTAAATGGACATTTTCGTAAGATTCTCCCATGAAACAATATTTCTGTATGACATTGTCATTGGGAAAACTTGCATGCCCAAGTGATTTGGATACTACTGCACACTCTCTGCCTGACAGTAAGGGACCTTGCTGAGAATGTCTATGTCTGTGCTTAATACACTTTTCTAGATATGATTCATCTGTATATTATTGATTGTGTGTATAGTATAACCTTAAACATGGATGGGATTCATCAGTTGCCTGCAGAAAAAAAATAGTTTTGAAAAGGACAGAACTTTTTTTGTTTTTCTTCATTCCTGAGTGGCACATCTTTTTCGGTGTTAACTCCAGTTCCTGAACTGCAAGATGGACCACTCTTCACTTCCTCTACTGTCTATCAGAATCCATTCTCATGTGATCACAATGAGTTGCATGTGTTAAATAGCAACTATTACAAGTATGAACCCCACATTTAAATGGCCAGTGCCAACAGTTCTCCAATACTCAAGGCTGGAATATTTTATACACATCTCAGTCTTACTGAAATATTGTCAAACTTCCAAAAATCTGCATCTCTCCTCAATACCACAGTATTCCTAATTATGATTTATGGGGCAACATTTAATTGAAGTCAAGTATTAAGATTAAGAGGATGAAAGAGGCAAATGGTAATTGAAGTCATCTTTGATTTTATAAAATCTATGATAATCTATATGCTGTTGATAAATAAATCATTTCAGCTCCACAGTCAAAACATTCTGTATCTGATGATTTCTGAAGAAGTTATTTGTCCAGTCACTATTTGCCTGAGCTAATGCTATTGACTATTTTTACTTTCATTTCTAATGCAATTTGTATTCCACAGAAGAAATTGTGTAGGTTTTTTAAAATAGAAATTATATAAATGGCCAACAAATAGCAACAAAAATGCTCAGCATCACTAACCAACAAGGAAATGCAAATAAAAACCACAATGAAATGTTACCTTACCCCTGTCAGAATGACTGTTATCCAAAAGACAAAGAGCAACAGAAGCTGGCAAGAATGAGGAGAAAGGGGAACTCCTATATTGCTGGTGGGAACATAAATTAGTGAACCAACTATGGAAAATAATGTGGAGATTTCTTAAAAACTAAAAATAGACTTGCCTTTGGCCGGCGCTGTGGCTCACTAGGCTAATCCTCCGCCTGCGGCGCCAGCACCCCGGGTTCTAGTCCCGGTTGCGGTGCTGGATTCTGTTCCAGTTGCTCCTCTTCCAGTCCAGCTCTCTGCTGTGGCCTGGGAAGGCAGTGGAGGATGGCCCAAGTGCTTGGGCCCTGCACCAGGAGAAGCACCTGGCTCCTGGCTTCAGATCAGCACAGCGCACCGGTCGCAACGCGCCCGCGGCCACTTGGGGGTGAACCAATGGAAAAGGAAGACCTTTCTCTCTGTCTCTCTCTCTCTCTCTCTCACTTCTAACTCTGCCTCTCAAAAAAAATATAAAAAAAAGAAAATAGACTTGCCATTTCATCCAGCAATGCCACTACTGCATATATATCCAAAAGACATGAGTATGTCGTATCAAAGAGATACCTGTACCACCATACTTATAGTAGCACTGTTCACAATAGTCAAAACATGGAACCAACAAAGTTGACTATCATCAAATGAATGGATAAAGAAAATGTGGTTTATGAACAATGAAATATTGTTGAACTATAAAAAAGAAAATCTATCATTGCATCAAAATGGGTGCAACTGGAGGACATCAAGTTAAGTGAAATAAGCTGAACACAGGGAGACAGATTCCACATATTCTCCCTTATTTGTGGGAGCTAAAATTAAAAGCACATATGCATTCAAAAACAAAAAAGAATGAAATTCCTGTGTGTATCCATTTTACTGCAAATATAGGTTTGTCAAACTTTGTTTTGAATTTTTGTCAGGGAAATTGTTAGGAGTTATATATTACTATAGTTTTGACTGTGACTCTATCTTAAAGTTGACTGCTATTGGCAAATTTGGCATTTTTTTCATTTGAGTGTTGTTTATGTTCCTGCTGAACTATTTCCATCAACTGATTCACGTTCCAAATGTCTGCAAAAGCCATGGCTGGCCAAGGCTGGCTGATGCCAGAAGCCAGAAACTCCATTCTGGTCTCCCACATGGGTGGCAAGGGTCCAAGCTCTTGGGCCCTCCTCCACTGCTACCACAGGTACATTAGTAGAGGGCTGGATTTGAAGCAGGGAAGCTCAAGTATTACCTCCTTATGAAGGACTTTTCTGATTTCGCTACCAATTACAGCTCCATTTTCAATTTTCTGTCTCTTAATCTTCTTTTGCTTTGCAACACTTAGTATAAAATACTACATTAATAGCTCACTTTGATTGATTCATCTATTTCTCTCTCCATTAGAATGAATGTAAAACCTACAGAGACAAGGTTTTTTTTTTTTTAATTTATTTTAGTAATTTGAAAGACAGAGTTACAGTGAGAGGTAGAGACAGAGAGAGGTCTTCCATCCACTAGTTCACTCCCCAAATAGCTACAATGGCCACAGCTGGGCTGACCTGAAGCCAGGAGCCAGGAGTTTCTTCCAGGTATCCTATGTTGGTGCAGGGGCCCAAGGACTTGGATCATCCTTGCTGCTTCCACAAGTGCAATAGCAAGGAGCTGGATTGAAGTAGAACAGCTGGAATTCAAAGCGGCACCCATATGGGATGCCAAGGCTGCCGGCTGAGACTTTAATCAGCAATGCCATACGCCAGCCCTGATGATTTTCTTTTCACTAGTTAATCTCTAGTACTTAACAATGAGTTGTTTATAAGTAGATTATAAATTTTTATAAATAAATTTTATTGTAAATAAAATATTTGTTTTTTTTATTAAACTTTTATTTAATGAATATAAATTTCCAAAGTATAGCTTATGGGTTACAATGGCTTCCCCCCTCCCATAACTTCCCTCCCGCCCGCAACACTCCCCTTTCCCGCTCCCTTTCCCCTTCCATTCATGTAAAGATTCATTTTCAATTCTCTTTGTATACAGAAGATCAGTTTAGTATATATTAGGTAAAGATTTCAACATTTTGCCCATATAGCAACATCAAGTGAAAAAACTACCATTGGATTACTAATTATAGCATTAAATAGCAATGTACAGCACATTAAAGACAGAGATCCTACATAATTTTTTTTTAAATTCATTAATTTTCTATGCCATTTCCATTTTAACACCAGGTTGGTTTTTTTTTTTCATTTCCAATTCTCTTTATATACAGAAGATCACTTCAGTATATAATTAGTAAAGACCTCATCAGTTTGTGCCCACACAGAAACACAAAGTATAAAAATACTGTTTCAGTACTAGTTATAGCATCACTTGGCTTTAGACGACACATTAGGGACAGATCCCACATGGGGTGTAAGTACACAGTGACTCCTGTTGCTGATTTAACAATTTGACACTCCTGTTCATGGCGTCAGTAATCTCCCTAGGCTCTAGTCATGAGTTGCCAGGGCTATGGAAGCCTTTAGAGTTCGCTGACTTTGATCTTATTCCGATAGGGTCATAGTCAAAGTGGAAGTTCTCTCCTCCCTTCGGAGAAGGGTACCTCCCTCTTTGATGGCCCCGTTCTTTCCACTGGGATCTCACTCACAGAGATCATTCATTTAGGTCTTTTTTTTTTTTTCCATGATATCTTGGCTTTCCATGCCTGCTATACTCTCATGGGCTCTTCAGCCAGATCTGAATGCCTTGAGGGCTGATTCTGAGGCCAGAGTGTTGTTTAGGACATCTGCCATCCTATGAGTCTGCTGTGTATCCCACTTCCCATGTTGGATCTTTCTCTCCCTTTTTGATTCTATCAGTTAGTATTAGCAGATACTTGTCTTGTTTGTGTGATCTCTTTGACTCTTAGACCTATCAGAGCTATCAATTGTGAGCTGAAATTGATCACTTGGACTAGTGCGATGGCATTGGTACATGCCATCTTGATGGGATTGTGTTGGAATCCCCTGGCACATTTCTAACTCCACCATTTGCGGCCAGACCGATTGAGCATGTTCCAAATTGTTCATCTCCTCCCTCTCTTTTTCCACTCTTAGATTTAACAGGGATCACTTTTCAGTTAAAATTTAAACACCTGAGAATAATTGTGTGTTAATTACTGAGTTCAACCAATAGTACTAGAACAACAACAACAACAACAAATACTAAAAAGGATAAAGTATTACATTGTACATCTAAAGTCAGGACAGGAGCTGATCAGTTCATTGTTGCTTATAGTGTCCATTTCACTTAACAGGTTTCCCCTTTGGCGCTCAGTTGTCACCGATCAGGGAAAACAAATGATATTTTTCTCTTTGGGACTGGCTTAATTCACTCAGCATGATGTTTTCCAGATTGCTCCATCTTGTTGCAAATGACTGGGTTTCATTGTTTCTTACTGCTGTATAGTATTCTATGGAGTACATGTCCCATAATTTCTTTATCCAGTCTACTGTTGATGGGCATTTGGGTTGGTTCCAGGTCTTAGCTATTGTGAAATGAGCTGCAATAAACATTAATGTGCAGATGGCTTTTTTATTTGCCAAATTAATTTGCTTTGGGTAAATTCCAAGGAGTGGGATGGCTGGGTTGTATGGTAGGGTTATGTTCAGGTTTCTGAGGAATCTCCAGACAGACTTCCATAGTGGCTTAACCAGTTTGCATTCCCACCAACAGTGGGTTAGTATCCCTTTTTCCCCACATCCTCTCCAGCATCTGTTGTTGGTAGATTTCTGAATGTGAGCCATTCTTGCCGGGGTGAGATGGAACCTCATTGTGGTTTTGATTTGCATTTCTCTGATTGCTAGTGATCTTGAACATTTTTTCATGTGTCTGTTGGCCATTTGGATTTCCTCTTTCGAAAAATGTCTATTGAGGTCCTTGGCCCATCTCTTAAGTGGGTTGTTTGTTTTGTTGTTGTGGATTTTCTTGATTTCTTTGTAGATTCTGGTTATCAATCCTTTATCTGTAGTACAACAAAGCCGGAGGCATCACAATACCTGATTTTAGGACATACTACAGGGCAGTTGTTATCAAAACAGCATGGTACTAGTACAGAAACAGATGGATAGACCAATGGAACAGAATAGAAACACCAGAAATCAATCCAAACATCTACAGCCAACTTATATTTGACCAAAGATCCAAATCTAATCCCTGGAATAAGGACAGTCTATTCAATAAATGGTGCTGGGAAAATTGGATTTCCACATGCAGAAGCTTGAAGCAAGACCCATACCTATCACCTTACACAAAAATTCACTCAACATGGATTAAAGACTTAAATCTACGACCCGAAACCATCAAATTATTAGAGAGCATTGGAGAAACCCTGCAAGATATAGGCACAGGCAAAAACTTCCTGGAAAATACTCCAACAGCACAGTCAGTCAAAACCAAAATTAACATTTGGGATTGCATCAAATTGAGAAGTTTCTGTACTTCAAAAGAAACAGTCAGGAAAGTGAAGAGGCAACCAACAGAATGGGAAAAAATATTCGCAAACTATACTACAGATAAAGGATTGTAAATAAAATATTTGTAAGAGAAACATTTTTAAGTGAAATGAATTACATCTTGTAAGTCTTATGAACACAAAGTCAATTTGCTTGGAGTCAGGCACTTGGAAGAGCAGCTTAAGTCACTGCTGAGATGGTTGCATTCTATATCAAAGTGTGGTTTGAGTCCTGGCTGCTCATTGCATTCTGAGAAGCAACAGGTGATGACTCAAGTACTTTTGTCCCAACCACCTATGTGAGAGGCCCAGATCAAATTCCAGGCTCTTGGATTCTTCCTGGTCCAGCCCTGGCCGCTGTGGCCATTTGGGAAGTGAATCAGTGAATGGAAGGTCTCCCTCTCTCTGTCTTTCAAATAAATTGCAAATAAATAAGTAATGTTTTTCAAAAATGTATTTTTGTGGGCCAGTGCTGTGGCATAACAGGTAAAGTGGCTGTCTGCAGTGCCAGTATCCCATATGGGAGCTGGTTCAAGTCATGGCTGATCCATTTCCAATCCACCTCTCTCTATGGTCTGGGAAGACGTTGGAGAATAGACCAAATTCTTGGGCCCCTACTCCTGTGTGGGAGATCCAGATGAAGCTCCAGGCTCTTGGCTTCAGATCAGCTCAGCTCTAGCCAGTGCGGCCATTTGGGGGAGTGAACCAGTGGATGGAAAACTTCTCTCTCTTTCTCTGCCTCTGCCTCTCTGTAAATCTACTTTTCAAGTAAATAAATAAATCTTTTTTAAGTGAATTTTTCTGGAACAAACACCGCAAAACAGCCACTCAAGAAAAATTAATTTAATCAACTAAATGATTTATTTGGCTGAATTTAATTAGATTTTATTTAATTAGTACTTTTTTGAAATAAAAGTAGTCTTTTTTTAAAGACATCATTGTTTTAATTATACTTAAGAGTCTTAAGAGTCTCATACACAAGGGAACATGGAGTATCATCTCAAGAGCTGAACATAGAGACCCACTGAAACAAGCAGGTGAGAAAGAGCTTTTGTCCTTGGAAGTTTACTCCACCCTCCTTGAAACCTCATCTACTACTCTGTAGTAGTGTACAGACAATTGAAATACTGCTTTGTCTTTGGAGGTGTGCCCTACTCTTCTAGGCAGTTAGATTATTTCTCTGCAGAGCTATCGTGCAAACTCATGTGCATCTTTCTCAAAGGACTTAGCACATGATATATTAAATTAGGTTTACATCAGTATCTTCCATTGATGTAGCAGCCTGAACGTCACCATGCAGCTTCCTGTTCCTCAGTGCTATGTACATGTTTGGTTGTTGCTGAATTTTGTTCCCAGCGAAAATAGTGAATAAAATTTCAATAAATTACATATCCAATATTGCTTGATGTCTTCAGACATTTGAATAGCTTGTTATGCTCTTACATTAGGAAAATCATCCTTCTCAATGTTAGTCACACAAATAGTATCCAAAATCCACTTATGTGAGAACGTCACATATCAAGGATGTATTATGAAACCAAAGCAAGAGGACCTCTGAGTGGCTTTCAGAAATGTCAGTAACTTTATGGATAAACCAACATGTAATTTATTAACAGCAATACCTGCTGGTACTATCATTATTTTGATAAAATCTCATTTGTTCCATAATTAAATAGCAATACTAGAAAATCAACCCTAGTTTACTAGAACTGGATATACTAACTAGTTCTAATTCTGAGCACTAACATCCACATGAAAAGAAGAAAGAGAAAGGAAAATCATGAAATTAAAATAGAAAAACTGTGTACCATGTGATCAATTAAATTACTTTAGAAGCTAAGAGTTAAAAAATACTTGATTAATCCTTGAAATAATGAAGCTACATATTTTATTTAAACAGTATAAGGTAGAATGTTTTCCATCAGAACCAGAAAATAAAGCCATTTTATATTCAGGGATATGAGCTTCTATTTTCAAAAACTTTAGTTCATGCAAAATTGTTCATGCACTACATATGTCTTTATGGCTGCTATTATGAGATTAGTTGGATTGATTGCTCTTGAAAAAAAATATTTTAAGATATTATAGGAAGATAATTATTTCCAGTAACACAAACTAGCTTTTATTTTCCTAAGGCAGGGAATTTATTTTGAAATCAAGGAGCCCTTGAAAGAAAAACAGCACAGCATAACTAATATTTTCTGGGAATAGCACCTTATTTCAAAAGCATTCATACGAACCTCTGGATATTTCATGCTTTGGGAAGGGACCATTTCAAGATAATGATCTATGAAATGGCAAACATTAATCTCTACCTAGTCTTTCAGATAGAAAATCATTTCCCTTAGGTGTTTGATACTGCCAAATAGCTACTCACTGGAATATTTTGGATTTTTTTAAAAGCAAAAGCTCATAATTTAGTGATTTCAATATAAAAATATGGCATGGAGCCACCAGACAGAAAGAAAATTTCAAGCTGTTCTAACTAATGCAATTTTTACATTTATATTTTAAACAGAAAAGTGTGAAAAATCAAGCCATTCAGTTACAAAATAAGCATCATTATTGCAAGTTCTGTGTCATTAAATGATTTTAATAGGAAAAAATATAATTAAACTTATTATATACTTCCATTAATTACTTATGAATGCATTATTTAATTTTTTTTCTCAGAAGCAGGACTAGCTTTCATTTTGCTATGATTAGTTAGCTTCTACTCTATTCATGTGGCAAAATTCATAACCACAAATTCTGTTATTTAAAGCTTACGAATAGATATTGGGGTAGCAAGTAGTTTTGTTTTTGTTTTTTGTTTGTTTGTTTGTGTTTTTTTGCTTAATTGCATGAGTGCAGTTATAAAAGAACAAAGCACAGTTTTTAAACAGCATGCTTTAAGCTAGTATGAGGAAATCTGGAAATCTGTCCTCTCATTGATTTTCAGTTGATTTGTATTGGCCTGCATCAGTTTGTGCTAGTTCTCCTTCATTTCTCCTTCATAGAATGCTTTTCTCCCAACCTTTTACATTATGATGTAAAAAAAATTAAAATGTTCAATTAAGCATTCAATACTACCAAAAATTAACTAAAAATTCCTTTACCAAATTTGTTTTAGGAATTCAAATAAATAACTTTTGAAGCATAGTAGTTTTAAAAAGATTTGTTTATTTATTTGAATGGCAGAGTTACAGAGAAAGAGTCAGGGGGATGGACAGAGAGACATAGAACTTTCCACTGGCTCACTCCCCAAATAGCCACCACGGCCGAAACCAGGGGAAACTCTATCGGGGTCCTCCAACGTGGGTGGCAGGTACCCAAAGTACTCGGGCCATCTTCAAATACTTTCCCACACACATTAGCTGGAAGTGAAGCAGCCAGGACTCAAACCAGTGCTTATATGGGCTGCTGGTGTTGCAGGTGGCAGCTTATCCACTATACCACAATGCTGGCCCCCAACACAGTACATTTTAATCATGAAACATCTAGAAGGTAATTTAAATATTTTGTTCAAAATCACATAGAAATAAGACAGAAAGAGAACCTTTTTAATCTGCCTGCTATACTGCATCATGAAATGCAGGTAATGAATGTTTCATAAGGATTACACATTTAATTCCCAAATTTTGAATTTAAAGTGCTCATTAATATATTTACTTATTTCACTTATAGATGACATGAATAAAAGGCAGGAAACTTGCATTTTAGTGTTTTCGCTGACAATGTTCATGTTGATGACCTAGATTCTTCATTTCCTCAGAATATTTTTTCCCTTCTCCTCTTTCTACTCCTCCTCCTCATCATTTTCTTCTTTAGATTAACAGAAATATTACAGCACAGCATTCTCACCGGTACATCCAGAATGATAATGGTTTTTCTTACTGTCCATCCCTCTTCTATTTCTATACTTTTTGAGGTGCACACTCACATACTCAATACATGCAAAGAAGCACATGAAGCACTCCAGCTAATCAGCTCTGGAGCCAGATAGCCAGTTTGAGTGCTGGCTTTATAGCTGACTAACATGACTTTGCCTGTTATGTTTATTCTACACCGGTTCTTCTTCTATAATATGGATATAATAATACACTGTTCTAAAGTTGTTCTGAGGATTGTTAATTGCATTTGTATAAAAAAGAAATATTATGTGTATGCAGTATATACATGTATATGCATATAGATGTGCACCTGTGCTGAATAATTTAGCCAAAAGTAAGCTTTCATATATATGTGCTCCTTGCATATTATTTTATGCAGTTTCCTACATTCTACTCTCAATATTATATTTTTGAGATCAATCAGGGTTGTGATATATAAAATTATTTGATTGTTTCTGAGTGTTGAATAGTAATTCCGTTGTTTTCATTTTATGATGATTTGTCATTACCTATTGAGATAGACTGGAGCAATAATGAATCATTTCCCATCAATTGTTCCATATTGACTTGTATAAGAGTGGGAAATATACCCCAAAGAGTTTATGCTAGATTGTAAAGCACACAGAAGCACTTCCCTTCAATAGTCCTATTGGATTAGACTATTAGACTATTAGAATGCTTGTAGCAATTTGCATTCTTCCAGAAGAACTGGAGAGTTTCCCTACATCCTTGCAAAATTTCATCTCTAAAATTAGATGTTTTGCTATTCAGAAGTGTGACAGCTTAAGACTGGTCACGATTTGAATAATTGTCCCCTAACAGGGGGCTAGACTGACACTTGTGTTGATTCCTTATCTTGGCTATTGTGAAGTGCTTTTGATGGAACAAAGGCAAAACCTATGGCCAGATGGTACAACTATTTGAGTACAGCAGTTGAACAGAGTTGCAGGAAGGTCTCTGAGGTTATGTGGAATCACTGATTGGGAAGCACAGGACCAGTTTCTGTGCTCAGTAGACATTCACAGTTGAAGTTTGCCTACCTACCTAGGCGAGGACTTAGAATGGGCTTTGAGGATGGATTGGATGCTGTTTAAAGACTGGGTGTGGCAGATATGCCCTTACTTTTTGCCAAAATTTTCTGCTTCTGTTATCTCTACCTAGTGTGCATGTGTGTTTGGAAATGGAAAGCTGTACTGGAACACCTCTACTCTTTGTCCAAGTACATCGTATTGATAATTTTCCTTCTGGGGAAAGCCCTAAAGTAAGAAAAAAAGACTAGTCTTGCAGGCTACTTATCTAGGGATGTCACGTGGGTAGGACGTCTTATTGTTTCTGAGGGCAACCATCTCAGATTTGTGAGTGAGCTCTGCACTGAGGTGTACCCTGGATGAGGTGCTCCTGCTGAAAGATGCACAGAACTAAAAACAAGTGCTGTGTGATGGTCACTGCATCCTTGCTGTGTCTCTGCCTGGACAAGATGATCTAGTCAAGATCAGAATGTTCATCCTGGGAATACTAAGGGTTTTTAGAAAACATGGACGTCTACTCTAGTTCTCTTGCACTCTGCAAAAGCTGTGCTGCCATGGTCAATATGAGACTGTCTCTCTTACCCCTATCATTGCAATTTTCATTCCATTCTGTGGTTCAGATGTGTGGCTCACGTTTATTCTCAATCTGTTGTTTTGTTAACCAAATTATTTGCATCTATTGCTAATTTCTAGTTGAGCTTTTTGTGGGGAGTAACAAAAGTTGAAATTACTCCTATTCTGCCATCTTACTGATGTCACTCCACATTCCATTTTTTTATGTGACTGTTGTTTCTTTTCCTTTCTTTTTTAGGTTTCTAAAGAAAATATAAATTGACAGCCAAAGGCCTATATGTGCTGTCTAAGCTACATTCATTTTCCAATTATTATTTGAAATTCTTTTTTTAAAGATTTTTTTATTTATATTAAAGTCATTGTCACACACACATGCGTGCACTTGCACACACACACACACATACAGATTGAGAGAGAGAATCTTCCATCTGCTGATTTATACCACAAATGTCTGCAATATCCAATGCTGAGCCAGGCTGCAGCTGGAGCAAGGAGCTTCCTTGGGGTCTCCCACGTGAGTAACAGGCATCCAAACACTGGTGCCATCCTCTGTTGCTTTTCCCAAGCCATTATCAGGGAGCTGGACTGAAAGTGGAACATCTGGTACACAAACCGTCACCCACATGGGATGCCAGCATTGCAGGCCCAGTGGCTTTACCCACTGTACCACAACACCAGACTCTGAAATTCCTACATCTTCATGAGTAAGCATAGGAATTTTTGTGTGTATATGTGTGTTTGTGTGCATGAATATATGTGTTTATTACAGGTAGGAAAGTGGATATTAACATTTGCAGAACAGCTCGGAGAGGCTGCTTTTGGCTTATAAATTATTCTTGCTTTCAGTCTAGTGTTTGTATTAGAGAAGAGATATGTCTCTAATATAATCACTCTTGAACAAGGTAAGGAGTGGTTATGATGAGAAGCGACTATTTAATCAGCCTCAGATGAGTGCTCCATCTGATGTAGTTAAATTCAGTTTCACTGATATTTAAAAAAACCTGAACTCTAGCACACAAACTGTAATAAGCCCTCCCTTTCCACGGGTTCTCTATGTGTTCAACAAATTGCATCAGTGGGGTTTGGCCTGGTGGTTGAGATTCCTGTGGCCAACATCAGAGTGTCTGTATTTGATTCCCAGCTCTAGTTCCCAATCCCGGCTTTCCACCAATGCAGACTCTGGGACACAGCAGATGACGGCTCAAGGAATGAGTCCGCACCACCTACAGGGGAAACCTGGATTGAATTACTGAGGACTACACCAGCAGATGGAATCTTAATCTCTCTTTCTAATAAAAAAAAGGAAAATAAAATATTCCAAAAAATTGTATATATTTTGTACATGTGCAGACTATTGTTTGTTGTCATTATTCCCTAAACAATACAGCATAACATAGCATCTACTTCATGTTAGATTGTACAAGTAATCTAGATTTGATTTAAATAATACTGGAGGATTTGTTTGTTATATGCAAATACTGTGCTATTTTATATGACATATACATTATTAATTTACCCATAGTCCTTATGATTGATAAATTTAGGGCATTTTGATTTCTTTTGTTGCATCCTTAAGGTTTTTTTGATGTGTCTTTTTCCTAAGTTTTGTTTAGTTAGTACAGTTTTTAAACTTAGTTAATTAGTGTTACTTTCCCTAGCTGTTATTTTCCAAAAGAAAATATTCTAATTACTATTATCTTATGCAAAAAATTATTTAGAATTTCCTATCATTTTAATTGGTATTATCCTAGACAACTTATTCTTTTATCTCACTGTATTCTCTTAGATTTGATTTATATTTTGGTAGCATTGTTATAGTAAGATATTATTTCAGAAAGGGCCAATCCCTAATAGATTTTGCTCTCTTGCACAATTTTGCTTTCATGGTTGAATGCTCTTTTTGATTAGACACCAAGTTTTAACCTTAATCTCACATTCTTCTCTTTTGGAGACTTCATTTGATTGCCTTTAAATATTTTCCTGCCAAAGCTGAAGTTTGATGTCTCTTTGATTTTTTTTCCTGTCCATGTGGCAAATTTTGCTCTTTGAAAGTATTAACAATGCTGTGTTAGCTGTGCAATTCTTACATGTCACTATTCTTAAACATAAATGGATTTAAGTGCATTTCTTACTCATCTCCTTTGGATCCTTGCTTTTGTATTAAACTTTGGACCCATTTACTTGGCTAGTTGGTTATTTGCACCACTTGATTTTCTGTGTTGTTTTTGATTCAATCTGGAATGCCTAGAAGATGACTGATACTATTGTGGATATATATGTATATATATATATATACACATATATATATATTTCATATTTATTCCCAGGATTTCATATTTATCAGGGTTTCCTCTGATATCCTGAAAATTTTCCTTTCTCAGACTTGTAGCTTACTATCTTCCATTTTTTCCATTCTGTTTTCAACATCAATATGCATACATAACAAAACTTTATTTAGTAGACTTTTTTTAAAAAAAAGATTTATTTAAAAGGCAGATTTCTAGGGCCAGCACTGTGGTGTAGCGGGTAAAGCTGCTGCCTGCAGTGCTGGTATCCCATATGGGCACCGGTTCGAGTCCTGGATTCTTTACTTCTAAAGCAGCTCTCTGCTATGGCCTGGGAAAGCAGTAGAAGATGGCCAAAGTCCTTGGACCCCAGTATCCATTTGGGAGACCTGGAGGAATCTACCAGCTCCTGGCTTTGGATCAGCCCAGCTCTCGCCACTGCAGCCATTTGGGAAGTGAACCAGTGGATGAAAGACCTCTCTCTCTCTCTCCCTCCCTCCCTTTCTCTCCCTCCCTCCCTTTCTCTCTCTCACCTTCCCTCCCTCTCTCTCTCTCTCTTCCTCTCTCTATA
The DNA here is from genome assembly GCF_033115175.1 of Lepus europaeus. NCBI lineage: Eukaryota > Metazoa > Chordata > Mammalia > Lagomorpha > Leporidae > Lepus > Lepus europaeus. The sequence goes on from NC_084827.1 coordinate 131,342,812, forward strand.
ACTATGCCTTTCAAATAAATGAATAAATCTTTAATAAAAAAGATAAAAGGCAGATTTCTGGCAAGTGTTGTGGAGTAGCAGGTAGAGCCACTGCCCGCAATGCTGATATCTCCTATGGGTGCCAATGAGTGTCCCAACTGCTTCTCTTCCAACCCAGGTCTCTGCTAATGTCTTGGAAAAAGCAGATGGCCAAAGTGTCTGGATCCCTGCAGACCCACATGGGCATCCTAGATGAAGCTCCTGGTTCCTGGATCTGGCCTGGTCCAGTGCTGGCTGTGGCAGCCATCTGGGGAAGATCTCTCTCTGTGTCTTTGGCACTCTCCTTTTCTTTCTCTACCTCTGTCTCTAATTCTGACTTTCAAAATGAACGAATAAATATTTTTTGAAAGAAAATCAGAGTAAGAGATAGGGAGGGAGGGAGGGGGAGAGAGAGAGAGAGATCTTCCATCTGCTGGTTCACTCCCCAGATGGCTGCAATATCCACGGCTGGACCAGGCTGAGCCAGGAGTGAGGAGTTTCTTCAAGGTCTCTCACATGGGTGATTGGGGCCCAAGCCATCTTTCACTGCTTTTCCTGGTTTATTAGCAGAGAGCTGGGTTGGAAGCAGAGTAGCCAGGACACAAATCAGTGCCTATACCAGATGCTGGTGTTGCAGGCAGTGGCTTAACACACTGTGCCACAATGTGCCCTGGCCTCTTAGTAGGGCTTTAAGTCCTTGACTTTAATGTAAATTAAAAATATATTACTGAGTGGCCGGTGCCATGGCTCACTTGGTTAATCCTCCGCCTGCGGCGCCGGCATCCCATATGAGCACCAGGTTCTAGTCCCGGTTTCTCCTCTTACAGTCCAGCTCTCTGCTGTGGCCCTGGGAAGGCAGTGGAGGATGGCCCAAGTGCTTGAGTAGCTGCACCCTCGTGGGAAACCAGAAAGAAACACTTGGCTCCTGGCTTCGGATCGGCATAGCTCCGGCCGAAGCGGCCATTTTGGGGGAGAACCAATGGAAGGAAGACCATCCTCTCTGTCTCTCTCTCACTGCCTATCTGTCAAATAAAAGCAATATATATTACCGAAAAACTAAGAAGAAAAAAAGGAAAAAAAAAGAAAAAGAGAGAGAAAAAGGAAGGAAGGAAGGAAGAAAAAGAAAAGAAGGAAGGAAACAGAGGGAGGGAGGGGAAGAGTAGAAAGGAATATCATTATATTCTTAGAATTTTATCTATGAACTACATTTAATCTGTTCTCTATATTGATGTAATATTAACATGAAAAAACAAAATTTAAAAAATACTCAATGTATATTTTCCAAATTTTTTCTTTTATTTCTGTAACTATAGTTACTATATTAAACTAACCTCTTTATCCAGTACTAACTTTGTTTCCTCATGATTTAATTTTGTTCATTTTTGTGCTCCCATTTCGTGATCTGGATTGACCCAAATACTTGGTAACTCTCAGCTATTTGTTTATGTTTCTTTCAGAGGTATAGAGAGCATATTTTCTCAGTTCAAATATGAATCCTCATTTCCCTCTTTGGGACACCCTACTAGCAATAGGAAAATTGCTCAGCGCTTTTCAGAGAAAGGTTGACATACCTAACTGACCTCGTGGAATATGAGGAGCCTAAGTTACAGAAGTAACCCTTCCATCCAAGTCTGGTACCTGCACCAAATCTGGATGTCTCTTAGATGCAACATTACTGTTCACAAAGCTTTATGCATAACTGTTTTTTTTTTTTTTTGGTGCAACTGCAAAAAACAGTATATTTTTCCTATCCTCATTTTCTTCTCTATTCTTTTGGTGGATATATGGAGTTGCCAAGGTCTGAAGTCTGCTTCTCTTAGTGTTCTAACTCCTGACTGAGCATAGATGTGCCCTGGGAACATCAGCCCAATCTTTTATAGAAAAATGCTTGAGGTTTAGTGGAAGACAAAATTCTGACACCAATCACTTACCATGGATGGATGGTGGGACAGTGCCCTTGACACTGTTATTATGAACACAACACTTGGATACTCAGCTGATGCAGCCCAACTTCTCACTCTGTTTTGTTGACTTTGAGATTTCCACTGGATAGTGGAAACCATTTTTTCTTTTGCTGGCCTTTTCCACTTTTTTGTTGGTTTTTGGTAGTGTTTTTCCTTGCAGGAGTTAAATTCGACCCACCTTCTGTCTCAAAGATTTCAAAATTCCCAACTGGATGGCAGAGGAAATGGATATGTAGTCCACCCACCAACATGATTCAAATTCCCCCAGTAGTTCCTTGCATAGTACTTTTGTCAGTCATCTCTAGACTCCAAGTTAAAAGGTCGATACTTTCATTTTTGAAGTTCTTTAATCATTACAAGCTATCATAAGAAGAATAGTGAGTTAAGATACCAAAAAATTGGGGCAGAAGTCTTCTGATAACTTTCATTTTACCCTCTACTTTTCATCTAGAAGTATTCTCTTTTATCATTAACAAGTATAGATGCTTTGAAGGGTCTTGCCATTTCTTTCTAGATCAGAGTAATGCACTTCAATTCTAGAGAAGTTGCAGTGAAAGGTTAACATTTTTTTAATGTTATATTTAGGAGAGTTCATCTTGTGTAAGAAAATGTGGAATGAAAATTAAGTAGCATCACAGAATAAAGAATAAAACTCTGCTCCCTTCTGAAACTAGTTGGCTGCTCAAGTTCATAATGTATGGCTATTCATTTATTTAAGAATTTATCTGATATGGTGATCAATATCAGATTTTGCCTTCAATGAGAGAATAGCTTTCAGACATTCATTAGGGCAATACAATGATAGCTCCCACGCAAAAAAGGACATACACCACATTCTATTCAAATTCACAGAGCATCATAGGACCCATTTTTCTTCCTTAGTAACTTGATTAATAAATATTTTAGGCTAACAGCAAACTCTCACAAACAGCTTTGGAGGGCTGAAAGAGTGATAAAGGAAACAGAAATCTTCATTTCCAGTCTGCCTTATGCTTTACAAGTGGATTTCAGTGCACTTGTAGGGTAAGTCAGGATCATCAATCAAATAGCAATAAGGAGGAAAGGCATGGGCATCCACAGTTATACAAAACAATCTTGGTAGAGCCGGTATCGTGGCGTGCTGGGTTAAACCCACCAACTGTCATGCCAGCATCCCATATGGGTGTCAGTTCAAGTCCAGGCTCTATTACTTATGATCCAGCTCCCTTCTAATGTGCTGGGAAACCTGGAAATAGCTCCTGACTCCTGGTTTCAGCCTGGCCTGAAATGGCTGGGTTGTTTTGGCTGTTCAAGTAGTGAACCAGCAGATAGATGATCTCTCTCTCTCTCTCTCTCTCTCTCTCTCTCTCTCTCTCTTCATTTCTCCCTCTCTCTGTTGTTCTGTCTTTCAAATGCATGAGTAAGTCTTTAAAAAAATTATCATTATGATTCTTATGCATTCTCTATTTCACCTGCTCATCTGCTCTGTACACATGTGGACTATGTCTGCTTACATATATTTACACTATAATTTTTCTATTTCTTTATTATTTAAGAAAAATTCAGCAAATATTTCTTGAGTTTTTCCTTACTGAAAACTTGGATATGTTTACAAGATAGCTTTCCACCACTATCCACAATAAAATAATTAATGAATGTGTGACTCATATAGATGAAATTATAAATTTTTATTTACTTATTGTTTTGAGCACAATTTCATTTCTTAGCAATGCTGCTTGACCATGATCATTTCGGAGCTTGTGGGCATGAAGTGACTAAACCTTTACATCTTTGAATTATTGCTGCTGGGTTTAGAGATGAGGCATTAGAATGAAATGTCATACTTTCATCACCTCTTTCCATCAAAGCAAGAAGAAAAGAAGATCACTTTCAAGAGAGCTACAAAGCCATAGAAACAGAGAGCTAAGCTACCTGACAGCAATATTTTATAGTTTATGCTTAGGCTAAAGAAATGTAGTGGAATGACATCTTTTAAAAAAAGATTTCCTTAATGAATATCCTTTGTACATGAAAGTACTCTGTAAAGAAAATGATTAAGACCAAAGTAAGTGATTCATTCTTTGAAAACATTAGTTAAAAAATACTTTAACAAAATTTAAGGATCATACTATGGAATTTTCCTCTGTAGAATAGTATTAAATCAGAATTAAATATAATAATTACCTCTTAGCATTTTTCTGCTTTTCATTATTACTGTTTTAAAGATCACATGCTTATATGTTAATAGGCTTAGTTAAGTAATATTTAATCAACCTTCACAGATTAAAACATCTACTTCACAAAGAAAATTTAAAGCCTTACACTATTCACTATACTTACTATTCAGCCACAACCCCAAATAACAGCATGAAATTGACTTATACTTTACTGATTAAACACTGAATTGGGGCAAGATTAAGAAAATTATAAATGATTGCCACAGACAATAGAAAGTGCAAACACTACATTTTTCAGAAAAAATACATTTAACTATGTCAAGTATTTTTTTTAAAAAAGTACGTTTAAACATGCATATGCAATTATGTATGCAATATAAACTGATTGCATTTTCTAAAATTACATTACAAGTGTTCAGATAACTTTGTATTCACAAGTCTTATTGTATTCTGGCATAGTCAGTTTCTTTCAGTAAAACAACTCAGTACTCCTGATGATCATTTATGCCTTAGCAATAAATATGATAATAGAAATTTATTAGTTACTTGCTTGTTAACTAGTTCAATAACAGCATCAATAGTGTACTGAGACATGGGTTGAATTCCACACTCTTGGATTTGGCCTGTCCCAGCCTTAGTCATTGTGGGCATACGGGAAGTGAACCAGCAGACGAATGATCAATTTCTCTCTCTCTATTTTTCCCATTCAAGTAAAAATAAATAAAAAATTAGAAAAGTAAAACAAAAAATAAAACAGAATGTAATCTTTACTGTCAGAGACAGAGACACAATCATTAGCAAAAAAAAAAAAACAGAAGTTAATTTTTGATATTAAGGACATGAAATAAGCTATCTCATTTCAAATCATCTTGCAACAGAATAGTGGAATATTAACAAGAGTATGGAAAGTTAATTGGTTTTATACCCAACACTTCCACTCTCAATAATTTACTTCAAGTAAATTATCAGATGTGCTGTTGAAGAGATTTTTTTATACTTATATATATATATATAATAGTTCAAACATGAAGCATTCCAAATATTAAACAATAGCAAATTAATAATTTTATTTATTTATTTCCATTTGTGTTTGAAAGGCAGGGGGAGGGGGAGGAGGGAAAAGGGGAAGGTCGAGGGAGAAGGAGAGGGAGAGGGAGTAGGAGAGGATCTGCATCTGCTGGTTCATTCCCCCAAATGCCTGCAAGAGCCACTGCTGAGCCAGGCTGAAGCCTGGAATCAGAACCTCAATCTGTGTCTCCCACCTGGGCGACCTGAGTACTTGAGCCTTCATCTGCTGCCTTACCAGTGTACACATTAATAATGGAAGATTAATTAAATAAATATAAGGCAATGTTAAGTTGGAACATTATGCAACTGTTAGAATTCTGTTTGAAAACTAGCCTTTTATCAGAATTCTACAAAATTCTCTTCTCTCTTTTTTCACTCCCAACACAAAACTTGTTACTAACTATAAAATTATCTTACAAAAGAGCTATAACTTCTAGAGTATACACTCCCATTGGCGATTTCTTTAATATATTGCTTCAAACATGTTTGCCTCATAATTTCTACTATTGACTTCTACCAAAATTTATGCTAGAGTCTCAACAGAAAAGGGAAAGATTTCACCAGTTGCTCCCTACACGTCACTTCATGAGGGTCATTTGTTTGGGGTTACCAAGACTTTTATGCTCTACACATTAAATACATGTTTATCACACTGTGTGTAACAAGCCATATCACCTAAACTTACTTATATATTTTTTTAAGTATTTATTTACTTCAAAGGCAGAATGACAAGGAAGGAGAGAGACAAAGACAGATCTTCCTTTGGTTAGTTCATTCCCCAAATGGCTGTAATGACCAAGGCTGGGCCAGCTGAAGAAAGGAGCCAGGAACTCCATTAGGGTTTCCCATATGTTTGATGGGAACCCAAGTACCTGGGCCATCTTCAGTTGCTTTCCCAAGCCATTCCTGAGTAACTGACGCTCGCTTACCAATGGCTATCTTGGCATGGTCTTCTCATTCCACCACAGCATACTTCAATAAACAACAAATACTGGTGAGGATATGGGGGAAAGGGTATTACGATCACTGCTGAGGGGAATGTAACCCAGTCAAACCACTGTGGAAGACAGTATGGAGAACCTGCAGAAATCTGAATTTAGACCTACCATATGACCCAGCCATCCCACTCCTGGGAATTTATCCAAACCAAAAGAGATCAGTACATGAAAGAGTTATCTGCACCACCATGTTCATTGCAGCTCAATTCACAATGGAGGAGATATGGAATCAACTCAGATGTCCATCAACTAGTGACTGGATAAGTAAATTATGAGATACACACACACACACACACTATAGAGTACCAGTCAGCTGTAAAACAAAAAACAAAAAACAACAACAACAAAAAAATCCCTAAATCCTGTCTTTTGTAACAAGATGGCCACAACTGGAATCCATTATACTTGGTGAAATAAACCAGTCCCAAAAAGACAACTGCCATATGTTTTCCCTGATTCGATGCAACTAATAGAATATCTGAAATGTAATGTATTCTAGCGAAATAGTCATATGGAGAATGGATAATAGTTTTAGATCTTGTCTCCCATTGAGGTACAATCTTCTGTATAGTTTTGCTTTATTTTGTTTTGTTTTCTTTCTCTTTATACTATTTCTTCTACTTAGAGAAGGGCTAACTATAAGATCACTAAGTAAACTGATAATAGATCATCACTGTAAAAATTAAGAATGGGAATCTGAGAGGGAGGGGCAGAAGGGTTGGAATGTGGGTGGGAGGGAGGGGAAGCCCCACTTTGGTCCTAAATCCGTATATATGAGACATATGAAACTTGTATAACTTAAATAAAAAAAAAATAAAGTGGATGGCCACAGTGAAAAAAATCATTTCTTGGGAACGACACATATATAGAGAGGCATGTGTTTGTGTATTTAAGTGTGTGTGTATGTATGTGTGTGTAAGAGATCAAGAATGAGATACACAGAGAGAGATATTTAAGTGAACTGTAACAATTATTTTACTATTAAGTACTAGAGGAAGAGGAAGATACCCATTTACACACAAGAGACCATCATAATCTTAAAAATATTAATGACTTGGGGCCCTGCGCTGTGGCTTAGTAGGGTAAGCATCCACCTGCGACTCTGGCATCCCATATGGATACCAGTTCAAGTATCAGCTGCTCCGCTTCCTATCCAGCTACCTGCTGATGGACTGGGAAAGCAGTAAAAGATTGCTCAAGTGCTTGGGCCCCTGCAACCACACAGAAGACCTGAAAGAAGTTCCTGACTCCTGACTCCTGATTCAGATTGGCCCAGCTCTGGATGTTGCAGCCATTTGGGGAGTGAACCAGCGAAGGAAGACCTTTTTCTCTATTTCTCCCTCTTTCTTCCAGTAACTCTGTCTCTCAAGTTAATAAATAAATCTTAAAAAAAAAAACCTCCCAAACTCATAAAAAATTAATGACTCTGCAATGGAAATCATGGCAATCATTAGTTAAGCATGAGAAGACATATGGAATCAATGCTTTGGTCTGTGAAAATTATAGTGTTTCAACAGAGCTAAGTGTGGCATCTGTCAAGATACATCATCTGCAGCTTGCACCTGTTTGCCTGGCATGACCCTCACATCAGCAGCAGCTGATGCCACAAAGCTACCAGCTCTGCACTTCAATAAGAAGTGGGTGATCTGATTGTCCTTTTATTTCCTTAGAATTTCTAGGACTTTGGGACTTGTCAGCCATAGTAATGAAAGAGAAAGCTGATTTGCACCTCCCATGAGAGTCTGAGTGCACCTCTTCTGGTGTTCTCCTCCACTTCACAACATAACATAGAAGTAATCAGTGCTTTTTCCATTTGAGAGAGATGTTGCTGCACTGAGCCCAGTAGAAATATAGTCATCCATTGATATCCACAGAGATTTGTTCCAGGACCCTTCATAAATATCCAAATTTTTGGATGCTCAAGTCACTTATATGAAATGATGTAGTAATGCATATACCCTGTACATATCATCCCATATGCATTAAATCACCTATAGATTACTTACAATGCCTAATACAATGTGAATTCTATGTGAATAGTTGTTATACTCTAATGTTTAGAGGATGACAATGTACTGTACATGTTCAATACACAGACTTCTTAAACATTTTTTTACCAGCAGTTGGTTAACTCTATGAATGTAAATCTTATGGATATGGAGGCTAACTGTAGATCAGGAATTGAATTAGGAAATCCTAACCTCAGACTGCACTAGCAATAATATGGTCTCAAAATGCTCTCACTGGTGTTGACAGTCCATCATCACAGAATAAATTTGATTTGAAAATTTGATTTGAAATTTCAAAACTATCTAATTTCAAACTATCTAAGAATGATTTATGAACACATGTAGTACAAATTGGACTTCTTGGGATATAAAACATAAAGCACTGTAGTTAAAGATGAATAGCCTTCTGAAATCACAGATGAGAAGCTGCCATTGATAATTTGAGGTGACTGTCTTGTACTTTAGGTATCCAGTGCTGGTGGCACAAAATTTTATACCTGACTACCTTTATCATTAGACTGTGGTTCCTGAAGGCATGTTATCAAACCCATCTTATATTTTTACTACTGGTGTTCCATTATGCATATGAGCATGTAAATGGATATGCAATGTTTCTCTCTTTAAAGAGTAGATGTAAAGTGCCCCAGAGAACAGGTCCAGAACTGAAATGCTTTCAGAAGCCAGGTAGATAGCATAAATAGGTGAATATCCTGGTGTGATACAGAATAGAAAGTTGAGAGCTAGTGTTAACTTAAAAAGTGGATTTCATATCTATTACTATGTAACAAATCACTGGAAAACTCAATGAGATAAGCAGTTAGTTTAATAAATGATGACTTCATGGGTTGACAGTTTTGGTTTGGGCTCAGTTGAGTAGTTCTTCTGCTGGTATATTCTAGCTTCACATAGGTAGCTATTATCCCCCGGTAGAGAGTTGGAGGCTAATTGGTCACAGATAGCCTCACACATTAATATAACTATTTTCTATGGAAAAAAAAAGGGTTATATTTCTTCACTTAAGAGTAAGCTAATCTCAATTTCTTTATATGACAGCTGGGTTCCAAAAGCAGCAAGAATGAACAAGCACCTCTTAAACACATCCTTGAATCATATTTGATGGTTTCCCATAGGATAAAGCAAGTGGTCTTAAACTCTTGATAGAAGGTGCTGCAAATGTTGAAACAACCATTCATTGTATTAAAAAAGATATGTGACTTTTTTAATGTTTTAGAAATTAAAATAGTCTTCTGTCAAAAAAAAAAAAACTTCATAAGTGAAACCATATCCAGCTTCTGGCCACCGGTTTAATATCTGTGCCTTAAATGATGACAATGTGGGGTAGGCATTGTAGCACAACAAGTTAAGCCCTCACTTGACACCTGTATTCCAAAACAAAATGCTGGTTTGAGTCCTAGCTATTCCATGTCAAATCCAGGTTCCTAGTATTGCCTCTTGGAAGGTAGCTGATGATGCCTCAAGTGCATTATTCCCTGCCACCTACATGGGAGACCAAAATGGAGTTCTTGGATTCTTGCTTCAGCCTGGCCCAGCCCTGGCTGTTGTGGGTATTTGGGGTGTAAACCAATAGATAAAAGCATTCTCCCCCCCCCATCTTCCTCTGTGTTTGTGTGTATGGATGTGTGTGTGTTTGTGTGTCTGTCCATCTCTCTGTCACTCTATACTTCAAATAAATACATAAATAAAACAATCATTAAATGATCATAATGTTTTGAAAGACCATAAGACCTTTTAAGCCATGTGAGAATATTTTGTACTGTGCCTTAAAGTTGAAAATAGATTAAGAAAAAGTTGAAATATAGAGTATGTCTGAAATACAGTATATATGAGGGCTCTTTATAAAGTTCATGAAAAAAACTATACATGATTTTGAAGTTTTATAACCTGAACACTTATCTTTTAATTCCATTTTCCATAATGTTTTTGAAGTTTCTTCAAGTGTGTTTCTGTGTGTGTGTGTGTGTGTGTGAGAGAGAGAGAGAGACAACAAATATAATCACTTCTCCAAAACATAAGGTGGCTTTCTAAGTAACCTGTTTTTATAAAAAATATCAAAAGATTGACAATTTTTAGATTACTTCTAAATGATTTGAGTACTATTATGTTAAAAGACTCAGTGATTAAAGAGACCATTTTAAACATACTTAATTAAAACTGGCTCTCATAATCCTTGTGTCTTTGCACTAATTTTGTTTTTCTTTTGCCATTAAGATTTTTTTTCTTCTTTGCTGTACACATGACTATTCATGTGTCATTGTTCTCTCTTTGCACAAGAGTAGATACCCTAAAGTACAGAATTCTCATTATCAGTGTCTCAGTAACTCACCAATAAGTTTTAAAAACTCAGAGTCTTTCTAACTCAAATATAAAGGTTCAAAGATAGAATTTATATGTGCATGCATGTCTGTATTCTCTTTGTATATAAGAGTATTGTGTTCTTTTCACACTAGGTGATTTATTGAAGATGGTATGTGGTTTGCACTTTGCCAAACAAAGCCAATATATGTTGTCTGGGAAATCCTCACTGTGAAATATCTCCTATAGCTATAGTTTAGAGTAATGACACTTACAGAACATTCTGGCTTCAATATGGAAGACTCAAACGGAGTTACTGTGTGGTGCCTAAAATATTTTCCACACTACTGAACATCTCTGCTTTATAACTGATCAAATCTTCCATTTTCAAATATCATCTACCAGAGCTGTCAATTAAGTGGATTCATTCTCCCACCAAGAAGATTATGCTGAGATTTTGCTATTTAATTGTTTTGATATATTACATATTCATTATATATATACAAAGTCATATAAAGTCTACTTCTTAGAAGATCATAAAATTATCTCTTAGCTTTCTCCTTTACCCCCTATTTTGAAAGACCTATTTGAGGGAGGATAGGGTACGATCTTGTAAACAAGTCTTCAGGTAATATCCTGCTAGCTGCATAGTTGGCAGACATTAAAAGTGACAGACACAGAACAGGGTAAAATTAAAGCCATCCAAGCTCACCTTATATAGCATAGCCATCATGTTCCCTTCTTTGGCATCAAAAAGACTTTTCCTCTACTACATGGTTAGCTGTAGAATCCCAAATAAGTCATTATAAGCCAATGTTCCCTCATTCATAACAGATGCATAATGACGCCTTCTATCTAATTGTTCTTGTAAAGATTTAATCCTGGTACACAGTAATCATCCGCAATGACAACATATTATGATGGGAACAAAATATTAAAACATAAACTTTCTCCATCTCTCCTCTTTCCTCACTTGTAAAGGATGAGGTATGCATGTGTGAATGTGTAGATGTTTAATATGGAACAGGATAGTCTTTCTTTTTGATTCCTTTTTTAGGCTGATCAGGAAGCAAGGAGAGACAGAGCAACATTCAGGTAAGAAGGGTAAGAGAATTTACATAAAATGCAAGGAGATATCCAAGAAAAATAAAATAGAAAAGATATAGAAATTGATGGGAGCTGAGTGAAAGTTGTGGAGAGTGAATCTCATACCTATTGTGGGAGTTTCTGGGATGCTCTCTTGGATTGAGTTCTCCTGGAGGCCAACTTTGAGCATAAAATCAGTGCATCAGAGGCTTTGTAGGGAGTGCACTGAGGGCCAGCACCAGTAGAATGGATGAAAAAGAATAAGGACTGGGCCCCTGAAAAATTAAGTCACTAAAAGCTGCAACAGAGGCTTCACCCAACCCTCTGAGGAGTCTTAAAGATGAAAAGAGCCATCTGAGTTGTTCTTAGCTGGAGTGATGAGATCAGGTCTTTTCAGCAGTAGTTGAGCAGGAACTGGATGTGGGCTACTGTGAGATGGGAACTTCACCTTGCAGAGGAGGTTTTGCAAATCAAGGCAATCGCAGAAGTGGACTATCCTGGTCTGCTGCTGGCAGCATTGCCAACAATGGTGCAAATGTCTTTCACTGCCAAAGCAAAATCTGGGCAGTCAGTATATCACAGTGCCCTCCACAGAAACAAAGCAGGGGAAAAAAATATTGAACTGAAAGGAACTGGAGAGAAGAAAAAGTGTCTACAGCAGGAAATAACTGCAATAATGATTGTAATCCCTTCTCTCTACCTCTCCAGAGGTTACACAGAGAATTTGTGCTCATCTGTATAGTTTGAAAAATCATGGTTTCTTTCTTCACAACCTATTGAATAAATCCCATGACTACCTCAAATGTTTTTGAGTATTTGCTTCTGCTTCTTGCTCTGATCATCAGTTCACTACTATCAAGCCTTTGGCTTGGAATTCTGCCTGCCACTGGAGTTCATTTTGTCCTCCTAGGCACATTGATCCACATTTGCCCTACTTGGTAAGATGCAAGCACAACCACTGTTGGCCATATATCTGTATGCATTACTGTCTGTCTCAAATGCATATCTGCCAGGTGTGAACACAGGCTATAGTGCTCTGTAGAGGTTTATTTTACCTGTTGACAGACTGGGCCACAGGGAATTCACACACTTGGTAAACATTAATGCAGGAGTGTCTGTGGGGATGTTTCTGGGTTAGACTAACCTTTGAATCAGTATTCTGGGTAAAGCACAGTGAGCTTCCTAATGTGCTAAAGTCCTAAAGGAAAACAGGCTGATGCTTCTGAGAGTAAAGTCTCCTTTACTCTCCTCCTGACAGCCTGCCTCAAACTGAACATCGGTCTTTTCTTGCCTTGACTTGGACTGAAACATTTGGCTGTTCTTGGATTTTCTGCTAGCAGGTTTTTGGACTACAAGCATACCATCAGCTCTCCTGTTCTGACTCTCAGATTGGAACCACACATTGGCTCTTCTGAGTCTCCCGCTTGCTGATTGCAGATCTCTGAGCTCCCGGTATCTATGATAACCTGAGCCAATTCCTGAGGAAACCTGGCTTTTGGTTTGGAATATCCTATCTTTTCTTTTCTTTTTTTTTTTTTTTCATTGAAAAGCCTAATACATGCTCCTAAACATTATTCAAATAAAGAGTAGATAGTACTTTTAACGACCCTCCTGGTTGGTAAAGGGAAATGTAGTCTATTTTGCATTTAATATGCTCTACATATGCCTCACTGTCCTCATGCTAATTCTTTAGTATTCCTGACATTTGAATCTCAATCAAAACGAGGTAGTTTCATAGAGAAAGCATGTGTTGGCAATGAGTATTAACAACTGAGAATAGAGATTCTGCATCAATGTAGAAATAAATAAGTGTGTGAAAGTGCATGTATATGTGTGAAGATGGGGGTTGAGAGAGAAAGAGGGAATATCAATTATCCTGTGCAGGCACAGGGTCACAGTATTGATTGTCTTTAAATCATGAATTCTGAACTGACATGGTCTGCACTTTTTTTCCCTTGCAAGTTTACCTACTCCCTGATTCTGGCTAGGACTTTCTCTCCCTTCTTGTTACCCCTGATTCTGTTACCAGCCTTGCAGGTTTAACCCAGTTAATTAATGATGAGTATCGGTCTCCCAAGTGATGTGATTCAAGTCACTCTTGTGTAAAGCCTCCCATGTGTCTCCTTTTATAATACGCGTACATCCCAGTGTCACAAACATTGCCATGGATTCAGCAGTTTTTTCCAGTGCCCCTTGAGAAATTTAATTTGATGAACAGCATGTCTACAATATTATCATGTACTGCCAGGGAGGAATTTCATCAATTCGCTTATGTGGAAAATGGGGATAATATAAAAATAATGGTACCATAAAAACAAGGAATGAAGGATCAAGAACAAACATTAATTTTAATAGTAAATTAATTAAGTATAAATTCTTTCTCAGTTTTACTCATTAGCAGCCTATGCAAATGAATCATTTTTGATGGTCTAATTTGAAATAAAAATGACATCACTGATTTGCTAAAGCACAGAAAGATGTGGAAAATTTGACATCATTCTAACAGGAAAAACATGACAACTCAATGATTGTACTTTAAATATTAAAAGAGATTAACTAAATTTACCTCTAAAACTGCATTTTATATATTGATAAGGGTACTAATATACCCACTACAATTTTATGGTAATTTCCATAATGCATCAAGTATTTTATCTTACTTGATCATCAAAGTACCTTAGTGAGATAACTTCTATCATCTCCACTTTAAAATTAAAAACTGAGACTGTAGGTAGTTAAGTGATTTGCGGACACAAGAGTAATTCTCAAAAGAACTTCACTTTAAGTTATTTTACAAGATCATCAGCAGGGCCAGCGTTGCAGGTATTCCATATGAGTGCAGTTTAGGTCTCAGCTGCTCCACTTCTGATCTAGCTCTCTGCTAATGGCCAGGAAAAAGAAGTGGAAGATGTCCCTAGTGTTTGGGCCCCTGCCACCCATGAGGGAAACCTGGATGGAGCTCTTGGCTTCAGCCTTGCCAAGCCCTGGCTGTTGGGAGAGTGAACCAGTAGATGGAAGATTAAGCTTGCTCTCTCTCTCTCTATCTCTCTCTCTCTCTGCCTCTCTATAACTCTGACTTTCAAATAAATAGGTAAATAATTTCTTAAAAATGATCATTAGATACTCAAATGCAAGACAAGCTACAAATGGTAGTTAGGAATGTCTGCTTAGATTAAATGGGGAATTAGGGAAAGGGCTCTGGGTTTTGTGAATACCATGTATGAGGCAATGGGCTGAGTGCTTCATATTTGTGTGTACATGTACACATACATGTATGTATATGGTAACAGCATACATACTTTTAGTTCCTTTCTCCTCTGAAAAATATTAATTTTAAAGTTTTATTTTATTTTTTGAAAGGCCGAGCTAAAGAGAGGCAATGGCAAAGAGAGAGAAAAAGGTCTTCCATCCATGGATTCTCTCCCCAAGTGGCTACAATGGCCTGAACTGGTTCAATCCGAAACCAGGAGCCAGGAGCTCCTCCCAGGTCTCCCATGTGGGTGCAAGAGCCCATGCACTAGGGCCATCTTATACTGCTTTCCCAGGTGCATTAGCAGGAAGCTGGATGAAGAGCAGCAGTCAGGACTAGAACTGTCACCCATGTGGGATGCCAGCACCACAGGCGGAGGCTCAACCCACTATGCGACAGCACTGACTTCATGTCTATTCTTTTAAGCCATCTCGTTTGTAGTAACTTGATATGCCAGTCTTAGAAAACTAATACATCAATTAATTAGATCTAAATGATAAACAAAGGTCCATGTATAGAATATCCCTAAAATAGTATGACTAGCAATAATGCTTGCATAGAGAAAGGCAAATAAATGCCTAATATCTCTGAACATTGAAAATATTCTCAACAAAGTCAGCTCCAATCCATTAACACGGAACAGAGACTGGTGAAGCACTAGAAAGAGTAAACCATTATTATGGTCTCATATTCACGTAGGTGTATTTATAGCTGTTATTTGCATTCAGGAACATTTGTTAGTTTTTCTTATGTATCCTTTTTTCTTTAAAGATTTATTTTTATTTATTTGAAAGACAGAGTTACAGAGAGAGGCAGAGAGAGAGGTCTTCCATCCGCTGGTTCACTCCCCAGATGGCTGCAATGGCCGGAGCTACGCTGATCCTAAGCCAGGAGCCAGAAACTTCTGGGTCTCCTACATGGATGCAGGGGCCCAAGGACTTGGGCCATCTTCTACTGCTTTACAGGCCATAGCAGAGAGCTGGATCAGAAGTGGAGCAGCTGGGTCCCATATGGGATGCCGGCACTCCAGGCCAGGGCTTTAACCCACTGTGCCACAGCGCTGGCCCCTCTTATATATCCTTGAGATAACTAAGTTTTCACATTCACCAAATAAATCATATTTTCTTGATTACTTTTACAATCTGAACATTTGTACAACTAAAGAGGAAACTCCACTAGTCCTGTTGCTTCTATTCAAATGAAAAATTAACTTCTGAACTTGAAAAGTAAACTACCAAAGAGCTCCCAAGAAAAGAAGAACAGCTCATCTTAAGTGTTCCTTTTGTGCTGCCACAAGAATAACCATTTTGTTTGCAGAAAGGGGTAGAGAGAGAGCAGTAAGTAAACAGACCTATGTTGAAAAGCAAGGTACACGTGGGTGCATCTTCTCCAGAGGCTGGACAACCAGGCTGAGTTTAAGTAGCTTCTCAAGTTTTAATTTTTTTCTTCAGAATACAAATTTTATTTTGCTCTTATGCCAACTTTAGATACATGCAATAGTGATACAACCGCGAAAGTGCTAAAGTGCTCCTTCATTATAGTATAAAGAGCAAGCATTTAAAGCCAAGTTTCAACATTTTGTCACTGAGACAACTTTGGGCAGGCTACTTCATTTCTCTCCAAACTGCAATTATCCTTTTAATGAATATAATGTTATATGATCAACTGGGAATGTCTGGATTTGAACAAGCAGAGTGAACAGTACTGTCCATCATAAGCAGTCAACAAATACTGCTATGTTTCTGTTGACTTTGCAAGTGTTTCTATAGTTCTATGACATCCAAACGTAAGAACAGAGTAGAAATAGAGATGGAGTGAATACACATTGTCAACATTAACAGTTTCTATAGTGCTAACAAATGTAATGAGTTAAGAGGTAAAATACAAAGACAAAGCGAAACTTTTTTTGCAGAATATATGTGTTTTTATTGCAAAATTTTATGGACATAAATGAAGACTGTTACTAATCACACACAGTAAGAAAATACATAAGAGGCACTGTGGGTTAAACTGTATCATCCCAAAACATATCTAAGCCTCTGTAACTACTGTTGTTCCTTTATAAGGAAACAGAGATTTTGCAGATGTAATTCCTATTAGGGTCCAATCCCTTGATTGGGATGCAAGCATCAAAAGTGGTGACTTAACCTGTTATACCACAATAGTCATCCCCTAATGCTTTTGTCTCCACATAATTGGCAATAACTTGAAAAACAGCTGTTTGTTCTCTTATCATTATTTATTATTGCAGCAATTTTAAAATCTGTGTATGGGATGTGCTCTTCACTTGCCTTTTATGAAGCAGAAATATGTAGAGGGGGGTTGGGCATGTGAAGAAACAGACACAGAATGGGAGACTAGTGTGGCAATGCAGGAGGAGGAAATACTGCAGCTTCAAGCCAAGAAAGAACCAAAGGCTTTGGTCACCACTGGAAGCTTGAACGAGGCAAGGAAGGGTTCTACTCTACTTTTACATCCAAAAATGCAGACTGTGATAAGGAATCAATGTCCTCTACTTGACAAATGTTATCTATAAAAGCTTAAGGTGCACCTTGGTCTGAGTAATTCAAAATTAGAATCCATTCATTATAAAGTCAGCACAAGATTGAGGAAACTTCTTAAGTCAGCCACTATTCCAAGTTGTTTAAGGCAATACCTTGATTTTAAAATTACTGCAATAATAAATCATGGGAAGAGAATAAACAGCTGTTTTTCAATTTTTTGCCAATGCCATGGAAACAAAAACATTAAGGGGTGATTGTTGTGGTGCAGTTGGTTATTCACCGCTTTTCATGCCTGCATCCCACGTTGTAGTGCCTGGAATTGAATCTAGCCTCCACTTAGAATCTGACTTCCTGTTAATGAACATGCTGGGTAAGCAGCAGATGATGGCTCAAGTATAGAGATCCCTGCCACCCAATTGGGAGACCCACATGGAGTTCCTGACTCCTGGCCTTGGTCTGGCCCAGTTCTGACTGTTGCAGGCATTTGGGTAGTGAACCAAGATGGAAGATGTCTCCCTCTGTCATTCTGTCTTTTGAATAAACAAAAACTAAAAAAGTAAACTTAGAGGCCGGCGCCACGGCTCACTAGGCTAATCCTCCGCCTTGCGGCGCCGGCACACTGGGTTCTAGTCCCGGTCGGGGCACCCATCCTGTCCCGGTTGCCTCTCTTCCAGGCCAGCTCTCTGCTGTGGCCAGGGAGTGCAGTGGAGGATGGCCCAAGTCCTTGGGCCCTGTACCCCATGGGAGACCAGGATAAGCACCTGGCTCCTGCCATCGGATCAGCGCGGTGCGCTGGCCGTTGCGCGCCTACCGCGGCGGCCATTGGAGGGTGAACCAACGGCAAAAGGAAGACCTTTCTCTCTGTCTCTCTCACTGTCCACTCTGCCTGTCCAAAAAAAAAAAAAGTAAACTTAGAAAAAAGATAAAACAAACAGAAATTCACAAATTTGGGATCCAAGATTAATAGTATCACTTGCTGAAAACACAATTTATTATTTTTCCATATCATATCAATTATATAGTATATAATATTTCCAAAAATAAAGCTAAAAGTCATTAATCAGAGAGAGAGAGAGAATTAGAGACAATACAATTTGATACAATCTGTTCCTGGCTAGAATGATGCAATAGAATTGATTGCATCATTATTCTTAATTCTCTTCAATATAATCCTAACATAACTAAGTTCTAATAAAGTTATTAATAGGATTTTATTTTAAAGGAAAACCTTAGCCTATGATTTATATAGAGAAATAAATAAGAATAGACAATGAAATGTTTTAAAATAGAACAAGAAGAACTTGAATTATGATATAGTGGCTAAAGCTGCTGCTTGTATTGCCAGCACCAAATACAGGCCATGGGAGACTTGGAAGAAACTCCCAGCTCCTGGCTTCAACCTGGCCTAGCACTTGGCTGTTGTGTCCATTTGGAGAGTGAACCAACAGAGGGAAGATCTCTCTGTCTCTGGAAATAGATGTCAAATAAAATAAATGAATCTAAAAAAAAAAAATAGAACAATGAGCAGCTATTCTCTAAGATACCAGGTGTAGCAATCAATCTTAAAGGACAGTAAATTTGCTGTTCAATTAGGAGTTAACAAATTGACCAGATGAAATATACTAAAAGAGATGCATGTTTATATAAGAATATGTTTTATATTAAAAGTGACATTTCTTATAACATACATGAAAATTTATGTTATGGACTATGCTAAAATAGTACTGGACAAGTGGGCTAACTTTTTTTTTTAAAAAAATATTTTTATTTACTTATTTGAAAGGCAGAGTTACACACACACACACACACAGAGAGACAGAGACAGAGACAGAGAAAGGGAGATCTTCCATCTGCTGGTTAACTACCCCAAATGGCCACAGTGGTCAGTGCTGGGCCAAGCTGAAGCCAGGAGCGAGAGCCTCATTTGGGTCTCCCACATGGATACAGAGACCCAAGCACTTGGACCGACCTCCACTGCTTTCCCAGGCCCATCAAAAGGGAGCTGGATTGGAATTAGAGCAGCCAGGACACAAACTAGCACCCGTATAGGATGCCGGCATTGTAAGTGGTAGCCTTAGCTGCTTTATCACAACACTGGCCCTCATTTGGACTAACTTTTAAGTAAAACAAATTTAGATCCCTAATTCACCATGCAGTTTAAAATTCCAAGTATATTCCTTAATTAACTAGAAGGACAAATTACAAATGATTTCAATCAATAAGAAATAAGAAGTAACCAAGTTTTTCATTTAAAAAATCATTATTCTGTAATTATATTCTGACCATGCTGTGATTGGTACAGAAAAGGCACAAATCAAAGAGCAAGCCACCACATGAACAAATGCCAGTAAGAATGAATGTACTCAAATATGTCCATATGCATCCAAACTGTTCTCACAATCTAACCTGGGGAGCCTGAAAGACCTAGCAACGTAAAACAACCTGTCACAAACAACTGCATAGTTTGGCAATATTTATGTAAAATACAGGTGCAGGATCACACATGCCTATGCAAATATATAGAAAGGTAAAGGAGTCATAGTCAATTGTTGATAGAGCTCATTTCAGGAATTGGAATTTGAGTGGACTCCCTCACTCAACATAAATTAGCAAAGTCTTCTTCATGCTTTCATCTGTTAGAAGTATTTTTTTAAATGTAATGTATTCCCAAAATAATTTCATAGCCTACTTGCTACAAACTTAAAATTCACTCTATTTTTTCTTTCTCATTTTTATAGAGACTTTTTTTAAAAAAAATTCTTTGGTCAGTTGGCTTAAAGAGGATTGAATTTTATGCTCTTCTTTGTTACCAGTTAACACTGTCACAGTAAAATCTCAAAATAAACTTGAAAGGCATTTATTCTTGAAATGTTTTATTATAACCTATTTACTTCAGTAGCAAGAATGTCTAAATATTTACTGCTCAATCTATGCCAAACCAATAATAGCACTGCAAAAAAATAATATGGTAGTTAAATTCTATGAATTCTATTTATATCATAAAAGCAAAAAGAGAATTTATTAGTACCAAAACTTTTAAATTACCTTCAAAAATATTTATATAGGAATGAGATATTTAAATTTCATGCCAATTACTTCTAAACACTGAAAGTTTAAAAATTAATGTAGCTTGAATTAACAAGGAGGCATATTAAGGAATACAGGTCAGAAAGCAAAAATATTTGAAAAGCAACTGACGTCGTTATAGCTGATTCTCAAAGAAACCCAAAAGAAGTTTCCATTCATAATTACAGAAAATTTCTGCTCTGGATCTTTATGTTTTGTGAATATGTCTATGTCTTTGTCTTTTTCTAGAAGACTTGAAAAACCCTCCAACCCAATATTTGTGGGGCTCACATGATTTTTAGCCTAATTTCTCTCTGCTATAAGCTCACTCTTCTTTCTAAAGATTTATTTATGTGAAAAGAGGAATGATGAAAAAAAAAAAAGAAGAAATTGAGAATTCTGTATAAAAAGTGTGGACTTAGAAATCCATAGATTTAGCAATTATTCCTGTCAAGAAAAAAATGGAATTAGCCTGGTAATCAATGACTGAAGTTTGAATCATTTCACGGCACACAACTTATTATAATAACCTGACCAAAACGTGATCATAAATCCAAACTTCTTAACCTCTGTCAGTAATGACTAAACTCTACTTACTTTCAGTTTAATAAGCGTACTGGCTGATCAAAATAAGGATTATTATAGCTCTGAGAAAGTATAAAGCATCTACAGAGCAAATGACATAAATAAGTCAATAATACTAATACTATTAGAAATTCTCATACAAGCATATTAATATACAATATATATTTCCTTGGATTATTTTCTTTTTTATATGTGTGATGTGTGTAAGTGAGGCAGTCATGTAAATGTATGTTTTTAATTTAAATTATTAAGTAGTATTTAATTTTTTTATTTTATTTTTTAACTTCTATTTAATAAATATAAATTTCCAAAGTATAGCTTTTGAATCATAGTGGTTTCCCCCCCATAACTTCCCTCCCACCCACAACCCTCCCAACTCCTGCTCCCTCTCCCATCCCATTCACATCAAGATTCATTTTCAATTATCTTTACATACAGAAGATCAATTTAGTTTATATTAAGTAAAGATTTCAACAGTTTGCACCCACGCAGAAACACAAAGTATAAAGTACTGTTTGAGTACTAGTTATACTGTTATTTCATATAGTACAACACATTAAGGGCAGAGATCCTACATGGGGAGTAAGTGCACAGTGACTCTTGTTGTTGATTTAACAATTGACACTCTTGTTTATGGCGTCAGTAATCACCTGAGGCTCTTGTCATGAGTTGCCAAGGCTATGGAAGCCTCTTGAGTTCTCCAACTCAGATCTTATTTAGACAAGGTCATAGTCAAAGTGGAAGTTCTCTCCTCCCTTCAGAGAAAGGTACCTCCTTTTTTGATGGCCCATTCTTTCCGCTGGGATCTCAATCGCAGAGATCTTTCATTTAGGTTTTTTTTGTTGTTGTTGTTGTTAGTTTGTTTTTTGGTTGTTTTATTTGTTTATTTTGCCACAGTGCCTTGGCTTTCCATGCCTGAAATATTCTCATGGGCTTTTTAGCAGGATTCGAATGCCTTAAGGGCTTATTCTGAAGCCAGAGTGCTGTTTAGGACATCTGCCATTCTATGAGTCTGCTGTGTATCCCGCTTCCCATGTTGGATCGTTCTCTCCTTTTTAATTCTATCAGTTAGTATTAGCAGACACTAGTCTTGTTTATGTGATCCCTTTTACTCTTAATCCTATCAATATGATCAATCATGAACTGAAACTGATCACTTTGACTAGTGAGATGGCATTGATACATGACACCTTGATGGGATTGAATTAGAATCCCAAGGCACATTTCTAACTCTACCATTCGGGGCAAGTCCGATTGAGCATGTGCCAAACTGTACATCTCCTCCCTCTCTTATTCCCATACTTATATTTAACAGGGATCACTTTTTAGTTAAATTTAAACACCTAAGAATAATTATGTGTTAATTAAAGAGTTCAACCAATAATATTAAGTAGAACAACAACAACAACAAAAAAATACTAAAAGGGATAAAGTATTAAGTCCCTGATTGGTGACAACTAACTGAGCACCAAAAAGGAAACCTGTTGAAGTGAAATGGACACTATGAGAAACAATGACTTGATCAGCCCTTGTCCTGACTTTCGAGGAACAACTTTAATTTTTTTATAACCAATATTTAACCTTTTAAGAAAATGAGGGGGCAGTCATTGTGTTGAAGTGAGTTAAGCAGTTGCCTGGATCACCCATGTTGGAGTGCCTGAAATCCATTGCTGCCTCCTCTACTACCAATAGCTTCAGGCTAATGAGCACCCTGAGAGAGAATAGATGATGGCTCAAGTACATAGGTGCCTGACACCCACATGGGAGACCTGGATGGAATTCCTTGGCTTCATCTTGGCCCCTCACTGACTACTCTGGGCATTTGTGGAGTGAGCTATCAGATATAAGACTTGCCATTTTCTTTTTTTTTTCTCTCCTATCTTCCTTCCTTCCTTCCTTCCTTCCTTCCTTCCTTTCCCCCTTTCTCTCTGCATCTCACCACACTGTCCTACTGTCCTTAAATACATAAAAATAAAATGAGGGAGTTCAAATAATTGAAAGCAAATCTCTTAGAATTGTATCTATGAAGTACATGAAATCAGTTCTGTTTATACTATATGCCTATGAAAGAAAAATATGGTTTATAGGAAAGGAATCATGGAATTTTGATACATCATCCTTTTTAGTATGATTATGAAAGTAGTTAATATACCAACACTAAATTAAATAAATCCACGAAACAAAGAATTAAATTCTCATTTTATTAACCATCTAACCTATTGTATAATAGGAACACTTATACTGATTAGCTAGCTTTAATACATTAATATGAAACAAAACATACTGATTAATGAGTGTTATGAATCAGTATCTGGCACAAGTTTAATTTTATTTAAGGCATAAAAATCTCATGTATTTCCTATATGCAGATCCAGGAACATATCCACTATTTACATGAACCATTACCCCATTCATTCTGAAACCTGAGGCAAAGGAAGGCTGGTAAAGGCCTCAATCCAAGTAACAACAACATGCTGTGCCAGTACAGCTATGCCTATCTGAGCTCTCAGACTTTTCCCTGAAACGGTCTAAGTCATACTGGATATATCCAACTGTAGTGGAATGAGAAGGCCATGCTAAGATGGTGGCTGGCAAGCAAGCAACAGTTACTCAGGAATGGCTTCGAACCCACCTGGCAACGGAGTCTGCCTGGCAACAGGCTGTGATTGGTTAGGGCATAAACCACCCCTTGACCGGATTGGCTGCCTTGGTTATTTACGCTGCCGTACCAACTGAAATAAAGAAGTCTGCGTGCTGCTCACCTTTGGCCTGCTTTCATCTGGCTCCCAGGGTCTGTGTGGTGACTCTGCACCTCTTGCTCCCACCACGTTCCTCCTCTCAAAACAAATCAACCTCAACATCCAACCTTATTGGTGAACAAACTTTAAACTTAAACAGGACCCAACACTTTATTTATTAATCTATTTTTTGTTTTATTTTTGTATTTATTTATTTATTTTTAGAAAACTTTTATTTAATAAATATAAATTTCCAAAGTACAACTTTTGGATTATAGCAGTTTCCCCCCCTCCCATAATCACCCTCCCACCCACAAACCATCCCATCTCCTACTCCCTTTTCCATACCACTCTTCATTAAGATTCATTTTTATTTATCTTTGTATACAAAGGATCAACTTAGTATATACTAAGTAAATATTTCAACAGTTTGCACCCACACAGACACACAAAGTATAAAGTACTGTTTGAATACTAGTTATACCGTTAATTCTCATAATACAACACATTAAGGACAGAGATCCTACATGGGGAGTAAGTGCACAGTGACTCTTGTTGTTGATTTAACAATTGACACTCTTGTTTATGGCGTCAGTAATCACCTGAGGCTCTTGTCATGAGTTGCCAAGGCTATGGAAGCCTCTTGAGTTCACAAACTCTGACCTTATTTAGACAAGGCCATAGTCAAAGTGGAAGTTCTCTCTTCCCTTCAGAGAAAGGCACTGCCTTCTTTGATGGCCCGTTCTTTCCACTGAGAACTCACTCACAGAGATCTTTCATTTAGGTCATTTTTTTTCCACAGTGTCTTGGTGTTTCATGCCTGTGAAACTCTCATGGGCTTTTTAGCCAGATCTGAATATCTTAAGGGTTGATTCTGAGGCCAGAGTTCTGTTTAGGGCATCTGCCATTCTACAAGTCTGCTGTGTATCCTTCTTCCCATGTTGGATCGTCCCACGGCACGTTTCTAGCTTTACCCTTAAGGGTAAGTGTGAGTGAGTGCCCAACACTTTAAATATTCATTCTCCCCTCTACAATTTTAAGATTGAGAAGCTGTCTGAATAATCAGTGTTCTTAACCTTGTCTTCCTTTACTTAGTTTTACTTTACTTTCTCCAATTTTTAGCCAAAGGAGGGTAAAGTGTAAAAGCAAAAACCCTTGAACTAAATACAATTTACTTTATTTTGATTGATTTAAATGCACACATTCCAAAAATATCCTATTACTAATAGCAAATAATTAGTAACAATATATTCTGGGAATAAACTCATAGCATAATTTAAAGAATATGAGGTCATTTCTAGGTATCAAACATTCTTGGAATATTTTGATAGTAATCTTGACAGAGTAGAATTAAATAATGTAGGCCAGTGCCATGGCTCACTTGGCTAATCCTCCGCCTGCAGCACCAGCACTCCGGGTTCTAGTCTCAGTTGGGGCGCTGGATTCTGTCCCGGTTGCTCCTCTTCCAGTCCAGCTCTCTTCTGTGGCCCAGGAGTGCAGTGGAGGATGACCCAAGTGCTTGGGCCCTGCACCTACATGGGAGACCAGGAGGAAGCACCTGGCTCCTGGCTTTGGATTGGTGTAGCGTGCTGGCTGTAATGGCTATTTGGGGGGTGAACCGATGGAAGGAAGACCGTTCTCTCTGTCTCTCTCACTGTCTAACTCTGCCTGTCAAAAAACAAACAAACAAACAAAAAAAAAAACACAAGAATTAAATGATGTAATTATATCCTTTGGATAGTCTACACTCTAAAATTTAAATGGAAAATAATTTAATTTAAAGAGAAAAGTAATTTAAGCCACTAGTCTGACATATTTTTCATGAAAAAGTAATCTTTGTCATTTCGGCCACTCTGTATGAGTGGCAGAAGCTTTGACTGAATTTTAGTGTTGTCATAACTGTTCTTTTCATATTTTCAGATGTAGTTTGCTTTCCATGGAGGCCGCCAGCTATGAGATACAACACCGAGATGTGATATGATGGAAAGTCCAGTGAGGCTGTCCATCTGCACTATTAATATTGGCTTTAACCAACCGGGAGATGAGATCACCAGCATTCTGTCACAAGATTTGAAGTGAACTTTATTCTTACCAAATCAATGGGCGCACATTATAATCATAGTTTTTAGAAAATGTAATTTTTTAGATCAAAATAAACAAGATGACCTTACAGTGGTCTTAGTTACTTAGATGATTAGGCTTTATATCTAAGAAAATTAACTCTTTGACACTCTCTAAAATGTCTCCGCATTTTGAATAAAACATGGTTCTCAATTTAAAACAATATTGAGCCTGTTCAGTAAGAAATGGGTGTGTGCTTTGTTTTTCAAAGTCTGTAACATGTGTTTGAATTATATTATTGGGGAAGGTTATTATGACATTTAAATTGGATTTTTAAAAAAGAGAATTAAAAGCAGTAATTACTTTGATCAAAACTATCTTGTTACTTCTCATTCAAATTTCTTAAAATGGATCTATTTATGTAGTACCATTTAACTGCCATGTGTAATTTCTCTCTTAAGACATAATAGTCCTGAAATTCTTAAAATAATTGAAGAAGAAGGTTATGGATAATAGTGAGTAGTAGATCAAACTCAAGGACCTAAATAAAAAGGTCCTTCAGAGTATTACCAATAGGTGCTTTTATAACCCTTTTTGTAAATAAAATTCTTTATAGCTCTTAAGACTAAACTGGACATGGCCAAAACATAAAATGAAGAGCAATTCTCTTCTCACAGATGTAATAACACTAACATAGAAATGTGAGATCTCTAGAATGCCTTTAGAATAGAGTGTGAAATACAGGTACTGAATCATAGGTTCTCACCACTAAAACGAAGGGTAATAATACATTAATGCCTACCATATTTTGGGCTCCACATCTTATGCTTTTTAAAGATAAATATTTTTAAAATAGTAGAAGGAATGGCTTTCCTTTTTCCCATTTTTGAGCCATGTTGATAGCTCTTATATGATAATTTTATATTTGAAAAATTCATATAGACTATTTTGCATATTCTTAACCAAACCATAATAAATGCAAAATTACATAGATAATGATAGTAAGAAGGCTTAACTAACATTTAAAAGTGAGAATTGAATTCCTTATGAAAAATGTAAGCTATTTATCTTGACTCTTTTCCCAACACTTTTACAAGCACTGGCCAAAGAAAACAAAATCCATTTTAAATTACTGGGGACAAAGTTTATGCCATTAGGAGAGAATCTCTAAAATATGATGACACATTTGCTCATATAGTATTTGATTTGCATATAGAGTTACAAGGCCAATTATTTTGGCATAGCTACAGTCACTGACCCTAAGGTCAATAGTGTGACTCTAGGGAATTACATTGTCCATTTTCTCCATCAGGCTATTTCATTGTCATTCTTGCACAATTTTTCTCATTTCATGCTTATGTCTTCAATGTAAGAGATAGAAACTTTTTAAAAACTTAACCAGAAGGAAATTTACAGGAGGGTATGAAGACGTGGTAATGGGGACAGACCATACATTAAATGGGAAGCTTGAAGGACTGGCTTGAAGAATCTAGAAACTTCCAGAAGGTTATACAGCAGGAAACTAAAAGCAATTGCATCACTGAGTGAAACTGAATGCCTTGCTTTCAACGCCACAGTGATGACCTCTAGCACTTTTAATATTGAAGCAGCAGCTGGATGGGGAATACTGGCCTTCTCAGCTCTGAGACAGGGGAAAAATGGTTTCTAGAGATTAGGAGACAAATTAGATAATAGACTTCCATAGAACAACCCCATATACCTAGTTTCCAGTCCCAGATCTGGTATATGGCCTTCAATTTAGGTCAGTCATTTAACCACAATGAATCCTGGGATTAAAAGTGTCAGTTATC
Source organism: Lepus europaeus (assembly GCF_033115175.1). Taxonomy (NCBI): domain Eukaryota; kingdom Metazoa; phylum Chordata; class Mammalia; order Lagomorpha; family Leporidae; genus Lepus; species Lepus europaeus. Next base: position 131,370,439 of record NC_084827.1, read on the forward strand.
ATTTGAATGGCATAATTTATATGATTCTATTCAGAATCAATTAAAATGAAAAAACTGTTTATAATCTATGTTAGCTATTTATGAATGTAAGAAACTATTATTTTATGATTAAAAAACATTTATCATTAAAAATAAATGTTTTTATAAACTCACAATTTTGAGGATATTTGCAAGCCAATTTCTCTCTGGATAAAAGAATTGCCTAAAAGAGAAAATTGGGTGGCTTCCAACTGTCTTAATTGTCATTAATATGTGCTGGCTTCGAACGAGACAGCAACATGTAGAAGTTAACAAATATTACAGGTAAATTTTGATGAGCTTGCAAAGGCTTTGCCTACAGAATGTTGCCCAAACTAGAGTATCCCAGAAAGAAAATGAGAAAACAAAACTATTATTTACATGAGTGAAGGATCACCAAATTTTGTGACTCATTTGTCTAGAATAAGAGCATTTACTTTGTCTAATTAGGCAACGTTGTTCTTACAAATGTCATTGAGACTGCCCTCTACTAAAATCTTACTGAACTTTGTGAAGCTCAGAACAGATTCCTGGAGAAGATTCCAATATTTCCTGCATTCTTTCATGGCTAACCCCCCCCCCCTTTTTTTTTTAAGGATTTAGTTTTCTCATGGCACCTCTAATGTCCTCTAGCACCTTACCAAATGCTGTGAGCAACTTCAGCCGAGCCCTGGGACTGCTTTCCATATCCCCTCTGGGAATAAGGTACTAGATCAGAGGGCTTTTCTGTTTGTTAATCCACCTGTCTATGATTCAAATAACCTCAGAGGAGACCAGTGCTGTGGCACATCAGTTTTAGCCATGACTTTTGACGCCAATATCCCAGTTCAAGTCCCAACTGCTTTGCTTCTGATCCAGCTCCCTGTTAATGTGCCTGGGAAGACAACGGGAGACAGACCAAGTATTTGTACTACTGCCACCCATGTGGGAGTCTCGAATGGAATTCTGGGCTCCTAATACAGCATGGGCCAGCTCGAGCCATTGAAGCCACATGAGAAATGAACAAGTGTATGGACGATTCTCTCTCTCTCTCACTTTCTCTCAGTGTTTGTATGTGTCTTTCTGCCTTTCAAATAAATAATCAAAATCTCTAATAGAAAAGCAAACAAAAAACAAATAGCCTCAAAGAATGCTTAGAGTGCATTCTGAGTCTTATGCGTGATAACTCTTTGTCTTTGAGGATTTTGCTCACTTTGTTGCATCTGGAAATGCTCCTTGGCTCCTTCTTAAAGAATATAACCATTTACATAGTCTTAGTACCATTTTGATATTTTAGACATTAGGAAGAGTCAAACCAATGCACAGATTTTTCAGGTGCTACTCTTCCGCAATTTATTCCTGAATTACTTATCAGCTGGCAATGCAAGCACATAAAACAATTAAATCTCAAGGTGGTGTCAAAAGGGTCATTGCACTAATCCTAAGTACATGGGGGCACAGACCAAGTTCTGTCCAAGTAATATAAGCCCTGACATTGACTGATGCAAGGAATTCCAGGAATTAACATTTAAAGCAGCAGCTTCCTTTGAACAAAAACACTGGCCTATTGATAAAGTTTCAAAGTCAGCTTTATGCTTCCTGAATGGTCAAAAAAAGGTTGATTTTTTTATTAAAGGCAAAAGAAACCAACCAAAACATAAAAATCTAGCCATTGTGTCAAGTCTTTAAATTTACACAAAATTCTTCCTATTAAGTTGCATACTTATGTATCAGAACCCAAATAAAATCAATAACATATAAATTTAATGTCTTTATTATGATTACTTACATTAATTACATTTTATTACTTTTCATTAAAATAAAACATTTTAAATAATATATTAAAATGTCTTGTTTGTCAACAAATACTCTTCATATATTTCTACTGTTTTAAGAGACAATCTTGAAGTATATATGGATAACAATATGAAAATAAATAAACTCAATTTAAATGTAACAAGTATTTATATTAAAAAATTTCTAAAGCTAAATTGTTCACATGAAAGTTGAAGTCATCAACTTTGTTTTACAATATAGATTTTGGTTGATTACCTTATTCATTGTTAAGAGACAATTTAGGGTATATTAGGGTTGTAGGAAATACAATGCTTTGCTTTTTCTTGGTGCTGCCATTCTCTATTTCGTGGCTATACTTCCGGTAGTATCTACAGGTGGCTCAGCCTTTGCTGCTGCATGTTCTTCTTTCCATTGCAAGAACCCTCAGGCAATCCAGAATCTTCAGAAGCTAGAAAACAGGTACATTGTATATTTATTTGTTGATATGTATATAAATGCAAAAGCAAATGATCAGGATTTCAAGATGGCTAAATACAGAAACGATGTACTGTTTTAAATGATGGGGAAAAAGCAGAGGAAGTTCATTCCAGGGGAGAGTTGGGGAGAAGTCTGCAGTGGAAATTCTACAGAAGGAAGAGGGATGCCTTGGAGCAGCATGGAAGGTGCTGATGTGCAGCGACAAGCACAAACCACACACACAGTCGCCACAACTGGGAAATGGAAGACACGCCAGCTTTGGGAGTGATATAAGAACACTACACAGTGGACAACCAGAGTCCCTGGCAAGTACCTAACAGAGGCATTTCATAAGCCTCTTCAGGATGTCTGCTGTGCTGGCATACCAATCTCCTGTTATATCTTTGTAATTATATTTCTTTTCCCATTGCTCTACTCTGTACTTTAGCTTTATTTGTTTTATGTTCTATTTTTAGGGAGATGGAGGCAATAATTAGTGCTACACTAGTTAGAATAATGCCAAAAATCGAATACTAGGATGAGATTTTTGAGCTAGAGAATTCATAGGTCATTAGGCAATAAAGATTTCATTTCTTGTGTAAAATGCAGTGGTTAATAACCCCTGGCATGCAGAGGCATTAAAATTATTAAGATTCTCAGTTATGGTAAAAAGAGATACCCATGGAATATGAAATAGTGCAGTATAGAATATTTTTGACATGTAGTCACTATGGAGAGAATGATAATTTAAAAAAATTAAATGCTTTAAAATCTTGAAAAGATAAAATGAGATATGCATCCCAGCCACCATGACCTTAATTATCATTGTAAAAGATAAAGTTTGTACAGTGATGAAAATGTTTGGGGAGACCCTATGTCTTACAGTCACAGATAGGATTATGCAAAAAAACACCTTAGAATCTAGGCAGAAGTTGCCACATAGGATATAGTAATGTTTTCCTTAATGGGTTCTAATTTTAAGGCAATGCCTTATTGGAAACAAAGATTAAGATCTCGAAATCCAGGATGAGTACTTTGCGTAAATAATTGTGGGAAGCTCAGAACTGTATATTTCAATGAACTCTTGACTTCATAGGCTGTTAGAAGATGCTTCCTACCCTTCCAGGAGCGGAGCACCCACCTCTTGTTTGGAGACGCTGAAGAAATTTCACCCAAAACAAATTCCTCAGAAGTTGTTATTTATAACCCTCAATATCTGCCCATCCACACCATTTACTATCGCAGACCATTTGATAAGATAAGTTTCAGCACAACCTGAACAAAAAGGTGTGGGTCTGTATCTGGATGTCAATATCAAACACTCCAGTGAAACTGTAGAACGTAGCTAATGTGTACTGACAAAAACTTGAAGAAACGTTTGACCAAAATAGAAAGAATATAAGTAAAAAAGAGAAAAATTTACTAACTGGGGGTCACTCATCCTTGATTCAAGTTTCAGTGACCTGGCAGGGACACCTGGAACAAATTATCATGCCATGTGGAATAGTCCCTTTGAGGTTTGTGCAGAATGATAGTCTACAGTAAATGAGGTGAATATTTGAGAACTTGCAGGGTAGAATAATGAGGAATAAGATTTAGAGAAGTACAAATGTTAAAATGGATGTACTATGTAAAACCAGAGAACCCATAACCTTACCATCTACTTTTTTTCCTTGGGAGCATATATAAAATTCTCTATCTTAAGTCAATAAGAAAGTTTGTGTTATTGGGGGAGAGATTGGAAAATATACAGACATCTTTTTCAGGCTCAGTAATGAATTTTTGCACATGCTGGTATGATTAGAGAGGAGTGGAATACTTTTTATAGAATTTTAGAACATCAGAGGCCAGGTGTCAGTGCATAACCGTCAGAGGTAAGGTAGTTGTAATTACTGTAATGGGCAGCAAGATCAGAGTAGCAATCAGGGTGTTTTGACCCTCAGGGATCTGTACAGATGATTTAGAGAGCATGGTGTTCCAAGCACAGTTGATAGGATGTTATGTAATATAGGCTTAATAAGCAAAAAAAAAAAAAAAAAAGTGTTCTGGCAAGCAGAAGACTGATAACAGACACCAGAATGGAAAATCACAGTTTTGCACCCATGTTTCAGATATAAATCACTGCACAGATTCCATATCCATTAGTTGAAGGGAGAGCTGGAACCCCCTTAAGGAAGGGCATTGCAATAACACTATGAATACATCAAACAAAGATCTTTCTACTTCTTTCTCTAGAGAGATGTATGACCATTTACTATGTACTGAGGAAGGGAAAATATCCATACTTTTGGAGGGCTGTTGGGTATAGAATCTAAGCCAAAAGAAATAATAGGAATTCTAAAATGCTATCCTGGAGCCCTAGCTGACTGGAGGTGTTGGAAGTCATTATTAATGATGTTTTGTCCCCAGATCAAGTGAGCCCTCAGATTTACCTCCTTACAATGGTTTTCCTTGTCTCTGACTTCATAAATCACAGCATCTGGCAAAACTGTCTTTCATGTGGGTTGTCTGACTTGTGAAATCAAAGCCATTAAAGTTCAAAAAGCCAAAGCAAAAGTCTCTAAAATTGCACCACTTCTCCTGGAAACCGATATAATTGATGTGAAGCCATACTCTTCCCAGATGATATGGGAGAAATTAGTTCCATCCTTAAAGTATTAATGAATGCAAGCATATAGGCGCCAGTCCTATCCCTACTTTGTTCCTATTGGCCTCTGCAGAATCCCAATGATGGGAGAACAATGAAGGAATTTTTGTAATTTAACTTGGTGGTATATTCAAGCTCAGCAGCTGAGTCAGTTCTGATATCTACTAAAAGAGATCACCCAGTCCTACTGTTTAATGCATAACTTGTAACATGGAATATATATATATATATATATATATATGTATATATATATATAACATTCATCATCAAGAAAAATGATCAAAACTAGCATAACTTTTCTCAGTAAAGACAACAGTATATATTAAAGGTGCCAAAATTAATTAAATATCCTGCTCTGTATATGAAGACATGATCCTTTTGATATTCTGTAGAACATAGATCCTGTGGTCCTCCACTGTATGGAATGGGGACATTAATATTAGATACAACAACTTGTAAACATAGAGTATTACAAATTGTTAAGAAGAATTTTTTTTTTGGACAGGCAGAGTTAGACAGTGAGAGAGAGAGACAGAGAGAAAGGTCTTCCTTCCATTGGTTCACCCCCAAAATGGCCTGTACGGCCAGCGCGCTTCGCCAGTCTGAAGCCAGGAGCCAGGTGCTTCCTCCTGGTCTCCCTTGTGGGTGCAGGGCTCAAACACTTGGGCCATCCTCCACTGCCTTCCTTGGCCACAGCAGACAGCTGGACTGGAAGAGAAGCAACCGGGACAGAATCTGGTGCCCCAACTGGAACTAGAACCCAGGGTGCTGGTGCCACAGGCGGAGGATTAGCCTAGTGAGCCTAGTGAGCCGCGGCACCAGCCTAAGAAGAATGTTTTATAATAATAACGATGTTGATATATAATTAAAATATATAAATGTAAATACATATACATGCCTAAAAGCAAAGTGCAGAAGATAGAGAGGAGAATTATAAGTAGAAAAATTACAATTTTACCATAATAATGATATTACATAACTCTTAGCAATTGATAACTCCACCAATAAATAAATTAAAATATAGAGAATATGAAGAACATTACCAATCACTTTCATATAACAGATATTTATACAGAATTAAGCACTACAGTTAAAGAATACGGTCTTACCCTATGAGTTTAATATGTTCACCAGCATGGGCAACTATCAACCTATAACACAAATTTTAAAAATTCTCAATTAATTAATTGCAATCATACAGAGTATATTCTAAGACCAAAAATTAAAGTAGATATAAATAGCAATAAAATATTAAAGGTAGATCCTCAATATTTGTAATTAAGCTATTATTTTCCAAATAATTCAGATTCCAAAGAAAAAAAATCAAAGTTATTTTCAAAAAAATCTAAATTTCTAAGGAAACTTGGGAAACATTTGTAACAAGTGATAATACATGATAACATATCAAAATTTGTTGGATGCTGATAAAACAGCCCTTACAAGGAAGTGTGGAGCTTCAGAATCAATCTTGGGAAAGCAAAAATGCTAAAATCAGTGATCAAAAGAAATTGGATAAAAAGTAAGTAGAAGGAAGGGAAAGAGAAAATCAAATCAGACATCAATTAAATATGAAACATACTAAAGATAAGTGACAAAGATCATATTTGGTTCTTTGGAAAGACCAACAATATCAAGAATGAAAAAAGATTTTTGCTATATATCATAGAGACAGTAAAAGAATGACAAAGAATGTAATTATAATAAGTTCACAGCAAATTTGAAAGGTTAGATGAAATATACATTATCTAACAGATAAAATAGGCTTATCAAATCTGGTATAACATTGAGCCAAATATTTTGAGTTGACCTGTATGTATTTTAAAAAATCAATTATTAAAATTATTTATATGAAGAAAATTACAGGTGCAAATTATTTCATTGTTAAATTATAATAAATGTTCGTGAAATAAGTGATGCCAATCTCAAACACATCCCTAGAAGAGAAAAAAACGAAACTTTCCAAATTATAATACAAGGCTAGCAAAGATCTCACCAAACGTTAACAATGACACCAAAAAAATAAAATGATACACCAATATCTCTAATGAATATTCATACAAAAATACTTAAAATATTTTACTAAGTAGATGGAAACTCTATAATATAAAGATAATACATCATTAATGAGTAGTTTTTATCTTAGAAATATGCAGTTGGTTAAGTAATTGAAAGTCAATTATAATAATTAATCAATTTGAGTTTGATAGAGAAAAACCATAATAGGTAAGACAAATATTTATAAAATATTTTTTCATATTCGCACAATGTAGCAATAGAAAGGAACTTTTCTAAGTCATACAAAAAACTTCTAACAGATCAAAATTGTAGCTTATGTCATATTCAGTGTTGAAATATTGAATGCTTTCTCAAAAATAAGGACAAAGTCAAGAATGGTGTTTTATTTATTAATATATTATTAAATATTTTTGCATCCACATTCACTAGTGATATTGGGCTATAATTTTATTTTTTCTAATAGAATTATTAGATTTGGTATGAATTTTGTCACCCTTTTAATATGATTTAAGAAATCCTATCATTTGTTTCTTCCATGGAAATATTTTTATGAAATTTGAATCATTTATTTTCATCAATTCTACTCAGTATTTTAGTGAACATCTTGACCATTGATCTAAGCAAAGAAGCAAAGAAAATAAAACAAAAACATAAAAATCAGAAACAATTGAGATTTTCTCTGTAATGGTACTCATTATTTTTTCAAAATATGCTAGGAAATCTGAAAAACAATTAATAGAATAATAAATTATTTTTGAAAGTCTGTTGAATATACACCTATATAGTAATACATTAAGCAACAAATTACTGGAAAATAAAAATGTAAAAATCTATTTACAGTGGCAAAAAAGGGTAAAACAGGAGTGAAATTAATAAAAAGATGTGCCAACACATCAATACTAAAGAGCACCAATATTACAGGAAAAAACTCAAATTCAAAAGGAATAGAGGTAGATCTTGCCTGAGTAGAATAACTAATTTCAGTATAAAAATCAATTAAAATTGATCTAGCTGTAGTACAACCTCAAATTTCCGATTTTTTTTTTTTGAGAAACTGGTTTTAAAATGTTTGCATAATTTGACAGCGTCTGGATATCAGTGCATAAATGTGGTTACAACATAATAACTTAGGCTGAGTCATGTATAAAGAACAGAAATTTATTTCTTCCAATTCTAGAGACTGAGCAATCTAATATTAAAGTGCAGACAGTGCAGCGGGCTTATTCTCTGCAGTCTGTGGCTACAGGCTTCAATGGCTTAAAAGAGAAGGACAAAGCCAGATGGAAAAATATAGGTAATTGCTTCAAACTTTGCTATAAAACACATCTTCCGTTCATGAGGGTTCCACTTTCACCTTCTGAAAGTCCTAATCCTTGGGGCCAGTGCTGTGGCGTAGCTGGCAAAGCCACCGCCTGCAGTGCTAGTGCTGGCATCCCATATGGTCGCCGGTTTGAGTCCCAGCTGCTTCATTTCGGATCCAGTTATCTGCTATTGCCTGAGAAAGCAGTACAAGATGGTCCAAGTTCTTGGGCTCCTGCACCTGCATGGGAGACTCAGAAGAAGTTCTTGGCTCCTGGCTCCTGGCTTCAGATCAGTGCAGCTCCGGCTGTTGCAACCATATGGAGAGTGAACCAGCAATGGAAGACCTCTCTCTCACTTTCTGCCTCTGCTTCTCTGTAACTCTGCCTTTGAAATAAATAAATAAATCTTAAAATAAACAAATAGTCCTATTTCTTAATACTCGTGCATTGGGGATTAATTTTCAACATGAACTTTGGAGGGACACAAACATTCAACCATGGCAAGAGACTACAAGTGAACATTTACCCATATCTCATACAATCCACAAAAAGTAAATTAAGAATCGTATATTTAAATATCACTATTAAGGCCACAGTACTAGAAGAAAATAAACTGCTCTAATGACTTTTATTTTTAATTTTATTTTTAATGACTTGGATCTCTGAAAATAATAATGATAAAAGGAAAATAAAGATACATTAGACTTCACCAAAATGAAAATCATCTATTCCTCAAAGATATTATTAAGAAAATAGTTAGGGCCGGCGCCATGGCTCAACAGGCTAATCCTCCGCCTTGCGGCGCCGGCACACCAGCTTCTAGTCCCGGTCGGGGCACCGATCCTGTCCCGGTTGCCCCTCTTCCAGGCCAGCTCTCTGCTGTGGCTAGGGAGTGCAGTGGAGGATGGCCCAAGTCCTTGGGTCCTGCACCCCATGGGAGACCAGGAGAAGCACCTGGCTCCTGCCATCGGAACAGCGCGGTGCGCCGGCCGCAGCACGCTACCGCGGCGGCCATTGGAGGGTGAACCAACGGCAAAAGGAAGACCTTTCTCTCTGTCTCTCTCTCTCACTGTCCACTCTGCCTTTCAAAAAAAAAAAAAAAAGAAAATAGTTAGGCAAAATACAGATGGGAGAAAATATTTCCAGTAAATGTAAGCAACACTTAGGAATGGGAGTAATATTACAGGGTAAAGCAAGAGATCAAAATAGTTTGTAAAAAGTAGAATTTGAGTAAAAATTGAAATTATAAACTTCATTTTTCAACATAAACTCCATCATACTTTTGAAAAGATTTATATATTTATTTAGCCGGCGCCGTGGCTCAACAGGCTAATCCTCCGCCTTGCGGCGCCGGCACACCGGGTTCTAGTCCCGGTCGGGGCACCGATCCTGTCCCGGTTGCCCATCTTCCAGGCCAGCTCTCTGCTGTGGCCAGGGAGTGCAGTGGAGGATGGCCCAAGTGTTTGGGCTCTGCACCCCATGGGAGACCAGGATAAGCACCTGGCTCCTGCCATCGGAACAGCGCGGTGCGCCGGCCGCAGCGCGCTACCGCGGCGGCCATTAGAGGGTGAACCAACGGCAAAGGAAGACCTTTCTCTCTGTCTCTCTCTCTCTCTCTCTCACTGTCCACTCTGCCTGCCAAAAAAAAAAATAATAAAATAAAATAAAATAAAAAAAAAAGAAAAGATTTATATATTTATTTGAAAGGAGAGATAAAGAGAGAGAAGGAGAGATAAATCTGTTGGTTCACTCCCCGATGGCTGCAACAGCCAGGGATGGGCCAGGCTGAAGCCAGGAACCAGGAGCTTTATCCAGGTCCCCCAAGCTGATGCAGAGGCCCAAGGACTTGAACCATCATCAGTTGCTTTCCCTGGCACATTAGCAGGGGGCTAGATCAGAAGTAGAGCAGTGGGGATTTGAACCAACGCCCATATAGGATGTTGACACTGCAGGTGGAATCTTCGCCTTCTTTGCCACAACGCTGGCCCAAGCTCCTTTACATTTAAGATACTTTGGTAAACAATGCACCATCCATCTGGTTCATTCCTAAAAGACTGAGAGTCCTAGAAATTTAACTATGTCAATGTTGTCATTTGTTACATCACCTACTAAAGAAAAATGGGCCATTTGAAGATTTTCCCAAATTGGAAAACAAACAGAAGTCAGAGGGAGCCAAATTAACTCTGTAAGGTAGATTATCTACTGATTTCCAATCAAAACTCTTGAAATCAAAATTCCCTTGTTTGATGGTGGGAAATGAGGAAGAGCATTGTTGCAGTGGAGGACTCTCTGGGGGAAATCTTTCTGGGTATTCTTCTGCTAACGCTTTGGTTTTCTCATAATCCTCTGTAAACTTAAAGATGTTATCATTTCTTGACCTTCCAGCAATGTCTGAAATATCACAAAATGTGTTCCCAGGAATTCGCTCTTGTCTGGTTCATCTTTGTTTTGACTGGAGTGATTCCACCTCTCGGCAGCCATTGCTTTGAGTGAGCTTCGTTTTCAGGATGATACTGGGATAGCTGTATCTCTTCTCTCGCTAAAATTTTACAAAGGAATGCTTCAGAATATTGATCCCACTTGTTCAAAGTTTCCATTGAAAATTCTTGTCAGCAACTGACATGGGAACAATAGTTTTGATGCCCGTTGAGTAGAAAGTTTACCCCACTTTAAATTTTCAGATAGAATTGTGTAAGTTGAACCAATGGAGAAATTTAAAATGTTGTCTATTGTTTCTGCCATTAGTCAATCTTTTTCAAGTAAAGCACAAACAAGACTAATTTTTTCCTCATAAAGTGATGTCAGTGGACTGCCACTGCAGAGTTCAGCTTCAATATCATTTCATCCTGCTTAAAGGAAGTTAACCATTTGTGATCCATTTTCTTTGGGGGCACAGACCTCATACTTTTCATAAATCATCAGTGTTTTTACCACTTTTCGAAACTCAGCTTTCACCATAAGTAAGATGTTTGTCTTTGCTCAATGTTAGAATTCAAATTAGGGATTCTTCTCAAATTTTTGTATTATTGACATCTCAAGTGAGATTCTGTTCAGCTATAACAATTCAAGTATGGTCACATTTCCTCAAAAGAGAGAAAAAGGTTCCTAGGGCAGGCGCTTGGTGCAGTGGTAGAGTCGCCACTTGGGGGCCCAGCCACTCACCTGGGAGAACCAGATTTTGATTCCAGGATCCTGACTTTATCCTGGCCCAGCGTCCCTGTTGTGGGTATTTGGGGAGGGAGCCAGCAGATGGAAGATCTTTCTTCCTCTCTGCCTTTTCAGTAAATAATAATAATAACAACAACAACAACAACAACAATAAAACTAGGTTCCTGAGCAAAAAAAAAATTGCAGCTGGGTTACAGGCTCAGTCTTAGCAATGAACTTTTCAAAAATGAGCAAAATTTATTGTTTTAAAGATTGTATTTATTTATTTGAGACAGTGAGAGGGAGAGACAGAGAGAAAGGTCTTCCTTTTTGCCGTTGGTTCACCCTCCAATGGCCACTGCCCCCATCACGCTGATCCAAAGCCAGGAGCCAGGTGCTTCTCCTGGTCTCCCATGCGGGTGCAGGGCCCAAGCACTTGGGCCATCCTCCACTGCCTTCCCGGGCCATAGCAGAGAGCTGGCCTGGAAGAGGGGCAACCGGGATAGAATCCGGCACCCCAACCGGGACTAGAACCCAGTGTGCTGGCGCCGCAAGGCAGAGGATTAGCCTGTTAAGCCACGGCGCCAGCCACAAAATACATCTTATTTTGATCAATTTTTTAAAAAAGCTTTTAACTATATGTTTCAGTTGCAAATACAGGTTTGCATTCTATTTATTGTTAAACACTTTTCTGTTTCAGACTTACTTTGTTAAAATATTCTGGTCACAATATAAATGCAGCACATAAAATGTGGTAAGGTGTCCAAATATGGGATTTCTAATGTAATTGCAAAAGCTAACACATAAAATACTGTATTAGTGCCACAGATTTTGACTTTAATATAATGGATCATAAGAAATTGCATTTAGCCTAATTGTATTTAAATCTAAATCAAAGAATACATCGTAATTTTCCTCCAATCTTTCAGAATTCTTTTTTATTTCCTGGAGACAACAAATTTAATTAACCACCTTTTGCATTATTTATAACTGAAATTTATTGGTCTGTTTTATAGAAAACTGCATAATTATAATGCTGTAATTTTTAGTATAGTCAACTGATTTTACCACAAAATTGCTTTATGAATAATTGAAATATTACCTGCAAGTTTCAATGTTTTTCTCCATATGTTTCAATTTAGTAATTCTTGAAAGTAAATTTAAAGTTACAGTGAACACATGTCCCGCTTTGCTTAAATAGTTCTGTTTTTTTTTTTTTACTGTCTCTTTTCATTCTAAATATGTCTAAGTTCTGATGATGAATTATTAGCTCACACTTGGTGTAATACTAAGGAAATGAAGCTTCTTAAGAGCTACCAGGAGACATTTCTGGACTCTCAAAATAAGTAGGTAAGGAGCCTTCGCTACAAATTCACCTGCTCCTTCGCCTTAAATTTCTGCCTCAAACATGCACACATTTCCAAGTCACCTTGTGGTCCCAATCATAATAAATACAGCTCACAGAGAGGACAGGAGACAGAAACAGTCTTCAAAACGTGAAAAAGGAAATGAAGGCTTCTGGTAAGATTGGAGAATAAAGGCGGAGGTCCTCAGCAGAAGAACAACTGAAGCAAAAAGGGTGCAAAGTAAGTGTCATCCAGCAGTGAAGTAGTGGGTGAACATTCCATGCAATTTACTATTTTCTCCTGTGAAAAAGTACAGCAATTATATTAACCCTTCATAATTAGAGACCAATTTTTCATTGAAAAGTATTCTGAGCTTTGTATTATAAAAACAATGAAGTTGTATATATGAACACTATTTGGCTTCTATACATTAACATTTCAAACAGAAGCTCATTCCTAAAATATAATTGCACTGAGGAATAACTTACCATTATTCTAAATATGATCTAAATGAATATATATATATTCAGTCTATCTAATATATTTCATAAGACTTCTAGCTACAAAAGAATCTATTTTAAAAATAAAATACATTTTATAATAATTTTCAGATCCATATGTGTGCCTTCTCTAAGGTGTCTCCCATGGATGTCAGCTGAGACCAATTCAAGGTGTATATTTCTGCCTTGTTCCACTTTAAGCTTTAGTTTTGAAATAGTTCTTTTCATTTTTCCTTCATATTTGTCTCTTCATACATTTTGGAAAAAACTTTAGTACAATTAGAGAATTCTGTCATATGTACATGAATATTAGTTATCTGCCACTCCAAGATCAGGCATATAAATATTTAGACCAAGAAATCAATTTTCAAAAAGGTCAAAAATGATCAATTCATATTGTAATCTGAGTTCATTTTTCTTTTTGTCTCTAAAGTCTGATATTATATTACTTTAAATTCTCCTGAAATTTTGTTTTTACTATTTTTAGGAAGTCAAAAATATAAATGTAAGACAAGATTTTGTTTGCTTGTGTTTTGATCATTAGTAGTTTTCCCGCTAATGTCCTGCTGACAAGCTGTGCTTTCATCATCCCACTGCAGTACCAATCAGCATTATTTTCTTCATATTTACAACCAAGAAAACTGAATTTTCTAGAAGTTAAATAAGTCACACCGTCACATATCTAGGCAATGGCAAAACTAGAATGCAACCTGTTTTTTAAATTTATTTATTTGAAAGGCAGAGTTACAAACAGAGAAATGGAGAGACAAAGAGAGAATTTCTATTCACTGGTACACTCTCCAAATGGCCGCAGTGACCAGGGCTAGGCCAGGCTGAAGCCAGGAACCAACCGCTTCCTTCAGATCTCCCATGTGGGTGCAGGGGCCCAAAAACTTGGTCCATCTTCTGCTGCTTTCTCAGGTGTGTGAACAGTGAGCTGGATCAGAATTGGAGCAGCAGGGTCTCATAGGAGATGCTAGTGCCCATATGGAATGGCAGTGCTGCAGACTGTGGCTTAACCTGATGCACCACAGCGTCGATCCTGATAATGCAGTTATTGAATTGAATAATTGACCTGAAGATATGTTAAAGGTTGGCCAAAAAAGTGATAACACCAGAAACTGATAACATTGATTATTTCTAAGAGGGTTTTGTCAATCTAGAAATAGCAACATAAAAAGGATCTTTTCAATTTTACTACATGTGTATATTTTTTGTATTTACAGTGTTTGCTTATTCTATATAATATTTGCATTATTCATATTGTTCATATCATTTTCTGCTTTACTTAGTATTAGAAATGAAAAAGAAAATTCCTATACATGTAAATTTTCTGCCTTCACAACCTTTCCTTTTTCCATTAAAACATGATGCATCTAAATGCTGTTCTCATTGATACGCTAAAAACATCATATAAGGGAAGAAAAATGGTTCTACTAATTTAGCCTGACAACTGGCTCTCAGGATGACAGCAGCTAGGCTGGCCAGCAGAGTTTCCTGACAACACATTAGCAAATGGAAATTGGTTCTTTTGCAGTACAGGCAACTCATTCCTTCAACTTAGCCATACTGTCACCTATGATTGAACCACCCTAATAAAAGAAGCACACATATTCTTTTCACAAATAACTAAAATCATAAAAATAAAAATGGATCAGGATGATTTCTGTGATATTCTTGTCTTTCTCTTGTTAGTATGGTTAGGACAAACAGCCCCTTATCATCAATGAGAAAGGTTCATACTACCTAGGCTATTTATATCACTTTAGACTCAACAGCTGAAATACCGAAAGCAAACAATATTGCATCCTGTTTCTAATTCCAAGTAAATGCTCGATGCTGTGACATAGTAATTGTGTCAGCAATTCTACTTGCTTTGAAGTTGTTCTGGTATTTGGTTCAGAGAAGGTCAACTCAGGAACAAGCCAAATAAACCTTTCTAGCATAGAAGAAACAGACTAACATTATATCAGAGATGAAATGTAAGTCTAACGTGAGCAAAAAATATAGCTCTTAGGTGA
Source organism: Lepus europaeus (assembly GCF_033115175.1). Lineage (NCBI taxonomy): Eukaryota > Metazoa > Chordata > Mammalia > Lagomorpha > Leporidae > Lepus > Lepus europaeus. Next base: position 131,385,667 of record NC_084827.1, read on the forward strand.
CTGTGTAGCCTTGCTGATAATTTTTTCTAAAGTGGTTTTATTCTAATTATAGAAAGTAAAGTAATACACACAGGTAAAATTTAAATCTAGGACATTTGTGTTCAAAATACATCTTACAGATGTCATTGTGCTAGTTGTGACTAGGAATTGGCTTCCCACTGGTTTCCTACCTATATGACATTCAGTTACAAGGCAACCTGCTTAAAGTCCTTAGGAAAAGGGCAGACAAAATGTCTGAAAGATATTCTTTTCCTTGGATTTCTGCTCTGAATCATCAAATGTGGATGACACAGAAACCAAAAGGATCCTTTTCTCACTAAACCTTTGGAACATAATTAACTCTGCACAAGTGTCTATTTTCTTCCTCCATACCTGAGTGCCAAAACCCAAATGTATATCTCACCATTGCAAGCCCTGGAAAGGAAAAAGAAAACAAAGCAAATGAGAACTTTTACATTTAGTAGTCTCCAATCACTTTATTTAAGAGTCCTGACTCATTTTAACAGAAACAAGAGGAGGGAAGTGTTTTGCACAGCAATTTAAGTGTGCCTTGGGTTGTACACATCACAAATTGGAGTGGCCTAAGTTCAAGTCCCAGCTCTGCTTCCCATTCTAACTTCCTTCTAATGCATATTTTGGGAGGCAGCAGGTAATGACTCAAAAAGTTGGGTCCCTGCCACCCATGTGGACAACCTGGACTGAGTTCCAGATTACTGGCTCTGGCCTGGCCCAGCCCTACCTCTTGCAGGCACTTGAGAAGTGAACCAGTGGGTAGATCTTTGTCTACTCACTGTCTCCACCTCTGTCTGAACCTTTCAAATAAATAACAAATGAAATCAATTTTTAAAAGAAAATAATGAATATTTCATTTTTATAGCAATTGTTACCAAACATGTTCTGTTGAATCACTTTTCTCAGAATTGGGGGTTGGAGGGCCAGGGGGAGTGCTACTCTGATTCTTTTAGTAATCCTGCTAAATTCCAAACCTTTACAATAACATTCTATAGAAAAGGAATCCATTCAATCAAAAGTTAGCCTTGTTCATTTTAAAGTGCAATATTATTCAAAGTTAATTCTTCTATTCATGAAAACTACATTATTGACTTTAGACTATGAAGTAGAAGGAAAGAGTGGAGGTCTGTTCTCTGGCCTCCTACTTCCTTGTACCTAGTCCCTGATGTTAGAGAAGGAGGAAGGGAAAGGAAAATGGACTTCGATTTTTATCATGGCTATGGCAAGATTTCTGTTATTTTTCTTTGTATTACCATTGCTGTTAATTTAGCTTGCTGTCAGAGTCTGCAGATAAGCGTATCAACAGCAATGACAGAGAACTATCACCCTTAATTGAACTCTGGTGATATTCATTTATCTGGTGACTCTCAAGGTATTCCCTTGACAAGGGAAGGTTCTTTTCCAAAACCATTAAAATAGTGGCTGCGCTCCATCCCTCCATCCCTCCATCCCTCCATCCCTCAATAGTTCTCAGATGTGGATACTGTAGGTACAGGAGAAGGCCTTTTTCATGAGATAGTTTTTGCATAGTAGACCTTGTGATTTCACCACACTTTCCTCTCTAAGGCTCTATGGACCACTGGTGGTATTAGAGCAAGCATGTCAACAAGGGTAGGGTTAGCAATAAAAAGAGTCATTTGCCCATTACCAATACATCCAACCTTTTTAGGTGATTCTCTTGGCATTACCTTCTCTTGGCTTTTGGAAGGGAATCTAGTAAAAATAACTATTTACATAACCAGTGCCTTCTCTAATAAAGCTGACCACCAGTCCTCCCCGTCTGCTCTTGTATCTCTTCACAGTAAGGCCATCAAAATAGTGCTTCAGACTTATCTTTCACTGCTTTTGACATAACCAGTAAACACTTTTTCCTTTTGTATATTTCATTTTAAAATTAAAAACCTGGGCCGGCGCCGCGGCTCAATAGGCTAATCCTCCGCCTTGCGGCGCCGGCACACCGGGTTCTAGTCCCGGTCGGGGCACCCATCCTGTCCCGGTTGCCCCTCTTCCAGGCCAGCTCTCTGCTGTGGCCAGGGAGTGCAGTGGAGGATGGCCCAAGTGCTTGGGCCCTGCACCCCATGGGAGACCTCCTGCCATCAGATCAGCGCCGTGCACTGGCTGCAGCGCGCCTACTGCAGCAGCCATTGGAGGGTGAACCAACGGCAAAAGGAAGACCTTTCTGTCTATCTCTCTCTCTCACTGTCCACTCTGCCTGTCAAAAATTAAAAAAAAAAATAAAAATCTGTTTTTTTTACAAGAATATTTTGGAGTTTATAAATAGAAATGAAAGGCTTGTTGAATCTGAATTTTTGTCTCATATGTATACAAGAGAAATAACTTTCAGACACAGAGGAATTTGCTTCAAATTAAAACCAGAGGTGAAGTAAGTCATCTTCTCTTTCAGTGAGGCTTGGGATGATGAATTCCCAAAACACTCATAGACCCAGGTGACTGCTCATTGTTCCAGTAACATTCTGCAGGTAGTTATATCCTGAGCATAAGTTACATTTAAGGAATAAAATAAAACAATTTATACTGACTGATTTGCTTGTGTATTCAGTTTATGTACCTAAAAAGTTACATTGTCTTAGGTCTGTGAACATTGAAAACTGAAAGCTATTCATATTTAAATCATAGCTATCAAAATATATATAAAATATAAATAATATAAGTGAATTACACTTCCATAATAAATAATATACTCTTTTTAGTCCATCTCCATTCTTCATTTACTAAAGGAGTAACTTTGAGATTCTGTTTATTGTAATTTGATATAGAACTGGAAGCTCATTGATAGCATATCCAATATATATGGTTATAGTTCATCATTATATTACCACAGTGGAGCACAATTCCTGGCACTAAGTAGTCATTTAATTTTTTAAAAATATTTATTTATTTATTTGAAAGTCAGATTTACAGAGAGATAAGGAGATACAAAGGGGTGGGGTGGGGGGAATCTTCCCCTAAATGGCTACAATAGCCAGGGTTGGGCAAGGCTGAAGCCAGGATTCAGGAGTTTCTTCCTAGTCTCTCACATCGGTGCAGGGCCTGAGCACCTAAGCCATTGTTTGCAGCTTTCCAAGTCATTAGCAGAGAGCTGGGTCAGACATGGAGTAGCCAGAACATGAACTGGCATCCATATAGGATGCCAGCATCACAGGCAGCAGGTTAACACATTATGCCACAACGCCACCTCCAAGCAGTCATTTAATAAATGATCATTGAGTTTAAAATTTTGAATTGTAAATGCATACAGTAGTAAGTGTCTTGGAACTTCCATAAATAAACATATGACTTAAGAAATAATTAGCCTTGATGGGGGCAATTCCAACATGACAGATTAGAGAATGACATAGGTCCTACTACACTAGACTAGGGATAAACAGTTTTAAAAAAGTGTAGGAAGTACACTCTCAGGGGAGAATTGGAGATAAAACCACACTGAAAATCCTACAAGAGGCAGAGGATCACCATGGACCTATGTGAGAGTGCGGATGTGCAGCACGAACATGAACACAGCACAACTGCAGCATCCAAAAGCCAGAGATGAGACAGCTTGGAGACAGAGGTGAGACCAGACTGCAGCAACCCATGGTGATATAGCTGGAGGCAATGTGTGGTGTGAGTCCAGACTGGAGCCCCTTGGGCTAGTGGTTGCTAGCTGTTTCCCATGGACCCAGTGGAAGTACGGGGGACACATTTATCTAACCACAACTTCCGTACAACAGGGTTTGAGCAGTAGCTACAGAGGACTCTGTGCATATGCACAGCAACTGCCTGAGACAGGACACCATCTTCTTAGCAGTGCTAGCTGCAGTGGTGGGGAGAGAGCAATGTTTGGCCAGTGGCTCTTGTGTACATGGGTGATCCAGAGATTCAGAACAATCCACAGTCCCCACTGACTTTGAACCTGGCTGGGAGGTGGCTGGTCAACCACTTAGGATGGTGAGATGCTCAAAGCCTTCCAGAATCAAGACAGCTAGGTAGAGTTACCTCAGGGAACATCTGCCTCTCTGTTGTCTGGATTGGGTAGCAGGGAAACCGAAACCTCTGCACCCAGCAACAGTTGGAGCCTTGGGTGCTGAGACCATGGCAGCTCAGTGGTTACATGAGAAAGTGCAGGGTGTAGATGGGTCTCTGGGAAATCACTGGGTACAGCTCCACACACGTAGAGTTCCTTGGTTACCTAGGGCAGGTTATTGTAGCAGGAATTGTGTTCACAGTGAAGACTGTGCAGATCATTTGTGCAGTTCATACAGTGGCAGAGAACACACAGGGCTAACACCCAGGCTTTGAGATCTAACACCCCCGATTTTGGTGTTACCTGGATTCTCTCCCCACTCTGCAGCACTGACCAAAGCTCCCTGGACACGTCCAACACACACTTATTATTCACTAAAAGTGCAGTCATTCCACTAAGACACTGAGGCATAGCTCAAAGATAAAAGCCATCAGAGGAAAAAACCAAAATTCAACTCCACAAATGCCTAAAAATATATGCAGAAATTCAAGAAACAATAATAAGGAAAACACCATGACCTCCTCCCCAAAAAGGAATATGTATCAATATTAGAATATGAAGATGAAGAGATTAAGAAAATGCTGGAAATAGAATTCAAAAATCAATCACAGGATTACTCAAAAGCAATCAAAAGCTAATCCATGAACTAAAGGAAATCATACATGACATGAATCAAATTTTTTCCCATAAAACTGAGATTTTTAAAGAGAAATAAAAATGAAATATTAGAAATGAGGAATTCAATACATCAAATAATAAATGCGGTGAAAAGAGTCTTAACAGTAGAATTGGTGAGGCAGAAGAAAGCATACCTGAATTAGAAGACAAATCTTTGGAAATCTTATAGTCACAAAAAAAAGAGGAAGAAAATAGAAAAGTTAAAAACTATATTGGTGATTTATGAAGTACTATCAAATGACCCAACAAATGGGTCTTAGGAGTTCTTGAAAGTGTGGAAAGAGAGAATGGACTAGAAGGCCTATTTAGTGAAATAATTACAGAAAACTTCTCCAACTTGGAGAAAGAAAGGGATGTCCAAATAGAGGAAGCACATAGAACTCCTAATAGACATGACCAGAAAAGCTCTTCACCATGACACATTGCAATGAAACTTTCCACAAATAAACATAAAGAAAAGATTCTAACATATGCATGACAAAAATGCCATATTTTTTCAAAGGATCTCCAATTAGACTCACAGCTGATTTGAAATCCTACAGGCCAGAAGGGAATGGTGAGATATAGTCCAAGTTTTAAGAAAAAGCTATCAACCCAGAATACTGTACTGGGCAAAGCTCTCATTTATGAATGAAGGTGAAATGAAGGCCTTCCATAACAAACAAAAATTGAAAGAATTTGTTGCTGTTCATCCACCCTTACAAAAGATGCTTAAGGATGTGTTGCACACAGAAACACAGGAAGATGACCATCATTATGAAATAATGTGAAGGCAGAAAATCTCCCAGTAAACGTACAAAATAAATCCAAAGTAAAAATTAGGCATATTTATGGAAAAATGGCAGGGCCAAGTTGTTGCTTACCTATAGTCACCTTGAACGTAAATGGCCTCAATTCTCCAGTTAAAAGATACAGACTGGCTGAATGGATTAAAAAACAAAACCCATCTATTTGCTGCCTACAAGAAACACATCTAATCAACAAAGATACATGCAGACTGAAAGTGAAAGGATGCAAAAAGATATTTCATGCCAATTGAAAGCAAAAAAGGGCAGGTGTTGCTATCCTAATATCAGAAAAAATATGCTTTAACATAAATCTGTTAAAAGAGACAAAAAAAGGGCACTATGTGATGATTAAGGGATCAATTCAATAGGAAGATGTGACTATAATAAATGTATACACACCCAATTACAAGGCATCTGGCTATTTAAAAGAAATTTTAAGGGATCTAAAGAGAGACAGACTCCAATAAAATAGTAATAAAGGACTTCAACAACCCACTTTCATCAATAGACCGATCAACCATGTAGGAAATCAAAAAATAAACAACTGAGCTAATCCACACTGTGGACCAAATGGGCCTAAGTGATATCTGCGGAAATTTTACCCACAGTGACAAAATGCACTTTTTCTCAATAACATGGAACTTTCTCTAGGATAGACCACATGCTAGGCCATAAAGCAAGTTTCTGCAAATTCAAAAAAAAAAAAATCAAAATCATATCATGAGTCTTCTCTGACCGCATGGAATGAAGCTGGAAATCAACAACTCAGCAATCTCTAGATCATATGCAAGCACATGGATACTGAATAACATGGTCCTGAATGAACAGTGGGTCATTACAGAAATCAAAATAGAAATCAAAAAATTTCTGGAAACAAATGAGGACACTACAACATATCAAAACTCATGGGATACAGCAAAAACAATGTTATGAGGGAAGTTTGTAGCAATCAATGCCCACATTAAGAAATTGGAAATTACTAAAAGTGAACTATCAGTGCATCTCAAGGACCTAGAAAAACAACAAGCCAAACCTCAAATTAATAGAAGGAAAGAAATAATTAAAATTAGAGAAGAGATAGACAAAATTTAAACCAAAAAATAAAAAAAAAATCACTGAAATCAAGAGCTGATTTTTTGAAAAAATGAACACAATTGATACACCATTGGCCCAACTAACAACAAAAAAGGGGAGAGAAGACTCAAATCAATAAAATCAGAGATAAAAAAGGAAATGTAGCAACATAAATAAAAAGTAACATCAGGAATTACTACAAAGAACTGCATGCAGTAATCCGCAAACCTAGAAGAAACGGATAGATTCCTGGACAATCTATGATCTCTCAAAATAGTCATGAAGACATAGAAAATGTAAAGAGACCGATAACAAAGACGGAAAGTGAATCAGCAATGACATCAACATCAACAATTTTATTGATAACAAAATTAGTTTGAGCCCACTCTTAATACTAACTCTATAGAAACTCATGAGCTGAGAATTTTACCTAATTACTTCATTTGTTCTTCAACAAAGTATATAAACTAGGAACTATTTATCCTCTTAGACAAATGAAAAGATTCAGGAATTAGCAAAGACTGCAAAGCTGAGTAAGTGATAGAATTAGACATGAAATCCAGTTCTATATCTATAAAACTCTACTTTTAAAAATATTCATTTATTTTTATTAATTTGAAAGACAGAGCAGAAAGACAATATGAGAGCGATTTGCTTCCAAATGCCTGTATACCAGTAGTGATCAGCATTGGGCCAGACCAAAGCTGGGCATCAAGAACTCCATCCAGATTTCCTTTGTGATGAACAGGAACTCAATTACTTTAAGATCTCACTGCTGCCTCCAAGGGTATGTATTAGCAGAAAGCTGGAATGGAGAATAAAGCCAGGACTAGAATCCAGTCATGATGTCTGATGCTGACATCCCACATGAAGTCATTATGCAAGATACCTGGCCCCCAAGCCTCTATTTTTTAAAAAAAGATTAATTAATTAATTAATTAATTAATTTGAAAGTCAGAATTACAGAGAGACAAAGAGAGAAAGAAAGAAAAATGTTCCATTCACTGGTTTGCTCTCCAGATGGATCAGCAAGGCCGAAGACGGAAGCTGGTAGCTTCTTGAAGGTCTCCCATGTTATTAGCAGGAAACCAAACACTTGGGCATCTTCCATGCTTTCCTTGGACCATTAGCTAAGAGCTGGATTGGAAGTGCAGATACCAGGAAATGAGCTGGCACCCATATGGTATGCTGGTGTCTCAGGTGGAGGTATAACCGACCACACCACTACGCAGAACCCAAATCCCCAATTTTGACCTTTAAAATTCATGGTTTCACAATGCTCAAAGTATGATTAAATTGTCTAAAAGAATCTCAAATATGAAATATAATTTTGCAATAGCATTATAAGTCAAAATTATGTTTAGTATTATGATCAAAATTTGGAGATTTGAGAAATAAGAATAATTTGTACCTTAGTGTCATGAATATATTGAAAGAATAGAATTAAAATTAGGATAATATTATCATATTTTATCTACTTTTGGATTATATTCTTTTTTTTTTTTTTTGACAGGCAGAGTTAGACAGTAAGAGAGAGAGAGCAAGAGAAAAGTCTTCTTCTGTCAGTTCACACCCCAAATGGCCGCTACAGCCGGCAATGCACCGATCTGAAGACAGGAGCCAGGTGCTTCCTCCTGGTCTCCCATGCGCGTGCAGGGCCCAAGCACTTGGGCCATCCTCCACTGCCTTCCCAGGCCACAGCAGAGAGCTGGACTGGAAGAGGAGAAACCGGGATAGAATCCGGTGCGCCAACCAGGACTAGAACCCGGGGTGCCGGCACCACAGGCAGAGGATTAGCCAAGTGAGCTGTGGCACCGGCCGGATTATATTCTTAAAAATAAGTATTAAGTAGCTTGATTAGAAATGAAAAAAATTCCTTTTCATTTCACACTTGCTATTAAAAACTATGTAATCAATTCTAAAATTACTTTAAAATTAACTGTAGAAATCCAAGTTGCCAAAACTATCATTCACTTACATATTTTAAGTGCAATCAATTTGGAAAATTCTGATTTTTACAGACACCCATAATACCCACTCCTCTTTGTACCCTTATAAAATGTTTATGATAATTATGATAAATGATAATTATATTTCAAATAAATAAAATGGAAAATAATTTTAAATTCAAATTTTAATTCAATATTACTAAATACTATTCATGCTATATGCTATTAATCAAGACAGCTTATTCACAGATTAAGTTCTGTAAATGTACTGTAACAAATGAGGGTCATGTCAATCACATTCCCAAACTACACTTTTATACACTTAGCATAACTTTCTTTATGCTATGGCTTCACCCTATTGTTTAATTCTGAGTAATAGCAATATAAGGATAAGTTATTTAATTAATTAATTAATTATTTATTTATTTAAAAAGCAGAGTGACACAGAGTGAGGGGGAGAGAGAGAGAGTGTGTGTGTTTTTATATGCTGGTTCACTGCCCAAATGGTCACAAAAGCCAGGGGGTGGGCAGGCTGAGGTAGGAGTCAGGAACTGCTTCCAGGTCTCCCACATGAATGACAAGGTCCCAAACACTTGGGTCATCCTCCACTTCCTTCCCAAGTATATTAGCAGGAAGCTGGATCAGAAGTGCATTCTGGGACTCAAACCAGAATGAGGAAAGATGAGATGAGATGCCAGCGCTGCAAGTAGAGGCTTGGCCCACTGCACCACAACACCAACACTTAAGAGTAACTTTAACAACAAAAACAAAAACAAAAAACTCAGTTGTGAATCTTTGAAGACAAATGAGTAACATTCAGAAACTGCTATTCCCCCCTTTAAAAACTGTATATATAATGTAGCATGGAAGTGTCTTTATGACTGTTTACTTGAAAGTTACTTTTATAGATTTGTAACCATTAACATGACAAAATAGTCAATTTTACTATTTTTAGACACTGAAATACTAATTTTTAGATTTTTCATAATATATTTTTGTGCTTCTAAACATGAATATGACTACATATTACTAATGTTATTTTGGTTTAATATGACATTGCTTTAGAGAAGTACATAATTAATTTTTTAAAAATAAGTCCAATTGGCCGGCGCCGCGGCTCAATAAGCTAATCCTCCACCTGCGGCGCCGGCACACCAGGTTCTAGTCCCAGTTGGGGCGCCAGATTCTGTCCCTGCTGCCCCTCTTCCAGTCCAGCTCTCTTCTGTGGCTCAGGTGTGCAGTGGAGGATGGCCCAAGTGCTTGGGCCCTGCACCTCATGGGAGACCAGGAGAAGCACCTGGCTCCTGGCTTCGGATCAGCACGGTGCGCCATTTGCAGCGTGCTGGCTGCAGTGGCTGTTGGAGAGTGAACCAATGGAAAAGGAAGACCTTTCTCTATGTCTCTCTCTCTCACTGTCCACTCTGCCTGTCAAAAAAAAAATAAATAAATAAGTCCAATAGACCTCATAACAAAGAAAACTGAAATCTGATGATGTTGCTATAACATATTGCATTGTTACATCTGTATTACATTATATACAATATGTAAATTCAAATATTGGTTCAAATAAATTAAAAACCAGAAACTTGTAGAATAAGAATGTTCATTTGAAAACTGGAGTTACTAAAATATAATTAAGCATTAAAAATAGATGTCCAGGGGCTGGCACTGTGGCTTAGAAGGTTAAGTTACAGCTTGCAATGCCAGCATCCCACAGGGGCTATGGTTCCCCTCCCAGCATTTCACTCCCAACCCACCTCCTTGCTAATATGCCTCAGAAGATGGTCCAAGTCTTTGGGCCCCTGCACACAAGTGAGGGACCTGGAAGAAACTCCTGACTCCTGGCTTTGGATTGGCCCAACACTGGCCATTGCAGCAACTTGGAGAGTGAACCAGCAGATGGAAAATTTTCTTACTCTCTCTCCTTCTCTCTACATAATTCTGCCTTTCAAATATATATATAAAATATATCTGCAAATATTATTATTGTTTAATATTATATGTATTGATTTTCACAAATATTAGTCAACTGTGATTTTAAATTTAACACTTTTTGTTAGTGCCAAGTGTCTTCTACACTGTATTTAGTTGTTTATTTTTGGTTTTCTTTTCTTTTCATCTTCATTGTGGTATGATTGACAAAAATTGCTTATACTTAAGGTATGCAATGTGATGTTCTCACACACATATACATATAAAATGATTACCACAATCATGTTAACATATCCATCATTGCATCCTTATCTTTTTTTGAGTGTGGTAGGATACTTGAATTTACTCTCAGCAAATTTCACCTATACAGTGTTTTTAAAATTATCTACAGGTGATATGCTGTGCATTTGGCCTCCAGATATTATTTATTTTACAACTGGAAGTTTGCCCAATTTGATCAAAATCTCTTTATCCCCAATCCTTCTTGCCCATTAATAACCATTCTACTGTCTGTAACTGTAAATTTGAGTTGTTTGAGTGAGATCCCAGTGGAAAGAACGGGGCCATCAAAGAAGGAGGTACCTTTCTCTGAAGGGAGGAGAGAACTTCCACTTTGACTATGACCCTATTGGAATAAGATCAAAGTCAGCGAACTCTAAAGGCTTCCATAGCCCTGGCAACTCATGCCTAGAGCCTAGGGAGATTACTGATGCCATAAACAGGAGTGTCAAATTGTTAAGTCAGCAACAGGAGTCACTGTGTACTTACGTCTCATGTGGGATCTGTCCTTAATGTGTTGTCCAATGTGCAGTGATGCTATAACTAGTACTGAAACAGTATTTTTACACTTTGTGTTTCTGCGTGGGTACAAACTGATGAGATCTTTACTAATTATATACTGAATCAATCTTCTGTATATAAAGATAATTGGAAATGGAAAAAAAAACCTGGTGTTAATTGGAAATGGCATAGAAAATTAATTAATTAAAAAATATTATGTAGGATCTCTGTCTTTAATGTGCTGTACACTCTTATTTAATGCTATAACTAGTACTCCAACAGTATTTTTTTTCACTTTGTGTTGCTATATGGGGGCAAACTGTTGAAATCGTTACCTAATATATACTAAACTGATCTTCTGTATAGAAAGAGAATTGAAAATGAATCATGATGTGATTGGAAGGGGAGAGGGAGCGGGAAAGGGGAGGGTTGTGGGTGGGAGGGAAGTTTTGGGAGGGGGGAGCCATTGTAACCCATAAGCTGTACTTTGGAAATTTATATTCATTAAATAAAAGTTTAATAAAAAAAAGGATTCCATCTTTAAATGAGATACAGTATTTATCTTTCTGTTTCTGGTTTGTTTCATTTACTGTAATGTCCTTCAGGAAATAACAGATTTCTCACCTTATTTTAAGACTAAGTAATTTGGCCGGCGCCATGGCTTAACAGGCTAATCCTCCGCCTTGCGGCACCGGCACACCGGGTTCTAGTCCCGTTTGGGGCACCGGATTCTATCCCAGTTGCCCCTCTTCCAGGCCAGCTCTCTGCTATGGCCCGGGAAGGCAGTGGAGGATGGCCCAAGTCCTTGGGCCCTGCACCCGCATGGGAGACCAGGAGAAGCACCTGGCTCCAAGCTTCGGATCAGCGCGATGCGCCGGCCACAGCGGCCATTGGAGGGTGAACCAACGGCAAAAAGGAAGACTTTTCTCTCTGTCTCTCTCTCTCTCACTATCCACTCTGCCTGTCCAAAAAAAAAAAAAAAAAAAAGCCTAAGTAATATTCCATTATATTGACAGGCCACATTTTCATTGCCCATTAAACAACTAAAGGAAATTTAGTTTGATTCTATAGCTTGGATATTAAGAATAGTGTTGCCCAGAACATGGGAGTGCAAATATCTTTTGGAAACAGTGAATTTTTGGAAACGTGCTCTGAAGTAGGACTGCTAGAGCATCTGGTATTTCTACTTTTAAGTTTTTACAGACCCCTTGTACTATTTTCCACTATGGCTGCACCCGTTTACATCCTCACCAAATGTGTATGAGTTCCTTTTTCTCCAATCCACTCTATAATTTGCTGATTTTTTTTCTTTTGGACTATAGCCATTCTAACTAGATTAAGATATATAGGGTAAATTTTGCTATTCAGTTGTGTGAGTTCTTTTTATGTTTTAGGTATGAATTCCATTGCAGATATTATTGATATAAGGCTTTAAACTGCCTTTTATTTTATTGATTCTTTCGTATGCTATACGAGAACTCTATAGTTTGATATGGTCCTACTTTCTTCCACTAAATTCATTGACAAGTTCTATTTGGCTTTTGTCTTTTTTGGGGGAGGGGGAGTATCTTTGTTTTCTACCTACAATAAGATTGTGCCATCTACAAGCACACCGTTTATGTTTTTTCTTTTACAATTTGAATGCCTTTTCTTTCTTTCTTTTGCTGAATTGCTCTGGTTAGGATTTTCAGTACAATTTGACTTAGAAGTAGCAAGAGAGGTTATCTTACTGACATGAAAGTAAAAGTTTTCAACTTTTAACCATGGAGTAAAATATTAGTTGTTTCTCCTATATGACCTCTATCATGTTGGTACATTCCTTTGTATCTAATTCTTTATGAATTTTGCCTAATGTTTTTTTTTCTTCATCTATTGAGATAATCATAAAACTTTTAACTTTCATTTTGTCTTCATGTGTTTGATCACACTGATTGATTTTCTTGTGTGGAAGCACCATTGCATCCCACAAGTCAATTATTTAATCATGATACATGACTCTTTTCATGAGTTGTTAAATCCCACCTGATCATGGTGCATGATATTTTAATGTTCTGTTAAATTTCATTTCCTCCTATTTTGTTGAGGATTTTTACTTCATCTTAGGGATTGTCGACCACAATTTCCTTCTTGTATGGAATTTTTTTTTTTTTTTTTAAGAATTATGCAGTTGGCCGGCGCCACAGCTCAATAGGCTAATCCTCCGCTTGCGGCGCCGGCTCCCTGGGTTCTACTCCTGGTTGGGGCACTGGATTCTGTCCCAGTAGCTCCTCTTCCAGTCCAGCTCTCTGCTGGGGTCCGGGAGTGCAGTGGAGGATGGCCCAAGTGCTTGGGCCCTGCACCCACATGGGAGACCAGGAGAAACACCTGGCTCCTGGCTTTGGATCAGCGTGGTGCGCTGGCTGCAGCGCACCAGCTGCAGTGGCCATTGAGGGGTGAACCAAAGGAAAAGGAAGACCTTTCTCTCTGTCTCTCTCTCTCTCTCTCTCTCACTGTCCACTCTCCCTGTCAAAAAAAAAGTAAAAAAGAATTATTCATTTATTTGAAAGTCAGTGTTACAGAGAGAAAGAGACAGGGCAAGACTTTCCATCCACTGGTTCACTCTCCCAGATGGCTGCTACGTATAGGGTTGGATCAGACCAAAGACAGGAGCCAGGAGCCAGCAGCTTCCTCTGCATCTCCACATGGTGTCAGGGTTGCAAATAATTGAGCCATCTTCTGCTGCTTTTCCCAAGCCATTAGCAGAGAGCTGAATCAGAAGTGGAACAGCTGGAAATCAAACTGGGGCCCAGATGGAATGCCGGTGTTGCAGGCAACAGTTTTATCCGCTATACCACAACACTGGCCCCTATTTGTGGAATTCTTGTCTGGTTCTGGGATCAGGGTAATGCTGGCATTTTAAAATCAGTTTGGCGGAGTCTTCTCTCCTTCAGGTATTTTAGAAGAATTTGGGAATATTAGTATGAAGTAGTTTAACTGTTTGGAAATATTCACCAGTGAAGCCACCTGCTTATGGACCTTTCATAGTTGGGAGGTTTTTAAATCACAGGTTCAATCTCATTATTAGTTTGCTCTGATGTTCTGTTTCTTTATGATTTAGTGTGTTGTATATTTACAGAAATGTATGTATTTCAGGGATCATGTTGTGGCACAGAGGATTAAGCTGCCATCTGCAACACTGGCATCCTAGATGGGCACAGACTGTGTCCCAGCTGCTTCCTTTGGATTTAGCCCCCTGCTTATGGCCTGGGAAAAGCAGAAGATAGCCAAGTGCTAGGGCCCTGAAACTCAAGTGGGAGACCTACATGAAGCTCCTGACTTCAGCATGGCCTAGCCCTGGCCATTGTGACCATTTGGGGAGTGTGTCATCAGATGGAAGATACCTCTCTCTCTTCTCTCTCTGTAACTCATCTTTCAAATGTTGTAATGCCCTCTTTTTCTTTTTAAAATGTTATTGATTTGAGTATTCTCTCTTTTTTCTTTTGGATGTTTTTATTTATTTGAGAGAGAGAGTGAGCGAGCTGGGAACAGAACTATAAAAGCTATCATGGACCAAACGCAGGAGCTGGGAACTCATCTGGGTCTCCCACACAGGTGCCTGCAGCTCAATTACTTGAGCCATTGCTGTTGCCTCCCAGAGTCTGCATGAGGAGGAAGCTGGAGGCAGGAGACAGAACTGGGTATTGAATACAGACTGTCCAACATGGAATGAAGGTTTCTTAATTGGTGTCCTAAGTACCAGGCTAAGTGCCCATGCCCCTTTCTCCAATTTTGTTTTAACTTTTATTTAGTATATATAAATTTCCAAAGTACAGCTTATGGATTACAATGGCTCCCCCCCATAACTTCCCTCCCACCCACAACCCTTCCAACTCCTGCTCCCTCTCCCATTCCATTCACATCAAGATTCATTTTCAATTATCTTTATATACAGAAGATCAATTTAGTATATATTAAGTAAAGATTTCAACAGTTTGCACCCACATAAAACATAAAGTGTAAAATACTGTTTCAGTACTAGTTATAGCATTAATTCACATTGAACAACACATTAAGGACAGAGATCCTACATGAGGAGTAAGTGCACAGTGACTCCTGTTGTTAATTTAACAATTGACACTCTTGTTCATGGCATCAGTAATCTCCCTAGGCTCTTGTCATGAGTTGCCAAGGCTATGGGAGTCTTTTGAGTTCTCCAACTTCGATCTTATTTAGACAAGGTCATAGTCAAAGTGGAAGTTCACTCCTCCCCTCAGAGAAAGATACCTCTATCTTTGATGGCCCATTCTTTCCACTGGGATCTCACTCACAGAGATCTTTCATTTAGGTGGTTTTTTGTTTTGTTTTGTTTTTATTTTTTTTTCCAGAGTGTCTTGTCTTCCCATGCCTAAAATGTTCTCATGGGCTCTTCAGCCAGATCCAAATGCCTTAAGGGCTGATTCTGAGGCCAGAGTGCTGTTTAGGACATCTGCCATTCTATGAGTCTGCTATGTATCCTGCTTCCCATTTTGGATCTTTCTCTCCCTTTTTAATTCTATCAGTTAGTATTAGCAGACACTAGTCTTGTTTATGTGATCCCTTTGACTCTTAGACCTATCAGTGTGATCAATTGTGAACTGAAATTGATCCATTTTTCATTATATATGAATATTTTATCTATTTTTATAGTTTTTAATAAAAATTCTGTTTTATCAGATGCAAATCTAGCTACTTCACTCCTGTTGTTATCAGTAGCATAGAACATTTTAACAGCCTCTTGTTTTCTGTCTGTTTGTACTTAAAATTGAAAGTGCATTCTATATGCAGTGTATGTTTGAATTTTATTCTTATCTACTAAATTACCCTACCCACATCAACTGGTGAACTTTGTTCATTTATACTTTAAGAAATTAATTATAGGTAAGGTTTTACTAATACCACTTTGTTCATTGATATTTAATTGTTTTGTATCTACTTTATACTTCCTTGCTCTCTTTTTTTTTATAATTTGGTGACTTTCTGCAATGGTAAGCCTTGATTCTTTTTCTTAACCCTTAATGTGTCTACTAGGCTTTTGATTTATATTTACTATGAGATATGCCTGAAATATTATGGTTTATTTTAAACTATTAACAATTTAAATTTGATTCTATACAAACTCCAGTACTGTATTTTATGTTTTAGATGCCAAATCTTACATTTTTATGATGTACATCCATTATAAATTATTGTCGTTATAGACATTTTAAACATTTTGTCTTTTAAATTCTATGTTAGTGTTGTGATTTAAACACCATGATTACTGTATTATATCACCCTGATTTTAATTGTATACTTACCTTTACCAGCCAGTTTTATATTTTCATGTTACCCATTATCTCTCATTTCAGGTTGAAGAACTCCCTTTAGCATTTCTTGTTAGCCAGGGCTGATACTGGTGAACTGTCTCAGCCTTTATTTGTCTGATAAAGTCTTTCTATCTCTAATTTCTGAAAGACAGATTTTCAAGGTAAAATATTTATGGTCTTTAGTTTTTGTTTTCTTTTAGCACTTTGAATATGTCATCTCACTGTCTCCTGGTCTCCAGCGTTTCTCCTGAGAAATCTGCGGACAGCATGTCCTTTGTATTGTTACAACTCAACGTGCTCAGTGAATTCTTTGGTTTGAACCTGTTTGGGAATCTTTGTACTTCATGAAAGTAAATGTCCACATCTCTCCCTATTTGGGAAGTTCTCAGCCATTCAGAAAAAAAATAAGCTTTCTTCTGCTTTCTTTTCTTCTGAAATTCCCTTAATGCATAAGCTATCACTCTGTATGGTGTCCCATGGGAGAATACCATGGGTATTCTTCATTAGTTTCGTTCTTTTTTTCCCACTCAGGCTGGATCATTTCAGTGACCAAAACAATGGTCTGATTCAATTTTGCTGATTCTTCTTCTGCCTAATTTATTGAATCTCTATTACATTTTTATTTCAATCATTACTTCTTTCAACTCCAGATTTCTTTTTGGTTCCTTTTGGGTTTTTATCTATTTGCTGAACCCTTGATTTTATTATGATATTGTTTTTCTGATTTAATTACACTTTAGATCTGTATTTTCTCATAGTTCACTGTGTTTATTTACAATGATTATTTTGAAATCTTTGTCAGACAATTTGTGATTCTCAATTTCTTTGATTACTAGAAGTTTAATTGTGTTGCATTATGATGTCTGTTTTCTATGATGCTTCCTGATTTTGTAGCTTTGTGTAGGTGTCCACAAATGTGAACAAGTAGATACCTCTTCCAAACTTTATGGACTGGCTTTGGTAAAGAAAGACCTTCATTTGTGCTGCTGGGAGAGGCCTTGCTGGAGCATGCTTGGGCATTGTGCGCCAAATGCAGGGATGTGCAGCAACTCCAAGTCTGAGCAGGATATTGATGATAAAATCTTGCTATCTCAGTCAACTGGGATCTGATTTCAGCCTTGGCAGCAAGAGTGGGAGAGTCTGCGTTAGGTACAAGGGACATTGGGGCCATCCAGTTTATGTCCAGGTCCAGTACGAGTGTACAAGGACCAGCACTAGTGGGGGCTGATGCCATTTTTATGTGCATACCTGCAGTTTTGAATGCCAGCTACGGGTATGTGTGTGGTACAGGAGTAAGCTGTAGACACAAGGCCAGGGCTAGTGGCAGAGACAGAAGCCAAATGTAATGCATGTGCTTTTTTGAGAGCTGGTAATGGTAACAAGGGCTGATTACCTGCACATGCATAGGTGTGTGATTAACCACAGGCATACACAGGGCATTGAGAATCCAGGCCATTTGCAAGTACATGCATGATGGCCATACCAGGTTCTGGACCCACCAGCATGGGCTGAGGTATCTCCAGATAGAAGACAGGGAAAGGAGCAGTGACTCAAGCAGCTAGAGTCAGTGGAGGCAAAAACAGACCTGTGGGGAAAATGTTAAGAGTCTGTAGCACCCACGTGGACTGTTGGTTTAGTCAACAACAACAGCTCTTGGAGTCTGTTCAGAGCAAGCCTCTAAGGTCTATGATGGACAACACTGTGAGCTCCTCAGTGTTAGAAGCTGTAAGAGGTTTGTGGCATTGTGGCTTGTGTCTTGTACAAGGACTCCGAAAGCTCTCACCAAAGAAATTTGCTAGAGACTTCTACAGAGCAAGCTACTGGTGACCACAGTGGCATCTGCTGTGTGGCTGACCTTACAACTCCTGTCCTTCCTCATTGCAACTAATCATCTCCAAGTATTTCAGCTATGCTAATCTTCCCAGAAATGTGGGTGAGGTGCTTTGGGCAATTCCCTGAAAATTGGGAAAGCTAAATTTTCATCCCTTTCTCCTCTTCCTTGTGAGGAAAATTCATATAAGATAGGGAACTTTTGGTTGTAGGTATTTTTTTTAACTTTTTTTTTTGACAGGCAGAGTGGACAGTGAGAGAGAGACAGAGAGAAAGGTCTTCCTTTTGCCGTTGGTTCACCCTCCAATGGCCGCCGCGGTAGGCGCGCTGCGGCCAGCACACCGCACTGATCCGATGGCAGGAGCCAGGTGCTTATCCTGGTCTCCCAAGTTGCAGGTATTTGTATAATTTCTTTTGGAAAGAATGAATGTTAAGATTTCCTACTCTGTTGTTTAATGATGTCATGTCTCTAAACAGTCTCCTGGACTTTTACCAAATTTAGCATGATTAGCTACCTGATTATTTATCTTAGAGTTCATGGTTTGTTTTGGTTTTTAAATAATAGATTTATAGACTCATAGTACTAACTAACTAAAAGTATAGTTTTGACATTTTCAATATAGGAACATATATTTAGAATAATATTTCATAGGAATAAGTAATTCCATTAATTAAAGAATACATCAAACATATATATATATATATATATAGGAATACATAAACATGTAGACATATGTTACCCTCTTAAATGGCTGTGAGCTTAGCAAAGAATGCTTCAGTTGAGTAGGGAAAGTGGTAGGAAAGAAGAAGTGGGTAAAAGACAAAGAGATGCTAAATAAAAACATTAAATAGTTCCAAAATTCTAAGATTACAAATCAAACTTGCATTTAGTCACAAAAATACATCAACACTAAGGAGATGTAGTAATAGCATTTTAAAGGAGTTATAGAAAATATGAATATAGTAAAGACACATGAGCCTTTCAAAAACTTTGATATTAACAGAAAGAGTAGAGACAGGTTTTGTACCTGGAGGAAATGTGAAGGAGCCAGAAGAGAAAAGAAAGTCTAAGAATAAGGGAAGGAAAGCGAAGACTGAGCTAATAGGATTCCTAAAATCACAGAAGGAAGAGAGTGGTATTCTGGTACAGCATTGTAAACTGCTGCTTGATATGCCATCATCCCCATTGTGGTGGAATGAGAAGGCTGGCCAAGATGGCCGCTGGCAAGCAAGCGTCAGTTACTCAGGAATGGCTTTGAAACCCACCTGGCAACGGAGCCTGCCTGGCAACAGGCTGTGATTGGATGGCTTCAGATACTGCCTGGCAACAGGCTGTGATTGGTTGGGGCATAGACCACCCCTTGACGGGATTGGCTGCCTAGGCTATATAAGCTGTTGTACCAACTGAAATAAAAGAGTCTGCGGGCTGCTCACCTCTGGCCCGCTTTCACCCGACTCCTGGGGTATGTGTGGTGACTCCGCGCCTCTTGCCCCCACCACGCTCCTCCTCTCAGAACGAATCCTCCTCTCAGAACAAATCAAGCGGAACACCCCATCATAGCACCAGTTCAAGTCCCAGCTTCTCCACTTCCAATTCAGCTCTCTAGAGTTATGAGTTCCTGGCTTCACCCTAGCCCGTCTTGGCTGTTGCAGACATTTTGGAAGTGAACCAACAGATGGAAGATTTCTGTCTCTCTTTCTCTCTCTCTCTCTCTCTCTCTCTCTCTCTCTCTGTGTGTGTGTGTGTCTCTCTCTCCCTCTTTTCCTCTCCTGCCTTTCAAATAAATTAATAATTTTTAAAAAATTAAGTAAAATCACAATAGGGAGAGAGATCCAAAGCACAGTGAAATGTTAGATCTACCATTGTAACAAGGAAGAAATATGACTGGTACAATACTGTAAAATTCACATCCAGGATTGATAACTGAGAGCAGATTATTGTTTATAAATGTTTAGCAGTGGTAATGTTCAAATATATAGGGCATCTAAAAGTTTTTTTTTTCACTTTATTTGAAAAGAAAGAGAGAGAGAGAGAGAGAGAGAGAGAGAGAAAGGGAAACAGAGAGAGAGAGAAATCTTACATCTGCTTGTTTACTTTCCAAATGCTTATAATAGGGCTGGGCTAAGCCAAATCCAAGAACCTGGAAGTCAAGTAGAAGCTTCCACATGTATGACAGGGACCCAGCTTGTTGAGCCATCACGTTCTGCCTCTCAGGGTGTGCATTAACAGGAAGATGGATCAGAAGCAGAGGAGCTGGGATTCAAACCAAACACTGTGCTATGGGATTTCAGTTTCCTAAGTAATGTCAACCACTGCAACAAATGACCGTTCCATAATGTTCAATAATGTTTTTTTTTTTCTGTAGACATTTCTTTCTTTTCTCCCCTGTGCTGTGTCCTTTATTTTGTTTCCCCCAGAAACACTTTATTTAAGGAATACAAACTTCATGCATTTCATAAATACAAGTTTGGGAATATAGTGATTCTTCCCACCATACCTACCCTCCCACACTTCTTCTCCCTTCCTCTCCTATTACCATTCTTATTTTTTACTAAGATCTATTTTCAATCAACTTTGTACACATATGATTAACTCTATACAAAGTAAAGTGTTCAGCAAATAGTATGAAAAAAAAAAAAACTGTTCCTCAACAGTTGAGACAAGGGCTGTTCAAAGTCATTGCGATTTGAAGTGTAATTTCACTTCTATTGATTATTTTTTAGGGGCTCTATTATTTATAACAGATCAGGGAAAACATATGGTATTTGTCCTTTTGGGACTAGCTTATTTCCCTACATATGATGTTTTCCAGTTTCGTTTAGTTTATTGCAAACAGCAGAATTTCATTTTTATTTGTACCCCCATGTTATTGCAGTTCAACTCACAATAGCTAAGATATGGAATCAACCCAAACACCCATCAACTAAAGACTGGATAAATTAATTATGGAATGTGTACACCATGGAATACTACACAGTGGTTTAAAAAATGAAATCCATAATGATTATTTAACAATTGCCTTCTTTATCTGGAGGTGGAAATTGAAAGGATGGAGATTCAGAGTCCAAAGAATATGACTAAATGATTAATCACAATTCTAACATGGATAGGAAAAGAGATATACAGAGACTAATTTAAAGCTAAAGAAGCTTAAAACTGAATACTTCTCTATTCAATGCTTTTCAAGGAACATTGTTGATTTTGTATTTGTGCTTTTTAAGTTTATATTCTTTATCCTTAAAGGGGCACTGAAAATATTCACAAGTTATAAATTTATTTTTTGACAGGCAGAGTTAGACAGTGAGAGAGGGAGAGACATATAGAAAGGTCTTCCTTTTCCTTTGGTTCACCCCCCAATGGCCACTGCAGCCGGCGCGCTGTGGCCAGTGCGCTGCGGCCAGCGCACCATGCTGATCCGAAGCCAAGAGCCGGGTGCTTCTCCTGGTCTCCCATGTGGGTGCAGCGCCCAAGCACTTGGGCCATCCTCCACTGCCTTCCTGGGCCACAGCAGAGAGCTGGCCTGGAAGAGGAGCGACCGGGACAGAATCTGGCGCCCCGACCGGGACTAGAACCCGGTGTGCCAGCGCCGCAGGTGGAGGATTAGCCTATTGAGCCACAGCGCTGGCCAAGTTATAAAATTTTTAAAATATGAATGTAGCTGCAGAGATGAAAACAGTAGAAGTGCTGTTAGGTGGATTAAAAAAGTAAGGGAGCAGAGGAAGGCATTGTGTGCAGGAAATCAAGCTGCTGTTTGTAATACTTGCCTCCCATTTCAGAGTGCCTTTTTTGATTCCCAGCTCCTCTGTGTTTCTGATTCAGCTCCCTGGTATCATGACTGGGAGATAGAACAAGATGGCTCAAGTACTGGCTTGATGGCACCTGCTTGGAGACCTAGATAGAGTTCCTGAACCCTGGCTTTTGAATGATCTAGCATAATCCCACTCTCCATTTCCTGCTTCTGGTACTGTGTCTTTAAAATAAATAATTAAATATTTTTAAAAAGTGGTTGGTGTTGTGGTATAGTAAGTTAACCCACTGCTTAGGATGTCTACATCTTGTACTGAAGTTCCTGCGATTCAGGCCTGTCTCTACTTCCAAAGTAGTCTCCTGCTAATGTACCTAGGAGGCTGTCGATGCTGGCTTATGTACTTGGGTTCTATCACAACTTGGGAGACGCAGATAGGGTTCTTGGCTTTGACCTGGTTTAGCTGTACCTGTTGTAGGCATTTGGGGAGTGAATCAGTGAAAAGATTTCTTTCTATCTCACCATTTCTGTCTGTCAGCCTTGAAAAAAAAAAATGAATGTTTTTAAAAAATAAGGAAGTGTACAAGTGGAATTTCCAATAAGAATAAAGGAGAAAAATTGATGAATGAAAATTCAAGGAGTTGGAGAATAGAACTTTGAATTTGGGAAGAGGGATAAATAAAGTAGAAATTACATAGATGAATTGTTGAAGGCAAACTTTATATTTGCATTTTCTTTTCAATTTCCTTCAGGTGTTTTGAAAATTGTATTAATATGTATCTTGGCTTTCTTTTTGTAATTTCTCAAATAAATAAATGCTTTTTTGTATGAAAACACAATTGAGAAATTATTTATGAATTTGCTCCAGAAAGATATTTATATCCACTTAAAAAAACCAAATATCATTCCTTTATAGTAATGAAAAAATTTGCTGCATTTTTCATTTTGAGATCTAAAATTTAAAGCTAAATCCAGAGACCAATGTAACCCTATTGAAACAAAAATAGCATTGTTCATATTTTCAAAGCTCTTTATTTCCCAGCACTTCCAATTACTTTGGAAAGATAATTAATACCATTATTACACAAAAGAACAAGTCATACATGCACATGTAAAGCAACATACTTAATTGTCAATAAGAAATTATTAATGCTTCTCCGTTCATATAAATGAACTCAGATATTTCTAAAATTTCAGGTGAATTTTAAAAAGCTGAAGAACTCTTTGACTCTTAATCCTATAATTATGATCAATAATGGACTGAAATTGATCACTTTGACTAGTGAGATGGCATTGGTACATGCCACCTTGATGGGATTGAATTGGAGTCCCCAGGCACGTATCTAACTCTACCATTTGGGGCAAGTCCGATTGAGCATGTCCCAAGGTGTACAACTCCTCCCTCTCTTACTCCCACTCTTATATTTAACAGGGATCACTTTTTAGTTAAATTTAAACACCTAAGAATAATTGTGTGTTAATTAAAGAGTTCAACCGATTGTATTAAGTAGAACAACAACAACAACAACAACAAAAAAAACTAAACAGGATAAAGTATTAAGTTGTTCCTCGACAGTCAGGACAAGGGCTGATCAAGTCATTGTTTCTCATAGTGTCCATTTCAATTCAACAGGTTTCCTTTTTTGTGCTCAGTTGATTGTCACTGTTCAGGGAGAACATATGATATTTGTCCCTTTGGGACTGGCTTATTTCACTCAGCATGTTGTTTTCCAGATTCCTCCATTTTGTTGCAAATGACCGGATTTCATTTTTTACTGCTGTGTAGTATTCTATAGAGTACACATCCCATAATTTCTTTATCCAGTCTACTGTTGATGGGCATTTAGGTTGATTCCAGGTCTTAGCTATTGTGAATTGAGCTGCAATAAACATTGAGGTGCAGACGGCTTTTTTGTTTGCCATTTTAATTTCCTTTGGGCAAATTCCAAGCAGTGGAATGGCTGGGTTGTATGGTAGGGTTATGTTCAGGTTTCTGAGGAATCTTCAGATTGACTTCCATAGTGGCTTTACCAGTTTGCATTCCCACCAACAGTGGGTTAGTATCCATTTTTCCCCACATCCTCGCCAGCATCTGTTGTTGGTAGATTTCTGTATGTGAGCCATTCTAAATGGGGTGAGGTGAAACCTCACTGTGGTTTTGATTTGCATTTCCCTGGTGGCTAGTTATCCTGAACATTTTTTTTTCATGTGTCTGTTGGCCATTTGGATTTCCTCTTTTGAAAAATGTCTATTGAGGTCCTTGGCCCATCTCCTAAGTGGGTTGTTTGTTTTGTTGTTGTGGAGTTTCTTGATCTCTTTGTAGATTCTGGTTCTTAACCCTTTATTGGTTGTACAGTTTGCAAATATTTTTTCCCCTCTGTTGGTTGCCTCTTCACTCTCCTGATTGTTTCTTTTGCAGTACAGAAACTTCTCAATTGTATGCAATCCCAATTGTTAATTTTGGCTTTGACTGCCTGTGCCTCTGGGGCTTTTCCAAGAAGTTATGCCTGTGCCTATATCTTGCAATGTTTCTCCAGTGTTCTCTAATAATTTGATGCTGTCGGTCATAGATTTCGATCTTTAATCCATGTTGAATGGATTTTTGTGTAAGATGTATGGTTCGGGTCTTGCTTCATGCTTCTGCACATGGAAATCCAGTTTTCCCAGCACCATTTATTGAATAGACTGTCCTTACTCTAGGAATTGGTTTTAGATCCTTGATCAAATATAAGTTGGCTGTAGATGTTTGGATTGATTCCTGGTGTTTCTATTCTGTACCATTGGTCTGTCCATCTGTTTCTGCACCAGAAACATATATATATAATGCTGTTTTGATTACAACTGCCCTGTAGTATGTCCTGAAATCTGGTATTGTGATGCCTCCAGCTTTGTTTTTGTTGTACAAAATTGCTTTAGCTATTCGAGGTCTCCTGTGTCTCTATATGAATTTCAGCATCATTTTTTCCAGATCTGAGAAGAATGTCTTTGGTATTTTGATTGGTATCACATTGAATCTATAATTTGCTTTTGGGAGAATGGAATTTTGATGATATTGATTCTTCTAATGCATGAGCATGGAAGGTTTTTCCATTTTTTTTTTTTTTTGGTATCCTCTTCTATTTCTTTCTTTAAGATTTTGTAATTCTCATCGTAGAGATCTTTAACGGCCTTGGTTAAGTTTATTCCAAGGTATGTGATTGTTTTTGTAGCTATTGTGAATGGGATTGATCTTAGCAGTTCTTTCTCAGCTGTGGCATTGCCTGTGTATTCAAATGTTGTTGATTTTTGTGCATTGATTTTATATCCTGCTAAGTTTTACCAAACTCTTCTATGAGTTCCAAAGTCTGGTGTGTGCTAATACTAACTGATAGAATTAAAAAGGAGAGAATGATCCAACATGGGAAGCAGGATACACAGCAGACTCATAGAATGGCAGATGTCCTAAACAGCACTCTGGCTTCAGAATCAGCCCTTAAGATATGCAGATATGGCTAAAAATCCCATGAGAGTATTTCAGGCATGGAAAGCCAAGACACTCTAGCAAAAAAAAAAAAAAAAAAAAACACAAAACCCTAAATGAAAGATCTCTGTGAATGAGATCCCGGCAGAAAGAACAGGCCATCAAAGAAGGAGGTACCTTTCTCTGAAGGGAGGAGAGAACTAACTTCCACTTTGATTATGGCCTTGTCTAAATAAGATTGGAGTTGGTGAACTCAAGAGGCTTCCATAGCCTTGGCAACTCATCACAAGAGCCTCAGGTGATTACTGACGCCATAAACAAGAGTGTCAATTGTTAAATCAACAAGAGTCACTGTGAACTTACTCCCCTTGTAGGATCTCTGTCCTAAATGTGTTGTACTATGTGAATTAATGGTATAACTAGTACTCAAACAGTACTTTACACTTTGTGTTTCTGTATGGATGCAAACTGTTGAAATCTTTACTTAATATATACTAAATTGATGTTCTGTATATAAAGATAATTGAAAATGAATCTTGATGTGAATTGGATGTGAGAGGGAGTCGGAGATGTGATGGTTGTGGGTGGGAGCAAGGAAAAAGGCACTGTAATCCAAAAGCTGTACTTTGGAAATTTATATTTATTAAATAAAAGTTAAAAAAATTCGAATACCAAAAAGAAAAAAAGCTGAAGAACTGGTTCAATAAATGCAAATATTTTAACAGCTAAATAGAGGTTTGTTTTTTAATAACATTTTAGGAAATGTCACCATAGTTAGGAACACTACTTACTTGATAATACTGCACATATATTGTGCATAATTAGTGCTCCTACTGTTTTGACTTTGTAGATGGCCAAAGGAAATTATTATTCTGATCAGGGTGAGAAACACGTTGGAGTTAAACCATTACTTTAAAGATTACCAAGCCATCCTTTCAACAGAAAGGAGATTTGAAGATAATTAATGAGATTTATTGGTCACTTTTAATTTAACCTTCTTCTTAGAATCAATTTAACTAAATCAATTTATCAATGAGTGATGTATTTAATCCTTTATTCCAATTTTTAATTTATTGTTCTTTCTGTTTTGGTCAGCTTCAGAAATATAAAGAATGTTCAGT
The DNA here is from genome assembly GCF_033115175.1 of Lepus europaeus. Lineage (NCBI taxonomy): Eukaryota > Metazoa > Chordata > Mammalia > Lagomorpha > Leporidae > Lepus > Lepus europaeus. The sequence goes on from NC_084827.1 coordinate 131,412,385, forward strand.
GATGCTTCTTCTGTCTATATTAAAGAGTTGGATAACAAAAATTTCAGAATAACTTTATCTAAGACAAAATTCAGTCATTCACCATGAATATGAATACTGAATATATATAGTTTTCTCATGAAAACTGATTGAATCCCATGTTTCAGAGTGAAAATCCATTCTTTATACTTTTCAATATGTTTTTAATCAAAGATATCTTTGCTATGAATTATTATGCAATGAAATATTTTGAACATTGAATTTTGGTAGATAGCAGATTTAACACAGTAGATCTGCTTAGCAAATGTTCTGTGCACATTCTAATAGTCTGCCTATAGATTAAAAGGCATCTTCCTTAAGCAGAATCTACTTAACATTAGCAGTTATAAATAGACAATCTTCATTCACAGATTCCATGTTGTGAATTTGGCTGCTTGCTAAATACCGCTTTAATAGCCCAAAACCTATACTCGTGGTGCTTTGGCAGCCTTCCGAGGACGTGTTCGAAGCAGCAATTACCCATCCCCAGCCAAGAGCATGCAAAGCAAAGCTCTACTTTCTTCAGTCTGCGATTATAAAGTAAACTGAAAGTATGCCATTGCAAAAATTAAAGGAAAAAAAGGAATGGAATGGAGGGAGGGAGGGAGAGATGGAGGAAAGCGTGGTTATCTGCTTAGAATTGTATCTATGACATACATGAAATCTGTTCTCTTTATATTAAACTTTTTGAGAAACTCTTATACTGTAAATAAATATCCTTTTTGCAGCATATTTAGTGCCACACTTTTCATATTTTCAAGCTGTTTGTGGGTAATTTCACTATTTATTTATTTTAAAGATTTCTTTATTTTGAAAGAATTACAGAAAAAGGGAAAATGAGAGAAAGTGAGGGAGAGAGACTGAGAGGGAGAGAGACAGAGATAAGGAGAGAGAGAGAGAGATCTTCCATCTGCTGGAATGGCTGCAATAGCTAGGGCTAAGCCAGGTCAAAGGCAGGGGTCAGGAACTTCATCAAGGTCTCCAAAATGGCTGGCAGGGGTCCACACATATGGACCATCTTTTGCTGCTTTTTTCAGGCCATTAGCAGGGAGCTGATTTGGAAATGGAGCAGCCAGGACAGGAACTGGCACCCATAGAGGATGCCAACATTGCAGGCTGGGGCTTTATGACCGCACCACAACACTGGCTCCATGATTTCACTATTTAAAATTATGTTTGAGCATAGCACTGATGTGCTGACTACAATTCCTAAGCTCAGGAAGGCTGAGATGTGTCTTAGAGACAATGTGCATCTGTTGGGTGTGCTGTGTTTAGGCATATGCTATAGTTTCTGTGTTCATTCATAAACTATATATATATATATGCATATATATATATGATAAAATATTTTCAAGCACAAATAAGTATGAAACAACTTTATTAACTGGTCAGTTGATGAAAATATTTTGATTGAAGGCTCACAAAAACCTGTGTTTCAGTATTTGCTAATTTCATGTTTGCAACAACTTTACAGAATTGTATTACCACAGATAAAGAGGATCGACCATACCTGGATAAATAACTAAATACTACTAAGTAAACTGTATATCTGTCCTTGTTATTTCACTTTTTGTCAGTAAGCTATCTGATATTTGAGTTTCATTTCTTCTACAAAAGGTTTATGGTCTACTCTGAGTAGTAGAATTTTTTCATCTAGAAGTTCTGACTTCTAGATGACACAAACAGCTTAAATGTGAAGTTCAGATTCCTTGGGATGGCATAAAATATCCAATCGTATCCTGCTACCTCTCTACATCCCAGACACGCCTGTCTAGTCTCCCTTCTAAAGCTTACACACACATTCAATTTCCTTTTTATTTTGAAGCCCATTAAGCAATGTCAAATAACACAGCCATAACACATGCTCTCTCCTTTGCCTGTTAATGTCTTACCTGAACTTTCAATACTTGTTGAATGGCAAAAATTCAACAAAGATTCTCACCTCAATGGCATTGCCTCTAGGACAACTACACTATTTCGCTAAGCAGATGTCATCACTTCCTCTCTTGTGCTCCCATAGCATTTTGTAGTTTCGTCTGTGCCTACTTTCCTCTTTGCATTGAGAGCTACTGCACTTTCTTGGAGTCAAATGTTAGACATTTGAAATTCTATAGCATGCATTTAAGACACAATATAACTGCAACATTCAAATTCACATTCAGATTTAATCCTCACAATTGATAAAAACAAGAATCTAGGCATTTATAATATGATTACAGCAATCTAACCACTAACAGAATAGAGGGAAATCTGGAGGAGACATCAATTAAATGATGACTGTTCAATATCTGACCCAATTTCAAGGATCTATGATGCTTCTCCCACCGTTTTGCTCAGAGCTTGGAAGGAAGAACATGACTATACACCTAACCACACACATCAGTTAGAAATTAAATTTGAAATTAATCTTATATGACAAGGTCGTTAAGGGAGAATCTGATAACTGCAGAAAGAACATATCAGTGTTGAGTTAGCATTAGCAGGAACAGGAGGAATAGCCTCTGTTGTGAGAGCTGGAGGGTGAATAAAGATGTTAGGCTTGGATAGTCAGGATAAATTCTAAAAGACTGGGTATGTATCTAAAAGGATAACTGAGAAATTGGTACTTACAAAGTGATTATATTCATGAGCATAGTTTGAGCATAAAAACCTTTGCAAAATTTGAAACATCAGCCATTCATAAATAATAAAACTAAGACTTAATAGAAAGCTGAAGGAGATCAAAGAAATATAGTCTAATTCAATCTTTGGAAACATAAGGAACCTGAATTCTAGGGAAGTAATATAATTTGCCCAAAGTCAGATGATCAGTGGAAAAGCTAGGCTAAACGCCAGGTTTCTGGGGTTTAATTTAATACCATATTTTATAACACCATGATGCTTTCCAAGTAATTTTATCCATTTTAATTTTCTGCATGGTTTGAGTATTTCCTTTTTTATTTCCCTTCATAAAAAATGAATCCCTTTCATATATTACCACTTTAATAGTAAAGAATATATTAGGAGTTCTATATATATCATATATGAATGTCAACACTAAAGATGGTCAAATTCTAGTTTGAATATTTAAATATGAAACAGAATTTGCAGAATAATACACCTATATTGTAAATGGACTTCAATTTTATGCTTTGAAAAATTGAATGATGTATTTTCCTGCTTTTATTTTTATATATTAACTCATACTATATTTTTCAAATATTTCTGTTCACCTTATATATATTTGATGTTTTTCAAAGAAATATTTCATCAGTTTATAACAACATCACTAGATCAATTTACTAGCCAGTAGTTCCAAGTAAATCTTAATTCATGACATTTATTTGGTGCCAAAATGTTCAAACAAGTTGTGTAAATTGAAGTTCATGAGACAGTGAAGTTTACATATTTTTAAACTCAACATGGATCTGGCAAACATTTTCATCATATAACTGCAAAGTTAATATTCTGTATACACTGACAGAATTTTTACAGGAACTTTTTTTCTGCCCAAACCGCCATGATAAAAGGAACTTAAAATTCCCTAACAGTAGGCATCATTAACAAGCTTTCTTCCTCTCAGGATGCATAGGTCTGCTCCACTAACAGTATAGTTATAATGAACAACCATTACATAATTTAAGAAATTGCCTTTGTATTGAATTTTTGTTTCTAGAGTTTGAGCAGGTAGTTTCCATTTTGAAACACTGCTTATTCTTATTTACAATAAAGTTTGAAATATTTTATATCATAAATTGTCACAAGTGTGAAACATTCAGTTATAGAAAAAAGAGGAAATGTTTATTTTTCGTTTATATGATTTCTAATGGTTAAAGTCAAATGACAGTTTGATTTCCTAAAAGCCTATATAGTACTCACTTTGGCAGCACATATACATAGGACCCTTTAAATATGTGTATATAGGATGTTTGAACCAAATTATTCAGATGCTACAGTATATACATCTGCCTAATACAAATAATTGTTTAAACTGTTGTTTAATGATCAATTTCCATAAGAAAAAATAAAGTTGACTAGGCTATTATGAGATTTATAAATGTTAACTTCAGTGCCATTAACTATTATCAAAATAGGAAAATGAGAAATAAAACTAAGTAGAGGTAAACGGTTTAAGATCATCAGAGTTAGAGTTAAGTATATTAAGATACAAAATTAACTCATAGTAAGTGATGACACCATGGAATCAAATATACCATCAAATATATTTTAAATATGATAGAACTGTTTTGGAGGATCTACTTCAGATGCCAAAGAAAGTATTTTGTCAAAATTTGAATCAGTGGTTTATAGATAGTCTTTTCTCCTAATGAGTACTTTATACCCTGTTTCTTCACTTCATCCCAAACAGCTGCAGAAAAACGAGTGTTCTCCCTTTGTCCTCATATGTTACAATGCTTTCAGATGCATTAAAGGGAACTCTAAATCAATCACTTCAAATAGTGAGGAAATCTATTTTCTTTTTTAGCAAGAAAACCAGAGGGACTACTCCAGAGATGGTTGGCAATGTCATCAAAGAATTAGATGTATACTTCCCTCTGGTTAGAGTCGTATTTTATCAGAGAAAGACGAGCAACAGCACTGACTGAATCAAGCCCCTCCTGACCTGACTTGGTTCCATCTTTCAACCTAGCCATGAATCCATCTCCAGCCCCAAACCAATCAGGAACAAGAAGTGTCCAGACCCTAACTACAAAGACCCTTTACTATCCTGTTAGGGACATTACCAGCCTTCACATATGCCCCAAATGGCCAACGGTGGCCAACGAATGGGCTTCCTGGGATGTGAACAACACCAAAACTTGAGCATGTCATATACAAAAGGACCAACACTACCTACATAACTGAATTGAGTGCTAACCACAGTGTCATGTGCTGAGTGGGACATGTACTGAGAGAGAACCACCACACCTCTCCAACTGCACAGAAGCACCTATTCAGCTCCCGTCAGGAAGTCACTCGATGGGTACGGTCTTCTTATGCTCAAGTGTAAGGCCCCAGTAAACTTTGTCTATGTTGCATGTTGGTCTCTTGTCAATTTTTATTGTCAACTGAGAGAAGAACCTGGTGTAGCATGAAATAGATCTTTCATAAAATCGTACTTTCATGGCACATGTTCAATGCAAAAACTACTCAAGTGTCATTTTGTAACCACAAGTCTGCAGAGTTTCAGGTATGCAAGCTTGTTAGTGTCATTCATTTATTACAGTGAAATTGATCATTAGCACTGAGTCTTGGGACAAACATGCTCAGGGACTCCCAGAGGATCTCCAATTGGAAAGATTAGTTAATCAATAGGCTATAATAAAACACAACTGGGCCTCTATTTAGGGCATCCTGGTACTGAGAGGTTCCATTCACATATCTAGTACTCCCTGATTCAAGAGAGAAAACATTTCAGCAAGAAAGTTAAAGGAGGGGGGATTATGGAGTGGGGGCCTGGCCTAAAGGTTAAGATGCCAGCATTCTGCATTGGAGTACATGATTCCCAGTTATGGCTCCTGACTTCAGCCTCCCTGCTAATACAGACCCTGGGAGGCAGACGTGATGGTTCAAATATCCAGGTTCTTGCCATCTCTGTTGAAGATCTGTATGGAGTTCCTGGCTCCCAACTTCAGTGCTGGCCATTGTGGGTATTTGAAGAGTGACCGAGTGGATGGGATCCCATCGCCAATAAATACATAAAATTAAAGCAGAATCTACTATTTTTGATCCCTCACTGCAAGACAGTCATGCATATCCTTACTTCAATTACTACTCATCTTCTGGGTCCTGTTCTTGCAATAAAGTTACTTGTAAGCACTGTCACTCAGATTTTGTGGGTCAGGCCTGGATCAGGATCATGTGTGGGCAGAGTGATTATTTTCTTAAAGGGACTCACTTACTTTCTCCTAGTCCCAGTCTTGGTGTGAGTCTTCTTTGTGCACCAAAGCCTTTGTAACTGTCACCGTTATTGACGTTAGCTTCAGTCTCTGGCTGGTTTCCTGCTGTCACAGGATGCCTTTCTGTGGTAGTCAGTGCACCATACTTCCTTGATTATATACAGCAAGTCAGAAAAACTGACGCCAGTAGTGAACCATTAATCCTTTGTGAATTCCCTGAATCTGGGACATCTCACCCTAGTCACCAGAAGAATTCCAGGCCACGCTAGTTTGCTATTCTGGACATCCATGATGGGTGTTAGGGTGAGTGGAAGAAGAGAGTGAAATCAAAATACTCTTTCAAGAAAGAAAAGCATGGAGATCTGCCATAGCTACAGCAGCAATCAGTGCCCACTATGCATTCATAAGGGAAGAAACATTAACTGAAAAAGAAAGAATTGCAGCTCATGAGTCAAATGCCAAAGACTTCCAATGAAAATTAATATTCTCCCCTTTTCACTTTTATGATTCAACCTACAGACTTAAATAAACAGTTAAAGTTTCTCTAAAATGGCCTTTCTACATATAATGCCTAACAGATAGTATTTACATAAAAATGTTCAATATCAAAATATGGCAGACTAATAACATAATCTAGGGGAAACAATTCGAATGAATAAAACTGATAATCATTGAGATGACAAGTATAATTATCATTTTTCTTTCAATGATTTCCTTAAATGACTAGATAATTGAATATGACTAATAATTTTGCCAAAAAACACTATTTTATACGGATTATAAAATGTAGTTTAAAGTGAAAGTAAAGCCTATTAAAGATGCAATTATTCCACATTAAAATCTTATGATTTGAGTTGGCACCATTTAAAATTCAAATAATGCCTAATAAGAATACTATTCAAAAACAGCAACCACTCATTTCAACAATTATTCATTTTATTTTGTGCTGTAAACTTGAAGGATTATAACAATTCCATTTGCAACTGGAGAGGACATTTATACAATAAAGAAAGGGAGAGGTATTTTTTCAAATAACAAACAATAAGGGGCCAAATGCTAATGTATTTAATATACTAAGAAAGTAAACATACATCAGAACAAACTGTAGCAAGAATGACTACCAGTAAATAGAAGAGTCTGCAAAGAAGTAATTTACCCAAGTTGGAAATCCATGTTAAAATTAATATCTTTTAAAAATTTTATTATCAGAGTGAATTCATAGATAATTCATACATAATCAAATCATACAGAGGAGCTCAGGATATAGAAAAAGATACTCCAACCCTCATCAATTCATCAATTCTATTCTCATTTTCTAAAGACTTTTTCTTTGGTCATTTTCTATTTATTATTAGTTATTTCTGAAACTCTGAGAAATATTTATATTATTCTATGTGGTTGATTTGTAAAGACATGGCAATAAGCTCTTCCTTGAAGATGAGTTAGTTCTCTTACACTAGACATCTCTCTGTAATATGAAAAATTGATAATCACTTCACATTTTCATTTACCAAAAATTTATATTCTCTTCATAACCCTCTAATGTTAAGCATCTTCTATTTACCTTATCATATTATGATATAAGGGTAGAATCATCTCTGCTTTATTTTTCTTGTCCTTTGCCCTACCTTTTTAAAGTATCCCATTATGTCTATATTCTGTCACATTGTATCTGGGCTTTATCAACAACTTAAGTCTTCAGTTGAAAACCACTAGGTAATATATATAATACACTGTTTTGTTAATATGTAGATATCTGCCACTTATTCAAGTTTTTTTCTAGGGTGACATATACTTCTCAATGATTCTAATGTTATGCCCAACCTGGAGTCACCTACAACTGACTAAACTTCTACCATTGAGGTTGAGTAGTCTTTTCTGTTTTACTTAGTCAATTTCTTAAAACCAAGCCATATTTTATGGTCTCACATTTGAACTATTTTCTTAAAAAGAACTTTGTTCTTTAAGATTCTATTTAACTTAAAGTTTAGGGAACTTTTTTTCTTCCAAGGACTATTTGGATATTTATAACATAATTTGCAGATCATACAAAATTATCAACTTAAAAATTAGCCTGCTATAGATTTATTGAACTTCAAGTCCCTCCTGAAGTTGCTTTGGCATGGTCAGACAAAACGATTTTGCAGACCTTATGTGGCCCATGGGCCAGATGTCCCCCACCCCTGTGGCATGCCCCTACATTGTCAATCATATTACTTCTAGTATATATTTATAGATTCATTCACTTTTACCCAGTTGCCTGCTGGTCTGATCGGGATGCAATACAATTGATGCCATTGCCTGCCCTTTCCTGACTTCTTTGCCCTTTTCTCCTCCTGGATCCCAGTGGCTACATAAATCAAGATATTAATAGAAAAGGCATGTGGGAGATTTACTTGTTAAATCTCTCTGGAGCAGAAATCATTTGTATTCTGTTTTCAATCTTTTTTGAGTTTGGATGGGTAAAAATGTCAGGTTCTAAGTCAATTTTCCCCAGAAACATGAAGTTATTGTCCCACTATCTAGCATCCAATCCGAATGAGGAGATTCCTGAAAATATTTTCATTCTTGTTTCTTTGACAATAATATAATTTTCTCACTGGAATCTTTTATATTCTTCTCTGTATCATTGCTTTCTCAAAGTTCCAATATGATGTGCTCAAAGGAAGATGGATGACTTTTTCTTCACTGCAATTAGATAGCCAGTAGGCTCTTCTAGTGTGAAGACTCATAATCCTTTCATACTATGGGGAATTATATTTCATATTATCTCAATAATTTCCTACCTTCTATAACCTTGGTTCTCATTTTCTATGATTCCTATTAGTCCAGTAGTTGACTCTCTGGACACACATATTTCTGTCATATTTTAAAAAGTCATTTGACAGATTTATCTGTCATCTGTTTTACATGGTTCATCTGTTCTACATTCGGAGATGGCTACTTATTTTCAAGTCTCTTTTTTTGTTTTCAATATCAGTACTCTTGTATTTATGACTGAATTCTCCTTATTCTCTTTGCTTTATTTCTTTATGCTCCTTTCAACTAGTCATCGTCGTACCACACTGTGTGTCTACTACATTCCTGTATCTCTTTGAAGACTAATTGCAACCCATAGCCCAGAATTCTTGATTTTCTTCATGATCAGGGTTTTGGAAGTGCATTGTATTTTGCATTACTGATTTGTACTACATCTAGTAATTATTGATGGTTTGATTTAAATGTTGGAAAGAAATGGGTAGATATTTTGGATTTCTTTGGCTATTTTTTTTTCACATCAGATCTCTCTTTGAGAGACAATTTCACGAAAATGGAAAGGAAATAAAGTCCTAAAGCTCAAAAAACTGAACAAGAATTGCTGTAAATCTTTAAAAAGCAAGAGAAGCCCTTTTTCTGTTAAAAGCAGAGAATGTGTTATGATGCTCTCTGAAAAAGAAGGAAAAAGTCACATACGGTATCTATGGAGGAAATGCAAAGATGGGTCTTTAAACCATAAGAATAAGAATCACAATTTAGTTATGTCTTGGAACAAAATTAAATTAGTACAAAACCATGAGTTTCTGAGAAAAATATTTTCTTATTTAGACAAACCAATCGCACAGAGTAAATAAGCATGGTATCACTTCAATAATCAGTTGCTACTCCATGGGAGTAATTCTCTGAAACACTGTTTTAAGCCCTGTGTTTATAATATGGCTCTTCAAAGTTGGTATCATTATTCCAACTTAACAGTTGAGATGGATGAAACTACACAGATTAACTATCCTGTGCATGTGGTGAAGTACAGCAGGAGATCTATATATGTTCACCATCAATAATCTAATTATTCTCTACTCTGGCTATACATTACAATTCCTTTAGAGAAGCTTTAGAAGAAAGAACAGATATTGGAGAGAGGGAAAGAATAAATGTGGCACCCACCAGTAAACAAGATTGTGATTTAAGTGGTCTAGAAAATATTAACTTTAGAGAGATTTTGGGGAGCAGTCCAAGATATAGACTATGGGGGGCGGAGCCAAGATGGCGGATAGTGAGGACGTGTGCCTTAGTTTGGGAAAATAAACTTTCATAAAAGTGGAATTACTGTAGCCTCAGGGAAAGACTCAAGAAAAAAACTGCAGAGGAAACGCTTCCGGATCTTGTGGATGAGATACAGAGGACTTACAGGGAACCCACCGCGTGGAAAACCAACCGAGACGAGCCGAGCAGCAGCGGGAGAGGAGCCAGAGCCACAGAATCTCGCCAGCACGGGAACGGAGGACGGTAAGACAAAGACCTGAGAAGTCCGAGACATTGGGGGGAGGGGGAACAGAGGCCTCTCCCTTCACTCACCAAGCAAAACAAAGAGCACCGCGATTTTACATATGTAAAGCTCAGCCAAACTCAGTATCTTTAGCGAAACTGGAGAACACATTGAGGGCTGCATAAACTTTGTGTATGGTCCCAGGGGTAGATCAAACGAATACTCACAGAGGCCAGATTTCAACTACCCTCAACTCCACTCCCAACTGAGTCAAAAAAAAGAAAAAAAAAAAAAGAGAGAGAGAGAGAGAGAGAGCGAGCCAGCAAGGAGCAAGTAATCTGGGAGAGTCGCTCTTTACACAGCCTTAAACCCCAAGAAATAAGCATAGCTCTCTGGCCACACCCAACACAGCCCCTAAGGCTCCAACAAAGCAGACAGCTCACTTAGAGGCGTAGTATAACGAGAGAAAAAAACAAAAACAAAAACACCACAAATTATCTCTAACATGCCAAGCAAGAAACATAGAAGCGGAGGTACCAAAAACAATGAAGGCACTATGACGCCCCCAAGTGAACAAGACACGCCAATGCAGGATTATGAAGATGAAGATATAGAGGAAGCAGATTTCAAAAAAGTGATAAGAACATTAAGAAGTTCTCAAAAACAAATTCTTGAACTACAGAAATCCTTAATGGACAAGATAGAAAATCTCTACCGTGAAAATGAAATATTAAGGAGGAATCAAAATGAAATGAAAAAACTAGTGGAACAGGAATTTGCGATAATGACAAAAAAACACAATGAAATGAAGAACTCAATAGATCAAATGGCAAACACATTAGAGAGCCTTAAAAACAGAATGGGTGAAGCAGAAGAGAGAATATCGGAATTAGAAGACAGAGAACAGGAAAGGAAACAGTCAAATCAAAGAAAAGAAGAAGAAATCAGAAATTTAAAAAATACTGTCAGGAATCTACAGGATACTATTAAAAAACCCAACATTCGGGTTCTAGGAGTTCCTGAAGGCATGGAAAGGGAGAAAGGATTAGAAGGCCTTTTTAGTGAGATACTAGCAGAAAATTTCCCAAGTTTGGAGAAGGACAGAGACATCCTAGTACAGGAAGCTCAGAGAACCCCTAATAAACATGATCAAAAGAGATCCTCACCACGACACGTCGTAATCAAACTCACCACAGTGAAACACAAAGAAAAGATGCTAAAATGTGCAAGAGAGAAACGCCAGATTACTCTCAGAGGATCTCCAATTAGACTTACAGCTGATTTCTCATCAGAAACCCTACAAGCCAGGAGAGAATGGCGAGATATAGCCCAGGTACTAAGAGAGAAAAACTGCCAGCCCAGAATATTATATCCGGCAAAGCTCTCATTTGTGAATGAAGGTGAAATTAAGACCTTTCACAGCAAACAGAAATTGAAAGAATTTGTCGCCACTCGTCCAGCCCTGCAAAAGATGCTTAAAGATGTGTTACATACAGAAACACAGAAAAACGGTCACCAATATGAAAGAAGGTAAAGGAAGGAAAACTCACAGCAAAAGATCACAGGAATCTCAAACCAGATATTAGAAAATATCTTTGGCAAATGGCAGGGCGAAGTTACTCCTTCTCAATAGTCACATTGAATGTCAATGGCTTGAACTGTCCAGTTAAAAGACAACGATTGGCTGATTGGGTTAAGGAACAAAACCCATCCTTTTGCTGCTTACAAGAAACCCATCTATCCAACAATGATCCATACAAGCTGAGAGTGAAAGGCTGGAAAAAGATATACCACGCCAACAGAAATGAAAAGAGAGCGGGCGTAGCCATCTTAATATCAGACAACATAAACTTTACCACAAAAACTGTTAGGAGAGACAAAGAGGGGCACTATATAATGATTAAGGGAACCATTCAACAGGAAGATATAACGATTATCAATGTATATGCACCTAATTACAGGGCACCAGCTTATTTAAAAGACTTGTTAAGGGACTTAAAGGGAGACTTAGACCCCAATACAATAGTACTGGGGGACTTCAATACTCCACTCTCAGAGATAGACAGATCAACAGGACAGAAGATCAACAAGGAGACAGTAGATTTAAATGACACTATAGCCCAAATGGATCTAACAGATATCTACAGAACATTTCATCCTACATCTAAGGACTTTACATTCTTCTCAGCAGTACATGGAACCCTCTCTAGGATTGACCACATACTAGGCCATAAAGCAAGTCTCAGCAAATTCAAAAGAATTAGAATCATACTATGCAGCTTCTCAGACCACAAAGGAATGAAATTGGAAATTGGCAACTCAGGAATCCCTAGAGCACGTGCAAACACATGGAGATTGAACAACATGCTCCTGAATGAACAATGGGTCATAGAAGAAATTAAAAGAGAAATCAAAAATTTTCTGGAAGTAAATGAGGATAACACCACAACATACCAAAACCTATGGGATACAACAAAAGCAGTGTTAAGAGGAAAGTTTATATCAATAGGAGCCTACATCAAGAAATTGGAAAGGCACCAAATAGATGAGCTTTCAAGTCATCTCAAGGATCTAGAAAATCTGCAGCAAGCCAAACCCAAACCCAGTAGGAGAAGAGAAATAATCAAAATCAGAGAAGAAATCAACAGGATTGAATCCAAAAAAACATTACAAAAAATCAGCCAAACGAGGAGCTGGTTTTTTGAAAAAATAAACAAAATTGACACCCCATTGGCCCAACTAACTAAAAAAAGAAGAGAAAAGACCCAAATCAATAGGATCAGAGATGAAATGGGAAACGTAACAACAGACGCCACAGAAATAAAAAGAATCATCAGAAATTACTACAAGGACTTGTATGCCAGCAAACAGGGAAATCTATCAGAAATGGACAGATTCTTGGACACATACAACCTCCCTAAATTGAGCCAGGAAGACATAGAAAACCTAAACAGACCAATAACTGACACAGAAATTGAAACAGTAATAAAGGCCCTCCCAACAAAGAAAAGCCCAGGGCCAGATGGATTCACTGCTGAGTTCTACCAGATATTTAGAGAAGAACTAACTCCAATTCTTCTCAAACTATTCAGAGCAATCGAAAAAGAGGGAATCCTCCCAAATTCCTTCTATGAAGCCACCATCACCTTAATTCCTAAGCCAGAAAGAGATGCAACATTGAAAGAGAATTACAGACCAATATCCCTGATGAACATAGATGCAAAAATCCTCAATAAAATTCTGGCCAATAGAATGCAACAACACATCAGAAAGATCATCCACCCAGACCAAGTGGGATTCATCCCCGGTATGCAGGGATGGTTCAACATTCGCAAAACAATCAACGTAATACACTACATTAACAGACTGCAGAAGAAAAACCATATGATTCTCTCAATAGACGCAGAGAAAGCATTTGATAAAATACAACACCCTTTCATGATGAAAACTCTAAGCAAACTGGGTATGGAAGGAACATTCCTTAATACAATCAAAGCAATATATGAAAAACCCATGGCCAACATCCTATTGAATGGGGAAAAGTTGGAAGCATTTCCACTGAAATCTGGTACCAGACAGGGATGCCCTCTCTCACCACTGCTATTCAATATAGTTCTGGAAGTTTTGGCCAGAGCTATTAGGCAAGAAAAAGAAATTAAAGGGATACAAATTGGGAAGGACGAACTCAAACTATCCCTCTTTGCAGATGATATGATTCTTTATTTAGGGGACCCAAAGAACTCTACTAAGAGACTGCTGGAACTCATCGAAGAGTTTGGCAAAGTAGCAGGATATAAAATCAATGCACAAAAATCAACAGCCTTTGTATACACAGGCAATGCCACGGCTGAGGAAGAACTTCTAAAATCAATCCCATTCACAATAGCTACAAAAACAATCAAATACCTTGGAATAAACTTAACCAAAGACGTTAAAGATCTCTACGATGAAAACTAAAAAACCTTACAGAAAGAAATAGAAGAGGATACCAAAAAATGGAGAAATCTTCCATGCTCATGGCTTGGAAGAATCAATATCATCAAAATGTCTATTCTCCCAAAAGCAATTTATACATTCAATGCAATACCCATCAAGATCCCGAAGACCTTCTTCTCAGATCTAGAAAAAATGATGCTGAAATTCATATGGAGACACAGAAGACCTCGAATAGCCAAAGCAATCCTGTACAACAAAAACAAAGCCGGAGGCATCACAATACCTGATTTTAGGACATACTACAGGGCAGTTGTTATCAAAACAGCATGGTACTGGTACAGAAACAGATGGATAGACCAATGGAACAGAATAGAAACACCAGAAATCAATCCAAACATCTACAGCCAACTTATATTTGACCAAAGATCCAAATCTAATCCCTGGAATAAGGACAGTCTATTCAATAAATGGTGCTGGGAAAATTGGATTTCCACATGCAGAAGCTTGAAGCAAGACCCATACCTATCACCTTACACAAAAATTCACTCAACATGGATTAAAAACTTAAATCTACGAACTGAAACCATCAAATTATTAGAGAGCATTGGAGAAACCCTGCAAGATATAGGCACAGGCAAAGACTTCCTGGAAAATACTCCAACAGCACAGGCAGTCAAAACCAAAATTAACATTTGGGATTGCATCAAATTGAGAAGTTTCTGCACTTCAAAAGAAACAGTCAGGAAAGTGAAGAGGCAACCAACAGAATGGGAAAAAATATTCGCAAACTATACTACAGATAAAGGATTGATAACCAGAATCTACAAAGAAATCAAGAAAATCCACAACAACAAAACAAACAACCCACTTAAGAGATGGGCCAAGGACCTCAATAGACATTTTTCCAAAGAGGAAATCCAAATGGCCAACAGACACATGAAAAAATGTTCAAGATCACTAGCAATAAGAGAAATGCAAATTAAAACCACAATGAGGTTCCATCTCACCCCGGTGAGAATGGCTCACATTCAGAAATCTACCAACAACAGATGCTGGAGAGGATGTGGGGAAAAAGGGACACTAACCCACTGTTGGTGGGAATGCAAACTGGTTCAGCCACTATGGAAGTCTGTCTGGAGATTCCTCAGAAACCTGAACATAACCCTACCATGCAACCCAGCCATCCCACTCCTTGGAATTTACCCAAAGGAAATTAATATGGCAAGTAAAAAAGCCATCTGCACATTAATGTTTATTGCAGCTCAATTCACAATAGCTAAGACCTGGAACCAACCCAAATGCCCATCAACAGTAGACTGGATAAAGAAATTATGGGACATGTACTCCATAGAATACTATACAGCAGTAAGAAACAACGAAACCCAGTCATTTGCAACAAGATGGAGCAATCTGGAAAACATCATGCTGAGTGAATTAAGCCAGTCCCAAAGAGAAAAATATCATTTGTTTTCCCTGATCGGTGACAACTGAGCGCCAAAGGGGAAACCTGCTAAGTGAAATGGACACTATAAGCAACAATGAACTGATCAGCTCCTGTCCTGACTTTAGATGTACAATGTAATACTTTATCCTTTTTAGTATTTGTTGTTGTTGTTGTTCTAGTACTATTGGTTGAACTCAGTAATTAACACACAATTATTCTTAGGTGTTTAAATTTTAACTGAAAAGTGATCCCTGTTAAATCTAAGAGTGGAAAAAGAGAGGGAGGAGATGAACAATTTGGAACATGCTCAATCGGTCTGGCCGCAAATGGTGGAGTTAGAAATGTGCCAGGGGATTCCAACACAATTCCATCAAGATGGCATGTACCAATTCCATCGCACTAGTCCAAGTGATCAATTTCAGCTCACAATTGATAGCTCTGATAGGTCTAAGAGTCAAAGAGATCACACAAACAAGACAAGTATCTGCTAATACTAACTGATAGAATCAAAAAGGGAGAGAAAGATCCAACATGGGAAGTGGGATACACAGCAGACTCATAGCATGGCAGATGTCCTAAACAACACTCTGGCCTCAGAATCAGCCCTCAAGGCATTCAGATCTGGCTGAAGAGCCCATGAGAGTATAGCAGGCATGGAAAGCCAAGATATCATGGAAAAAAAAAAAAAAGACCTAAATGAATGATCTCTGTGAGTGAGATCCCAGTGGAAAGAACGGGGCCGTCAAAGAAGGAGGTACCCTTCTCCGAAGGGGGGAGAGAACCTCCACTTTGAGTATGACCCTATCGGAATAAGATCAAAGTCAGCGAAATCTAAAGGCTTCCATAGCCCTGGCAACTCATGACTAGAGCCTAGGGAGATTACTGACGCCATGACCAGGAGTGTCAAATTGTTAAGTCAGCAACAGGAGTCACTGTGTACTTACACCCCATGTGGGATCTGTCCCTAATGTGTCGTCTAAAGCCAAGTGATGTTATGACTGGTACTGAAACAGTATTTTTATACTTTGCGTTTCTGTGAGGGCGCAGACTGATGAGGTCTTTGCTAATTATATACTGAATTGATCTACTGTATATAAAGAGAATTGGAAATGAAAAAAAAAAAAACAACCTGGTGTTAAAATGGAAATGGCATAGAAAATTAATTAATTTGAAAAAAAATTATGTAGGATCTCTGTCTTTAATGTGCTGTACATTGCTATTTAATGCTATAATTAGTAATCCAATGGTAGTTTTTTCACTCGATGTTGCTTTATGGGCAAAATGTTGAAATCTTTACCTAATATACACTAAACTGATCTTCTGTATACAAAGAGAATTGAAAATGAATCTTTACATGAATGGAAGGGGAAAGGGAGTGGGAAAGGGGAGGGTTGCGGGCGGGAGGGAAGTTATGGGAGGGGGGAAGCCATTGTAACCCATAAGCTATATTTTGGAAATTTATATTCATTAAATAAAAGTTTAACTAAAAAAAAAAAAAAAGAAAAAAAAAAGATATAGACTATGTTAAAAAGACTACTGTCCTAAATAGGCACCAAGCTTAATGTGCATATGGATCTCAGGCAGTGAAATGTAGATTCTAAAATGGCAGATGATGTTGAGGTTGTGGCTCAAAACCATAATGTGTTGGGCCATAAGCAAAGTCATCTGTAAGGTACCACATCTCAGGAAGTTCTTTTGTTAATAAGGAAATTATTTATGGGAAATAACAAAAAGATTTTCCCCAATTACAGAAAAAGTATGTATCATTGTAAAGTAGTCCTCAAGTAATTTTTTCTAGCAGAAAAATGTTCACCTGAAATTCATGAGTTGAGTGGCACAAGCTGGGAGAGGAAAAGTTAAAGAGCTATCCAGGAGAGGTACTGAGAGCACAGGAAGAAGTGCTGGCACAGAACATGGAGGAATGCATTGTTTCTTTGCAATAAGAGGAGAAGCAGGTTCCAATCAAATTGTATTTCAGGATAGGCAGTACAGTAAGGGAGTTATGTCCCATTGGCTCTTGTTGATTCTATGGTAATGTGTGTGTAATTAGGAACTAGGGGAAATGGTGGAAGCTTAGAACAATTACTGAGTGAATAGGAGTGTGATCTGACTAGAAATGCTCAAAATTTCCAGGTAGTTATGTGCACACAGCTCTCAACGAAGATGATGAGTTTGCGGAGGCAACACACAATTTTAATGTCCCTCTCAAACAGTACTTCACAGTACAAAGCTTATGAATTCACTCAGTGATGGCTTTTGCAGACTAGGTGAAATAGAAGGATTTTGAAGTAGGAAATAAATCTGGAACATAATTATTAGCATTTTAATGCTAAATCATTGTTTAAATTATAACCCCCAATGATCATTTTTGAAAGCTAAAACAAGTCATATAGAAACCTTTGTAGTTAATTCACTGATATACATTGATTTTATTAGAATCTAAGAAAACTTTTAAATATATCAATGGAAAATAATTAAGAAAATTCCATAATGTTAATAAAATGTTGTCTAGATACTGAAATCAAATGTAGTACCTGTTAAAAATTAAAATACTTATTGAATTCTTTATAGAGAAAAGCCAGTCAGTTTTATTTCCAAAGACACAGTAGGAAATAATTTATGTGCTGCGTTAGAAACAACAATTTTCCTATGACAATAAATTCATGAGTGACATCACCAGAATTGATGCCTGTATCTAGGAATAATAGATTTAATTTACATTTTTTAAAGGAGAAGTAAATAGCTTCGGTTAAGTGTTATAAATAAAAGTGGTAAAATAAAGAGCTGTTGCTGTGGTACTGCAGGTTCAGCCGCCACCTGCAATGCTGGCATCCCACATGGGTGCTGGTTTGAGTCCCAGCTGCTCCACTTCCCATCCAGCTCTTTGCTAATGTGCCTTGTAAAGCAGTGGAAAATGGGTGCAGTGGTTGAGCCCCTGGGTCCATGTGGGAGAATTGCTGGTTTCGGTCTGGCCCAGCTATGGATGTTACAGCTATTTAGGGAGTGAACCAGCAGATAGAAGATCTCTCTCTGTCTCTGTCTCCATTTCTCCCTCTCTCTCTGTAACTCTGACTTATAAATAAATAAATAAATAAATAAATAAATAAATAAGATTTATATGGGGCTGGCGCTGTGGTATAATGGGTAAAGATGCCACCTGCAGTGCCAGCATCCCATATAGGCGCAGGTTTGAGTGCCAGCTGCTCTACTTCCAATCCAGCTCTCTGCTATGGCCTGGGAAAGCAGTAGATGGCCTAAGTCCTTGGGCCCCTGCACCCACGTAGGAGACCCTGAAGAAGCTCCTTTCTCCTGGCTTCAGATTGCTGTAGCTGCAGCTATTTCTGACAATTGGGGAGTGAACCAGCAGATGGAAGATCTCTCTTGCTCTCTCACTTTCTCTCTCTCTCTCTTAGCCTCTCCTTCTCTCTGTTTGTAACTCTGACTTTCAAATAAATAACATAAATCTTCAAAAAAATTAATGTGACTCAGTCTTAATATAATTTGAAGAATGTTACATTCCTAAATACAATAAGTAGCAGTGAGTAAATAATAGATTAAATTAATCATTAGTTTTCAATTGTTTCCATGTCACAAAATACAAAAAGTAGCAAGAGTTATAAATTGATGAAAATCACATATTACACCTAATATATACTAAACTGATCTTCTGTATATAAAGAGAATTGAAAATGAATCATGATGTGATTGGAAGGGGAGAGGGAGCGGGAAAGGGGAGGGTTGTGGGTGGGAGGGAAGTTATGGGGGGAGGAAGCCATTGTAACCCATAAGCTGTACTTTGGAAATTTATATTCATTAAATAAAAGTTTAATAAAAAAAAAGAAAAGAAAATCATATATTACATAATAAGGATGTCTTTAATTTGAAGATTTTATACTACCTTGAGGAGAAATTAAAATCATTTTGCTTTCCTTTGTTACACTTAAAGCTTTATTTCCAGATTTAGCACAAATTTTAGACTCTACTGAAGAGTAAACCACAAAGAAAAACAATCTGAAACTGAACGTTGAAGTATATATGGAACTCCGTAGCACTCTTTGTTAGACTAATTTCCAATGTCTTGCTGTAACACCTGGTTTAAATAATTAGTATTATTCATTCACACTCACAAATACTAAATGCATTTCTTCAGTATAAAGCACTCCAGTGCATCAGATTAAGTCACCACTTGCAATGCTAGCATCCCATATGGGAGCGCCAGTTCCAGTGTCAGCTACTCCACTTTCCATCCAGCTTTCTGCTGATGCACTTGAAAAGGCACCAATGATGATCCAAGTACTTGGGTCCCTGATGCCCATGCGAGAGACCCGGATGGAGTTCTGGGCCCCTGCCTTAATCCTAGGCCAGCCTTGGCTGTTGTGAGTGTCTAGGGAATTAATCAGCAGATGGAATTGCCTCTCTCTCTCTCCCTCTGCCTTTCTAATCAATCAATAAGTAAATCTAGCTTTTTAAAAGATTTATTTATTCATTTTGAAAAAACAGAGTTACAAAGAGAGGGGCCAGAGACAGACAGAGAGATCTTTCACCCACTGGTTCACTCCTCAAATGGCTGCGATGGCCAGGATTGGACCAAGCCTAAGCCAGGAGCCAGGAGCTTCCTGCAGGTCTCCCATAGGGGTGCAGGGAAACAAGCACTTGGATCATTCTCCATTGCCTTCCCAGGCACATTATCAGGGAGCTGGATCAGAAATGGAGCAGCTGGGATTCAGAATAAGCAGCTATATGGAATGTCGACACTGCAGGTGGGGGCTTAAGCTGGTGTACCACAGCACTGGCCCCAGAAAATAGAGCTTTAAAAAAAGGAAAAAAAGAGCTCATTTTATGGTACTGAGGAAAATTAACTACAGAATAAATAAAATGTTAAAAGTGACCCTGAATTCTTCTGAGTAATTGCAAATCTGTAATTATTTGGAATTTTTGCAGATAGTCATTAGCATGTTTTAGCTTTTTTTTTTTTAACAAGCAGAGTGGACAGTGAGAGAGACAGACAGAGAGAAAGGTCTTCCTTTGCCATTGGTTCACCCTCCAGTGGCCACCAGGGCCAGCACGCTGCGGCCGGCGCACTGCGCTGATCCGTTGGCAGGAGCCAGGTACTTATTCTGGTCTCCCATGGGGTGCAGGGCCCAAGCACTTGGGCCATCCTCCACTGCCTTCCCTGGCCACAGCAGAGAGCTGGCCTGGAAGAGGGGCAACCAGGACAGAATCCGGCGCCCTGACCGGGACTAGAACCCTGTGTGCCAGCACCGCAAAGCGGAGGATTAGCCTATTCAGTCGCGGCGCCAGCTGCATGTTTTAGCTTTAATAAGAATCTTCATATATTGAGATAATAAAATAATATTTTAGTCTAAGTAATTATCAGATAGATCAGATAAGCTGTTGTTTATGAGTTCATATAAACAGAATAATGAACAATAAAGATGCTGATGTAATAGAGATTAGGAGGCAGTTATTATACCTCTCCCCAAAGATATTAAACATCTTTACTGTGTTTGAATAACTTATTCACCATTGCTAAAGGACATCTACAGGGCATTGTAGTTTAACTCAAAATTCTCCATTAAAAGACATGTTTTTGCCATTACAGTTAGAGAACAGTTTTTCTCCTTTGGACCACATTTCTAAATATTTTTATGTTCCTGCTGAAATTTCCCAATATAATTTTGAGACACTACTTCTGAATTTTAGTTCTTTTCCTATGGTTACCAAGAAATAAAAAAGCAATATCTCTGCTTCCATTGTCAGTAAGTCTACCAAGCCTAAGAAGGGTAAAGCTCTAACAAAATGTTTAAACCTGCTGTTTTGGGGCCAGCTCTGTGACGTAGTGGGTAAAGCCATCGCCTGCAGTGCCAGCATCCCACATAGGTGCCAGTTCAAGTCCCAGCTGCTCCATTTCCAATCCAGCTCTCTGCCATGGCTCAGGAAAGCAGTGAAAGAGGACCCAAGTCCTTGGGCCCCTGCACCTGCATGGGAAACCTAGAAAAAGCTCTTGGTTCCTGGCTTAGGATGAATGTAGCTCCGGCTGTTGCTGGGGAGTGAACCAGTGGATGGAAGACCCCCCCCCCGCTTCTCTGTAACTCTGCCTTTCAAATAAATAAATAAATCTTAAAAAAAATAAATAAATAAGCCTGTTATTTAATCACCTGGCTTGTTGCCTTTGCAATTTAAAACTATAAACTTGTATTATAGTGAACATCAAGAGATTTCCCATTTGTTCCTTTCCACAGGAATTACTTTACCATCAGTTATGAGGCCTGTCTATCCAAACATCCTTCTATATACTCTATGTTCTGAGAAGCTCCCTTAGTTTATTTTGCAAGTTTGCCCATCTGCCCACTCCTAAGTAACCTGGCTCTCACAATGATATCCAAGGTGAAAAACACTCTCATCCTAAACACAATCCCTGAAAATGATACTCATGTATGCATATTGTTTCACCTACTCTTTGGCCAGTCATCCGGCATGTCTGTCCCTTTATATCTGGGTTATCATCCACATGGTATCAGTAAGACTGTCAGCCTCTACCCCACACTTAATGCTGTAACAAAGAGAAACTTGAGACATCAAAGATAGCTTTTTAAAACACAGTGAGGGCCATACACACAATGCATTTCAAATGTTTGGAGATGAACTAGTATAGATTTCATATGATAGGAATCAATGGTGAGCATATTAAAAAGAATAAGTAGTTTCATACAAAGGTAAGGATATCAAGAGATGCATATGACTATGTAATCAAAAGTACAGAAACATGTACAATAAAGTATAGTATAGTAGACTAGAAGCCCTGTTTTCCAACATGGTTAAACTGATGGCTGATAAACAGGAAGCCACTGGAGTACCAGAATAGTTGAATATCCTCAAAGTTAACATTAGCCTATCTCTTCACTAGAGAATTGGGGATGGATAACTGGGTATAATAATTTTTGCTATTAAACAATGCAGAGTTAGACATTCTTCTACATTTTTCCTTATTCCTCCCATCCCACACTCCCTCTCCCATTCCATTCACATCAAGATTCATTTTCAATTATCTTTATATACAGAAGATCAATTCAGTATATAATTAGTAAAGATTTCATCAGTTTGCACCCACACAGAAACACAAAGTGTAAAAATACTGTTTCAGTACTAGTTATAGCATTACTTCACATTGGACAACACATTAAGGACAGATCCCACATGAGATGTAAGTACACAGTGACTCCTGTTGTTGACTTAACAATTTGACACTCTTGTTTATGGCGTCAGTAATCTCCCTAGGCTCTAGTCATGAGTTGCCAAGGCTATGGAAGCCTTTAGGGTTCGCCAACTTCGATCTTATTCTGACAGGGTCATAGTTAAAGTGGAAGTTCTCGCCTCCCTTCAGAGAAAGGTACCTCTTCTTTAATGTTCCCGTTATTTCCACTAGGATCTCACTCACAGAGATCCTTCATTTAGGTCTTCTTCTTCTTTTTTTTTTTTTTTTCCAGAGTGTCTTGTCTTTCCATGCCTAAAATGCTCTCATGGGCTCTTCAGCCAGATCTGAATGCCTTAAGGGCTGATTCTGAGGCCAGAGTGCTATTTAGGACATCTGCCATTCTATGAGTCTGCTGTGTATCCCGCTTCCCATGATGGATCTTTCTCTCCCTTTTTGATTCTATCAGTTAGTATTAGCAGACACTTGTCTTGTTTGTGTGATCCCTTCGACTCTAAGACCTATCAGTGTGATCAACTGTGAACTGAAATTGATCACCTGTACTAGTGAGATGGCATTGGTACATGCCACCTTGATGGGATTGTATTGGAATCCCCTGGCACATTTCTAACTCCATCATTTGGGGCAAGTCCGATTGAGCATGTCCCAAGTTGTACATCTCCTCCCTCTCTTATTCCCACTCTTAAATTTAACAGGGATCACTTTTCAGTTAAAGTTTAAACACCTAAGAATAATTGTGTGTGAATTACAGAGTTCAACCAATAGTACTAGAACAAAACGAAGAAAAAATACTAAAATGGATAAAGTATTACATTGTACATCAACAGTCAGCATAAGAGCTATTAAAAAACTCATTAGAAATTACTTCTAAGAATCCATAAAAGATCCTATAAAATTTTGATAATAATTGTGCAGAATCTACACTTGCATTAAGAAGAATTAGTTTCACTGATATGTATTTTCTCCACAGATAAATATTTTCATTTATTTAGAACTTCCTAAATATCTTTTCATCCAAGTTTTATAAGTATATTTAATATTTCATATCTTTTTGTTATGCTTATTCCTAAAATTAGCACTTTTTTTTTCTTGACATGTTCAATTATATCTTTAAATTATTTTTTTAAATTCAGGGCCAGGACTGTGGCACAGCAGGTTAAAGCCCTGGCCTGCAGCGTTGGCATCCCATATGGGTAATGGTTTGGTCCAGGCTGCTCCGCTTCCAATCCAGCTCCCTGATGATGCAACTGGAAAAGCAGCAGAGGTTAGCCCAAGTCCTTTGGCCCCTGCACGAATGTGGGAGACCTCATGAAGTCCTGACTCCTGGCTTCGGATCAGCATAGCTCTGGCCAGTGCAGCCATTTGAGGAATAAACCAGTGGATAGAATTCCTCTCTCTCTCTCTCTGTCTGTCTCTACCTCTCTCTGTAACTCTTTCAAATAAATAAAATAAATATTTTTTAAAAATAATTTTATAATTAATTTTTAAAAACAATTGTATAATTTATTATTCTTGACAAAAAATAAAATAACTTGCTCACCTCCTTAAGGTTTCTGTTTTCATATTTTTGTTCAGTCTTTGTGGGTGCTTTAACTTTCTACCAGCTCAATGTAACCTCCAAATAAATATGTTTTATGTTATATTTTTCCAAGTTTTCTACTTACTTTCATGGGGAGTTTTCATTTTATCTATCATACATAACTCCATACAATTGATTATTGATCACATGTTGCTAAACAAAAGTTGAGGTTGAAGATTATTTTATCCAATGACTTATGTGCCTCTTACATTGAAATCTAAAAAAGGAAACAACCAATGGAACATTTAAGTTTATGTATATTACTAGAATTCATATATATTTCATGCTTTCTCAGTTTCTGAACAATAAGAATTGGATAATTATAAAGTGAATATGATAATTTTAACATATTTTAATTTTAAAATGACTTCTGAAAAAAGTTTTTTTCTAAGCTGTCATTTTTTCTATCATTTTTTTTTAATTTTTTTTTGACAGGCAGAGTGGATAGTGAGAGAGAGAGACAGAGAGCAAGGTCTTCCTTTTTGCCATTGGTTCACCCTCTAATGGCCACTGCAGCCGGCGCATAGTGCTGATCCAAAGCTAGAAGCCAGGTGCTTCTCCTGGTTTCCCACATGGGTGCAGGGCCCAAAGCCATCCTCCACTGCCTTCCCGGGCCATAGCAGAGAGCTCGCCTGGAAGAGGGGCAACCAGGATAGAATCCGGCGCCCCAACCGGGACTAGAACCCGGTGTGCCGGCGCCACAAGGCGGAGGATTAGCCTGTTAAGCCACGGTGCCGGCCATATCATTTTTGACATATTGATAAATAGAGGCATTGTCAATAGTAGGTCATGAAGATATAGTGTACCTTCAATTTTGCAACAATTACAATATCATCATAGATTTATTTTCATATTAAGCTTATCAGGTTCAACACAAGCTAGAGAGATTTGTTCAAAGGTGGGCCAAATCAAGTACAAAATAAAGCAGGTATTATACAATAGAATTAAATTCAGTTCTCAAAAAAGCCATCTCCTTTCTAAACCTGAAAATGATACAAATATATGACTCAGAAATACAAATTATAACATTTCCCTTTTGAAATTTTTTTAAAGATTCATTTATTTATTTGAAAGGCAGTTACAGAGAGGCAGAGAGAGGGAGAGAGGTCTTCCATCCACTGGTTCAGCTCCCCAGCAACAGCCAGAGCTGCACTGATCCTAAGCCAGGAGCCAAGATCTTCTTCCAGGTCTTCCACTCAGGTCCAGGGGCTCAAAGACTTGGGCCCTCTCCCACTGCTTTCCCAGGCCACAGCAGAGAGCTAGATTGGAAGTGGAGAGGCCAGGTCTAGAACTGGCACCTATATGGGATGCTGGCACTGCAAGCGGCAGCTTTACCGGCTACGCCACAGCGCCGGCCCCTCACCTTTGGAATTTTAGGACGTATTTATAAATGATAAATGATAAATATAAATATATTTCCCTCCTGGAATTTAAGGAGATATTTATAAATGACTTAGCACAGTTTTTGGAAGACTTTGGTATCGTTTGTATAAAATACTTTTACTTTCTTTAACATTCTTATAATTACTAATACTACTTCCAGAGGAAAAAATCGAAATTCCTCAACATTTCAAATCTTTTATCATTATCCCTATTTCACAATTGGTTATTTAAAATAAATTCTCTCTTTTATTGTCACTCCCTTCATCATAAGCAGGATCATTTTCTGTACCTTTTCCTCTATTGAAAAATAACATTTTTTTTAAGATTTCTTAGACTTCATCAGAGGTGGCAAATGTCACCCGTATGACAGAGGGCTTTACAACATATAAGAAAAAAAATAAGGAAATTAGAAGGAGTGATGTCAGGCCTTCTAGAGAGGAATAGTGCTTGGGGCACAGAGCAATCCAGCAGCCTGACAAAGGCATTAGTGACTTGCAGTCCTGGAAACTGCTTCCTTTATAAAAGGCAACTTTCCTGACTGTCTCTAGTTGTAACGCTTCTGAACTCCCAAATAATATAATTTCTCTCTAATTCCCTCTGTGCTTTGTAACTTTTTTCTTACACCTTTTACCTAATCAAGGCTCCTACCATTGTCTTCTTTCTAGGTGGGTTAAAGGTTAATGACTCCATTATAAAATTCTAAGTTTATTTGTACCCATATATCTTTCATTCAGCTGTCTTCTGTCTCCTGCGGTTTTTCATTTTGTTCCTAGTATTGCTGTTGGACAGGACTGTAACTCCAGAATGTTAAAGGTTGCTTTTATATCTGATAATTGCTTTTACTTGTATTCTATACCCATGCTTAATCTGATCAGCAATTTAAAAGTGACAGGATTATATGACTACACACACACACACACACACACATATATATATATATGTGCATACACATATTTACACACACACACTCAAAGCCAGGAGTGTAGAAAACTTGAAAGTGTGAAGCCAGAACAGTATAATCAGCAATTATTTTTTCAACCATAATCAGAGTGATCACTTAATTGCAGTACTCACTTTCCTCAAATCCAGTATCTCTTTCACTTCATACCCCATAACTCAAAAGTATTGTGATCATTTTTGTCAACTATAAATATTTATGTCTTTTCTCTCTATGCATCCTGGCACTTAATTCTTCTGTTTTGTTCTCTGATCATTTCTTTATCTTACCCCTTCTGATCCTAGAACCACTGACCCATTCTAATGTATATTTTTATACTGCTTTGACATATTCCCTGGAATAGCCATAGAATTCTACCTTCTTCTTTGCACATTTCTCATTCATTTTAGGCTTTCCTAAGTTCTTGACCTACTGATAGAAAGAGATTATTTCACTATATTCTTGCCTGCATCGTTTGATGTGCTGAGACTTTGACATTTCATTCTTTTTACGAAACCGTCTTTAAAAATATAGAACAATAGATGAAGAGAAATAGATTCCTCACAATAACTCTTTACCACAGACAAAATAAAGTTCTTTTATTCCAGAATGACTGCTTCTATTGTTTCATATCCTATTAATATTCTGAGATTTTTTTTGTACATTCCGATATGCGAGAAAGAAGAAACTCAAGAAAAAAACTGGCTCAGTGTATGGACAGCCACATCCTTATTTCCAATAAAAATCAGAACATAATAAGGTCTTTGGATGACAATCAGTGTATTCTATTTTATTTGGGCCAAAAGAGCTGGCTTCTTTAGGTTATTTATTTGAGATAAGTAATAAAATCCACTCTATTATTCGGACTTCCAGCTGTAATTTCAACTTCTATTTCCATATACTATTATAAATATTTTGGAGAAATAACTTCAGGGAAGTGTCACTCTTTTATTAAGATCAAAATTTCAGAAACTATACTTTCTTTTATAGTCAAAACTTTGAATACACAACTAATATTACATTTGGAAATAAAAAATTTATGCACTTAGACTTAGAATCCCATTGAAAATATTTCTCAGAACTACTATTTTCAATATATTCTTTGTGTGTATCTCTTATTCTAAGATGATGTGCTTAAAGTAGAAATTAGGAACAGCAAATGTCATGAAAAAAAATGAAATGTCAAGACTTGTCCATGATATGTTTTATATTTTAAATTATTAATATACCTGTCTAGTCCTCCTCAGCACTTTGTTTCTGCAATAATAACAATATTCTAACATAAATTACCAATAATTAATAACATTAATGCTGAAATTTATATTAGCATAAAAAAACACTATTGAAAGTTACAAAATACACACAATACACACACAAACACAGACATGGATAAACTGTACCCTACAGCAAGCATATTATAAAGACTCAAAAAATATCTATTGTATCAACAAATGGATTAAAGCTGATTCTAATTACAAGAGCTCCTCTTTTTATGACAATTTAGGATACCCGTTTTCACAATATGTTTGCCAAAGAAATCAGAATTTTAAACATATAAGGACAGTATGGCATAATAACAATAGTGACGTATTCCATAGATTCCAGTTGGAATAAGCTCTGGACAGACCCCAGAACTCACAATTAAAAAATCCCATGAAAATATCAGCTGTAAAAGTGGAGAAGTATGGAATTTCAGGGAGGGACTGTGGCATTTTAACAACAAAAAAAGGAGTATGGATTACATTTTTTCACTCTTTTGGTAATAAGAATATGTTTCATGATAATATTCTCCTGGGGCAGGCACTGTGGCATAGCGGGGAAAGACACCCCCTGGAGTGCCGGCATCCCATATGGGTGCCCATTGGAGTCCTGGCTATTACACTTCCGATCCAGCTCTCTGCTGTGGCCTGGGAAAGCAGTAGAAGATGGCCCAAGTCCTTGGACCTCTGCACCCGTGTAGGAGACCCGGAAGAAGCTCCTGGCTCCTGGCTTCGGATCGGTGCAGCTCCGACTGCTCCGGCTGCTGCAGCCAATTGGGGAGTGAACGAGCAGATGGAAGACCTCTCTCTCTGCCTCTCCTTCTCTCTCTGTGTAACTCTGACTTCCAAGTAAAATAAATAAATCTTAAAAAAAATATTCTCCTACAAGAACAACTGGGCCTGGTAGTTGTCAGAGGGTTACATACAGATGGTCTAGGTTTAAAGGATAAGGGTAAAATAAACCTCTTTTTCAACTTCAACTCATTATTTCTGATGCACCAAGGCAAAATGTAGCAGTTGCTTGTAAAAGTTTTAGTTGCAGATCTATTGAACCATCTGTTCCATTTGTTCCCTGATACTTGGAGATAAGTAACCTCTGGCATCAAAGGCAACTACAACAGCTGTGATTTTGCTTGTAGTGTTAGTTGTGCTATGAAGATTCCAAATCCTAGGGTATCATAGTGTCTTCCAAGGCCAAATAATTCAATCCAAGGTCATATATTGTCTTCTGAGTGCATGCAAAATAATTATTTAGGATGTAATCACCCAATCATGTGCCTCTTAGATATTGAAGTTAATTTACCATTAAGGTAGAAAATCTCAGACTGAGTAAGGTAGGCACACATAAATTTGATAAATGTGATTAATCAAAATAAATAAAGTGCTTGACAAAAATCTATAGTCTTTGTGTATCAGGCATGAAATCCACTCCTAATACGCCTTAAATCATCTCTAAATTTCATCTAGTTGATGCCACTTATTGAACTAGTGGTACATTTTTTTAAAGTCATATTTAATAGGATCTCCTCTTCTACTTACTTTTAGGTAATCTTGAATATTTGGTCTTGAGTTCATGTTGAACACCACTTATCCAAACACACATGGTTTCTTAAAGCTTTTCTTTTGCTCCTACATCCAAACATTGCCGTGGCTCTCAATGCTTTTAGTGCTCTAGCCCACAACCTCCCACTATGTGTCCATAACAACTCTCATTCTCCTGATAACACCTTGGAGGGACAGTCATCTAAGACTTCCTGGTGCATTTATCTCGGCCACAGATAGATAATTTCGTCAACACTTTGTCTTCCATACCTCTTTCAAACCAGTGTGAACAGCTTGTGTTCTTACAGCCTGGATCTACTTCTTTTCCCAAAGCCAAAATCAAGCAGAAGATATCTACTGGAAGTAGTATAACAGCCTTGTCTTATTTCAAAGTCTTTAGACAAAATGATTGGCTTTTGCCTAGGAATGAAAGAGGGTTACCCCTTTTTTAATCACTTGCAAAAGCATCAGTAAAAAATAAACTACCTTCTCACTTATAAATGTAAGCAGAGAAATGTACAAATTTTTACAAAACCTTTTATTTCAAAATGTTTCTCTTCCAATAGAAGACATTTAAATACTGAATCCTCTTGAATAGCTTAATTAGAGTATCTGTTGGATGGTAAATTATATCATCATCTGATGTATGAGACACTTAAATTCTTTTTGCTATGAATTATTTAATAGTGAGGAAATTAGCAT
Organism: Lepus europaeus; assembly: GCF_033115175.1. Lineage (NCBI taxonomy): Eukaryota > Metazoa > Chordata > Mammalia > Lagomorpha > Leporidae > Lepus > Lepus europaeus. The sequence continues at coordinate 131,442,520 of NC_084827.1, forward strand.
TAAGTATCAAAACTATTCTCTGTTGAACTATAATATAAAGTTTTGGAACAGTTGGCCTACCTTAAAAGTTCAGAAAATTTATATTCATTGTTTTGATTAAAAAAGTTCAGTCAATCTCACTAAATATGGGGGATCAAATTGTAGGAATTTCCCACAAAATGGATAAAAAGCATTAATATATCATAGCTATTTGCCCTCAATACAAGCAAATGACTTATATTTTCAGAATTTATTTCTAGCTAAGGATTAGGACAGGCTTTAAAATACTGTATTGCTAGATAAGGATTCAGTAAAAGTTTCTATATTGCAGACATTTAAAAACTTGCCTGAAAAATAGGCCATTGGCATGTTCTAATCCTCCTAGGACGATTGAGTAGTAAAGCTCCTTTTTTTTATGATCTTCTCTTCTAGGGAAGAGGACAAAGTGGGATGGCAAATATCTAGTGAATATTACATAGCAGTTATCGGTGTCACTTTGGCCTAATTGTCTTAACGTTCAGCCAATGAAAACAACATTATACGACTCAAATATCTCTCACTGACGTGAGTTCAATTTTGGAGGGCATTAGTGCATTTAAAATGAATCTTCATGTATGTGGGCAAAATGCCAAACGTTCTAAAATTCACAGGTCTCAGTTATGGTGAAAGCTATTTTCTCATCAGCCTGCACATAGTTGTAACATTTTTTAAAAAGGCTATAGGTAAGCTTGTAATTGAAGTGCCATTCCATATTTGAGCTTCCTGGAACAAGATTTCAAAAGTTAAGACAGCACTGGAATTTCCGCTAGGTTTATTTTGTTCACTTCTTCTTAACTCCAATACCATTTAGTTAACAGCGTACCACTTCCTGATATTATTTTTCATTATTTTCTTGGTCTCCTAAACAGCACCCTGCAGTTTCTCTCCAGAGTCACTTGCTTTTATCTTGGTCTACACTGTTGAAGAATAATGGCTGAAGTCAAGCAACAAATCCTATAGTAATTCAAAAAGATAGTGCAACTCCTAAAAACACAACAGATTCTGTTTCTTTAATTAAAAATCCCTCTTCCAATGCAGTAATATTTGGAATACTTACATTGCTTCCCATCCATTTATTTTTTATGCAGATAGGCATGTACTTTTTAAGCTATCAGCGGAATATGAAATGCTGCAGGTGAATCACAGCATGATACATGGTCCCTGGCTACATGTGCCTTAAAAGCTAAGGAGGTTAGACATTTGGTACAGCTATGTTGGTGAAGGTTGGAGTGTATGTATGTGTGTGTTTGTGTCCTGGCCATAAGAATTACCATGAACTTACCCATAGTAAGCATTGCTAGCTTTTTGCTATATGGTAATCTTCAGAAAATGCCTCATTTTTTAAGTTTTTTTAACTTTAAAAATGTACATAAAAGGAACAAATTTCATGCATTTCATATTTACAGTTTTAAGAGCACGACACTCCTACCCTACACTCCCACCAATCCTCCCACTGTCCTTGTTCTTTTAATTTTTATCATGACGTACTTTCAATTTACTTACAATCACAAATCTAAACCTCCACTAAATAAAGAAGTCAACAAGTAGTAAGTAGAAAAGTCACTGTTCCTCAAGAGTATAAATAATAATCAAATCTCAAAGTGTCAATTTTGTCCATATACATTACATTTCTTTTTGTTCTCTGTATATTAGTTTCCATAAATCAGGTAAGACATATTTGTCTTAGGGGGACTGGCTTATTTCATTAAACATAATGGTCTCCAGTTGCATCCATTTTGTTGCTAAAGATGGAATTTCATTCTATTTTTTACAGCTGAGTTGTATTTCATTGTGTTTATGTGCCATAATTTCTTTATGCAATCATCAGTTGGTGGACATTTGGGTTGATTCCAAACCTAGCTATTGTAATTAGAGTTGCAATAAACATGAAAGTACAAATCACTGTTTCATATGCTTATTTCATTTCCTTTTGGTAAATTCCCAGGAGGGGAATGATTGGGTCATATGGTAGATCTAGTTTCAGATTTCTGATCTCCATACTGTCTTCCATAATGGTAGTACTAGTTTACATTCCAAATAACAGTGTATTAGGGTACCTTTTCCCCCACATCCTTAACAGCATTTGTTATTTTTTGTTTTTTGTGTTACAGTCATTCCAACTGTGGTGAGGTGAAACCACATGATGTTTTTTATTTGCGTTTTCTTATTGGCTAGTAATCTTGAATATATTTTCATGTATCTGTTGGCTATTTTTAATTCATCCTTTGAAAAATGCTAGTTCATATCCTTAACCCTAGAAAAATGACTGAAATTAAGGTAACTAACTCTCACAATTTTCCAAAGCCAGGGCAGAGCTGAAAAATTGAGATTTCTGTTGTCATAGATTAAATTTTTCCTACTTTAACCTTCTTCCCAATATTATTCTCATTTCTACATCATACCTAACATAATTCTGTAATTGTTATATATTTGTTTAGCAGTCTATTAAACCTTCAGTATGAATTAATTGAAGGCTTCCCCCTTTTTGTGTGATCTTTCAAGGTCAAATAGTCATTCTCTTCAGGGTTTGAGATAACAGTGAATTCTGTTGCCATACTTTCTATACAGCAAATTATTGGTGATTTCTAATTTTTTTTTCTTTGTAGAAAGAAACAATCCAGTGTTAATATGTTATGTAAATATATTTTATATGTACATGATAATTAAACATTTAAACATATAAATATACTACCTTCATATATATATTTTAATTATATTTTTAAAATAAACCTACAGTTTTAGTACTTTAAGCTAATGTAAGTTGAGTTATTGTGAAAATTGTGTGCCAGAAGCTGCTCTAAGTTTTTTCTGTGTATTTTGTTTATTTAAAAAATTGAACATTACTCACATTTGCAATGGAAAAAACAACCCAAACATTTTCCATTAAACTCAAAGTCATAGCATTGTTCACTTTAAAATGAAGATGAATTGTCTGCACAGGTCCTAGGAAGGAGCTTATGTTGAGATATCTTAGGAAAAAGAAACTCATCTTTAAAGAATAAATACTCTAGTGACTAGAGAGATATTTTAATGATGTGAAAACAAGATCCTGTGTTTTGCAACTAAATGAATACAACTGGAAACCATTATGCATAGTGAAATAAGCCAGCCCCCAAAAGACAAATATCATGTTTTCTTCAATATGTGGCAGCTAATATAGAATGCAAAAAAAAGGGTATAGGAATGAAATGGACATCTAGTGATTGTTGTTTTTAGCCCTTGTTTAGTTTCCTGTGGAACTGTGATCTTCCTTCTTTTTAATTGTTGAAGATCACGGATTGTGGTGAGATAAACCTGTGATTACAGAGTGGATTGAAATTACATCTTTGCAAAAATATAGAAAAAAAAAAGAATGAAGGTAGGGGATTGAGGGAACAAGAAGGGGAGTAAGGGAACTATGGTTATCTTCTTAGAACTGTATCAATGAAATACATAAATTCTGTTCTCTTTATATTTTTTTTTAAAGAAAACAATACCTAGACTCTGGTAAAATCATTCAAAGGCAATTTAGATGTTTTTCCTAACATTCACCTCAAAAACTCTTTGAGCCTATATTCAAACTGCTTTCACGTGTTATAGAAACCCCTTACGTTTGTTACCAAAAGTGGTATGCATTTACCAAATCCCACAGACTGGGTGGATCAAACAACAGAAATGCATTTCCTCACAGTTCTTGAAGTTACAGGTCCAAGATCAAGGTATCAGCAGGGTTGATTTCCTTCTGAGGCCTCTGTTCCTAGCTTTTAGAATGCTGGCTTTTCTGTCTGTGCATAGTCATTCAGTGGGTACAGGTGCCCAAACTTCCTCTATTTGTAAGGGTATAACTCATATTTGTATTAGGGATCACATTAAAGACTTCATTTTAAATTAGTTCCTTCTATAAAGACTTATGGGTATTTCCAAAACAGTTACAGTTTTAGGAACCAAGTATTTGAATTTTTTTTAAAAGATTTATTTATTTATTTATTTGAAAGTCAGAGTTACACAGAGAGAGGAGAGGCAGAGAGAGAGCGATCTTTGGTCCAATGTTTCAATCTCCAGATGGTCGAAACGGCCGGAGTGCGCCGATCCAAAGCCAGGAGCCAGGAGCTTCTTCCTGGTCTCCCACGGGAGTAGAGGAGCCCAAGGATTTGAGCCATCCTCTACTGCTTTCCCAGGCCATAAAAGAGAGCTGGATTGGAAGAGGAGCAGCCTGGACTCGAACCAGCACCCATATGTGATGCCAGCGCTTTAGGTCAGGGCGTCAACCCGCTGTGCCACAGTGCCGGCCCCAGTGTTTGCATTTCAAAACATGAAATTGTGAAGGACAGAATTCCATCTGTAACATGCACTGTTTTGAAGTAAAATGCTATACAATGCATAAAACTGAACATGTGGGTATGTCTGTTATTTTAAAGCAAAAAAAAAAATGAGATGAAGAAATTAAGTGACTAACTGAAAGTCATATGGCATATGTAGAAGCATAACGAAGACTAAATTTTAATATTTTTTTCCTGCTCTTTTGATCATCTTTCATAATATGCCTTGGAGATGTGTTTTCTCGTGTCATTCGCTCATCCCTAACCATTAAACTTGTCTTTATTTTTGTCATGTTTTCTCTGGAAAACTTCTCTTCAGTTGCATGGCTCTAGATCTAGATGAAATCATTCAGAATTCTAATCTCCAGCTCCTGACTCTATCACTGAACACCAACACATGGATCCAAAGACCACCAGACATGTCCACTTGGGTGCCCCTCAGACCTCTCAAGTCGACTGTCACTCATCTCACAAAGACCTTTCTTCTCATCTGCTGAGTCCTCAAATTCCTTCTTTTTTCAAATTGGTCTCTGATGGCTCATTGCTTACCTCCCCCCAGGTACACAGCAATAATCATGGAATTCTAGACTTTTGTCATTCCCTCGCCCCTCCAGAAGAATTAATCATCATGCCATTCCCTTCAGTTCATTAGAAACAGTCTTAAACATGTCCACTCCTTTTCAACAACCCTTCAATTGCCAGAATTCTCCCTCCTGTCTCCTTGTTTTTGCACAGGATATTGTCCTGCATAGGGAAATAAATAACCACTTTACATGTGACTAATTTATTATCATAGTGCTGGGATCTAAGCTTAGAAATGGCTATTTCAAAGAAAACTGATAGTCCTACTGGGTTAGTTTACTCTCTAGCTGTGGTATCCTGCTGCACCTCCAACTACTTGGTGCTTACTGCTCTGGACTACCAGAGCCTGCTCTGTTGTTGGAAAACCCACCCATCCTACAATTTGGCTGCACGTTCCCATATATCAAAAATTAAAAATTTTAAACCAATGTTTCTATAGCACAACCTTCTTAGGAGATCATAATCACTTAAACTTACTTGTGGTGAGTGAATTCTGCTACACAAAATGTTATTTTAAAACTAATTTTAGTTTATTAGGCTTCTATACCTTAAGCTAAAATTATTAAAGCCATAGAAAGAAAATTTATATAAAAAAGACATAATTTTTGATGGCACCTTTAACCATGGTAGCTCATAGAAAAATTGAGATTTATTTTCAAGCTGTAAAGGGAGAATTTAGCACGTAAAGATTCAGCTTCATTCATCTTATGTCTTTGGGTATTTTTTTCCCACTTTGACTTAAAAAGCAAAATGAGGGTATAACCCAGTAAAAGTGCCTCTGTTCCTTGTGTATGGTCTGCCACCATTAAATTTATTTAAAATTTTGAAAAATGGATGCTGAGGACATGAAGACATTTAATAACATTAGTGTACTGTGATTTAAAAATATATGTGAACAGCATGACTAGTAGCTGAAATTAAAATGTGAGGACCATAAAACACTTTAAAAACATGCATACTAAATGATTAAATTAAAGTGACATAAGCAGCCTAAAAAGCGGCTGCACACTATTTTTAAATCTATTAGCAATTCTGGCAGGCCAAACAGGCAGAGAGTTACGGATAAAGCTTTCTACTCCACAGTGATCTGCAATCTGATCACTGACAGACAGAGCTACAAGAAAAGCTCAGAGAAAACTCAGCTCAATTTTTTTCTGAATTGTCTTGGCAATGACAGTATTCAATTCTAAGTATTACATGCATGAGATTTAAAAGATATTCCATTTAAATATTCTCTCAATGTCTTATAATGTAATATCTTCGTATTTTATATAAGCTTTTAATATTTTGGTTATAAAAAACGAGCTGTCCATTCAACTAACCAAAGGCATCTACTAAGATTTGGCTGCAGATACGAGGAAAATGTCTGAATTTCTAATAAGGTGGAAAATCAGGTGGGAATAAGCATTGATATTCCTTCTCATCCCTCTTCAACAAGGTAGTGTCTAAAACTGATAAGAAAGTAGTGATAGAGACAACAGAGAGACAGTGAGGGGTTTGGCATTGATTTCCACATCAAGGAAAAAGCATGTTGTTAATATTAAAGGAAATTTCAAAGGCCTGGGTGGGGCACAGGGAGGATGGAACATTTTTGAGGAGTTAAAAAATAAGAATAACAATGCAAAATTCTGATAAATGCTTCATTCAATTTTCCCATCCTGTGTTTTATATATATAACTGTTTTCATTGGTTCAAATCCATATCAGAAATCTGAGATACCTGGTCATTTATAAAGAAGGACTATGCAAGAAGTCTTATTCAGCAGATAAGTACACATACTATTTGTGATTTACCTTTATGCCTAAGTATTTTAATCTCCCAGAGAGTGTCCTCCAATACCATTTCTAGCGGCAGATTGGTGAGAATAATTCAAGAGACCACTGAATAATTTGCCATCTAGCAGTCCTAATTTTATCTATCATTCTAGTCTATTGACAGAAGTACCTGTGGAGGCTCTTTCATGGGCCCTTGATAGCCTCATTCCAGGAGACTGAAGCCAAAATCTGGATTGAATGAGGTTTCTGGGTGATGTTACAGATCCATCTCTTCTTACTATCTCCTCAATTGTCTTCATTAAGACTGACTACCCAACGTGAGGGTGATGACATATAAATAATGATTTATGTGTTGGTGGAGAAGAGTGAGCCTTGGCATGAGCTCTTAAGAGGTTATTACAACCACTGTTCTAACTAAAGTTATATATTGTCTTCACATCAGCAAGCACAAAGGCTATTACACACTGACTGACCTGCAGATAGTTAAATATAGAGTATAATAATATCCATATTTATGTTGATGAATTCTCTGGACAATAGCCTCTTAGTCTTATTCAGGAAAATTAATCTCAAGAGAGATATACTTGTATTAGGTTTTAAATCACCATTCATATCAGTATTTGTGTGTGGGGTGATGTACACACACATGTGTTATTTATATATATATGTCATATATATGTTATAAAGTCATATATGTAACATATAATAGGTCATACTATGAAGCCATATGGATAGTATAAAATGTAATAAAATCTATGAAGTCATTTTTTTATCTCTCCTCTGCAACTCCTGGTTTCATATTCACTAAATTCAGGAGAATTTGCATATTTCCAGAACCAGAATAGTAACTTCATCTGGAATACTAGAAGACAAACTCAAAGTTCAAGAAATTCTCTCTAAGAGCATATTATCATGAAGAAAGTTATTAATAATTTTTACTCATCAAGAATAGGCTAATAAAAAATCTAAACTGTGAAGAAAGGTGAATAAAAGTATAAAAATTATAACAACAGTACCCAAGACTCAGTATTTTATTTATAAGCAGCCAATATAAGTTCTTGCCAAATCTCTCCATGTTCCCTAGTTACCAAACAGTCACCACGGACACAAACGCACATTTGTCACCTATTCTGGCTATCCCTGCTTATTCTCTCTAAGCCTCTAAGGAGGACACAGATAAATAAAAGAATTTATATCTTTAGTTTATAGGGGAAAGCAGAATACTTCCCACATAAAGGAATTTGAAATAAGTATGACATCTGCCATTACACTTTGTGTTTTGGTGTGGGTGCAAACTGTTGAAATCTTTACTTAATATATACTAAATTGATCTTCTGTATATAAAGATAATTGAAAATGAATCTTAATGTGAATGGAATGGGAGAGGGAGCAGGAGATGGGAGGGTTGCAGGTGGGAGGGAAGTTATTGGGGGAAAAAGCCATTGTAATCCATAAACCGTACTTTGGAAATTTTTATTTATTAAATACAAGTTAAAAAAGGAAAGAAAGAAGTATGACAAGGTTGCTTTTTGAAAGGCAAATTATAAATGAATACAATAGCTCCTGGATGTCCAAGGTAGCAAGACTGAAAGCATCCCTATATCTAAAGAAGAGATCACTCACATGATCTCAGAGGAAGCATTACCAAGTCCTTACGAACTCCACCCACATCAGTTAAGCATCTTCCTCTAGGGCTGACCTATCTATGCTGTGGGAATAGCTGTAATCTGGTACTTGAGCATAAAATATATTCAACATTAAAATCCCTGTTCTTACCCTCATCCCAGACTTCCCAGCGCATGACAGATGACTTAAGTGACTTCCTCCCAGGAGAGTTTAGGCTGGACAGGCCTTCATGAGTGTTGAGCCTGCTGAAAAGACATATCTCATTTTAATTTAATACACTGAGTTTGGCTGGCGCCACGGCTCAATAGGCTAATCCTCCACCTTGCGGCGCAGGCACACAGGGCCGGTCGGGGAGCCGGATTCTGTCCCGGTTGCCCCTCTTCCAGGCCAGCTCTCTGCTGTGGCCTGCGAGTGCAGTGGAGGATGGCCCAAGTGCTTGGGCCCTGCACCCCATGGGAGACCAGGAGAAGCACCTCTGGCTCCTGCCTTCGGATCAGCGCGGTGCGCCGGCCACGGCGGCCATTGGAAGGTGAACCAACGGCAAAGGAAGACCTTTTTCTCTGTCTCTCTCTCTCTCACTGCCCACTCTGCCTGTCAAAAAAACAAAAAAGAGAGAGAGACTAATTTAATACCTTGAGATCCTGATTTATATAGTTCACTATCTTATGGTTGAATATCCCTGAATCATTCAATTTCAGTATCTGGCAGAAGGTCATTTCTGGGCCTGCCTAGTAGAGGTCAGGGAAAAGATCAGGCAAATATCATTTCATTCACTTTCCTGAAATCTGGACTTTTCCAGCAAACCTCTGACATCACTGTCACCTATCTTTCAAATTTCAAAAATATCTACCTTCATGGTTTGTGCTGTGTATTAAATAGAATTATGTACAAAGTACTTCAGACCTGGTGCATTTTATCTAATACAGCATTTCTTCTACTGAACTGGAAGACTCAGAAAGCACCATTTTACCATTGTGACACATTGGTGCTACCTCTTCCTCAATTAGAAAAATGTAATGCCTAAGCTAAAGCTAAGAAACAAGTAGTCAGTTGTGGTTTCATAGACTATGCTTTTTTATTACAAAAGCAAACAGTGTATTTAATTCAGATATATAAAACTATAAAAGAAATTTAAATAACTCATAACCAGTAGATCATGCTAATAAGTGTATAGCAATTGACCCTTGAGGTGGGTGGCATATGATAGGTATTGATATGAGTACATACATTCTTATAATTTCAGTGATACACAAATAATAAAATATGCAACATTGTTTATTGTAAATTCTGCCTAACCTATTAAGTTTTATACAATGCTTTCATATATTTTTTGCCAAACTCTTATATCTGTAGACAGTTTATGGTTATAGTCTAAGCATTCTTCAAAAGATGGAGTTGTAGTCCTAGTCATCTAGACTTTCCCAATAAATATATTATTAAATATAATTTGTGACCTACTGTCAAAGCTTTCTCATCCTTATACAAATTATATTCATTAGAATGAAAGTTCTTTCAGCATCAGCACTATCACTTTCTCAAGAATAAGCAAAAAAAACAAGGTATGTAATCAAGTTCCTATCTGAGCACTGGCTGATTTCAAGTTATGCAAATACTTCACTGAGCTAAGATGAGATGTACAATACATTGTTATGTAGTATGTCCAACATCTAAATAAAGTAGAGATAAGTAACATCAAAAGCATAGATAATAATTGGCATTGAATATATTTTGTTTTCCATTAAGTATATTCTTCACTGATTTTTTTACTCTAGGTTATATGATAAATTTCTTGAGTTTTAGAATAATGGACTTGCATTATTTTGCCCTTAGATTTTAATAAGAGTTCAGATGTGTATAAAAATTTAAATTCAAAATCATGTCCATCCATAAGTTGAAGGTTATTGCCCCACTGATTTCTTACTACATTTAGTCATTGTACCTTTGTCATTGAAAAAAACCAGTATCAGAAATTTTCCTCTTATATAATAGCAGTGATTCAATCATTAAAAGCACAGAATGTTTCAAAAACTTTGGATTTTTTAAAAATCTGTGTTATAGTAATGTTTAATCTGCTTTGATTTTGTTTGAATGTATATAGTGCCTGTTTCATTATTTTTTCTTTTTCAAAAGTGTTTTGTTGAGGATCAAAGATGACTGAATAGGGAGAAATTGCAGGGACTTTCGTCACAGATACTGGGAAAACAAGAAGGACCACATTCCTATGGGACTGATTAGGAGAAATGTTCACTGAGGAATGGACAGAACAGAACAGAGACTCCATGGAGCAGTGAGGAGATAGAAGACAAACAGCCACAATCCACACACAGCAAGCATCTCCTGCATATTCACTTCTGGTGTCCAGCTGAGAAGTGCCATCTTCCTAGGCAAGATGAGAGGAGGCTGCTACAGCTTAAGCCACTGGTGGCTTTACTGAAAGAGAAATGTATGGTCCTCTCTGACTTTGAATCTGGCTTGGAGAACGTGTGGGGAATCTGAGCAACTACTTTAATCCATGAAGGGCCCCCACATTGCTTCTATCCTCTCTACCCACCAAAATGCCAAACTCTGCTTGCTGAGATGGAGCTTCAGTGGATGTCTGTGGGGAACAGTGGGAAGCTTGCAGCAGGGATGGGGCAGTTCATACAGTAGAGAGTGACCCCCTGATTCCTGTGACTATGAGAGTTCTAATCATAGGCCACACAGCTCAGAGGGACATGTGTTGTGACAGGGTTCTTGTGTACCTACATGGTCCAACTGTGAAAACTAATAGTTCCCTGTGCATAAAGGGCATATCTTATTAGCCAAATAAATTTCCTTTGGGTAAATTCCAAAGAGTGGGATGGCTGGGTTGTATGGTAGGGTTATGTTCAGGTTTCTGAGGAATCTCCAGACTGACTTCCATAGTGGCTTAACCAGTTTGCATTCCCACCAACAGTGGGTTAGTGTCCCTTTTTCCCCACATCCACTCCAGCATCTATTGTTGGTAGATTTCTGAATGTGAGCCATTCTCACCGCGGTGAGGGGAAACCTCATTGTGGTTCATGTTTATTGCAGCTCAATTCACAATAGCTAAGACCTGGAACCAACCCAAATGCCCATCAACAGTAGACTGGATAAAGAAATTATGGGACATGTACTCCATAGAATACTATACAGCAGTAAGGAACAATGAAACCCAGTCATTTGCAACAAGATGGAGGAATCTGGAAAACATCATGCTGAGTGAATTAAGCCAGTCCCAAAGAGACAAATATCATTTGTTTTCCCTGATCGGCAACAACTGAGCACCAAAGGGGAAACCTGTTGAAGTGAAATGGACACTGTAAGAAACAATGACCTGATCAGCTCTTGTCCTGACTCTAGATGTACAATGTAATACTTTATCCTTTTTAGTATTTGTTGTTGTTGTTGTTGTTCTAGTACTAGTGGTTGAACTCTGTAATTAACACACAATTATTCTTAGGTGTTTAAATTTTAACTGAAAAGTGATCCCTGTTAAATTTAAGAGTGGAAAAAGAGAGGGAGGAGATGTACAATTTGGGACATGCACAATCAGACTTGCCCCAAATGATGGAGTTAGAAATATGCCAGGGGATTCCAATACAATCCCACAAAGGTGGCATGTACCAATGCCATCTCACTAGTCCAAGTGATCAACTTCAGTTCACATTCAATGGCTCTGATAGGTCTAAGAATCAAAGGGATCACACAAACAAGACAAGTGTCTGCTAATACTAACTGATAGAATAAAAAAGGGAGAGAACGATCCAACATGGGAAGTGGGATACACAGCAGACTCATAGAATGGCAGACGTCCTAAACAACACTCTGGCCTCAGAATCAGCCCTTAAGGCATTCGGATCTGGCTGAAGAGCCCATGAGAGCATTTTAGGCATGGAAAGCCAAGATACCATGGAAAAGAAAAAAAAAAAAAGACCTAAATGCAAGATCTCTGTGAGTGAGATCCCAGTGGAAAGATTGGGGCCATCAAAGAAGGAGGTACCTTTCTCTGAAGGGAGGAGAGAACTTCCACTTTGACTATGACCCTATCGGAATAAGATCAAAGTCAGCGAACTCTAAAGGCTTCCATAGCCCTGGCAACTCATGACTAGAGCCTAGGGAGACTACTGACGCCATGAACAGGAGTGTCAAATTGTTAAGTCAGCAACAGAAGTCACTGTGTACTTACATCCCATGTGGGATCTGTCCTTAACGTGTTGTCTAATGTGCAGTGATGCTATAACTAGTACTGAAACAGTGTTTTTACACTTTGTGTTTCTGCGTGGGTACAAACTGATGAGATCTTTACTAATTATATACTGAATCGATCTTCTGTATATAAAGATAATTGGAAATGAAAAAAAAAACCTGGTGTTAATTGGAAATGGCATAGAAAATTAATTAATTTTTTAAAAAAATATTATGTAGGATCTCTGTCTTTAATGTGCTGTACACTGTTATTTAATGCTATAACTAGTACTCCAACAGTATTTTTTTTCACTTTGTGTTGCTATATGGGGGCAAACTGTTGAAATCGTTACCTAATATATACTAAACTGATCTTCTGTATAGAAAGAGAATTGAAAATGAATCATGATGTGATTGGAAGGGGAGAGGGAGCGGGAAAGGGGAGGGTTGTGGGTGGGAAAGAAGTTTTGGGAGGGGAAGCCATTGTAACCCATAAGCTGTACTTTGGAAATTTATATTCATTAAATAAAAGTTAAAAAAAAAGGGCATATCTTATAAAGGAATTGGGGGACACACCAAAAAGTGAGTCAATTTGTATGGTGCACGTGCTTGGATTGGATAGTGCATAAGCACCATGAACTCACTTTAGGTTATGAACCAATTCATTCACTTAGGCACAGCAAATGCTTAGAATGTGAACCCACTAACTAGCTAAAAGATTCCCTCATCGAATCCTCCCAAATTCTTTCTATGAATCCAGCATCACCTTAATCCCTAAGCCTGAGAAAGAGGCATCATTGAAAGAAAATTATAGACCAATATCCCTGATGAACATAGCCACAAAAATCCTCAATAATATTCTGGCCAACAGAATGCAACAACACATCAGAAAGATCATATACCCAGACCAAGTGGGATTTATCCCTGGTATGCAGGGATGGTTCAATGTTCACAAATCAATCAATGTGACACGCCACATTAACAAACTGCAGAAGAAAAGCCATATGATTATCTCAATAGATGCAGAGAAAGCATTTGATAAAATACAACACCCTTTCATGATGACAACTCTAAGCAAACTGGGTATGGAAGGAACATTCCTCAATACAATCAAAGCAATTTATGAAAACCCCACTGCCAGCATCCTATTGAATGGGGAAAAGTTGGAAGCATTTCCACTGAGATCTGGTACCAGACAGGGATGATGCCCACTCTCACCACTGCTATTCAATATTGTTCTGGAAGATTTAGCCAGAACTATTAGGCAAGAAAAAGAAATTAAAGGGATACAAATTGGGAAGGAAGAACTCAAACTATCCCTCTTTGTAGATGATATGATTCTTTATTTAGGGGACCCAAAGAACTCTACTAAGAGACTATTGGAATTCATAGAAGAGTTTGGCAAACTAGCAAGATATAAAATCAATGCACAAAAATAAACAGCCTTAGTATACACAGGCAATGCCATGGCTGAGGAAGAACTGCTAAGGTCAATCCCATTCACAATAGCTACAAAAACAATCAAATACCTTGGAATAAACTTAACCAAGGTTGTTAAACATCTCTACGATGAAAATTGCAAAATCTTAAAGAAAGTAATAGAAGAGGATACCAAAAAATGGAAAAAATCTTCCATGCCCATGTATTGGAAGAATCAATATCATCAAAATGCCCATTCTCTGAAAAGCAATTTATAGATTCAATGTGATATCAATCAAAATACTAAAGACATTCTTCTCAGATCTGGAAAAAATGATGCTGAAATTCATATGGAGGCACAGGAAACCGCAAATCGCTAAAGCAATCTTGTACAACAAAAACAAAGCTGGAGGCATCACAATACCAGATTTCAGGACATACTACAGGGCAGTTGTTATAAAAACAGCATGGTACTGGTACAGAAACAGATGGATAGACCAATGAAACAGAATAGAAACACCAGAAATCAATCCAAACATCTACAGCCAACTTATATTTGATCAAGGATCTAAAACCAATTCTTGGAGAAAGGACAGTCTATTTAATAAATGGTGCTGGGAAAACTGGATTTCCACATGCAGAAGCATGAAGCAAGACCCGAACCATACATCTTACACAAAAATCCATTCAACATGGATTAAAGATCTAAATATATGACCCGATACCATCAAATTATTAGAGAGCATCGGAGAAACCCTGCAAAGACTTCTTGGAAAATACCCCAGAAGCACAGGCAGTCAAAGCCAAAATTAACAATTGGGATTGCATCAAATTGAGAAGTTTCTGTACTGCAAAAGAAACAATCAGGAGAGTGAAGTGGCAACCAACAGAATGGGAAAAAAATTTGCAAACTATACAACCGATAAAGGATTAATAACCAGAATCTACAAAGAGATTGACAATCTCCACACCAACAAAACAAACAACCCACTTGATAGATTAGCCAAGGACCTCAATAGACATTTTTCAAAAGAGAAAATCCAAAAGGCCAACAGACACATGAAAAAATGTTCAGGATCGCTAGCAATCAGGGAAATGCAAATCAAAACCACAATGAGGTTTCACCCCATCCCTATTAGAATGGCTCACATACAGAAATCTACCAACAACAGATGCTGGTGAGGATGTGGAGGAAAAGGGACACTAATCCACTGTTGGTGGGAATGTAAACTGGTTAAGCCACTATGGAAGTCAATCTGGAGATTCCTCAGAAACCTGAATATAACTCTACCATACAACCCAGCCATCCTACTCCTTGGAATTTGCCCAAAGGAAATTAAAATGGCAAACAAAAAAGCTGTCTGCACCTCAATATTTATTGCAGCTCAATTCACAATAGCTAAGACCTGGAATCAACCTAAATGCCCATCAACAGTAGACTGGATAAAGAAATTATGGGATATGTACTCTATAGAATACAGCAGTAAAAAATGAAATCCGGTCATTTGCAACAAAATGGAGGAATCTGGAAAACAACATGCTGAGTGAATTAAGCCAGTCCCAAAGAGACAAATATCATATGTTCTCCCTGAACAGTGACAACTAACTGAGCACCAAAAAAGGAAACCTGTTGAAGTGAAATGGACACTATAAGAAACAATGACCTGATCAGCTCTTGTCCTGACTCTAGATGTATAATGTAATACTTTATCCTTTTTAGTATTTGTTGTTGTTGTTGCTGTTGTTCTAGTACTAGTGGTTGAATTCTGTAATTAACACACAATTATTCTTAGCTGTTTAAATTTAACTGAAAAGTGATCCCTGTTAAATATAAGTGTGGGAATAATAGAGGGAGGAGGTATACACATTGGCACATGCTCAATTGGACTTTCCCCAAATGGTAGAGTTAGATACGTGCCTGGGGACTCCAATTCAATCCCATCAAGGTGGCATGTACCAATGCCATCTCACTAGTCAAAGTGATGAGTTTCACTTAATAATTGATCATAATGATAGGATTAAGAGCCAAAGGGATCACATAAACAAGACTAGTGTCTGCTAATACTGATAGAATTAAAAAGGAGAGAATGATCCAACATGGGAAGCGGGATACACAGCAGACCCATGGAATGGCAGATGTCCTAAACAGCACTGGCCTCAGAATCAGCCCTTAAGGCTTTTGGATCTGGCTAAAAAGCCCATGAGAGTATTTCAAGCATGGAAAGCCAAGACACTCTGGCAAAAAAAAAAAAAAAAAAAAAAAAAAAAAAAAAAAAAAAAAAAAAAAAAAAAAAAAAAAAAAAAAAAACCCTAAATGAAAGATCTCTGTGAGTGAGATCCCATCAGAACGAATGGGCCACCAGGCCAGCGCTGCAGCTCAATAGGCTAATCCTCCACCTGCAGCGCCGGCACACCATGTTGAAGTTCCGGTCGGGGCTCCGGATTCTGTCCCAGTTGCCCCTCTTCCAGGCGAGCTCTCTGCTATGGCCCAGGAGTGCAGTGGAGGATAGCCCAAGTCCTTGAGTCCTGCACCCGCATGGGAGACCAGGAGAAGCACCTGGCTCCTGGCTTCGGATCAGCGCGGTGCGCCTGCCACAGCACGCCAGCCGCGGCAGCCATTAGAGGGTGAACCAATGGCAAAAGGAAGACCTTTCTCTCTGTCTCTCTCTCTCACTGTCCACTCTGCCTATCAAAAAAAAAAAAAAAAAAAAAGAATGGGCCACCAAAGAAGGAGGTACCTTTCTCTGAAGGGAGGAGAGAACTTCCACTTTGATTATGACCTTGTCTTAATAAGATCGGAGTTGGTCAAATCAAGAGGCTTCCATAGCCTTGGTAACTCATGACAAGAGTCTAGAGTGATTACTAATGCCATAAACAAGAGTGTCAATGGTTAAGTCAACCACAGGAGTCACTGTGCACTTACTCCCCATGTAGGATCTCTGTCCTTAATGTGTTGTACTATGTCAATCAATGGTATAACTAGTAATCAAACAGCATTTTACACTTTGTGTTTCTGTATGAGTGCAAACTGTTGAAATCGTTACTTAATATATACTAAATTGATCGTCTGTATATAAAGATAATTGAAAATGAGTCTTGATGTGAATGGGAGGGGAAAGAGAACGGGAGATGGGAGGGGTGATGGTGAGAGGGAAGTTGGGGGGGGGGAGGCCACTGTGATCCAAAAGCTATACTTTTGAAATTTATATTTATTAAATAAAAGGAAAAAAAAGGTCAACTCATCCTACTGCCTGTAGCCTGAGATGCTACACCACACCAAACTTGAGTGCCACTCTTGATTCTTTTGGCACCCAGACACAGTGGCCAGAGCTCCAAGGCCCTACCAAGGACACAAACCCTAGAACTCTAGTACTAGTCTCAGGGACTCCACCAAACCAAAAAAGCATATTTCTAAGAATAAAGCCTTGAATTAAAAAAAAAAGAAACCCATCCCCCACAGGGCATAACAACAAGTGATCCTCCAGCTGCAGTAAACTCAACATATAAACACAGGAAACATGGACAAGGATGGCAGTATGACTCCACAAAAGCAATACGATAATACATTACTGTTGGACTGTGAAACAGGGCTTTCACCACAGATGAAATGCCTGTAAAAGAATTTAAAAGAATATAAGTTACTTGGGACCCGTGTTGTGGTGTAATGGTTAAAGCCGCTGCCTGCAATGTTGGCATCCCATATGGGTGCCGGTTCTAGTCCCAGCTGCTCCATTTCTGACCCAGCTCTCTGCTATAGCCTGGGAAAGCAGTGGAAGATGACCCAAGTCCTTGAGGTCCTATACCCACTTAGGAGATCTGGAAGAAACTTGGCTCTTGGCTTCGGATGGGTGCATCTCTGGCCATTGTGGACATTTGGGGAGTGAACCAGTGGATGGAAGACCTGTCTCTCTCTCTCTCTCTCTCTCTATCTCTGTAACTCTGTCTTTCAAACAAAATAAATAATAATAATAATAAGTTACTCAAGAACAAAGAGAAGCAGAAGTAAGTAAATTCATATGTGACATGGATGAGAAATTCTGCAAAGAGATGGATATATTGAAGAAAAACCAAAAAAATACTAAAGCGAAGTATCCAATATGTCAAGAAATGGAGTGGAAAGCCTTAACAAAAGACTTGATGAAGGAGAAGGAAAAAATATCTGATCTAGAAGACATGTCTTTTGAAATATCTCAGTCAGAAAAAGAAAAAGAAGAAAAAATGGAAAGACTGAAAACAATACTCAAGATCTATGGGACACCATCAAATGACCAAATATGCAAGTCCTAAGAATTCCTACAGAATGGGTTAAAAAATCTATTCAGTGAAATAATAGCACAAAATTTCTCCAGTTCAGAGAAAGATGTGGACATCCATATACAGGAAGTGCATAGAAATCCAAATAGGCATTATCTGAAAATATCCTCCCCATCACCCACTTTTGAAAGTAAAATATAAAGGGAATATCTTAAAATGTGCAAGAGAGAAGTGCCAGGTCATCTGTTAAGTACGTATCAAATCACAGCAATGCAAACAATGCATCTGAAGGATCTAGGAATACAGCAGCAAAAGAATCCAAAATTATTAAGAGGAAATAAGTAAAAAACTTAGACAAGAAATAAAATAGAAATAAAAACTATATAAAAGATTAGTCAAATTGATCTTCTGTATATAAAGAGGATTGAAAATGAATCTTGATGTGAATGGAAGGGGAGAGGGAGCGGGAGAGGGGAGGGTTGCAGGTGGGAGGGAAGTTATGGGGGGGGGGAGTCATTGTAATCCATAAGCTGTACTTTAGAAATTTATATTCATTAAATAAAAGTTTAAAAAAAGGTCAGCACCGTGGCTTAACAGGCTAATCCTCTGCCTTGTGATGCCGGCACACTGGATTCTAGTCCCGGTTGGGGTGCCGGATTCTATCCCTGTTGCCCCTCTTCCAGGCCAGCTCTCTGCTATGGCCCGGGAAGGCAGTGCAGGATGGCCCAAGTCCTTGGGCCCTGCACCCGCATGGGAGACCAGGAGAAGCACCTGGCTCCTGGCTTCGGATCAGCGAGATTCGCCGGCCGCAGCAGCCATTGGAGGGTGAACCAACGGCAACAAGGAAGACCTTCCTCTCTGTCTCTCTCTCACTATCCACTCTGCCTGTCAAAAAAAAAAAAAAAAGTTAAAAAAAGATAAGTCAAATAAAGAGCTGTTTTTTGATAAAATAAACAAAATTGATAAACCATTGCTGCAATTCACCAAAAAAAGTCACAGGGGTACCCAAATTAATAAATTCACAGATGCAAAAGGAGAGACTACAACTGATGACACAGAAAAACAAAGAATCATTAGGAATATTGCAAACAGCAATATGCCAATAAATTGGAAAATCTAGAAGAAATAGATAGTTTTACGGGCACATAATTTATCATAATTGAGGCATGAAGATCTAGAAAACTTGAAGAGACCAAGAACCAATACTGTGATTGAATCAGTGATAGACTCCTAACAAAGAAAAGCACAAGACTGGTTGGTTTCACTGCTGAATTCTATCAATTTCTTAAAATTTTTAAGATTTATTTCATTTATTTGAATGGGAGACAAAAAGAGAGCGAGGCCTTCCATCTTCTGGTTCACTCCCCAAATTGCCACATTGGCCAGGCCAAATCCAGGAATCAGCAGCTTCTTCCAAGTTTCCCACATGGGTACAGAGGCTGAAGGACGTGGTCCATCTTCCACTGCTTTCCCAGGAATACTAGCAAGGAGCTGGATCAAAAGTGGAACAGCTGGGACTCAAAACAACAACCATATGGGATGCCAGTGTTGTAGGCAGCAGCTTCACTCACTACACCTCAATACTGAGCCCTTCTATCAAACTTTTAAGGAAGAACAGATCTAAATTATTCTTAAATTATTAGAGTCTTCCAAAGTCATTTTGTGAGACCAGCATTACCTTAATTCCAAAAGCAGAGAAAATTTCAACAAAAAAGAACTACAGACCAATATCTTTGATGTACATAGATCCCTGAAGAATATAGATGCAAAAAGGCTCAACAAAATACTAGAAAATCAAATCTAACAATACATTAAAAAGATCATCCACACAGACCAAGTGGGATTTATCCCAGGGATGCAGGTATGGTTCATCATACACCATTCAGTAAACATGAAATATTACATCAACAAAATGAAGATTTGAAATTACATAAATGGAGCTGGGAATGTGGCATAGCATGTTAATCCACAGCCTGCAGTCCTGGCATCCCATATGGGAGACAGTTTGTGCACAGGCTGCTCCACTTCCCACCCAACTGCCTGCTAATGGCATGGCAAAAGCAGCGGAAGATGGCCCAAGTGTTTGGGCCCCTGCTACCCATTTGGGAGACCCAGATGAAGTCCCTGGCTCCTGGCTCTGCCCTGGCCCAGCCCTGACTGTTGTGGCCATCTGGGTAGTGAACCAATGAATGAAGATCTCTCTCTGTCTCTCTAACTCAGACATCCAAATAAATAATTGAATCTTTATTAAAAATTATTATCTCAAAAGATACAGAGAATTTGAATAATATACAACCTCCTTTCCAGATCAAAAAAGAAAAAAGGAACTTTTAAAAATTGAGTATAAAAGGAACATACCTCAATATAATCAAGGCAATATATGATAAAATCACAGCCGGCATCATATTGAATAGAAGAAAGCTGTACACATTCCCTCTAAGATCCAGACCCGATAAAGATGCCCACTCTTATCATTATTGTTTACTATAGTTCTGAAAGTGTTAGCTAGAGCCATTTGGCAAGAAAAATAAATCAAAAAGATACAGCTGGAATGAGCCGAAATCAAAGCTGAGATCTGCGAAATCAACCTAGGTCTTCCAAGTGGATGTTGGCAGCCTAATTACTTAAGTCATCGCCTCGCTACCAAGGGTCTGCATTAGCAGGAAACTGGAGTCAGGAGCTTGAGCAGAAATCAAACCGAAGCACTTTGGTAAGGGACATCCTGCCCGGTGTCTTAACTATTATGCCAAATGACTGTTCAATTTCTTATTAATGTGTATTTTCTGCTACTTTCCTGTCTGATTTTGCATTAGCTCTATAATTAGGGAAAAACATACTTTTACTTTAGAGGAAAGCAGACAAAATATGGTTATAGAGAAAACACATAAATCATGAAAAATATAAATAAATGATAAATTTCAAGTCGTGGCTACAGAGGCTATATGTATATGTTTAAAAGCATATAGTTACAGGATATGCATTTGACCATTTAAGATGCCCATGTACCTCTTTTCAAATTTCAAATAAGTAATGTAAAAAGATATAGATGCAACATTAATTGATTCAAGAATGAATGTCTCCATGGGGCTAAAGAAACATTTTTAGAAGAGAACCACATTCTTAGAAGATATTAAAAACAAGTTTCTCTTGGAAACTTATGGGCAGCTCTTAATTTTCTTTGTAAGTTAAACACTTTCATTAAATGGAGCAGAGTTTAAGAGATCTAGCAGAGAAAATGTCTGATTACCATATGAATTAGTAAATTGGACAAAAAAACCTCCACAAAAAAGGTTTCACAACTCTCAAGAGCAAGGGGAAGACTGATCCTCCTGTAGCTACTTGTCTCCCAGCATTCTCAGTAGGGGGACAACACAGATTGCATCATAGTCTAGCAGAAGCTAAACCTGGAGGATGCAGAACTCCAACAGCTACATTACAGATCATAATAAACTCACACAGTACATGTCCTCACTTTTAAGATTTGTTAGAGATGAACCAGATGAAGATCAGTGGAATGCTACAGCATCCTTTGAAAATCCTTTTGTGCTAGTGCAGCTTCAGGGAGGGTTTTTCAGTTCCAAGTGAAGGAATCTCAACTCAAAATAGTTCAAGACAATTATGGGATATTAGGATAGCTCTAAGAATGAAAAGCCATCTAAGAGGCCCTAGGGAATGGAACTTAGGGTTTGATCCTCTGAGATCCGTTCCAATTCTCATAAGTTTCTTGAGTTTTGTCACATGGCAAAAGACTAGGTCCCAGAAAATTCTGGCACATGTACTTAGTACTTGAAGTCCAGGAAAGAAAAGGAAATTCTTCCTACTAGTTCTGCTTAGAAAATATCAAAGAAGTACTCTGCTTGTCCTAACATGGATCCCATCTCTATACCTATATTAAAAATTTGACCAGATGGGTGGTGCTGCATTTGACTTCACTTACGTCATGGATCCACTCTGTAAGGAGGAAGAAATGTTCTACGCAAATTAAAATAATGCATTCTGTAGATACAACATTATCAGCAGGACCACAGAAAAGTATCATAGGGTTACCCTGACTTGAGAAAGTGAATGTGGCCACAAACCAAATTCTGGCAGAAATATGGACAGGCCCTGAAGAGTCCTCAGATGGAAATAAGAAATAAGGTATTGGGAACCAAAGGAAAAGACATCCTTGTCATAAAATCACCAAGAACTTGGCTTAATTGTGACTATGACTGAGGGCTTTGTGGAAGGCAAAATTTCAGAGCAATGAACTAAGCTATTTGGCTGGAGAATTAACTAAGCAGCAAAATATCAAAGGAGTTGCATGACCTCATTGAAATGCTTATAGCAGAATTTGAGAAGAGAGTAAGAATTTAAAGGTAAGATGTATAATTAAAAGGGAAGAAAAGGTAAATATTTGGAAAAATTTCTATCTGGCTATGTAAAGAATATCAGAGTATTTGAGAGAGAAAATTAAGGTTGGGCTATGGAACCATGACAGAAATTTATCTGGACTGAAAGTAGCCTGGTGCTATTCATCAAGACAGTGGGCAAAGGACACTGAAGGTATCTCGGATTTCTATGAGGTTGCCACACTCAACATCACAGGCTCCTGGTGCCTGGACCTTAGGAAAGGATTCAAGAGAGGAGCCCAGTGTGTCCACACATGGAACAATGGGGCTCTATTCCCAGAGTTGCCTCACACATTCCAGTGCAGTTCCCCTTGCTTCCTCCAGATATGGTTAAATTGGACCCAGGTTCAGCTCACACCACAGCTCTGGAGGGCACATGCAGTGAGCCATGGCGGCATCTATGTGGTGGTGAATCTGCAGATTTTAAGTACAAGATGTGGACAGACACAGCTTCTTTCCCCCAGATTTCAGGAATTCTCAAAGCTACAGCAAAGAGACCCCATGACCTGCTGTGGGAGCAGTGCTTCCTGTGAGACCTCATATTTGCAAAACCATGAGTATGCAGCACTAGCCTGCAAGAGCCAGAGACCTAATTACAAATCACAAGAGAAGCACGGGATCCAACTCACATGCGACCAAAACCACAGGGACTACCTGAGGCCTTAAAGGCTCCACATCCATCCCGGGGTGTCTGGAACATGAAAACAAAGATTAGGCTGGAGTCTTAAGGTCTAATGTTGCTTGGGTTTCAGAATTACTCGAGACCTGCTATTCTTTCCTTCTTTCTGATTTCTCCCTTTTGCAGTGGGAGTATCTACCCTATATAAGCCTATCTGTCCATTGTATTTTGGAAGCACATAAGTTATTTGATTCACAGGCTCACAGCTAGATATCTTAGAATATCTAATTTGATTAAAACTATTGATTTGGGATTTTTGAGTTAATGTTGAGATGAGGGAATGCATAGGCATCTATTGGGATGGAACACATCTATTTTCCACGTGAGAAGGACATAGATTTGGGGTGTCCATGGAGTAGAATGCTATGGTTTAAATATTTCTATCCACTCAAAACTCATCTTGAAACTCAGTGGGAGGTAGGGTCGGTTAGGCTATGAGAGATTTCCCTGATGAACAGATTTATTCTTCTCTAAAAGGACTTGTATGAGAGGCTTTTTCCTCTCCTTCTATTCTTCCATGTAAGGACACCATGTTCATCTCAAGCCCTTCTGCTTTCCAACATGTGAGGACGAAGCAAGAAGGCCCACTTTTAGAACTGTGGGAAATAAATTGCTGTTCTTTATAAATTACCTAGTCTGTGGTATTTTGTTATAGCAGCACAAAAATAGATTAAGAAAACAGTCAAACAAGTCCATTTTTCTTCAAAACTTTAACTTCAGGGGTGAACATGTGCTGATTTCATATTTGACATTACTAATCACTCACTAAAATATGAGAATTATTAATAAATAATTCAATATCACATTCATATGGAAATTCACTTCCTCAACATAGAAGGCTTACATTATACCCCAAATGCTTTGCAAATTGTAGAATACAATTAGATAAAAACACAGACACCAATATTGAAGGACTGGTCTAAGAATTGGAAGAGGAGCCTGTCTTTTGTTAAACCACAAGCCATGAGAAGTGTTTGATTTGGAAAACATTTTTGAAAAAAGATTTATTTATGCAAAACACAAAGCTAAAGAGAAAGAGAGAAGGGGTTGTGAGAGAGAAAGAGAGAGTGAGAGAGAGATAGAGAGAAAGAGAGAGAGAGAATGATTCTTCCATCCTATGGCTCACTCCTTAAATGGCCGTAGCTGTCAGTGCTGTGCCAAGTTGAAGACAGGAGCCAGGGGCTTCTACCAGGTCTCTCACATGGGCCATCTTCTACTGCTTTTACAGGTCATTAGTAGGGAGCTGCATCAGAAGTCGAGCTACAAGGATTCTAAATAGTGTTCAGATGGGATACCAGCGCTGCACATTGCAGTTTAACTCACTATACCACAGCACTGCCCCCAGTTCGGAAAACTTTTTAACTACAAATTGTACCATACATTGATTTATCTTTTGTGAAATATGTCATTTATTTATTATATATTTGGATTTAAAGATTTTAAGTTTGTATATGTTAAATGTCTTGTTATTGGTCATAAAATTTAAAAAGAAATTTTTCTAGCTCCTGCTGTGATCTATTGTGATTTTAGTATTAGGATCTGGAAATCTATTTCCACCCATTTACAAGGTGTTAAAAACAAATTTTCTAGTGAGAAACATAGCCTCATGGTTAAATAAATTACAATGTTTTTTTCATTTAGCAGACACCATAAATAATCCATTAAAAGTTTTAGGAACTTCATTTCTACATATCTTATATCATCTAACACACAACCTATTTATTATGTTACCACAGGTTCTATAAGAACCTTAAAGTTCTGTTAATGCCAAATTCACAGTAGATTGAGTGCATTATTTAGTGGATGTTTGCCCAACATAAGAGCTACCAATTATTTTTAATTATATTCAAAGTGCTAATGTATGTTTTGAGATGAGAATATGCTCTCTGTTTAGAAAAGACTATGCTCTATAACCCAAAAGAAAGAAAAATCTCACAGATAAAATTGTTATTTAAATAACAGCCAAATAAAAAAGCAAAATGAAATATACATAACTTGCAATAGAATAAAATATTAAAAATGTTCTTCATAATTATGTATCACAAAATATAAAAATGCTAAAATGAAAGTAAATTTTAAAAATTGATTCTGAGGATATTGTTTATTTTAGAACAAGGGATGCAATAATTTTGTATAAAACAAGTAAAAATAGGTTTAAGAAATTCAAAACCAAGCTTCATCTGAGGAAAATGTAGAACTTTATAAAGAGAATGTTTTCAGAACTCTAGCTCCCTGTGTTCTAAATACAATGTTGCATTGTTCATTTGTTCTTTTTAATTGTCTCTGTTATGCACATATAGTTTCATGTGGCATTAATAGTCCCATGTGGCAACTACATAGAATAGGTGTCTTCACACTCACCTAAAATGAGAAATGTGTCACTGACAGAATTGAGCCTAGAACTCAGATCTTTTTATCCTAAACCTAGTGTGCTTTATAGTTCAATCTGCCCTTAAAATTTCAGATGTAGAGAGAGCAGAGTGAGACATCAAAGCGTGTATTAACTTTCCTCAACAGACATTTATATAGTTCTCACAAAATCTGCTTAAGCCTGTTCTTTTGAATCAATCTCAGAAGCTTCTCTCATTTATGAATTACTTAGTTAAAAATGAGTGGTACATAAATATGACATCATTAAAATGCTGTTAAACTACAGTTATTCCTTGGTTGACTAATTTCATGATTTTAAAAAATATTAAAAGCCATTCTTGGTAACAGTCATGGGTTGGCATGTGGTGTAATGGGTAAAGCCGCTGCCTGTGATGCTGGCATCCCTTATTGGTGCCAGTTCATGTCCCAGCTGCTGCATTTCCCAACCAGCTCCCTGCTAATTGCCTGGGAAAAGCAGAGGAAGATGACTCAAGTGCTTGGGAGACCTTCTAGCTCCTAGCTTCAGCTGACCACTGCAGCCATCTGGGGAGTGAACCTGCCGATGCAAGATCTCTGTTTCTCCTTCTCTCTCTGTAGTTCTTACTTTCAAATAAACAAATAAACATGTAAACTCTAATTAAGCCACACATAATTAAATCAACACAAAATTCCAAACCATCAGATGCACCCAAATTCAGAGACAGTGTGACTTCATCAAATTTCAGAATTTATTTAAAATATTAATTTATTACTGATCAGCTCTTGTCCTGACTGTTGATGTACAATGTAATACTTTATCCATTTTAGTATTTTTTTTTGTTCTAATACTATTGGTTGAACTCTGTAATTCACACACAATTCTTCTTAGGTGTTTAAACTTTAACTGAAAAGTGATCCCTGTTAAATTTAAGAGTGGAAAAAGAGAGGTAGGAGATGTACAATTTGGGACATGCTCAATCGGACTTGCCCCAAATGATGGAGTTAGAAATGTGCCAGGGGATTCCAATACAATCCCATCAAGGTGGCAAGTACCAATGCCATCTCACTAGTCCAAGTGATCAACTTCAGTCCACAATTAATCACACTGATAGGTCTAAGAGTCAAAGGGATCACACAAACAAGACTAGTGTCTGCTAATACTAACTGATAAAATCAAAAAGGGAGAGAAGGATCCAACATGGGAAGCGGGATACACAGCAGACTCATAGAATAGCAGATGTCCTAAATAGCACTCTGGCCTCAGAATCAGCCCTTAAGGCATTCGGATCTGGCTGAAGAGCCCATGAGAGTATTGTAGGCATGGAAAGCCAAGACATTCTGGGAAAAAAAAAAAAGAAGAAGACCTAAATGAAAGATCTCTGTGAGTGAGATCCCATTGGAAAGAACGGGGCCATCAAAGAAAGGGGTACCTTTCTCTGAAGGGAGGCGAGAACTTCCACTTTTGACTATGACCCTGTCGGAATAAGATCGAAGTTGGCGAACCCAAAAGGCTTCCATAGCCTTGGCAACTCATAACTAGAGCCTAGGGAGATTACTGACGCCATAAACAAGAGTGTCAAATTATTAAGTCAACAACAGGAGTCACTGTGTACTTACTTCTCATGTGGGATCTGTCCTTAATGTGTTGTCCAATGTGAAAAAAAAAATCAATTGATTACCAAAATGTTCTTAGTTATCTAATTTAATGTCAATTATTTATTGTGAGTTTCTTTTTTACTATTCTTAGTCCAAGACCAGACATTCAGTTACTCTCACATGTATCAACCTTGATAAATAAGGGTGGTGCTAAAATAAGAGTGGGTCCTAGATAGTGAGATTGGACACTTAACAATGGTATTTACTCAGCTAGACAGAATTTCATAAGAGTTAAAAAGATTCAGTATCAGGATTTGCTTTTTATAAACTATTTTTTTGGCAGGCAGAGTTAAACAGTGAGAGATAGAGAGAAAGGTCTTCCTTCCATTAGTTCACCCCCTAAATGGCTGCTACAGCCGGTACACTGCGCAGATCCACAGATCCAAAGCCAGGAGCCAGGTGCTTCCTCCTGGTCTCCCATGCAGGTGCAGGGTCCAAGCCATCCTCCACTTGGGCCATCCCCCACTGCCTTCCTGGGCCACAGCAGAGAGCTAGAGTGGAAGAGGAGTAACCAGAACAGAATCTGGCGCCCCAACTGGGACTAGAACCCTGGGTGCTGGGACAGCAGGTGGAGGATTAGCCAAGTGAGCAGCAGCACCAGCCTCTATAAACTGTTTTCACATTAACCAGTTCAAATGTTTTGTTTGCTTTCACATCCCCCAAGTATGCAAGAGATTGACAGCAGTGCTGGCTGCTTACCTACTCAATGCCAAACACTTTGTAAACTTCAGTCACTTCTATCACATTTAAGTAATCTGCTGACACCAATTCTTCCTCCTCAAAAGGATTTCTGAACATACCATAGATCAAATTACCTCAAAGAATCAAGAATCTGCCTTAGGAACTCTTTCCACTCTGTAGGGGACTATGGTAACAACATCATATTAAAACCCTTTGGTTGCCTCAACTCATGAACAAAATTGCATTACAGGGGCTGTTTATGACATTCCTGCAAATGACAATAAAAGAGAAATGACCATTGGCAGGAACAATGAGTATTGATGTTTCTCATTCATTTTAATTTCCTTGCCATCTCAAAAGCAATTTCCAGAGGTGGAGAGCTTGGTGGGTATGCAGGGCTGCTTATGAGGTGACAGCTGGCTGTTCCTAATCCCTCTGTGCCAGGCAGCAGTTCTCTTGGAATTGATGGAGACTAATACCCAGCGAATTTATCTTCCTAAGAAACTATGACATTCTATTCCAGAGGAAATTTAAATAACAAATAACTAATAACCAGAAATATTTCTCAAGTTGTAAATGTCATGCCTAAAGGTTATCAAAAATTAAAGAAATAACGTTTTTAATGTTAATTAAATTGATTGCATGCTTTTGTTCTTACGCCTATATTTAATTAAAAAAACATATAGGTTGGAAACATCAAAAAAAAAAAAAAAAAAAACGATGTGCTAAAGACTGAATGTTTGTGTGCCTACAAAATTCATAGATTGAAGTCTGAATGCCCGGTGTGGGCATATTTAAGAACAGGGATTCTGAGGAAGTCGCTAAGGCTAAGAGATGATGTAAAGGAGGGTCAAGCTCTGATAAGATGGATGTCCTTCTGAGAAGAATACCAAGGAGCCCATGCGAGCATACATGGAGATGGCAGCCTTCTGTGAGCCAGAGAGGACTCAGTCAAAACTGAATTTGCCAGCTCCTTGATCTTGAGCATCTTCCTGAATTGCAAGACAATACATTTCTGTTAAGCCACCCAGTCTGTGGTACTTAATTTTGCAGCCCACGAAGTCTCATTTAATTTCTCCTATTAGTTCAATGCCTTCCCATATCAATCATTCTATGATTTCTTCTCATATAGTCTTTTCTCTTTAAACAGAAGCCAAGATTTTTAATACTCTCCCAGGGAACAGTTGTAGGACTGTGACTTTAAGGAGGGATCTGGAGACAGATATTTGGCGTAGAAATTAAGTTACCTCTTGGGATACGTGGAGTGCCTAGGTTCAAGGTTCAGCTGTGTTCCTGTCTCTACCATCTTGGCAACGTGCACTCTGGGAGAGAGCAGGAGATGGCTCAGGTAGCTGGGCCCCTGCCACTCATGAATGAGACTGGATTGAATTCCTGGCTCCTAGCTTTAGTTTGGCCATGTCATCACTGGTATAGGCATTTGAGGAGTGAACAAGCAGATGGGAACTCTCTCTTTGTCTGTCTCTTTGTGTGTGTTTCTCTTTGCTCTCAAATAAACAAACAAAAGAACTCTTGAGGAAAATAACAAAAACAAATAGAATGGGAACATACAGTCTAACAGCTTGTGCCTGGAATAGAGATAATAAAACCAAAAACAAAACAAATAAAAGTACTCCCGTGCTTATTTCAGTGTTACTATGTGTTGGACATAGTCTACATGTACCTAAGAAAGGACCAAAGATACATCAAAACCTCACTCACAAGAATGTCACAATGTATGTACAGTCGTAACACAACATCAATAAAGAATGTACTGGGGCCGGTGCTGTGGTGTAGTAGGCTAAGCCTCTGCCTGCAGTGCTAGAATCCCATACAGGCACCAGTTCATGTCCAGGCTGCTCCTCTTCCAATCCTGCTCTTTGCTTATGGTCTAGGAAAGCAGTGGAAGATGACCCAAGTGCTTAGGCCCCTGCATTGGTGTGGGAGACCTGGAAGAAGCTCTGGCTCCTGGCTTCCGATCAGCCCAGCTCCAGCTGTTGTGGCCATTTTGAGAGTGAACCAGCAGATGGAAGACATTTCTCTCTGTCTCTTCCTATCTCTGTCTGTAACTTTACCTTTCAAATAAATAAATAAAATCTTTAAAAAAAGAATATACTAAGGAAGCAACACGGAGTGATCAATTTACTCAATTAGTGTAGGTGTTCACAAATGATTTACTGAAGAAATGGAATAAGAGCTGAGTTCTTTTGAACATTTACCAGAGTAAATAGGGAATAAAGAGAATTATGGGCAACAGCTCTTGCATTTGCAACAATATCATGATGAGGAAGCAAATATTGAGTACCATTAGACTGCATTTAGAACTACTCAGATAATTGACTGAGTGTGACTCGTCTCTGAAATCAAGGAATCTTTAAATCTGTAGAAATCAGAATGGTTAAGTGAGTTAACCAGGTTTATAGCAACAAGGATGAAAAAGGTAGTATCTGAGTGATGTTTCCTAAAATAAACTGTAAGCCCATTAGAAGGCCCGAAAAGAACTTTTGAGAATCCTATCCAAGCAGTTAACAAACAATATCCATAACTATCCACTGATTCCCAGTGGGAATTGGTTGCAAATTAATTCACAGCTTGCACCTAACAAACGATGTCTCTTTTGTAGGCCAAACACTAATGAAGACACAAAAAGCCACCCACAGAGAATGAAGAAGAAAGACCCATATTTAGAGTACTGTTTTCGTTACTAATATTATCAAATCTAGGGTGGTTTAGTTTGAAATCTTCCTTTTCTTTCATATGCCTAAAGTGAGTTTTCATAGATCAAGTGTTCAGAAACAGTCAAATTAAAAAAAAAAAAAAACCCTCTTTTTTTCAAAGTTTAAGCTATTCAGCTTTATACCTAATCATAGGTGTCAGGTCTTATTAACACATTGAACAACCAGCTTTTGCTCTTTTTTTTTTCTTATTAGACTTCACCTAGACTCTTACTCTATTACTCTCTCATGTGTGAAAACGAGATTTGCAGTCAAATACTTTCAGAAAACTTGGATTAAATGCCAGGAAATATATTTTCTTTACTCAGTACTCTCAGAACCTTTTAGTACGTCAACAAAGCATATGTAACAGTCTTTGTTAGAGGAGTGTATATGATGCACAGTGCTTTCATCTCTTGGCAAAGAAATTGGGCAGGCTACCTTACCTTAGGAACATATCCTGGGAATGACTTCCAGGCCCTTTTAGTTTTTTTCCACTTTGTGCATTGATTGACTTTATATAAATTAGCACCAAAGCCCAGTCCACTCAATCTCCATTCATTTTGAATTATAAGTGTTGTGGGGTATGGTAAAGTATGTAGAATACAAAACATTTGCTATGTTGTTCTCAAATACATTACATTAATTATTGAACAAAACTCCTTTTCTTAGATTTTATAACAAATAAATGACCTCTACCCTCACACTGTTAAACTCACATTCACAAGTTTAGTTGACTGAAGGTTCCTGAGGCAAAAATAGTGTATGGCCACATTCCCATCCAATTGCATAAAACTGACCCTTAATAGAATATGATACCTGAACTTGAAAGTTTTGCTAATAAGGTTAAAAAGTCATGGCGAATTATTTTTTCTTAGGGTATGTTTGTGCAAAATGTTTTGACCAATTGTAAAAATATAATGTGAGGGTAAAATGTAAATCAACACAGCTATTGGGAGGGAAACTGCTTCTAGGAAAAAATACTGAATATTTCACTTTGTGCTCTAAAAATTATATCCCTGATGTATGAAAATTCTATGTTAATGAAAATAAAAATTCTCATGAACTTTGAGTACTTCTATTCCAAACTAGATATTTTCTTATAAATATAATATTTTTTATACATCATATTCACTCTGCTTAAATAACTAATGTGGTTGTCCATTTACTTGTTTTATCCTCCTTCAAGTTGTTCTAATCTACTATGGAAGCTGCTTCATCTTTAACAGTAGTCATATATAACATCATTCCCTCTTGATATCCATGCAAAATAACTAATTCCGTTCTATTCTTCTCCTCAATCTTCTTTGCTTATCAGTGAATAACAACCATTAAGAGAATGAGATTAAAATTCTGTGAGTCGTATCAATGAAAATCATTGTTCATAAATGTTTGGCAAACAAAGAGATTGTTAGCTTATTTGAATTGAGTTTCTACTTCAAGTCATCATAGCAGAGCTACTATTATTGTACCAGTCTCCCCAAAGGTAGCAGTTATAAGCACTAGGCAAAAACATTGCAGCAATGACTTGGAAACACAGGAGAGTGACCAAATCATACAGCAATATAGTGGGATTTGTATTTGGGAAAAGAGAACACTATTGAGTGAGATCCCCTTTTATGTGCTCTTCACCTGAACATAACTACAGTCAGTGACACATAGGACAGCTGAAACCCAAATAAGGAATATACAGTATTATTGGATAGCACAGACAAAAGACAGTCTAGAGCCTCCATAGCAATGAAAAAGTAAGGCAAGAAATTCATAAAAAAAGTGAGGAAAGTCCCCAAGTTATGGGTCTAAACTATGCACATGCTGCTGGCTCTCTAAATTATGTCAACGTAGAACAGTCTACAAGCGGCCTGGCTGTGACTGAATTCACTGAATACAGATTTCAATAACCTGTACAGTAGGAAAATAAAATTTGCAGGTTAGAGTCAGCCAAGTTAATCATTTCTTAAAAATAAAAACAAGTAAAATAAGTAAATAAATGAATACTCTTCAAAGGAAAATAATGGAATATATTATATCTCTAGCATCCGATATCCACATTCCAGCATGCAAGTAAAACTACAAGACATACAAAAAAAAATACAGAAGTGTAGTCCATACTTAAAAAAAAAGTTTCAGATTCTGTAATACTAGATAAAGATTTTTAAAGCAATTGTTACTATTCTCTAGAAATAAAACAGAATACATTGTCACAGATGAACAAATAGAAAGTAGATATATATATATATATATATGTAAAAACTACATAAAATAACAAATAAAAGAATTTTTAAAACATGAAAAATAACCAGAAAACTTAACAGTGAATTGTAGATAATAAAAACAAAATTTGATAATAGCTCAATAATAGTGTTACAATCTACAGAGTATGAATAAGGAAAGATTAGAAAATGATTAAGGAAGCCTGGGGAACTATGGAACAATATTGTGAAGTCTTTCACACATAGAAACCATCAGCTAATAATTCTATATCTTGGGAAATTATATTTGAAGAATATAAATAAAACTAGAGACACTTCAAAATATTCAAAACTAAGAAAGTTTTTTTTTCCCCATCAGCAGATTTATAGTACAAATAATGATAAAGAAAGATACACTGTGAGATCCCCTTTTGTGTGCTCTTCACTTGAGAATAAGCACCAGTCAGTACCATGTGGAATGACATCTGGCAGAGTTCTGATAAAGGAAATGTATACAAAATTAAAATTAATTCCGGGAAAGATGGTCACCAAAAATGCCTTTTATATGAATATTGTTGGCAATATAAACAAGCACACCACACACACACACACACACACATTTAAAAATCAATTTATTATTTTGGCCAGTGCCGTGGCTTAACAGGCTAATCCTCCAACTTGTGGCGCCGGCACACCGGGTTCTAGTCCCGGTTTGGATGCCAGATTCTGTCCCGGTTGCCCCTCTTCCAGGCCAGCTCTCTGCTATGGCCCAGGAAGGCAGTGCAGGATGGCCCAAGTCCTTGGGCCCTACACCTGCATGGGAGACCAGGAGAAGCACCTGGCTCCTGGCTTCGGATCAGCGCGATGAGCCAGCCGCAGCGGCCATTGGAGGGTGAATCAACGGCAAAAAGGAAAACCTTTCTCTGTCTCTCTCTCTCTCTCTCACTATCCACTCTGCCTGTCAAAAAAAAAAAAAAAAGAAAGAAAGAAAAAAAAATCAATTTATTATTTTAAGATACCTATATATGAAGAGAGCAGAATTTTAAGTCCTCAGATGGTCTCACTTATTCTCCACGATGAACAAATTCATCATAAAACAATTTGTCTAGAAATTGCATAATTACATTATCATATTTTAATTCAGACTTGCTTCTTGTATTTTTTGACTGTTCCATGAAACTTATTCCTTTACAAATCACAATAAATTTTTAAGAGATCCACATATAGAATGTCTTTAAGTTATATAGAAAATATTCAGGAAGTTTCTAGGTAATATTAATGAAACTATGTGAAACTCCTTGTTCAATTCAAATGTAGCTATGTAATGTAAAGAAGTATATTCACTGTGACATGGTAGGTTAAGCCTCCACCTACAGCACCGGTATCCATATGAGCACCAGTTCATGTCTTGGCTGCACCTCTTCAGATCCAGCTCTCTGCTATGGCCTGGGAAAGCAGTGGAAGTTGGCCCACTTCTTACTTGAGCCCCGGCTTCCGTCTGGGAGACTTGGGAGAAACTCCTGACTCCTGGCTTATAATAGGGCCAGCTCTGGCCATTGAGGAAGTGAACCAGCAGATGGAAGACTTTTCTCTCTGTCTCTCCCTTTCTCTGTCTGTAACTCTATCTCACAAATAAAAACATACATAATACTAAAACAAAGAAGTATATTCATTGAATTGAAATTTAGTTTTTATAGAAATATACTTTATCTTATTCTTAATCTGTAGGCCAATTGTTGCTAGAAATCTGTAAAACAAACCAAAAATGAAGTGTATAAAACCAGGCTTCAAAGGTTTACACAGCCAAAATTAACCCAAATTTAAACTTTTTTTCATTTAAAACACAACAAGTATATCAACTTGAAAACTTCTATCAACAGAAATACAAATGAGAAAAATATTTTCAAGGTTACAAAATGTCATTTTAGATTTTACTTGTTTAATTTAAAAAAAAATGAAGCTAAACTGATAAATCCTAGTGAATCTCCAAATATTTCAGTTTTTCCCTTTTGGTTTGATCTAAATATACTTGTACTTCCAGTTAAATCATGCTTTTAGAAAATAAATTTGCATTTTTGTGTTGAGAAATAATGGATTTCATTTTATAATGGCATAGATCAGCAGAAGCATGAAAAGGAGGAAAAGCAAACAGTAATTTATAAAGCAATTATATTCTAAGATTCAGAAAGATCTCTGTTTTCTCATGTAATCACTGATTACTAGATGAAATCTCCTGAGCTTTTGAACACTAAATGTTTTCATTTAGAAAATAGATGTAAGAACATCTATACTGTTTACTACAAATGAGCTTTGTGAATATCAGCTGGATTATTGCACAACTCCAAGCAAAGGGTTAAAGTCCAAAATTTGGCAACCCTTTAAAAAAATTCCTGTATTATCAATTTTATGAACAGTTTACATATTTTAGATTAATATAAATGCTTATTAAATTGATTCATTTTAGCTAATAATTCTCTGATCAGTGCTTTATCTTTACTTTGTGAAATAAAATATCTATCATTAGATGCATGAATGTTTTGTACAAAGATGCTAGTACCTGGACTGGCAAAGCAGAAAATCCAAAACTTCTAAGATAGTCATGCTTGTCATGAATGCAGAATCAGATAAAGGAGTCTATGGACAACCAGATATTGCACACAGAAGTATTTGTGCCTACCTATGTTGATTTTTCTGAAATCTATTATAGAGTCTCTGTGTCATTTTAGATATAATTTGTTTAAGAACATACAATAACAGATTGTTATAAAATTTGCAGACACTACCAGCTATAAAAGAACTTTGACACTATAAAACACCATCAAAAAAAAAAGATCAATAACAATGTGTTATATTGCATCTTATATAAATAAACATTTACACATATCTGACAGGTGAATTAATATTTGGAAAACATGACTTCTTAAATACTTTTGCCATGACCTATGGTGTCTATTGCAGGAATAGTTGAACAACAGACGGAGCTGCAGCACGTACTATCGTCTAAGCAGCAGCTTTTATCTACACATTGCAACTTGTCTGTGCAGAGTGAGGCTTCTTTTAACTTGGTTGGTAGTTAACTTGATTATTAATGTCTTTATATCATATTCTAATAGCGCAGGCACCTTCTCTACTGAATAAAGTTCTTAAATGTGCAAACAAGCTCTGTTTGCCTACTCTAACCCAGCAGGAACTAGAGCCAAAGCCCTAAGTTTGGCAATTATCTCTTTATCTCTAAATATGCAAATGAACAAATTGAAGGGAAGACTAAATATACTATGCTTGGTTCTATCACCCTTTCCAGACTTGAATACAACATGTAATTTTATGAGAAAGAGAGGAAAGTTACATGTGTGTTTGGATTACATTCTGTTTGGGTTGCATTCATTTGCTTGATATCCATTATAATGGTCCACATATCTCATCAGCAGACTTGACTCATGCAGCAAAACTCCCCAAGGTAAGTGGGATAAGAATCAGAAATGGAGGTTACAAGATCTTGAACTACACTGCTCAATTTCTTTACCTTAATATCCCATTCATCGTATCAGTCTATGCAGTGAAGCCAAATTCCACTTCTGTTCTCCTCTTGCTCTTTAACTCTACCCATGCTGTCTTGGCTGACTAGGCTCAGAGGCACTAGCTTAACTCTCTCATTAGACTGATTATCCCTGGTGCTCATGTGCAGTCACTGGTAGGTCAGAAGAGCCAGCAGGAGAAGGAGCAGTAATAAGAATCTTTGACCAACAGGTAAATAATTACGCTCTCTTCTTAGAAAGCAGTATGCTCTCCTGCCATTAAAATTGCGTAAAGTCAGTGAAAATGCACATGGAAAGAAGATTTTTAAAAATATGTAGAAAAGGTTCCAAGATGGTGGAATATTGACAGGACGGTCTGATTTAAGCTAGGCAAAATTAATATTTAAAAAAGGGGGAGAAAGTACACTCTCAGGGTAAAGCTGCAGGGGACCTGCAGTGGGAGAGCTGGCAAAAGCAGTAGAAATGGCTCATGATGAAAGAGCAGACACACAGCAAAAGACCCATGAGCTTGGATCCATGGAGGAAACTAGGTGAGAGTAGACTCCAGAGGCCTATGGCACTGCTGATATAGTGAGAGGGAGAGCTTAGTGAAAACTGCATCTTTTAAAGTCCCACCCAGATCCACCAGGACAGCAAAGCAACCGCTCTCCCAGAGGAAGGAAAAAAGAAGTTGTGTTATCTCTTTCCTTCCCCTCTCCTTGACACAACAGAGATGTGCAAACAGCGGTGGGAGGGCTGGCACCATTTTTAGACACAGGCAGGTGGCAGCCACGCAAGCTCCTGTGCACACACAGCAATTACTGGGATTGCCCTCCAGCCAGTCTATGAGGGCAACTACAGCAGTTCCAGAAAAACTGAGGGAGACCTCCACCACTGCACCAGTTGCACCCATCAGGCAATTGGAGGGGAGGGGGAGCCATCCCTATGGAAGGGAAGTGACACCTGTAGGGCTCCCATATGTACTCAGCACAATTGTGAAGTGAGCAGGGCTGTGGCGGGTGGGTATTTTGCAGGCCTGAGAACTTAAATCTAACAAAAGGGAAAAACCTGCATTCTTCACTGATATTGAATCTGGATGGGGGGACAATACTTGATCCAGTGGACTGGGGCAGAGCTAGATGGCAGCTCTGGGACCACCCTAGTTTCCTTGCAGAGAGGATGGGCTAGTGGGGTGGAGAGGCCCCACTGACACTCCTTAACACTGAAAGTCCTGGGAGTTGATACTGAAAAAATGCCGTGACTATAAGAGAGGAGGCAGAGTGTGGCTGGTTCTGGGCAACCACAGAATGCTTCGCCACACTTTCTGAGCGCCTTGGTTGCCTAGAGCTGCTCATAGCAGAGGAAATCACACTCACAGAAAGGCCCCCACAGATCACATGTGTGGTTCATACAGTGGTGCAGATGAGTGTTCAGTACACTGGGGACTGACACCGGGGTATTCGTCAGCTTGGAGGAGAAGGGGTGGTCCCACCAACAGAGGTGACCATTCTTCTCCAACCAGTTAACCAGAGG
This sequence comes from Lepus europaeus, assembly GCF_033115175.1. Classification (NCBI taxonomy): domain Eukaryota; kingdom Metazoa; phylum Chordata; class Mammalia; order Lagomorpha; family Leporidae; genus Lepus; species Lepus europaeus. The sequence continues at coordinate 131,480,387 of NC_084827.1, forward strand.
AGAGCTACCACACTCAACCTGGGTATTACCCTGGATACTCGCCCCATCTGGAGCACTGAACAGAGCTCTCTGGCTATACCCACCACACGTCTTGTTATTCACTGAAAGTATAGATGCCCCACTAAACCACAGAGACATAGATCAAAGATAAAAGCCATCAGACAAAAAAATTACAAATGCCTAAAAATAAAGACAGAAATACAAGAAACAAGAATAAGAAAGACACCATGAGGCCCCAAGGAACACTACAATATTTCAATATTAGAATACAAAGATGAAGAGATTGAAGAAATGCCAGAAATCAATTAAAAATAATAATCATCAGATTATTTGCAAGCAATAAGAAGCAAATCAACAAACTAAAAAAATATGATATGAATAAAAATTTTCCCATGAAACTGAGATGATCTTAAAGAAAAATTAAAATGAAATACTAGGCCAGCGCCGTAGCTCAATAGGCTGCGCCGGCACACCGGGTTCTAGTCCCGGTCGGGGCGTCGCATTCTGTCCCAGTTGCCCCTCTTCCAGGCCAGCTCTCTGCTGTGGCCAGGGAGTGCAGTGGAGGATGGCCCAAGTGCTTGGGCCCTGCACCCACATGGGAGACCAGGAGAAGCACCTGGCTCCTGCCTTTGGATCAGCACAGTGCACCAGCTGCAGCGCGCTGGCCGCAGCGGCCATTAGAGGGTGAACCAATGGCAAAAGGAAGACCTTTCTCTCTGTCTCTCTCTCTCACTGTCCACTCTGCCTGTCAAAAAAAAAATGAAATACTAGAAATGAAGAATTAAATAGATCAAATTTAAAAAGTCTTAACAGAGTTGATAAGGCAGAAGAAAGAATATCCAAGCAAAAAACACAAATCTCTGGAAATTTTGCCGTCAGACCAAAAACAAAAAGAAGAAATTAGAAAACTTAAAAACAGTGTTGGAGATATCTGGGATACTATCAAAAGACTCAACATATGAGTCTTAGTCTGACTGACTGTGCAGAAAGAAAGACGGGACTAGAAGGTCTACTTAGTGAAATAATTACTGAAAATTTCCCTAACTTGGAGAAAGAAAGGAATGTCCAAGTACAGGAAATGCATAGAATTTCTAATAGATATGACTAGAACACAGATTCCCTGACACATGTAATGAAGCTTTCCACAGTAAAGAATAAATAAAAGATTCTAAAATTGTGTACAAGTGAAACTCCAGCACCCTACTGAATGGAGAAAATTAGAGGCATTCCCATTAAGATCCAACACTGGACAAGGATGCACACTATCACCGTGGCTTTTTAATATAGTCCTCACAGTTTTAGCCAGAGTCATCAGGAAAAAAAAAGAAAGAAAGAAAGAAAATAAATCAAAGGGACACAAATAGGGAAGGAAGAAGTCAAACTATCCCTATTTGCTGATGACATGATTCTATAAATGGAGAACCCAAAGGACTCCACAAAGCGACTATTGAAACTCATAAAAGAGTTTAGTAAAGTAGCAGGATATAAAATCAACACATAAAAATCAATAGCCTTTGTATACACAAACAATACCACAGCTGAGACAGAACTTCTAAGATCAATCCCACACATAATGGCTACAAAAAATTAAATACCTTGGAATACACTTAAGTAAGGATGTCAAAAATCTCTATGATGTAAATTAGAAAACATTAAAGAAATAGAAAAAGACATAAACAAGGAGAAAAATCTTCTATGTTCAAGGATTGGCAAAATCAATATCTTGAAAATATTCATACTACCAAAAGCAATTGATAGGTTCAATGTGATCCCAATAAAAATAGAATAGAATAGATCTAGAAAAAATGATGCTAAAATTCATATGAAAACACATATGTATTGCTTTGTTTCAATTTTATTTCTTCTCAAATTTTAATTATTTCTTTCCTCTTACTAATTTGGGGTTTGGTTTGTTGTTGTTTTTCTAGATCCTTGGGAGGTATTGGTAGCTCATTTACTTGGAACCTTTTCAATTTATTCATGTAGTCATTGATTGCTATAAACTTCCCTCTTAACACTGCTTTTGTTGTATCCCATAGGTTTGGTATGAAGTATTGTCATCTTCATTCATTTCCAGAAATCTTTTTGTTTCCCTCTTGATTTCTTCTATGACACAGTGTTCACTCAGGAACATGTTGTTCAGTATATATGTGTTTGTATAGGAGCTTGAGATTATTGAATAGTTGATTTCACACTTCATTCCATTGTGGTCAAAGATGCATGAAATGATTCTGATTTTTTTTTTTTATTTTCTGAGACTTGCTATCTGTCCTATTATATGATCTATCCTAGAGAAAGTTCCATTAACTGCTGAGAAGAATGTGTATTCTGCCACCATGAGGTAAAAAGATTTGTAGATATCACTTGGGTCCATTTGGTCCATAGTGTCTATTAGCTCTGCTGTTTATTTGCTGATTTTCTGTGTAGCTGATCTGTCCATTGATGAAAGAGAGGTGTTGAAGTCCCCCATTTCTATTGTATTGGAGTCTGTGTATCCTTTAGATCCATTAACATTTCTTTTAAATAGCCAGTCACCCTGTAATCTGGTGTGTATAAATTTAATATAGTCACATCTTCTTGTTCAATTGATCCCATAATCATTACATAGTATCTCTCCTTGTGTCTTTTAAGAGTTTTTACAAATTGTGAAATCTAGAAGAAATAGATAGATTTCCAGAATATACAATCTACCAAAATTTAGTCATAAAATTATAGAAAACTTGAACATACCAATAATCAAGACAGAAACTAAATCAGTAATAAAGATCCTTCCAAAAAAGAAAAGCCCAGGACCCTATGGCTTCTCTACTGAATTCTACCAGACATTTAAAGAATAGCTAATTCCAATAATTCTCAAGCTATTCAAAACAACTGAAAGGAAAGGAATCCTCCCAATCTCCTTCTATGAAGCCAGCATCACCTTAAAACCTAAACCTGAAAAAGATACAACAGAAAAAGAGAACTATAGGCCAATATTCCTGATGAACATAGATGCAAAAATCCTCAACAAAATATTAGCTAATCAAATCCAACAACACATCAGAAATATCATTCAACCAGACCAAATAGGATTTATCCCTGGTTCAACATTCCCAAATCAACAAATGTGATATATCACATTAACAATCAAAAGAACAATAACCATATGGTTTTTTCAATAGATGCACAGAAAGCATTCGAAAAAATACAATATCCTTTAAGCAAATTGGGTATAGAACACAAAGCAATTTATCACAAACCCACAGACAGCATTCTATTGAATGAGAAAAAGCTGGAAGCATTTGCTATTTAATATAGTCCTGGAAGTTTTAGCAAGAAAGGAGGAAATTATACCGTCCCTATTTGCAGATGACATGAATCTATCTATAAAGGATCCAAAAGACTACGCAAGAGACTATTGGAACTCACAAAACAGTTTGGTAAGGTAGTAGGACATAAAATTAACACACAAAAATCAATAGTCTTTATATACACAGACAATGCCATGGTTGAGAAAGAACTTATAAATTAAGTCCCACTCACAATAATTCCATAAAGTATTAAATACCTAGGAATAAATTTAACCAAAGATGTCAAAGATCTCTATGATGAAAATTCCAAAACACTCTAGAAATAAATAGAAGACATTAAAAAGTAGAAAAATATTCCATGTTCATGGATTGGAAGAATCAACATCATCAAAATGTCCATGCTAACAAAAGCAATTTACAGATTCAGTATAATCTCAAAACAAAATAACAATAATATACTTTGCAGATCTAGAAAAAATGATGTTAAAATCCATATAGAAACACAAGATACCCCAAATATCTAAAGCATTATTATACAACAAAAACAAAGCTGGAGGCATCACAATACCTGATTTCAAGACATAATACAGGGCAGTTACAATTAAAATAGCTTGGTACTGGCACAAAAACAGACATGTAGGCCAATTGATCAGAATAGAAACTCCAGAAATCAATCCACATACTCACAGCCAACTTATTTTGTCAATGGAGCTAAAAATCAATCAATCCCTGGAGCAAGAACAGTCTCTTCAATAAACGGTATTGGGAAAATTGGATTTCCACATGCAGAAGTACAAAACTAGCCCCCTACCCTACACCTCACACAAAAATCCACTCAAAATGGATTAAAGACCTAAATCTATGACCTGATATCATCAAATTATGAGAGAACACTGGGAAAACACTGCAAGACATTGGCATAAAGAAAGACTTCTTGGAAAAGACCCTGAGAAGCATGGGCAATCAAAACCAAAATTGACATTTGGGATTAATTACATCAAGCTGAGAAGCTTTTGCCCTGCAAAAGAAGCACTCAGCAAAATTAAGAGACAATTGACAGAATGGGAGAAAATACTTGCAATCTATGCAATGGATAAAGAGTTGACATCCAGACTCTATAAAGAGCTCAAGAAACTCAACAAAAATAACAACAAATCCAATTAATAAATGGCAAAGGACTTGAACAGGCATTTTTCAAGAGAGGAAATTCAAATGGCCAACAGACACTTGAAAAAATGCTCAGGATCTCTAACAATCAGGGGAATGCAAATATAAACCACAATGAGGTTTAATCTTTTTCAGTTAGAATGGCTCTCAAACAGTAATTAATAAAAAATAAATACTGGTGAGGATGTGGACAGAAAGGTAGCCTAATCCAATATTGATGGGAATGTAAACTGGTGCAGCCACTGTGAAAGACAGTATGGAAATACTTCAGAATCTAAATATAAACCTACCATATGATCCAGCCATTCCACTCCTGGGAGTTTATCCAAACCAAAAGAAATCAGCATCTGAAATTGTCACCTGTACCCCTACATTCATTGCAGCATAATTCACAATAGCTAAGATATAGAATTAACCTGGATGTCCATCAACTGTTTACTGGATAAAGAAATTAAGAAATTATGGTACAGACACAAGTTTCTCTCTCTCCGCTCACCTCTCACAGGCGAGCAAGACAGAGCAGGCGCCATTTTGGACATACGTCATAAGCAGGGCGACCTCAGAACTGCACCAGCCCTGAGCCTAGCAGAAAAACCTGACTCTGTGGGGAGGGGTGAAATAACAGGAGATTAGCATCTAACTTGGCAACCCAGTGGGAGACTGCAGGAGAATTGGAGCCCACACTGAGGGCAGCAGAGATTCCCTGTGTGGTCCTTGGGAAAGAGCTTCTGATCTCTGGCTCCTGTGGGTATATCATTTGCCTGCTAACTACCTCCAATTACATTCAGCTGTGCGGAATTACTTCCCTTTTAAATCAAAAAAAGAAAGAGAGATTTACCACACCTAACCCGGGAGTGTCATCCTTGACACACCCTCAACCCTGAGGAACCAAACACAGCTCTCAGTCCACACTCATCTCAAGCCTCTAAGGCTCCACTGAAAGCAGACAGTCCACTTAATATAGAGCCATAGTGTAACAAGAAAAAACACCACAGTGAAGAAACCAGATATCTCCAACATGCCAAACAACAAACGCAAAAACCAAGCTAACAAGAACAAGGAAGACACTATGACGCCCCCAAATGAAAAAGACACCCCAATTCAAGATTATGAAGATGATGAGATCAAATAAATGCAAGAAGCGGATCTCAAAAAATTGATAAGAACATTAAGAAGTTCTCAAAAACAAATTCTTGAACTACAGAAATCCTTCATGGACAAGATAGAAAATCTCTCTCATGAAAGTGAAATATTAAGGAGGAATCAAAATGAAATGAAACAACTAGTGGAACAAGAAACTCTGATAGTGACTAGAAATCATAATGAAATGAAGAGTTCAATAGATCAAATGACAAACACATTAGAGAGCCTTAAAAACAGAATGGGCGAAGCAGAAGAGAGAATATCAGACTTAGAAGACAGAGAACAGGAAAGGAAACAGGCAAACCAAAGAAAAGAAGAAGAAATTAGAAATCTAAAAAATATTGTCAGGAATTTACAGGATACTATTAAAAAACCCAACATTCGGGTTCTAGGAGTTCCTGAAGGCATGAAGAGGGAGAAAGGATTAGAAGGCATTTTCAGTGAGATACTAGCAGAAAATTTCCCAGGTTTGGAGAAGGACAGAGGCATCTTAGTACAGGAAGCTTATAGAACCCCTAATAAACATGACCAAAAGAGATCCTCACCACGACATGTTGTAATCAAACTCACCACAGTGAAACATAAAGAAAAGATCCTAAAATGTGCAAGAGAGAAACGTCGGATCACTCTTAGAGGATCTCCAATTAGACTCACAGCAGACTTCTCATCAGAAACCCTACAAGCTAGAAGGGAATGGCGAGACATAGCCCAGGTACTAAGAGAGAAAAACTGCCAGCCCAGAATACTATATCCTGCAAAGCTCTCACTTGTGAATGAAGGTGAAATTAAGACTTTTCACAGCAAACAGAAACTGAAAGAATTTGTTGCCACTCATCCTGCCCTGCAAAAGATGCTTAAAGATGTCTTACACACAGAAACACAGAAACATGGTCACCAATATGAAAGAAGGTAAAGGAAGGAAACCTCACAGCAAAAGATCACAGGAAGCTCAATTTCTCTTTGACATAGAATTAAACTCTGATGCTCTGTTAAAGCAATGTGTTAAAGTAATCTATTATGTTCTCTTGATGTCTGTTAAATTCTAATTGTTCAAAAACAGCTGAATTTTTATTAAGAGCTATGGGTTATTTAAATATGTGCTTTTTTCAAAAATTTGAATATCTGCTGCTCATAAAACTAAAGTGTTGTTAGTTCTGTATTTAGCTGTCCTCCTATAGGTTCCTATGGACTTTTTCCAGCCACTTTTATTGTATTCAGTACTTTGGGATGGCTCTGTAAACAGATGAAGCCAATAATGTATTAACAGTACCAACTGAGAGAAAGTATGGTTAACTGAGGTTACTAAAAAGAAAAAGCAATTCAAATCAATTGGCAATCTACAAAAAGAGTTAAAGATTTTAAAAGCTATTATTAAAATTGATGTATTGGTCTATTATGCTATATTATATGTGTGTACATATTGTATGTCCACATGGGGAAATTTTATTAAGAGTTTTATTTTAAATGGCTTATAGATAAGATTGTCCATAAATTTAAGCTGCTAAAATCAATCAAAGATACATTTTAATTTGTGGGACCTGTATCTGTGTATCATATGTTTTAGACTTGTTGGTAGAAAGAAACTAAAAACATTTTAGATGGTTGTGCTTAAGTTTACTGGCTAAACAAACTACACCATGTTAGATATTTAAGAGGTGTTTTCAAATACATGATTCTTAAAATTTATAGAAGCCATTGGACCTTCTGGTAAATGTTTTCTTAAGTTGTTATCTAATGGTTGAAACGGTTTGCTAAGTATTCATGTGATATTGCTATTGTCAGCAAGCGATCTAGGACTTGCTCCCTCATTTCTCTATTCTAAGCCCAACTTCTTCTTTCATTTCTCTATTCTCTTCAAGGTAGGAAACTAATTCTATTATGAAGGAATCTGTAGGATGCACAATTTAATCTTTAGACCTTATAAAAGAGATGGCTAACATTTTTCTGCAATAGCATAGCCAAAATAAGAACTCAAATAATAATCTCATAGCTTGATTCACTTCACCATCAGCGAAGTATACAGTAAGTAGAAAAAACCTCCCTTTCAGACCAAAGGGAAAGAAAGTTTTAAAGTGAGAATATAATTTTCCTCATGGGCATTGTCTACCTTAGAAAAACTACTACAGAACATGCCTGTGACTATAGACTTGTAGTTCAGGCCACCGAAGATTAGAGATGGGAAACGGGCACTCCCTTGACTTGCATCCTCTGGTCTGCTTTAACACAAACCAGGAGGAAAAGAAAGCTCGGCATCAGAAGCAATGGGTGGCAGGCCTATTAATGGCTGATCTGTACAGTGATCTGCCCTCAAGGAGACCCAACAGGCCAGTCCACTGCAGTGGCTTTCAATGTGGTAAGCCTGGGCTTCAGCAGAAGTCAGCTTGTGAAGAGTCCTGGCAGCTCTGCCAAGAGTTGGATCACTGGAAATGGACCTGCCCTGGAGTCGAAGGATGCCCAGGTCAGAGCCACAGATCTTATTGGCTCTAAGCTGAAAAGCCCTTCACTCAGCCCAACTTCCAAAGTGACCACTGCAGCTGAGGGGATGGTCAAGTAGGGTCAGCAACATTGCAGGCAGAACTGTAAATTTCTTGTTAGTGATGCCACCTGCCTTTACCTGGCCAGCTCTCCTCCCAGGCCAGCCAAGTAATGAAAGTCAACAGAGTGCCTTCCCCTAGGAGGTTCACACCTCCCTTAGGATATACCCCATGTGAAGAGATAGATAGGTCTGGGCCTCTTAACTTACAAGGCCTAAAGCCCACCAGATTATTATCAAGCCCCTTCTATCAGGTTCTATTTGCCTCTCAATCAGAAAACTTAATTGTAGCTTAGACAGCACCTTTCTTAGCTCCTCTAATAATGACTCTGTCCTTTGTTCTAGGCCCTGTCTAGTGCACTTGGGCCTCATTCCTTTGTAATCATAACCTCTACTCTACCACCAATGGCTCTACTCCCAACATGTGTGTACTGATGGTCCTCTTCCCCACTTAATGCTGTATAATTGTTCAAACCTGGTAAATGCCACTCTTAGGATCATTGGTTACTATCCTCACTCTGTCTTTTATGACCTTGTCTAAATATGATCAGAGTCGGTGAACTTGGAAGGCTTCCATAGCCTTGGCAACTCATGACGACAGCCTAGGATGGTTACTGGCGCCATAAACTAGAGTGTCAATTTGTTGGGTCAACAACAGGAGCCACTGTGCACTTGCTCCTCATGTGGGATCTCTGTCCTTAATGTGCTGTACATTGTGATTTAATGCTATAACTAGTACTCAAACAGTATGTTTCACTTTGTGTTTCTATGTGGGTGCAAACTGTTTAAATCTTTATACTAAATTGATCTTCTGTATATAAAGAGAATTGAAAATGAATCTTGATGCAAATGGAAGGGGAGAGGGAGCGGGAGGGGGGAGGGTTGCGGGTGGGAGGGAAGTTATTGGGGGGGGGGGGAAGCCATTGTAATCCATAAGCTGTACACTGGAAATTTATATTCATTAAATAAAAGTTAAAAAAAAAAAAAGAAATTATGGTACATGTGCACCATGGAGTACTATCAGCTATAATAATAAAAAAAAAAGAAAGAAAAGAAATATTGTCTTTTGCAACAAGATGGATGCAACTAGAAACCATTATACTTAGTGAAATAAGCCAGTTCCAAAAAGGAAGAAATCATATGTTTTTCTTGATCCAAGACAACTAATAGAGTACCTAAAATGTAATGTATCAGAGTGAAATGGGAATTTTGAGATTCGATAATTTTTCATTGCCCTTGTCTCTTCTATTGAGGAACAGTGATTCTTTTCTTCATACTATTTGTTGAACTCTTTTACTGAGTGTAAAGTTAACTATATAATCATTAAGTAAACTGAAAGTAGATCTTTGTAAAAATTAAGAGAATGCATGGAGAGAGAAGAGGAAGAAGGGTTGGAGCATGGGCGGGAGGGAGGGTAGGGTGAATAGTACCACTATGTTCCTAAATCTGTATATATTAAATACATGAAACTTGTATAACTTAGATAAATTTTTTAAAAAGACATATTTTATTTATTTAAAATATGGGATCATAGAGAGAGAGAGAGGAAAAGACAGACAGAGAGAGCTTTACTCCCCAAATGGCCTCAGTGACCAGAGCTGGGCCATGTTAAAGCAAGGATCCAGGAGCTTCCTCTGGGTCTCCTATGTAGATGTGGGATCCCAAGAACTTGGACCATCTTCTACTGCTTTCCCAAGTACATTAGCAAGGAGCTGAATCAGAACCAGGGCAGTTGGACCTCAAACTGGTGCCCATATGAGATGCTGGCATTTCAGGTGGCAGTTGTACCAGCAATGCCAAAATATTGGCCCCATCTTTTACAGTTTTCATTTTATTTTTCCATTAGCTTTTTGAAGCATCTTCAGAAACACACACACACACACAGAGTTTTGCTTCTGTGAGTACAGAAATAGCAAAATTTGCCACAAATAATGGCATTTAAACCTCATACAAATAATACCGCCATTTAGAAAAGATGGTATATTATTTCCTTATTTATAATTTGACCACTCCTGCAAATCCTATGTAGAAGTAAACAAACATTATAAGTCCATTTAGTTGTCTCAGAGTAAAGTAACTACTATTTTTTCATGGCTCAGAGATACAGGAAACCCATGAGAAGCCCCATGTAATTTGCCAGTAAATAGCACTTATGCTCAAATAGGTCCTGGGGAATTAAGTAGTGGCCAATCAAACAGATTTTATTGTACACAAATTACCACAATTGATTTGTTCTAATTCAGCACACTAAGTAAACATCAACATGTCTCAAACAGATTTTCTCTGCCAACAGTTCTGTAAAATCACAGCCAATTTTCTACTACTTTATAGCATTGGCCTCTAACATTTACACATCATCTGCAAGTCAGATTAAGGACTGCTTTTGATCATTTCTGACCTCAGATATCCAATGAGGAAATCAAAACAAGAACAACAAGAAAGGAATAGTTTTCCTTATTAACAGCTGTCACTACAGTAAAAAATTGAATATTGGTAGATATGTGAATATTAAAGGTGCTTCTTGTAAATTCTCCCATGCAAATGAAGAAAATGTCACTGAAAACTGGAGTAAATGTGATTTTTGTTATATTATCATTGGTAAAATGACTTCCTTGTGTTTTTACTGTTACATAAAACGTGGAAGTTGAAGGTGATGAACTTAGATTCTTTGGATGAGAAAAACTCCCTACAAAAATCTTATTATTACTTACCATAAACTTCCAAGCAGACTTCTTGCTGCTTATAGTAAAATGAGAGAATAAGATAAATTGAGAAAAGAAACATAAAGCAAGAAAGAAAAAGCAGTTTTTGATAAGTTAGGAAACTCTCAGGCTGGTGAAACTGCAAATGATATTTAAGCATACCCTGAAGGGAAAGCCAGAAGCGTGGCAAGGCAAGCATTTTGAAGAGATTTGGTGTGTAATTCACAGGTCAACTCAACCATCACAGCAGAAGCCAGAAAAAGAGATGGGAAAATCCAAGAAAGATCTATGGAAGACCTCCTTGTCTGTGTTCATCGCCATGACATACAAAGGAGACTTGCAGGATTTCAAATGTATTGTATCAGCCTGCCAGACTGACAGAGACATAGACAGGATGAAATAAAAAGAAAAGGTTGTCAAACATCCAAAATTCTAGAGGAAGGGACCAAGCTGATGCTATCACTTGGCTGCAAACATTCGTGCTTCGAGCAAAAAGGAAGAATGACACAGAGGAATTGTGCACAGGCACCAAGACCTACAGACACACAGATTCTGAAGCCTAGAGAGATACAGCCCAAAACAGAGTCATGAACTTAGAGACAGAAGCCTAAAGAGCCACCAAGAGTACAGGGCCAAAGACTTACAGAGCTGCTTCTGGGGGCTGGAGTAAACCAATAGGGCTCTCTCAGGTACATAAAGAGAGCAGAGCACGGGTCCTAAAAGCATACCTTTAAGCCACAGGGAATTACACCCAGGCTTTGAAACCATTGGGTTTTAAACATACCTGGGACCTGGGACTCTTTTAATCCTTCTATGTTTTACCTTTTGGAATGGAAATGTTTATAACTTTATCATATTCCTGTCCCAGCTTTGAAGCTTTGCAGAATACAATTGTTTTCTTAGTTTGATGGGTCCTCATATGGGAACTCACATTGCCCCAGGATAAATCACACCCAATGTCACCTCCATATCTGAATTAAACGATTAAGGTCATGTCACAAGAGACTTTTGAGCTGATGATATTTCATTAAGATTTTAGACATAGAGTTGAAGCTTTAATAGGTTGAAACATTGAGAGATGTTGAGTTGGGGTATATATTTTGTGCATGGGGCAGATATAAATTTTTAGGTTTCAGAGGAAGGTTGCACTGGGCTGCATGTTGGTTCCCCAAAAATATATCCATATCCTTAGAATCTGTGAATGGTATTTAAATGTGTAAAACAGTGTCTTAGCAGACATAATTAAGTCAAGAACCTTGACAGGAGAGTATTCTGGATTATCTGGGTGAGCCTTAAATCCTATAAGTGTCTTCATTAAGTGATGCTCACAGGAGAGAAATACATGAGGAAGAAGTCAACTGGTGGCCACAGCAAAGGGATACCTCAACCCACCAGAAGCTGGAAGAAGTAGGAAAGCACTCTCCATGTGAGTCTTCAGAGGACTGCGTGGCTCTGTGATCCAATGCATTTCTGCTGGTCAAAGCTGCCAAGTTTGTGGTAATTTGCTATTAGCCACCACCCCCCCGAAACCAATAAGTCTGCTGTATTTGGGAGCTGCAGGATAGCAAGCACCATCTTCTCAGTTGTACCCTCCCATATCACAGCTCCTATTATTCTGAACACAGAGGCAGGTAGAGCAGAGAGTGACACAAGCACTGCATGCTCTTCTGGAGAATCTGTAGGTTTTCTTGAATAAACGCTTGTTTCTGTATGCCTTTAGGGTAATTTCCAGTTATTTTAAATGGTTGGTTCACTTTCACAATTTTCACCAATTTGTTGAGAAACCTATGCACAGACATTGCGGAAGTGGAGCTCCCCAAGTTCACCTGCAAACAGCAAAAGTGTGTGAAAGAGAAAACTTCAGTTAAAATGATCACATCTTTCTCAGCATATGATCCATCTTACCAAGAATTTTTCAAAATACTAAACTCCATGCTAGTCGACCTAGTTGAAGTTACAATTCTCTTTTATAAACTCATCCAGCAAGAACATGAAAATGCAATGTGCTTTAAATGAAGCACTCTTTAGCAAAGTTACCAAGTATTTTTCCCAATGTTTTATTCAAATAATGGGATCTTCCTGCTCTCACATTCTTCCACGCAAAAAGTGCAACATATTTCAAAAATTAAAAAACTCTTTTTGTAGATTTCATAAGTGAAGAAGTTGGCTAGTACTCCAAGTGGGCTAAAATATGCAGTCTTTTAAATTGTTTTTTTCAGTTTGAACAGGCTTTTAAATTTTCACAAACCCAACTAAAAGATAAAATATATACATTTGCATCTCCTTGAGTTTATCTAAGTAATGCACAAATCTTTTCAATCAACCACCATAATTCTTGTTCTTTAGGTAATCTCTATAATGATAATTTTTTTTGTCTTTTTCCATGTACTGAACAGAATGCTACAGACAACTATGATAAGGAAATAGGAAGCTATTCATTCATCCAGTTTCCCAATCAGAATTCTATTTGCACAATTCATGTTTTGAAAATTTATAAGCATAAAAATATATCTATAAAATAATGGATTTCATAACACTTTCTGTTTTTCATTAATAACAAAAAAATGAAAAACAAACATCTAATGAATATCTCAAGAGTTTTGATAATTTCTACTGGATATTATATTGGGCAATGTCTTCTTTTCATTCCTATAACAACTTCATTTTTAGGTAACAATAAATTCTGATAGATTCCCAGAAACTAGGTGATTCATGAGCCTGCTTAATCACACCCTTAAATATGTACTTACATGATGGAGCTGTTAAGATTTAATAGTTGAAAATCATTTTGAATTTGAAAAGTGTCACAACAGGCTAATCGTCCTTCATTTAATTGAAAAATTCAAAACATTGTGAGAAAATTGAGCTTTTTCTATAACTAAGGGCATTTAAAAATCATAATGCATACACGATGATAAAGTTTGTTATTAGTTCTAAAAAATCACTCTGTTTTCCTCAATAAGATGATTTATTACTTAAAAGCAAATTGGAGCAACAGATAGATATTAACTTATCCAATAAAAACACAAGATACAAAATTGGGGCATTGTTACATTTTAGTGGCTTACACTAAGAAATAGTTTACACAAAGCAACAAATTAATAGTCAATGGATTATCTGAGTTTTTAAGAAGCATAAAATATCAAGTGTTCTAATTGCAAATAATAGTAATTCTGAGAAGACTCTATACTAGTTGGAGCAGTAACAGAGGTAATACATTTCACGCTCCATCTCAGGGGCAACTTTCTGGTGATCTGAGTAACCTCTGAGAGACTTCTTTATTTCCTAAATAGCTTTCCATAATCAGTAGTCTATGAAGATTTACTTCATTTTTCTGACATTCTGATATTGTTAAAATACAAAATTTCTTATTTAGATACTAAAATACAAAAATTATTGAGGAATTTAAAAAGTTCAGCCGATAAACAAGAATAATCTGAACCTCACAGAGACCTGCACCGTCACTGTATTTTAAGGGTCCCAATATGCTAAAAAGGTAAATAAAAATGAGGGCAAAAAACAAGATTAAATTTATGGCATATATTGTAAATGTGTATAAGTCATAAATGAACTCTTTGAGCATGTGTGCAACCAGAAATAAAGGTATCTTTTTTCATGCAATCATTTGGAAAAAAAAAAAAAGTTTACAGCCCACACTAGAGGACGTGGTAAAGATGAAACTGAGGCTGCTACAAAACTACTTCCCCAACCTACCAGTGGGAGATCCTCCTAGGTCAGTGTGGAAATGAGTTTTCTTAAGTAAAAAAGGCGAATATACAAAATAAAATAAAAATTTTGAAGATGGATATAGGAATACAAATGTTAACACATTTTACAGGTTTGATTATTCACAAGTATAGAGCTTTTAAAAATGCTTGAACTTTTGAAAGTACCAGGACCATAGGAGGTTTATTCAAATCACTGAAGTCCTTGGGCCCCTGCAGCCATGTTGGAGTCCCAGAAGAAGCTCCTGGCTTCGGATTTGCCAGCTCCAGCCATTGCGGCCATCTGGGGAGTGAACCAGAAGATGGAAGATTCTCTCTCTCTCTCTCTCTCTCTCTCTCTCTCTAATTCTGTCTTTCAAGTAAATAAATAAATCTTTTAAAAAGAAAGTCATAATAAAGAAATACTACAAATAACTCTATAACCGAAAATTTGATGACTTATATGAAAAGGACCAAATCTCGGAAGATACAAACTATTACATTTACATAAATTCAACTAAAAGTCCAAGCATTTTATTAAATTCATGTGTGATATGGAATTTCTAAGCTGCACAGTTGATTGTTAATGGTATATCTGACCAGTGTAGGATGAATTAACCTTATTACAAACTGGACCCAAACTTCTTGTATATGTTTTATTCGCAGGCAAGAAACTGACAGGAGGGGTTCACCTTGAGATATGATGAGTAGTCACTGCCTGCAGCGTCAACATCACACATGGGCACCAGTTGTTTTCCCAGCTGCTCTACTTCCAATTCAGCTCCCTGCTAATGGCCTGGCAAAAGCATTGGTAGATGATCCAAGTGTTTGGGCTACTGCTACCAACATGAGACTTGGAAGAAACTCCTGGCTCCTGGCTTTTGCCTGACACAGCCCAGACCACTGTATTCATGTGGGAAGTGAACCAGTAGAGTCAAATCTCTCTCTCTCTCTCTCTCTCTCTCTCTCTCCCCCCAACCCTGTAACTCTTTAAAATACATGAAATAAAATAAACCTTTAAAAAATGAATGAACTGAAATTATTTCGAACACCGGAGACAACTTAATATCTAAAACAGTTCCTCATTTATACCTGCCTAAATGGTTATAAAAGAAATACATTTATTGAATGTGTTAAACATTGGCTTTTGTAAAGATACAATTATGCAGTAATTGGTACTTGGAAAGATAACACATTAGTCATAATAAGTCAATAATACTTCAGCATAGATTAGATTATCTCACTGTTCATGAAAGATGAATGATGCAAAAGGGTTGGACGAAGATGAATTGAGTAAAATAAACACAAGTGAACTAATATCTGCAGACATTCTTTGAGTTATATTCCCTCAATAGACATTATTACTATCAATTCTCTACATTTGGCTCCCAGAAACATCTCATTCTCTTTTCCCCAACACTTCTCAAATGTATTTTTATCTGCAGCTCACAGAATAATTTAGAAATCCTGAAAGAAGCATGCATCTGACCGTGCCATGCATTTGCACATTTTCTGAAACAGCCTTTCCCTACTTCCTTGCCAAGCCAACTCTAGTCCATTCATATATCTCCAAAAGCCTGGGCTATTCGCCCTTCTGTGCTTACCAGCAGATTTTCACGTGGAATACAAATTAACTGCTAATAAATTACCTATTGGATTGACAACCCTTTGTGATTAAGTCTGGGTTTTGTTGTCGTCTTGGTTTTGTGTTTGATTTGGTTTTCCTCTTAAGTCTCAACCATCTAACTCATGATTGTATTAAAAATGGGGCCCAAAATATGTGTTCAAGAGAAATGAACATCCTGAAGGACATGAACTTTAAAACAAAGAAGATACAAAAGTTGGCAGGCACCGCAGATCACTAGGCAAATCCTCCACTTGCGCGCCAGCACCCCGGGTTCTAGTCCTGGTCGGGGCGTCGGATTCTGTCCCAGTTGCCCCTCTTCCAGGCCAGCTGTCTGCTGTGACTCGGGTGTGCAGTGGAGGATGGCCCAAGTGCTTGGGCCCTGCACCCGCATGGGAGACCAGGAGGAAGCACCTGGCTCCTGGCTTTGGATCAGCGCAATGCGCCGGCCGCAGCGCGCCGGGCGCAGCAACCATTGAGGGGTGAACCAACGGAAAACGAAGACCTTTCTCTCTGTGTCTCTCTCTCACTGTCCACTCTGCCTGCCAAAAAAAAAAAAAGATATAAAAGTTGATAATTTCAGGGGAAAATTGTGACAATAGAAAAGACAAACAGGTTTGTCATCAGAGCCTGCTGGCAACTAGTAAGGCTAGTTTATATCTAGATATAAAGACAGAAAACTTTATGGGACAGTATAGCCTGACGCTGATTTTAACACTAGGTAGGATCATAGAAAACTGCATAGAAGAAAAAAACATGCCCAAAGTGCAGGTAGAACACCCAGTATTGAAAGGCATGAGGCTTCCAGGAGGAAAAATTGGAAAAATGAAGAAAAAGTCTTCATCTTTATTGAGAGATCATGCTAAGACAGAATACAAGCATTTTACAACTGCAAGGTAATAATTCACCCAGAACACAACCATAAGAATGAGTGAGATGGTAGAAAGGGCTGGGCATTGAAGACTGGGAAGGGAAATAAGAATAGTATCTTGAAAGAAATATGAGAAGCCCATTCTGGGGCCTAAGTATCCCATAGGTCTCAACAGAAACTTCCTGAAGAACCTATTCAGGACTGAAGAATGATAAGTCACTAGCATCAGTGAAAACCAATTTTCCACATAAGATTGGATTGAACTGATTGATAACGTGAAAAGAAATTGTTATTAAAAGAAATAGGAAGAGAGTGTAGAAAAAAGCCTGCGCTAAACTCACTGCTCAGAAAAGTCCAGAAATATTCAACATTATTATTTTTTAATATCTAATAATATTTATGTGTATTTCAAAAACAGAGAAACTGGGATATTTAAAGTGAGTCTCTTACAATTGAGCAGTCAGCATAAGAAAAATAAACATGCAAGACAGATATTATAGTGGTGCTGGGGAAAAGAAGAAATGAATAAAGGGCCAAGCTGAGACAGACTGAGTTCTGGGGACTAAAAACACAGAAGAGTGTCATGAATAATGAATGAAGAAATGAAAGACTGGAAACTGAGCATTCCTTAAATGACATCCACTTGCCAGAATTCACATTAGACATTTTCACAAATGTAATTTTAATTACTCCTCTAAAGAGTGATATGGATTAAGAAATATTATCACCATTTCACAGGAAAAAAAAAAATATCACTGATGCTCAGTGAATGACTCAGCTAAAATCACCCAGTCAAAAAGGCATGGATCTGTCTGAAAGCCAGGTTTCTGATTGCAAGTGCCATTCTGCTTCTTCATTCCATTTTGCCTCTGTTGTTTAGTGTGCTCTACTTAAAGGCTTATGGGTCCTAAAAGGCATGAGAGCTCTGAGATGGCTGACAGAAAGTTACAAAGAATAATTTGACCTATATTGCACTTTAGTCAAGAGCGAAGTTCCAGTAAAAAATTTCTTCAAAACTCATCTTGGAATTACTTGTATTTTATTTTTTAGAATAAATTTAGTGACTGTTTCTCATTTTAAGCATTAATAGTTAATTGTCATGAATTAACATTTGAAAAAATCTATAGCTTTTTTTTAGTTCTCCAGGAACTCAATATATATATATATAATGTGAATATATATAATGTGAATATATATGTAAGTATATACATATGCATAACACACATAAAATTATGTAACACTGAAATATTTATTATTTTTAATTTGCCAATTTATGGCTCTGAAAACCCATTTGGGCCGGCACCGTGGCTTAACAGGCTAATCCTCCACCTTGCGGCGCTGGCACCCCGGGTTCTAGTCCCAGTCAGGGCGCCGGATTCTATCCCGGTTGCCCCTCTTCCAGGCCAGCTCTCTGCTATGGCCCGGGAAGGCAGTGCAGGATGGCCCAAGTCCTTGGGCCCTGCACCCGCATGGGAGACCAGGAGAAGCACCTGGCTCCTGGCTTCGGATCAGCGAGATTCGCCAGCCGCAGCGGCCATTGGAGGGTGAACCAATGGCAAAAAGGAAGACCTTTCTCTCTGTCTCTCTCTCTCACTATCCACTCTGCCTGTCAAAAAAAAAAAAAAAATTCTTTGAAAAAAAAAAAAACCATTTGATTTTCTCACAATATGGAAATATAATCATTTTATACTGAATAAAATAAAATTGTGAAGATATTCAGCAATTACATTTTTCTTTAGCATTTAGATATAGACCCAGAATCAAGTATATTACAGACATTCACTGATAAAAATAGATAATTTAAATGGTTTAATTCAGAGTCACTCACTAGGGAATGTTAAATATTTACTTTAGAACTTTGCTGCAAAGAAAAATCCTTAGCATCTTAAGATAAACACTGAAATAATAAAACACTCTATGAGGTGAAAAAAATAATAATTTTGTATCAAAATATATTGTATGAAAATAAAAATTGGATGTTCAAAAGTTAGAGTATAATAGTAAGGAAAATAATATTTAAAATAATTTATATGTAAAAACAAATATATAAACATATACATGCATACAAACAAATACACTAAGGTAACACATAATTTTTATGAGGTCAGATTTACTCTGATTTCTGTACTTACAGATGGATTAATAAAACTATGTGTTCAAAAGCATAGAAATTTGAGATTCTCTAAATATAGTCAGCTCAGTTTTCTCAATTACACTGTCAAATTCTTCATGTAGATTTTCACATATTTTCAAAGCTTTGAAATAATTATTTATGAATCAAAACAAAAAATAAATTTCTTGCTTATCATTCTATTACATGAATGACATAATCGAACAACAACACAGCTACTTAAGAGTTAGAATTGGGGGGCCGGCGCTGTGGCTCACTTGGTTAATCCTCTGCTCATGTGGGCACTGGGTTCTTGTCCCTGTTGCTCCTCTTCCAGTCCAGCTCTCTGCTGTGTCCCGGAAGGGCAGTGGAGGATGGCCCAGGTGCCTGGGGCCTGCACCCACATGGGAGACAAGGAGGAAGCATCTGGCTCCTGGCTTCAGATCAGTGCAATGCTGGCCATGGTGGCCATTTGAGGAGTGAACCAGCAGAGGGAAGATCTTTCTCTCTGTCTCTCTCTCACTGTCTGTAATTCTACCTATGGATTGAGAGAAATTTTCAGTGGAATATGGACAGAACAGGACAAAGACTCCATGCAGCAACAAAGATAGAAGACATTTGATTGCTGGCTGCATGCCAATAGCCACTCTGGCACCTGCAGAGTCAGCTTGGAAGCACTATCTTGCCAGCGCAAGGTGGGAAGAAACTGCTGCAGACCCCGAGACTGGCAACTTTAATTGAGAAAGAGTTCCACAGTCCCCACTGGCTCAGAGTACAGCCTGGGGATCTGGTGATGGTCTAGGAAACTGCTTTACTCTGTGAGGGGAGGCCACGTTGCCACCCTCCCTTCCCCCGACCAAAGCACCACTCTCAATTTGTTGGTGTGGAGTCACAAAGAAATGTGCTTTGCCTTAGGGAACAGCAGGCAATCCCACTGCTGATGAACAGGGACACTTGCAGGGTAGAGAGCCAACCCCCTGCAACCTGTGACTGTGGCAGAGGTCATGGCACTGAAAGGGCCACAGATTGTAACTGGGTTGTGGATGGATTCCCTGGCTCTCACTAGGTCTGACGTTAGAGATTTTGAGCTCCCTAGATGCTGTGGACAGACACTGTAGAGGGGCTGGAGGACATACAGTGAAGTGCTCTGGGTGGTGAGGATGTGTGGCGGGGTTAGGTGCAATGTCAACGTGAGCTCACTCCACACAGTGAACCAACAGATTCCCCTGTCACAGAGAAGGGCTGGGACTATGAACATAATAGTCGGCTCCAACATCTTCTCTACCCACTGACTGTAGCCAAAGGTGCTCCGATACAGCCATTTAGGGCATTTCTTAGGACTCTTGCCTGTCCTCCCAAAAAATGGTCACCACAGTTCCCAGGCGCTAACCACCAGACGCCTGGAACTCAAGGAGTCACTCCACTGAGCCAAGAAACACATTTCCAGGAACAAAGCATTCAGGAAAAAAACAAGCCCATTCTCCAGAGAATATGAAAACAAGGGATCACCCAGGTGCATAAAAATCAATGTTGAAATACAAGAAACATGAACAAGAAAGGCAATATGATTCTTCAGAAGGAACACTAACACACTAATATTGAACTGTGAATAAAATGATACTGATGAAATGCCTGAAAAGGAATTAGAAAAAAATCATTAACAGATTACCGAAGAAACAGAGAAAGAGTTACATGAAATAAGGAAATCCATATGTGATATGGATGAGAAATTTTTCAGAGATATAGATATTTAAGAAAAATAAGAAATGTTACAGATTAAGTACTCAGTAAGTCAAATAAGAAATACAGTAGAAAGCCTTAACAATAGACTTGGAGAAGCAAAAGAAAGAATATCAGATCTAGAAGATAGCTCTTTAGAAATATCCCAGGGAGATAAAAAAGTAAAAGTTTCAAAGACTGAAAACAGTGTTCAACTAAATATCTGAGTCTTAGATGTTTCTGAAGATATGGAATAGGTAATGGCTTAGAAAACTTATTCAGTGAAATAATACAGAAAAGTTTACCAATTTGGAGACAGATATGGACATCTAAATAAAGGAAGCCTATAGAACCCAAATAGACATAATCAGAAAAAATCTTCACCATGACACATTACAGTCAAACTTTCAATACTGCAACATAAAAAGAATAGACTAAAATATGCAAAGAGAAATGACAGGCTCAAAAAGACAAATACCACATATATGCTCTAATTTATGGTAGTTAATACAGAGATCACAAAAATTGTGTGGATATCATATCATTTGGTATATTGCTATATATATACTTCTTTGAATCATATCATATAGTATACAATATACTCTTACCATTTTGGAAAAAAAGAGGGTGATGGTGAAGTCCTTTGGGGTGCTAGTAATATTTTCTGCTTAACTTGTGTGTTGGTTCTAAGTGTGATCAGAGGGGAGAAACACATTTATCTGTACATTTATATGCATTTAAAATTTCTTGATATGTATATTTCATTTCAATAACTTTAAATTAAAAACAGTTAAATTAATTAGGAAACTGAGATTAAAATGTTTGAAGAAAATGTAACAATAGGCTTATAATTTATAATTTTCTTTCTGTCCTCTAATAGAGCTATTTATTTTAAGCCATTTATTGGATATTTAAGTTGTGTTGTTAAACATTTATTGGATACTTAAGTTATGTTGCCTAAATATTTGTGCTTTTAAAGACTTCAATGCAAGTAAGCTTAAAACTAGAACATAAAAACATATTTAATATATTTAATATTTTTAAAATTTGGATATGCCTCTTTCTGTCCTGTGAGATATAAATAAAATATTGTCCTATTCTTTTTCCATTGAAAATATTCTGGAATGCCTGCAGCATAGAGGACATAGTTCTTTTATTTTGTGTTATGGTAAAACTGCACACAAACAAGCAGGAAATTTTCTGTGGCTAGCACCTTACTCCTTTCACTGACTCCTTGTATCATTCAAATGTAATGACATCAGTGTTTGTTTCCTCTCAACAGGAGTGTTTGAACATAGATTATCATGGATTTTACTTACTAGCAAAAGCAGGTCTTAAACTTGTTAGGATTCATTTTCAGTTCTGCTAAAATATCCTTCTCCTTTGCATCTCCAGATCTTCTGGGTAGCCCAGCTGTAAGTCACACAGATGTTCATCATCCATAAATTTATTATTTAGCCTCTCATGTTTCAAATCACATGATTTTTAACATCTCAAAGCACACTGGATGTTATGATAGAGTAATTTCTTTCTTGGAGAAAATCATTTTAAAGCAAAGAGATAATTTGAATGTGTTAAATTGAAGCCAGATTCTAAATAAGTGTCAGTTTTATTGAAGAAATTGGAAAACGTGTGATAAACTTTTAGAGCATCCTTATTTCTAAAATGAGTCCTCTTCTCTGTATGAGTTTCTGTCACAAACTATGTTTAACTGCACAAAACTCAGGTGCAGTCAGGTCATCCTTTTCTAATTGTTTTTACATCCTCTTTAAATATCAACAAATATTTTGAGGAAACAGCACACAAATTTGTCTTTTATATCATCCTTTTATACATGTTCATTCTCACTATGTTTCCATATCGAAGAAAGATTTTTTTTCTCATCTTGTTCCACACTTTGAAATTATGATTTTGTGGGAAGAAATTATTTTAATACTTTTCTATTGCAGTAACAATAGTAGCCATCTTAAAGGCACATGCTAAGGAGACACTTGCCTTCCTTTTCTGTAAAGCAAATATGTGATTGCTTTCTCATGTATGTTTTGTGAAACTAAACATGTCCAAAACCTTATGAGTTACTATGAAGGCGTCAATATGGAAGACAAGCAAATCACTGCCCTCACCCCAGCAGTGATAATATGCCATTCAGTGTGCAAATAAGACCTTCTCATTTCCTATGAAAAAAATTTCAGATTGAATAAATAAAAGAATAGCTGGAATTTTCTGAACACCTTCTGTACTAGTATCATGTTGGGCATCTGGAAATATATTATCTTATTTAATTCTAATAATAACTGAGAAGTTCTCTATTTCACAGATTAGGGGAAAAAATGAGGCTTAGAGCAATGAACAAGCATTTTTTCCCAGTCATATACACCTGAGACCTGTGTTGTCCAACATGGTAGCCTGTGGCCACACATAGCTATTGAACACTCAAAGTATAGCCAGTTTGAATGGAGATGTGCTGTGAGTACACCATATGGAACAGAACAGAAAGTACAGTATCTGCCAGCGCCGCAGCTCAATAGGCTAATCCTCCACCTGCGGCGCCGGCACACCAGGTTCTAGTCCTGGTCGGGGCACCGGATACTGTCCCAGTTGCTCCTCTTCCAGTCCAGCTCTCTGCTGTGGCCCAGGAGTGCAGTGGAGGATGGCCCAAGTCCTTGGGCCCTGCACTCACATGGGAGACCAGGAGGAAGCACCTGGCTCCTGGCTTCGGATCGGCACAGTACGCCGGCCGCCGCAGCCACTGGGGAATGAACCAAAGGAAAAGGAGGACCTTTGTCTCTCTCTCACTGTCCACTCTGCCTGTCAAAAAAAAAAAAAAAAAGAAAGTACAGTATCTCAATAATTTTTGAATACTGGTTACACATTGAAATGACAATTTTGGAAACAGTGGATTAAATAAAATGCATTATCAACATTAAAATAATTTCAGATTAAATAAAATCTGTCTAATTTTATTTTTGATTTTTTTTTCACTGAATGTGCAGACACAGGAGCAAAGTCTAGTTTGTATTTGAATCAGATACCCACAATATTTTATTTTACATTTTCTGAAGTTTCATGATAATTTCTAAAGGAATTAAGAACCCCTTTGAGACTTCATTCTTCAAATCAAAGTACCTACAAGATGAGGGGAACATTTTTTGTTTAATAAGATAGCATTTGATAGACTCAGATCTATATTGTAGGAGGCCAAAATAGGTTACTGAAACATTATCTTTTATTTCCCATGAGATATTTCAGTTGTAACTTCTGAGTCGCTTAATGTGACTTTAAACAGTTGCATGCAGCCATCAAAGTGACAATAGCATGAAAATGCATGTTTGTTGTTGGTGTATGTCCAAGGTTGTTCAGAGACAATATTTTCAACTTACCATTGATATTTGAGCAAATGTAAAAACACTTTTGATTGGTTTAGAAATGTTTTCTTGTCTCATGTGTGTCTTGTGAGTTTCATTCTGATGGGTATTTTCCTATCTCCTCTCTACCATAAAAAAAAACCTCCAGATTTTTCCCTGTATTGTTCAGAAAGATTTTTGTTGTTATATTTCTCTCTAATACCATGTGTCCTTGCATCTGTCATTAAACTAACATTTTTAACCTTATTTTTTGATGATGTCTGAGTTTTATTAGTGTTGATACTGTAATTGTTATTATCATTATCTGAAATTTTGGAAAACATGGTCTTAATTATAACAATGTAAAATTAAACTAATATGAGAGAACAGTGTACTCCAGGCTATGTATGGCAATAAAACTGTAACCCAAAACTTCTGCCATAATCAGCCTAGAATGCTCAGGGCTTGGTCAACATTGTCAGTCTCCCTAATTTTTGTCCTGACTTTCACCACAGAACCAATCAGAGAAAGTTGGAAATAATCTCCAAGCCAATTACGCAGAATTCTTTCCTGCTATTTAACCAACTTCAGCTTCCCCAGGCCAATAACCTCCATCAGATGTGCCTGAAGTCTCCCATTTTCCCCACTGCAAAATGTTCCAGTGCTCCTGTCTGCTTCCAGCTCTCTACAAAATCCAAGTGATGGTGTCAGACTCCTTTGCTACTTATATAACATGCTTTGAATAAATAGCCTGTTTGTTATCATTTTGGTTGTCTCTGCTTTTTCCAAAAGTGTGTCGCAATACAAACCAAAGCAGTCCACAGGCAAAATCAAGGCAATTTATACAAACCCACTTACCACCTAATTGAAAGGGAAAAAGTTGGAAGCATTCCTAGGAAGATATGGAATCATTTAAGAATGACTACTCCCAATGTTTCTATTCCATACAGTCCTGAAAGTTTTTGCCAGAGCCATTAGGCAAGAAAAAGAAATCAAAGGGATATAAATTGGAAAGGAGGAAATCAAACTATTCCTATTTGCAAATGACATGATTCTATACATAGGGGATCCAAAAGACTCACTGAGATACTATTGGAACTCATAAAAATAGTTTGGTAAAGTGGCAGTATGCAAAACTAACACAGAAAAATTAACAGATTTTGTATACAAAGACAATTCCATGGCAGAGACAGAACTTATAAGATCAATCCC
The DNA here is from genome assembly GCF_033115175.1 of Lepus europaeus. Taxonomy (NCBI): domain Eukaryota; kingdom Metazoa; phylum Chordata; class Mammalia; order Lagomorpha; family Leporidae; genus Lepus; species Lepus europaeus. The sequence goes on from NC_084827.1 coordinate 131,505,806, forward strand.
ATTCATAATAGCTACACAAATAATTAAATACCTTGGAATAAATTTGACCAAGGATGTCAAAGATCTCTATGATTAAAATTATAAAATATTAAAGAAAGAAAAGAATGGATTAAAAATGGAAATATCTTCCATGTTCATGGATTGGAAGAATCAACATCATCAAAATGTCCATACTACTGAAAGCAATTTACAGATTCAATGTGATCCCAATCAAAATACCAATAACATTCTTTTCAGATCTAGAAAAAAAAATTCTAAAATCCATATGGAAACACAAGAGATCTCAAATAGCTAAAAATTTGATACAACAAAAAAAAGCCAGAGACATCACAATACCTGATTTCAAGACGTACTACAGCGTAGTTATCACCAAAACAGCCTAGTACTGGCACAAAAACAGACTTGTAAGCCAATGGAAGAGAATAGAAACTCCATAAATCAATGCACGCATCTACAATCCACTTATCATTGACAAAGGGTCTGAAATCAATCCCTGAAGGAAGGACAGTCTCTTCACAAATGGTGCTGGGAAAACTGGATCTCCACATGCAGAAATATGAAATGAGCACTACCTTACACCTTATACAAAAATCCACTAAAGGGATCAAAGCCCTAAATCTATGAAACAGTACCATCAAATTACTAGCGAACACTGGGGAAACTCTACAAGATATTTGCATAGCCAAAGACTTATTGCAAAAGATCCCAGAAGCACAAGCACTCAAACCAAAATTGACAAATGGGATTACATTATGCTGAGAAGCTTCTGCACTACAAAGAAAACACTTAGCAATGCAAAGAGGTAACCAACAGAAAGGGAAAAAGATATTTGCAAACTCATTAATTGATCAAGGATTACTATTCAGAGCTCAAGAAATTAAATAGCAATATAACAATCCATTTACAAATGGGAAAAGGACTTGAACAGGCATTTTTCAAAAGAGGAAATTCAAATGGCCAACAGACACATGAAAAAATGCTCAGAATCACTAATCATCAGGGAAATGCAACTCAAAACCACAGTGAGGCTTTGCCTCTCCCCAGGGAGAATGGCTCTTGGACATAAATCAACAAACAACAAATCCTGGCATGGATCTGGGGAAAAGGTATCCTAAACAACTGTTGGTGGTGCAGCCACTGTGGAAGAAAGTATGCAGATACCTTAGAAAGCTGAAATCATATGATCCTGCCATCCCACTCCTAAGAATTTACCCAAAACATAAAATCAGCATATGAAAGTTATCTTTACCCCCATGTTTATAACAGCTCAATTCACAATAGCTGAGAAATGGAATCAATGCAGTGTCCATCAACTGAGGAGTAGTTAAACGAATGGTGGCATATATATACTATGGAGTGCTACTCAGCTGCTAAAAAAAATGAAATCCTGTCTTTTGCAACAAAGTGGATGCAACTGGAAATCGTTATGCTTAGTTAAATAAGCAGGTTCCAAAAAGACAGATAATATATGTTTTCCCTGATCTGACATAACTAATAAAATAAAAAAATGTAATGTTTTAGAATGAAATGGACATTTTGAAATTTGATGATTGTTTACAGCCCTTGTCTCTTCTGTTGAAGATAAATACTTTCTTTTTTATTCATACTATTTGGTGAACTCTTTTTACTTAGTGTAAGTTTAACTTTATGTTCATTAAGCAAACAAATATCTTTGTAAAAATTAAGAGTAGTAATGGGAGAGGGAGGAGGAAGAAGCATTGGAGTGTGGGTGAAGGGAGAATAGGGTGAGAAATATCACTGTGTTCTTAAATCTGTATATATGAAATACAGAAACCTGTGTAACTTAATAAAATTTTTAAAAAGAAAGGAAATATATCATTTAAATAGAGAGAGATCCATCAGAGTAAAAAAATAAATAAATAAACAAACAAAAAAAGGCTCTGTTCATGGTGATTGCTCCTCCATTAATCTTCCCATCATGTATGGTCATGTTAGGGGATCACAAGACATATTTGGATTCCAGTGAGAGTCAATTGAGTTGAAAATACTTTGGTTTTCATTTATGGAAAACAATGATGTGGTTTTTAGTCACTTCTATAAAAGTGATATAATTGCTACCATTCTTGTTGTCAGAATGGCTTCCAGAAGAACTCCAACTACTCACCATGCTGACCCATCCAGCATCACAGTGGGTAGGTGAAGGGCCAAAATTTATCAAACTGAGAAAATTTGCAGGTATTTGAAAGCATCCCTCAGCATTTCTCAGTAAAACCACAATAATGGAGGAGTAACATGCTTTAAAATGTGCAGAATCAGTATTTAATATATTGGAAAACTCTTCAAACTTTCAAACTTATATAACTTTCAAAGTCTGCTTGGGGTGGGCACTGTGGCACAGAAATTAAGCTGCTGCTTGGGATGTCCACATCCCACATCCTAATCTCTAATTTGAGTTCTGGCTTTTCCCACTTCCTATTGATCTTTCTGCTAAGGTGCACCCTATAAAGCAGCAGGTTTAGGCCCAAGTATTTGGGATCCTCCAATTTAATGCACACCTTCCTTAAGGGAGTTTCTGGCTCCAGGCTTTGGCCTGGCTGTTGCAGGCATTTGGAGAGTTAACAAGCAGATAGAAGATTTCTCTCTCTCTCTCTCTCTCTCTCTCTACTCTATCACTAAACCTTTTCAAATGAATATTATATAACAGTAAAAAAAATATGAAATCCAGTCATTTGCAACAAAATGGAGTAATCTGGAAAACATCATGCTGAGTGAAATAAGCCAGTCCCAAAGGGACAAATATCATATGTTCTCCCTGATTGGTGACAACTGACTGAGCACCTGAAAGGAAACCTGTAGAAATGAAATGGACCCTATGAGAAACAATTACTTGATCAGCCCTTGACCTGACTGTCAAGGAATAATGTACTACTTTATTCCTTTTATTATTTTTTATTCTACTTAATACCATTGGTTGAACTCTTTAATTAACACACAATTATTCTTAGGCATTTAAATTTAACTGAAAAGTGATCCCTGTTAAATATAAGAGTGGGAATAAGAGAGGGAGGAGATATATAGTTCGGCACATGCTCACTTGGACTTACCCCTAACAGTAGAGCTAGAAACGTGCCAGGAGATTCTAATTTAATCCCATCAAGGTAGCATATACCAATGCCATCTTACTAGTCAAAGTGATCAGTTTCAGTTCATAATTGATAATAATGATAGGATTAAGTGCCAAAGATATCACATAAATAAGACTAGTGTCTGCTAATAATAACTGATAGAATTTAAAAGGAGAGAATGATCCAACATAGACTCATAGAATGGCAAAAGCCCTAAACAGCACTCTGGCCTCAGAATCAGCCCTTAAGTCATTTGGATCTGACTAAAAAGCCCATGAGAGTTTCTCAGGCATGGAACGCCAAGACACTGTGGGGAAAAACAATAACCTAAATGAAAGATCTCTGTGAGTGAGATCTTGGTGGAAAGAATGGGCCATCAAAGAAGGAGGTACCTTTCTCTGAAGGGAGGAGAGAACTTCCACTTTGACTATGGCCTTATCTAAAGAATGTCGGAGTTTGTGAACTCAAAAGGCTTCCATAGCCTTGGCAGCTCATGACAAGAGCCTCAGGTGATTACTGACGTCATAAATAAGAGTGTCAATTGTTAAGTCAACAACAGGAGTCAGTGTGCACTTACTCCCCACGTAGGATCTCTGTCCTTAATGTGTTGTACTATGCGAATTAATGGTAAAACTACAACTCAAACAGTACTTTATACTTTGTGTGTCTGTATGGGTGCAGTCTGTTGAAATATTTACTTAGTATATACTAAGTTGATCTTCTGTATATAAACTTATTAAAAATGAATCTACATGAAGAATGGGATGGGCGAGGGAGTGGGAGATGGGATGGTTGTTGGTGGGAGGGAGGTTATGGGGGGGAAAAGCTGCTATAATCCAAAAGTTGTATTTTGGAAATTTATATGTATTAAGTAAAAGTTGAAAAAATACATAAATCTTTGTTTAAAAAAATTAATTCATTTCTTAAAATCCTGCTTCACAGACATTGGGGACTTCCACGAAACAAATTCAAAGCTGAGTTGGGTCCGGTGCCATGGCTCACTTCTGCCTGCAGGTACTGGCACCCCATATGGGTACCAGGTTCTAGTCCTGGTTGCTCCTCTTCCAGTCCAGCTCTCTGCTGTGGCCTGGGAGGGCAGTGGAGGCCGTGGAGGCCATTTGGGGAGTGAAGCAACAGAAGGAAGACTTTTCTCTCTGTCTTTCTCTTTCACGGTCTGTAACTCTACCTGTCAAATAAAAAAAAAAGAAGCTGAGATTGACCTAGATGCTGGGAAAGATGAAGAGAACCTGCTTGAGTTATCAGAAATGATTGATAGCTGAAGATGGCAGTGAGAACAATTAAAAATATTCACCAAAAAACTGGACTTAGTTTCATCTACTACAACATTTACCTAATAAGTTTGTGTCTTTAGTCTAGAATTGGCCCTGAATCAAATATACCTATGAATTATTTGTTTAAAAAAAAAGAAGCTTAGGGCCAGCGCCATGGCTCAATAGGCTAATTCTCTGCCTGTGGCGCTGGCACACCGGGTTCTAGTCCCAGTCGGGGCAGCAGATTCTGTCCCAGTTGCCCCTTTTCCAGGCCAGCTCTCTGCTACGGCCCGGGAGTGCAGTGGAGGATGGCCCAAGTGCTTGGGCCCTGCACCCGCATGGGAGACCAGGAGAAGCACCTGGCTCCTGGCTTCGGATCAGCGTGGTGCGCTGGCAGCAGTGCGCCGACTGTGGAAGCCATTGGAGGGTGAACCAACGGCAAAGGAAGACCTTTCTCTCTGTCTCTCTCTCTCACTGTCCACTCTGCCTGTCAAAAAAAAAAAGGAAAAAAAAAGAAGCATAATTTGTTCCCATATATGCCTAGTTAAAGCAATTATTACTTCTGGCTAGAAATATGATTTATAAAGTAGCATGTGTAATTACAAACCTGTGATTTTTTTAGCATTTTTGATGACAAATGCTTTAAATGAAATTATTAGAATTCCTACATCTGTGAGATGCAGGCATAACCTGCTGCAGCACTATAAGCAATAAATAGAATTGCATGTACAACCACAAATTTTTGTATCCAAACTCTCAAATTTTTGAGCAATTATAGTAGAAAAAATTTTAACCTCTTCTTAATTTTCCCATAGAACAAAATCCTGTAACATTATTATCATATGAACATATATAAAAGCATGTCATCCAATAGGTTTACATTTCTATGGCATGTAGAGCTGTATAAGGAAGCTAATCAAGCTAATCAAAGATTACTTGAAATTTGTAATATTTGTCAACCATTTAAAGTTCATGATGTTTTATGATCCCTTTTGTCATTATAAATATTTGCTATATTAAATAATTCTTACTGATATGTATGTGTGTGTCTCTTATTATTGAAAGCAGGTCTTTAACTTTTCTCCTTATGATGAGTGTCTCATTATTTTAGTGGACTTAACATTCATTCATTTGCTCAGCCATTGATCTCACATATCTACTTAGCTTTCCTACTACACCCACAGTTTCTTCTGGGTTCTAGGGTTAAAGTTTATAGCTGATGCACGTTAAATATTGAAATGAATGAATAAATTCTTATGATTTTATGATAATCATATTGTGCATTTACTCCAAGTTGCTTCACATCTTTGTCTTAGAGCCAAAAATAATATTTCCTCTTATGTTCAAAGGAGCAACTGTTGTATAAAAGTCACAGTGAACCAGTATCAAAAGACTCAGAGCTGAGTTTTTAAGCTATACTTAAAGTCTAGGGATCTTGAAAAAGTCATGTAAATATTTCTAGTAATTATATTCTTTTTCTTAAAATAAAGAAAATAGTTCATACCTCAGTGATATACTCTAAACTCTATAATAGAGATGGGAATAGCTTGTTAGTAATTACTTTACACAAATGTGAAAGTTCTGCTGCTTTCAGAAGAAAGGTATTACTGTTCCTCTGCATCTGCTAACAACTTTCATTTGTACCATAAACCATCAGTTATTATTTATTGCTAGCCAGGATGAAAATCACCGAAACTCACTTGCTCAATCAGAGTGCAGTATCACACACTTCTCAGAGACATGACATTGAACTGAATCTAAGGGGAATACCTTTTGCTAAATCATAGTCACAGCCCTAAAAGTGACTATGGGTAGTGTGGTGACAAATGCATAATATCCTAACACATACAATGGAATCAGATAGATAGTATTTTACAAAATAACTCATAAATGTAAAATATGCTTAATCATTTTCCTCCTTTTCTCCTGAGAATATTGAGATACAGAGATTCATATTTATTATCTCCGCTATATAACAAGACCTACAAAAAGGCACACTATACATAGGTTCCATGTTTGTGAACCTAAGAACCACATATTGAAAATACTAAACATGTACACTTTTTATTACTTTCAAAATTTATATTTACTTGCTTGGTAGGGAAAAAGACACATAGTGAAACCAAGAAATCAAGAGACAGAGAGAGAGAGAGAGAGAGAGCGAGAGCCTATCTACTTCCCAAATGCTCACAACAGCTAAGGATTAAATAAGCCAAATCTGTGAGCTCACTTCAAGTTTCCCATGTGGGTGGCAGGAACCCACTGCTTGATCCATCACTTCCTGTCTCCCAAAGCACACATTAGCAGGAAGCTGGAATTGAGAGCAGAGCCACAAATTAGACCCAGGCACTCTGATAACATAGGATATGGGAATCCCAACAACTAACTTAATCACTAGGTCAAATCTCTACCCCAGACTTTTGATTTTTACATAAAAAATTCAATGCAACAATAATTTACAGAGCATTCACATTGTAGTAGGCATTAGATTGTTTATGAATCTAGTGATGACTTAAGATATGCATATATTGTATGCAAATACTATGCCATTTTATAAAAGGGACACTAGCATCACAGAATGTGGTATCTGAAGAATCTTCTGTAGATGCTGAAGGGTGACTGCACTCAACCTGCTTGAAAGTTCTGTTCATCCTAGGGATGATTAGCTGAGTTCTCATTATCATCTTTCTTTTCCTCCAGTATCATCTTTAAATGCAGGTCTACATTTGATTGTTAGCCTCTAAGGATTTGATTTAATAGAGACTAGGATTTCCCTTTGAAATTTAGAAATACTTAATTAACTTGTTAACTGAGAATTAATCTGAAATCTTAGAAAATAATTTTCAAGTCCAGTCTCTTTATCAAAAAAGAAAGTTATTAGGTAGCATTTTAAGGATAAAGAAAGAAAGCTAACAGAACCATACATTGAAAAATAATATGCATTCTTTTTTATCCTACCAGTGCTTTGCTTTCCACTCATTCTGCAGAGAAATTCCATACTCTTTTCAAGAAATTGTAAGTGTGTTTATGTACATTTTATAGTGGATTTTGGCATTTCATTCATGTTTTCTCAGATGGGTGTGTACCCAAAGGATGTTCCAAGAAAGTCTTTCTCTGAGATATTACAAATAAAGCTCTTTCCTTTGCAGTGGTGAAGCTGATTGTCAGCCTAAGAGTCACTGACAATCACAATTACAGCTTAATCAGAAAAGCCACACAGAGAGATAAATATCACCAAATACATTAAGAAGAACAGACAAATTACTAAAGAAAATCTTAGAGGTGATGAGGAAAGATACTAGAGATCAATTTCTCTTGGATAGAGAGCAAATTTCAGAAGGAGAAGAATCAGTAAAAATAAGAGGAAAGGATAAGGCTCAGCAGTAAATCAATAGAAGTAACAGAGTAAGGGTCAAAAGATAAGATTGACTGGCTGTTTGACAAGAAGACAGACTCAGGGAAACAAAGAACATTCCAGAAGATGTTCAAATTTTTGTATATTTTTGTGATGCATGCAACATTGAATATTCACGGGCACCAAGGTTAGCTCTACTGTTCTTCTAATGAGTTCACTCTGTATCAATCACCTGACAGTGTCAGGTTTGCATCCCCCATGGCATATTCTTTACTTTGATTCTATCCAAAGGCAAGCATGCAGTCTCTTCTCTTCCAAAATTATGTGAGTGTTGGCATTCTCACAATCCTAACTTTCATTATCGCCAGGTGTCATGTGCCACACCTCCCTCCTAGATATCAATGGATCTTCTTGGGGGCATTCTGGGAAAGCATTTTAATAGGGACAACTTTGGTTTGAATGTCCCTCATGTGATTGCCTTCCTTCCTTTCATTCTTCCATCATTTTCTGCCTGGACAGAAAATTCAATGATTAAAGGCCCCATACCCATTTTAAATATTTTAAATATAAATATAACTTAAGTATTAAATATATCATTAAATATAAAACACATTTAAATATGAATATAAAATACCATTTAAAATATTTTAAATATGAAGAGAGCAGTGACATGTTAAGCATGATAGAGCAGGAAGACAGCAGGAGACCAGGCCTTATCACTGTCTTTGGATAATAGTGACAGATCAGGGCAATTTACCTTCATACTTATTTTTCTGTCAAGCAAGTAAATTCTTATGTGTTTACATCCCTCTTAATCTTGTTGTTTATTTTTACAGCTAAATGAAGTCCCATTATATCAACAGGATTTATTTCTCTTCTAAATTCACTGAACTAGAGAGCCCTATCTTAGTACATTTGTGCTGCTATAAAATAAATCCTAGGAACTGAGTAGTTTACAAGGAACACAAAATAATTTTTCATGGTTCTGGAGGCAGGAAACCCAACATGAAGGCCTTGGAACATTTGGTGACACATAAAGGCACAATGATGCCTTCTGTCAGTGGAATCCACACATGACAGCAAATGGAAAGTTAAAAGGGATTTCAGTCTCCTTTAGGCTTGTATAAGAAACTAATAATTTCATGGCAGCAGAGACTTTATGACTTAATAATGCTCCAAAAATGTTCTACTTGTTAATACCATGACAGGTAGGTTTAGGTTTCAACATGAAATTTGGAGGGACAAACTACAGCAGGTCCTTCTCCAGCTGCACCCATAACAAATAGTGTTGGCAGAATTTCCCACAAAATCCTGTAAGAAGCCATCCCCCTTCCAAGATGTATTGTCTTTCTCCTAACATTTTAGGTGGTATGTGGATGTAAGTCAATTGTGTGTAGCTGTCTTTCTAAAACTGAACGTTCATAATGCATCATCAGTCAAAGCAGTGTTAAGGAACAAATATATCATTTAAATGGACTTATTTGATTTTTACATATAATGAGGAGATGGTAGGTGATTTCATCATTTCATCATTAAAATTGTAAAATTTTAATTTTTCATATATTTTAACTTTAATACTTGTTTTATTTATAATCAATTCATTAATTTTATTATATAAATCAAAAAAGATGAAAATAGATCTTAAAAGTTGATTTTGACCTTCCTCCAAGAGTAGTTGGTCTGATATCAAATATGCTTAGAATATAAATAACATTGCATTTTTGAAATAAATTATATTTTATTTTTAGTAAATAGTTTCTAAGTCCTTTAAGAATTAAATAAAGACTGCTTTCCTTGTTTTTAATTTAAAAAAGACTATGTTTCATAAAAACACTTTGGTTATTTTTCTTCTTTCTCTATCAGGTCTTTTTAAAACTTTTTTAAATTGGCCATGTTGTTGTGACATAGCAGGTAAAGCCATCCTGGCTTTGGTCTGGCCCGGCTCTGGTCATTGCTGACCTCTGGGGAAAGAGCCAGGAGATGGAGGATAATTCTCTGTCTCTGTCTCTCTCTCTCTCTCTCTCTATCTAACTCTGCCTTTCAAATAAATAAGTAAATCTTAAAAAAAAAAAAAAAAAAAAACTGGCCATGTCACTTGAGGGTCATTCTGTCCAAGTGACTTAGACATTAATTATTTTTCAGTTACTTTCATGACTTTCCTTAACTTTCATTTATCTTTCTTATCCAACATTTTATGTACAACAGTGAACATGTCACTATATAGACATAATATTTGTATTTCATTTCAGTACCTCCATATTTCTTTCATAAAAAATTTCAATTGTTGGTAATGGATTCCTTGCTCATTGTAATTCTCAAATTTCACTGTATCCATCATAAGAAAACGTAAGGACTTTTTCTCAAACATGTTAGGGTCTGAATTCATATAGTTCACCTTTCTCTATTACTATTCTTATTACTGCTCAAAAAATCCAAGTAACAACACAGTTCCTTAATTTCTCCTATTCTTTAACCTTTTCGTCTTCCCATACATCTATTTATTCAGCTAACAATGATGCCTATATAGGCTTTATTGACAGCTGTAGGAGTTCGTGTACTTCTTGTCTGAAAATTTTTATTTTTACTTTTTCTCATTTCTCAAATAGCCTCTATCTAATGCTAAAAAACCAGCTCAGTTATCACATGGTTACTTTGCCTCCCCTTAATGCATGTGGACATATACAAATATGTATACTTATTATACATTTACAAATATAGATATTTTGTATATGCAAAGATTCATTGTTTTAATCATCTTTTAAACCATTTCATAAAGTAATATTTACCCTTTATTGGCTTATGTGTTCAAATGTCTGTTCCCAAACTAGACCATGAAATTGTATCCCCAATTCAGAAATGTGTCTGGCACACAGAAAGCTTGTAATAAATATATTTTGGCTGAGCTTGATTGTAATGGATTTAAAGACTAGAACTAAGGCTTCTACTTCCTTTGTAACTGTCCAAGAGAGCTAACAGAGCACTCAGAACATATTTAGCAAATGCTGAAAAAGAGAAAAGGAGACCAGGACTGAAAATGTGACCTTAAAATTGGCTATGTGTTGATCTTTCCCTTCTAGAAAAGGAGTTAGTGCATTCTGCCTATTCCTCCTGCAAATTACAACTAACATTTTCAGACAATGTAAATAGAAATCAAAGAACTCTGAAAGAAAATAAAAGAAATCAAACCGGTTAGGAAATTTTACAATGATAAATGACCAGGAAATGAATTCTCTGTGGTGTGTTTGTTTTGCCTCCTATACATTCCTAGCTATGTCCTGGAAAACCTCACGAAACAATGGGATTACAGCCAAGAAACATGATCCATCTAGACATGGACTGACAGAAGGATGACCTGGTCGCTCCACTTCCAATCCATTTCCCTGATAATGAACCTGCAGAAGCAACAGAAGATTGGCCTAGTGCATGGGTCCCTGCCACACACATGGGAGAGCAGAATGAAACTCTTGGCTCCTGGCTACGGCCCAGCCCAGCCCCAGCAATTGTGGCCATTTGGGGGAATGAATCAGCGGACAGAAAATTCTCTCTCTCTCTCTCTCCTCTCTCATTCTCTTCCTCCACTCCCATCTCTGTCTTCTTTCTTTCTGTCTATCCTCCTGTCTGTAACTTCGTCTTTCAAATAAGTAGAACTTTTAAAAAAGAAAAAGAACCGTGTCAGCTATCCTCACAGTAAGCTAAAACAAACAGAAGCTATCCTCTCCTCCATGCCCACTGCATCCCCCAGCAAACAATGTCACCATGGTGACACTGGAGCAAAAAAGGTAAGTGGATCTTTTCAACTGTTAACTAACAACTTCTTACCATGGGCTATATAGACTGTGGATTCCTGTTGACTATGCTAATCTTACACTAACTGAATAACAGCAAAAGATGAAGCATTAAACTTCCGATCAATTTGAAAGCTTTGGAGGGCATGCATAGGGAAGGAGGAAATTACAGAAAGGGATTCTGGGTGTAAACTTATCAGCAGACTTTAGAATGAATCATGCACAAAGCCAATCAGAAGTTTTCAGAATTGGTCAATCCCTGAAAAACACATATAAGGAGCAGACCAGAATAGAACTGTAAAGTTTTTGAAATCGCAATTAACATTTAAACTACAACCCACAAAAACAAGCCAAGAAATGCATTATGAACTTTCATACTGCTTTTTAAAAATTTTCATCATAAAGAGAACAGATTTTATGTATTTCACAGATGTAATTTTATGAAGGTAACCTTACTTCCCTCTATCCCTCTATCAATCTCTTCTCCTTCCAGCCTTTTTTTAATTTAATTTTTGCAAATCATAGTTTTAATTCACTCTATGATCATAAGCTCAATGCACTATTAACCAGAAAGACCAGTGTTCCAGAGGAGCATAAACAAGGCCTAAAAACAATAAAACAAAAGATGACAGTTTCATTCGTATACAGTTTTTGGTTTTTTACATTAACTATCACATAACAGAGAAGGCATCTGATATTTGTCTTTTGAGGACTGGTTTATTTCACTAAGCATGATGGTCTCCAGTTACATCTATTTTGTGGCAAAAGACTGGGTTTTGTTCTTTTTTATGACTCAGTAGATTCCAGTGTGTTTATATATATCACATTCTCTATATCCATTCTGGGACTTCTGTTTTGAATCCATATCTTAGCTATTGTGAATTGAGCTTCAAGAAGCATGTAGGTAGAAATAATGCTTTCATATGCTGATTTCCTCTGCATGCTTGCTAAAAATAGAAGAAACGAATAGGAAATAATCATATATTATTTTTGAAAGATTATTATCATTATTCCAAGTATATATTCTGCTACTCATAAATTTCAAGAGCTAGACAATGTCAACTCAGAAAAGAAAACCAACAGACACCAGAAACAAGATACATGTAATGTTCTAATCATCTGATGATGGTTTTAAAATAAATATAAAAATATTCTGAAATTAGGAAATCTCTTAAATCGAATGAACAAGATAAGAGGTCTTGGCATGTAAGTGGAAGATACAAGCAATAAATTAAACCTTTAGAATTGATGATCACAGTGACCATAAAAACAACTAATATTATTGATTCAATAGCAGAATATGACAGGGAAAGGAAATAGCTAATTGGAAGATAGATCCATTGAAACTATCCAAAGTGACAAGAAAGAGAAGAAAAAGGTCATTTATCAAAAAGGATAGCTAACAAAATATATCAAAGATGAAATAGATAACGTGAGTAGTCTTCATCAACAAAGTTGCATCTCTTGTTTAAAATCTTTAGGAAAAAATAGCATTAAGTCTGTGACTAGAAAGTAAATTGAAAATATGTCATTTCAAAAATTAAAGGGAAGAAAAATAAATTAAGGAGGGAAAATAAAGGGTGGGAAATACGGTTTTCTTCTCAGAATTGTATCTATTAAATACATGAAATCTGTTCTCTTTATACTAATAAAATTTAAAATAAGAATAATAAAATTAAATTACAAATTTTATAACATAATCTGTAGCCTAGATGTATTCAAAGGCAAATTCTATCAAATATTTGAAGAAGAAATTCTATACAATTCTATACAATCACATTCAGAAAATAGAAGATGAAGGGACACTTGTCAAATCATTTTAGGAAGCCAGCACTACCTTGAATCCATATCCAGATAACATCAAAAATAAAAAAAAAAATTTCAAATAAGTATCTTTCAAGAGTATTAATACAAAACTCCTCAAAAACATGGTAGCAAAAGGAATCAAGAAATAAATAAAAAATTTGCACTGTGGACAAGAAAATTCATCCAACGAGTGCAAAGCTGGTTTAGGATTTGAATATAATTCACCACATTACATAGTATCAAGAAGAAAACACAGACACATGATTCTATCAGTTGATGAAGAAAAGGCATTTCTGTCAAAATGCAATGCTCATTCATGTAAAACTTCTCAACAGGCTTCTAACTGAATGGAACTTCTTCAACCTCATAAAGAACAACTATTGAAAATATACAATAAATTAGGAGAAAGAAGTTCTGAGTTTTTAATGCATGGTAAGCTAACTACAGACAATGAAAACATACTGTATTTTTTCAAAAAGCTAGAATAAAGGATTTTGAACATTTCACCATAAAAAATGATAAATATTTGTCATTAAAAGCTCTAGACAGTACAAAAAAAAGAAGAAAAATGGAATAGAATGCACAAGTACTGGGAAACAGAAAATATTAACTGTACCAATTCATAGATTGCATGAATATATGCATACAAAATCCAACATAGAGTTAGCTTAAATGGGGTGGGCTCTTGACACAGTTGTTAAGATGCTGCTTGGGGAGCAGATGCTGTGGCATTGAGTAAGGCCACCACCTGCAGTGCTGGCATCCCATGTGTGCATCAGTTTGGGTCCTGGATGTTCCACTTCCAATCCAGCTCCCTGCTATTGTGCCTAGGGAAGCGGAGGAAGATTGCCCAAGTCTTTGGGCCCCTGCACCCACATGGGAGACCCAGAAGACTCTCCAAGCACCTGGCTTCAGATAAGCACAGCTCTGGCCACTGTGGCCATTTAGGGAATGAACAAGTGGATGAAAGATATCTCTCTCTGCTTCTGCCTTTGCCTCTGCCTCTCTACAACTCTTCCTTTCAAATACATATTTTAAAAAAAATTGTTGCTTAGGATTCCTGCATCTCATATTGGAATGCCTGGTTCAAGTCCATCTGTTCTGTTTCTGATCCAGCTTCTTGCTAATATGTACCCTGAGAGACAACAGAAGATGGCTGAAGTACTTGGGTCCCTGCCACCTGTGTGGAAAACCCATATTGAGTTCTGGGCTCCTTGATTTAGTCCGACCACGCCCTGGCTGTGGTAGGCATTTAGTGGGAATGAACCAAAGGAACCAGAAGATTCAAATAAAGTGTAAAAAGTTTTAAAATGAAAATTCCAAATAACCATTTAAAAAAAAAGCCCTTCTAGAACTAATAGGTAAATTTAGCAGTCAGAGAATGTAAGATTATGAAACATAAGTAAATGTATTTCCACATAGCAGTGAGAAATTATTAGAATTTAGAAATTAAAAATGTATATCGTTACCATATATCCTCAACATGGAGCACGTACATATATGCTTCAAACTACGAAGCACTGATTAGAGAATTCAAAAATGACCTAAGTAAAAGAAGAAATATACCAACATATTGATGCAGCCACTCTGGAAAAGAATTTGAAAATTTCTTATATGATTTAACATATACTTACCATTTAATACTGCATATTCACACTAGAGAATAAAGACTTATGCTCATACAAAAACCTGTTAGTGAAATCAATCCATGCATTGACAACCCACTTACTTTTGACAAAAGAGCTGAAATCAATCCCTGAAGCAAAGACAGTCTGGGAAAAATTTGATCTCCAAGTGCAGAAGTATGAAACTAGACCCCTACCTTACACCTTATACAAAAATCCACTCAAAATGGATCAAAGACTTAAATCTACAAACCAATAACATTAAATTGCTACAGAACATTGGGGAAATTCTGCAAGACATTGGCATAGGCAAAGACTTCTTGGAAAAGACCCCAGAAGCACAAGCGATCAATACCAAAATTGACAAATGGGATTACTTCAAGCTGAGAGGTTTCTACACTTAAAAAAAAAAAAAAAAAAACACGAAGACAGAATGGGAGAAAATATTTGCAAACTACACAACTTATAAATGGTTAAAAAGGTTTAATATCCAGACTCTATAAAGAGCTCAAAAAATTCAACAACAATAAAACAAACAATCCAGTTAAAAAATGGGCAAAGGATGTAAGCAGGCATATTTCAGGAGAGGAAATTCAAATGGTCAACAGACACTTGAAAAAATTCACAAAATTACTAGCCATCAGTGAAATGCAAATCTAAACCACAATGAAGTTTCACCTCACCCCTGTTAGAATGGCTCTCATACAGAAATCAATAAACAACAAATACTGCTGAGGATGTGAGGTGGGAGGGCGGAAGTGGGGTACCCTAATCCACTGTTGATGGGAATCTAAACTGATGCAGCCACTATGGAAGACAGTGTGGAGACACCTTAGAAATCTGAATATAGATCTACAATATGACCCAGTCATCCCACTTCTGGGAAGTTACCCAAACCAAAAGAAATCAGCATATGAAATAATTATCTGTGCCCCCATGTTCATTCCAGCTCAATTCGCAATGTTTAAGATATAGAATCCACCCAGAAGCCCATCAACTGTTGACCAGATAAAGAAATTATGGTATATATACACTATGGAGTACTACTCAGCTTTTAAAAAAATGAAATTCTGTCTTTTTCAACAAAATGGATGCAACTGGAAACCATTATATGTAGTGAAATAAGCCAGTCCCAAAAAAACAGATACCATATGTTTCCCCTGATCTAAGGCAATAAATAGAAAACCTAAAAGGTAGTGTATTGGAGTGAAATGGACATTTTGAGATTGGTTGATTGTTTACAGCCCTTGTCTCTTCTGTTGAGGACCAGTGTTTATTTTCTTCATACTATTTGTTGAACTCCTTTTATTTAGTGTAGGGTTAACTTTATGATCATTAAGTAAACCAAAAGTAGATATTTGCAAAAATTAATAGTGGGAATGGGAAAGGAAGCAGGATGAAAGGTTAGAGTGTGGACTGGAGGGAGAATAGAGAGGGAATTATCACTATATTCCTAAATCAGTATATATGAAATACATGAAACTTGTATAACTTAAACAAAATTTTTGAAAAGATGTTATAGCTAGGAGAAACTCATGGTAAAGTTACATCAGAACTACTTCTTTCCGCAACTTTTATTTTAATCTAAAATTATTTTAAAACAGAATTATAGAAGTTGACTCAGTGAAGAAAACAGTGCTATTTGATGTGAATTCTTAAGTCTTTTTCCTGGTCCTATCCTGTGTCATCTGTCACCTAACAACCTCATTTCTCATTGAGAACCGTTACAAATGGAAAAGTGCCACTGAATTACTTCCCACTGACTGTAAAGCAATCACATTATCGCTTGGCAACCTGCCTAGGGTTATGAACAAGCAGTTACTTAAGAAAAAAAAAACTCAAGTGCAGTTTTTATTTGAAATTTCCCCTGGAATATAAAGATGTTCATCAGTACAGGCTGGGAGCATGCATAGTGTGACAGAATATAAAGTTTATATGCAATGTTGCTGAACAAACATATGAGATTTTTGTCAAGCTTCCAAAAATAGCGTAAAAACAATAATACTCTGAAGTAATTCACTCATATTTAAGCAACATAACATAAACCGATCAGATTTAAGCAATCTCTGTAAGATCATCCACTAATAAAGTTACTGTTCTAGTTTAACAGGAACTGATTAAAGATGGTGGGAAGGAATCCAAAGAAAATTAATAAAACTTTGAATTTTAGCTCCATAAATAAAACAAAACAAAGGACATAAAATGCCAAAGTTAGTAGTGTTTCCCTCTACCATAAACATAAAGCAGATGGTTTCACATTTTTGCAAATAGCAGATAAAATGAGATGTTTTTATCAAATTGATCTGTTTACATTTTTCTATTCACTCAAAAACTTCCAAAATTCAAATTGTGACTCAATTTTGTGAATAAGCAGTACCTTTAGAAAGATGGTGAAAATGCACTAATTGATAACATTAATTTTATTTATGTCAGGGATTTGGAACTCACATATCAAATACTGACTTTACCTGAACCTTATACCGCCAGAAAACAGTTAAGATTAAGAAATCTATGCCCACATTTTTTTTTTCTGCAGTATTCACAGCCTTTTGGCGTCCAGGAAAGATTTTGTCATTAACACACACACTCACACACACACACACATTTTCCCATAAGATCAGACAAGACTCACTGTGCAATTGGTTACTCACTTCCATAAGTCTTGCATGAGACATCTTTTATATCTAGGACAAACCAACACATACCTTCCAAATTCTTATCCTTTGTCTCAAGAATGATTAGCTAAAGTTAGAACTGTTTGTCCTCCTGAAACTAGCTAGACACAGAGAAAAACATTTCCTGTTAAACTGACAGACAGACTTCCCCTGATTGTAAAACAATTACAACTTTAAATCACCCCACCTGGAAATTGTTTACTTCTCCCTATAAAGTCTATGGCAGAAGCGCTCTGCCAGTACATGCTCATCTTCATATCTGCGGTACTCTCCTTATGGCAATAAACTAAATGAAATTTCTACTTCATTGTCCAGTGCATCTTGTTTTTCACAAAATAAAAGGCAATGTGTTTTGATTCTTGCTTAATGATAAACTGTTTTTATGGCAAATAACTGTAATGCAAGACTTATATTTTAATAAATTTTGAAACCAGTAGCACAATTGCTTCATGAATATATTTTAGTAATGTTGCGACAGAATTTAAGTCGAAGTGGACTTGCCTCTTTGGAAGTACTGATGAAATCAGCTCTACAACCAGATTAGGTCTCAAGTCATTCTTAGACAATCAGAGATGCAATCAGCATAAGTTCCTAGGTCAAGCAAATGGGAAAGAGATTACCTGCCAGTTCAAGACTACACAGTTAAATTGAATTGGAGACCACTTCTTAATTTTAATGTGTATTTCTACAATAATTATTCCAAATATATTTGAAGTTAAATTAGCCCATCATATCAAGAAGACAAAAATGGGTAGACAAGAAAACTAATTTAGTCTTTTTCTTTTATATGCAGTAAATATACAAAAGGCTCTAATATTGAAATCTCCTGTTTGACTTTTCAGATGGCATAAACAAATGAAACAGAGTGAGCATTGGAAGTTATTAAAAGGAATCAAGCATCGTGTTGCACCAAGCACAGAGAAAGAAAGAGGGAGAAAGAGGGAGGGGTTAGGGAGGGAAGTAAGTAGGGAGGGAGGGAGGAAGGAAGGATGGATGGATGGAAGGGAAGAGGGAGGGAAGGCAGGAGGGAGGGAGGAAAAATGGAGATCTGATAAAAATGGTGAAAAAAGAGGTCGGTGCCGCGGCTCAATAATCCTCTGCCTGCAGCGCCGGCACACCAGGTTCTAGTCCCGGTCGGGGCGCCGGATTCTGTCCCGGTTCCCCCTCTTCCAGGCCAGCTCTCTGCTGTGGCCCGGAAGTGCAGTGGAGGATGTCCCAAGTGCTTGGGCCCTGCACCCCATGGGAGACCAGGAGAAGCACCTAGCTCCTGGCTTCAGATGAGCGCGGTGCGCCGGGCCACAGCGCCCTGGCCACGGCAGCCATTGGAGGGTGAACCAACGGGAAAGATAGACCTTTCTCTCTGTCTCTCTCTCTCACTGTCCACTCTGCCTGTCCAAAAAAAAAAAAAAAAAGGTGAAAAAAGAAACGAGCATTTGACCTGGAAGTTAGGACTGGGTTCAGTACCTGGCTCCACTTCCAATGCCAGTTTTCTGACAATGCACACCCTGGGAGATAGTAATGATGGCTAATGTATTGGATGCCTGCCATACACGTGGGAGAGTAAGGTCCTGGTCCCTGGCTCTCATCTGGCCCAGTCCTTACTGTTGTGGGCATTTGGGGAGTGAAGAGCAGAAAGAATATCTTGGTCTGTCTGTTGCTCTTTCTCTCTTGTGTTTTCCTCTCAAATGAATAAATAAATAAATTTTTTAAAATGTAGAAAAGGAAGTGCTAAGAAAACATAGTGTTTTTTCATCTATCAAGGATGAAAAATCACATTTTGATTGGAAACTGATGTTAATATTTCAGACTTTTCATCATTATATTAGTCACCAGATCCTACAAGTCCCATGCCTTGATATTGAAGCCATCTCCTTCTCTGCATTTCCATTCTCACTCCCACACTCCAGTCACCCACTCTTTCTCACTTAGACCACGTCACAGCTCCAAACTGATCTTTCCAGATCCGCTCTCAACCCCCCTTCCAATCAAATTCCTTTTATGTCATTACAGCTGGAATTTTATTTAATTTCAAAGGTGATTTCTTTTTTTATTTTTGCAGCTAAATATCTTAAGTGTTTCATATTTTTCCTAGATTTAAAACCCAACTTGTAAAACAAAATTCATCCTACTTCCGCAAAGGTTATTTCTTTTGTCTCTCATATGATAGGCTTTTTAATTAAAACTTCAATTTTTAGCTGGCACAGTTCTAACCACTCCCAAAGCCAACATGTAATAAAATCATTGCATACTTTCTATTTCTATAACTTTCTTTCCTCCATTGCTAGTCAAGCCTTTTTCACATATTTTTCTCTTTGCATATTTGTTTCCTTTTTTCCATTTTCTTTTTTCCCATCTGGTTTATTCTTAATGGACATCAGTCCTCACTTTTAATTACAGTTCATGGGAGAAGCTTTCTCTGTTCCTGTCTCATACCCAAAATTAGACTTAGTTACTCTCACATAGAAATCTTTACCTTCATGGCACTTATAAGAATACAAACATAGGAAATTTTTATTACAGCATGATATTACAACAGAATGGTAGGAGTTTTGTTTTCATAACATTTTTTAGAGCTCTCCTGTTAAATAGTGAAGAAGACTGACTATCAAGATACTAAGAATAAGACTTTTCATTAAATTCCTAGGAGATTTGTCAAAACACAAGTGCTTCATGTAGGGGCTCTAAGACTGAAGAAAGGTTCTGAATGATCACTCAGAGTGCTTTGACCCAGTCAGGGGAAATTGTCCCACATTATTGAGTGGATACAGGAGGGTTACAGAAAATCCAAAAGAACAAGTTGCCCTTTGTGGAGCAAAGTGAAATAGTTGTAAATATTGGCTGAGTAAAACTCTCTCCTTGGCAGCATTAGAGACAAGATCAGCATTTCAGAAAAAAATTAGCAATTCAGAAAGGCAATAAATTGTGGAGCAAAACCAGAAACAGCAGGCAGAAGGATTTTACAACCATTCCTGGAGCCATTCTTGACTGTTACTAAGTGTATTTGGAGGTTTGGAAACAGTTATATGAGTCATTAAATTCTTTTTTTCATAATTAGCTTTGTGTTAGAATTATGTAAAGTGTAATACTATTCAATAAAAAATGTTACTAAATAAAAGAATTACTTAGATAATTAAAGAAAAAAATTGCTTCCATTGTAGCCTGTATGGTTAAGGAATTATCAATGGGAAATAGTGGATAGAACTTGGAAAAAAAATGGATTTTGTCATAAAACTGAGTAGAGAACATGGAAATGAAACAAACTTCCAAGGGGCAAAAAAATCAATGACTAGAAAGTTGAAATGTGAGTTTGGGTAGTAAGCATAGGAGAAAGGTAGGTAAAATTTCAATATCATGATTGCCTAAGGGAAGATGAGGGAAGTGAACCAGGGAACACCAGAATAAAACAGATAATCTACAGTAGTCATTGCACTGATATCTCAGCTTGATAATACTCCCTGGCTTTATAAGAAGCAAAAACCAAATCTTTCTGCTTCCAGTTTTTTTTTTTTTAATTAGTTAATTTAAGAGGCAAAAAGAGAACAAGAGAGACAGATCAGTGGAAAAAAACAACTCCCAACTGCTGCTTTACTACCCAAATGCCTACAAGGTCCTGGGTTGGACTAGGGCCAAAGTGCAGAGCCAGGAACTCAATCCATGTCTACCACTTGATTCAAGGACTCAACTACTTGAGCCATCACCTATTGTTTAGCAGGGTGTGAATTAGCATGAAGCTGGAATCAGGAACTGGAGCTGGGACTCTAACCCAGTCATTCTGATGTGGAATGAAGATGTCTCAACCAGTGCCTTAACATCTAGGCCCTAACTCTGATACCCATATCGGCTATATGAAAGCTTTTATCCCAGAGAATCAGAAGAAAATAATCTTTCTGATGAGAATCAGCAAATATTTGACAGATGTATGTGTGCATAATTGTTGAAATAAAAAAACTTCAAGGAGTAAAAACTGATGACTCTGATCTAAAGTGAACTGAAACATGTATGTAAATCTTTCTAAAATAGTAATGTGAAAATTATACCTAAAACTACTCAAGAGACTGAATAGAAAGGCTAGAATTTATAAAACTGAAAGTTCAAAATACAGAGAAGAAAAAAAAATTATCTAATGTATCTTCACTTGAAGTCCTAGAGGTAAAAATAGAACAATATAGACTCAAACTTTGAATAAATAAGAGCTGTAATTATTCAAACATAATATAGACCATAAATCCACATTCATGAAGTTTTATGCAAAACAAATAGAACGGACTCAAAGAAATGCATATACATTAAAATATATGAACTATAGTGATATTAAAGAACATAACCGAAATGAGAAATAGTAAAAAACTAACAGAAAAAAAGTTCCAATCACACTCAAAAAATAATAACATGCAGGAATCTCAATAGTAAAAATGAAAACCAGAAGTGGATGATACCTTTGAAGTATTAAGAAGAAATGACTGAATACCAAACAAAAGTTCTCATATCTCTCAAGAACAACTGTAAAATAACTACATTTTCAAACAAACAAAAGCTAGAAGAATTCACTAACAAAATGATGCTAAATATACTTCTAAAGAGCATATCTCAGGAATATGAATATGTATGTTTCCCGGAGTGAGACATCCATGGTTGATGGCTGATAAGCAGTTAAATAAGCTGTGGCAGGGGCTGCTAGAAAGCATCCTAAGAAACTTCGTGGATGACACTTGGGACATCAGGGTGTATTGACTTGTCCTTTCAGTTGTGTGTGAGCCTCTCCAAGTTTACATTTGAGATAAGGCTTCCAGTGGGATGGAGCCTCACAGATGTTCTGCTGAGATTGAGAAGATGCAAATTTGAAATGTTAAGACTTTAGGGATTAAAATTCCCCCAAAATTATTCAGTACTTTTCCAATAATCTATTTCCTTGAGCAGAATTTTATTCCTTTCTTTGTTTGATTAATTGATTAACTTAAACAAAGTTCAGAGTTCTTTAGAAAAAGAAGAACAGATACTCTTTTTTCAAAATTTATCAGAGACCATTGAACTTCAAGTAGAGAAATTAAGCACTTATTGGGAAATCTCAACAATTGGGTTATCTCCAAAGATGGTAGATTGCAAAGACTATCAAAATAGCTTAATATAGTATTATATCACATGTTTAAAATATCTTTGGAACATTTATAATATGGAATACCAGAAAACTAAAGGTGTATTTGCTAAATCCTAGTAGTGTCCTATGTTCTGGTTGAGGGAAAGAAAAAGATAATTTCTAACAATGTGGCTGGCAAGGTGAAGTTATTTTCTGAAATTTGAAAATAAGAAAATCTGAGACTACTCACCTCAAACAAATATGTATGTGTTTATCTATTTATATAGTTTTCCCTCAAGTTAGACATTTCCCTTTAAGAATACTGGAAACATTACTTTTCTTATTATTACATTGCTACAGAGACTAAGCAGAATTTGATTTAGTTAAATGTGTTAAGCAGGGTTGGTATTTCTAGCAATCCTATTGGTCAAATTCGTCACTGTGCTTTAATGTCTCAGTTGTCTCCAAATAAAAACAAGATTTGCTGATATAAGATTTCCCTTAGAAGGAAGTAAGTGAAGCTACTCAGACATAGACTCATAAATCTCCACTAATGTAAACATATAATTTTCTGCAAAGCGTAATTGAAGTATCTGTTAAGGAAATCAGAGAACAGTGCAGAGGGAGGAATCCCAAAATGGCCTTTGTTATATAAAATTCAATAACTCAAATGTTGTTCGAGAACTCAATTATACTGGTCAGTTAGATTGCTTTAAAGTACTTGGTTCCCTGAAATATAATAACTAAAATCAAAATAGCCTACATTCAGTATTTTAGGAGATTTATTGTTTTATAATAAACATATTATTATATTAAAAGTAATTGAAATTTGTACCTATACAGGTCAAAAAATCATCAGGACTTATAGGAAATTAATTTTATAGACCATTTTCACATAACAAAAAAGATCAGAATTTTATTTAGCAAAGATTTAATGATCATCTGTGTTCTTGCAGGAGTGTACATAAGATAACAAGGTCAAGTACCTAGCCTCAATAAGAAGGCAGACTGACTGTTCAAAAGTAAGAATAATAGAGCAAATGCCACAAGGGAAATGCTTAAGCAAGTCTAGATGAGGGGTACTTTGTTAGGTAGAGTTTTTATCAAATCATTATCTTAATTATTGATAGCACAAGACAAACAATGAGAACAATGTGAAAAAGGAGGGGGACAGAAAATATATGGAATAGGGAACATATATATTACGTTCAATGATCATATAATAGTCTAATCTGGTTGAAGTATATGTGATGAAAAATTGTAAACAGATAGATTAGAAATTCAGACTACAACTAGTTCATTCAATAAAAAAGAGCAAAAAAAGAAAAAATTAAAAAACTATCAATAACATATATAAAGTCAGGTATATGAGTGATACTATTCTACATCGAGCAAAGGAAGCCAGGTTTGTAAGAAGAGATATTGGAGCAGAGATCTGAATGAAGTGAAAAATCAGCTATCCAGATATTGGCATAGAGATTATCAGGCACAGAGAAAGGAAATAGAGACAGGGGCAGGGTTGACGCACTAAGGAATGGTGAGAAGCCGAGTTGATAAGGGACAGGTAACAAAGGCTCAGAATTTGGACACAAATAAGAGAAAAAGGCAGTGGCAAAATCCCATATGGCACAGGGTAGGTAGGATCCCTTTGGGTGAAATGTAAAGGAAAACCATTTGAAGGTTTAGAGTAGAAGAATGACATGATACGATTGATGTAGTAAAAAGATCTCTGGCTACTGTGCAACAGATCGAAGAATGTTAGAAATCACCAAGACTGGAAGCAGGGAAACAGCGAGATGCAACCACACTGACTGGTGATAGAAGTATGATGAGACTCATTCTGACATATTTTGAAGGTGCATCCCACAAAAGTTGTTCTATATGATATGGATACAGAGAGAAGAGTGATTCAAGGATTTGACTTTAGTACACAAATAGTAGCACTGTTCATTGAAATATGAGAACATTATGGCAAGAACAAATTCAGGAGTCTGGGAAGAGTGAGAATCAATGATTTAGTCTGAGGTGTGCTAACTTAGAGATGTCTGCAGGACATCCAAGGTAGAGGGATTGAATAGTCATTTGGATATAGGTCTAGTTTTCAGCAGAAAATTTAGGCTAAAGATAAAAATTGATAGTTATCAGCACTTAGATGCAATTAGAAGTCCTGGAAGTAAAAGTTTAATGTAGGATGTAAAACAGAGGGGAGAAGAAAGCTCTAAGCTTTAGGATGCTCTGATACCGATAAAATAAATAGGAAATAGAAAATATGACAGACAAGTAATGGCATAGTGAAAATGAGAATTGTTTTGGTATGAGACGCAAAGGTAAATCAATAAAATAAAGGAACAAATCAAATGTAAACGGTCAGTTCTATTGAATATCTTCAAAATTAAAATAGATATTCTATTTAGAAGAACTCCAATTTTTATTTCTTCTAACTTTAACATTTAACATTTTAATTAATAAATTTTGAAGGAGACTAATACTGCCACACAACTGGAGTTGAAGAATCACCTGGATAATTTTATATGAAGAAGAAATGACGAATATGAAAACCTGTCCTGCTAGACAGTATTGCTGTTCCTGTGCAGACAGATAATAACAAGTTAGTAAGAGTAATGGTTTCTACTTTTGTAAAACACTTTTAAAACCAAATCAAATTCAGAAATGTTAGAGACTCCCCATTCTATTTAAGCAAACTGAAAATATTCACTAATTTAATTGTATTCCTAGGAAGTTGTTCAAAATCCAGGACCTGGGGCCAGCACCGTGGCTCACTTGGTTAATCCTCTGTCTGAGGCGTCGCCATCCCATATGGGTGCCAGATTCTAATCCCAGCTGCTCCTCTTCCGGTCCAGCTCTCTGCTGTGGCCCAGGAGGGCAGAGGAGGATGGCCCAAGTGCTTGGGCCCCTGCACACGCATGGGAGACCAGGAGGAAGCACCAGCTCCTGACTTCAGATCGGCGTAGTCTGGCCGTAGTGGCCATTAGGGAAGTGAACCAACGGAAGGAAGACCTTTCTCTCTGTCTCTCTCTCACACTATCTGTCAAATTAAAAAAAAAAAAATCCAGGATTTAATTTGAATAAGTAATTAAACTCTAATAATTCTCTTAGAAATGAACACTGTAGAATTGGACCTACAGTAGGAAAAAAAGGAGTAAGGTAAAAATTATATATATATATATATATATTCCAAGTCAAATATTAAGTGACTGGGAGAATGAAAGCAATCAAAGCATTTAACGAAAAGGAAAAAGAAAAAAAGATTTGTTTCCCTTATTGAAATAAATCAGTTGTAGCTCCCTGACAAGTCAAGGAGATCATCAGTAGTCCCTGAAAGCAAGTGCTCTGTACACCTCACTGCTTTTAATGTCTGTTCTCAGAAGAATAAAGGAGCAGTTCAGAAACCGTCTCCTCGTCCCCAGATGTTTCAGCTCTCACTGATGCCTTAATTTGGAACTTCCACTAAGACAGTAAGGGAAAAGCCTGCTTGTTTAAAGCACGCACTATACTGGCAAAAAGGTGATAATGGCATTGGTAATAAGAAACCCCAAGATAAAAGGAAACCCAAAAACAGAGTTTCTATCTTTCGTTCATCTCTGTACAAGAAAATTCCACCCGGTCAGCCCAGGACGTCTTGGGTTTTAATTTATGAGGAAAAGCTGGATGTTTCCACATGTGGCTATTAAGATGTCACTTTCATGGAGTACATGTTATCTCAAGGCTTACAGATATGGAAATACACTGTCCAACTTTCACGTCGATAAGTTAAGAGTTATGAGCAGGATTATATTTATTTTGTTTTACATCCTTTGAGGATTTTTTAATCCTTAGAACATAGTGATCTTTCTGGTTTATCTTAGTATCCCAAGCTAGCTTTCCTACCCAAATCTATGGCTGTTTTCTTTTCCTACTCAAAAATATTATTTCTTCAAACAGGGCCAAAGTAAAATAGCCATGAAAAATGCTGCTACAATTCAAACTACTGTTGCCTAAGGGTTAAAAACCCAACTCCATATTTAAAATACTTAAAAATGTGTTTCCAACCTACTACTCTCATTGATGATAATATACGCAACATGAAGTTATTTACAAAACAAAAACTCATCCCTGCCATCTTCTAATCTATTGATTATACAAGAAACCAAGTTATCACATCATATTTTATAAAATGGCACTACTGGAAACAACTAGGAATAGAAATCTCTGCAAGCATTTCCTAGTTTGATAGTTGGAAATAAGACTGAAAATATGTTTAACATTTCTAGAACTTTAAATTATTGAATCATTGATGTCAATCCATTTGTTAATAGAGAGAGAGTTAACAGTTAATGTTTTTCTATTCCTTGGGACAAATATAAAGAAAGATCATATTTCTTACCCAAGCATACAACATTTCATGCACTTCATATCTTTTTGTCCTAATTTATTCATGCCTTAGCAAAATAATTTCAGGGAAATATTTTATCATAGTACTTGCAATATTTTATTTCAGAATTGCCTATGACTCTTCAAGCTCTTCATTTAATTTATTCTTCAACAGTATTGCCCGCCTTATAAAACTTTCTTAAGGAATTTGTACTTTCATGTTTAAAAAAAAAAGTAGCTAGGCAAAAAGAAAAAAAAAGAAATATGACTTTATTGAAATAAAGCCAGCTGAAATAAAATTTCAATTTAATCAACATTTTTATGCTTTTTATAGACATAATTATGCAGAATGTATCAGTCAAGTCGACATCCATGTTATATCTGAAATTTTTTTATAATATCATTATCAAATCCTTTTTTAAAGAAAAGCTACACTTACAGGATTCTAGAATAACAAGAAAAGAAAATATTCAACTGGTCATCTGGGATTGGGGCTGTTCATGCCAGTTAGGTAATTGTCTCTTCAACCCAAGAAAGTCTAGCTACCATACAGGTATATTTGAGAGTGCTCATGGCTTCTATTCAGTTATGAAACAATACTGATTAAATATAATTATCTTATAGTTCATAATCATGGAAATAATTGTAAAATTTTAAAGAATGGTTTCTCCATGCAACAATTAAATATGTGAGGTGTGGAAAGAGGATGATCATTGTATTTAAAGTTGTGGTTTCCACAACCAGACAAAATAATATGATTTTAAAAACAGAACAATGTTAAAAGAAATACACTGAGATGTGTCTGTGGAGTGTTTCTCATATGCTAGAGATTTGAAGATGCATTCTGTTTTACCTAATTTAGTGCTTTAAACATCCTCACAGGAACATTACTATAACCAAATTTTGTATTAGAAAGCTTAGTCCTATGTAGATTAGTACAAAGAAGATATAAAATTCTAGGTTTACAGTATTCACTCAGTTTGATTTTACCAGGCCATATGAGATGGCAAACAATATAAAATTAAAAGTCGATATGATTAGTACCCAAAAAAATAGTAATAAGTAGTACTGATATTTTACATTGTGCATAGATATTCAGTATTTGGGATGAACTACTAGAAGTTATCATGGGTCTTCATGGAAAACAAGTCCAAAGACTCAACTCATGACCTTGGACCCCATATAAAGAATCCAGAAGACCAGAAAAATACATGAATAAGATCCAAGTTAGCCAGAGTGGAACTCCATATAAATTTCATATTTCTATGTAATGTTATACTGTGTTCACACAATACTTTTAACAAGTTGAATCTCCTCCAATTGACCTGTATATTCACTTTAATTACAAAAAAAAATCCCAGAAAATTTTTGAAAATATAAATTTAGAAGTTGATTCTAAAGTTCATGTGGAAATAAAACAAAGAAAAATCTAAAAGATTCAAAGAACTTTGAAAAAGAAAAACACATTTGAAGACTTAAACTACCTGACTTGAAGCTGCATTCTAAAGCTTAGTAATCAAGATATTGTTTTTTTGTGTGTGTCAAGATACACCAACAAACAAATGGAACAATTGAGAGTCCAAAAAGAATTGATAGAATGAACCAACATTTTTACAAGGCACTTAGTTACAATACCAAAAACTTGATGCTGAAAAGAAAGGAAATGATAAATTCAGTAAAATTTAAAATATGTATTTCCAAAAAAACATTATTAATACATTATAAATATAAGACACAGATTAGGTAGCACAGTTGCTATGCTCAACCTAACAAAGCCACAAATTCAACAATAAAGTAACCAACAATCTAAACTTTAAAATGGGGAAAAGTTGGGGGCTGGCGCTGTGGCTCAGCAGATTCAAGCCCCAGCCTGTGGTGCCAGCATCCTATATGGGCACTGGTTCAAGTGCCAGCTGCTCCACTTCTGATCTAACTCTCTGCTATAGCCTGGGAAAGCAGAAGATGGCCCAAGTCCTTGGGCCCCTGCGCCCGCATGGGAAATCCGGAAGAAGCTCCTGGCTCCTGGCTTCTAATCAGCTCAGCTCTGGCTGTTGTGGTCATCTGGGGAATGAACAGCAGAATGCAGGACCTCTCTCTCTGGCTCTCTCTCTCTGTAATTCTGTCTTTCAAATAAAATAAAATAATTAAAAATAAGTTTAAAAATTAAAATGAGGAAAAGAATATATGTCAATGGGAAGTAAGCACATGAAAAAATGATAAAAATCATTAGACATTAGAGAAATGCAAAATAAAAGTACAATGGATAACTCATCTATTAAAATATCTCAGTTTTAAAATATGGATCATCCTAGTGCTGGCAAGATAACTGGAATTCTCATATCAAAATGATAGGATTGCAAAATGTTGCACTTTTTTTCTTCTTTTCTTTTTCATCTTTCTCTAATTTTAAAAGTGAATATTCTGTATAATTCTATTTTATATACTTTCAAGATATATAACTTTGAATCATTTTGAAATATTTTAGTAGTTAACCTATGGTTGACAATGCTTGTTTTAAATAATCTTAGTTAACTTTCAGATAAAATTACACCATTTCTTATGTAGTACAGCAACCTCATGACAGTATTACCAGGTTTCTCTCTCTCTAATCCATCTGTTGTCCTGTCTCTCATTTACACAAACACTGACTTACCAGTGCATTGCTATTATTAATGCTTCAGACAGCTATTTTTAGATCAATAAACAATTTTAAAATCAATTTTATTTTACCTTTATCTCCCTTATTATGCTCTTCCTTTCTCAATGTAGATCCAAGATTATTACTTTCTTTATTACTTTCTAGCTTCCTGAAGAGTTTCCTTTAATATTTCTCTCAGTGAATATCTGCTGATGATGCATTATCTAAGTTTCTGCTTGTAAGACACACTGGAGTCTTTCTTCACTTTTGAACAATAATTTCACTGAATATAGTGAAACTATGTTGGCAGGATTTCTTTTTCTTTTAACATTTAATGAAGATTTAATTCTTTTGTTTTTTGAGGTGATGGGTTCCAATAAGAACTCTACTGATTTTCTTACATTTAATCCTCACCAAGAAAACATATTTTCTTCTTAAGACTTTCACTTAGCCTTTAACATTCACAAATATAACATAATATCTCTTTAGATTTTTTTTGCTTTGTTTAGGGTACATGTCCTGCATTGATTTTTTTTTTCTAAGCTTCCTAGCTCTGATTTGATTTCTGCCATTAATAATGAAAAAATATATCAGCCATTATTATCTTAAATACCTCTTCTATTATTCCTGTCTTTTGATATTTCAAGTATGCATATGTTTCATCTTTTGAAATTTTCCTAGAGTTTTAGATACTCTTTTTTTTAAAAAAAAACTATTTATTTGTTTATTTGAAAAAGCAACAGAGAAAGAGGGAAAGACACAACGCATGATTTTTTTAAGAAAGCTTTTATTTAATAAGTATAAATTTCATAGGTACAGCTTTAGGATTATAATAGTTCTTCCCCCCATACCCACAAACCATCCCATCTCCTACTCCCTCTCCCATCCCATTCTTCATGAAGATTCATTTTTAATTAACTTTATATACAGAGGACCAACTCTATACTAAGTAAAGATTTCAATGATTTGTACCCACACAGTCACACAAGGAATAAAGTACTGTTTAAAGACAGGTTTTACTGTTAATTCTCAATAAGGGCAGAGGTCCTATATGGAGAGCAAGTGCACAGTGACTCTGGTTATTGATTTAATAATCGACACTCTTATTTATGACGTCAGTGATCACCCAAGGCTCTTGTCATGAGCAGCCAAGGTTTTGGAAGCCTCTTGAGTTCACCAACTCCGATCTTATTTAGACAAGGCCATAATCAAAGTGGAAGTTCTCTCCTCCCTTCAGAGAAAGGTACCTCCTTCTTTGATGGCCCATTCTTTCCACCAAGATCTCACTCACAGAGATCTTTCATGTAGGTCATTTTTTTGCCAGAGTGTCTTGGCTTTCCATGCCTGAGAAACTTTCATGGGCTTTTTAGCCAGATCCAAATGCCTTGAAAGCTGATTCTGAGGCCAGAGTGCTTCGGGCACTTAGGCAAAGTGTTTAGGACATCTGCCATCCTGCGTCTGCTGTGTATCCCGATTCCCATGTTGGATCATTCCCTCCTTTTTAATTCTACCAGTTATTATTAGCAGACACTGGTCTTATTTATGTGATCCCTTTGACACTTACTCCTATCTTTATGATCAGTTATGAACTTAAACTGATCACTTTAACTAAGTAAACTGGCACTTGCCAACTTAATGGGATTTGGAGTCCTATGGCAAGTTTTTAGTTTTACCCTTAGAAGTAAGTCTGAGGGAGCATGTGCCAAACTGTATATCTCCTCCCTCTCTTATTCCCATTCTTATTTTTAACAGGGATCAATTTTAAGTTGTGTTTAAACACCTAAGAATAATCCGTGTTAATTAAAGAGTTCAATCAATGGTATTAAGTGGAAAAAGAAAATACTAAAAAGAATAGAATAGTGTTTTTTGTTGTCATTGAAAGCTGAACATGTATTAAGTAATAGGAACAGAAATAAATAAGGTATTAGGGTAATTCATCATATTGACCTTGTTAGGACAAATGTTGTGTTTAATGTGCTCCTATAGCTGTAATATCCGAGGCTTCAAATATCTAAATTATGCTTGGTTTTGTCCCTTCTCTGCCCTGGAGCCTACCTTAACACTGCTTTCACAAAGAGGGAGTCCCCATCCTCTGCTCTTTCCACTGTTACACTGGAAGAATTTGGTGTGGTGATGAAGGCTGCTGTTCTGTACTCTTCTTTGTAAAGGTTAGTCTTTCAATGGGCCCGAATTTCAGAATGAGGCCTTTTCAAGTGTTTTTTTTTTTTTTTTCCCCTTCTCCAGGGTACTGATCTTTTTATGTTTTTCATCTTTTATCTATTTTTCATCATTTTGGGAGATGTTTCTTGGGGAATCTTGTGGGCATTTTGGAGGGCAAGTCTGTGAGTGTGTGAGGACCTCCATCCGGCTGCAGTCTTCTGGAGTTTTCTTCCCTTACATAACTCTGCACTCAGCTTCCAGCAACTCATCAATATTACTAGTTAAATAAGTGATTTTACAAATGTATGGTTTTGAAGATCTCTATCCCAGTAAGAAAATCATGGATATTTCATCTTTCTTATTCACTCATCTCTAGATTTCAGTGTGGAATTTTCCTCTTAGACATCTCTGCTCTGTGGTGTATCAAAGAGAAATCATTGATTTTGTCTTTTTCTTGTAAGTGTGGAAGTGATAAATTCTCAATCCATTCACATGTCATACCTGAAAATGGAAGTGGTGCAAACACTTGGAAAACAGTTCAGCAGTTTCTTAAAAAGACAAATATAATGTACCATATGACATAGACTTCTCATTTCCGAGTGTCTATCCCAGAGAAATGAAGATATAAATCCATATGACGAGTTGTACACAAATATTCATAGCAGCATTATATATAACATCCAAAAAAATAGAATCAATACAAATGTCCATCAAGTGGTTAATGAATAAACAAATTGTAGTGTATCTATCCAAAGGAATGCTGCTCAGCAAGAAAAATAACTATTGTGTGGAGCTATTGGAATGTTGGAATGTGGAATGTAGATAAATCTTTGTTTTTTCACAACAAACTGGAAACCCAGAATTTCCTAGCTTTTTAATGTTGCCAACAATTCTAAAATAATTAAATTATGATGTAGGGATAATTACAAAAACTGGTTACCAGTTAGTGAGTTCACAGCAACACCCATCGTATTTCCCTGCCTCTACTGGTTTGCTTATAACCATCCATAGCTGAGAACACACTTTCCACCCAGAGTACCACATGTGACTGTGTCCAGCTAAATATTCACTGTCTGCATGAGTTCTTTGTAAGGCGAAATAAAAATAATGCCTGTGTCCCCATTGTTTGCGGAACACTTCCTCTGTTCTTCCTTACTACTCATATCAAACATCTTGAAATTAATTCTGTGTTATAACTGTGCTTATTTTAAAACCAGAAAGGCAAGAATGATTTCTTATGAAATTTCATATTTATATTCATTTAGCATAGTGTCTTCTACACAACAGAGGTTAAATACATAATGAATTAGTTGTAGCAATTGCCTTTTTGAAATGAGTTAGTGTAGAACACTGGATGTCAGGTGGTAACATGATAATTCTAATATTTTAAAATAATTGTTGAAAATTTAAGAGACTTAACTTCACTTGAATAAGGGATAAGGTTTTAACAGCTGCCAGTAATCATCCTAATAATAATCTTTTAAATTAATACATTGTACATTTAATGTCCAGAATGATAAAAACCAGTATTTTTCCAAAATTAATTTTTGAAATAATAGATATCTCTTAGATGATTTCAACACAAATGATACAGCTTTATAGCACTACATTATTTATATTCAAACAGCAGCTTAAAATGGCTCATTACCTTTTTCTTAATTATCTGGTATTAGCCTTCAGTTACACAATAATACCAATTCATTTCTTGGGCTTTGACTAATAGTTAAACCTTTATTGAATAAGAATTCTACCTCTATTCTTTCCCAATGTGCTATATTTGAAAACTAACAGAAAGAACAAAAAAAAAAAAAAACAAGGTGCAAGAATAATCATTAAAATCACCTGTTAAGAATAGCTATACATTATGGTTTTCAGTAATTATAAACTTATTAAATAAGACTAACAGCAACATAATAAATTTAGTAATATAGATGTGAGATTGATTTATGAAAATGAATGTCTCCAAGAATATACAGGAAAAACTTTACCAACCTCTAAACATTGATGCATCAAACTCTTGAAAATATCCAATTCATTTATATCAAATAACAACAAAATTCTAAGTCAGAAAAATATTACTTCATTATCTTACATAGCATTATCTAGTTTACAAATTATTTCCCACATATTACCTCTTTTGAAAAACACCTTTGCTACAGATAGAAGGCAAAATCATGCAGCTAGATTTCAAAAAAGAAGCCAAAAATTACAAAAATTAAATGACTTGTTAAATTTTAACCCTTAGGAGCTGGCGCTGTGGCATAGTATGTTAAGCCTGAGGCACCTGCATCCCATATAGCACCTGGTGGTGTCCCAGCTGCTCCTCTTCCAATCCAGCTTCCTGCCAAGGTGCTTGGGAAAGCAGTGAAGATTGCTCAAGTGCTTGGGCCCCTGCACCCACATGGAAGACCAGAAGAAGCTCGGGCTCCTGGCTTCAGATCAGTACAGCTTCAGCCGTTCAGCTATTTGGGAAGTGAACCAGCAGATGGAAGTCCTCTCTCTCTCTCTGTCTCACCCTCTTTCTATCTGTAACTCTGCTTCTCAAATAATAAATAAATAAATCTTTGAAAAAAAATAAATTTTAACCCTTATCAAACAATGGAGACAGGGATAGACTCCAGATCTCCTGACAATTTCTCTCGTGTTCTCAAGTTCAGTACACTCTTTTTTTTTTTTAAGACTTATTTATTTATTTGAAATTCAGAGTTACACTGAAAGAAAAGAGGCAGAGAGAGAGAGTATTCCATCTGATGGTTCACTCCCCAATTGGCCACCAATGGCCGGAGCTGCACCAATCTGCAGCCAGGAGCCAGGAGTTTCCTCCAGGTCTCCCACACGGGTGAAGGGGCCCAAGGACTTGGGCCATCTTCTACTGCTTTCCCAGGCCACAGCAGAGAGCTGGATCAGAAGTGAAGCTGCTGAGTGCTGAACTGACGCACATATGGGATGCCAGAGCTTCATGCCAGGGTGTTAACCGCTGCACCACAGCATCGGCCCCTCCAAGACACTCTTCAACTTTTCACAGGTCTAGAGTACCCTCGTGGAATAGATGAACATACTGTTGTGGAAAGAGTGGGGATTAATCTGAGCTCTCTTTTTAAAAGTTAGAAGAAATTTTCTAAAATTTCCAAAAAGAAATTAAACATTTCTGAATAAGAGAACCTGGATAGCACAACTGCGTTCTCTTGGCAAGTACTCTTAATTTTTCCCTCAACAGCTCCAGGTTTCTTTGGAAGGAGGATGTGCTGGGAAAATTGGAACTTAGTTACATTTTTGGAGCATTTTACCTGGGCTAGTTCAATCAGCACTTATTTTCCTGTTTTCAGAGATGTCTTCAACTGAGATTATGTGACTTGGCTTAATTGAATCGTAATGATGCTGAAGGATTTATTGTGAATCATGAACAAATTCATTCTATCTTCTATCGTGAAGGAAGACAGTCCTGAAAGCCTTGGAAACCAACCCAACAAGAATATGCCCTTCTAGTAAAGAAAGTTTATTTTCTAGCACCATATTATCTGAAATAAAGCTTCTTTTTATATATGCTTTTATTTTTATTAATATAAAGATAACAGATTTCACGTATTTTATACTTGTATTTCGAAGAAGATATCCGTACTTTCCCTTCCCTTCCTCCCTACATCCCTTCGCCTTCCTGTCTCATTTTTCTTGAATTTTTGCAATAACTTTTTAAATTTACTTTACAATCACAGGCTTACTTAATGCACCACTAATCATAGTATTCAACAAGTAAAGCTTCTCTAAATTTATTTTATAGAACAATTCTCATTAGTAGTTCCTGGTCTCCATCAGGGAAACACGATTAAAATGAGGCCAGCATCTTTTAAATCACAGAGAGAGAGATTAGATCCTGAAAGATTTCATTGATCCACTAGTCAGCCTTCCATGTCTTCAGTTACATGAGTCAATGACTTATTTAGACAAGTTCGTCAGATTTTTAATTACTGCTGATTGGAAACATTTTAATTGTTGATGAAGTCGTCAACAGTGAACTGAAAGTAATTCCAATCTTCTGCAATAATCTACCCTTTTGTTTAAAAGAGATAGTGGTTTAAGCTGTTGTCCACAGTCTTCTGAATCCAATATAGGCACCAGTTGGAGTCCCAGCTGCTCTGCCTCAAATCCACATCCTTGCTAATGCGCCTGGCAAGGCAGAGGAAGATGGTCCTAACACTTGGGCCCCTCCACCCACGTGGGAGACCCAGAAGAAGCTCCTGCTTCCTAACTTCAGCCTGGCCCAGCCCCAGCAATTGCGGCCATCTGGGGAGTGAACCAGTGGATGCAAGACCTCTTTCTCTCTCTCTCTGCCTCTCTTAACTCTGCCTTTCAAATAAATAAATTTTTTTAAAAATCTTGAGCATTAAATAATACTTGAGAACAAAATAAATTGGGAATATATATACATTCTCAAGAATATACTCTTGCAGCCATGGAACTTACTTTTCTAATATGGTATCCAAAAAGCAAGATTTTCTGTATTCATTTCATGGAACACTTTACACAAATGGTATTTGTTTAAAATAGAAATGGTTTCTTCTTAAGTTGCAAGGAATAATTTTCTTGTCTGAATGTCCCTCTGCATTTTGTATAATAAATTTCTTAGTAGATACTCAATAGGCAGTTTGAAAATGAATCAACAAATGTTCTTAAGGGTCCCCACTTTCATTGTTAGAGAGTAACAAAAGCAGTATTTTGTGAAATAATACATGGTTTGAAAATGTTTTATGATATTTATCATTTTCTCTCAAATGCAGGACTATTAGTAACAATAATAAATATTAATGATAGCTTCCACTTATTAGGAC
Organism: Lepus europaeus; assembly: GCF_033115175.1. NCBI lineage: Eukaryota > Metazoa > Chordata > Mammalia > Lagomorpha > Leporidae > Lepus > Lepus europaeus. The sequence goes on from NC_084827.1 coordinate 131,542,478, forward strand.
TTATGGAGAGTCAGGCACTATACTAAATATTTTACCTGATGAATAATTACCTAGATGTACAATTACTCTAATTGAACACATTATCATCCAATGTATTGCACAGAGAAGGAAACAAAATGACTTAATTTTCTATAGAGAACAATTTAAAACTCTTGAGAAGGGTTACCTAACTGGCAAGTGACCAAGCCAGGATTTGAACTCTGGTGCAGTCAGCAAAATGAGATGTCCTATGGAATCTAGGAACATACACCATTGATATTTTACAGGAATTAAAGAAGACTAAAGAAGCAAAGAATAGGAATTTTAGTGCCTTAAACAAATGCCTGCAAAATTCACTCTACACTATACTGTTCTGTCTTTTCTCCATGTCTCCACAAATTTCCTAATTTCAAAAACACTTCCATCCTTGCTATCACTCTCTAAAAACTTGCTATATTGTGTGCAATTTTGTATGTTCCTGGATTATAAACAGCATTTTTATCTCCTCATTTATGGATCTTTTCCTTCTTTCTGACTCAGCACAAATGCATATTATTGCTGGTGGTCTGACATTCTCAACTTTCTGGTTTACAACTAGCTCTTTGACAAGGAGTCATCTGAGTGGTTTGGGACTTTGAGGTCAGCTCCAGTTCTGGGAGCTCTTAATTTGGGGGGTTTGAAATTTATTGTGTGGATCTTACCTATATAGGAAAGCCCCCAAAGTGGCAATTTGAGATGTAGCTGCTTCTTGTTTCTAGAGCTAATAGGAGTCATTGAAATAAGGGAAGAGGAGATGGGTTTGGAAGCAATAATTTTTGAGTAATAGTTATTGGAAAGGAGCAAAGTGCTTTCCTCATGGAAAGACAAAATATTTTATCTTAGTGGTAACCTGGGAACATCAGCTATAGGTGCAGCACCAAGTTCGCAGTTTTGCCCAGTTCTTCACAGGAGTTCTCTGAGTTGCTCCACCATTTTTAAAGGAAAGGTTAGAATGGAGAGAGTTTGCAATCAGAGGATCTCAGATCCAGGCATAAGTGGAAAAGAGATACCAACTACAAGCCAGAACTTTTGATTTGCCCCATCTCAGAGAATTGGTGCAATAATTTTTTTTGCTATGACACCAATTTGAAGGGAAGTAGAAACCTTTAAACTTTTTTTCTGTTTGTTATAAAATCCAATATAATTATCCTTTGCTGTAATTTACCACAAACAAATTTTTTGAATTGTTTTCTAAATGCTATTGCTGACTATAATTGAATGTCTGTGTTACAACATTATTCAGCTACTTGGCTTCAAATTCTGGAATGACTGAACAAGAAAACAAATGACCTAATGGAGAGCAGAATTAAATTTATTTGGCCAAGGATAAGGTTACTATATTTTTATAGCTGTCAGAATTCCCTTAATATGTTTATCAGATAGCTGTGTTCTTAACATCTAGAAGGTATATGATCACTAGTGTGTCTTTAAAAGAACACTCTATTAAGATTATCATCTAGGTGGCTATCAATTTGTAAAATGACCTATGTTTAGTTGACATCTCAATGATTTATCACAGAACTTCTAAAAATATAAAATGACTACATCTGTAATACCAAACTACAGTCTCACAGCTATTGCCATGAGGAATGATAATCAGAGTCAGTCAAATTCTGACCACTACTTTGCTAACAACATGGATACTAAAACACATCCATGGAACCAATTGTCAAGCTAGCAAGCAAAATGAAATAAAATAACCAAGACAAACCTTTGGATTAAAAGCATCAGATGAGAAATTCTGCTTTCTCAAATAGTTCCTTTCCATTTATAATTGCCATTATTAGCACCAATTTTTCCCATAAAAGACAAGAATTTTTTTCTTCCTACATAATTCACCCACACTTCTTTGATTATGCATTCTAAGATAATAACTATAGTTGCCAGGTGAAACTTAGGGATTTTATAAACTTCAATCAATGTCACAGCTAGAAATAGATAAATCAAAGAATAAAGCAATAAATTTGAAGTACTTTCTTATGACACTAGTCAGTTATTTCATTGAGGAACAGTTTTGATTCAAAGTAACATGAACTGCAGCTTTATCAGGATAGACAAAAAGTTATAATAACTTTTGTGGTGAAAGAAGCAGAGGAAAGAAATTGAAGTTAGTGTTCCTCTAATATCTTATGAAAAGAGATTTAGTTATAGCCCTAATTACTGTTTTTTCACCATCACTCATGAAGTCCAATGCAAAGGATGAAGTGAAGGGGGGAGGTACTGTGTATCTCCCATATTGAAGATGAACTCGTTAGTGCAGGAGTCACAGGACATGGAAGAATAGCTATCAGATTGGGAGCAATTGTAAAAGGGGGGACAAGCGTGTTCTTCAGTTATTTTCTTCTATCACTGTAGAAATCTGACTCAGTTATACCTCTGACTAACATCAGAAGTGGAGCAAGCTGAAGGGTTAAGCAGAGGATTAAAAGTTTTCCATGGGGGGGGGGGGATGTGTTATTTGTACATTTAGCAAACTTCAATCTATGGCTAAAACATTGAGCCTAAACAGTATAGGCGCTCTGGTTGAAAATCTCAAGCACACTGTAGTTTTTGACAGTAAAATAGTGCTTCCCATGGAGTCCCTAGATTAACTTCAATGTGCTTCTGTACGATCATGTAGATCTTGGAAACCAAACTGCTCGTCATTACTCCTATCACTCCCTCAAGAGGGTAAGACCCATGAAGTGAACTGGTACACTACCTCAGAGCACTTCTTTGGAAGTGTAATAGTTTTAAGCTTTCAGTAGTTGACTCAAAAAAGCAAGCCAGAGTCACACTACAGACTATTACATACCCAGCTCAGAGGTTTATTTTACCTGAGTACTGATTCCTCTTTTATTCTGGAAGAGTTAAAATTTTGGGAGAAATGAACAGAGTATTCAAATTTACCTAGTTTAATGTTCAGTTGAGTATTTCAATATGACAAAATTAATTTCCAAACGCACCCATGTTTCATTAAGTTCCATAATACTTCATCTCTCTTAAAGGATGAAAAGGAAAAAAAGAAAAAGTATGTAGCTGCATAAGGCAATTTAAAAATAATTGATGGGTTAAAATAATTAAAACAAATTCTAGGCCAGTGCTGCAACTCACTAGGCTAATCCTCCTCCTGCAGCGCCGGCCCCCCAGGTTCTAGTCCCGGTCAGGGCGCCGGATTCTGTCCCAGTTGCCCCTCTTCCAGGCCAGCTCTCTGCTGTGGCCCGGGAGTGTGGTGGAGGATGGCCCAAGTGTTTGGGCTCTGCACCCGCATGGGATACCAGGAGAAGCATCTGGCTCCTGGCTTTGGATCGGCACAGCGTGCTGGCCGCAGCACGCCGGCCGCAGCAACCATTGAGGGGTGAACCAATGGAAAAGGAAGATCTTTCTCTCTGTCGCTCTCTCTCACTCTCCACTCTGCCAGTCAAAACAAAACAAAACAAAAACAAAAACAAGTTCTAATTTAGTCTCCAGAACCAATGTTCCATTTAGACACTCTTCGGTTACAATGAAAACTAGTGTACTGTTGATTAGATGAAGTATTTCACTAAGATTGACAATTTCTGAAATATCTGAATATTTTATATCTTTGGGTTCCCATAATTCTATCTACTCTAAAATGCAAACCCCCTTTAAATGAAAAAGCTAAGTCAGAAAAGTCACGCCATTGTAATTTTTTATCCGAAATATGAATTCCTGTCATCCTAAAACTATTTCATCCACTTTTAAGATAGTCTCAAAATACAATTTTCATGAAAATAAATCCTTACCTCCCCCACCAACCAGATTATGAACACTTTTATATGTTGCACATCACCTTAATACTTATGGTTAAGCTTCTTTCTCAACACATTATAAGTATGAATCACTCAACTTTATATCTTTCATGAGAAGCAAGCACATTTTAGATACAATTATGCCACCACTCTATCTGATCTCTGCCTCATGTTATCAAGAAAATGGCTAATAATAGAATAAGCTTTTCACTGCACTCATTGATCTTGCTATAATTCCACAAATAGATTCTGACTGTGTTCCAGCATGTGTGATTTTGGGATAGATCATATGCTATTAAGGCACCAACAAAGCTTCTCCCATGATGTTCCTCTAAGATATAGATCCAAGAGAATTTCCTAGCAGATGAAATTTCCTTACTATAAGACATAATGCATAAATTGTCCACACTCCTGTTTTTAAAATATTAAAATAATATACAGATTATTTTAGATTAGGGACCAGCGCTGTGGTGTACCAGGTAAAGCTGCCGTTTCAATGCCACACGGGCCAGATCACCTTCCCCATCCCAAGGGGTCGCCTGCAGTTCTGTGGTCCTCAAGTGCATGTGTTTGAAATACATACTCTCATTGGTTCCTTGTCATTTATGTCATTTTAACTAACTAAATGATGTTTAATTTTTCCCCAAACCCTTCCTATTATACTGCTCCTGGGTCCCCATGGATACTGTCAGCCACTACCTCTATTGGCCTGTCATCCAACAGGACCTAAATGACAACAGCATCTCTGACTGTTCACCACAGAGATTGCTTGTTTAATAAAACCAACCACAGCCCCCTTAAAGCTGTCTCTTTTGTCACAGGAAAGCTCCTAGTTCAGATTTAAATCATTTACAAGTCACAGGACCATAATGACAAAATTAAATTATGGCCAAAAGAAAATAGTTTTGTCTCCAGGCTAGTGTGAGAAGGTAGGAAAAAATTTATTATATACACATCACAGCAATAATTAGAATTTGTTATTTTTATGCTTTCCCAGGTATTGTCATAATGTGAAAAATGCCCTGACTTTAGAAATCTTTTAAGATTAGAATTTATCATATTGTATAATTAATATGATTTAAAGTATCATTTTGTTTGAATTATGTTTTTGTAAATCATCCACTGATTCATATTTATAAGCAGCAGCTGTTCAGACTGTATTAATTCCTAAGGAGAGCTCACTTATAGGTGGAATTATGTTGTTTCTTATTTGTTTATAGCTTATCAGAAAAGATCCACAGATTATTGACATAAGCTTCAAAAAATAGTATGTGTTCATAATAGTCTCCAACATTTTTTAAACACTTAGTTTCTATTAATCAAATAAAATTCAGTTTAAAAAATATTATGTGTTTTGAAATATATGAAAATCTATTTCCAAGAACATTAGGAATACACTATTTCTAAGAAAAGCACTGAAGAAGTAAAATACTGGGGAAGAAATTTTGATGCAGATGGTTAAGACACCACTGGGACACCCACATTCATACCAGAGTGCCCGAGATCAAGTCCCATCTATGCTTGATATTCAAAATCTGGATCAGAAGAGCAGCCTGAACTCGAATCAGCACCCATATGGGATGCCATGCCACATGCAGTGGCCTAACCTGCTACCCCACAGCACCGGTCTCAGACTGTTAGACTTTTAAAGCATTCTGAAAATACTTATATTAAATTTGCTGTCATATTATTGCATCAGATACATATCTTCAGGAACTTCAGACTGAGTTCAGTGGGGGATTTGGGATTTGTAATTTGTTTTCCTTTCCACTCTTACTCTTTCTTTCTTTCTGTGTAGTGGGTGCTTCCCCAGTGGACTCTCATCCTCAGGGCCCTTGAGTTCAAAACCAGAGCTAAAGATTATGTTCTCTAGGTCCCCATCCCAAGGGGATATTGAGGCAAGTGCAGATTCAGTCTTTAGGGTGGCGGGGGCGGAGCCAAGATGGCGAATAGTGAGGACGTGCGCCGTAGTTTGGGAAAATAAAGTTTCATAAAAGTGGAATTACTGTAGCCTCAGGAAAAGATTCAAGAAAAAAACTGCAGAGGAAACACTTCCAGATCTAGTGGATGTGACACAGAGGACCTACAGGGAGCCCACCGCTTGGAAACCCAACTGCGGGAGACCAGCCTCAGAATCTCCCCAGCACGGGAACCAACGGGAGGTAAGACAAAGGCATCAGAAACCCAAGACATTGGGGGGGAAAAGCAGAGGCCTCTGAGCAAAACAAAGAGCAGGCACCATTTTACATATGTAAAGCGCCACCAAGGAGTTCAAAACTCAGTAACCTTGGAACTTCTGTGAAATTTGAAAACACATTGAGGGCTGCATAAATTCTTTGTGTGGTCCCAGGGGTAGATCAAACGAATACGAATACTCACAGAGGCCAGATTTCAGCTACACCCAATTCCACTCACCTGTACCGAATAACTTCCCAACTGAGTCCAAAAAAAAAAAAAAAGAGAGAGAGAGAGAGAGCAATCCAGCAAGGAGCAAGGGAGAGAACAATCTGGGTGAGTCGCTTTTTGCACAGCCTTAAACCCGAAGAATCAAGCGGAGCTCTCTGGCCACACCCATCACAGCCTCTAAGGATCCATCAAAGCAGACAGCCCACATATAGGCATAGTATAATGAGAAAAAAACACCACAGCCAAAAAAAAAAAAAAAAAAAAAAAACATAAATTATCTCCAACATGCCAAACAACAAACATAGAAACCGAGGTAACAAGAGCCAGGAAGACACTATAATGCCCCCAAATGAACAAGACACCCCAAATTATGAAGATGAAGAGACAGAGGAAATGCAAGAAGCACATCTCAAAAAATTGATAAGAACATTAAGAAGTTCTCAAAAACAAATTCTTGAATTACAGAAATCCTTAATGGACAAGATAGAAAATCTCTCTCATGAAAACGAAATATTAAGGAGGAATCAAAATGAAATGAAACAACTAGTAGAACATGAAACTGTGATAGTGACAAAAAACCATAATGAAATGAAGAACTCAATAGATCAAATGACAAACACATTAGAAAGCCTTAAAAACAGAATGGGTGAAGCAGAAGAGAGAATATCAGAATTAGAAGACAGAGAACAGGAAAGGAAACAGTCAAATCAAAGAAAAGAAGAAGAAATCAGAAATCTAAAAAATACTGTCAGGAATCTACAGGATACTATTAAAAAACCCAACTTTCGGGTTCTAGGAGTTCATGAAGGCATGGAGAGGGAGAAAGGATTAGAAGGCATTTTTAGTGAGATACTAGCAGAAAATTTCCCAGGTTTGGAGAAGGACAGAGACATCCTAGTACAGGAAGCTCATAGAACCCCTAATAATCATGATCAAAAGAGACCCTCACCACGACACGTCGTAATCAAACTCACCACAGTGAAACACAAAGAAAAGATCCTAAAATGTGCAAGAGAGAAACGCCAGATTACTCTCAGAGGATCTCCAATTAGACTCACAGCTGACTTCTCATCAGAAACCCTACAAGCTAGGAGAGAATGGCGAGATATAGCCCAGGTACTAAGAGAGAAAAACTGCCAGCCCAGAATATTATATCCTGCAAAGCTCTCATTTGTGAATGAAGGTGAAATTAAGACCTTTCACAGCAAACAGAAATTGAAAGAATTTGTCGCCACTCGTCCAGCCCTGCAAAAGATGCTTAAAGATGTGTTACATACAGAAACACAGAAACACGGTCACCAATATGAAAGAAGATAAAGGTAGGAAACCTCACAGCAAAAGATCACAGGAGTCTCAAACCATATATTAGAAAAAATCTTTGGCAAATGACAGGGCAAAGTTACTCTTTCTCAATAGTCACATTGAATGTTAATGGCTTGAACTGTTCAGTTAAAAGACACCGATTGGCTGATTGGGTTAAGGAACAAAACCCATCTTTTTGCTGCTTACAAGAAACTCATCTTTCCAACAATGATCCATACAGACTGAAAGTGAAAGACTGGAAAAATATATACCACGCAACAGAAATGAAAAAAGAGCGGGCATAGCCATCTTAATATCGGACAACATAAACTTTACCACAAAAATTGTTAGGAGAGACAAAGAGGGGCACTATTTAATGATTAAGGGATCCATTCAACAGGAAGATATAATGATTATCAATGTATATGCACCTAATTACAGGGCACCAGCTTATTTAAAAGACTTGTTAAGGGACTTAAAGGGAGACTTAGACCCCAATACAATAGTACTGGGGGACTTCAATACTCCACTCTCAGAGATAGACAGATCAACAGGACAGAAGATCAACAAGGAGACAATAGATTTAAATGACACTATAGCCCAAATGGATCTAACAGATATCTACAGAACATTTCATCCTACATCTAAGGACTTGACATTCTTCTCAGCAGTACATGGAACCCTCTCTAGGATTGACCACATACTAGGCCATAAAGCAAGTCTCAGCAAATTCAAAAGAATTAGAATCATACCATGCAGCTTCTCAGACCACAAAGGAATGAAATTGGAAATTAGCAACTCGGGAATCCCTAGAGCATGTGCAAACACATGGAGATTGAACAACATGCTCCTGAATGAACAATGGGTCATAGAAGAAATTAAAAGAGAAATCAAAAATCTTCTGGAAGTAAATGAGGATAAAAGCACAACATACCAAAACCTATGGGATATAACAAAAGCAGTGTTAAGAGGAAAGTTTATATCAATAGGTGCCTACATCAAGAAATTGGAGAGGCACCAAATAGATGAGCTTTCAAGTCATCTCAAGGATCTAGAAAATCTGCAGCAAACCAAACCCAAACCCAGTAGGAAAAGAGAAATAATTAAAATCAGAGAAGAAATCAACAGGATTGAATCCAAAAAAAAATTACAAAAAATCAGCCAAACGAGGAGCTGGTTTTTTGAAAAAGTAAACAAAATTGACACCCCATTGGCCCAACTAACTAAAAAAAGAAGAGAAAAGACCCAAATCAATAGGATCAGAGATGAAAAGGGAAACGTAACAACAGACACCACAGAAATAAAAAGAATCATCAGAAATTACTACAAGGACTTGTATGCCAGCAAACAGGGAAATCTATCAGAAATGGACAGATTCTTGGACACATACAACCTACCTAAATTGAGCCAGGAAGACATAGAAAACCTAAACAGACCCATAACTGACACAGAAATTGAAACAGTAATAAAGGCCCTCCCAACAAAGAAAAGCCCAGGACCAGATGGATTCACTGATGAATTCCACCAGACATCTAAAGAATAACTAACTCCAATTCTTCTCAAACTATTCAAAACAATCGAAAAAGAGGGATTCCTCCCAAACTCTTTCTATGAAGCCAGCATCACCTTAATTCCTAAGCCGGAAAAAGATGCAGCATTGAAAGAGAATTACAGACCAATATCCCTGATGAACATAGATGCAAAAATACTCAATAAATTTCTGGCCAATAGAATGCAACAACACATCAGAAAGATCATCCACCCAGACCAAGTGGGATTTATCCTTGGTATGCAAGGATGGTTCAACGTTCACAAAACAATCAATGTGTTGCACCACATTAACAGACTGCAGAAGAAAAACCATATGATTCTCTCAATAGACGCAGAGAAAGCATTTGATAAAATACAACACCCTTTCATGATGAAAACTCTAAGCAAACTGGGTATGGAAGGAACATTCCTCAATACAATCAAAGCAATATATGAAAAGCCCACAGCCAACATCCTATTGAATGGGGAAAAGTTGGAAGCATTTCCGCTGAGATCTGGTACCAGAAAGGGATGCCCACTCTCACCACTGCTATTCAATATAGTTCTGGAAGTTTTGGCCAGAGCTATTAGGCAAGAAAAAGAAATTAAAGGGATAAAAATTGGGAAGGAAGAACTCAAACTATCCCTCTTCGCAGATGATATGATTCTTTATTTAGGGGACCCAAAGAACTCTAAGAGACTACTGGAACTCATCGAAGAGTTTGGCAAAGTAGCAGGATATAAAATCAATCCACAAAAATCAACAGCCTTTGTATACACAGGCAATGCCACGGCTGAGGAAAACTTCTAAAATCAATCCCATTCACAATAGCTACAAAAACAATCAAATACCTTGGAATAAACTTAACCAAAGACGTTAAAGATCTCTACGATGAAAACTACAAAACCTTACAGAAAGAAATAGAAGAGGATACCAAAAAATGGAGAAGTCTTCCATGCTCATGGATTGGAAGAATCAATATCATCAAAATGTCTATTCTCCCAAAAGCAATTTATACATTCAATGCAATACCAATCAAGATACTGAAGACCGTCTTCTCAGATCTGGAAAAAATGATGCTGAAATTCATATGGAGACACAGAAGACCTCGAATAGCTAAAGCAATCTTGTACAACAAAAACAAAGCCGGAGGCATCACATACCAGATTTCAGGACATACTACAGGGCAGTTGTTATCAAAACAGCATGGTACTGGTACAGAAACAGATGGATAGACCAATGGTACAGAATAGAAACACCAGAAATCAATCCAAACATCTACAGCCAACTTATATTTGATCAAAGATCCAAAACTAATCCCTGGAATAAGGACAGCCTATTCAATAAATGGTGCTGGAAAAACTGGATTTCCATGTGCAGAAGCCTGAAGCAAGACCCGAACCATACATCTTACACAAAAATCTACTCAACATGGATTAAAGACTTAAATCTACGACCCGAAACCATCAAATTATTAGAGAGCATTGGAGAAACCCTGCAAGATATAGGTACAGGCAAAGACTTCTTGGAAAAGACCCCAGGAGCACAGGCAGTCAAAAACAAAATTAACATTTGGGATTGCATCAAATTGAGAAGTTTCTGTACTTCCAAAGAAACAGTCAGGAAAGTGAAGAGGCAACCGACAGAATGGGAAAAAATATTTGCAAACTATATAACAGATAAAGGGTTGATAACCAGAATCTACAAAGAAATCAAGAAAATCCACAACAACAGAACAAACAACCCACTTAAGAGATGGGCCAAGGACCTCAATAGACATTTTTCGAAAGAAGAAATCCAAATGGCCAACAGACACATGAAAAAATGTTCAAGATCACTAGCAATCAGAGAAATGCAAATCAAAACCACAATGAGGTTCCATCTCACCCCGGTGAGAATGGCTCACATTCAGAAATCTACCAACAATAGATGCTGGAGAGGATGTGGGGAAAAAGGGACACTAACCCACTGTTGGTGGGAATGCAAACTGGTTAAGCCACTATGGAAGTCAGTCTGGAGAGTCTTCAGCAACCTGAACATAACCCTACCATACAACCCAGGCATCCCACTCCTTGGAATTTACCCAAAGGAAATTAAATAAAAAAGCCATCTGCACATTAATGTTTATTGCAGCTCAATTCACAATAGCTAAGACCTGGAACCAACCCAAATGCCCATCAACAGTAGACTGGATAAAGAAATTATGGGACATGTACTCCATAGAATACTATACATCAGTAAGGGTGGCACTTGGCCCATTTTATGGAGTAAAAGATAAATCCTGCCTTTCACACTCCATCCTAACCCTGCCTGTCTAGGCAGCTGGTGCCTGACAGAACCGACCAGGCAGTGAACCACACATACGCTGTAAGTGATGAGACCAACTCTGATCACCACCAACCCTCTGGTTAAAATTTTGACACCTCTTACCTCAATGGATCCCAAATCATGAGTATTTCAGCTCAGTGGCTTCAGCATTTCTGATTCTATTACTGACTCAGATTCATCCACCTTATTTTGTGCCTGGAATAAACACATCTTTTGGGTGTGTTTATGATTTATTTATATATCCTCGGTTTTGGATCTGCAACAGAGAATAAGCATCATATCAAGAATATCTTGTGCCATCATCCTGAATTGGTTTTTCCTAATCCAAATATACTTAAAATCCAAACCTGATACTGAGGAAAGGAATTATGTCTCCTAGTTTTTTTATACAGCTATTTAGCATGAACTAAAAGGGTTAGAAAAGTGTTGATGATGAAAATAACCCAAAAATAAATAAGCAACAAACAATTGTGAATTAATTAACTGTATCAGTATTATCAAGGTGATGTTAAATGAAATTTTATCATGGCTATGTTCATGTGTTTATAAGAAACCAAAAATAATATCTTACAATTTTGAAAATGAAGTATTTACCTTATGTTAACTTACCACAGATACTTGGTTTCCCAAAACTTACTGCATTTTAAAAGACGTAGCAATGATTGGATGGAATAGGAAAAAAAGAGCACATGGTACTTAAAATATAATGGCTAGTTTGCCCTTATAACAACATTTTATTTTATAACAACAGATTTATAACAACATATTTGTTTTCTTGTTTCCAATATTATATATAACTTTTTCTAAATTACTCCCATACTATGATCCCCAATTTAAATATACTTTATTTCTTTAAAAGAAAGGTATATTTTATTCACTTTTTGATGTTGCAAGTCTACTATTTATTAACAATGGGACTTTTATCACATTTAGGATTTTTCATAAAATGTATATACTAGATTTTTTTTAACTATGTCTTTTTCCCAATACATACTTGGAAGCAATTGTCTTGATTAATTTTAGTATACATAGGCACTGTTACTGGCTTCCAAAATTATTAAAATAATTCTTTACACATTTCACCATTTGTTCAGAACCCTTAAGCATATTTTAACTCACTGAATTGGTCTTTCTAAAACAGCAATATGACACAAAGCCTAAACATGCTCCTCCCCACAGTTTGAAAATCCAGGGCCTTGCCCTCATGCTTATCTGTCTACCCAGCCAAAGCAATGATAGAAAATAGCATTCAGGTAATGTGTTAAAAAATATTTCCTTTCTGAAGTTATAAAATTATTGAAGTAGAAATGAGTACACTTCTGAGATCCATGATAAATTCTTATGTGTATATATATATGAGATATATGGGATACAGATTGTTCAGAGTGAGTGACATTTAAACAAAAATGTGAAGTTAGATAAGAGCAAGAAGTTCTATCATCTATTGCACAACCAGGCGACTATAGATAATGTTAATGCTTATTTTAAAAAATCTAGGAGATAGGATTTTGGATGTTTTCACTAGAAAGAAATTTTAAGTGCTTGAAAGCATAAATATGCTTACCATTTTTGGATATCACACAATGTACACATGTAACAAAATATCCCATATTAACCTGTAAGTGTGAACAATTTTTTTGCTTGTTAAATTTCTAAAAAGCAAAAAAAATTTTCAAAAAAAAGATGATACCACAAAAAAGAAGCTAAACTTATTAATCCTTTCCATATTAGCAACTGTGTAAGAATGATAAGCAACAGGCATTTGAAAAGTTATCACAGGAAAAGTTTTCATGTGATAAATATTATTATTATTAATTTATATCGCTTCACATAATACCGATTTTAATGATTAGTTTCCACATATTTCCAAGATACACAAAGTAAGTTCAATGATTTAACTACATGTGAATAATTTTGACCATATCTTCACAATCTCTATGACCATATCTTCACAATCTCTATTTCCTGTTTCTTGCATCTACTCATACTTAGTCTTGAAGCTCATATATCTGTCTCTCTGTCTTTAGAGTTTTACACTTGCATTGTTATGGAAATTAAATTTTAAATGCCACAGGGAGTAACATGTTGAGTATTGTGTGCCTGAGGGCACAATATTGAACACAGCCTCTGCTATTAATATCAAAAGGAAAATTAGAATAACAATGCTATTTTGGTAGGTAAAGAAAAATTTCTTATAGGCTTGACATAAAATGACAGATAATTATATTGACCTCAAAAAGTTTCTGTGTGGGACAGCTAATGAACTATTGAAAATGCTATTCAAATTTAAAGTTTTCAATACTATTTTAAAATCAAGAATATTGTTGAAAACTATCCAAACTGAGTTTGCTTTCTGGAAAAAATTAAATCTAGCAATGAGAAAAATAATATTCTAACTACATATTATTTGGCTTTTCAAATAATGGCCATGCTTCTTTGATAATAAATACTCTGGTTACATTTCCTGTAGGAGGGTGGGCACAAACAGATTCAGTGTCAGAATCTGAATTAATAAAAATAACAGCAGTAATTATCACTCTTTGATCATCATCATTATAATTGAAATAATTTGAAGAATTAAGCATTTAAAAATACTAGACATTAAAAATACCACAAGGTTCTATGACTAAGAAATGTGCCATTGACATTATAAAGATGTAATTAGGACGTCTCCTTCCAACCTTAGGCGCTTTGTCAACTTTCTATTCTGCCATTACACTGTAGAAATAAAAAAGAAATGATCATTAGTCAAATTGGTGTCATGAGTACAAATGTACAAATGGTGAATGAATCTGTAAGGGAAATACAATGGCTACACAGGTATGATTTGGAGGAAAATGTAGGAGGAATACTAAATCAAAACTGAAAATTTTAGACATTTAAAAATTCAAGTGATGAATTTAAAAAAAAAACTGTCCACATTAATTTTATAAGATATAAATCAAATATTAAATTTAGTCATATCAGTACTTGTGAAACAAAATTATTGATACTAGACATGAATTTTTTTAAGATTTATTTGTTTATTTATTTGAAAAGCAAAGTGGAGTGGGAGAGACAAACACAGAGTGGGAGAGACACTCTCAGAGGGAGAGAGAGAGAGAAAGAGAGATATCTTCCATCTATTGGGTCACTCCCCAAATGCCTACAACAACTGGGATCAGACCAAGACGAAGCCAGGAGCCAGAATTTCATCTGGGTCTCCCACATAGGTGGAAGGGACTTGAATACTTGGGCCATCATTGGCTGCCTCCCAGAATATGCATTAGCAAGAAAATAGATTAGAAGCAGAGGAGCTGGGGTTTGAACTGGTGCTCTCATATGTGATGTGGGTGTCTCAAGAAAGGGCTTACCCCACTGCACCACAATACACACCCCTCCCCCAACATAACTTTTTCTATCAAGGTGGAAAATTCATGCAATTTGTTAAACAAAGAATGTTGCATTTTCTTAAACTTCTGACATTTTCATTTTCTTCAAAATTTTTATTTCAGATAATCATGATCCTAAAATTATTTGTTTTCAATTTTTAAAATATCTAGATACAATGAAATATATTTTCCATTCCTATTTGTCATCTTTTATGGTGTGAGGCACCCACTATATCATTTTCTCAACTATACTTGTGGGTGTTGTAAACAAAGTAAAAGCAACAACTCTTTTGCCAGCTCTAGGGCTTTGGATTGTTTTCTTACTGAAACCCACCACTCATGACACCTTGTTTTGTTTTTCACAATGCCCATACAAATATGGTTCTATTCTGGGGAGCCTATTTATTTTGCAAACCTAGGCTAAAACCACAGCTATGGTAAATATACTGTCACTCTACTTCACAGTTTCCCATATAACCTCCAAAGTGAATGTACTCCACTACCAAGCACTTCCAACATCTACTCTCTAAGTTAATTACTGAAAATGTTATTCATTCCTTATACTTCAAAATAAAGCTACCTCTAATCCTGTCTTGTACTTAGAGTATGCTCAAATAAACTACAGATACATAGTGATGAGTGCCAGTAGGTATGTGTGTGTTAGGAAGGGAGGTAAGTCAGACAACTCTGTGAAAGGGAATACTGCAGGGCTAAGGCCATTATCACCATCAAACTCCACGAAGATAAATAATGGCATGAAGTTGGAAGGTGTTGTGTTAGTTGTCTTTGATACTTAGTTTCCAAATGTGTACTAGGCTAAAGTCTCCTCATGCTAAGGTCAAACCACACCTCCCAGTTCTAGAAACAAGTGACAATGTAAATGTAGAGCTGCTGTGGCAGGTACATTAACAACACAGACATATGGCAATGACAGCTCTGATAGTAGAAGCAAAGCAGCAACAATAGACATAACAGGAAGAACCAAAGGAGGCTCAGTGTTTGAGGTGAAAAGATGCAACTCAAATTATACTGTTTTTTTCCAGTGGCCAAGCTGCTATCTCTCTGCTGGCAGGCAACAAAATTTTAAGCCATTAAATCTACTGCAGGGACTGGCGCCATGGCTCATTTGGTTAATCCTCCACCTGCGGCGCCACCATCCCATATGGGCGCCGAGTTCTAGTGCTGGTTGCTCCTCTTCCAGTCCAGCTCTCTGCTGTGGCCCAGGAAGGCAGTGGAGGATGGCCCAAGTGCTTGAGCCCTGCACCCGCATGGGAGACCAGGAGGAAGCACCTGGTTCCTGGCTTCGGATCGAGGCAGCACGCCGGCCATAGAGGCCATTTGGGGGGTGAACCAACGGAAGGAAGAGCTTTCCCTCTATCTCTCTCTCACATTGTCTATAACTCTACCTGTCAAATAAGTAAAAAAAAAAAAATTAAAATCTACTGCAGAGAAAGAAGTGAAGGAACTGGAAAAACACCAACACTGAAGAAGGGAGAAGATTTCAGTGAGGAATGACCATCAGAATCTAATTCAAGGGACAGGCATTTGGCACAGCAGTTCAGACACTGCTTGGGATGTCTTCATCCAATGTTGGCATGTCTGGTTCCAATCCCAGCTACTCCACATGCAATCCAGCTCCTGCACACCAGGGAGACAGCAGGTGATAGCCCAAGTACTTATGTCTCTACCACCCATATGGGAGACCCAGCTGGAGGACTCAGCTTCAGCCTGGCCCAGTTCTGGGTATTGTAGGCATTTATAGAGTAAGCTAGCAGAGGTTATATCTCTCTCTTCTCTCTCTCTTTCTCTCTCTCTTCGCTCTCTCTCTCCTTCAAACAAAATGAAAATAAATTTTTAAAAAAATATTATTAAAATCTTATTCAAAATATTGATTCTGATGCCAGTGCTGTGGCACAGAAGGCTAAGCTGCGGCCTGCAGCACCAGCATCCCATATGGATGCTAGTTCAAGTCCCAGCTGCTCCACTTCCAATCAAGCTCCCTGATAATGTGTTCTGGGAAAGCAGTGGAAGATGACCCAAGCCCCAGGTCCCCTGCCACCCTTGTGAGAGAACTGGAGGATGCTTCTTTCTCCTGGAATCAGCTGACCCAGTACTAGCCCTTGTGGCCACCTGGGGAGTGAACCATAGGATGGAAGGTCTCTCTCTCTCTCTCTCTCTCTCTCTATCTATCTTTAGCTCTGACTTTCAAAGTAAATAAATCTTAAGAAGAAAAAAATGTTGATTCTTCCAATCCATGAACACAGGATGTCTTTCATTTTTTTTGTGTTCTCTTTCATTTCTCCATCAACCCTTGATAGTCTTCACTGTGGAGATGGTCATCCTTGCTTCCCTGGGCCAGATCTCACTTGGCCATGGTAAATAATCAAAATAAAGTCTAAGCCTCCGTCTCTGGAGAATCAGCTTCATTAGGTCTTAGGAAAGCATGATTAAGTCATATTGCGACTTGTAAGCCAAAAATTTAGATTTTACACTGAGAAGGGGAAAGTATGTTCAGAACTTGAAGCAAGGAAGCAACATAATCTATTTTTCATTTTATATACTTTTTAAAGACTGAAAGTATCAGAGAATCAGAGAGAGAGAGAGAGAGAGAGAGAGGAGAGACTGACTTACCATCTTCTCTTTCGCTTCCCAAATACAATAGCCAGGGCTGGGCCAGGTCAATGCCAGGGGCTCAAAACTCAATCCATGTCTCCCACGTGGGTGCCAAGGACTCACATGCTGCCTCCTAGCATATGCGTTAGCAGGAAGCTAGAATTGGAAGCAGATCTGGAACTCAAATTCATACATACTGACATGGGATTACGTGCACCCAAAGCCATGTCTGAACTGCTGCACCAAACCCATACCACGCATAGGTAATTTTGTTCATTAAGTGATACTCTGGCTGTTTTGTGAAGAGTTTGTGATAGAAACCAGGACCAGTATAAAGGCTAATACCAGAGTCTAGGAGAGA
This sequence comes from Lepus europaeus, assembly GCF_033115175.1. Taxonomy (NCBI): domain Eukaryota; kingdom Metazoa; phylum Chordata; class Mammalia; order Lagomorpha; family Leporidae; genus Lepus; species Lepus europaeus. Next base: position 131,560,160 of record NC_084827.1, read on the forward strand.
TAATCATAACTGGGATTGGGAACTATTGACAAGAGAAAAATTAGTCAATGGATTTCAAATATATTTGGGTAGAATGTGCAGGATACCCTGATATAATGGGGATTGAGGAAGGGGTCAGTTATAGAAGGAAACAGAGATAGAGTTCCTAGATTTAAAATAATTAATATACACTTAAAATATAGTGAATAATCAAATAATTCTTGTTCCTACCTAAGTTAAAAGTGAAGCAATTAAGTTTCCGTGTCATATAGATCATCTTGCCCCTGACAATGCTGGATCCCTTTTCCAAAGAGTCAGAAGTTTATTTCCAGCTATACGGAGTGGTCACTTATGGAGTATATATTTAGTCATAACACAAGATTAGTCTCTCCATCTATCATGAATCTCTATGAAATATCCACCACATAGAAGATGATTTGTATTAATCTCAAATTTATTGAGCACTAAGTATATACTTGAGAGAAACATTATCTTTAGAAATGCACACTTTTGAATAATATATTATGTTTTTAGAAGAAAAAAAAAACTATGACATGACCTCTTCCTTTATGGCAATATTTCCCAAGGTTTTCTGTAATACACTAACATGTTATGTATAAATGAGGTGTATTGTTGAGGAAGTTTAAAGAAAACAAGTAATAGTTTTTTAGTATGGGATATTTGATGTTTCCCTGTGTTAGTATGCTCAGGGATCTTGAAAAGGCATGTAATATTTTCCAAAATCATTTAGAAATTATTGCTTGTGAGACCTACATCCTTCTTTGATGCCAGAAAAAAGAAGTACATTTGAGAGATAATTAACATGAAATAGTTGGGCAATGTTGCTTTTTGCTAAGATAAGGTCTGGTCTCTAACAGTCTCTTTCATTCCTGTTTATTTAATAACAGTCCCAGTCTTGCCTCCATGAGCTAAAAAAGCACAACATACTTTGTTCTATTCTTTTACTCCCTTTGAGCTATCTCTTCTACATAAATGGTGAAATGAGAGAGCCAGGGTTGTGACTCTGGCCAGGAAGTACTCTAGACTAAGAAGAACTGTCATGGGAAGTACATAATGTTGAACAAATTATCTGGCTTCTTTAACTCATACTCACGTTCATTTGCTTGGTTTCCATCATGAAACTGGTTTCTCCCATCAATACATAATCTCAGTGAGTTCGAGACTGATACAATCATTTACTTGCTTGAACTTAGGCCTAACTTTAGCGAGGCCAAAAACTGCTTCATCTCATCCTGTCTGGGAAGTTTCTCAGCCTAATAGCAACGTTTATTTAACAGGATTCCAAATCCATAGACAATTTTTTTCAGGTATGTCATTAAACAATAGGAGACCAGTTAAGGGTATAAGGTAAGAGCACTGTATTTATATTTTGAACAATGTGCTAAGAGGTAGATTTGAACTGCATTCACCATGAAAAATAAGTACATGAGGTAATGCACAAATTAATTGACTGAGTCATTCTACAATTTATAAACATTTCAAAACATCATGTTATCCATGATAAATACAAGTAGGTAGAATTTTTATTTGTCAATTTAAAGGATAGGCTATTAGTACAAACAGAATACAACCTAGCTCTCCTGTATCAGCAAATTTTTATGTAGAGTCCAAGGAAGTAGTTCTTGATGAACTCTTCCCTATTCTATGATTTTATTATGAACCTATCAATCCTTACATTCAATAAATTTCAAAATGTTTGTTCTCTGCTAGAGCAGAAGGAGTAAAACTGAAGAACTAAAGCAGTGTCCTCTGCTTTAGAAAGTTTCCCAATTTGCCTCCTTATGAATAATCCAATCTATTTTGTAATGATACCTTCACAAGATGATGTATTCATTAATGGTAAAGACTTCAGTTTTCACGTTGGTGTTCTCAGAAACCATTTAGTGCCATGTTGACAGAGAAATAAATGAAAAGCAACCAAATGAGTGAATGGATAAATTGGCACGGGAAAACTTATACATATCTGTATATGTCTTTTATTTTTTACTTATTTTTAGATCTTCTATTTTTAGTCTGCATCATAGTCAAAGGCATAATGTTTTCACCTAATAGTGTTCGAAAAATAACAAGTGAAAAGACCATAGTCCAGTAGGAAAATAAACAAAGACTATAAATAACAATCAAATGAAAAGCTGCTCAACTTCTCTCATCATATATGTCTTCATAATAATTTTCTGAATCATTCTTAGTGACATCACTCATTTGCCCCCAACTATGGCCATTAGCATTATATAATAACCATTCCATTCAAAGTCTCTTTTATTCCAATCTATAACCTCTACTGTCTGTGCTATTATACTGTTATCATCTGCCAGATAATTTCATCCTTCTGTATGAAAACTCTCAGCGATTGTTAATGCTGTGACCCATAGTAAAATCCAAACATAAACAGAATACTCTCAACTACTATCCTATATTATAGGGAATCATGTCACCTGTGAATGGGATAAGCTCTCTCTCTAACTCTCTTGACTTCTTTGGCTTCCCACTGATTTACTGTGTTCTGTAAACTCTTTCTCTGCAACTAGATTCCTGACTCTATTTTTATTGTCTTCCAATAGCTATCATGGTAGAAATATATATATATATATATATATATATATATATATATATATATATATATATATATAATCCCCTGTATCACTACAGAAACAGATATACACATTCATATCTACATCACTGTAGTTGATCTTCAACCTCTACCCTCACTGAGCTATCATCTCTGTCCATTTCTTGATTCAAATACATAAAAGAGTCTCATTGATGCAGGTCAAATATTTACACAAAACCTTAATTGCTATCCTTAGTTCATCTCTTTACTTCTCTTTCTCAGAATGTGGAAGGAAGATAGATATGTTTAATGATTATGAAAAATTGCCTATAAGGCCCACCACTTTGGCAGAGCTATTGACAGGGCAATTGATCTGAGAATGGGTTGTAGAAGGAAAGCTCCTAGTGCTAAAGACAGTCCACATGGTTAGCCGTTACTACCTGTGTGTTCCCAATCTCTTGCTACCTTGATTTTTCCATTTGTATTCTGGGAATACCAATAGGACCAAATTCAGAGTTGTTGTGGGCATTAAATGAAAAATATATGATACATATATCTCACATAAAATAATACCTGGCCCACAATAAGCACTATAAAACATTAAACTAATCATTATTTTTATCCAACTCCATCAAGGTCCATGTAAAATGAAACCACTAATTCAAATTTACCTACAGACCCCACTAACCACTGTCCCCTGAACAACTAAAGCACTACGATTATTCCTTTTCTTTTGGAACTGTCCTCCCTACATTATACTACAAGATCCAGGTTTTCTGGTTTACTCATGTTTCTATCTGCTCAACTCACCTGAGTAAAATGCATCAAATATGTATTTAACTTTATCTTAGATACATTCCAAGCTTTTAATTATGACTCTTCATCAAATATGGTCTGTTCTTTCAGATGATATGTCTAATAGCAAAGAATATAATTGGTTCTTGTAATACTTCTTTTCCCACATTGCAAACTGCTTATGTGAAAGGAGAAATTCAATCATTCATCTAGTCCTTGAGTTCTTTTAAGAATGTAAATAAAATCCTTTATTTGTTAGACAAAGTCAGAGTTAATATCTATAACTAATATTGGCAAATTCTGATATTCCAGTTCATCAAGTTCCTTTATGAACAATTATTTATTCAAGATTAGAAGTTGCTTGAACTAGATAAATAATTGGAATAAAATGGCAACTTTACTTGTTAAAATAATTGATTCTTTAAAATTGTACATAGTCAAAGGGAGATAATTAATTCTAATATTGTTAACAATTTGTAAATGCTCATTACTGTATATAAAATAGTATTCAAATCTCTTATATCAGGATATATTTGTTTATAGCAAAATCATAGTTTTCAATGCTATTAATCTTAGGAAAGGTATAAATAAAATGACTAAAACATCTACATTTTTTAAAAATGCAAGTTATACTAAAGTATATAAACACGCTCCTTCAGTCTGGAACTGATCTTTTTGTTGCTAGTAGTGATCAACATATGGATTCTGACCACTCCATCTTTTACAGCATACATATATTTTTGATAACTTGAAAAAATACATTTCCTTCTTCTTGGGATTAGCTTATATTGTGAATATGTTTAGTTGTCTGGGGACATTTCATGCTTTTATCTCTCACAAATAACATATTGCTACGCCCACAGCTGTGATACCCACATAGCAAGATGTTGCTGCGTTGGGGGTCTAAGGCTGCAGGGTTGAGGTTAGAGCTCTGTGGAGTGGGGCCTCAGGCGGTTCCTGTGCAGTCCGCAGTTGTAATGACCCCCGACTCACATTATGGAAGCCAAGACTGTCCTTGCTGACTTTGGGGACATTGTGTCCCTGCTCTGCTGATGATCTCATTATGCATTATCTACCTGCTGTGTTTACACTTTACTGCTTGCTCTCACAATTATCAGAAACAAGAAAATCAAGAAAAAGAAGTTAACGTTTCCCATAAGATTATGGAGAAATTCAAACAATCTTTACCTCTCCGTTTACTAAAACTATTTACGAGGAAGCCAGGAATGCAAGTCAAAACATATCATTAGGTTCCCATTATAGTGACAGAGAAATGTTAAGATTGCTCAAAAGTTATCTCCAAGTATCTAAAAGGCAAGCAAAACTTTGGGCAGTAATTCCCCTAAACAGTTCATAAAACAAAACTAAGCCAAAGGTCAATTCTCATTCTCAGTAAATTGTCTAAAAACAATGCCCCCACTATGTTCCTCATAAAACCACTCATATGACATCATTGTTTTAACTCATTTTGTCAACCTTTGTGATAAAAGTTTTACATTTGCCTGTAGCATTGTCCTTTACTATATAAACCCAAGCCTTACTATAATAAATCGCAGCAGCATACTCATAACGTGTGTGTCTGTCTGTCATTTCCCCGCCGATTCCTGATTCTCCTAAGAGCCTTCGCCCCTCGTTCTCCCTCGGTCTGTGTCTCTGCGAGAGCTGGTCCGCGGCAACATATAGAGAAGCTCAATTTATCACCATATTAAACTTGAGACCTCATTGGTTGATCAAAATGAATTCTTTTTTTTATTTTTTTATTTATTTGAAAGACAGAGTTATAGAGAGAGGTATAGCCAGAGAGAAGTCTTCCATTCCCTGGTTCATTCCCCAAATGACGATAAAAGCCAGAGCTGAGCTGATCCGAAGCCAGGAGCTTTCTCCAGGTCTCCCATGCAGGTTCAGGGGCCCAAGGACTTGGGCCATCTTCTATTGCTTTCCCAGGCCATAGCAGAGAGCTGGATCAGAAGAAGAGTAGCCTGGATACAAACCGGCGACCATATGGGATGCCGGCACTGCAGGCTGGGGCTTTAACCCACTGCACCACAGCTCTGGCCCCCAAAATGAATTCTTATATCACAGAAAGGAGAATGAATAAGAATCTTGAAAAACAGAACAGTAATACTCAAGATAAGATAAAATTTCCATCTGACACATATCAATCACACATATACATTAAAATGCCATAACAATGCATCAAACCAATGGAAGACAAAGTAAAAATAAAACAAGCTCTGACTATAGATAATCTAAATAGAAAATCATGAATTCTATAAGGAAATTAAGTAAATCAACTGCAAGGCTGGTATTCAAGGTTATGACAGGAGGCATCCTGCAGACAGATCAGTACTTGGCCACTCTCATAGTAGATGCTCAATGCTACTACCATCAGCACTGACGGTATTTGAGTATTATCAACACACAACTGGACACTCATTGCTCCAACACCAGGCTCTTCACTTTGCCACTGCCATTGTATAAAATTTCCATGGGCCCTGTTCCAAATTACCCTCACTGGAAACATATTCACCATAGATCTCTGCATTTCAAAGATATTATTTCACTTATTGAAACAATTTTAATACAGCATATGAACTACTAACTGTTCCCAGAATATTCTGAGTTTTTAAGTAAATATTGCAATTAAAAATATTCTTAGGTGAATATACATGTTTGTGTTATCCTCTGTAATTTGTATTAAAAAGAATTCCATCTTTTAAAAGAATTCCCCAACTATCATGATATGTAGCTAGCTAGAGAATATAAAGATAATTCAGAGCTATATTGACTGCTTTTAATCACTATAACAAATACCCGAGACAAGCTATTGATGAATAAAGGCTTATTTCAGTTTCCAGTTATGGAAGTTCACAGTCCAAGATCAAATATCCCCTAGGTCTGGGACAAGATCAGTAGATTACAGCATGCATGCAAAGGAAGGACCACATGGTGAAACAGGAAGCATATAAGCATGTACATTCAACTATGTCTGTATGGTCTCTTATAAAACAACTGTGATTTGATCATGGCAGCAACATCCTAACAATCTAATCCAATTCAATCACATCTAAAAGCTCTCAACTTCAGACACGACAATCAAATCAAGTCTCCACACTTAATCCATCAATCTATGACTTTGAGGTTAAAGCATCTATCTGCATGTCAGTGAGCCAAATTTTGTTTAAACCATGGTAAAGGAGTGGCGAGGGGGGAACAATAACATTTAATTCTGAAGTTATACCCTGACTGACAAGAGAGACTCCATTTTAGGGCACCCAAGACTCCATCTTGAGAAGGCACCCTCCACCATGAGACTGTGGTCTGAAACTAACTGTGATTTAAAACTCAGACAATAATAGTATTACATCCTGCTTGTCAAAACATAGAAATCCCCTAGCGTGATTTCTCAAGCTTAAAACAGATAGGCTGCACTTGGATTAATGTTAAGACTATAATTATTCTATGTCCCACATATGATTTAGGTCAGAAACTGGACTAATGTCAAGACTGTAATTGGCAATGTCTTGGGGAAACCCTGCAAAACCTTGGCATAGGCAAAGACTTCTTGGAAAAGACCCCAGAAGCACAAGCAATCAAAGCCAAAATTGACAAATGGGATTACATAAAATTGAGAAGCTTTTGCACTTCAAAAGGGACACTCAGCAAAAGGAAGAGGCAACTGACAGAATGGGAGAAATTATTTGCAAACTATGCAACTAATAAAGTATTAATATCCAGAATATATAAAGAGCTCAAGAAACTCAACAACAAAACAAACAATCCAATTTAGAAACGTACAAAGGACTTGAATAGCCATTTTTCAAAAGAGTAAATCCATATGACAGACATTTGAAAAAATGCTCAGGATCACTAACTGTCAGGGAAATGCATCAAAACCACAATGAGGTTTCACCTCACCCCTGTTAGAATGGCTCTCATATAGAAACCAACAAACCAACAAATTTTGGTGAGGGTGACTTAACCCACTGTTGGTGGGAATGTAAACTGGTACAGCCACTGTGGCAGATATTATGGAGATGCCTCAGACACCTGAATACAGTCCTAACATATGTCCCAGGCATCCCACTTTTGGAATTTACTCAAAGGAAGTAAAACCAACATATCAAAGAGTTATCTGTACCTCCATGTTTATAGCAGCTCAATTCACAATAGCTAAGATATGGAATCAACTCAAATGTCCATCAACTGAAAACTGGATAAAGATTTATGGGATATGTATACCATGGAATACTACACTGTGGTTTAGAAAAGAAAAATTAAATCCTGTCACTTGCAACAAAATGGATGAAGCTGGAAAACATCATATTTAGTGAAATAAGCCAGTCCCAAAAAGACAAACACCATATGTTCTCCCTGATGTGTGATACCAATAGAGCACCTAAAAGGTAATCTATAGAAGTGAAATTGATGCTTTGAGATGTGATGATTTGAACAGCCATTGTCTCAAATGTTGAGGAACAGTTTTTGTTTCATACTATTTGCTGAACTCTTTGCTTAGTAAAGAGCTAATTTTATGTGTATAAACTTAATTGAAAATAGATCTTACTAAGAAATAAGAATGGGAATAGGAGAAGGAGAAGGAGAAGGATGGGAGTGTGGGGTGAAGGGAGGATAAGGTGGGGAGAATCACTGTACTATGTTCCTAAATTTGTATTTATGAAATGCATAAAGTTTAATACCCTAAATTAATTTTTTAATTTAAAAAATAAAAAACTTTTTAAAAAATGTTATAATTAGTATTAGTTTCATATATGCTTTAGGTCAGCTTCACCCTAGTAACAATGTATTCCCCAGCACCTCCTTATGTTTTTTGCCTTTGTAAACCCTGTTGCTTTGAGTTTTGGGGCTGAGAGTTCTTTAGGGCATGAGCCCACTTTTGATGATCAGCAATAAAGCACTGTAAAATTTTATCGGTGTAGTGCTCCTCTGTCAGCAGTAGCTCAGGCACAACAATATGAATTATGCTTTCTTTAAGTTTTTTTAACTAACAATAAGTGTACATATTTATGAACCACAGTGAGAAAATTCAATTTGAGCATATGATGTATATTTATCAATTTAGAATAACCAATATTTGCCATTCCTTAACATTACTCTAATATTAAAGCCCAGGAGCTACCTTCCTCCCCTTGCTCATAAAATACACAATATGTTTTTGTGAAGTGTAATCACCCAATTCATGTCTCCTTTATTAATTTGGTTTTATTGGAAAAAAAGCTTATTGCTTATATGGAATGCTGGATATCCCTTGACTTGTTTCTTTGGCTTTGGTTCTAGCTGAGCCCAGAATTGTAACATCTGAGTGATTTCTTCTGCTTTAATCAAAGTCAGCTATGTTTTTAAATGACACAGTGATCTATTCTGCAGCAGTTCTTAGGAAGAAATGTGCGTTTGTGGTAAATGTAGATTTCCTAGGGTGTATACCTTCAGTACCCAGAGAGTTGGATGTCAGTTGCACTAGGAATTGTGATAGTCTAGCCCTTGTTCTTGGAATTGATGGGGGATTATCTCTTTCTCCTACTATCAAACTTGAGTGATGCTGGAATTAGTAGCACCAATAGCTGTGGTTCTAGGACTGTGTGATGTGGACTGGACATTGGAGTTTATAGAACCAAAATGCCTAGTCACAGGACTGGCAGATAGAAACTGAACTCTGCTCCAGTCCTAAAGGGTGATGTTACTACAAGGTAAACAGGAAATTTTTGCATTGGCAGGAAAGGATCCAGAGAAGTGGAATGCTGGCAGATTCTTCCCTAGGTCCCACTGGGTAGACTCTAGCTGGTCTGAGGAAATTAGTAGTGATTGTTACAGATTGGTATTGCAGGATACAATGTGATCATTGCTGAGGTCTCCCAGGGCCAGAGCCAGGTGTTGAAGTTGGTGATAACCACCTGCCTGAAGCACAAGGATGCAGATAGAGCACTCCAGGTATTGCCAGTGAGCACAAATTACTCCAAAGATTTTGCAACCAACATCAACAGCACTGACTCTGCAGTGCACAGAGGGAACTGCCCCAAATTCTCACATGGCATGCAAGGGTGAAACAGGTTTGTGTCTGGGGCTCCCAGCACCATGAGTTTGGAGGTGCAGGGGGAACTTCCACAGAGTGGGCACAGATTTTTATGGGTTCCTGCTAGTTGTAGCCCCAAGAAGCTGAGGTAACCCACCTGGGTCATGCAGAGTGAAGGAGTATAGCTCTGGGGCTTATACCCAGAACTTCCACAGGTGTAGAATGTAAGGGGTCTGTTCTCCATCCAGTAAATTGCTTTGACTCTAGTTCTGGTCACTTCTGGCAATAGCAGGACTGCTTGCTGTCTGCTGAGTCAGAATCGATTTCAGACACGACTCTACCTAGCTAATAGTGTCTAACACTTTGGTGAAGAGGGCAGGGAGGAGGGAAGCAATGTTGCTTCCCTTTTCAGAACCCAGTCAGCTCTGCAGGCCAGAGGTAAAGTTCATGGGGGACTGTGGAATTCCCCCCAAGTTACAGCTACCAGTGGCAGGGCACTGCTGCTGGGGCACTACAGTGATTCTTCCTACCTTGTCTTAGGAGGACAGCATTTTCGCAGCTAGCTGCTGGCTACATAAATGTAGGGGTGGCCAACCATGGCAGTGTGCCTGTCCTCTCTCCTTGTCATCCCATAGAGTCTCTGCTCTCTTTTGTCACTTCTTCACTGAAAATTTCTTTTTTTTAAAAAAGTTGATGTATAAGTCAGAATTACAGAGAGAGAGGGAGAGACAGAGGAGAGAGACAGAGAGAGAGAAAGAAAGAGAGAGAGCCAAGACGAGAGAGAGAGAGAGAGAGAGAGAGAGAGAGAGAGATTTTTCATCTATAGTTCACTCCCCAAATGGCCACAAAAGCAGGGCTGGGCCAGACCAAAGCCAGGAACCTGGAGTTTCTTCCAGGTCTTCTATGTGGGTGCAAGGGCCCAAGCACTTGGACTATCCTCTGCTGCCTTCCCAGGCACATTAGCAGGGATCTGGCTCTGAAATGGAGTAGCCAGGTGCCCATAAGTGGTGCCAGCACCACAGATGGTGGCTTAATGCACCATGACACAGCATTGGCCCCTACACTGAAAATATCTATCCTTCAGTCTCTTAGAAGTGTTGTTCTTTTATTTTTCTGATATCTTTCTGTGGCTGAAGTCATTGCAGCTTCTCACTATTCAACCATCTTGGATTGAGCCCTATTTCTACTTTTAAAAGAAATCTGCATACTGTTCTCCACAGTGACAGTTCTAATTTATATTCCCACCCACAGTGTATGAATGTTCCTCTTGCCAGCATTTGTTACTTTCTGTCTTTTTTATGTTTGTTACAGTAAGGACCACAGTCACAGTAGTTCAGTAAGGAAGACATCAATAATTATATAAATAAAAAGATATAACCCTTAGTAATTGGCATTATACCTGGGAAAAAGATGGCCCTTTAAGCATGTGAATTATCTTTAAATATATAAGCATATATTACAATAAATATTGCAATCAATTAGGTCATGTATTAAAAAAATTTTATATACAAAAGGCTTAAAAGGAAAGAATTTACTCCTAGAACAGTGATGTACAGTAATAAATTACTCTATAAATCTTCTCCAGTAATGATGAAGAATTTGGGTTAATATTCCTTATGTGACCACGCAAAAACATGTCAGTCAGCAACTGACGTGGAGACCTCCAAGGTCACCCTATAAACCACAAAGATTGGCAGATACAGATGTGGAGTGGGTGAGCTTCTCTGCAGCCCAGGGTCTGCTGAACTCAACTGTCATAAACAGGCAGCAGTGTGCTGCTAATTGTTTACCAGTCAGCTTTGTGGTCATACTTTAACATGAACACCAGCTGATGTTTTCATAAATGAATCAACAAAGATGTATAATAGAGCTTCAGTTGTTGGTCTATGATATCAAAAACTATTTAACTGGGCAATAGTGTTTGACTATTTGAAGAATATTTCCTCGGTCTTCTCCATTTTATCCACATTTTAAGTATTTATTAAAGCTCACACCTTATAAGCTTCATAATTAACATTAATCCCATTGTACATAATTTGAGAACTTACTCAAATTTGTGTGTCCAGCAAGATATTTCCATGTATGTATATATCCTGTTTACACATGTATTAAGATGTAATTCCACTTTTCTTTATTGTTCTCTAAATAAATTTAAATAAGACAAATGGATATGGTGACATTATGGATATGCTATATTATACATGTATATACAAATACAAGTTATTATTTTTCAGTAACTACATAACACATCACTTTGTTAAAATTTATCATTTAAATAAGAAACCAATATAAATTAGGCAAACAAAGCTGAAATTTTTGGTCAGGGTCTCTTTCAGAATCTAACAAACACTAATATACAAATACAAATATAATAGCTTCAGTCAAGTATCTGAAGTTTCAGTAATCTCAGGGAAAAGGCAGTACACACGTCCATGCACTCAGTTTCCACATGACTCAAAGATTAACTTAGTTAGCTTTAAGTCCAAGGTACATTGTTCCTTTTCTATAGCCAAATAAATTCATACTTAAATTTAAAAACACAATATAAATAACTAATACTATGTAAGATTTCCTCGTTTTTCATGAAATTGAACAAAAGCTTTGAACCAGTCCAATGTGTTCAAATGGAGTAAACCTGGTTTAATTATTTCCTTTCTTTCTTTTTTGAAGTGTGGCTTCGTGCAAAATGTGTCCCATTAAAAGTGTGATATTTTCTGTCAATAAAATCTAGCATATTGCACTTTCCAAACAGGTAATTAAGTTAATATATATAACACAGAAGTTCTACTTTGTGTTTCTAGTCAATCAAACACCAAAGTTAAGACAAATATTTGAAGCCAAACGACATTCTCAAAGTACATGCTATTTTTTCAAATGTTTTGAAGAACAAAATACAAGATTGTTTCAGCACATGTACCACCATCTAATGCTAACTCATCAAAGAAACCATTCATACTGAAGCAAGATTCACTTTAGGAGATTGCCCAAAAATGTAAAATCATGTCAAATAAATAAATAAATCTTTTTTTAAAAAAAAAAAAAGAACATCTTTTAAAGTGACAGTTACAGAAGTCAGTCTAGAAGAAATGACATCTAGGACAAGTGCTGAGGGTGACACAAGAGGGGAAGATGGGAGGAGCTATAGTAAAATGCAGCAAGAGTTTATGACCAAACATGTATGTCAATCAAAAGAAAGATGTGCTGAAAATCACTTTAATATCCATCTTGAGTTTACAGTGAAATGACGACACCTTTTCATTCAGCTAGTGGAATGTTATTCAAGTTAGAAAAGGATCAGAAAATGCGATCAGAGGAATCTATTTTCATGTGTAACTAAAGTTGTCGGCAGTTCAGCAAATCAAATGTGAAACACGAGATGCCATAAAAAACTGCGCACGTAACTCCAAAAACATAAAAATAATAAAAAAAAGGCTAGCAATGGTGAGCCAGAGGTGTTGGAGGTAGAGTAAAATTATCATTAAGTACACAGACATGAATTTTGTGGAGGTGATGAGTTCCACTCACTCAAGTTTCAACATATGACTGATCCTATTGCCTTTTTATAAGCATATTCTTACTTCTCAGAGTGAACAAATGGGAAGATAAAAATCTCACAGAAAAGTGAGATGCATCAGAAAAAGAAGACTCATTAGACATTCCTAAAACCTGCTGGTTTAATCTGAAGCCTGGAGAAAGATAATAAGTACTTCCCTTTATTTTACATGATAAAACTCTGTGGTGTACCAATATCTTGTTGTTGTTTTTTGTTTGTTTTTGACAATTTATTAATTTGAAAGGCAGAGTTAGAGAGAGAGAGAGAAATTATCCATTCATTGGTGCACTCTCCAAATGGCCAAGCTGAAGCCAGGAGCCAGGAGCTTCATCCAGGTCTGCCAAGTGGTTGCCGGGGCCCTAGCACTTGGCCATCTTCTGCTGCTCTCCCAAGCACAATAACAGAAAGCTGGATTGGAAGTGGAGTAGCCAGGACTCAAACTAGAGCCCACATGGGATGCAAGCCCTGCAGGCAGCAGTTTAACCCACTGCGTCACAACACTAGCCCCAATATCTTATTTTTAAAGCATTGAACTTCATATATAAAACCTGACAAAAGTTTACTGTGCTTCCTGGTTGAATATTTTACTTTGAGTTTTGTTTCACAAGGTCATCCTTAGATACTACTCCCAGAAGGATCTACTGTTCTTGGCGATCCAAATTTTAACAAAGATTTGACAAAAATTGCATTCTGTAATACTAAGAAGCCCTTATTCTTAGTTAAAATACATAAGCAGGTAGCTAGGTTGGGCACCATGTTCAAACTTTAGGATGAATCTTTAAACGAAAAATGGGTAGCTTTTTATTTGCATTTTGAGAGTAGACAAGACAGTTGACATTTAGAAATGTATAGAAGAAAATATGTAATGTTGAGGCCAGCTCCATGGCTCACTTGGTTAATCCTCTGCCTGTAGCACTGGCATCCCATATGGATGGGCACCAGGTTCTAGTCCCGCTTGCTCCTCTTCCAGTCCAGCTCTCTGCTGTGGCCTGGGAGGGCAGTGGAGGATGGCCCATGTGCTTGGGCCCCTGCACCCAAGTGGGAGAACAGGAAGAAGCACCTGGCTCCTGGCTTTGGATTGGCGTAGCGCCAGCCGTAGTGGCCATTTGGGGAGTGAACCAACAGAAGGAAGACCTTTCTCTCTGTCTCTCTCTCTCACTGTCTATAACTCTACCTGTCAAATAAATAAATATATAATGTCACAATAGTATGGAAGGACTTACAAAAAAGATCTTTTATATTGGTGTGTCAAAGAAGTCTGCTTCCAAAATATTGCAATAAGCTGTGTGATCTGAAGAATTATTACAATCTTACAAAGCAAACTTTGGGAAGAAGGACATCTGAGATAAACAGATCTATATGTGTGAAATCATAAAAAAAAAATAACCAGAGACCAAGTAACAATTTAGAAGGAGTGTATCGTGTAAGTAAAAGGGAGAAGTGGCATGGCATAAGACATTAAGGGAAAGACCTTATAGCTATTGTTAAGGATTTGAATTGTATATGAAACACAATAAGAAAACATTGAAGCATATAAAGCGAAGTTACAGATGAAAATGACAGACAGTGGAAATAGAAGCAAGAAAACATAGTGCCATGGTCCAAAAGAGATAACAGTGGCTTGGATTGGGTAGTGGAAGTGAAGAGTAAGAGAGTAGATTTATAAAGTAAAAGGATGTACTGGAGATTTCACATACAAGTTCAAGGAGAGGGACAACTAACAGAAGACAGGAGCACTTCCAGCCTGAGCAAGTAAGGTAGGGTGGCAGTAGCAGACGATATCAAGAATTCAAAATTGGGGGCAGACATTATAGAGCTGCAGGTTAAGCCACCGAATGAACACTGACATCCCACATCAGGGTGCCAGGTAGAATCCTGCCTACTCCACATCTGGTACAGCTTCCTGCCAACGCATCCCTGGAGGCAGCAGCTGATGGCTCAAGTGATTGGGCCACTGCCCACCCATTTGGGAGACACAGATGGAGTTCTGGGTTCCTGGTTTTGGCCTGGCCCTGTGTGGGATGTTGCGAGAATTTGTGGAATGAACCCGGGATGGAAGATTCTCTTTCTCTCTCTCATCTCTCTCTCTCTCTCTCTTTCTCTCTCTCTCTCTCTCATTTGCTTGCTAACTCTGCCTTTCAATTAAATGAAAATAAAATTTAAACATTTTTTTAAAAAACTATTACAATATTGAATATAAAAATCTGATATGATTGTACTCTCCACTGATAATATAGACAGACAGCTGGATATAAGGGATTGTCACAGCCAAAGCAGCACCTAAGGAGACATGACAATAAGATGTAATGTTGTGCCCTAGAAATGATTCTGGAAAAAAAATGATAATAGGTTAAAAACTAGGGATATTTGAATAAAGTGTGGACTTTAATTAATAAAACTGTATCAACAGAGGCCAGCATCATGACACAGTATGTTAGGCCACCGCCTGTGATACTGGCATCTCGTATGAGTGCAGGTTTCAAATCCCAGCTGCTCTGCTTCCAGTCCAGTTCACTGGGAACGCATTAAAAGATGGCCTTGGCCCCTGCACCCATACAGGAGACCCATATGAAGTTCCAGGCTCCTGGCTTCAGCCTAGCACAGTCCCAGGCATTGCTGATGTTTGATAAGTGAACCAGCAGAAGGGAGATTCATCTCTCTCTCTCTCTCACTCTCTCTGATTCTTCCTTTCAAATATGGAAGTAAATCTTAAGAAATGGTTATCTTCTTAGAATTGTACTTAGGAAATACATGAAATCTGTTCTCTTTATATAAATAAACATTAAAATTTAAAAAAGAAAAGACAAAGCAAAAAAAAAGAAATGTGTCAACACAATTTGTTAATTTTACATACTAACAAATCAAGTGGAGCGATGGTACAGAATATAAGACTCTTTGTACTAACATCACAACTTTTCTGTAAAACAAAAACTGTGAAAACAGAGTTTCTTTGAAAACTATATAAAAGAAATTACACTCAGAGTAAAAAAGTTTATTCTCAGAACTTTGGAACAAAATATGTATTTTGGAAAGATGTTGCAATTATAAACACAGAATATGGGCGGTTTTGTGAGATTTGAATACACTTAAAGCTTACTCTTTTTACTATAAATTCTCTCATCTTCCAAATCTATTAGATATACAGACTTTCGAAGAGATGTATCAGCAGCTTCTGCATCCTAAGTAGATTATTCCCAACCACCGTGTGTTTCTTTACAGCTTTCCTCTGCTGCTGGTCCCTCTTCCCTTTTAATGAAGATCCTATTTGCTTTGCTTTTACCCCTGCCACTATTTTTCAAAACAATATGCTTTCCTATTACAGTTTTCAAGTAATTAATCAGAGAAATATTCCCAACTCACCATGAAAATGCCACCACACAATGTATTCACCTACTTTAATTAATTGCATAAACTTTTACCTAAAAACTGAATAACGTATTGCTTACTGTTAAAAAACAATAGTACAAGTCTCATCTACCAATATATTTTCTTAACAGATAACATATGAACAGGGAATTCTATTTTTGCTTAGCAGGTAAAAAAATGCACTTGTTTGAGTTATTAAGTTTAAAATGATGGCCATCACAAAGGCCAAAATGTGGGACAAAAAGACAAAAAGACAAAAAGTAGCCTGTGGTTAAATATAACTCTGTGTTTTTGATATGCATATGTACACATCAAATATATTTATTTAAAGATTTTTATTTATTTATTTGACAGGTAGAGTTACAGACAGTGAGAGAGAGAGAGAGAAAAGTCTTCCTTCCATTGGTTCACTATCCAAATGGCCGCTACAGTCGGAGCTACGCTGATCCAAAGCCAGGAGCCAGGAGCTTCTTTCCTGGTCTCCCACACCGGTGCAGGCGCCCAAGCACTTGAGCCATCCTCCACTGCCTTTCTGGGCCACAGCAGAGAGCTGGACTGGAAGAGGAGCAGCCGGGACTAGAACCTGGCGCCCATATGGAATGCCCGTGCCACAGGTGGGGGATTAACCTAGTGCACCACCACGCCGGCCCCTCAAATATAATTTTTTAAAAACTTATTTATCTATTTGAAAGACAGACAGATGGCCAGCACTGTGGCTCACTTGGCTAATTCTCCGCCTGCAGCACTGGCACCCCCAGTTCTAGTCACGGTTGGGGCACTGGGTACTAGTCCCGGTTGCTCCTCTTCCAGTCCAGCTCTCTGCTATGGCCCGGGAAGGCAGTGGAGGATGTTCCAAGTGCTTGGGTCTTTGCACCCACATGGGAGACTGGGAGGAAGTACCTGGCTCCTGGCTTCGGATAGGTGCAGCATCGGCCTTAGCGGCCATTAGAGAAGTGAACCAATGGAAGGAAGGCCTTTCTCTCTGTCTCTCTCTCACTCTCTATAACTCTCTGTGTGTGTCTCTCTCTCACTGTCTAACTCTGCCTGGCAAAAAAAAAAAAAAAAAAAAAAGGCAGAGAGAGAAAGAGAGTGGTCTTCCCATTTGCTGGTTCACTCCCCAAATAACTGCAATGGCCAGAGCTGGGCTGATCGAAAGTCAGAAGCCAGAAGCTTCTTCTGGGTCTCCCACTTGGGTGCAGAGGCCCAAGTGAAGCAGGCAGGCAAACAGGTTAAAATTGATGAGGTTTGTGAGCTGGAAAACTACCCCTATACCACACCTTCGCCACGCCCCTGTGAGACCTTATGCACCTACCTGGCCACACCCGGGCGCCCACCAGCCAATCAGGTTAATTAACCACTGCCCTTTGAGAGTGGATTAAAAGCCTGGAACAGGGTATGCCAGGCCCTTTTTTCCTCCCTCCCTGATCCTGGCCTCTTGCCAGGAGGGGGCTGGCTGTAACCCTGCGCCCCCATGGTACGTGGCCTCCCTGGTATGCTCTTCCACGTGGCTGGTTCCTGGTACTCGGTATGAACCCAGATTTACCCCTCTCTCTCTTAGATAAAGCTCTCACTCTCCTATGCATCTTTCACACTGAAATGTACTTTCACAGCTGAAAATGTACCATGCTACCACATTCATTTATGCCGGTATTTAGAATTCTTCTCTAAATATTAGCCAAGAACCCACTTGGGCTTATTAATATTGGGGATTTATTAATAAGCATATGGTGATATCATATGGTACCCCAAATTCTGATAACATATGTGGCACCCCAGATGGGACTTCTGGGGAACATTAAGGGGCCACATTTTGATACATATTTTAGGGGGTCAATTCCAATATCACAAGGACGTGGGCTATCTGCTGCTGCTTTCCCAGGCCATGGCAAACAGCTGGACAGAAGTGGAGCAGCCATGAATCTAACCAGCACCCATATGGGAAGCCAGCACTTTAGGCAGTGGCTTTACCCACTGCACACAGCACTAGCCCCATCAAATATAATTTTTTAATTAATATTAAAATTAATAATAAAGAATTATTCATGAGTTGCTGATTTTCTGAATTGTGCTAAAATTTTTGTTTTTATCTTATTCACCATGTGAAATTCTATACCAAAGAAGATAACATGGTGAGTAAATGAAGTTTGGTTAAATCAAGTCAAATCTCCGACATTTTGAGATGTTGATTAAAGCATTTGGTAGACCTGAAGTAGTATTCAAAAGGTAGTATGTAATCGCATCTCATCCTTATGAAAATATGATAGAAAATCAACATAATGATAATCTTCTAGGGATATTTTTAGGTCATCTTTCCTAAGACGAGAGATGAGAAGAAATCAAATTCTTCAAACAGCTCATCCGGACAACTTTTCCATCTTCCAGCTTCCACTAATGGACTTTGCAAGAAAGTCCAACTGTTTTTCATTCCTAGAGCAACACAGAAATAATCAACAAAGTTTTTGTCAACTTTTGAGTTGCTGAATTCTACAGCACCCACTTTTATTCATTTATTTTAAGATTTGGTTATTTTATTTGAAGGGCAGAGAGAGAAAGAAAAGAGAGAAAGCATGCATGACCTTCTGTCCACTGGCCCACTCCCAAAGCATCACAGCAGCTGGAGCTATGCTAGGCTGAAGCAGGATCCAGGAACTCTATCTGGGTCTCCCTTGGGATGGCAGAAAACCAGATATTTGAACTATCATGCACTGCCTCCCAGGTATACTAGGAGGAAACTGGTTTGGAAGTGCAGAGCAGCCAGCATACAAATATGAGGTGCCAGTGTCCCAAGCAGAAGCTTACCCCACTGCATCTCAACGCCTGCCCTCACATTTCTTTTATTTTTCTGATTTTTTTTTCCCCAGAAACCTTTTACTTAAGGAATGCAAACTTCATACATTTCATAATTATAGCTTTAAGAACATGGTGATTCCTCCCACTGTCCCCCCGCCTCCCACCCACACTCCCACCCCTCTTCCTCCTCCCTCTCCTATTCTCATTCTCATTTTTTACTAAGATCTGTTTTCAATTAGCTTTATATGCATATGATTAACTCTATGTTCAGTAAACAGTTCAACTTATAGTGTGAAAAAAAAAAAGTGTTCCTCAAAAGTAAAGACAAGGGCTGTTTGAAGTCATTGCTTCTCAAAGTGTCAATTTCACGTCTATAAATTACCTTTCAGGTGCTATATTAGTTATCACATGTCAGGGAGAATATATAGTATTTGTCCTTTGGGGACTGGCTTATTTCACTAAGAAAGATGTTTTCCAGATTCATCCATTTTGTTGCAAATGAAAGGGTTTCACTTTTTTTTTTTTTCACTGCTGTGTAGTATCCTATGATGTACATATCCCATAATTATTTTATCCAGTCTTCAGGTGACAGAGATTTGGGTTGATTCCATATCTTAGCTATTGTGAATTGAGCTGATATAAACATGGGGGTAGGGATAACATTTTCATATGTTGATTTTATTTCCCCTGGCTAAATTCTCAGGAGTGGTGTGCCTGGGTCATATGGTAGGTTTATATTCAGGTTTCTGAGGTATCTCCATACTGTCTTCCATAGTGGCTTTACCAGTTTACATTTCCACCAACCGTGGATTAGGGTATCTTTTTCCCCACATCCTCATCAGCATTTGTTGTTTGTTATTTCTAGATGAGAGCCATTGCTACAGGGGTGAGGTGAAACCTCACTGTTTCACATTTATCTTTAAAACCTTTTTCTCCCCTCATTGATGAATTAAATCACATTTAGTTAGATGATCTTATCTTCCATTTTCCCATTGTAGATCATCTCATGGATACGGTGACTGGAGAATTTTTATATTCAAGTCTGATTCGTCAGCTTCTATTTACTTTACAGATAGATGTATAAAATGCAGAACTATCAGAGAAATAGAACTAAATTAAAAAGACACTAGCATTATTTAAGAATTCTTAAACTTTTTGTTTTTCAATAAGTAATTAAGGATTTTTATTTAATTAATTAATTTATTATTTATTTATTTATTGTCCTTCCTTAAACATTTTTCAAGGAATAGTAACAACATTCATAATAATAACAAAAATAATAATAACATCTTCCATTTATAATTTTATAGCTATTATTTAAAATCTTATAATGCCATTGTAATAGAGACAAACTTCTTATAATTCTAGATCCGTCACTTTCTAGGATGCTGCTATACTCTGTACCTGAGCTAGATCAAATTGCATACAATTCTGAAGATATGAAATGTTGTCTTTAGCCTCTGGTCGTTTCTGTGCATCCTTTTCTTGCCTCCCCTTACTGATAACTATTCTTAATTTTGCAAATCTTGACTAGGAAAACTTGATCTTTCCTGACCCTCGGGCTGGAATACGTGACCTGCTTTTGTGCTGGCTCGTCTAAAACTTAGTACTTCCATTATCAGGAATACATAATGTTATGAAATTGCTTGTTTATTTATCTCTATTCATTACTATATTGATGAGCCCAGAGAGTAGATGATACATATATGAAGGTAGATGGAGAATGTAGAAGATGTATTTGTGCTTCCTACACTCAGGATATGTTCTACTCTCTAAAGTTTACCCATTGCCTAATCCCATGTCTGACTTATATGCACATAAAAAGGGATCAACAAATATTTATTAATCAATGAATAGATGGATGGGTGGTGGAATGAAATAAGCATGTTCTGCTATTTATCAAAAGCATTAAATGACTTGCTTAGGTTTCACTGTTTATTTGCACCAATATTCTTGAATGTCTATTATATAGCAGAATTATTGCAGAGCACCATCCATACACCCCTGAATATGGTGTTTGTACTCTGAGATTATACCAGGGGTTCTCAAATTGTCAGTGCTGACATTTTGGACTGGATAATTCCATGTAATGAGGAGTCCCTGTTCCATGAATTAGAGTGTTTAGCAGCATTCCCTGGTCTCTATCCAATAGATTCTACTAGTACCTCATTTATAACAATGGAGTATGTCTCCAGGCTCTGCCAAATGTCCTCCAGGGCACAAAATAATCCATGATTGGGCTACACTGTGTTGGATGATACAGATGTTAAACTGATATTTATAATATGTTGTGATGTATGCACAAGATGAGGAAGGTGTATGCATCAAGATGTACATGAATCATTATATGGATATAAGAAGAGCAGATTTATTTATTTATTTATTTGAAAGGCAGAGATACAGAAAGAGAATCACACACACACACATACACACAGAGTGAGAGAGCAAGAGAGAGAGAGAGAGAGAGAGAGAGAGAGAGATGGTTCATTCCCCCAAATAGCCACAATGACTAGGTATGGGCCAGGAAGAAGCAAGGAGCCAGGAGCTTCATCTGGATCTCCAATATTGGTGAAGGGGCCCAAGTACTTTGGCCGTCTTCCACTATTTTTCCAAGTGCATTAGCAGGGACTGGATCAGAAGTGGAGGATCTGGGACTTGAGCTGGAGCCCATAAGTGATGCTAGCTCTGCAGACGGGGGCTTGATCTTCTAAGCCGTGGTGCCAGCCCCTAGAAGAGCAACTTTCAAGCTGCGGGGAACAAGTAAGATTTCACTTCCACACATATGACTCACAAAATCTAGTGGGTACAAATAAATCATTACAAGTTGGTGTAGTAAAAGCACTTTTAAAATTATGCAGAGAACAACAAAAACACAGAAGCATCACTAAAGAAGATTTTATGCCTCTAGCCCTGAAGTTACATGAATAAGGAAGAAGAGTTACAAATGGGCAAGGCATATGCATATATTTATTAGCATTAAGTACTTATGGAGTTCGAGGATATTCATATGCATTTTGGAGCACAAATATTCTATCGAGGAGGTGACAAAAAGTATTCAACTTGGTTTACATTGTCACAAATACGGAATGAATTATGAAGGACATAATGTTTACAAAGCTGTTAGAAAATAATAAAGCTCTAATCCTCAGAATGCAGTATATAAAAACAGTAATTCAGAAAAGGGAACATTCTTTGTGAGTTGCACTAGTGGCAGCTTTATGATGGATATGGGACTTGAGAAGGGTTTTAGAAAGAAAAAATAAAATGGAGATGATAGATACATTTGGGCAATAGAGAAGGAACTCAAAAACTCAAAAGAAAAATCAACCTCAATAAAAATGATAAAAGTGGCTCACAGGAACTGAGAAAATGACATTGAGGAAATCGTGGAGGTGTAAACAATATATAATCAAGTTTTGAAAGTAGGGAAACCATGACAGTAGGCAAAATGGAAATCAGTACTGGTTCTTGATTAGTACAGTGGCAGAATTAAATGTCTATTTTAACCTAATTGATTCATAATATGTAATACTGATAATGTCAGAAACAAGGGGATCAAAAAACAGTTTCAGTAACCCAAGATAGTAACCAAGACTCCTGACAGCAGATCTAAAAGGGAAGGGTGGACCCAAATGCTCACATTAAATATGGGCAATTTCACGTGTTAATTATATATCAATAAACATTTTAAAAAGAAATGTAAATAACAGAATTTTCTAAACATTGAGTAGTTTTATCTACTTTGTTTCCTTATCCAAAAATTCTGTATGTTTTAGTTTTGAAGAGAATATTGTGACTACAAAAAATACAATTGAAAGAGTAAAGAGATGAAGAAAGAAGAAAACTGAACTAGAATAAAGGTCCTCTGTTTGACCCATGGTTCTCAAATAACTGGTTTTCAAAGATTTATTTATTTATTTGAAAGGCAGAGTTAGGAGAGGGAGGGAGGAAGAAAGAGAGAAAGAGAAAAAAAAATCTTCCATCTGCTGGTTCATTACCCAAATGGATGTAAAGGCCAGGACTGGGCCAGGCTGAAGCCAGGAGCCAGGAACTCCATCCAGGTCTCCTATGTGGGTGGCAGGGGCCCCAGCACCAGAGCCATCCTGTGCTGCTCTCCTCAGCACATTAATAGGCAGCTGGATTGGAAGTGGAGCAGCCAGAACTCAAGAAAGTGCCCTTATGGGATGCCCAGCGTTTAAGCCACTGCTTCACAGCCCTGGCTGCAAATTTCATCTCATTTTATAGTGATGCTCAAGGCCAAACCCAGAGAAGCTAATTCATCAGCCAGTGAGAGGATCACTCTTGGTGTGTCATAAACTTCCCTAGATGACTGCAATGTGCATCTGGGCTGAGCACTACTGACACCTGTGACTGTCACCTCCTGGAGGCTCTTGACACTGGAGGCACACAGTTTCTCAGGAGGTATTCACAAATGCCAAGCGCTGACTGGCCCTAAAACCTTTCTTATTTTGGGTTACATACCACTTAAGCCTCCTTTTTCTACAGAAGATTAATATATCCTTAGACTTCACAGTGAATTAATTCATCAGCCTGACAAAATCTTACCATTTAAGCATTCCCTCCCACTGTTAAGAGTTTTCACAAATTTAGCTGATATAAAGTATTTTTTTTAAAAAAAATTACCATTTTTCTAGGGAAGTTTGTTTGTCCTTTTCCTTCTGAATAAAGAAGGAGGCAACTATGAGGAGAAAGAGGAAGAGGAAGAGCTATTCTTTTCTCATTTCAATATTTTCAATATTAAACAAGGTTTACATTATAGAAAGAAAAGTTAACCTATCCTTGGGTGATTATAGTTCACAGTAACCTATTAAATAATATGTAGATAACTAGAAGAGATTGAAGGCTTAAATTATAAAGAAGGATAAAGAGACAGAAATGTTAATTATCACATTTTGATCAGTATGCACTATATAAATGTCTTGAAGTATCACACTCTATATACCCCATAAATATATACATGTCTATTATTGCAAGTTATTACATGTTAATCAAAAATGATAAAATCCTTATAGAATGCAAAATATTAATACAATTTTAAAGAGAAAAATTAATGATTACACCATGATTTATTCATGCCTATACTAGCCTTCGTATTCCTTCAAATATATAGTGTATTTTCCTGATGAATTAAAACTTTCAATGATGTCATCACAGGACTGGAAAACAGTACAACATCTTGACAAAGGCTCTGAAATTCATTACAGGAAATGTGCAAAAGGATCCTACTCAGAAATGCAGTACCAAACATAGAAGGCATTGTACTTAAATTAGAAATCTCTCATGATATTTGAAATGTACATGTAATTATGCAGATTTTCAAGGGCAGATTTGTTCACATACTTCTGGAATGTTAAAAATTAAAATTCTTTTTGAATCCAGTGATGACAGAGATGCATTGTAGTTATTATCCAATACTCTCTTGCCTCATTGTGACTCTGTTTGAATCAAGTGTTTTTGGTCAAAATTCTTTCTTAATCTGCTTGGCAGAAAAACACATTTTCAAGGACAAAAACATGGTAGTCTCCCGAAAGTGCCAATAGGATCAGGTTATTCTTCTACCTAAAATCATTTCGTGGGTTTGCATTGCTCTTATTCTAAATTCCAACCATCTTAAACTAGTCTCTTTTGACAATATTTAATTTTAAAGATTTATTTGAAAGTCAGAATTACAAAGAGGGAGAAGGGGAGAGGGAGAGAGGGAGAACACTATCTTTCATCCACTGGTCTACTCCTCAAGTGGTCACAATTGCCAGGACTGAGCCAGGCCGAAGTCAGGAACCAGAGACAGCACTGTGGTGTAGTGGGTTAAAGCCCCAACCTGCAGTGCTGGCATCCCATATGGGCTCCAGTCTGAGTCCTGGCTGCTCCACTTCCGATGAAGCTCTCTGCCATGGCCTGGGAAGGCAGTAGAAGATGGTCCAAGTTCTTGAGTCCCTGCACCCACATGGGAAATCCAGAAGAAGCTCTTGGTTCCTGACTTCAGATAAGCTCAGCTCCAGCCTTGCGTCCATTTGGTGAGTGAACCATCGGATGGAAGATTTCTCTCTCTGTGTCTCTACTTCTCTCTGTAACTCTTTCAAATAAATTAAAATAAATCTTTAAAAAAATGTCAGGAGCCATGAGCTTCATTCAGATCTCCCAAGTAGATGGCAGGGGCCTAAGCACTTGAACGATCTTCCACTGCTTTTCCCAGGCCATTAGCAGGAGCTAGATGGGAAGTGTAGCAGCCAGGACTAGAACCATTGCCTATATGGGATGCTGGCTTCACATGTGGTGTCTTTACCTGCCATACCACAACTGACAGTTATTTACAACAATTCATATATATATATATATGTATAATTTTATTTTCTTGAGATAGCATATTTTTAATTTGCATTGTAATCAACGATTGAAGCACAATAGATTAAGCCCCCGATTGGGATGCCTGAATCCTGTCTTGGAGCACCCCTGATTAAATCCCAGCTCTTCTTCCAATTGAGCTTCCTGCTGAAGTGTACCCTGAGAGGCAGCAGATGACAGTGACAGCCCAAGTACTTGGGTCCTGGCTACCCTCATGAGAGATTCAGATGGTTTCCAGGCTCCTGGCTTTGGCCTAGCCCTGTCCTACTCGTGGGCATTTGGAGAGTGACCCAGCAGAGGTAAGATCTCTTTCTGCAGATTTTTCCTTCTCTGTCACTCTGCCTATCAAGTAAATAATTGAATCAATCTTTATTAAACTAATTTTCAAGACCCTTCATACCTCTCATGTTTCATTTTATGCCACTTTTCCCTTTGCATCTAGATTTTAGCTATGCTGCCCTTCATGTATACCTCAGATATCAGTGTGCAGTCTTCCAGCTTCAGAATCTGACCCTAACATTCCCTCCCCTATATTGTACAACATGCTCAGATAACTTAGCTAGGTACACTCTCTTTAAGGAAGAGTTCCCTGACCTGACAGACTAAAGTAGGTATCCCTGCCGTTTATTGTTTGAGATCTTTCTTTCTTAGTACATGATGGTATGTAATCCTATATTTGTCCCATTATGTTCAACTCCGCTGCCCACATTAATGCTCAAGTAGCTACATAAGAGGGATTTGATGTGGTTATTACTACTTTTGCAACATTTGACCCAGGGTCTGGTACATGCAAGTTTAGAAATATTTACTGACTGGATGCATAATTTGAAGGTTGAACAAAGTTGGAGCAGCTAGGTGGGAGGTGTCTGCTCTTAGGTGCCAAATTTATAGCACAGAAAGTATTATCAATGATAGTATTTGTCCTACTTTGGGTACTGTGGATCTGAGGTTTCCACACATAAAGAGAACCGTGAAAATAATGAAAACATTCTAACATCCATTATTTTAGAAAGCCCAAGGAAATGACTACTCATTCTGAAACAGGCTGCACAAAATGATTAAAATATCAAGTTTTTTGGATTGTAACATATGATATCATCTCAGTACTCTTCCATTTATATTTATCAGGACCCCTGATTGGTTCTTTGTTTGCTAGGTTAATAGGAAATGGGGAAAATGTTACTTAAATAAAATAATTTAGAAGGTAAAGTCCTTTATGACAAGATTTACCTGGAGAAAACCAATAGAAGTGGCCTGTGAGATAAATCCAGAGGATCTGGCAATAAGACAGAGTGGTCAAGTCTTCAGCTTCCCAGTTCTAGCTGAGTCATTCCAAGCTATGTAAACTTTGACAAGTTTTTTGTGTGTTTGTTTGTTTTTAAATGAGCATCAGTTTCTGATCTGTAGAAGAGGGCAATAATATTATGTACATGCTAATGAATGGACAACATGGGTAGCAACAGTAGAAGTAATAACACTAGTGAACAGAGTATCTATGAATTTTGATGCATTTATTTTTTTAAAAGAAGATTTATTTATTTTAATTGAAAAGCAGAGTTAGAGAGAGAGAGAGAGAGAAAGAAAGAGGGAGAGAGAGAGAGAAAGAAGGAGACACAGAGAGAGATATCTTCCATCCACTGTTTCAGTCCCCAAATGACTCCAACATCAGGAGCCAGGAACTTCTTCCAGGTCTCCCACATGGGTGGAGGGGCCCAAGGAATTGGACTATCTTCCACTGTCTTCCCAGACACATTAGCAGGGAGCCAGATCAGAAGTGGAGCAACCAGGACTCAAGCCAGTGCTCATATGGGATGCCAACATGGCAGGAGGCGGCTTAATCCACTGTGCTACAGTGCTGGCCCCGAAATTCAGTTTATTTCCATACCAAAATGAATGCATCCATTAATTTCATTTTCTATAAACTTTTTCAAGTGTCCTCGTACATTCCCAAGCACCTCCTGTTATTAAGAGATCTTCATTAGGATTTTTTTGTAAATAACATTTTTGTATATGCATTGTCTCTTCACATATTTCAAACTCAGCAGACAGCAAATATGCTTCACTGATGGATTGTTTAGGCTTGGAAAAAGGTTCATCAACGGGTACTAATCAATATGTTAATTGGTTTTGTTCTTCCTTACACATTCCCCCTACCCACTTGGATTTTCATAATCTTTGCAGAGAATAAATATTTTAAAAACTTTTCCTGCTGTAGGATATTTTAAGACAATAGTATTGCTCTAAATGACTTGTGAGATAGCTGGAGAGGTCCTTAAATCAGCCAATGGTACCCAATTCTACTAAGTTTTCATATCCAGGAACTCGAGAAAAAGTTTATTTGAAAGGAATGGTACTGGCAAAAATGGAGTACCCTTATATAATTCAAAGTGGGAAATTATTGTTCTGATATGGTTTCCCAATGCCAGCAACTTTTTCAGGAAGAAAGGCAAGAAATTGAATTGGGTACCAATCATGGAGGTAATTCACCTTAACAGTTTTCCCTAGCACTAAGGTGCATGTAGAGTACCTCCTCTAGTTTCTGACCACAGTGGGTATTACTTCCCATTAGTCTGGCTCCCTCAAAGGTTCTGGAGGTGCTTCCCCCTCAATTGATTTATCCAAATTTAAGACTAACTTCAAACAAGATACTGTTCCAACAGAAGTACTTTTCTTAGAAATATACTTTCTTAGTTCTTAATAAAAAGGAATCTAGGAGCCGGTGCTATGGCATACCTGGTAAAGCCACTGCCTGCAGAGCTGGCATTCGGTATGGGCACCGGTTCGAGACCCGGCTGCTCCACTTCTGATCCAGCTCCCTGATGTGGCCTGGGAAAGCAGTGGAAGATGGCTCAAGTCCTTGGGCCCCTGCACCTGTGTAGGAGACCTGGAGGAAGTTCCTGGCTCCTGGTTTCAGATTGGCACAGCTCTGGCTGTTATGGCCAATTAAGGACTGAACCAGTGGTTGAAAGACCCCTCTCTCTTTCTCTCTCTCTGCCTCTCCTTCTCTCTCTGTGTAACTCTTTCTGACAAATAAATAAATATTTTTAAAAAAAGGAATCAAGGGCTTAAGAAAAAAAAATCTTACCTAATTTAACTTAATTTCTTCACTTAGAGAGTTGCATTCTGAATCTTAATATTTTCAACCTTTTTACTTGTTCTCTTACTAGAATAATCAATTAGACATATTGTTTAATATTCTTCCTAAACATGGAGAAGTAGAATATCCATATCAGGGTCTCGAATACCCATTTTTATAAAATTATTTAGGTGATTCTGATCAGCAGCAAGAATAAAGACCTCTATTCATGAGGATAATTATTTGCTCCACGAGCATCAAGATGTACTTTGTGATAGAATTTAGAATATATTTTTCTATTTAAAAATAGCATATAGACAATCCAAGTTCTTTTATGTACAAAAATCCTGAAATCTGGAGGATAGTAGGGACTTGCTCAAAATTCTAAGGTATTTTAGGGGTAAGAATCTATCTTGCATTCATTTTGCCTTTATAAACATCTTTTTAAACTAATACACAAAAATTGTGTAAATACTATAAAGCAACCCAGTTTGTTACATTCCATGCCACTTAAGTAGTGCTTATTCCAATGCCTATTTTAAATTTACTCAGCAATTTAAATTATGCAAAAACATAGCAAGAAAACACACAAGATGTATTCCCAAATCATGCCACTTCCCCTATGGTAGACATATACACCATGTACATAGAGTAAGCCTAAATCAAATGAGAGTAGTGTCAGAATAATATACGACTGTCATTAAGTTCCATGTGTAGAAAGTCAGGCATTCCTACAACTTTGACAAACTGAAGAGTGAAGTCAAGAGAAATAGCTACCAAATATAATGAGCTACTTATGCAAATGATCCACCCTAAAGAGAAAGAAAAAATAGGTGAAGAAAGTGCTTCCATTAGAATGACTAAGGCAGTTTCACTTATCACCAGATTTAACCTAATTATAACAAAAAATGATGCTGTCACTCAGTCAATTCTAAAAATGGATGGACTGCATAATTAGTTATACTACAAAGTGTCAGGAGGAAAAAATAGTTAACATAAGGCACTCTATAAGAATAGTGCTATTTATCTGTTTCAATGAAGCTCTTTCAAAACTCTTTGACCTCATTCTTTCCCACATGGATTTCTTTAATCTATTAATATACCTCCTATCATCTTTGAATGCACACAATCCTGGAAGTAAGTATCCAGTGTTAAATGCGAAAAATGGAGCCATGGATTGGAAAATCTCATTTTTTTCTTTTATTAAACTTTTATTTAATGAATATAAATTTCCAAAGTACAGCTTATGGGTTACAATGGCTTCCCCCCTCCCATAACTTCCCTCCCACCTGCAACCCTCCCCTTTCCCGCTCCCTCTCCCTTTCCAATCACATCAAGATTCATTTTCAATTCTCTTTATATACAAAAGATCAGTTTAGTATATATTAGGTAAAGATTTCAACAGTTTGCCCCCTTATAGCAACACAAAGTGAAAAAAATACTGTTGGAGTACTAGTTATAGCATTAAATAACAGTGTACAGCACATTAAAGACAGAGATCCTACATAATATTTTTTTTTAAAAATTAATTAATTTTCTATGCCATTTCCAATTTAACACCAGGGGTTTTTTTTGTTGTTGTTCATTTCCAATTATCTTTATATACAGAAGATCGATTCAGTATATAATTAGTAAAGATCTCATCAGTTTGTACCCACGCAGAAACACAAAGTGTAAATATACTGTTTCAGTACTAGTTATAGCATCACTGCACATTGGACAACAGAGCCCACATGGGATGTAAGTACACAGTGACTCCTGTTGCTGACTTAACAATTTGACACTCCTGTTCATGGCGTCAGTAATCTCCCTAGGCTCTAGTCATGAGTTGCCAGGGCTATGGAAGCCTTTAGAGTTCGCTGACTTTGATCTTATTCCGATAGGGTCATAGTCAAAGTGGAAGTTCTCTCCTCCCTTCAGAGAAAGGTACCTCCTTCTTTGATGCCCCGTTCTTTCCACTGGAATCTCACTCACAGAGATCTTTCATTTAGGTCTTCTTCTTCTTTTTTTTTTTTTTCTTTTCCATGGTATTTTGGCTTTCCATGCCTACAATACTCTCATGGGCTCTTAAGCCAGATCTGAATGCCTTAAGGGCTGATTCTGAGGCCAGAGTGTTGTTTAGGACATCTGCCATTCTATGAGTCTGCTGTGTATCCCGCTTCCCATGTTGGATCTTTCACTCCCTTTTTGATTCTATCAGTTAGTATTAGCAGACACTTGTCTTGTTTGTGTGATCCCTTTGACTCTTAGACCTATCAGAGCCATCGATTGTGAACTGAAATTGATCACTTGGACTAGTGAGATGGCATTGGTACATGCCACCTTGATGGGATTGTATTGGAATCTCCTGGCACGTTTCTAACTCCACCATTTGGGGCAAGTCCGATTGAGCATGTCCCACATTGTACATCTCCTCCCTCTCTTTTTCCACTCTTAAATTTAACAGGGATCACACAATTATTCTTAAGTGTTTAAATTTTAACTGAAAAGTGATCCCTGTTAAATTTAAGAGTGGAAAATCTCATTTTTTTAACCCATATTAAGCCTATATGCATAAGAAACATAAATCTTTATGACATGAGACTTCTGGTATTAAAGGAAAATTTTCTGTTCTGAGACAGAAACAATAAATGAAACTTACTTGTGATCTGGATGAAACACACCCTATGACTGGTCACTTCTCTTGGCCATTTCCATATTCACAATGCTCATTCACATCATGGCCAGTTTGGCCTTCCCAGTGCTCTGCTATTGGAAGATCAATGACTAGATCTATTGTGCATGCAGAATCATATCTAGTATTACATATCTAGTATTAAATGTTCTCAGGGTTAATTAATTGGTGCATTGATTTATATAGTTTGAGTTTTCTCATGTTAATAACTCTGTTTTCCGAGTATTCAATTCCAGAAAACTTTTCTATTTCACAAAATGAAGTGTTGCCCTATTCTAGAACCAAAAATAAAATTGAGAGTCTGGCTCTGTGGCATAGCAAGTAAGGCCACTGCCTGCAGTGCCAGCATCCCATATGGGCACCGGTTCGATTCCCAGCTGCTCCTTTTCCGATCCAGCTCTCTGCTATGGCCTAGGAAAGCAATAGTAGATGACCCGAGTCCTGGGCCCCTGCACCAATGTGGGAGAGCCAGAGAAAGCTCCTGGCTTTGGTCAGCGCAGCTCGTTTGGGGAGTGAATCAATGGATGGAAGACCTCTCTCTTTCTCTGCCTGTGCCTTTCTGTAACTCCTCCTTTCAAATAAATAAATAAATCTTAAAATAAGATAAAATAAAATTGAGTAAGATCTTCAAAAATATACTCAAATCTGACGAATTGAAGATGTAGCCCACCAAGCCTATTTCTCTTTGTGTATCCTCATATGTGAAGTGCCACCCTGGTGTCCCTTCATTTTCTTGTAAACGTTGCCATAAAATCGGAGCAGATTTTTCTCAAGTCGGGAGGTTGTGAAATGAATGTGACATTTTAGAAAATGGGAAAAAAAGCAGCATAAAAATGAAAGCTGGCTGTCTTTATTTGTTTCCCCTAAACGCTCTGAAAACTCTTAAACTTTCTCCCTTAGCATTGTTCTCCCTGCTACTGAACTTTTTATTGACATATTGCCATCTTTTGAGAAGGTAAGCTCCTGGCAGATAGCGATTCAGAATTAATCTTCCTTATTTCTCTGGAATCTTGGACAATGCCTGGCATAGAAGATCCTAAATAAGTGTTTAACAATGAGAAGATAAGTGAAAGAATTTAACTTCCTGAGAGAAAGCAACACTCCTCTCTTACTTATTTAGCTCATTAAAGTAATTAGATCTCTGAGCAATCATTATCAATAACAAAGGGAATTGATTGCCTATTAAATATATCCTACTTAGGTAATGAGAAATATACTCTTTCTCTGAACAAGAACACTATTTTATTAATAAGAATTGAAGATGGAAATATTACTCATGTTAATTTATTACTGAATAAACCAAAACAGGAGATAATTACACAAAAATGAAGAAGAGCAGGAGAGAGTGAAAAAGAGAAAATTCAGATTTTTTTTTCTTCTTGTATTGGATTTCTTTAAAGCTCTGAATCAAAATGTGCAACTCATAAATTGAATGTTTGCCTAGGGTGTTGATCAGAAAAATCTTAAACATTATTTCCATTACTCTTGGACATTAGAAACAATATTGTCAATTTTGATCATTTATTGCAACATCTGTGTAACTCTATAAGGAAAGAGAAGTTTTGGGGCATGGTAGTATTGCATTATGGTACCATTAAAACTGCAGATTCCTGAAGCAGAGCAGGTGTTTTCCCAGGAGTTTTTGTGATAAGGAAAATATTACTTTTCTCACATTCAAGTAGGTTGTTTCAATAATTTGGAAGATAATCATTTAGAAAACTATAAAGCTCCTATTTAGTCAAAGTGTGTCCTTGACTATGACTCAGTAATCACTTTTTAATGGACTATGTTGAAAAGCTGGGTATGTGCTTTCTGTGGTTCTCATAGCTTTTATTGGCTGACCTTTTAAGGGCATCCTAGTATTTTCCTACCACAAATCATCCTTCCTCTTGTACTTTTTGTCTTAAAGTGGCTCTAATAATCAAACTACGTGGATTCTCACATATCCATTTCCCTTTAAATTGTACAGCAATTCTCAACACTTTCAAAAAGTAAAAAATCAAGGAAATATCTTAGAAAAAGTGATTACTGGATCATTCAACTTATATTGAAAAAATTTTATTGCTTTTATAGCAAAATAGCCATTTAGACCTATGATAATATCATTCTTCATAGCCACTTTGATGTTTTAAGAATTTCAGCTGCATGGAAGGAAAGCTATAATTTTTACCTTCCAAAATTTTAACTCTAGAATCAATATTTTGACCATCACATTCCTGTATTCATTTCCCATGTATTTTTGAAAACATAGTACAGTGTTTCTATTATTTTTCTTTGATAATAATAACAGTAATAATGTAGTGTGTCCAAAGTAGACATTCCTGATAACTCATGTTGATGTGATTGAAAATGGTTTAACTTTTAAAGAAAGTTTCCATTTGGCCTATATCGCTACAGCATCAGATGGTTAGCAATCATTTCCCCTAGCTGTTTGGCTCAGCTTAAAAATCCAACATCAAACCTCAGCTGGAACAGCAGGTGGAAAGGTACAGTCTGGCATCTTTAGGCTTAGTCAACTCCAAATGTCAATGTGAACCCAAGGCCACTGTGCTCTATTAAGAGACATGTCACCTACAAAACTTTCAAATTCACAACATATCTTGAACTTTATAAGAATAATGTAATGCAAAAAGAAAATGTTAGTTTTAATTCCCAGGAATAACTATTTAAATAGTTCTAGTGGCTCCATTCAGTTCGACAAATACTCTAAATGTACTCCTGTGCACAATGATATGGTAGTTACTGGGGGAGTAGGTAAGGCTGGAGCAGGGAGTAAAACAAAGTAAATACAAATTCCAAGTTCCCTGAGCAGAGACAGCAAGAAAATATTTTGTATAATCATCATTATCTTGTTTGTCAAAAACAGAATTTGCTCCAAATTTTCTTGGAGACTCAAGAAAGTAATTAAGTGTAATACTGATAGTTTGGCTCATGGACGTCTTTATGAATGAGGTAGAATTTTAAAGCAGAAATCAAAAAACACAAAAAGACAAAATAAACAAAGTTAGGAGAGGCGCAAGGCAGGACCGTGCCTAAGGTGGTAAGGTGTCATCAAGTGTTCAGATTGACTTGAATGCAGCATTCGCAGAGAAGAATGATGAGAAATAAGTCAGAGAAGCAAGTGGAGAAGGCCAGATCCCTGAATGCTTTACATTCAGCCCGAGTCTGAAAAGTGATCGCCTGTTTCTGTTTGGTTACATTTGGTTTGGTTTTAGAAGGCGGGAGAAATTATCAGTCTTCAATTTTAGAATCACCTCACACTTTTTTATGGGGTATAAGAAATGGGAGCAGAAGGAAAAGAGGAAGTCTATTCTGTGCAGACACAAGCACCAAAATGCACTAACAGTTGTGAAAACAGGAAAAAGAGGAAAATATGGGTAAAACTATTTCTTTCCTGTGATCTTGAAAGAAAATCTCCACATTTAACGCACAACTATTATCTTGCCACATTTTAAAAATGAAAGTATATTACTAACATTTTCTAAAATAATGTATCTTGCTGCATATAAAATAATTTGCCTGTGATGTGAAATTTTGTTTTCTATAAAGTTTTTGGGTATGTGAAAAATGTTGAGAACATTGGTAAAAATTTAACATTTAAGAAGGTATTTCTTTGCCAATTATATTCATTCTCAGTTGTCTGAGAATTCATTCACATTCATTGTCTATCATAGGTATTTTTTAGGATCAGCTGTGAGTTCCAAAGTAAGAGTTCAAACAATAGGATAACAGAATCCATACACATGTGAGACAGACAGCCACTAGTGGGAAAGAAACTCAGTATTAGTGACAAAGCTAATATAAATGATGGAGCGAGTGTTGATGTAAACTTGTAACGAAACTGAGGTGTAAAAACAGAGACTGAGCCTCTGAAAACAGACAACTTCGAGAGGTAGGGAAGACTGCCTTCATTCATTCATTTACTAATCCGTGTATTTACTACCTCATGACTTAGCAACAGCCTCAACAAAATATTGGCAGAAAAATTATTTTAATGTATTTCTTTTTTAAAGAATCCTCTTATTTATTCATTCATCCATTTATTTAAAAGGCAGAATGACGGAGACAGATAGAGATCTTCCATCCACTGGGCCACTCCCCAGATAGCTACAATGGCCAGGGCTGGTCCAGGTAGAAGACAGCAGCCCAGAACTCCAACTGGTTCTTCCACATGTCAGGGGCTCAGCACTTGGGTCATCTTCCACTGCTTTCCCAGGCACATCAGAAGAGAGCTGTATTGAAAGCATAGAAGCCAGGCCTTGAACGAGAACTCTAATAGGGGACGCCAGCATCACATGCATTATTAGCTTAATCCACTGAGCCACCACACTGACTCCAATTCTAACATATTTCTAATTAGAGTTATCAATTCTCTGGTTTAAATATTTTTTTTAAATATTTTAATATTAAAATATTTGTATAGCCTAAGAAAATATATCAAGATTCAAAATAATCTTCCGGATACTTATTTTCTTAAATAAATCTATACCACAACTAAGGTGTTTTTTAGAACATTCTTTAATGTAGCATTGGACTTATGTAAATATCATTATTTTAATGATATGCATGTTGTTATTTCAACACTAATTATCCTTCTAAAATTATTTTATAGAAGCCTAGCAAGATTAGAAACATTTCATGGCATTACTATTATATTAATTATATATTAATAATTTTTAAAGATTTATTTTCTTATTTGAAAGGCAGAGAGATACATACAGACAGAGAGAAGAGTTATCTCTTCCATCTTCTGTTTTGCCCTAAATGGTGGCAACAGCCAGGGATAAGCCAGACTTAAGTCAGCAGCCAGGAACTCCATTCAGATCTTCACTATAAATGGCAGGAACTGAAGTACTTGCCATCTTCTGCTGCCTTCCCACATGCATTATCAGGAAGCTGGAATGGAAACAGAGTAGCCAGAACTGCAGTGGACACTCTGATATGGACTTCTACATTGCAAGCAGCAGCTTAACTTGCTGCAATATTGGCCCCTATATTACTACTTTTGAAAATTAGGTTTAAAATGTGCACAATATAATCTCTATATACACTCTACATATGTGCATAAATATATATATGGGTACATATATTTATGTCATATATACATGTTAAAATATATATGTATATATTATGTCGTATATACATGTTAGAATATATATATGTATATGTAAAGTGAATTATTGTCATTATCTCATGTTATTAAGAAGAGTTTATTGTGTTTCTAAAAAGATGCTTACTCAATACATATAAACTACCAAAATGGCCCAACTTTTCAATACAGTTGAAGACCAACTCTGTGATATGGCCCAAATATAACAAAATAACAAATGAAGAGATTATATTTGAACTATTTGGTCAGTTGCCCCTAGTCACTCTAATCATTGTTGTGCTATTTCATTCATCTTCCAAAGATTAAATTCCTCTTAACAGAATATTTACTGCACTTTATTTTTCTCTATTTATATTACATTAAGGTTAAAGAGTGCATCCTTAATCCAAACACTATCAGATCAATCTTCATGTGACATTCTCCGTTTTATTATCTTAGCAATAGCCAGCTGAGTCCCTTTTCAATAAACATATCTCAAAAGTATTTACCCAGTTTAAACCAACCTCTATCTTAAATTTCCTTGTTGGAATACCCCTGTTATTCATCCTTCTTAGATTTCTTACCTCTGGGACAGTTTTCCTGGCACTTTATGACTAACAAAATCAACACTTCACACTCTAAAACGCAACACATATTAATAGCATAATTAATTCTCAAATATACGTATGTATACAGAGTTTATAATATCATGCTTTCTGCTTATATTCCTCCCAACAAAGTGTTACTAGTTCGAAGCATTGATGAGACATTTTAATATGATAAAATATGAAATGTTACCAGCACTAGTATGAAGAAATGCACTTTACTTAATTTTATGTTCTCCAAACACATACAGAAAACCCCTTTAATCAATCTATTATGTATTATATTTTATTTTAAGATCACAGAAGATGCTTTCTCTATTCTTCAGAAGTGATCCTGACTTCTTAGGGTATATGTTGCTTGAGCAGATAATTCATTAAATATTCAAGAGTAAAGAATACAGGGTACATGCTACCTAATTAAAATGGGGATTTTGTAAGAATTTGTTGAGGGAATTAAAAATTATTAAATAAAAGATGATCAGAGTTTATAAGGAAATCAGTATTCTCTTATTCTGTCATTTCAAGAAAAGGCTATGATGTCTGCACAATTATTGTGTATTGTTTATAACAAATGTAATTCATCAAAACTAACTAATGTTTAAGTTATCTGGACATATTAACCTAGTACCCAGTCACCTTACTTGGAACTAGATAGATCTTCAGATACTAATTATATTCTCTGGAATTTTGGGATCTGCAAATACAAAACATGTGAACAATGGATTAAGCAGTTAAGACTATAGAATGGAGACACTCTGAGTTTCATAATTCTTTGGAAAATAGGCAGAGGTATTTTTACCACCACATGTGAATAGCTCAAATTTAATGCCTAGCATAGTTTTACTATTTTGTTTGCAAGGAACAAAATTGCATCACTACCTCAAATGATTACAAGTTTTTAGGATAAACATTATGGTTCATATATGTTGGGTTGTCTTCCCAATACATCTTTTCCATAAACTATTTGCCTTTCACCTTGGAGTCATTCCTACAATCATTGCTCTGTTGTATAACTCTGCTTCCCTAGGCAGCATCAATAGAAAAGCTGAAGGAAAAAAAAAAAAGCTGAACTAATTAAATAGTTTCCCCCATGAATTAGTAATTTCAAACTAAATGATAGAAAGATCGAGTTCCAGGGAACTGAGTTACATTAATGATGGTGTATTAAGGAAATTTTTATGTAACCTTGCTTTTCCCATGCCTGCTGGCCCAACTCTTCAATACAGTTGAAGACCAACTTTGTGATATGGCCCAAGTATAACAAAATAAATACACATTTTTCACAAGTCATTTGTAACCAAAATAATCTTAACATGCCCATATGACATGCAATTCCACAAAACACTGAACAATCAAAGCTAAATAACATATACTAACAAAAGCCAACAACCTGCATGAATGCAGAATATATGGAAATACTCTAAAATCTTCATTCTGTGCTCAATCATGAAAGGCTCAGCTAAGTTTTCTAGCTCTTTTCTGTGTCACCCTATGGCAATGTTTCTTCTCCTCTGCTATGTACTTTTCCCTGCCTAACAGAGTCT
Source organism: Lepus europaeus (assembly GCF_033115175.1). Classification (NCBI taxonomy): domain Eukaryota; kingdom Metazoa; phylum Chordata; class Mammalia; order Lagomorpha; family Leporidae; genus Lepus; species Lepus europaeus. Next base: position 131,598,597 of record NC_084827.1, read on the forward strand.
GCTGAAACAGAATTTCAGCTTTCCAGGAACTTTGATATGTTATAATTCACATTGTACTGACTTTCTAACTCATCATTTGCTCTCAGCTTCCATTCTCATTACAGACTATTTTATAATTTTAGTTAAGTTTTTAAGAAGTAAAATTGTCATTTCTTGCCTATATTTTCATGGATTAATGGCCAACCAGTAGTCTCACTGCCCCTGAGTTAGCTGATGACCTCTTCTTGCTCATTACAGTATGAGACATCAACATTTCCATTACCCACCCATTTCACCCTCGTCTGGAGTGGAATTGGCATTTTAAGCCCTGTTTGGTAGAATCACAAAGAATTACTAACCTCAGGCTGACAATTAGAAAGGGTTGAAGTTACAAGAAAATCATTCTAAAGCTAAAAATAACTTTGTTTTAAAATAGAAAGACAGAATAGTTCATTCTTTGATATTAGGGTTATAACAATTTCCAAAATTGTCAGATGTCAAGGTTTCAATTTACTCCTTAACGATGATAGATCGTCATTGTAAGGCCTCCACAAAATACACCAAACACTGGAGTAAGGGGAAGGGTTTACTGGGGGAAACCTGACAGACAGGAGGGAAGGGGCAAAGAAGGAAAAGAGGGAGGAGAGCATAAGAGAGAGAGTTCAAGAGAGAGAGATTGAGACAGAGAGAGAGATCAAGAGACAGAGAGAGCCAGCCAGGTGTTCAGGAACAGGTCCTGTTAAACCTGTTAAATGGGCAGGGAAGTAGGAGCACCAAATCCCATTAGGGTGGGGGTGAAGCTGACACTGTGTTTAAGCCATGGGGTCACCTGGCTTCCAGCCAAGGCAGCGAGGGCTAGAGTCTAGGATGGTGTCAGGGTGTAGATTGCACCATAGATAAGACTGCGCCTTTTTACTATCAATCATGAGGATCTGAATTTGGATATTTCATAGAAAAAGACTCCTTCTTGTTGTTTACAGTAAGCTGTTTGTATTTCTGAGTTTGTTGTTACCAAACCATTAAAGTCACCAGACATTTTTCTTTTACATATAATATCTATATTGCAGGCAAAAACAGGGAAGCAAAGTGCCAAAGCCATTATCCTTGCATGACTGTCTTTTGTTTGGGAAGAAATGCTTAGGATTACTAGCCATATGTCTTTGGCCAAAACTATGCCATATGATCACCCTTAGCTGTCATAGAGAATGGCAGGTCAAATAATTTAGATTCCCAGTCAGAACAATGAAGAAAGATAAAGGTGAATAGTTACAAATGGTCTGGGGAAACCTATCCCTAAAGTCTGCCTCAATAGTAGTGTGTTCTCAGAAGATGGAAAATTCTAGTTGCAAAACTAAAGTCAATAAACAAATGAAATGGGAAAGCAGGATGTGATCTAAGATAACCATTATTTCTTTTTTTTTTTTTTTGACAGGCAGAGTGGACAGTGAGAGAGAGAGAGAGACAGAGAGAAGGGTCTTCCTTTTTCAGTTGGTTCACCCCCCAATGGCCACTATGGCCAGCACGCTGCAGCTGGCACACCACGCCGATCCAAAGCCAGGAGCCAGGTGCTTCTCCTGGTCTCCCATGCAGGTGCAGGGCCCAAGCACTTGGGCCATCTTCCACTGCCCTCCCGGGCCAGAGCAGAGAGCTGGACTGGAAGAGGAGTGACCAGGACAGAATCCAGCACCCCAACTGGGACTAGAACCTGGGGTGCCAGCGCAGCAGATGGAGGATTAGCCTAGTGAGCGGCGGTGCCAGCGGATCACCATTATTTCTCATATAAAAATATCTATTTTCAGAGAAAAAATTATTTAATTGGTTTTCAACTGTATTTTAGATCTTACAAACTGAAGATATTTGTATCCAAATATTTCACAAACCATGAAAAATATTTTTGTAATGTATATGAAACAATGAAGTTATAAATCTTTAATGTGTTGTTGGATGGTTTGTTTTATTTTGGCTGAGAAACTTTCAAAACAGACAAGTACAAAAGTTGCTGTAAAACTCTTATGACTGAAATGGCAATGGCAAAGCGATTACCTCAGATCTTTGTCTCACATGGAAGAAGAACTTCCAACAGACAAAGTAGGGAGAAAAGGAAAATGTATTTAAAAGCAAGATTCATCTAAGTCAGAGACCTCTTGGTGGAGTGCCCAGGCTTGGGGCTCCAAGATAGGCAAAACCTGAAGAGACTGGTGGCACTAGGGTTTTTAAGCACTATTTTGGGGAAGAAAAAACTTGATGATTGACCTGACATTCAATTATATAGCAAGGACAAAATTCATCAAAAGACCTGATCTGTAATCTTACTTGCCAAGGGATGGGATAAGTAACTTTTTCTTACAGTGTAAGGAAAGGGGGGGGGGGGCAGATCAGAGAGGAGACAGGATACAAACTACAGCCAAATCAAATTTATTTTAAGAAAATAAATAGGCTGGCGCCACGGCTCACTTGGCTAATCATCCATCTGCGGCGCCAGATTCTGTCCAGGTTGCTCCTCTTCCAGTCCAGCCCAGCTCTCTGCTCTGGCCCGGGAGGGCAGTGGAAGATGGCCCAAGTGCTTGGGCCCTGCACCTGCATGGGAGACCAGGAGAAGCACCTGGCTCCTGGCTTTGGATTGGCACAGGGCCAGCCTTAGCGGCCATTTAGGGGTGAACCAACGGAAGGAAAACCTTTCACTCTGCCTGTCAAAAAAAAAAAAGGGAAAATAAATAAATTTGCAGAGGTGGGTGACCAACTCCCAGCATGCACACTGACCAAACATGAGGCAGAGAACCCAGAACCCAGCAGGCTAGGCCTTTATATCAGGGTCAGTAGGATTCTAGAGGGGAGATGTAGCGGTGTAATGAGAGACAGGAGTTCCTCCATCCCTCCTGGTTTGGCACCAGGCTTTGGAATCCGGGAAAAAAAAAATGCAGTGGGTGTGACCAGGAACAGTATAGGATGTGAGACTGAACTGGTCTCTTGAAAGAAGGCAGGGATAAGTGGTAAAATGAGCTTTTATCTGCTTTCAGGCAAGAACCTAAAATGGCTGAGTCTTATGTCCTTGTTCCATCATCACCTATTGTGTGAAAATGTTTGTAAACCTTGAACCTTATCAATTATTTTTATTGGAAATACACTATATTAAAAGCCTGCAGCAAGCTTCAAGTCTTTCTAGAGGTAATTCTGTTCTATAGATTTCCTTGTGGCCATGCTACCACATGAATTCTACCTCAATTTACCTTTAACATGTAGCATATAGCTTTACTTTCTCTGGCCTCCTTCATCCTGGATTTTTTTTTTTTTTTTTGAAAGCCTGTGAATTTCTCTCCCCTTCATTATGAAGAGTTCTTGCCCAGGTCCTTCCTAATACCTACAGGCCCACAACCCTACATTCTCTAAATGCATTTGGCCATATTCCTCTCTATTTTGTTTTTCCTCGTGAACACAATATAGGAGAACATACTGACTGAAAACATCATTAATGAGATGACAAAGAGGTGAGAGGATACAGGTCAATATCACCAAATAAATGCAAAGAGAAAATATGTTTATCCTTTCAGAGAATACATTTGAAAGCAAGCTCAATTATATCTGCTAATGTATGCTCTAGAAAAATTTTAAAATCAATGAAAAAGAAAATACAAACTTATCAAAAACATTAGGATACAGCAAAGCAATGTGTAAAGTGAAATTTACAGCACTGAATGCACATATTTAAAAAAGAGATGGGCTGGCATTGTGGCACAGCAGGGTAAGTTGCTGCCTGTGACACAGGCTTCCCATATTGGAGCACTGGTTCAAGTCTCAGCTGCTCTGCTTCTGATCTAACTCCTGGAAGATGCCCAAAGTGCCTGGATCCCTGCTGCCCAAGTGGGAAATCCAGGAGGAGTTCCTAGCTCTGGCTTCAGCCTGATCCAGCCCTGCTATTGTGGCCATTTGGGGAATGAATCAGGAGATGGCAGATTTCTTTCACTTTATATCTGCCCGTAATGTACTTGGGAAAGCAGCAGATGATGGTCCAAGTACTTGGACCCCTGCCATTTTTGTGAGAGGCCAAGTTGGTGTTCCTGGCTCCTGGCCTCAGCCTGGTCCAGACCTGGCTGTTAAAGTCATTTGGGGAGTTAACCAGATTAAAGATATCTCTCTCTCTCTCCTTCTCCCACTCTGTTGATCTGTCTTTCAAATAAATAATATTTTAAAAATAAATAAATATAAAATAAATAATAAATATTACAAAAACTAAATGTTTTATTATTATAAGCAAAGGGTAACATTCCAGAAAGGCAACTATCTTTGATCTTGATATTAGGAATAGTCTAAATTAAAAACCACCTGAAGCCGGCACCGTGGCTCACTTGGCTAATCCTCCACCTGCAGCGCCAGCACCTGGGGTTCTAGTCCCAGTTGGGGCGCCGGATTCTGTCCTGGTTGCTCCTCTTCCAGTCCAGCTCTCTGCTCTGGCCCGGGAGTGCAGTGGAGGATGGCCCAAGTGCTTGCGTCCTGCACCCGCATGGGAGACCAGGAGGAAGCAGTGTGCCGGCCATAGTGGCCATTTGGGAGGTGAACCAACGGAAGGAAGACCTTTCTTTCTGTCTCTCTCTCCCTCTCTCACTGTGTAACTCTGCCTGTCAAAAAATAAACAAACAAACAAACAAAAACACCTGAATTATTCAGATGTTGAGAAAGAAATATAATTAGCACAAGACTGGATTTTGTAAACACCCATGCATATGTTGATGCTGATGTGGGTAATGGACTTCTCAACTTTCAGAAACAACCTAAATACAGTATATTGAAAAGTTTGTTCCTCAACAGGATAGAGTTTAAGTCTTACAAATCTGGCATATTGCTCCTATTGAAAAAAAAAAAAAAAGAATAGGAACAGAATGGCAGGTCACTAAAACCTCAAAAATAAAAACTAATGTAAAAAGTTTATGGAGAGAGAATTGGAAGCATAACATGCATATTCCTTAAATTTTCAAATGCAGCTAACTGTTTTAAAAAACTGACAGCTATCATATTTGGGAGAGATAAAAGGAGGTAAAAATGTTGTGAGTGGTTCAAACTCAACCTGTTACTGGGAAATTACTAGATTGTAATTGTTCATAAAATGTAGAAAAAGAGGCGTATACATTTCATTTAGAGCTATAAACGGTAACTATGAAGACAACTGAATTTGAAATTATTTAAAAATGGTTCTTCTGCAACACAATCCTAAGGTTAAGAAAGACAAAAGGGAAAGCCTTTGCTTTCCACTATTACCATTTAATCAAGTTTAATCATCTGTACATTTCACCTGGATAATTTTGAAAAAGAATTTATCCCTTACAACTTAGGAATCAATTGTAAGCAAAGGAATTTAACAAGGGAAAAATGCAAGCATCAGGTACATTTTGGCCTTAGTATTATAACTAAGAAGAATTCCTCAAGTTCTCCTTTGAATAACAAATAGTTGGATGTAGTGGGAACTTCTGACCCACTTCTATAGGCAAAGAGCTAGAAGATCTGTATTATTTTTCTCTGAAACAATTTCTATATAATCAGGCATTCTGCTATGCACATCACATTAAGGGGATGAGGATATGGAAAATACCATCAGATTTTACAGTTAAATGAACATCAATAACTTTTTGAATTTAGATTAAGTGTGATGGTGGTACAGAAGAGAGATTGAAAATAGTTAAGAAACAAGTAGAACACAAAAGATTCTAGAAATATGGATTATCTTCTCAGGAATAAGGAAGGGATAAATGAGTGAAATATGCTTATTTTCATTCATATCCTTGGTCATTTAAGTGTACCCTCTACCCTACTCTACTTTTTATTTCTAGTGTCTTCCTTATTCCTAATTTCACTTGCGTTCATTCACTCCCCATATGTGACTCATTTGACAAGTCACTTCCTCTCAGATGTCTCTCCTAGCTAACTTGAATATGATTGACACTCATGTGTATGCATAGTACCATATGTTTCCCCTGTTATGGGAATAATCATACTTTAACCCTTTATTTGATTGTCAGTCTCCTCTAGTTTATTCTAGCATCCTTTAAGGCAGATCCCTTGTCTCTTTCTACTCTCTACTGTATTATCAGTGCACAGATAGTGCCTGGCACAACCAATACTTACTAGTGAATGAATTTTTTGTAAGGAACAGATGACTACATAAATGTATGAAAGCAATATTGAGAACTATGTTTGAGATTTTTTGAAGGCTAAGGGAGTACTTTTTTTTTGCTGTTTGTTTTTTTGTTTTGTTTTGTTTTTTGTTTTTTTGACAGGCAGAGTGGATAGTGAGGAAGAGAGAGACAGAGAGAAAGGTCTTCCTTTTTCTGTTGGTTCACCCTCCAATGGCCGCTGCAGCCGGCACATCATGCTGATCCGAAGCCAGGAGCCAGGTGCTTCTCCTGGTCTCCCATGCGGGTGCAGGGCCCAAGCACTTGGGCCATCCTCCACTGCCTTCCCGGGCCATAGCAGAGAGCTGGCCTGGAAGAGGGGCAACCAGGATAGAATCCGGTGCCCCAACCTGGACTAGAACCCAATGTGCCGGTGCCGCAAGGCGGAGGATTAGCCGGCCGCTGTTAGTTTGTTAAGAGAGAGAAAAGTTTAGAGGATATTATTTCAGAATATATGTTTTTTAGTCAAACAGCATCATCTAAGGGAAAAGAGATGCAATTAGTAGCTACAGCATGGAGCAATGCCCCAGAGAAACGCTTTTCAAGCTTTAAGTGCATACAATGACCTGGGTAGTTTGTTAAACACAGAGATCTGATTCAGGGGGTCTGGCATGGTATGTGCGATTCTATATTTCTGAGACTCTCCCAGTGACACTGCTACTTTTGGTCTAGGTAGCAAACTTTAGATAACACTCTTCTGGGAAAGGAAGCAGTGTGTGAGCGCAAGTAAATAGCAACAAGTGCATTTACCCTGGCAAGGAAGAGCTGTTCCCCTTTACAGATAGGTTTCTGGATAGAGGAAGATGGAGAAACTTGAAAACAAAAAGGAAACAAACTAAAGTCTCACTGAAGAGCATCTATTCCCTCCAATAAATAAGTGGCACATTATTGAAGCTTTGAAAATTTGAGACCTGGACTTGAAGAAAGAGACAATGTTTTGGAATAAGTGCTATCAGATAATCCATAAGACCATAATTCTCAACTGTGACCATTGAAACTATGACTTTTTAAAAGATTTCAGCTCCCAGACCACACACAATACCAGTTACTAGAACTTCATGGAGTGTGTCTCAGGCATCAGTATATTTCCAAGGTTCCTGGGTGCTCCAAATTGGGGATGGTTGTTGTTTCAGATCACACACATTATTTTTGCTGTTACCATTCGTAGGAAGCTCTTGTGAATTATGGATCTCTCTCCTAGAAGTGTGTTAGCATGCTGTGTTAGCATGACAATAAGTGTCAGAATGAATGGTCCCATGTTTAGTAGAAGGTAGAAAAATTGTTAAAGTCCTGTTAATGTAAACTAGTGGAAGTCTCAGCTATCTAGCCTTTTATGGAACTCTATCAATATGTATATTTTTAAAAAAGATTTATTTATTCACCTGAAAGTTAGAGTTACAAAGAGAGAGAGATATTAACACCTGCTGGTTCAGTCCCCAGGTAGCCACAATGGCCAGGGCTGGGCCAGGCTGAAGCCAGGAGCCAGGAGCTTCATCCAGGTCTCCCACATGGGTGGCAGGGGCTCAAACACTTGGGCCATCTTCTGCTACTTTCTTAGGCCATTAGCAGGGAGCTGGGAAGAAAGTAGAGCAGCTAGGACATGAACTGGTACCCATACGGGATGCCATTATAGCAGACAGCATCTTTACCAGTTATGCCAAAACACTGGCCCCTCAACTAGTATCTTGATGTAAAGTTTAACAAATATTTTGCTAGCAGAATCACCTAACTTTCTAGCTGATTCAAGAGACAATCCCTTAGCTAAAGAAGAGGAATAGTTTTTGGTTTTTTTTTCTTCTTAGATTTATTTACTTATTCTCTTGAAAGACAAAGTGATACGGTAGAAGGGGAGTGAGAAAGAGAGATCTTCAGTCTTCAGTCTGCTGATTCACACACCAAATGGCTGCAATGGCCAGGGCTGGGCCACATTGACAGCTTCTGGGAGGAGGACAAATCTAACGGGACCCTGGAAGTGAGGTGCTTCTACAAAGTTCAGTGAGCTCAGATTTTCATGCTCCATTAGTGATACCTGCACATTATTTTCAACCAACCACCTATCTTGTGAAACACTCATTTAGATAATGAAAATTTACTTTTTACCACTTTTTATGTTAATTAACAAATTCTCTAGTGTGAATTTAGATAACACTAATTGAATGACTTTCACCACCTGTGGCTGAAGTGGCCTTTGATTAATGTCTTTCAAATGCTAATTAACCTCCCTTGAATTGTAAACAACTCATTCTGTTACTTAAAATTTAAACTCTTCCTAAAGTGTTGTTTAAGTTAATATCAGCAAATACCCTGTTTCAGTGTGGGAAATGAATGCAAGATGGGACTTTTATTTTTTTTAAACACACGATGATAGCTGCTTAGTAACTGAGGGCCAAAATTACTAGACATTCTGCAAGACAGAAGATAATATCTTACAAAAAAGAAGTGAACTAAACCACACAATTCTAGTAAGTGATTTTCTTATTTCTATATTTCTATGCCCAAGTTTAATCTTAGCTTTACAAAAACACATAAAACATTACCATTTTATGAAATCTTTAATTTTCCATCAATGCAAGTGACACATGGCTCAGAGGACAATATTTTCTTTTCTTATCTTTTTTTGTGGCCAGCTCTGTGGTACAGTGAATAAAACCAACAGGAACAGTATGGCATCCCATTTCAGAGCACCCGTTCCAGTCCCAGCTGCTCCATTTCTGAATCAGCTTCCTGTTAATGAGGCTGAGAAGGCACCAGAAGATGGCCCAAGTACTTGGGCCCCTGATACTCAGGTGGAAGATTCAGATGGAATTTGGACTCCTGGCTTCAGCCTGGTCCAGCCCTAGCCACTGCAATCATTTGGGAGTGAATGATCTCTTCCTCACTCTGCCTCTTCCCCTCCCTGTGTCACTCTGCTTTTCAAATAAATAATTTTAAAAGAATTACTTATAACAATCAGAAAATAATGTCACCTAAGGCAGAGTACTTGAATAGTTGAATCATCATTACAATACACCTATTCAGCATACATCTGTGACTGTTTCAGTCACTATTAAACATCGGTTTTAAAAAATCTGACTAGTTATGTTTTACAGTCCAAGTGGTACATGATTATTTATAAGATAGAATGCATTCTGTGTGTTATAGCTTCCCTTTCATTTTGCTTTTATTTTACAGCTGTGTTTCATTTGTGTTGTGATAATCCAATTTTTAAAAATGATGTATGTAGTAGGTCATACTACTATGAATTTGTTTCTGTTAAGGGAGAGTTTTTGGAGAGTATTGAATTAATGGTCTATACTTAGCTATTTATGGCAAATTATGGATAATACAATAATTTTGGACAAAGTCACTGAACAAAGGTGTGTACATAGTGAGAACTCACCACAAGGTGAAAAGCATGCTTTCAAAGTAGAACCAATCACATAGCTTTCTGATGTTTTTCCATCAATGTTCATGTTGGTCCATGAACATAGTTCTTGAAGTATATTAAGGCTGTCTTTAACAAAGTCTTAAGCTCATCTAACAAGATGATGAATCATGTTAGAGGTAGCAGATGTGTAGATCAGTATGAAGAGAGAGAATTAAAATTTTTGTCCTGTGTTAAAGAAATACCAAGATAAAACACGTAAGAGAATTTTATTCAATGTTATTTTTTTTAACAATACAGTCCAGAATGGAGTATAAATTCTCCTCTACTGAAGCAAGGGGCAGAAGAGTTTTTGCAAAGTTTGGGGTGGTGATCATGGATAATTTGTGATGACAACTGGTCCTAAGTAGAAAAAAAGTAAACTTAATCGTATCTTTTGACAAGAAGTAGCTTTATACCTTAGAGCAAGGCACCCACCCAAGTTAGGTCCCTATCTCCCAGAGATACCAGGTGATAAGGGTTCTATCTCCTTTAAAGTTTACCTTTCAAACAGGTGGCAACCAGGTCTTTCAGAAAGATAGCCCCAGGTAAAGCTGGGGAGAAGCATTTGAAAGGTTTTACAACTCAAAGGGGCAGAGAAAGGCTTTAAATGATAGGCCTTTTAAAGGGAGTTCAGGACCTAGAGTCAGAAAGAAGATGGTCTAACCTTTAGTCAAGCACAGGTAAGCAAGTTATCTCCAAACTGATCGCCCTGGGAACCATAAGATGACTCCAGTGCTACTACGATTAGCACTGAGGTGTACAAAATATTTTGAATAAGGATGAGACTGTATTTTGAGTCATTGACCGGTTGTTTGGTCTTATTCTCCTGCTTATTAAAACTTAGAGAGTAAGACAAAAACTAATTGCCAAAAATGTCAACTGTGAAGAAAATGCTATGACTAATGGTAATATACTCCTAATAATGATAGATTCAGTTATATGTGTTAGCTGTGGCGTAACAAGTTAAGCCGCAGCTTGCAGTGCCGGCATCTGATATGGGCGCCAGTTCTAGTCCCGGTTATTCCACTTTTAGTCCAGCTCTCTGCTATGGCCTGGGAAAGCAGTGGAGGATGGCTAAGTCCTTGGGCCCCTGCACCCACATAAGAGACCTGGAAGAAGCTCCCAGTTCCTGTTGGCGCAGCCCCGGCTGTTGCAGCCAATGGAGGAGTGGACCAGAAGATGGAAGATCTCTTTTTCTCTCTCTTTGCCTCTCTTTCTGTGTAACTCTTTCAAATACATAAATAAATCTTTTTAAAAAACAAAGTTATTGTACTATATTTATAGTTTATTATGTAGCGTGACTATCATATTTTATTGCTATGTAAGCATTACAGTAAATGCTGTAATTTTATCGTGATTTACCTTAACACAAACAATATAATCATCTAAATGACTGAACAAGAGCATCAATTTTCCTTTATAAAATTCAGATTTAATAGGCAGCATTCACATTTAATACCCCTTAAAGTTGATAGATTTCTGCTACACCTATATTTAAAATAAACTTTCATTTACATAGCACTCTATATCTAAAGCACTGAGGACTTATTTTAGAAATATGCATTGTGTTTTTTTAAGTACAGCAAAATACAAAAAGAAAGTTCTCATTATTATCTCTACTTTAAAATATCTGTTTATGCAAGGCTTGAAGTTGAACAAAACATTTCCCTATGAAACCATTAAGGAAGGATTTATTTATCCCTAAGGATAGAAATAATTGTATCAGTGTAGACCAGGCTTCATAATAGATCTAATATTTTTAAATTTGAAGAGAAGTTATATTAGAGGTTTCTCTAGGCATATCCCTAGGGGCCAATAATAAGTATTTGAAAAGGATACTGTTATGCATTTTATTTCTTTCTCTTTTATTACATATGTATATCTTCTACTCTATACTTTTCCCAGAAAGGTTGTTTTAAACACAATTTCTATTTCATGGCATTTGGGAGACAGTGTATTTTCAAAGTAAGGGAATAAAAAAAAATGAATATATTCCCTTTCAAATTCTTGTTGCTAATCTTTCTTAATAGGTCTTTAAATAGACATAATTCTATAGGTTACAACCTACTTTATAGAAGCTCAATGTACAAATTTTATTATACAGCACATATAAGCTGATGATATTTGTGATATATGAAAATTGGTTGAGTTATGAAAAATAAGATCACCTGGTGCATTTGCAATAGAATTTGATCATTTTGAAAGCTTCAACTTCTAAGGAATAATAACACAGACATTGTTTAAAGAGGAGAAAATCATCTGTGTTTGAAATGAAGGTGTGAGTAGCTGTGAGGGAATTCAGAGTGACTTCAAACACTCCAAGGAGCCTGCTGAAATGGGAAAAGCAATACACTTAGAAACAGGGAGACATCGATCAGAATTTCAGTCAGATAACTTCTTGGCACATTTTTATTTGTTTTATATTGCAAACAAAGAATGGCGTGTTACTCTCTTTCCTGCCTATCTTCAAATATTTGAATGTGATTATGAAATTACTGTTTTAACTTATTTGAATCTGCATTGTGTCAAAAATTTGCATTTTCTAACCCTCTTTATTCTTGTATATTCATTTAACATCTAACTTTTTATATTTCTCTTCAACTTTGCAGTTCATATTTTTTAAAAAAACTAATCAACCTCAAACTTCCCAATTAGTTATGGATGTTCTAATGGGTCTACTTTCAACATACTGCATGTTTTTTTCTTTTTTTAATTTATTTGCATGCATTTCATAAAGACAACATTAGGAACATAGTAATTCATCCCACTGTACCCACCCCCCTACCCACTTTCTCACCCCCTTCCCCTTCCCTCTCCTGTTCCCTGTCTTGTTTTTTACTAAGATCTATTTTCATTTAACTTTATATACAGAGAATTAACTCTATTCTGTTCATCAATAGTGCAGACAAGCGCTGTACAAAGTTGTTGCAACTGCATGGTTCTGATGTCCCCCTTCATCCAGATCTATTTTCTCCAGCAAAGTATTGAAAAAATTAATTCTACCTGTGAATAACAGACAGTTTTCCCTGTCCTTCTACTTTCCTCTGTTTTTCTGAATTTTCTTTTTTTTTTTTTAACTTTTATTTAATGAATATAAATTTCCAGTATACAGCTTATGGATTACAATGGCTTCCTCTTCCCATAATTTCCCTCCCACCCGCAACCCTCCCCTCTCCCGCTCCCTCTCCCCTTCCATTCACATTAAAATTAATTTTCAATTCTCTTTATATAAAGAAGATCAATTTAGTATATATTAAGTTAAGATTTCAACAGTTTGCACCCACATAGAAACACAAAGTGAAACATACTGTTTGAGTACTAGTTATAGCATTAAATCAAAATGTACAGTACATTAAGGACAGAGATCCCACATCAGGAGCAAGCGCACAGTGGCTCCTGTTGTTGACCCAACAAATTGACACTCTAGTTTATGGCACCAGTAACCACCCTAGGCTGTCGTCATGAGTTGCCAAGGCTATGGAAGCCTTCCAAGTTCCCCGACTCTGATCATATTTAGACAAGGTCATAAAAGACAGGTTGAGGATAGTAACCAATGATCCTAAGAGTGGCATTTACCAGGTCTGAACAATTATACAGCATTAAGTGGGGAAGAGGACCATCAGTACACATAGGTTGGGAGTAGAGCCATTGGTGGTAGAGTAGAGGTTATGATTACAAAGGAATGAGGCCCAAGTGTACTAGACAGGGTCTAGAACAAAGGACAGAGTCATTATTAGAGGAGCTAAGAAAGGTGCTGTCTAAGCTACAAGTAATCTTTCTGATTGAGAGGCAAATAGAACCTGATAGAAGGGGCTTGATAATAATCTGGTGGGCTTTAGGCCTTGTAAGTTAAGAGGCCCAGACCTATCTATCTCTTCACATGGCGTATATCCTAAGGGAGGTGTGAACCTCCTAGGGGAAGGCACTCTGTTGACTTTCATTACTTGGCTGGCCTGGGAGGAGAGCTGGCCAGGTAAAGGCAGGGGGCATCTCTAACAAGAAATTTACAGTTCTGCCTGCAATGTTGCTGACCCTACTTGACCATCCCCTCAGCTGCAGTGGTCACTTTGGAAGTTGGGCTGAGTGAAGGGCTTTTCAGCTTGGAGCCAATAAGATCTGTGGCTCTGACCTGGGCATCCTTCGAGTCCAGGGCAGGTCCATTTCCAGTGACCCAACTCTTGGCAGAGCTGCCAGGGCTCTTCACAAGCTGACTTCTGCTGAAGCCCAGACTTACCACATTGAAAGCCACTGCAGTGGACTGGCCTGTTGGGTCTCCTTGAGGGCAGATCACCGTACAGATCAGCCATTAATAGGCCTGCCACCCATTGCTTCTGATGCCGAGCTTTCTTTTCCTCCTGGTTTGTGTTAAAGCAGACCAGAGGATGCAAGTCAAGGGAGTGCCCATGTCCCATCTCTAATCTTCGGTGGCCTGAACTACAAGTCTATAGTCACAGGCATGTTCTGTGGTAGTTTTTCTAAGGTAGACAATGCCCATGAGGAAAATTATATTCTCACTTTAAAACTTTCTTTCCCTTTGGTCTGAAAGGGAGGTTTTTTTTTTTTTTTTCTACTTACTGTATACTTCGCTGATGGCGATGTGAATCTAGCTATGAGATTATTATTTAAGCTCTTATTTTGGCTATGCTATTACAGAAAAATGTTAGCCATCTCTTATAAGGTCTAAAGATTAAATTGTGCGTCCTACAGATTCCTTCATAATAGAATTAATTCCCTACCTTGAAGAGAATAGAGAAATGAAAGAACAAGTTGGGCTTAGAATAGAGAAATGAGGGAGCAAGTCCTAGATCACTTGCTGAAAATAGCAATATTACATGAATACTTAGCAAACCGTTTCAACCCTTAGATAAGCACTTAATAAAACATTTACCAGAAGGTCCAATGCCTTCTATAAATTTTAAGAATCATGTATTTGAAAACACCTCTTAAATATCTAAGATGGTGTAGTTTGTTTAACCAGTAAATTTAAGCACAACCATTAAAATGTTTTTAGTTTCTTTCTACCAGCAAGTTTAAAACATATGATACACAGATTCAGGTCCCACAAATTAAAATGTATCTTTGATTGATTTTAGCAGCTTAAATTTATGGACAATCTTATCTAAAAGCCATTTAAAATAAAACTTAATAAAATTTCCCCATGTGGACATACAATATGTACGCACATATAACATAGCATAATAGACCAATATCAAAATCCAAAATATCTGGTTGAACTAAGATTCCTTAAAATCATGACATAACATAGTCCAAATTTGATCATTGTTACAAGGTGATTATTCAAGTCTTTGAAAATAAGCACATAGTTAAATAACCCATAGCTCTTAATAAAAATTCAGCTGTTTTTGAACAATTAGAATTTAACAGACATCAAGAGAACATAATAGATTACTTTAACACATTGCTCTAACAGTGCATCAGAGTTTAATTCTATGTCAAAGAGAAATTGAGCTTCCTGTGATCTTTTGCTGTGAGGTTTCCTTCCTTTACCTTCTTTCATATTGGTGACCATGTGTCTGTGTTTCTGTGTGTAACACATCTTTAAGCATCTTTTGCAGGGCAGGATGAGTGGCAACATATTCTTTCAGTTTCTGTTTGCTATGAAAAGTCTTAATTTCACCTTCATTCACAAATGAGAGCTTTGCAGGATATAATATTCTGGGCTGGCAGTTTTTCTCTCTTAGTACCTGGGCTATGTCTTGCCATTCCCTTCTAGCTTGTAGGGTTTCTGATGAGAAGTCTGCTGTGAGTCTAATTGGAGATCCTCTGAGAGTAATCTGACGTTTCTCTCTTGCACCTTTTAGAATCTTTTCTTTATGTTTCACTGTGGTGAGTTTGATTATGACGTGTCGTGGTGAGGATCTCTTTTGGTCATGTTTATTAGGGGTTCTATAAGCTTCCTGTACTAAGATGCCTCTGTCCTTCTCCAAACCTGGGAAATTTTCTGCTAGTATCTCACTGAAAATGCCTTCTAATCCTTTCTCCCTCTCCATGCCTTCAGGAACTCCTAGAACCCGAATGTTAGATTTTTTAATAGTATCCTGTAGATTCCCGACAATATTTTTTAGATTTCTAATTTCTTCTTCTTTTCTTTGGTTTGCCTGTTTCCTTTCCTGTTCTCTGTCTTCTAAGTCTGATATTCTCTCTTCTGCTTCGCCCATTCTGTTTTTAAGGCTCTCTAATGTGTTTGTCATTTGATCTATTGAATTCTTCATTTCATTATGATTTCTCGTCACTATCAGAGTTTCTTGTTCCACTAGTTGTTTCATTTCATTTTGATTCCTCCTTAATATTTCATTGTCACGAGAGAGATTTTCTATCTTGTCCATGAAGGATTTCTGTAGTTCAAGAATTTGTTTTTGAGAAGTTCTTAATGTTCTTAGCAATTTTTTGAGATCCGCTTCTTGCATTTCTTCGATCACCTCATCTTCATAATCTTGAGTTGGGGTGTCTTTTTCATTTGGGGGCGTCATAGTGTCTTCCTTGTTCTTGTTACCTCGGTTTTTGCGTTTGTTGTATGGCATGTTGGAGATATTTGGTTTCTTCACTGTGGTGTTTTTTTTTTTTCTTGTTATACTATGACTCTAGATTAAGTGGACTGTCTGCTTTTAGTGGAGCCTTAGAGGCTTGAGATGGGTGTGGACTGAGAGCTGTGTTTGGTTCCTCAGGGTTGAGGGTGTGTCAAGATGACACTCCCAGGTTAGGTGTGGTAAATGTCTCTTTCTTTTGTTGATTCAAAAGGGAAGTAATTCCACACAGCTGAATGTAATTGGAGGTAGTTAGCAGGCAAATGATATACCCACAGGAGCCAGAGATTGGAAGCTCTTTCCCAAGGACCACACAGGGAATCTCTGCTGCCCTCGGTGTGGGCTCCAATTCTCCTGCAGTCTCCCACTGGGTTGCCAAGTTAGATGCTAATCTCCAGTTATTTCACCCCTCCCCCCAGAGTCA
This sequence comes from Lepus europaeus, assembly GCF_033115175.1. Classification (NCBI taxonomy): domain Eukaryota; kingdom Metazoa; phylum Chordata; class Mammalia; order Lagomorpha; family Leporidae; genus Lepus; species Lepus europaeus. The sequence goes on from NC_084827.1 coordinate 131,615,112, forward strand.
GGTTTTTCTGCTAGGCTCAGGGCCGGTGCAGACCTGAGGTCGCCCTGCTTATGACGTATGTCCAAAATGGCGCCTGCTCTTTGTCTTGCTCGCCCTTGAGGGGTGAGCGGAGAGAGAGAAACTCGTGTCCGTTTCGGTCAGTTTTTTTTTTTTTTTCCTCTCTCTCTCTTCTAGTCTTTTCCCCACGGAGTTTCAAGCCTCGTTCCCTCTAGCCTCCTCTTTCCGCTTGCCCGCTGGTGTCTCGGGCTATGGAGGTTCGGCTCACCTCGCGTTCCAGCGCTGGTGCGTTGAGTCTGCTGCTGGTGTCCCGAACTTGGGCTCCCACGCTCTCCACGCAGGTCCGCTGTGAATCACTAGTTCCGGTAGAGTTTCCTCTGTTGTTTCTTCCCCTACTCTTCCTTGACCCTGCAGTATCTCCACTTTTATTAACCTGTGTCTTGCTGAAGAATATCAGTGTGCTCCCTTCCTATTCCGCCATCTAGGATTCCAACTTCTGTTTTTCTGAATTTTCAACATGCCGATACATCATATCAGCAGCATCATACTTAATCAGAAAACCCCAATCTGAGAACCATAAAATCATAATATCATTTTAAAAGCAAACAAAAACTATTTTCCTTAGTTTGATTCTTCTCTCTCTGCGAGAAATCCACAGTCTTCCAAATTCCTCCCTGATAGTTTTATTTGGGTAGTCTCAAATACTCGTTCAGTATTTATCTTGGTTATCATTGAGTGTGTCTGTAGTTTTTCACCTTAATGCCCTTTTTCTATAGGAACTCTACTACTATCAATACTACCAAGACCTGCACCAAAGAAAGCACTGGTGCTGAAGGCACCAAGACCCAGCACCTGTTGTTATTTCCAAACGTAAGCTATTCTGAATAGACATGCACTGCATTTGCTGTTCAGGTTTGGTCCCTCACTTTTAAAAGACAAAAGTAGAACTTTTAATGTCTTTTGTAATACTTAAAAGCAACTGCCACTAGAGCTTTTCTTTTTCTTTCATTGCAGCTTTCTCTTCCTGGAGTATAGACATAAGTTCATGGATCTAGGGCACAGCACAATCTACAAAAAGCAACAGCTTTATCTAAAACCAGTCTTACTCTGATACTGATACAGTAGCTTAAACTAAACTTGTGAGGGACAGAGAGACAGACTGACAGAGTTCCCATCTGCTGGTTCACTCCCCCATATGCCTGGAGACAGGAACTCCTGTGTGAGTGGCAGGGGCTCAACAACTGGAGCTATCATCTTCTATCTCCTAGGGAGAGAGAGGGAGAGACAGAGGGAGAGAGAGAGAAAGAGGGAGAGAGAGAGAGAGAGAAATCTTCCATCTGTTGGTTCACTCCCTAAACCACCACAGTGACTGGGCTGGGCTAGGAGACAGGAGCTTCCTCCAGGTTATGTGAGTGGCAGGGGCCCAAGTATTGGAGCCATCTTCTACTGCTTTCCTAGGCACATTAAGTAGGGAGCTGGGTCAGTAATAAAGCAGCCAGAACTTGAACTGTCACTCCTATGGATCCTGGCATCACAGCTGGCAGCTTAAAACACTGTGCCACAACACCGGCCTCATTTTATTTCATTTTGAAAATAATATCAATTGGCATATGTATCAACTGGTGCATGTTCTGATTTCACAGTTTATTTCATGTAAAGTTTCTAATCCTTATGTGAATTGAGTATTGCAAGTATCATTTACCAATGAGAATATGATGGATCATTACTACATACTATATTATTCAAGGTTACCCAGCAAGTAGCAAAACCCTAATTTCAAACACTTTTTGATTTGTTTATGTTTGCCCATAGTATCTTCCTAACTAATTTATAAACTCTTCACCTGCTGGCTTCTTAAACACCAATAACTAACCTTTAATTTAGTGTTTTTCAAGTATTAGATATTCAATAAAGACTCATAAGGACTTAACATAGAATGTTTGTAAATAATTTTACAGCATATACATTATGTAATAATTTTACAAAGTACTATTGTAGTTTCCCTAAAGTGTTACACACTGGGTGACTTAAACAACAGAAATTTATTGTCTCTCACTTCTAGAGACTAGACGTTGGAAATCAAGATTCCACAGGGCCAGCCCTCTCTGAAGCTTTCATTGCCTCTTTATAGCTTCTGAGGGCTTTGCTTCCAATCTTTTATATCCTTTGGCTTGTAGACACATTATTCCAATCTTAACATCATATTATTTTCTCCCTGTGTTTTCATGTTGTTTTCCATCTGTTATATCTGTCTCTGTGCTTAAATTTCCATTTTTTAGAGAGCTGAACTATCATATTGGATTAGGGCTCACTTCATGATCTTATTTAAATTTGGTTTGCTCTCCTAAGTGTTTGTGAAGTAACATTCTGAACTACTGATTGTTAGGACTTGAAGATATCTTTGAGGTAACACAAGTTGCCTCATAACATGCACATTAGTTTTATTGAAATTATATGTGACAAGATAATGGTAACAAAGGTGGTAAATCTGAGTCTATGAATTTTCAGAAGAACATTAAGTGATAATGAATGCATTTATAACTCATCATTTCTCACAAAGAATTAGTACCGCTGTCATTCACTTGAAAACTGTTACATGTCTTTGAGAAAATATGCACAGATGTAGAAGGCAAATTAAAACAATAAGTAATTTCAAATCAGTAGGTATATACACAGTTTATACACTAAGGTAAACAAAGGGTAATCTTGTATATTTTATTCAATTATCTTTGTGAACTTATAATTCATATTTAATTATTTAGTGCATCTTATATTTCCCATGACTTATGGTTTCAGATTAATTTTCTTTATAGAATGAGATGTTTGTCCCAACACCATCTATTAAATAGTTCATCTTTTTACTTCTTGTTTGTGATATCACCAATATCATACCCCAAGTTCCAAAATACGCTGGCTTCTGTTCTGAGTTCTCTGTTACATTCCATTGTAATTGTTGTTGGTCCTAAGTCTGTAGCCACATAACTTTTTCTTAATTTTATTGTTATGGTTTGGTATAATACTTTAACATCTTCCAATTTTCCTCTTCTTTTTTTTTTAAGATGTATCCTTGGTCATTATGAGTCAACATGATTAGGATGAACTGTGTTTTGCAAAAATTTGCTTCCTTGTATGTTTTTAAGTAAGGAAGGACCACAAGATGGATTGTTGCATAGGATTTGATTGGTGGACTGAAAATACTGCCATTGTATAGCTCACACTCATTATCACTTACCTGCTGGTTCAACTTATTGGTGTGGGGCCACCAGCAAACCGTCACCTTCCTTCACTCACCTCTTTCACCTACTGCAAGTACTGGGAGAGGTGTGTGTTTCAGCTATGTGCTAATGGGTACCAGCTTCTGCTGGGGATCCAAATAATCCAAACCATAGAGAAGAAGTACCAACACTGCCTTCAGTCCATCCAACTTGTGTTATGGGTTTCACTTTATTTTTTCTCTCTCTTGCCTTAATTTATCTTCTACGAAAATCATGATCCAGCATCAGATGCAATGATAGCATAAACAAAAATTATGTAAAGAGTTTCTATGTTTCTCTCATTAAATCCTAACTGAAACTTTCTCACAGCTAAACCCTGACCATTACACTTCCATATAAATTTTAGAATGAGTTTGTAATTTATCTAAATCATTCTTATATAATTTTATTTCTGTGCTTATTCATTTGAAAGGACAGTAAGAGAGAGAGACATTCCCCAAATGGCTGCAATGGCTGGGTCTGTGCCAGACTTAAGCCAGAAATCAGGAGCTTTCATCCTGGTCTCCCATGTGAGTGATAGGGGACCAAGCATTTGGGTCATCTTCCACTGCCCTCCCAGGTACATTATCAGGAAGCTGGATTGAAAATGGAGCAGCCAGGACTTAAACCAGCACTCTAATATCGGATGCTGGTCAATCAAGCAGTGGTTAATCTGCTGTGCCATAACATTAGCCCCACTTACACAATTTTTTAGTAGCTGCTTTACTGAGATGTCATATACCAAACAATTCACCAATTTAAGGTGTATATCTCAGTGGTGTGTAGAACACCCAGAGTTCTGCAACCAATGCCATTATCAAATTTCTAGATATTTAAACATCTCAAAATGAAATCTAATATTCTTCAATTGTCAATTCCCCAATCCCCAGGCCCAGGCAACAGTCTATTTCCTGTCTCTGTGAATTGGCAATTTCATAATATTTTATATAAAAATAGTCATACAATATGTGACATTGTTACTAGTTCCTTGACATTATATGTTTTAGAGGTTCATCCATGCTGTAGCAAATACTGGTACTTCATTCCTTCCTATTATGGATTAGCATTCCACTGGATGGATATGCCACATTTTGTTCATCTGTTCACTCACCAATTGATGGACACTGAGGTAATTGACAATTTTTGATTAGTATGAAAATATGCATGGAAGCTTCTAAATAGACATGTGTTTTTAATTCTCTAGGACATGTATCTAGTAACTTTCTTTAACTACTGGAAATATTGCCAAGATATTTTTCAAGTTTCTGCATTATGTTACAAAAATCATCAGCAATATATGATAGTTCTAAATTCCCAAATTATTATCAGCATGTGTAATTGTCTGTTGTTTACTTTAACAATTGTAGACAATGTGGAGTGGCACCTCATTGAGTTTTTCACTTGCATTTCTCTAGTTATTAATGTTGTATAAAATCTTGTCATGTACTTATGTATATATCTTCTTGGAAGAAATGTCTATTCAAAAGTCAAATGTCTATCCTGTCCACTTGCTAATTAGATTGTATTTTATTATTGAGTTATAAGTGTACTTTAATCTGATATTGATTTTTAAGTCTTTTATCTCCTATATGCTTTTTTAAAATTTTCTGATGTCCACAAGATATTTTTACACTTCTAAAATGGTGTCCTTAGTATTTAAAGTATTTCTAATTTTCTGCAGATGAGTTTATTTACTTTTTTGCTGTTGGTGCTTCTGAAACAAGCTTTAAGACAGTATTGACTATTCAAGGTCACCAAGATTGAGACCTAGATTTCTATTCTAATAGTTTTCGAGTTTGCATCTATACATTTAGGTCTTTGATCCATTTTGAGAACATTTTTCCATACAGTATAAGGTAGACATCAAACATAAGTCTTGTGCATATAGCTATACAATTGTTGTAGCACCATTTGTTGAAAAGGCTATTTTCTCCCATTGAATGCAAATTGACTGCAAATGAACTGATTATAAAAGTGTGATAAGGCCGGCGCCGCCGTGGCTCACTAGGCTAATCCTCCGCCTTGCGGCACCAGCACACCGGGTTCTAGTCCCGGTCGGGGCACCGGTCCTGTCCCGGTTGCCCCTCTTCCAGGCCAGCTCTCTGCTGTGGCCAGGGAGTGCAGTGGAGGATGGCCCAAATCCTTGGGCCCTGCACCCCATGGGAGACCAGCATAAGCACCTGGCTCCTGCCATCGGATCAGCGTGGTGCGCCTACCGCGGCGGCCATTGGAGGGTGAACCAAGGGCAAAAAGGAAGACCTTTCTCTCTGTCTCTCTCTCTCTCTGTCCACTCTGCCTGTCAAAAAAAAAAAAAGTGTGATAAATATGTGGGTCTATTTTTGATTCAAAAATCTATTGCACTGATCTATATGCTTATCCTTAGGCAATTGCCACATTCTGGTGATTCTTTTAGCTTTATGGTAGAATTTGAAATCAGGTATATTAATCCTCCAAATTTGTTCTTTCTAAAAACTGGCTAGTCTATGGCAAGTCCTTTGCATTTTCATACTAATTTTATGGTCAGCTTGTCAATTTCTGGAATAAAAAGCCATCTTGAATACAAGCGCAGATTGGATATGAAAAGCATTGACTCTATATTTAAGAATTTTAACATCTTAAGCAATAGTGTGCTTTCTAACATGAACATTTATTTAAGTTTAATTTTTAGAAGTAATTTTTTATAGTTTTCAGTGCAAAAGTCTTGCACTTCTTTTTTAAATGTATTCCAAAGTATTTTGTTCTTTTTGGTTATACTGCAAATGAAATTACTTTCTTAGGCTTATTTTCAGATTACTCATTGCCAGCAGATAGAAATACAATTGATACTGGCTTTGTGTCCTACAACTTTCTTGAACTTCATTAAGTAATTATAATATTATCTTAATGAATGCCTTAGGAATGTTTTAAGATACAAAATTATTTTGTATGTGAATATAGATAGTTTAATTCTTCCTTTCCATTCTGGATGAATTTTGTTTCTTTGTCTGTTTAATTTCCTTGTAAAGAAACTTCATTAAACTATTGAATAGAAATGATAAGTACAAACATGTCTGGTTTTGTTTTTCCTAACTTAAGGTAATGCTTCATTCTTTCAACATAAAGTGTGCTGTGAGCTGGGGGTTTATGGTCTAACATATGGTCTATCCTGGAGAAAGTTCCATGTATATTTGAGAAGAAGTATATTCCATTGCTCATGGGTGGCAAGTCTATAGATACCAGTTCATTCTAGTTATTCTGAAGTCTCTAAGTCTTTATATTTCCTTGTTCAAAAATCTGCCTAGTTCTACCCATTTTAAAATTGATATTTTTAAAAAAATATTAACCTTAATATTTTCACATCCCCATGATAAAGCAAAAAATCAAAACTTAGGAGTAGATTAATTGGCCTTTCTCTTATCTCTTTCCAGTTCAACATGCTTGTGTCTCTTAATAGCCAACATTCTCTTAGATTTGCAATTGGTCTCAGTGCTTCCAAACTTCAGCACAATTGTCTTTGTAGTTTTAGCCTTTCTTCAGAAAATTGATTTAGTCTACCAATTATAACTATTCTGATTCCTGCTTTCCTTGGCTGTACAGAGAATCTCTCTACTTCTTGTTCTATGTTACTTTGTGGGATTGGTGCTTGCCAACACCACAAGTTTGTTTTGAGAGTTTGCAATATCTCTCTGTATACTTATCTGCACTCAGACTGAAAAACAAATACATATATATATATATATATATATATATATATTTCCAGTTCCAAGCAGCTGTATGACATAAAGAAGGGCTGTTAGACGGTGCTACAGAGATTTTCAAAGGGCACTCCCATTTATCCTGTGGAAGAACCAGTCTACCAAACATTAACTCTTTATGAGGTGCTGAAGTTCTGGTCAGCTTGATTTCTCTTCTAAATGCTTACTCTGTGCTTTGCTTCACATTCAGGGTCAGCAAGAGGTATGCTCTGCCATATTGTTGCTAGAAAGATCATTAGTTTTGATGTCAGTGGTATTCTGTTTCTTGCCTCGTAGCATGATCCCTTTTAAAGAATGTTAATGGAGTGGGTATCATGGAGCAGAGTTAAACAGCCTTCAGGACACCTGCAACCGCCTCTCAGACTACCTGGTGTTGGGTCCCTCTTCTACTTCCAATCCAGCTTCCTTCTTCTATTTTTTTTAAAGATTTATTTATTTCCTTCAAAGTCAGAGTTACACAGAGAGAGAAGGAGAGGCAAAGAGAGAGAGAGGTCTTCCACCTGCTGGTTCACTCTCCAGTTGGCCACAATGGCCAGAGCTGCACAGATCCAAAGCCGGGAGCCTGGAGCGTCTTCTGGGTCTCCCATGTGGGTGCAGGGACCCAAGGACTTGGGCCATCTTCTACTGCTTTCCCAGGCCATAGCAGAGAGCTGAATCAGAAGTGGAGCAGCCGGGTCATGAGCTAGTGCCCATATGGGATGCCAGCACTGCAGGCGGTGGCTTTACTCACTACACCACAGTGCCGACCCCTAGCTTCCTTATAAAATATCTGGGAGGTAGCAGGTGTCAAGTACTTGAGACCTTGACAGCCATGTGGGAGACCCTAATGGAATTCCTGGCTCTTTGCCTTAGATTAGCCTGGCTTTGAGGAATTTGGGAAGTTGATGGAAGATCTCGAGATCTCTCTCTCTTTCTCTCTCTCTCTTTCTGCATTTTAAATAAGTGAAAATGATGTTAGTGTATCTTAAGAATAGGACTCACTGGTTGACACTAGTGACCACATGTATGATACATGACCACAACAACCTTAAGAATAACGCAATCTTCCTAAGTCAAAAAAAAATAATTAGCTAAAATGAGAACACTATCCTCTGTCTTATAAGGCATCCACATCTGTAGTATTTCTGTTTGCATTTATCCAGTAATAAATTATATACAAAACGATAACTTAAAACAATAAATGGGGGCTGACATGGTAGCACAGCAGGTTAAGCCATTGTCTACAATGCTAGCATCCCATATCAGAGTACCAGGCTGCTCTGCTTCCAACCCAGCATCCAGGTAATGAACTTGGGAAAGCAGAGGAAGATGGCCCAAGTATTTGGGCTCCTGCCACCCACCTGGGAAACCAGGATGGTGTTCTAATCTCCTGGGTTCTGCTTGGCCCAACTTCAGTTATTACAGCCATTTGGGGAATGGACCAATATATAAAAGATATCTCTCTCTCTTTCTCTCTTTCTCTCTCTCTCTCTCTCTCTCTCATCACTCTGCTTTTCAAATACATAAAATAAAGAATTTCACACTATTAACGTATTCAGTTGAAATTCTTTAGTTTAAAAATATATTCAAGAAACAATATTTCTATTGTTTTCTTAATTTTCGACCTCTATTTCTGTTTTTGTTCACAAGTTGGTAATTTCCCTTTTCTTTTAAAACACCACTTTTAGTTGATGCTCCTTCTTCTATAGCAATTAATTTTCTGTTCATAAAGTGTCCTGCTATGTTTCCTCATAAACATTTATTTTTTCATAAATCCTGAAATTTGTTGCTTTGCTTCTTGGAAATCTAATCTAAAATCTCAAAATGAAAATGAATAATCTCTATCTGCAAAAATTGAAAATAATCCATTAGAAATTTCACTTTGTTAAGAGCTGAGAGCATGAGTCCTCTGCTTCTGGATGGAAAGATGACATGCAATAAATTCATTTTACAAAAACATGATATTATAGAAAATAGACTCCATCTTCACATTTTCAAGTAGCCATGGAAGCATCTGGCTTACCAGAGGTAGTACTGGATTCTTCTGGAACTTCATTCTGGAAAAAAATGAGGTGGAGACTATGCTACTGCTCCACAAACAGTTTTTTTCTGCATTTTTCAATAATGCTAATTCCTATTGATGCTACAGATCTTGCCTAGTTGTGAGAAGAGATCTCAGAGGATGTCTCCAGACTTGCAATGCTCTGTGTTTGGCATGGTAGAACTCAGAACATAGGCTGGAAATTCAGCCAGCGGGATAGACCCTCTCTCAGCAACCAGGAACTAAATATAGAAAACTGCTATTTTATAGAAGTAGTGATAAATTTAAAAAATAATTTAAAAAATGCAGACAAAAACCTGGCATCCTGGGCTCTCTGAGAACAATAAATCTCCACGTGAAGCACCAGTTTGCAGTTCTTTGCTGTTTAACCTTGAATTGAATTTTAAATCCTGGATAACATCTAGAAAGCATCTTTGGCTTCAAAGGAAAAAAAATCCAGAGAGTTTAATTTACAGTTTCTGGATTAACCTGCTAGTTGGGGAAGAATAAAGACAAGACACAAGGCTCCAAGATCAGATCATTCCTGTCCCATCCTAGTCTCTAAAAAATTATAAAAAATGGATTAATTTTTCACTAAAGTCAATACCTGTTTTTGGGAAAGACACATTCCTGAGCAGTTACCTAACTGTAGTATGGATTCACAGTATGTTGAGCAAGAGATAAGAACTGCCCTCCTGCTTGCCATGACTATCCTCTCTCCCTGCATTCTCAACAGCCCTGAAATTTCCGCCTCTACACATGATGACTCTCAGTTATCTCTGAAATCTCATTTTTGAAATTCTCTTTTTATGTTTCACTCTGTCCTGCAGAAAAGACCCAGATCAATAAAATCAGAGATGAAAATGGGAATGTAATAACAGACACCACAGAAATAAAAAGAGTCATCAGACTACAAGGAGTTGTATGCCAGCAAACAGGGAAATCTATCAGAAATGGATAGATTCCTGGACACATAAAACCTACCAAAATTGAACTATGAAGACATAGAATACCTAAACAGACCCATAACTGACACAGAAATTGAATCAGTAATAAAGTCCCTCCCAACAAAGAAAAGCCCAGGACCAGATGCATTCACTGCTGAATTCTACCAGACATTTAAAGAATTAACTCCAATTCTTGTCAAACTATTCAGAACAATCGAAAAAGAGGGAATCCTCCCAAATTCTTTCTATCAAAACAGCATCACCTTAATTCCTAAACCTGAAAAATTGCAGTATTGAAAGAGAATTACAGACCAATTTCCCTGATGAACATAGATGTAAAAATCCTCAATAATATTCTGGCCAACAGAATGCAACAACACATCAGAAAGATCATCCACCCAGACCAAGTGGGATTTATCCCTGGTATGCAGGGATGGTTCAATGTTCACAAATCAATCAATGTGATACACCACATTAACAAACTGCAGAAGAAAAACCATATGATTATCTCAATAGATGCAGAAAAAGCACTTGATAAAATACAACACCCTTTCATGATGAAAACTCTAAGCAAATTGGGTATAGAAGGGACATTCCTCAATACAATCAAAGCAATTTAAGAAAAACCCACGGCCAGCATCCTATTGAATGGGGAAAAGTTGGAAGCATTTCCACTGAGACTGGTACCAGACAGGGATGCCCACTCTCACCACTGCTATTCAATATGCTACTGGAAGTTTTAGCCAGAGCTATTAGGCAAGAAAAAGAAATTAAAGGGATACAAATTGGGAAGGAAGAAGTCAAACTATAACTCTTTGCAAATGATATGATTCTTTATTTAAGGAATCCAAAGAACTCTACTAATAGACTATTGGAACTCATAGAAGAGTTTGGCAAAGTTTAGCAGGATATAAAAATCAATGCACAAAAATTAACAGCATTTGTATACACAGGCAATTCCTCAGCTGAGAAAGAACTGCTAAGATCAATCCCATTCACAATAGCTACAAAAACAATCAAATACCTTGGAATAAACTTAAGCAAGGACGTCAAAGATCTCTATGATGAGAATTACAAAAATCTTAAAGAAAGAAATAGAAGAGGATACCAAAAAATGGAAAAATCTTCCATGTTCATGGATTGGAAAAATTAATATCATCAAAATGTCCATTATCCCAAAAGCAGTTTATAGATTCAATGAGATACTGATCAAAATACCAAAGACATTCTTCTCAGATCTGGAAAAAATGATGCTGAAAATCATATGGAGATGCAGGAGACCTCGAATAGCTAAAGCAATTTTGTACAACAAAAACAAAGCCGGAGGCATCACAATACCAGATTTCAGGGCATAGTACAGGGCAGTTGTAATCAAAACAGCATGATACTGGTACAGGAACAGATGGATAGACCAATGGAACAGAATAGAAACACCAGAAATCAATCCAAACATCTACAGCCAACTTATATTTGATCAAGGATCTAAAACCAATTCCGGAGCAAGGACAGTCTATTCAACAAATGTTGCTGGGAAAACTGGATTTCCATGTGCAGAAGCATGAAGCAAGACCCCTACCTTACATATAGACATTTTTCAAAAGAGGAAATCCAAATTGCCAATAGACACATGAAAAAATGTTCAGGATCACTAGCAATCAGGGAAATGCAAATCAAAACCACAATGAGGTTTCACCTCACCCCGGTTAGAATGGCTCACATACAGAAATCTACCAACAACAGATGCTGGAGAGGATGTGGGGAGAAAGGGACATTAACCCACTGTTGGTAGGAATGCAAACTGGTAAAACCACTATGGAAGTCAGTCTGGAGATTCCTCAGAAACCTGAATATAACCCTACCATACAACCCAGCCATCCCACTCCTTGGAAATTACCCAAAGGAAATTAAATTGGCAAATAAAAGAGCTGTCTGCACCTCAATGTTTATTGCAGCTTGATTCACAATAGCTAAGACCTAGAATCAATCTAAACGCCCATCAACAGTAGACTAGATAAATAAATTATGGGATATGTACTCTATAGAATACTATATAGCAGTAAAAAAAAAAATGAAATCTGGTCATTTGCAACAAAATGGAGGAATCTGGAAAACATCATGCTGAGTGAATCAAGCCAGGCCCAAAAGGACAAATATCATATGTTCTCCCTGATCAGTGACAAGTAACCGAGCACCTAAAAGGAAACTTGTTGAAGTGAAATGGACGCTATGAGAAATAATGACTTGATCAGCCCTTGTCCTGACTGTTGAGGAACAATTTACTACTTTATTCCTTTTAGAATTTTTTTGTTCTTCTTAATACTATTGGTTGAACTCTTTAATTAACACAAAGTTATTCTTAGGTGCTGAAATTTAACTGAAAAGTGATCCCTGTTAAATATAAGAGTGGGAATAAGAGAGGGAGGAGATGTACAGTTCAGCACATGTTCAATCAGACTTACCCCTTATGGTAGAGTTAGAAATGTGCCAGGGGATTCCATTTCAATCCCATCAAGGTGGCATGTACCAATGCCATCTCACTAGTCAAAGTGATCAGTTTCAGTTTATAATTGATCATAATGATAGGATTAAGTGTCAAAGGGATCACATAAACAAGACTAGTGTCTGCTAATACTAACTGATAGAATTAAAAAGGAGAGAATGATCGGATCCGGGTAAATGTCAAATTTAATAATAAATCTTCTGCGGGCCGGCGCCGTGGCTTAACAGGCTAATCCTCCGCCTTGTGGCGCTGGCACACCAGGTTCTAGTCCCGGTTGGGGCGCCGGATTCTATCCCAGTTGCCCCTCTTCCAGGCTAGCTCTCTGCTGTGGCCCGGGAAGGCAGAGGAGGATGGCCCAAGTGCTTGGGCCCTGCACCTGCATGGGAGACCAGGAGAAGCACCTGGCTCCTGGCTTCGGATCAGCGAGATGCGCTGGCCGCAGCGGCCATTGGAGGGTGAACCAGCGGCAAAAAGGAAGACCTTTCTCTCTGTCTCTCTCTCTCTCACTATCCACTCTGCCTGTCAAAATAATAATAATAATAATAATAATAATAATAATAAATCTTCCGCTCTCTCTACCTTGCTTTCAATGGAATAGTCAAAACCATTCTCAGAATTTCATAATGAGTTAAACAAACGTTATCTCAAAATTAATACACCTGCATATATATTTGCAAATGTTTGTCTCTCTAATCTGATTATGACTTTCTTGAGATCTAAGACTATGGTACATCTTTGCTATCATCAGGATAGTACCTTATTCATAGTAAATATTTACTTAGTTAATTTGAGTTGAATATTAAAGTAAGTGGAACACTAGAAGATTCCCCAAGAATCTAGTGATGTCCTTGACCCTTGAGAGTCCCAGCTTGGAACAATGCCTACAGATAGCAGTAAGTCAATAAACAAGATGTGATTGAACAAAAAAAGCAGTAAGGAAACAGACTTAGGGAAAAATGATTCTCAGTAAAAGAAGCCTAATTAAAAGATTCATGCTTAAAAAATGAGAAAAAAATTAAGGCCTAAATCAGAGACAGCAATACTTACGGATACACAAATACACTAAAACATAAATACCTTATTGCCTCTTCTTTAATCTTTGTATGGCCTCAATACAGTTTGAACAGGTAGTTGTTCATTATGAACTATCTTCTAACAAGCTCTTTCTACAAGGTCCCTTCATCCAAAAGGCTGAAGTTTTCTTTCTCCCACATGTAAAATATAGCATAAGCCTAAACTATATTTTAAACCTATTTCAATTATTTCCCTAAACATTGTCATTGAGATTTTACTTTACAAATAATTTCATAGTGCCTGACTTTATTACAAGGTATTAATCTCTCAAGTGCTACTGTTCATACATCCTGGCTTCAAATAATATTCTCAAGGTAGCTTTCCATAAGTCTTTAAAACTAAACAATTTGTTGAATATGCCATAATAATTAATACCATCAAATTGCCATGTAACAGAAGCTTCAAGTGCCAAAGAATTTTTTACCTAAGAAATACAGCAAATATTTTTATAGAGTGACCCTTGCAAATCCATCATTCTGTTAGGTACTTGTTAACCACTGTGAAAGAAGATAAGAGTGTATCAGCACAGAAATAGCTACTTATCCTGAGAAGCCAAATCCCGTAAACCCAGCTAAATTGACTCTACTCAAACTGATTTGATCAGAGAATCACTTACCAGGAATCAGACATTTGCCACTGCTAGGGGGAAAAAAAAGCCTACTTTCAAGCCTGAATCAAGGACAGCAGTAGGAAATAAAGGAAAGTAACAACAATGAATGATTCTGGGTCATTCTCCTAGTGCTTCAAAAGGGATGTAGGCTAAATTTATTTGAGCTTTTGTATGTACAATTGTAAAATAGCACTGCCCAGTAAGAAATCAATGGTAAGCTCAAAGTTATTTAACAGGTGCATATACAACTTGAATGTTATACATTTTAAAAGATTATACACATACATGTATAATATGTAAAATATTACATGTTTTATGTTTATTATATAAATATCTCAAGAAGTTCAGGTTACTATAATACAATTCAAATAGTTTAGGTTTGTTTTATTAGGTTGTTTTTATTAACATTATCAACATTTATTAGTTTTTCTTGGCGACAGTCACTATGGCAAATGCTTTATCTACACCATCATATTTAAACCTCATAAGAATCTTTGGAGGTAAATTACTATTATTTTCCTATAGGATTAAGGGAATAGGCATAACATACCTAAGATAGGTTTTCTGCACACAATACATTTACAGTTAAAAAGAAGTTAATAGGTTGGTGCATTTAAGTTTTAAAAATTAATCAAAATAAGGCGTTTTTTAATGTTAACTGGATTGATGCAGGATCTTTGGGGAAGGGAAACCGCCAAGGAAAGGAATAACCATGGATGATTTTGCAGATGAACTTAAACCAACTTAACCTGTGAGAAGTTAATGCACACTTGATACATACAAGAGAAAAGGAAGATAGCTGACACAATAAGAACAATATAATTAAAATTGTAAAAGATAAGTTAAAGTGTAGAAAAGCAGTAAGAGAGAAGGAGCAAATGCTAGTATCCTATAACACAATTTGAACAATAGTTCAAAATAATATAGTACATATTGTATAAAGGGCTAGAATAGAGGAGCTGGGAGACTCCAAACCAAAAGAAAAACAAGGAAATAGGAAGGCTAATTGTCTGGTTAGATTGGATTACATTGTGTATAAGTGTTGAAATATTGCACTGTGATATATATAAATAGAAAACATAAAATATCAGAATGTCATATTATTTGACAGATAGTTATAAATAAAATTGTCTTCACTGAATTAAACCTCTACATAATGTTATACCCTTCTTTACTCACTTAATGATGAATGTCATGAATCCCACATTAACTGATATTAGTATCCCTAATTTTAAGAAAGAATAGTACATATGTGTATGTATACAATAATACATATTAAATGATTATGGCAAAATTATAAAAATTGTTAAATCTTAAAATATATGCTTTTTAAAAACTATAAAAAGAAATGTTGCACTATATCCCATAAAATGTACAACTTTTACATGTTAATCAAAACTTTATAACATCATAATAAAGTTTTAAAAAGACTATAGTAAAACCCAAAATATTTTCATTATATAAAATTTTTATTGTGTCTCCCACCTCTTTTATTAGAAGACTATTCTATAAAATATGACAAGCATTAAATGTCCTCAAATCTGGTATATATGCCCAAAATCTATATTTAATTCACTTTATAAAATGTGGATTTTTCCATTACAGTAGTTTATAATATTAGCGTGTTTGATATAATCTTTTCACTCAATAATTAACAAGCTAATTCTTTTATAGTACTAACATTTTTCATTATTTTTTAAGAAATTAAGCGAATACTTTAAGTAATTATATAATTCACATTTTCACAGAGTGAAGGATATTTGCAATCTCCTTGAAAGAAGAATTTTTTCATATACTAACAAATTCTATCCATTGGACAAGTAGGTAAAATAATCAAGAAAGGAAAATAAACTTTTGTCCATGGATTGCTGACTTTTTGAAAAGCTTATTTTCTTCCTTGATCATCTTTTCCATTTCAAAAGAGACATAAAAAAGCAATATTGTGTGCTCTACTTAGAGAGATCAAAGCCTCAAATCTACTAGGGTGGTCATTACATCATTGTCCCCTTAGAAATCTAGCTAAGTTGAGTTCACCAAAGGATTGAGGATTCTGCTACTTCTGGGGTATGGGGAGGATTCTAAAAACTAATTAAATTTACTGCACAGCTTAATTTTCCATAATAATCTCCTCATATGCAAGGGTCCTCAAAAAGTTCATGGGAAATGTGCTGTATCTTTTAATTCCATTTTCTAAGACTTTTTGAAGTATCTTCATTTTCTCTTTGAAAAACTCTTTTTTATTATCTTAGCCCAACCAAACCTTAGCACACACTGAAATGATTGAAATGATAATGGCTGCTCTCTCCATGCCTCATATCCCTTTAATCTTTGCTAGTATCCTCCACAGATTGTCTAACCTTCTCTCTCTCCCTCTCTTTCTCCCTCTCTCTCTCTCTCTCTCTCTCTCGGTGTGTGTGTGTCTGTGTCTGTTTCCCTTCTCTTTGACTTATCTAAGTTTTATCTTTCCCCAAAATTTTTTCTTTGGAAATCACATCCTATGTTTCTTAACCTTCTATATAAACTCAAACATTTCACAAAATCCTTTCTTTGTCTCCATTTCTTGGTCTCGGTGGAAATATGTCTTTGGAATGATTCTTTTGCTGAAGTCCTTTATAGGTGAAGCTATTCTTTTGTTGCACGTATCGCAAAGTATTTGAAAATATCAGTTGCTACTCTGTTCTTCAGCTCTGCCATTAACTTTTGTCATTATATAGACTTCTGAGGTCATAGGAAAATTTTCACCCAGGCAACAGAATTTCTCTATGCTCTTCATTCCAACTTATTCCATAATATTTACACTTTAAACACCTTAATTCTATTAACCTGGGCTTCCATCACCTTAAACTGTTTATGTTTTCTAGTCACAGCTTCTTTCTTGTCAGTTCTTAGAACTTCAGCTTTATTCTTGAGGAGCATCCTTGATGTTTCCTGAAACTTCCAAGCCTGTTTGCACCATAGTGTCTTACACAAGCTACCTCCTTTCTCTGCCATATATGTGTAAGTCAGGATGATTTCAGTAAAAGTAACAGAAGAAAAGTCCAAATGGTCTTACATAGTAGGACACATACTGATTAACACAAATGAAGTCAGAAGTAGGTCAAACTTTAAGGGTGGTTTTTTCAGAGATCAACAGGGCAATCAAGTTCATGAGTAGTCTTTCCATTATTTGCTCAGCCATACATTATACTGACTTAGAATAGACTCATGTCCTCATGTCCCTAGGATGTCTGTCACTTGGAATGTATCTAGAGTTGCATTCTCAAAACCACCACCACCCATAAGAGCTATCAACGTCCCAGAAAAATCCTCAAAACCCCTTTTTGTTTAATCCATCAGAAAAAGTTAGATTCCTATCCCAAAATCAGTAACTGGAAAATTGGAAGGGATTACTCTGATTTGTCAGTAGTAATTAGGACTCAACCTTGCAGCCAAGATTGAGGGTTTGGAAAGAGTTATGGCTAAAGGAGTGCACTCTATGTTAGACATTTTTCCAATATGATAAAAGGATTGAATTTAAAAGATGTAAAAAAAACCATGGTTCCTATTATCTTTACAGCAGTGGTTTGCAAACCTCATTTTTCTATTGAGGAATATGTTCTTCAAGTGAATTCTATTTGGGAGCTAAGTACTTGAAACACATAATAACCAAGTTCCTTTTATTTTTTTGGACAGGGCAGGAGTTAGGGATGCCTCTTCACCCATCCAGAAGACTTCTTAAGGTTAACTTGAAAACTCAGGATAAATCATGGGCTCTATAGATTTTTGAAGATTGCTATCTTTAACTGTTTCTTGAGTGATGCTCAATTATCTCAGTAAGGTTACTAAAAGTAACCGACTACTAGCTAATATGAGAATTATTTCTCTGTAATTTATGGGAAAATCTATTATGCTAAATATCATGTATGCTTTTTAAAAAATATTTATTTTTTTTTATTTGAAAATCAGAGTTACACAGAGAGAGAAGGAGAGGCAGAGAGAAAGCAGTCTTCCATCCCCTGTGTTCACTCCCCAGTTGGCCACAATGGCCATGAAATTGGACATGACCCCCTAAAATTTATACTAAAATGTGGTCCCTTAAGTTCCCCATGTGCTACCGGTGCACATGTGCTACCGGAATATGGGGTGCCATACAACTTTGCCATATGCTTACTAATAAACTAATCAATAATAGCCTATATGCCTGCCTACTTCATTCCTCCCTCAGAGACTCCATCCCTTAATCCTAAGGGGAGTTGATGGGTGTCGAATCATCTCTTCTCTAACTGCTTCCTGCTTATGAGGGGCATAGTGCAGGCCCTTCCTATCCAGAGTCTGGAAGTCTCTGTCTATCCTAACAAATTTGCTTTGTGAGCTGGTGCAGTTTCGGTCATCGCCAAGGTCTGTGTCCCCTGCGTGGTCAGTTACTCCCAGAAGTCGAGTTCTGAAACATATAAGTTGTTAATTACTATAAGCAAAACTGGAGCAAAAACAATTGTAAACCCATTTAGTTTGAGTATAGAGAATTATAATAGAAATCATCAGGTAGCTTTATCATCAATAACAGTTCCCAGAGATAATTAAGATAGGCAGGTACAGCAGGTTTGCCTTAAGGAGACAAAGGCAAAAGTTTTACTAATCCTTTTTGCTTTGAAGTACTTAAGGTTTCTGATTGGCTTATAGGAACAGTCAGGCATGTCTTTCATATTTACCTGTGAAGACTTATGAGGTAGAATTTTAGTCCTAATTTTACGGAGATCGTTGTGTTCAACAGCAGCTAGTAAGGACCCTTTCATTTATGCTGATGCTGATCTGAAGAGGATCTTCTTATAAATGGCTCGCTCAGGAATTTCTAATGTTGGAGTTTTTGTTAAAAACTCCCTGATTCCTTGGAACAACTTTTGTAGAGGCCGGCGCCGGGGCTCAATAGGCTAATCCTCTGCTTGTGGCACTGGCACACTGGGTTCTAGTCCCAGTTGGGGCGCCGGATTCTATCCCGGTTGCCCCTCTTCCAGGCCAGCTCTCTGCTATGGCCCGGGAGTGCAGTGGGGGATGGCCCAAGTCCTTGGGCCCTGCACCCGCATGGGAGACCAGGAGAAGCAACTGGCTCCTGCCTTCGGATCAGCAAGATGTGCCGGCCACAGCGGCCATTGGAGGGGGAACCAACTGCAAAAAGGAAGACCTTTCTCTCTGTCTCTCTCTCTCTCACTATCCACTCTGCCTGTCAAAAAAAAAAAAAAAAAAAAAAAAAAAAAAACTTTTGTAGCTACCCTGTCCAGCACAGTGTTCATTTCAGAGGCTTTTAAGCAAACACAAGGCCTAGAATCCAAATCCTGGAATCCATAACAACTTTTGTAGCTATCCTTTTATAAAGTCTGTATCAGGGCCTCTTTAAAGCTATATTCAAAAGTTTGGAATCCAAGTTCCATAGAATCCTGTCATCAGCAATTCCCAATATGGGAGCTTTAGTTAGAAGCTGCTTAGTTCTCTGGAACAGCTTTTGCAGCTACCCTTTTCAGTACGGAGACTGCATCAGGGCATCTTTATTTATTTATTTTTTAATTGTATTTAATGAATATAAATTTCCAGTATACAGCTTACAGATTACAATGGCTTTGTACACAAAAGCTTGGAATCCAAATCTTGGAATCCAAAGTCCACAGAGTTTTGCCATTCTCAGAAATCTCCTCAGCTGCCTTTAAATATCTGACCCTATGTTAAAACATGAGATAGCAATTTCACAGAGAGACGTGTATGCAAGATTTCCCATTTGAGGCACTTACTAAACCTTAAATAAATCCTAAAAACACAGGCAATGGAGATTGACACTTACACATAACTAGAACTCATGGTGCATAATATTACACAATAGAACAAAGCAAATCTTTGGGTTTAAGTTCTGCCATTAAAGTTCATACTGTAGCTCTTTTGAGAACAAAGGTCCTACATGGGAAGTTAGTACACAGTAACTCCTGTTAATTTAATAATTAACACTCTTATGTGTGATGTCAGATATCACCCGAGGCCCTTGACATGAGCTGCCTAGGCCATGGAAGCCTTCTGAGTTCCACAAACTCCATCAGCATTCAGACAAGGCCATACACAAAGTGGAAGTTTTCTCCTCCCTCCGGAGAAAAGAACATCCTTTTTTGATGGCCACTCTTTTCCACTGGGGTCTTACCCAGGGAGGTTCTCCACGTAGAGACACTTTCTGCATAAGTGTCCTGACCTTGCACATCTGAAATGCTCTTGTGGCCTTTCTAGCCAGACCAGAATGCCTTTAGGGGTGATTTTGACGTCACTGAGTGCTACTTAAAACCATTGCCACTCTATGAGTCTGCTGTACAGACTCCTTCCCACGTTGGAGCATTTACTTCTCTTTAACTTTATTATTAGTAGTAAACACTTAATCCTATTGACATAATAACTCTAACACTTAATCCCGCCTATATGATCACTTTAAAACTTAAGATGTTACCATTACCATCTAGCCCAAGAGGATTTGTGATCCCATAGCATATTTTAAACTGTACCCTTAGAAGTAACTTCGTAAGAATGCATGCAGAGCTATACAGCTTTACAGTCTCTCTGTAGGACCTGAGAAAATAAAAACAGACACAGCTCTTCAGGAGCTTAATTATCCTTAAGCATTTTACATGGATACATTGTATTAGCTATAATTCCTTAATCCCATCTAGTTGAAGGGTCTCCCAATTATTAAGTGTAGATCTTTCAGGGAGTCACCAAAGGAGCAGATGTAGAACTACCTATAGATAAATTACCTGTATATATATATATATATAAAGTGGAGCAGCTGGGACTCAAACCAACGCTCCTATGGGATGCCGGCACTGCAGACAGTGGCTTTACCCACTATGCCACAGCCCTGGCCCTTCAGGTATGCTTTTATCATAGTTGATATTTAATTATGAAAATAAACCTTATATTGATTCTGCTTCAAATGAAATACTATCTTTGTATAAATACAGGTATCAGGACTATATAGATATAATGTCCATATGTTTCTCAAGAAGCTTAAGATTTATTCCTCTACACCAAAATCTAACCTATTGATATTTTACTTATCCTGGGAAACGACTTGATGAAAGAAAAAGTAGTCAAAAGACTACTCCCTTAGAACCACTATCTAGATATCATTGATATTATTAAGCTTTTTTAATAGTTGAATACTGACCATATTGAACCCGATAGACTCATTTTATTTTAGTTATTTACATTTGGATCCTTGACATGTTGCTTAAAACAAATTTAAATTTAAAATTGTATCTACCTGTATTTTTCTTTACTATAAATTTCCACTTTCCCCTTATTGATGAGATATGGGAAAGGGAGAGAATAAATGTCACACATTTTTAGTAATCAGGCCAGACTTCCTGCAAGGCCATTGCCTTTTATAAAAACAGTCAGACATCAGTCATGTGGGGGAGTTCATAAGGCATGTTAAACTCATATGTCTGAATTTTTTTCTGAGTTAGCAAGTCTTGGCACTGCCTGTTAACCTCATATGAGGGGCAACTACTGTGATAAGAATAAAGTGACAGTAGAATTAGTATATGAAAACTACTGATTTACACTTCTTGGACTTCAAAAGCTTTGCAGAACTTCTGTTCAAATCATCCCAGCATATCTGGATAGAAATGAAACCAGGATTATATTTAAGAGGGCAAAACTCTCAGTGTGGTGATCATGGTTGGTCATTTGTGTGTTTACCACCTCACTCCAGTTAGGTTGACCATAAACAAAAAGACAAAGAACAGTGCTGGCGAGAATGTAGAGACAACAGAATATTTGCACAGTGTTGATAAGAATGTGAATTAGTAGAGCTATTACAGAAAAAAGTATGGAAGCTTCTCAGAAATTTTAAAATACAGCTACCCTATGACCCAGCAATCTTAACACTGGGCATATAGCTACAGGGAATGAAATCAGTTTGTTGAAGAGACATCTGTACTCCCATGCTATACTATTCACAGAAGGTAAGAAATGGAAACCACTTAACTGCCAACCAACTGATGAATGAATTAAAGAAATGTGATACATACGCAACATGCAATACTACTTAGCCATAAAAGGGGTGAAATTTTGTCATTTGAGATAACATGGGCGGATTTGGAGGTCATTACGTTAAGTGAAATAAACCAGGCACAGAAAAACAAGTAGCACATAATCTTGTTCTTATGTAGAATCTTAGAAGTTGAGAGTAGGATAGTGATTACCAGATGGTCCTGGCTCCTGTTTGGCCTGATACAATACTGGTCGTTGCAGCCACTTGTGGAGTGAACCAATGGACAGAAGACCTCTGTGTGTGTGTGTGTGTGTCTCCTTCTGTTTCTTTGAAACTCTTTCAAATAAATAAATCCTTAAAAAATTGAGCAAGTTTTATCAAATTGGATGGAATAAGAAAGAGAAGTAGAATGTAAGTTAATGAAGTCATGAAATGATAAAGTGTTAAGTCAAACACAGTGCAGAGAGTGGGGAATATAAGCATGAGTTCATCATTAATGAATGATAGAAAGATGATGCATCATAAATTCAGACTGAAAATAACAATCCTAGCATTGCACAGTACCCTCCTCTCTCTCTCCCTCTCCCTGTCCCGATCCCTCTTCCTTTCCCTCTTGCTCTCTCTAGTCAGCTTTTCACCCTCATACTCCATGGTGTCAACGTCCCTGCCCCAGACCTTGGGGTTATGTACTTTGCAGTCCTGTGGATCACTCTCATGGTAAGGTGAGCACATGGCAACTCCTAGTGATGAGCAGAGCACAGTTTACACATGGCTGCCCTGCTCTCCTTCTGTCTCCTCAACACTATGACTCCTGGTGTCATCCCTGAGTCACTCTCAAAAGATGACTTTACTTCCTGTCCATTCTACATGGAAATCAGAAAACACAATGACATCAAATCCTGCCACCAAGCCCGCAAATATTTCTGCATCTGTCTCTCTCCAGTCTTGTCATTCTGTAGATTGAATTGTCTTAATTCTTGGTTGGAGACAATTACTCCACCATCAGTTGTGCCCTTTTTCTCAATGTCTTCAAATTGGAGACATTTATTATTTATATTCTAAGAATTTAATGATGTCAAAATGCTCCCCTTTTAAAAAGCCTACCTCCCTGAATCACTCCTCACCCTCTAGTTCCTGCCCCTCCCTCTGTTTCTTCAAGAACATATTTTCTCAAAAAGGCCTCTGCTACTATTTGCTGTACACACTCTTCAGTCTTTTGCAGTGGAGGTCAGCTGGCAATACTACCTTTATTTTTTAAAGATTTTTTTTTAATTTATTAGAAATGCATGGAGAGAGAAAGAGAGAGATACCTTCCATCCACTGTTTCCGTCTCCAAATGGCTGTGATGGCAGGGGGTGGGCAGTCTGAAACCATGAGCCCAGAAATACATCTGTTTCCCAGGTGGGTGGCAAAGATGTAGTTAGGCCATTTTCTACCATCTTCTCAAGCGTATTAGCAGTGAATTGAATTGGAAGCAGAGCTGGTGGGACTGGAACCAGTGCTCTGAAATGGGATGCCAGCATTTCAAGCAGTGACTTAACCCACTGCACCACAACACTGGCCGCTGATAATGCTATTTCAATGAACACAGGCACTGCCTTTCTCTCTTAAGCTAAGTGAATATAAGTGACATGTCCAACTTTCAATATCCCTCGAGGGAAAAAAGTGGCCTCCTTCATTCCATTTTCTTTGAACAAGATAACATTCCTGATGGCACAGACTGAAGTAGCCACTGTGTCCAGAGAGGAAGCTTATGTTGAAATTAGTGAAGTGCCTGGTCAGTCCTTTGCCTCCCTATGTATTGCTAGAAAAGACAGAAATAGTTTCCTGCCATGTATAAGCCATTATGTTTGGAATGATTTTCATTGTAAACCTTAAGTAATATGTTAAATATTCCCATGATATACTGAAAATACATTTTTCAATATCACACTTACCATAATTTAATTACTTATTTTTTGAAAGAATCACATACCAATGTTCCTATTCAGAGTGACAGAAATGCTGTCCTAAGCCAGCACTGTGACCAAACAGTTCTTTGTACACACTGAGGTACTCAAGGAAAACTTTTGACATCTGATTTTGAAAATAATGAATAAGTGACAAAGTTGAAAATTGTTTTAAATTTTAGGCCAAATTTCAAGTATTTTAGTTGAGGTTTAAGAGACATTGTTGATTGTTATCCATACTAAATGGCACTCCTTCTCCAGCCTGTGTAGTGAACTGAAGCATCTTGGCTCACATAGTTAGAATACGAAGCAACAGATTGTCTTTTACATTTTTCTTCTAGTAAAAATGTTGAAGACAACCTTGTCATCAAAATATAGCAAATGAGTAATGGAAAGCTAAGAATGAAAAATATCAAAGAGGAAAGAATAAAGAGAAACATAATTTTAGTAATTTTTCTTTCATGGACCTGATAGTTTTCCTGCAATCACTTAATTTGACATAGCAAAAAAGCACAGCACAATTTTTTTTAATCTCATTTTTTCCAGTTTAGCTTCCATAAATAAGGCTGTTAGTTTTCCATTTTGTTATTGTGATGGGGGTAGTTGTTTATTTCATCCACTTTACACAGTTGGATGATTTTGCTCATTGCTGGACTCTGAAACTCAAAATGACTGCTATGACTCATTTATATTCAGCATTCTCTACCCAACGATTGTCAATATATTTGTGTCTGCCTGACGATTTCTTTTTTTTTTTCTTTTTTACAGAGAGAGCGAAAAGGAGAGACAGAGAGATAAATCTTTTTTTTTTTTTGAGATTTTATTTATTTATTTGAGAGGTAGAGTTACAGACAGTGTGAGAGAGAAACAGAGAAAAATGTCTTCCTTCCGTTGGTTCACTCTCCAAATGGCCGCAATGGCTGGAGCTGAGCCGATCAGAAGCCAGGAGCCAGGTGCTTCTTCCTGGTCTCCCATGAGGGTGCAGGGGCCCAAGCACTTGGGCCATCCTCCACTGCCTTCCTGGGCCACAGCAGAGAGCTGGATTGGAAAAGGAGCAACTGGGACTAGAACCAGCGTCCATATGGGATGCCAGCGCCACAGGTTAACCTAGTGCGCCATGGCGTTGGCCCATGCATGATGATTTAATCCCAGCAAAAATTCTCTTTTTTTCTTGTTAAGCCCTACTTTTCTTTATCTAATTTCTATGTATTGATTAAGACGTGTTCTTATTTCAAAATGATCTTCATTTTCTTGTTTTAGGAAAATATGTATCTAAATATTGATTTTTTTAAAGATACTTATTCATTTAAAAGGCAGAGTTACAGAGAGAGACAGATTGAGAGAGAGAGACCTTCCAGCCACTGGTTCACTCCCCGAACAGCCACAATGAGCAGGGCTGGGCCAGGCAAAAACTAGGAGCCAGGAGCTTTTTCCAGGTCACCTATGTGGTTGCATGGGCCCAAGGACTTGGGCCACCTTCCACTGCTTAACCAGGCACATTAGCAGGGAGCTGGATCAAAAGTGGAGCAACTGGGTCTATTATTATTATTATTATTATTATTTATTTGAAGAACAGAATTACAGAAAGAGGTACAGAGAGAGGTCTTCCATCTACTGGTTCACTCTCCAAATGGCCACAATGGTTGGAGCTGCGCTGATCCAAAGCTAGGAGCCAGGAGCTTCTTCCCGGTCTCCTATGCGGATACATGGGCCCAAAGACTGCTTTCCCAGGCCATAGCAGAGAGCTGTATTGGAAGTGGAGCAGCTGGATTCAAACTGGCGTCCATATGGGGTGCTGGCACTGCAGATGGCAGCTTTACCCTCTACATCACAGCAATGGCCCCATAACTAGGTCTTGAATTGGTGTCCATCTGGGATGCCCGCATCTCAGGCAGAGGCTTAACTTGCTATGCCACAATGCCAGCCCCTTATCTAAATATTCAGTTGACATCTTACAAACAGAAGCTCCACCACTGTGGTCACAACAATTATGCTTATATTGAATATACTTAACTTCATTCATTAATTTCAGTTTGAATCTATGTGATCTTTTAGTAGCTATTGAAGTTGTTGCTTATTTAAAAGTCATGTTTTTAAAATGTTATTGGAAAATTTCCTTTCCAGGAAAAAAGAAGACAGTTGGCTCTCAAAGAATCGTCAAGATTGTTTAAATTATTCATCTTTTAAGAGGATCTTTACGGAATCCAGGATAAAAGTTATAGCTAGCTGTTCCATCAACATCTAAACAGAATTGTTCTGAAAAACAGATACCAGTTCTTAAGCGATAGCATAAAACAATGAGATAGAACAGATCCGTAACTGCTCAACACTTTATGATTCAGGTAAGTGATGGGGGGAAAAAATGGACAAGGGAGTTTGTAGTTACACTACACACTCAACCACGACCACCCCCCCCCCCACAGACACCCCCACAGGGATGGAAAGAGAGAGAGAGAGAGAGAGAGAGAGAGAGAGACCCATCAGTGAAACAGACAGGATTATCTGACTATTCTCTTATATAGCTTGGACACTGAAGTGGCGGTAGTTCAACAAAGAATCTTTTTAAAATGTACATGTTGACCTGCCGGCGCCGTGGCTTAACAGGCTAATCCTCCGCCTTGTGGTGCCGGCACACCGGGTTCTAGTCCCGGTTGGGGTGCCGGATTCTATCCCGGTTGCCCCTCTTCCAGGCCAGCTCTCTGCTATGGCCCGGGAAGGCAGTGGAGGATGGCCCAAGTGCTTGGGCCCTGCACCCGCATGGGAGACCAGGAGAAGCACCTGGCTCCTGGCTTCGGATCAGCGTGATGCGCTGGCCGCAGCGGCCCTTGGAGGGTGAACCAACGGCAAAAAGGAAGACCTTTCTGTCTCTCTCTCTCACTATCCACTCTGCCTGTCAAAAAAAAAAAAAAAAATTAAAAAAAAATGTACATGTTAAGTTTGAAGAATAAGTGCGCTTTCATATTTAAGTTTCACAGTTCTCTGATTATACCAGGTTTCATTCTGAGAGGTTGCGAGAAAAGGAAACAAAGAAAAAAATCAGTCATTTGACATTCAGGGCAGTGTCTTCGCTTCCGGGACTTACTCTTCTAGATATGAGTTTTCTATCTTAGATTTCTTAGCTTTGTTTAGGTTTTGATTATTTTTCATGATATATTAGACAAATTCACCTAGAAGCAAAGCTTTGCAAGCTGCCCTTCAGCTAAAACAAGCCCTGACTGAACGTCAGAGTAACCCAGGAAGGATAATTGAGTAGAAGGCCATCAAATTGACATTTTTCTTCAAGTTTAACTCAGAAGTCTTCAAGATCTGAGATCACAGAACCCTCCAGCCAAACCAACCCTTTCAATTAAAGAAAACTCTTAATACAGCTAATGGCCCAGCTTATTGTTAGGGGCAACTTAAATATTTAAAATCCAAACTTATTTCAGAAAACAACTTAATTTTTCTTCCCATTTATACATCTTCTGAACTGAGTCATCAACAAGCACAAGTCAATTTACATATTTCAAACTTTCTCCAATACTCTGGGTGGAGTGATGCTAAGAAAAATTTTCAGATTAATTAAACTCTTGTCTGAGCTCAAGCAATGCTAAAAATACCCCCCCCCAAAAAAAAAAAAACCTGTAAAAACCTAACAGAAAAACTGGGATTTCTTCTCTCTGTGAAATGGAAGCACTGGCAACCATTCCCTCTGATTCAAAATGGATCATTGGATCTGAAGAAGTAATAGATGCAAAATTTTCATTAGCATAAATAATTATACAAATTCTAAGTGATAGTATTGCCTTTTGTTTATAGATATCATTAAAACCTAAGAAATATGGTAAATAGAGACTAGAAAATTTTCATCTACAGTGATTTGCACAAATGTTTCACCAAAACCTAGTTTTTCAAAACTTCCTTACAGAGGTGGGCACTTGGCAGTGGATAAGATGCCATTGGGGATGCTGCCATGTCTGAGTGCCAGCATTTGAATACCAGCTCTGTTCTGACTTCAGCTTCCTGAAAATTGCACACCCTGGGAGGCAGCAGATGATGACTCAGGTAGTTAGATCCCTGCCACCTGCTTGGGAGACCTGGATTAACTTCCTAGCTCTTAGCTTCAGCCTGGCCCAGCCCTGGTTGTTGTAGGTATTTGGGGATAGAAGGAGAGGATGAATGGGATCTCTCTCTCTCTTTCTCTCTCTCTCTCCCTTTCAAATAAAATAAATAAAACTTAAAAAATTAATAAAAATGTTTTGTTTTAATCATTTGAAACAATTTTAATAGACTTTGTTATTTGAGAGTTGATTTAAGGTGACAACAAAATTAGCCAAATGGTACAGAACATTTTCATATATGCCTGGCCCAACACATGCACAACCTCTATTGTCCCTTTATCAACAATACCTACCAAAGTGGTACATTTATTGATGAACCCACATTCCATTTCTTTGTCATCCAGTTATCATAGATTATATTAGTTTGCTCCTGGTGTTGTACACTCTCTGTGTTTGGGAAAATATATGATGTATATTCACTATTAAAGTATTAGGTTGACCTGTTTTATTGCTCTTTAAATCCACTGTTCACTCTTTCCCCCTCTGTCACTCCTAACCCCTGAAACCATTGATCTTTTTATAATTTCTGTGGTTTTACTTTTATCAGAACACCATATACTTGGCATCATATATTATATAGCATTTTCAGACTGACTTACTGAAATTATTAATATGCTTTAAGTTACCTACATGTCTTTTCATAGTTGGATAGGTGATTTATTTTTTAACACTGAATAATATTACATTGTAGTGCTTCCAAGTTTTAGCAGTTATGAAGACAGCTGCTGGTAGTACCCAGGTTTTTGTGTGGACATGAGTTTTCAAACTCTGTGTAAACGCTGAGGAGCACAATATCTAATTCATAGGATAAGAGTATGTTTACGTTTTAAAGAAAATGTCAAACTTTCTTCTAAAGTAACTGTATAATTTTACATTCATACCAGTAATGAATGAGAGTTTCTGTTGCTATACATCCTTGTCAGCATTTCCTGGTCATCTTTGGATTTTGAATACTCTAATAGGTATGGTGGTATTTCAATGTTGCTTTCACGTGCATACCAATGATGATATCAGATATGAAGTCTATTTTCTTTTTTTTTTTTTTTTTTTTAACTTTTATTTAATGAATATAAATTTCCAGTGTACAACTTATGGATTACAATGGCTTCCCCCCCCCCAATAACTTCCCTCCCACCCGCAACCCTCCCCCCTCCCGCTCCCTCTCCCCTTCCATTTGCATCAAGATTCATTTTCAATTCTCTTTATATACAGAAGATCAATTTAGTATAAAGATTTCAACAGTTTGCACCCACATAGAAACACAAAGTGAAACATACTGTTTGAGTACTAGTTATAGCATTAAATCACAATGTACAGCACATTAAGGACAGAGATCCCACATGAGGAGCAAGTGCACAGTGGCTCCTGTTGTTGACCCAACAAATTGACACTCTAGTTTATGGCGCCAGTAACCATCCTAGGCTGTCGTCATGAGTTGCCAAGGCTATGGAAGCCTTCCAAGTTTGCCGACTCTGATCATATTTAGACAAGGTCATAAAAGACAGAGTGAGGATAGTAACCAATGATCCTAAGAGTGGCATTTACCAGGTTTGAACAATTATACAGCATTAAGTGGGGAAGAGGACCATCAGTACACACATGTTGGGAGTAGAGCCATTGGTGGTAGAGTAGAGGTTATGATTACAAAGGAATGAGGCCCAAGTGCACTAGACAGGGCCTAGAACAAAGGACAGAGTCATTATTAGAGGAGCTAAGAAAGGTGCTGTCTAAGCTACAATTAAGTTTTCTGATTGAGAGGCAAATAGAACCTGATAGAAGGGGCTTGATAATAATCTGGTGGGCTTTAGGCCTTGTAAGTTAAGAGGCCCAAACCTATCTATCTCTTCACATGGGGTATATCCTAAGGGAGGTGTGAACCTCCTAGGGGAAGGTACTCTGTTGACTTTCATTACTTGGCTGGCCTGGGAGGAGAGCTGGCCAGGTCAAGGCAGGGGGCATCTCTAAGAAGAAATTTACAGTTCTGCCTGCAATGTTGCTGACCCTACTTGACCATCCCCTCAGCTGCAGTGGTCACTTTGGAAGTTGGGCTGAGTGAAGGGCTTTTCAGCTTAGAGCCAATAAGATCTGTGGCTCTGACCTGGGCATCCTTCGACTCCAGGGCAGGTCCATTACCAGTGATCCAACTCTTGGCAGAGCTGCCAGGGCTCTTCACAAGCTGACTTCTGCTGAAGCCCAGGCTTACCACATTGAAAGCCACTGCAGTGGACTGGCCTGTTGGGTCTGCTTGAGGGCAGATCACTGTACAGATCAGCCATTAATAGGCCTGCCACCCATTGCTTCTGATGCCGAGCTTTCTTTTCCTCCTGGTTTGTGTTAAAGCAGACCAGAGGATGCAAGTCAAGGGAGTGCCCGTTTCCCATCTCTAATCTTCGGTGGCCTGAACTACAAGTCTATAGTCACAGGCATGTTCTGTAGTAGTTTTTCTAAGGTAGACAATGCCCATGAGGAAAATTATATTCTCACTTTAAAACTTTCTTTCCCTTTGGTCTGAAAGGGAGGTTTTTTCTACTTACTGTATACTTCGCTGATGGCGAAGTGAATCTAGCTATGAGATTATTATTTGAGTTCTTATTTTGGCTATGCTATTGCAGAAAAATGTTAGCCATCTCTTTTATAAGGTCTAAAGATTAAATTGTGCATCCTACAGATTCCTTCATAATAGAATTAGTTTCCTACCTTGAAGAGAATAGAGAAATGAAAGAAGAAGTTGGGCTTAGAATAGAGAAATGAGGGAGCAAGTCCTAGATCGCTTGCTGACAATAGCAATATCACATGAATACTTAGCAAACCGTTTCAACAATTAGATAACAACTTAAGAAAACATTTACCAGAAGGTCCAATGCCTTCTATAAATTTTAAGAATCATGTATTTGAAAACACCTCTTAAATATCTAACATGTTTTCCAGCCACTTTTATTGTATTCAGTACTTTGGGATGGCTCTGTAAACAGATGAAGCCAATAATGTATTAACAGTACCAACTGAGAGAAAGTATGGTTAACTGAGGTTACTAAAAAGAAAAAGCAATTCAAATCAATTGGCAATCTACAAAAAGAGTTAAAGATTTTAAAAGCTATTATTAAAATTGATGTATTGGTCTATTATGCTATATTACATGTGTGTACATATTGTATGTCCACATGGGGAAATTTTATTAAGAGTTTTATTTTAAATGGCTTATAGATAAGATTGTCCATAAATTTAAGCTGCTAAAATCAATCAAAGATACATTTTAATTTGTGGGACCTGAATCTGTGTATCATATGTTTTAGACTTGTTGGTAGAAAGAAACTAAAAACATTTTAGATGGTTGTGCTTAAGTTTACTGGCTAAACAAACTACACCATGAAGTCTATTTTCATATGTATAACTTTCTTTTCTTGTAATGTCTGTCTGGTTTTGGTGTTAGGATAATGTTGTCCTCATGCAATCAGCTAAATATTACCTCTGCTTTAATCTTCTGATAAAGATCATAAAGGATTGGTATAATTATCTGAATGATAATTTAATACCTATAGTTGGGGCCGGCACTGTGGCATAGC
The DNA here is from genome assembly GCF_033115175.1 of Lepus europaeus. Classification (NCBI taxonomy): domain Eukaryota; kingdom Metazoa; phylum Chordata; class Mammalia; order Lagomorpha; family Leporidae; genus Lepus; species Lepus europaeus. The sequence continues at coordinate 131,646,862 of NC_084827.1, forward strand.
AGGTAAAGGTGCCAGCTGCACTGCTGGCATCCTGGTTCAAGTCCTGGCTGCTCCACTTCTGATCCAGCTCTCTACTATGGCCTGGGAAAGCAACAGAAGATGGCCCAAGTCCTTGGGCCCCTGTACCTACATGGGAGACTTGGAAGAAGCTCCAGGTTCCTGGTTTCAGATTAGCCCAGCTCTGGCCATTGCTGCCATTTGGGGAGTGAACCAGCAGATGGAAGACCTTTCTCTCTCTCTGCCTCTGCTTCTCTCTGTGTAACTCTGACTTTCAAATAAATAAATCTTTAAAAAAATACCTATGCTACTCAATATATTATCATACTTAATTAATAATCAACATTTCCTTGCAACTACTTAGTTAGATAGTCTTTATTTTTAAATAATTTCTTCTACTGGAGTAACTTGTAAAGATCTACTATTCAAAGCAAAATAATCTTCCATGCATGGTGGCTGCCAGTTGAAACTGTTTTTACAAGTCATTGTAAAATTTATTGTTTATATAAAAAATTATTGTTTACAGTGGGCACTGATCAGAATTTAGGTATCCAGGATCTGTACTCCTTTTGCTACATTTAAGTGTCCCCATCCTGTGTTTCTTGATGCTGAACAGAGCCACCTCCAACTCCTGAAACTGAAATACCAGCAGGTAGCTGCCAGGCCTCAGTAACAGCCCAGTCAACAAGATGCTTGTTGAACAGATGATGCTAGAGATTCAAATACAATTTGAGCATATATTATTCAAGTGGCGTTTCACCAACATATGATTCTTATGAATGTGGCAATAGCGGCAAATATAGTGTTACATTTCTGTGCCAACACTACAGACATAAAAGTTACAACAAAGATTCAACAGTGATATCATCAAAATGCTTTTTTACCAGTTCTGTCATTTGTAATTTTAACTGTAACCCTGGTGTCTAGTCCCTACATCATTCTTCATTCTGTTATCAGCCTATTAACATTTTGATAAATTTCCAAATCAATTGGTGTTGTTATGCTATTGAAACATGAACACGGAAGACTTTTTTACACACACAATTTATTATATATGCATATTTATATATACAACTATAGAATCATAGATATAATCAATATTCCCTTCAGAAAAATAAGATAAAGATTAACTTAAAAATAGAATACATGAAAAAGTAAAAATAAATAAGGAAAATGTACAATGGGGTAAAAATAAGCTTTACCTAGTTGGTCAAAGAATAACATGGAAAGACAGTAATAATTTTTTTATTTATTAAGAAACATATTCAGATACTATGCCAAGCACTGGGCTAGCATCTAATACCCAAAACAAGCAGTGAAGTAGGTGTGAATGTTGTGTATGCCGATGAGAAATGTGCAGCTTAAGAAGGTCAAATAATGGTGCTTTTTTACACCATGAGAAATATATGAACTTGAGTATGCTTGTTTATAAAACCTAAGATCTTAGCCATAATAATTCTCCTAGTATGACATACTTATAGCAAAATTGTATGTCACCATGTTGTATGTAGAAAAGTCATTGTCACAAATATCAACAATAATTACAATGAAAATAAATATTGAGAATGACAGATTTAATGCAAGTTTTGCTTGAGAGTCCAGAATTTCAATTATACCCTTGCAAAAGATCCTTTACAACTCTCCAGTCATTTTTATATGTTATCAGTAAATCTGTATAAAATATAGAGTATTAAAAAACAATAAATTATACATTTCATCAAATAGATTTATGATACAATAAAGAAGCAATTGAGTAAATTATTTCAATTCTAAAGATTAATTTAAATGCTTATTTGTTTTAGAGAAATGTATAAATCCTTAGTCAATCAAAAGCCTGAAAATTTAGATGTGGCCCATTTTTCTTCTATTTATATGGATTTCTTTCATCCTAATATATCTCCATGCCCTGTCTCAACACAGTTAAATACACAGAGCTGTCCACCTGCAGTTTCTGCCCGTCTCAACTTGACTCCAGGAAGTAGTCAGAAAAGTCATGCAAAGCCAAGGTTAGTCTATAGATTTTATTTCTACTTCCTAGCCCCCATGAACCACTTTTCAACACAGATATTTAAAATCAGCCGACTGAAATAGGCCAAATCTTTTTTGTTAATAATTTTTGCTATTAGCGACCAGAGAACAGAAACCATCTACCTTAGAAAAGCCCTTGTGTGAAGAAGGATCTTCACCTCCCAGAGGGCACAAATGCAAATATTCAAGGAATTCTCTCCAATTAGTCCTTATTATTATAAAAACTTTAAACTCACTAGATTGGAGGGAAGCCATGGGGAACACAGCAGGACATTGCCCTGACAGCCACCACAGTGACTGGCAGCAGAGGATCAGGTTCCCTGGGGAGATCTGCATGGGCTGGGTCAAAGCAGGCTGACCACTGTGATAAGGTACAGGAATCAATGGTCTGTGGAATTTATATTTGGCATTCCTGGTACAGGTGAATGTGATAATCAAGGATAGAAGTAAAATATTTCCTTTATCTAAAAGAGAAGATGAGTGCTATAGTGCAATAAAGCTCTCAAATTTTAATTAAAAAAATTTATCACAACTTTTCAAAATATTATTTTTCTTTATTAATGTGCTTTGTGGAATTTAATCTCTATTTGGTTGTGGAAAATGGATTAACTTAAAATTGACTGTTTAATATTAACTGTTCTTCAGAATTAATCACATGAGTAACATTTCAAAAAGGGGTTTTGTGAGGGTTTTTTTCCCCCATATAATAGAATCCTCTAAAATTTTGCTACTTAATTATTAATCTTATTCAACATACACAAGTCTCAACAGCGGATGTATCTAAAAATTCAAATCTGGGGCCAGTGTTCTGGCCTAGCGAGCTAAGCCATCCTGTGAGTGTGTACTAGTCCCAGCCGCTCCACTTTTGCTTGAACCCCATACTAATGTGCTAGGACGCCTGCCACCCACGTGGGAGACCCTGTTGAGTTTAGGCCTGGATCAACCCTAACCTTTGTAGCCACTGGGGAAGTGAACCATTGGATGGAAGAGCCCCCTCTCTCTTTTTGTCTGTTTCTCCCTCTCTGTCACTCAGTCTTTCAAATTAACGAATGAATGAATGAATAAACAAATCTTTTTTTAATTAATAGAATACAATAAATCAAATTTATCTTTAAAAACCAAAGTTTGCCACTGCTACTGTTATCCAACAAAATGTATCCTTGATTTCAAAGACAAATCTACTGGTGACAACAGAAAAGTATTCTGTGGGTCCACAATTTTTATCAGCTACATTTGAAGACTATTTCCTCAAGTGGAATGGTTAGAAGGGAAAAACACATGCATTTAGAAATTCTGTTAAATAGTATTCCTAAGAAGTGTACCATGGAGATGAAAATAAACAGATTATCCATTAATATTCCTGATTCCAAAGGAAAACTAGTGTCATTCATCATATGATAATGATGTCTACCTCACCTGGGACTTTTTACAATAACCTTTGGAATGAAAATATTCCTCTAGGAGAGGAATTTGTTTCCAGTGTTCTCAGAAAGCTTTCATCTGCAATTGGTAAGCTTCACACTCATTGCTTAGTGATTACAAATTAACTTTGTTACTTGGCATTCCAGAAATTTTCATCTAAGCTGCTTTTGAAACAGGTAGTGATGACTTCTCCAACCAGTCATACAAATAAACCTTGTCATTCTAAGTCTCAAATTTTTGTTTTCTACAGTTAATATAAAAGTACAAAAGTGTGTGTGCATGTGTGAGAAGGTGGTTGTGTGTGAGGGTGATTATATGTGATAAATATAAACATCAAAAGGAAAAAATGTTCTGATTCATAAAATGTACCAGGTATTCAAATTTTGTTTCTTTCATTATGCTTCTCTGAATGTTCCTAAAACTTATTAATACTTTTCTAAGACAATGCTACTTCTCTTTGTTGCAGAAATAACTTACCACTCCAAGCATAGTTTTCCTGTGTTTCTCTTTGTTTAGTTTTGGGGCTTGGGTGGGGGTTCCTTGTATTGTGTGTGGTTTTCTAAGAGCAGAGAATAACATTTTTTTGCAAAGTTCTGTTAAACTGAAATCAAGAATGCTAAAGTGTGACTAGACCTTTGGATAAGATGTTTAAATATCCCAAGGTTCCATATCTAATACTGTGGAGGAGCTAAAATTTGAACATACATTTGCCAGCATCCAAATACTATACTCATTACACTATATCAATATGCAAGCATCACTTTCCAGGCTTATCTGCCTCTGTTCATCTCTCCCTCTAGTGAAATTCAGCAATTTGTGGTTTCTTGAGTTTATTACTCTCTCTCTCATGTTTCTTTTCACTCTCACTGCAGTGTTTTTTCTTCATTTTTGTCTAAGGACAATAAGCTTGAAACAGTAATGATAAAATTGGTATATTGTTCCCCGAAGCTGCTGAAACAAAGTCCCACAAACCGGGTGACTTAAAACAGTAGAAATTCTTCCTTAGCTCTAGAGGCTACAATACAAAACCAAGGTATCTTCTCAGCAGGGCCATCCTCTCTGCCAGATTTCGGTGACGAGGAGCAATACTTGGATTCCTGGATTTGTATTTTATTGCACCCTTAGCCTTCTACCATCACATAGCCATCCTCCTTCCAGGTGCCTTTCTGTGTCTCTTCTTTCTTACAGAGATACAAGTCATACTGGATTAAGGGTCCACCCCACTTCACGAAGACCTGATCTTAACTTATATCTTAGCTACATCTGCAAATACCCTATATCCAAAAGGTCACATTCACAGCTATCAGGGCTTAGTAATTCAATATATGTTTCTGCGGTTCACAGTTCAACTTAAAACGAATCAGGCTAATAAATAATAGTAAAACTATATAAAATTATTGTTGACATTTTAATTAAAAACATCTTCACATTCATTGTCAGTTATTAAAATTTAGTTGAGGGGCCGGAGCTGTGACGTAATGTGTGAAGCCACCACCTGCAGTGCTGGCATCCAATATGAGCACCAGTTCGACACCTGGCTGCTCCACTTCCGATCCAGCTCTCTTCTGTGGCCCGAGAAAGCAGTAGAAGATAGCCCAAGTCCTTGGGCCGCTGTACCCGCATGGGAGACTCGGAGGAGGCTCCTGACTCCTGGCTTCGGATCAGCTCAGTTCCAGCTGTTGCAGCCATCTGGGGAGTGAACCAGCGGATGGAAGACACCTCTCTCTCTCTCTCTCTCTCTGCCTCTGCTTCTCTATAGCTCTGACTTTCAAATAAATAAATAGATCTTTTAAAAAAATTCTGTTGAAGAATTACTAACTTCACTAAGACTTGCTCTTCAGCTCACATTTTAGGCAGAGATAGGTTTTCTCTCCTCTGCAGCTCTAGATCCCTATTCATATTTCTCCCATTATATTTAGACAAGATATAATTATTATCTATGTGCAGATGTCTTCTAGTACAGACTGTAATATCAGAGAATCTGTCTTATTCAGCTTTTTTCACCTTAGTGCCTCATATAATGGCTAGCACACAACAGACATGCATTAAGTAAATGCTTAATTAAAACAATTATCTGCCAATTGTCACACTGATAAATGCCATAATGCGAACAGGTTGTATTTATTGAGTACTAATGTTTTGGCTGGGCATTGTCTAAGTATCAGAACCTGTGAATGTCGAGCTGCTTTTTCCTTACCTGCAGACTAACTCATTAGCTTGCCATTGTTTCATAGCTGCTAACAGAAGCGAATAAATTTTAAGGTCATAGATGAAGGACTTTATTATTCACAATACAGAACAGCAGCATGAATTTCAAGGCTACATACATTCTCTTCACCTCCCAGAATCTCTAAGGGTGATGTGGAGATGTACTCGCATCACACCAAGGCCATTAGCGAGGAACTCCATTCAGGTCTCACATGGAGGGGTGGGAACACCACTATTTGAGCCATCTCTGATGTCTCCTGGGTGTGCATTAGCAGCAAGCTGAACTCGGGATAGAGACGTGGGTATCAAACTCAGACACTCTGAGATGGGATATACACATCTTAAATGGAGTCTTAACCACTAGGCCAAAGGCCCACACTGAATTCCAGTCATTTAAGAGCCTTCCTAGAAACTTACCCAAACTTTGTCTTAGGAGATGTTAATAGGATAATAACTCTGCTCTCTGCCCTGGTGATGAGAGTTATCATCTCTGTCTTTCAGGGCTGTTTCCTTTACAATCATCCTTGAAAAGATAGTCCACAAAAAACGACAACAAAAAGTATAAGACATTCAGAAGAGCTATAGAGAATTGTCTCCTAAAAACAAATGCTTCATTTTCATTAGTTGGTTTACTCTACTTCAACCTCATCTTATCCCCCCTCATAGAAAAGCAAATTGCTTGACATTAGTGATTCAGTGAGGCTCCTTTGCCTGAGTTTTTTTCAAGTTTCATAAAAATCTTTATATCTTACTGCATTAATTTAATGTTTATTATGTGTGATTTTGTTCTCTACAAAGCAATTCTTAAATACAGATATTAGTGGACTAAATGCTGGGCCTACCTCCTCACAATGTTGCAGATAGTAAATGAGTTAATATTTGGAAAGCATTTTCCATATGTCTGCTATTGGCTAAGTACTCAGTAGATTGTAGACAACATTGTTTAAATTGTAAAATTATGCATGGTTTGATTACATGCTTATATCAATTTACAAAATTATTAGAAGCAAAGCTAAGATTGACATACAACATGTCTGACCCCAAGGTTCACTCTACTGAACACCACACTGCATAGCTCATTATGCTTGCTTAACTCCACTTGCTGCTGTCGCACACACCCTTCCTTCTGTGTGAGAATTCACTTCCCTGATATTACCCAACCGTGGTTCTGATTCATTCTTCACTACACACTGCCCCGTGGATCCCAGCGTAATGATACTTCTCTGGAAGTCTCATCTAGTCATATTTTTTCACTACCTCCAATGAGGCAGACCTGGCACACAATTTGCTGAGTACTGGATCACCTTACTCTGTCTCCTTGCGTTTTATTAGAAAAGGTTCTCAAATGCTGTGATTCTCAAGCTCCTGGGTGTAGCTTTGGTGCACCACACCTGAGAAAGGTAAATAATGCGTATGTATGTGTGCACACACGTGCACATGCACCCCAGGTCCCACTGTAAACTGTCAAAGCTTGAAAACCATTTCTCTGGTAAAATTTCACATACAGAAATCTGACTGATATAATCTCTTCATTTGAAGATGTAAATTCTGATTTTTTTTTTCAAAAAATTCTATTTCCATTTCAAAATCTTTTTAGGCAACTTGTCATCAAATTGTTATTAACTGCATTCCTATAACCTGCTTGCCTCCATACTCAGTATTGTGACCAGGTAGTGAATCTTCCCAGACAGAAAGTCACATGTAACATTTACAGGGCCACTCACAGTAATTATCTTGCTCCTTGGAGCTCCTGTTCAGGTTCTAACAAAGCAGTTCTTGCTCAGACACAGTGACAGGGTCTTATTTATTTTTAGTATTAGTAAGGATAAGTCTATTCTCTTCTCTTTCCTAGATATTAACACAGAAAATTCATGCTAATAAAGTACTCTTTTCTTAGGATAACCATTATTAGACTCTATGCTGTTGTGCTAAAATCAACATCTTTCTAATTTGCTCACATACTTGGATACGTGTTTCAAGGAAATTTCTTTAATTTTCATGAGGAATCAATTAGGAATCATTAATTAGTTTGTCATTTGTCTGATTTTTTTTTTATGCTTCCTTTGATGGATTACCCATATCCTTCAAACTCACATCTATCCCAAGGAAATAAAATAGTACAAGGCTTGATGCCTGCTTAAGGGCTCACATAACACAGATAATACATGAGGCTCCATAGCGGTTAAAACCATCTTCATTGATGTTATGAGCTGAATTGTACCTCCCTCCAAACTCATATGTGGGAGTCTAATCCACAGTACCTCAGAGTATTTGGAAATAGAGTCTTTTTTTTTTTTTTTTTTTTTTGGACAGGCAGAGTTAGACAGTGAGAAAGAGAGACACAGAGAGAAAAGTCTTCCTTCTGTTGGTTCACCCCCCAAATGGCTGCTACAGCTGGCGTGCTGCACTGATCCAAAACAAGGAGCTAGGTGCTTCCTCCTGCTCTCTCATGCATATGCAGGGCCCAAGAACTTGGGCCGTTCTCCACTGCCTTCCCATGCCACAGCAGAAAGTCCCAAGCGGGAGTAGAACCCAGGGTGCCGGCACCGCAGGTGGAGGATTAGCCAAGTGAGCCACGGCACTGGTGGAAAGAGACTTTAAAGACGTTCTTGGGAGTACTCAAGATAGGCTAACAATTTGATGCACTTGTAAATAGACAATCTTTTTATTTATTTATTTATTTATTTAATTTTATTTTTTGACAGGCAGAGTGGATAGTGAGAGAGAGAGAGACAGAGAGAAAGGTCTTCCTTTGCCTTTGGTTCACCCTCCAATGGCTGCCGCAGCCGGCACGCTGCAGCCGGCGCACCGCGCTGATCCAATGGCAGGAGCCAGGTGCTTCTCCTGGTCTCCCATGCGGGTGCAGGACCCAAGCACTTGGGCCATCCTCCACTGCCTTCCCGGGCCATAGCAGAGAGCTGGCCTGGAAGTGGGGCAACCGGGACAGAATCCGGTGCCCCGACCGGGACTAGAACCTGGTGTGCCGGCGCTGCAAGGCGGAGGATTAGCCTGTTGAGCCACAGCGCTGGCCTAGACAATCTTTACATATTTATTTAGCCTTTATTTTGTTTACCACTTCAACTTCAAATTCCAAAATTTGGACTTATTATATGCATTAAAATAACACATAGTTAGTTTATTGGAATTATATTTCATTTTTATTCACCCCTAGACTCTAACATTAGTATGGAAATTGCCTGCAATTGCTTATTCCTGTCCCTCTCAGCTGGTTGTGTTCAGAACTGGTGGCAAATCCTAGAGTTGCAACATGCAATTTGTACATCAGTTAAATAAATAATTGACACAATTCAGCATAGTAAAAATGATTTGTTTGTTTTTATTTCTAATTAACTGAACTGTCTACAATTTAGAAGTGGCAGGTCTATGCTATGTTTTGTAGCTATATGAGGATGTTTATAGAAATGGAATGGACATTTGAGCCAGCTCTGACCATATTTCCAAATTTTTCCATTAATTATGAGTACTATTCTCATGATTGGTGCTCAACACAGTCACCTGATGGATCACTTCTAAATTTAGTTCTCTTTAGTTTATGAGAGAAAGTAGGTAAAATAACCCATGCAAAGATGTGAATATAGTGTCTGTTCAAGAAATATTATTTTATCTGTATCTATTCTGATTTAGAAATATTAAGTGTGTAAAACACTTGATGATTGAATGATAAAAAAAAGATACTTAAAGGAGAAAGGAAGTTCAGGAAGAGAGGTGTGAGTGATGTAAGATCATGTTAGTCTTAATTCCCTCTGCTTATGGCAGCAGCCAACATGATGCATAAAAGAAATCCCATACGACTTCTCCTATTCCAATATTACCATTCAAGTTATCTTCCTAAAATGCATATATGATCACTATTATCCTGAGTTGATTCCCTTTGTAGACCAGAAGAAATCCAAATCACTTATAATGAAATTTAAGTTCTGTTATTTAGTCTTGCCCTTCCCTCCAGAATCTCTGCACATATCTTACACTATGTTTCAGGAGCAATAAGATATAATTAGAGTCATGTTGTTTCACCTGCTTTCAGCGATCTGCTGCCCACTCTGATCATGAGTATCACATACTCATCTTTTAAAACTCAGCTTCTGTAGGAAATCATACCTACATCTCCAAAGTGGTAATGATGATTCTCTTACCCAAATACCCTCCCCAGGAACCAGGTCCTTGTGGGGTTACATGACTGCCTTTTCCAGTCACATGTGACTATCTTAGAGGTGGGAACGTCCTTCTGGTAGTGTTTGTACCCCTGGTATTTCCCTCAGTGATCAACAACAAATTGTAAATACAATCACTTATTTGTTAAATGAGTAAACTAACAACCGGACTAGCTAATATCTACCTAATGCCTAAAATGAGATTAAAGAAAATTCTTATTTAAGCTCAAATATGTGTTTTGAGAAAGTAATGAATAAAGGACAACGATTTACAGGAAATCTCTTAACTGACCCACCTTGTGAATGAGTTAGACTAGAAGTATAGTAAACTGTGAGGATTAGCAAATGTCCTCTAGTGAAAATAATCTTCAATGATTCAAAGTTCATAACTCCTGAGAGCCAATCATATGCTCCCTTTCCTATGTCTATGTCTCCTTTGTTTCCTGTGCCCAGGTTTCATTAGTCATAGGATTTCTCTCTTTCCAAGCTTTTGATCTCGACTGCCTTCTTTTAAATTTCCATAGTTTATTAAATATAATACTCATTTGATTTTTATCTGCATGTATGTCTGACTTTGCTGTCCTGATTATTAAGATTCTTGAGAAAGAAAGTGTTGCCTTCAGTATCAGGCATGACAGCCAACTCACCGTTTTTGGCATGCACTCTGTACATTTGTATTGAAACAATGAATGAAAATAAATGTTTATATACTAACTTGGTGGTCATAAATAAATGTACAAAGCACATGCTTATTAGAAGGTATTTATTAAAATACAAGGAAAGAAAAGCTTAGGGACTTGAAATGACTTACAAAGCTTTCTCACTTAATAAAGGTGTAGATAAGGGTTGGCACTGTGGAGTAGCAGGGAAAGCTGCTGCCTGTGACACCAGCATCCTATATGGGTGCCAGTTCGAGTACCAGCTGCCCACTTCCAGTGCAGATTCTTGCTGATGCACCTGGGAAAGCAGCAGAGGATGGCCACAGTACTTGGGCCCCTGCACCCATGTGGGCTCCTTGCTCCTTGCCTTTGACCAGCTCAGCTCCAACCATTGTGGCTATTTGGGGAGTTAACCAGCAGGTGAAAGATATCCTCTCTCTCTCTCTCTCTCTCTCTCTCTCTCTCTAACTTTCAAATAAATAAAAACAAGCCTTTAAAAACTAAGAAAAGGGGCCGATGCTGTAGTGCAGTGGGTTAACGCCCTGGCCTGAAGCGCTGGCATCCCACATGGGCGCCGGTTCAAGTCCAGGCTGCTCCACTTCCGATCCAGCTCTCTGCTATGGCCTGGGAAAGCAGTATGACCCAAGTCCTTGAACCCCTGTACCCATGTGGGAGACCCAGAAGAATCTCCTGGCTCCTGGCTTTGGATTGGCGCAGCTCTGGCCATTGCTGCCAGTTGGGGAGTGAACCATCGGATGGAACACCTCTTTCCCTCTCTGCCTCTCCTCTCTCTGTGTAACTCTGACTTTCAAATAAATAAATAAATCTTTTTAAAAACTAAGAAAAAATATGTATATAAAATAAAAATATAGGTACTCTTCTCTTCTCTGAATTGAAAGTCAGAGTTACACAGAGAGAGAAGGAGAGGCAGAGAGAGAGAGAGAGAGGTTTTCCATCCGCTGGGTCACTTCACAATTGGCCACAACAGCTGGAGTTGAGCCGATCCAAAGCCAGGAGAACGAGCTCGGGTCTCTCATGCAGGTGCAGGGGCCCAAGGACGTGGGCCATTTTCTATGTTTTCCAAGGCCATAGCAGAGAGCTGGATTGGAAATGGATGAGCCGGGACTTGAACCATTGCCCATATGGGATGCCGGCACTGCATGCGGCTTTACCTGCTGTGCCACAGCACCAGCCCCTATTCTGAACTTCTGATTCAGCTTCCAGCTAATGCACCTGGGAGACAGTGGTTGATGGCCTGAGTACTTGAATTTCTGTCACTTATACAGAAAACATGGATGGAGATTCTGTCTCCTGATTTGGTCTGGACTAACCTTAGCTATTGTGGGCATCTGCAGAGTGAACCAGTGAATGGAAATTCTGTACCTCTCTCTCTTTCTATCTTTTTTGCCTTTCAAATACATACACAAATTAAAAATGTAAAACTTAAGCAGAACTTTATTAATGAAATTTCAGAAATAACTAAGACTTTGCCCAAAACGCAAACAAAAAAAATCAATTATAGCAAGTGTTCCAGGAGAATTGTATCCCAATCTGAAAGTAATGGTTGCAGGGAACAAAAAAGAAGAAATGTCCTCCAATTCATTTTATGAGGTGACACTCACACTAAGGCCAAAATCAGTCTAGGAAAACATTAAAAGCCAATTTTCTTTTAAAACATAGTCTAAAGTTTTTAAAATAAAATCAAACACTTAAAAAAGAAATGACAAAGTTCTGTTTAATCTCCAAAATGGAAAAATAGATGAAAGTCAAAATATTTTAATTTCCTTAGAAATTGAAGAAGAAAATATTATAATCCCAAATGAATCAGACCAAACTTTTAATAAATTCAGAAAATATGTTTCTTCTCTAAAAGAAACAAGTGAGAAATTTCCTTGCAAATGGAGAATATAAAATGGTACTTCTTAAGTCTAGCAAAAGACTTCACAAAAAGCTACAGCAAATGGCACATTTAATGGACAGATTAAAAAAAAAAAAACAGCAATGTTCCCTTAAAATCAATGAAAAGAAAGCGATGCCCACAGTAATAGCATCATTGGAACTGAACAGAGGGTCAAGGGGGTAAAAGTTTCAGGACAGCTCTTTCAGAGATTTCTAACAGAGAAAACTCAAGAAAAATCACAAAGTATTAGAAGAACTCCACAGACAACATACACTTCATATCGTATCCTATTTTCTGTTTTGTTATGCTTCTCTCTAGCACTTATCAGGACATAACATTTTATGTTTTTATTCATTTACTTTATTATAAATATCAGAACATTAAGCTCCATAAAAGCAATGATCTTCAACCAATTATTTATTTATTTATTTATTTACTACCATACTCATAGTGTTTGAAACAGTGCCTAGCACACAGGAAGTACACTGGTCCCCTGTATCCATAGTTTTGCTTTCCACGGTTTCAGTTACCCCTGATCAACCACAGGCCAAAAATATTAAATGGAAATTCCCAGAAGAAAAAAAAAAGTTATCCATAAGTTTTAAGGTGGTCACAGTTTTGAGTGGTGTGAGGAAATCTTGCATGATCTCTCTCCATCCTTCATGGGACAGGAATTATTCCTATGTCCAACATAACCATACTGTGTGTTCTGCCTGTGTATTAATCACTCATAGGCATCTTGGTTATCAGATCAACTGTTACGGTTTTGCAGTGCTTGTGTACAGGTAACCCTAATTTACCTAATAATGTTTCCAAAGTGCAAAAGCAATGATGCTGGCAACTTTGTCATAATATAAACATATTGTTATAATTGCTCTATTTTATTATTCATGATTGTTAATATCTAATTTTTCTGATTTATAAATTAAACTTTAATATAGGTATGTATATACAGAGAAGAACTTATTCCATTTAGGGCTCACTGCCATCACCCATAAGAGGGAACTACTGTATTCCCTACATATTTGTTTTATGAATAAATAAATGAATGAGTGAACTCACAGTTCATTATTATTAAAATGAACTATGTTCTATACACCACTAGCAAACATTAAGGAAGTTCAATTTTTAAAATTTATTTATATTACCAATAAAAATATCAGATACTTAGGAATATATCAAACAAAAAATACAAGTCTTGTATTGGAGAAAATTGTAAGTCATTAAAGAAAACTCAAATGTTTAGAGATAGGACTAAATTAAACCTAAATTTAATCTATGAAGTAAGTGAATTCCTAGCTAAAATATCAATAGGGACTTTTTGAAGCTCAATGTACTGATTCAAAACATATATTTAAGAGTAAAAATGAAGAAAAACAAAAAAAATTAAGAACAAAAATTGGGGGAATTAACCTGCTCTGTTCTCACTGTTTGTGGCACTCCCCCAATCCCAAATTCATATAGTGAAAGCCTAATCCCTAGGTTGATGGTATCAAGAGGTGGGGTCAGGTGATTGGGAATGGGAATAGTGCCCTTATAAAAGAGGACTGGGGGGACTTGTTTATCGCTCCTGCCCCGTGAGGACTCAGAAAGAAGGCACTGTGTCATGACTCACGAGATACACCCTCAGCAGACACCAAATCTGGTGCCTTAACCTTGGACTTCCCAGTTTCCAAAACAGTAAGGAAGACATTTTCATTTCCTACTTGCCATCTAGTTCATCATATTTTATTACAGCAGCCTGACCAACTAAGACATACTCCAATCAGGAAGGAAAAATATTGTCAAGTTCTAATATTTGAGATGATATGCTTATCATTACAAGGACAAATGACTGAAAAAGAATACAGGTATTTGAAAAATAGCACTTCAATGAAAGCAAAATGATATTTTACAGAGATAGAAAAATCTGTAGGGAACAATGCTAACTTTCCATATCATTTCATTTAAGAAAATAACGGTGGACATTCAGGACAGCAGCTTAAGTCAGCACACATCCCATATTAGAGTGCCTGGCTACCTGCTTCCTAATGAAGCTTTCTGCTGATGTGCACCCTCCAGTTTTCCTGAAGTGAGTGACATCCTTGCTTAACTGTTATCCATAATTTTATATTTGTTATTATTACACATATTATCTTTATTGTATATCCACAAGATAGAAGGTATTTCATTAATTTAAGCATGTATAAATGATATCAAATTGACATACTTGTTAATAACGTTTTCTTCAGGATTATGATTTAAATTAAATTATATCAATGTGAACAGGAGCGACTACTGTAAGTTTTTATGATATGATTATACTTATTTCCTTTTTTGGTAATGTACATTGAGAAAGTTCCTAAAACTTCCCTGTTATGCTTAAGAACTGGGATAACATATGGGTGAGGAGAGAGAACTCTGTAGCTGGACTACCATCACTGATCAGTGATCCTACTAATAATAAAATTCATAAAATAAATTCATCCCACCACTACCTGTGCAACTTTGTCCTGTTTCCTTGATGCTCCAGGTTTGTGAAGCAGGTTGAAGGGTACTCCCAGGGCAGTAAATCCTTCTACCCCCAAGCTGGCTATTGCATTCATGCCCAAGACTGTTTCCGAGGCCAGCTCCTAACAGTGTGAGCTCTGCTATTCTGGTCAGAGCTGCTCTAGCATTGGAAGTGGCATCTAATTTGGGTCACGTATGGTCCGAGACCAACTCTCCTGGAGCACCTCCCATTAACCCAGCCATCACGGTGCTTTCTTGGGAAGTGTCTAGTGTCCTTTGCCTTCAGAGGACCTAACCAAGGCCCAGCTCAAACTGTAGGAGTAATTGTAACAACCTCCACCATAAAAGAGAGTACTTCCTTTTTAATATCCTTTTTGCTGAAAGACTCCTCTAGTATCATACCAATATTTTTGTTGTTGTTTCAGAAGACTTTGAACTCTTGCTGCCAAGAAGATTCAAGGGACGTTTTTTTTTTTTTAATTCCTGGTGATTTTTAATAGTTTCTTTATATTCTGCACTCATGTGGGAGACCCCTAAGAAATTCTTGGTTCTTGGAGTCAGCCTAGTCCAGTCAGATGGCCATTGAAGCCATCTGAGGAGTGAGCCAATGAAGGGAAGATGTATCTTTCTTTCTCCCTCTCTCTAATAACTCTTTCAAATAAACAAATAAATCTTTAAAAAAAGAAAACAAGGAAAATATTTGCAAGAGTGTATCTGTCTTGCAACTGCTATTTAAGCAAAAATGAGAGATAATCTCACATTCCCGGCAGAGGCAGTTTTTGTAAGGAAACAGTAGCAACAACAATGTCAAGAGATGGCATTTCAGAGATTCCTCCCCAAGCAAGTCTGATGTACTCTGGGACCCAGAAGCTGTTGACAGCTTCTACAGAGCAGCCCTGAATGCTTAGTTTCTGACTGATCAGGACTTGCCAATACAGCTCATCTGTGCTTAAATTCCCCCTCTAAGACACCTCAGTGTGGGGATGATGCTATTCTGTCTCTACCTTTCAAACCATCTACAATTTAAAATAGATGATTTTAATTATGGTAGAAAAAGACATTTTTACCAGAATTTAAAACTTTAAGTGGAATGAAATATGCTTCCAGAGCTCAATTTCAGGCATCACTGAGCAGGAGGGAGATTTGCCCGCTTTCTCTTTTTCTTTGAGACTCTGGCTTTACTTATGTCTAAATCTCAATTCTGATATTCACATATTTCATTTTACATAATTGATTCAAATTATTTTATTTCAGTATATTTCATTTCTATTTTAAAAACTATTTATCTTTTATATAATCATAAAACCTAAAATGTGAAAAAAATGATGGTTTAATACGCATTAATGCAATGTCATAGAAAGCCACTTTTGTACTCCCTGGGGATAGAACTCAAAGATTTAAAATAATATTGCTTACTATGATAATATTATCACAAAATATAATTTAACTGAACATTTTCAAAGCATATATCCCTTTAAATGTGTATTTCTTTTAAATGGCACAAACATTCTATATAAAGAAATCTAACTAACCCTTCAAGAAGATAAATTGTACACACTTACTTTTGAGAAGGCAAAAGGAAGCCTCATATGTTGAGGATGAATTCAAATGATGTGTCCTATATCGTTTAGTGGCTTTTCTCAATGCTTCAAAACCTTCACTGTGACTGGGCACACTTTATTTTACTGATGAAAGAAGTAAAACAACCGGGGCCATGGCTCACTGGGCTAATCCTCCTCCTGCAGCGCCGGCATCCCGGGTTCTAGTCCCGGTCAGGGCGCCGGATTCTGTCCTGGTTGCTCCTCTTCCAGTCCAGCTCTCTGCTGTGGCCCAGGAAGGCAGTGGGAGACGGCCCAAGTGATTGGGTCCTGCACCCACATGGGAGACCAGGAGGAAGCACCTGGCTCCTGGCTTCGGATCGGCACAGTGTGCCGGCTGCAACACGCAGGCCGTAGTGGCCATTGAAGGGTGAACCAATGGAAAAAAAAAAGGAAGACCTTTCTTTCTGTTTCTCTCTCTCTCACTGTCTAACTTTGCCTGTCAAAAATAAAAAAGAAAAGAAAGAAGTAAAACAGATAAACTCCCGCTATCCACTTTTTTAGATCTTAGGAATCATGTACAGAATAATTTTGTCAGAAGTCAAAATTTTATTATTCCCCAGACAAGCTGTTTGAGATTTTCTGTAGCAATTTTGATACAGATTCTGCCACATTCCTGACATGATAAGAAGTGTTTGACAGATAATATCAGGACACAATCAGAGTGCATAGCCACTCAAACTAGAAGCACTTGTACCTAAGAATCTTATAGGTTTATTATAGGAACATCCACATAACTGTGATTTAATAATGTTACCTTCAATTTATTCAGTAAACAGTTGTCAGATGCCTGTTATATGTCAGGCACCAGTTTGGTGCTAAGGAAGCAAAGACTAATAAAACGAGTTTCTTGACTGAAGGACTTCCAGGCATTTCAGGCACAGAAAACCGACACTGAGGTAAAAAAATTTCCTACATGAAGGATCTCTGTGAGTGAGACCCCGGTGCAAAGAAGGGGCCATCAAAAAAGGATGTACTTTTCTCTGAAGGGAGGAGAAAACTTCCACTTTGCTTATGGCCTTGTCTAAATACTGACAGAGATTGTGGACTCAAAAGGCTTCCATGGCCTAGGTGGGAAGAATCACTATATTCCTAAAGTTATACTTATGAAATTTATACTCATTAAATAAAAGGTTTCTAAAAATAATAAAAGAAAGGACTCTCAGTACCATGGGTTGCCAAACACGGATAATGAAGTATATAAATATATTTTTAAAAAAAAGAAGTATGGAGTGGGCATTGTGTCACATCAGGTTAAGCTGCTGCTTGGGATTAGAGTACCAATTCGAGTCTCTGCTATACTGCTTCCAATCTAGCATCCCACTAATGTGCTTGATGCGAGTCAGCAAGTGATCTCTGCCATCCTTGTGGGAGATTCAGATTGAGTTCCAGGCTGGCCTGGCCCAGAATTGGCTCATATGGGCATTTATGGAACCAGAGGATAGAAAATTCTCCCTCTGCAGTGGACTGGCCACACTGAAAGCCACTGCAGTGGCTTTCAATGTGGTAAGCCTGGGCTTCAGCAGAAGTCAGCTTGTGAAGAGCCCTGGCAGCTCTGCCAAGAGTTGGATCACTGGAAATGGACCTGCCCTGGAATCGAAGGATGCCCAGGTCAGAGCCACAGATCTTATTGGCTCCAAGCTGAAAAGCCCTTCACTCAGCCCAACTTCCAAAGTGACCACTGCAGTTGAGGGGACAGCCAAGTAGGGTCAGCAACATTGCAGGCAGAACTGTAAATTTCTTCTTAGAGATGCCCCCTGCCTTGACCTGGCCAGCTCTCCTCCCAGGCCAGCCAAGTAATGAAAGTCAACAGAGTGCCTTCCCCTAGGAGGTTCACACCTCCCTTAGGATATACCCCATGTGAAGAGATAGATAGGTTTGGGCCTCTTAACTTACAAGGCCTAAAGCCCACCAGATTATTATCAAGCCCCTTCTATCAGGTTCTATTTGCCTCTCAATCAGAAAAATTACTTGTAGCTTAGACAGCACCTTTTTTAGCTCCTCTAATAATGACTCTGTCCTTTGTTCTAGACCCTGTCTAGTCCACTTGGGCCTCATTCCTTTGTAATCATAACCTCTACTCTACCACCAATGGCTCTACTCCCAACCTGTGTGTACTGATGGTCCTCTTCCCCACTTAATGCTGTATAATTGTTCAGACCTGGTTAAGGCCACTCTTAGGATCATTGGTTACTATCCTCAACCTGTCTTTTATGACCTTGTCTAAATATGATCAGAGTCGGGGAACTTGGAAGGCTTCCATAGCCTTGGCAACTCATGACGACAGCCTAGGGTGGTTACTGGCGCCATAAACTAGAGTGTCAATTTGTTGGGTCAACAACAGGAGCCACTGTGCGCTTGCTCCTGATGTGGGATCTCTGTCCTTAATGTACTGTACATTTTGATTTAATGCTATAACTAGTACTCAAACAGTATGTTTCACTTTGTGTTTCTATGTGGGTGCAAACTGTTGAAGTATTTATACTAAATTGATCTTCTGTATATAAATAGAATTGAAAATGAATCTTGATGTGAATGGAAAGGGAGAGGGAGCGGGAGAGGGGAGGGTTGCGGGTGGGAGGGAAATTATGGGAAGGGGAAGCCATTGTAATCCATAAGCTGTATACTGGAAATTTATATTCATTAAATAAAAGTTAAAAAAAAATTTAAAAAAAAAGAAAATTCTCCCTCCCTCCCTCGCTCCCTCTCTCTCTCTCTCTCCCCCCTCCCTACCTCCCTCTCCCCCCTCCCACTTTCCCCCTCTCCCTCTTCCTCTCTCTCTCCTTCTCCCTCTCCGTCTTTCTCTCTTCTAACTTTCAAGTAGATGAAAATAAATTTTAAAAAGTAAACTTTTAAATAAAGTATAATGTTATAAGAATTTAATGGGATGAATACGATTTTACTTGTCATAATATCTATGATGTAATCCATTATTGTGCATAAACACTCACTATCCTTTCTGGGTGGCAAAGGAAAATTACAACTTCCTTAACCTACTGAGCCATGTGAGCCCACATAAATTGTTAAGCTACTGTAATAAGAGGATAAATGATGTATATCACATAGGAGCAGAAAATTTAAAAGCCAGTATGTGATGTTTCATTTTATCTTTCTTTCCACTTTGACTGTTTCTGCTGAAAGCAGCAACGTCTTCCTAAACCATGCAGTGAAAACTGCTTAGAGAAGGGTTGGAGTGAACCTGGATTGTACACACAGTGTCAGTGAGGAATAAACCATTGTTGGTAAGTCACTGAGACTTGGAGCTATTTGTCACTGCAGCAGAACCTGTCCTATCCTGATGAATACAGTCCCTTAGCATTACAGAGCATTGTTTCACAGAAATGCTCTCGTAAGCCTTTTTGAGCCCCGGAGTCATCGGTGGAATCATGGACTACCCTTCTACTTGAGACTCAAGCAATTCATTTGTTGTTAGTGCAATGGTCCAGTGCTATTAGAACTGGAAGTAGAAAGAAGGGTTAGGAAATGAAAAACAGCAGTAAAACCACAGGAAACAAAGCAGTGACTAAATGTGAAACTGGAGAAGCAGGAACTGGACTGAAACCATCAGGGAAAGTGATTTTGATTTTTACAGGCCTCAAAAATAGCTTAGTTGCTAGTATATTTAAGTAGATTTTGAAGCACTAGGTTACTGACACATAGTGTATGACAGCAATACTTCATCAAATGAGGCATAAAATATATGAGGAAAACGTCCAGTGTCCCATTATTTCTATTTGTCCATGTAATTATCAATCCCTGCCCACTGACTGATGGCTATGATATGTGTGGCAAGTTGTCTTCTTTGCAATTAATGAATTGGTTTGCATTCCTTTAGGTCCCAAGGAACTTAAAAAAATAATCAAGCATATGACATTGTGTACATATATAAATATTGATAGAATTGCTCTGGGGTGAGAACATGTGATATCTGTCCATCTGTGTTTGCCTTATTAAATCTTCCAGTTCTGTCCACGTTGTTGCAAGTGACAGACTTTCATAATTTTTATAACTGAATGTAATGACTATGTATCAATTAAAAATGAAAAAAATATTTTTAAAAATTACTCTGGGGGTGAGACTTGGATATATTTTTGTCTCTCTAAATAATTGTAATTTACAGTAAGAATTTAGAGCCATTTCAGGGGCTGGCATTGTGGCATAGTGGGAAAAGCTTCCATCTGCCGTGCCAGCATTCCATATGGACACCAGTTTGTGCCCCTCTGCTTCACTTCCAATCCAGTTCTATAGTAATAGCCTGGGAAGAGCAGGAAAGAATGGCCCAAGGCCTAGGGCCGCTGACAGTCACGTGGGAGACCCAGAAGATGCTCCTGGCTCCTAATTTTGGCCTGGCACAGCCCTGGCCATTGTGGCCATTTGATGAGTGAACCAGCAGAATGGAAGACCTCTCTCTCTCTGACTCTACCTCTCTTTGTAACTCTGCCTTTCAAATAAATAAATAAATATTTTTAAAAAAGAATTTAGAACCATTTCAATAAAAGGATAAGGAATTTCTCCTTAATGTATGTTTGTCAGTGTAGTCTCTTTGTGATAGAGACACGTATTTATTCACTGTTGTGTTTGAGTATCCATAAGGACATATTCTAGAGCCTCCTTCCGCAAATCCCAAATCTGTAGATACTCAAATTCATTATATAAATGGCATATTTGCCTATAACCTGTGCATATCCCCCAGCACACATTAAATCATCTATGATTACTTATAATACCAAAGGCAATGGAAGTGCTATGTAAATTGTTTCTAGACCACATTGTTTAGAGAATATCGGCTGTGAAAAATCTGTACATGTTTAATACAGATTGCAATTTTTTTCTGCTTATTTTCATTCCATAGTTGGTTGAATCCACAAATGCAGAACTGACTACATCTTATTGTTTTCTTTTTTTTTTTGAATTTTTAAATCTTTTTTTATTTTTAATTTCATAAATGTGAATTTACAAAGTGCAACTTTTGTATTGTTGTGGCTTCCCCCCACAACCTCCCTCCCTCCCGTGGCCCTCCCCCTCCCTCTCCCATCCCCCCCTTTATCGAGTTTCATTTTCAATTACCTTCATATACTGAAGATCAACTTAGTATATACTAAGCAAGGATTTCAACAGGCTGCACTCACACAACCGCACAAGGTATAGGGTATTGTTCGACTAGTAGTGTTTTTAAGTTTCATAGTAAAACACATTAAGGACAGAGATCCTAGGTGGGGAGCATGTACCCAGTGACTCCTGTTGTTGATTTAACAATTGGCACTCTTATTTGTGACGTCAGCAATCACCGAGACTCTTGCTATGAGCTGTCTAGGCTATGGAAGTCCCTTGAGTTCACCGACTCTGAACTTGTTTAGTCAAGGCCGTGTCACAGTGGAGGTTCCTTCCTCCCTTCAGAGAAAGGCGCCTTCTCTCCTTGATGGCCTGTTCCTTCTGCTGGGGTCTTGTTCACCAGGGTCTTTCATTTAGATTGTTTTTAGCCATCGTTTTCTTAGTAACTCTAGTGCTTGAAATTTTAGGATAGAAATGGAAGGGCAGAAATAATTACAGAAGGTTCTGTCTGCAAATGGTATAGGACAGTAAATAGTCAAATACCACGGACAACATTTGTTACATCATTTCTTAGATCATAAAATGTGTGTTCTTGGCACTGTGCCAGTCACAGTTTCTCATTCCAGTGTACCATTTTAAAGGTCCTTGTCTTGAGAAACAAGAAAATACCTATACTTACAAGTCAGAGGTAGCCTCCCCTTCTAGAAAGTAAATCACTGGCCGGCGCCGTGGCTCACTAGGCTAATCTTCCGCCTTGCGGTGCCGGCACACTGGGTTCTAGTCCCGGTCGGGGCGCCGGTTCTGTCCCGGCTGCCCCTCTTCCAGGCCAGCTCTCTGCTGTGGCCAGGGAGTGCAGTGGAGGATGGCCCAAGTGCTTGGGCCCTGCACCCGCATGGGAGACCCGGATAAGCACCTGGCTCCTGCCATTGGATCAGCGCGGTGCGCCAGCCTCAGCGCGCCAGCCGCGGCAGCCATTGGAGGGTGAACCAACAGCAAAGGAAGATCTTTCTCTCTGTCTCTCTCTCTCACTGTCCACTCTGCCTGTCAAAAAATAAAAAAAAAAAGAAAAAAGAAATAAATAAAAAAATTAAAAAAAATAAAATAAAAAAAGAAAGTAAATCACTTCAGAACCTAGTACCCTAACTCGCACTAACACTAAACTACTTAGAGAAACTCAATAAAACATTTCTCCTAGGCATGTTTTCTATCAGTAAAATAATAATAAGAATACTTTGATGTTAGAATGTATCTGATTAAAGAAAATCAAATTTTATTCAGTTATTGCTTAATCTTTTATATTATCTCTTAAGTATACTATTTGGTCTTTGATAAATTTCAACATGTTGATTTTAATCATATCTGATACATTTCTAACTCTGATCCAAATATATTCTAAATTGTATGACTCATTTAAAAATTGCTGGGAAATTAATTACTAAATAGTAATATAATTTGATGTCAATAATTTGTTCGGTTCAGTTTGAATTCTATAGGTGTTTTTAATGCATGCTTTTGTTTTTTTTTAAGAAAAAGCAATCTATAGGAACAGAGGGAAGAGGTGTAGGGAATCACAAAGATGAATATCACTACTGAATATTTTTAGGTACAGAAAATTCTTGATTGCTGAGAGAATTAACTAATTTCAGATATTTTGGGAAAGCTGAGTAGAGGTTGAGAGGATGTTAGAGAGCAAGTAAGTGATATTTCCCTATATGAAATCAGGAGTCTGGAGTTTAGGTTTCAACTTTTCCTCTTCTATCTTCTGTAAGGACTGCTGATCAAGGATAATTAGCCAGATGATAGCTCCTTACTGGGGAGAAGGGAGGAACAGATGGAGGCCACAGCTGCAGAGCCAGGAAGAGCAGTGCTTCTCAGAACTGACTATGCCCACAAATCACCTGGGTACTTTGTTAGAATACAAATTCTGAATCAGCGGGTTTGGGTATAGGCCTCAGAGTCTGTAATTCTAACAAGCTCCTACCAACTACCTATGCAGCAGATTTTTGTCTCACAGTTTTCAGTAGCAAGGTTGGAGTGAAATAATTCTAATGTTTTATCTGTGATTTACTCATTACCTCAGTTAATCGACTATCCATTCAATTTTTTTTTCTTGCACTAGAAAAATAGTTTCTTCATAGGTGATAAACCAATGATAATGATACAAATCTCTTTAGGTTATTCATCTACCATTTCAGTTAAATAGAGTGAAAGTGGGAAAAGTGAAATTGAGTGAGAAAAAGATATTTTCACAAAAAAAGCCATTCAAGAAAATTAAGCAGGCAGAAACAAATGAAATGAGTGATACTTTATCCAAATTATAATTTGTTCTATATTAGACCAAATAACATTTCCATTTAAAATGTCTACAATAATTTGTGTAATAATAAGTCTCTTTGGACCTGGCTAGTTAGTTGTCTTAAAGCAATGTGAGAATTTTATGTATTAATGTGTGAAATGAATAAATTAGATAAATTTATCTTTGACTAAAATTCTGAAAATTTTCATGCTCTTATTCTGCACTAACATAAAATAAATATTGGTCTGAGAATCTAGTAAAAGTTTAACCTCAAATCTTAAATAATTAAAGATAAGAGAATATGGAGGCTGGCGCCGCAGCTCAATAGGCTAATCCTCCGCCTTGTGGCGCCGGCACACCGGGTTCTAGTCCCGGTAGGGGGGCCGGATTCTGTCCCGGTTGCCCCTCTTCCAGGCCAGCTCTCTGCTGTGGCCAGGGAGTGCAGTGGAGGATGGGCCCTGCACCCTACAGGAGACCAGGAGAAGCACCTGGCTCCTGCCTTCAGATCAGCACAGTGCGTTAGCCGCAGCAGCCATTGGAGGGTGAACCAACGGCAAAAGGAAGACCTTTCTGTCTCTCTCTCTCTCTCACTGTCCACTCTGCCTGTCAAAAATAAATAAATAAAAAATAATAATAAAAAAAGAATATGATACAGTATTGAGAAACAGTAACAAGATATTGGGATTGTATACTAGCTCTTCACTTCCTTGGTTGAGTGACTCTGAGTGATTCTGTTTTGTTTCAGTGTCTCAAAAAAAAAACAACACACAGAGACAAGTGTTTGGGCTAGTGGATTGACCCATTTGAGGTTCCCATATCTTACATTGGAATGCCTGGTTTGATACATCCACCTCCAGCTTCTGACGCCAGCTTCATACTAATGAAGACATGGAAAGCAGCAGGTGATGGCTCAAGCATGCAAACACCTGCTACACAACTGGGAGACTTGGATGGACTTGTGGCCTCCTGACTTCAGGCTAGTCAAGCCTAGTCAGTGTAGGCATTTGGGGAGTGATCCAGTAGATGGGATCTTTCTCTCCTACCCACCCTCTGTCTCTGTCTCTCAAATAAATACACAACTAAAGTTTTAGAAGGCGGAGAAAGTACCTATTGAATGCAACATTTTAATGACTCAAGCCTTCCAATTAATTATTTATAAAACAAGTCATTTAAAAAAGCAAATAAAGTATTAGAGATATTTGGATTGGAGAAAACAATGACAAAAATAAGCATAGTATGGGCCAGCACCATGGCTCACTTGGTTGATCCACTGCCTGCAGCACCGGCATCCCATATGGGCGCCAGGTTCTAGTCCCGGTTGCTCCTCTTTCCAGTCCAGCTCTCTGCTGTGGCCCAGGAGGGCAGTGGAGGATGGCCCAAGTGCTTGGGCGCCTGCACCCACGTCGGCGACCAGGAAGAAGTACCTGGCTCCTGGCTTCAGATCGGCGTAGCTCCGGCCATGGTGGCCATTTGGGGAGTGAACCAACAGAAGGAAGACCTTTTTCTCTGCACTCTCCCTGTCTAACTCTATCTGTCAAATAAATAAAAAAAATAAGCATAGTTGTTTCTTTTTTAAAGAGAGCTTTTATTTAATAAATCTAAATTTCATAGATACAGCTTTTGGAATATAGTGGTTCTTCTCCCCATACCTGCCCTCCTACCTCCACTCCCATCCTATCTCCTACTCCCTCTCCCATTCCATTCGTGATTAAGATTCACTTTTAATTATCTTTATATACATAAGATCAACTCTATATTAAGTAGAGATTTCAGCAGTTTATGCCCACACAGACACACAAAGTATAAAGTATTGTTTGAAGACTAGTTTTACCATTAATTCTTGCAGTACAACTCATTAAGGACAGAGGTCCTACATGGGGAGTAAGTGCACAGTGACTGCTGTTGTTGATTTAACAATTGACACTCTTATTTATGACATTAATAATCACCCAAGGCTCTTGTTATGAGCTGCCAAGGCTATGGAAGCCTTTTGAGGCCACAAACTGACAGCATAGTAGTTTTCTATTAAAATTATTTTAAAGATGCCATTAATTGTAAATATGACCTGAGACTGATGAAATTCTTTAAATTGCAGATACCCTTAACAGGCTGCAATTAGAAGCATCACTCCATGGAAGGTCTCTCTCTCTCTCTCTCTCTCTCTCTCTCTCACTTTCTCTCTCTCTCTTCATCTTTAACAAAAACTTCAAAGTAGAAATGAAAATTCCAAAGCCCAATGTCATTGGTGAATTAAACTCTAAAATGTGAACCCAAACTGTCAAAGCCAATTACAAGAGGAAGGAGGTATTGTAGAAACGTGAATTTTGAGCATTTTTTTTCAGATTAATATACTATTTTTAAATAATTTAATAATAGAGTGCAAAATTTACCTGATTACCTCAGAAGACTCACTGGGCTTTCATACCAGAAAAAAACACGAAAAGGACTCAGACTAAGTTTTGAGTCCAGACAGGCAATGGAGACTGGAGTTCTCAGGACCGGGCATGGGACAGGAATGTGCTTTACAAAAAGAGAACTCTAGAGCTTTGACCTACTTGGGTTTTCAGCTGAGTACTGATCAGCACATGCATGTGAGAAAACTACCCAAGGCCAACAAAAGAGTCACCCAAAAGGATTAAAAGGAATAATCCTAGGAGCTTACACAAAGCCAGGAATAGTTCCTTTTCTCAACAGCCAGAGTGGAAAACTTCCTAATTCATGGGGAGTTGGCTGGTGTACCTCCTTGGTAGGAAAAAATTAACCCTAAAGTAAATGCCACTTCGATAAAGGCTAATAAAGCTTAAAAGCAAGATCTAAATGACCTACTGGTTCTCAAATAATATATTAGAAAAAAAAGTGTAAGAATATTTAAAGCAACAAATACACACCCTGCACCAAATAAAGTAAAATGTGTAATGTCCATCATCCAATCTGGCATGAAAAGAGACATGAAAATATAATGAAACATATAAGTCAATCAATAGAAATAATCCAGAAGTGACTCAGTGAAAGAATTAGCAGACAAGAACTTAAAATTGGTTATTATAACTGCATTTATTGTGTATAAGAAACTAACACATTAAATAGAGATAGGAATGATATTTAAAAGACATAAGTCAAGGGTGGGGGTATTGTGGTATAGCAGAATAAACCACTGTTTGGGATGCACATATCTCATATGAGAGTGCTGGTTGGAATCGCAGCTACTCCACTTCTATTCAGCTTCATGCTACTGCATCCTGGGAGGCAGTAGATGATAGCTCATGTACTTGAGTCCCTGACATCTACATGCGAGACCCTGGCTCCTGGCTTTGGCCTGGTCCAGCCCTGGGTGTTGCAGGTATTTGGAAAGCGAGCCAGTGGTTAAAAGATCTCTCTCTCTCTCTCTCTCTCTCTCTCTCTCTCTTATCCCTTCACTCTTCCTTTCAAGTAGATTAAATAAATAAATAAATAAACATTTTGTTAAAAAGACATCAGAATTCTCAGGTTTAAAACATTAATGTCTGAAATGAAAAATACTCTGTATCAAATTAACAGAATTGCAGAAGAATAAATGTTCCTGTGTTCAACAAATATCAGTGTAAACCTTCTAAAATGAAGCATACAGAGAAAAGATTTCTAAAAGTTAGCACAGCTGCACTGAGATATGGGATATTCTAAGTTACCCAATATAGTTTATGTGCATGATCAGAATCCTTGAAGCAAAGTAGTAAGAAAGAGGACAGAGAAGTGTTTGGAGAAACTTTTTTTTTTTCAAATTTGATAAGAAAAAATAAAGCCATAGAACCAAGATGCTCAACAAATTCTCAACAAAAGAAACATGAAACAAATCACATCACACCATTTTATAATCAAATTACTTAATCGAAAGATAAAGAAGAAATCTCAAAAGCAGCAGAAGAGAAAAGATACATCAAGAGGAAAGAAAAACTCTAAGAGCAGAATTCTCATTTAAAACAACACAGGCCAGAATAAATTATATCAACTTCTTTAAAGCACTCAAAGAATAAACCTGTCAGTCTAGAACTGTATGTTCAAAGCAAGTTTCAAAACTGAAAGCGAAGACATTTTCAGACACATAACTGACAAAAAGTTCATCACCAGCAATGAGGAACAATGTTGAAACAAGTCCTTCAGACAGAGCAAATGATGCCATCTGGGAATCTGGACCTAAGAAATCAAATGAAGAATGCTGGAGATGGAACAAAATCTGAAGACTTTTTTCATATTGCTTAAAATGTTTGAAAACACTTGGCTGTTTTAAGCAAAAATGATAGTAATATAGTGGAGTTTGTAATATCTTTGAAAATAGGGCATACAGCAAGAACATGAAGTTCAAAGCACAGTGGGGTATGCTGTCGTAAGATTCTTATACTATATAGAAATTTACATAATCTTGTTGGAGGACAGAAGTGAAAAATTAGGTGTGCATACTATATGTATTAAAGCAATAGCCAAGAAAACAATAGTTAGAACTAACAAGAAAAAAATATAAAATAGTACAAAGGCACAAAGAACAGCTGACACAAATAGAACATAAACAGAAAGGTGGTAGATTTAAACCTTATTAATAATTATGATGCTAAAGCCCTAAAAACCCAAATCAAAGGCAGAAAATATGACTGAAATTTTAAAAAGAAATCCACTGCTTATGTTTTGGAAAAAAAAAAAACTTTTGTGTGTAAAGAAACAAATACATTAGGGACAAAAGGATGGAAAAATATGCCATGTTATCACTAATTAAAACAAAGAAGGAATGTCTATATTAATGTTAAACATAGGATAATTGAGAGCAAAGATGTTACCAAGGATAAAGAACAGCATTTCATAATTCACAAAGATGATATAACAAATATCACCTAAATATTTTTTCACTTAACAGTTTTAAAACATCTGAAGAAAAAAATGATAGAATTCCAAAAAAAAAATAGACAAATTCTTTATTATGGTTGGAAATTTAAGCACCCTTCTCACTATAATTGTTAGAAAATCAGATGAAAATAAAAAATGGTTACAGAAGTTTTTAAAAAAATCTATCAGCTAACTTAATCTATTTTTATCTTTAGAACACTCTCTTCAGTAATAGCAGAATACAGTCTTTTCAAGTACATACAAAATGTATACCAAGATAGACAAAAGTGCTAATAAATTTTAAAGGCTTCAAGTCATACAAATATACATGTAATAAAAACAGCATTAATTTAGATTTACCACTGGAAATGTGAGAAAACCCACATATCTAAAAATAAAGTATTACACTTATAATAACCAATGAGTCAAAGAGAAAATCAAGAAAGGATTTTATAAAGTATTTGAATTGAATGAAAATGAAATGCCAAATATCAAAATATAAATTAAAAATTAAAATTTCTGAAAGAAAAATCTTGTAACTAAAGCGTCTCAACTAGGTCACCTTCACATTGTCATGTGTACATGTCTAGAGGAATGACTTCCCTGTGCATTGTAAATGGATAACATTTTGTCTGCTCCGGGTCCAGTATGTGCTAGTAACAACCTTCCACTGATGCTAATTATGATAACAAAAAATATTTTCAGACTAGCAAAATCACCCCCAGTTAAGAAATATTGAATTGAACAGATTATTTTTCAGATAAAATGTTGATACAACATTTAAATTGGGGCCAGCACTGTGGTACAATGGGTTAACGCCCTGGCCTGAAGTGTTGGCACCCCATATGGGCACCGGTTCAAGTCCTGGCAGCTCCACTTCTGATCCAGCTCTCTGCTATGGCCTGGGAAAGCAGTAGAAGATGGCCCAAGTCCTTGGGCCCCTGCACCCTCATGGGAGACCCGGAAGAAGCTCCTGGCTCCTGGCTTCAGATTGGTGCAGCTCCAGCTGTTGCAACCAATTGGGGAGTGAACCAGTGGATGGAAGACCTCTCTCTTTCTGCCTCTCCTCTCTTTGTGTAACTCTGACTTTCAAATACATACATAAATCTTTAAAAAAAAAAAAAAACAGAACATTTAAATAAACAATTGAAACACAATTTAAAAGAAGGCAAACATAAATTAATCAAAATTCTGATCTGTTTGTCTAAAGAGATTGCTTGGGGATTAAAAAGATAAGCCACAAAGGATGGCCCAAGTGCTTGGGACCTGCACCCCATAGAAGACCAGGAGAAGCACCTGGCTCCTGCCTTCGGATCACAGCACGCCGGCCGCGTCGGCCATTGGAGGGTGAACCAACGGCAAAAGGAAGACCTTTCTCTCTGTCTCTCTCTCTCACTGTCCACTCTGCCTGTCAAAAAAAAAAAAAAAAAAAAAAAAAGATAAGCCACAGAATAGCAGAAATATATGCGAACTATATATGTGATAGAGGACTTGTATCCAATAGATATATAAAAGGCTTCCAAAATTCAACAACAAAGAAAACAAACCTCCAAATAAAAATAAAGGGGCAAAACATTTGAACAGGTACTTCACCAAAAAGATGTATGAAAGGCAAATAAGGGGCTGGCGCTGTGGCATAGCAGGGAAAGCCATCTCCTGCAGTTCTGGCATCACTTATGGGTGCCAGTTTGGGCCCGGCTGCTCCACTTCCCATCTAGCTCTCTGCTATGGCCTGGGAAAGCAGTAGAAGATGGTCCAAGTTCTTGGTCCCCTACAACTGCATGGGAGACTGGAAAGAAGCTCCTGGCTCCTGGCTTCAGATCAGCACAGCTCTGCCTTTGAGGCCAATGGGGGAGTGAACCAGCAAATGGAAGACCTCTCTCTCTGCCTCTTCTCTCTCTGTGTAACTTTGACTTTCAAGTAAACAAATAAATCTTTTTTAAAAAGGCAATTAAACATATGCAATGATGTTCAATGTCATTGGTCATTAGGGAACATTCAAATTAAAACTACAAGTCAATTAGGAGCTAAAATTACAAAGATCTAGCATACCAAGTGTTTGAAAAAATGTGGAAATACTCATGTGCTGCTGACAGGTTGTAAAATGTTACAACATTGGAAAACAGTTTGGCAGATTCTTAAGAAGTTAACTATTCATATACCATATGATTCAGCATTCTGTCCCAAGATATTTACCCATGTGAAAAGAAAGCATAGACTCAAAGACCAGCCCATATATACTCATAGCTGCTTTGTTTATAATTACCAAAAATTTTTTTAAAAATTCCACCAATAGTTGGATATACAAATCGTGGTACATCTAAACAATGTACTAAGGGCCAACATTGTGTCATAACAGGTTAAGTAGACGCCTGCAATGCCAGCATCCCCCATGAATACCAGTTCGAGTCCTGGATGATCCAGTTCTTGCTAATGCACCTGGGAAAGCAGCAAAGAATGTCTCAAGCGTTTTGGCTCCTGCATGAACACAGGAGATCCAGATAAAGCTCCTCACACCTGGTTTCTGCCTGGCCCAGCCCTGGCTATTACAGACATTTAGGGAGTGAACCACTGATGGAAGATCCCTCTCTCTTTCTAACTCTGCTTTTCAAAAAAAAAAAAAAAAAGTGCTATTAATTGACAATTAAATGGAATGACCTATTGCTCTATGTAACAACACAAATAGCTCTCAAATATGTTGAATCAAAGAGGAGAAACAACCAACCAACATAGCATGATTTCATTTATACTAGATTATCTAAATACAAATTAATCTACAGTGACAGCAACTTGAAGATGAGTGGAAAGAGGTAAAAGTTAGAAGGAAAGATTAAAAGAATGTATAAATAGGTTTCTGTTGATGATGCATATGGTTTTTTTTTTAAGATTTATTTATTTATTTGAAAGGCAGAGGGAGAGAGAGAGAGACAAGAGAGATCTTCCATCTGCTGATTCACTCCCCAAGTGGCTGCAACTGCCATAGCTGCACCAATATGAAGCCAGAAGCCAGGAGTCAGGAGCTTCCTCCAGGTTTCCCACGCAGGTGCAGGGGCCCAAGAACTTGGGCCAATTTCCTCTACTTTCCCAGAGATCTGAATAGGAAGTGGAGTATCTGGGACTCAAATCGGGTATGGATGCCAGCACTGCAGGTGGTAGCTTTACCCTCTAAACCACAGAGCTGGCCCTGCAAATGGTTTTTATCTTGACTGCATTGATGGATTTACAGCTGTATACATACGTTATAAACATAAATTTGAACATTTGAAATGTGTGCAGTGTGTTAAATGTCAACTATGTTGAAACGATGCTGATTTTGTTAAAACTAAAAATCTGAGTAAAAATCTCATGTAACTCTTGTGATATTATAATATAAAAAATCTGATTAATGGTGAAAAAAAGCTCTGTTTAGGAAATGAAAGCATGATTTTCTTTGAAAAATATTTATTTGTTTATTTTGAAAGAGTTACATAAAGACACACACAGAGAGAGAGAAAGAGAGAGAGAGAGAGATATCTTCTATCCACTGGTTCACTCTCTAAAGGCTACAATAGCCAGGGCTGGGGCAGGCCAAAGCCAGGAGCCTGGAATTTCATCCAGGTCTTCCATTTGGGTGCTATGGCCCAAGCACTTGGGCCATCTTCCACTACTCTCCCAGGCCATTAGCAGGGAGCTGGAAGCAGCCAGGATTAGAACCAGTGCCCATGTGGGATGCCAGGCTTAAAAGAAGCAGTTTTACCCACTATGCCACATACCAGCCCCAAGATTTTCTTTTAAAGAACAATCTTGTCACAGGCAATAAATACGAGGACATTTTTTAGTTTGTAATTTTGATGGACTTCCAGGCTGCTGGTGAGCTGTTTCATAGGGAAAATCAGTATAATTGGTTGTAAGTTTTGCAATAGCAACAGAAGTCTAATCTACGTGGATTTCTTGTGACTCTGTAAAGGGAGCAATGGATAGGGACTCTGGAAGGGGATAGGGTATGGCGTGTTTGCTCCAATCTCAGTACACACATTTATAAATGGCATGATAATGAATGTTTTCCAGGCGAGGAGGACGGCCCAGAATCAAAGAGCTCAAAACATTACAGATGAAACAAAAGTCCCTGTTCTTCATCCTGGTGGTGGAGATTAATCTCTTTCAGGAGACAAGATCATACCAGGCACAGGAAGATCAGTCATTCTGGGAACGATCCTGCCAATGTTCAGCATTTCTCAGTCATTTTCTATTTACAAGGGAATTTAGATCATGGGGTAAAATAACAACAAATAAATAAATTCACAAAAATATGTAAGTTTGGATGCAAGACAGCTCTGAATTTTAATCTTCTGTTTCACTTATTAATTGAGTATTGGATTTTTTTCTAATTATATATTCATCCCTTATTTCAGTTGAGAGAAAGAGGGAGGGAGGGGGTGGGGAGAGAGAGAGAAACTTTTCGTTCTATGGTTTACTTCTCAAATACCTGGGAGCAAAGAATTCATACTGGGTCTTCCGAGTTGATGGCCAGGACCCAATTTCTTTAGCTATCACCTGCTGCTTCCAAGGGTATGCATTAGGAGAAAGGCAAAATCAAAAGCAGAGCCAGGCCTTGAGCCAAGGCATTATGATCTGGGATACAAGCATCCCAAGCAGCCTCTAAACTGCTGTGCCAAATGTCCCCCTCTGAGTCTTGATTTTTTTATTTTGTGTAACTAGTATATTAGTGTCAGTACTTCAAGATCTTTGCGAAGATTACAGACAATTTGTATAAAGTATATTAGAGGCTATAGGAAGATCTCAGCTTGAAATTGTCTAAGATCTTATATATTCATTTGTTAACTCACTGATTTATTCACACCACATTTTATTTTTCTGTATTGTATACCAGAAATCAGATATTCTTCTAAATGAATACCATATTTTTTTTAAACAGGTAGAGTTTATAGACAGTGAGAGAGAGAGAGACAGAGAGAAATGTCTTCCTTCCGTTGGTTCACTCTCCAAATTGCCGCAACAACCGGAGCTGCACTGATCCGAAGCCAGGAGCCAGGAGCTTCTTCCTGGTCTCCCATGCAGGTGCGGGGCCCATCCTCCACTGCTATCCCAGGCCACAGCAGAGAGTTAGGTGGGAAGTGGAGCAGCCAGGACTAGAACCGGTGCCCATATGGGATGTCAGCACCGCAGGCGGAGGATTAACCTAGTGCGCATGGCACTGGCCCAATGAATACCATATTGTTAAGACAAGACCTAATCTTGTCTTATTATATCAAAAGAGAAACAATTAAAATAAGCATTGGAAATAAATAAATTATATCTATTCTTAGAAGGTAGACAAAGCAGGTCAAGGGAGTTTGTTGGTATGGTGTATGGGCTGATCATAAATGCGAATTGTCAGGGAAGCAGTTGGAGGCGATGTTAAGAGTAAGCCTCATTGAGATGATGTCATTTTGTAAAGGAAATAAAGGAATAGGGTATGTGCTGTGGTGTAGCAGGTAGAGCCATCGCCTGCAGTGCCAGCATCCCATATGGGCTCCAATTTGTGTCCCCACTGCTCCACTTCCTATCTAGCTCTTTGCTATGGCCTGGGAAAGCAGTAGAAGACGGCCCAAGTTCTTGGACCCCTGCACCCGCGTGGGAGACCTGGAGGAAGTTCCTGGCCCCTGGCTTCAGATCAGCGCAGCTCCAGCCGTTGCGGCCAATTGGGGAGTGAACCAGCAGGTGGAAGACCTCTCTCTCTCTCTCTCTCTCTCTCTCTCTCTCTCTGACTCTGACTCTCTGTATCTCTTTCTTTCAAATAAATAAATAAATATTTTAAAAAATAAAGGAATTGCCATTGTGAATATTTGATGGAAACACACCCTAGGCAGGTAGAAAGCTAGTTCCAATTCCTAAAACATGGGTAATGTTTGCTATGTCAAAAGAAAAAGGAGGTCACTGATGAAAAAATATCAAAGAGCAAAGAGAAAGTAAGACACGAAGTCAAAGAAGGGTGTGTGTGTGTGTGTGTGTGTGTATCGGGAACTAGAGGGAGGTGGCTAAAAAAAATCATGATGTGTGGGACCAGTGCCATGGCATAGCTGCCACCTGTGGAGCCAGCATACCATATGGGAGCCTGTTTGAGTCTCGGCTGCTCAACTTCCAATCTAGTACCCTGCTGATGCACCTGGGAAAGCAGTGGAAGATGGCCTAAGTGCTTGGGTCCCTGCACCCACATGGAAGAGCTGCAGGAAGCTCCTGGCTCCTGTCTGCAAATCAATTCAGCTCTGGTCATTGCAGCCATTTTGGGAGTGAACCAGTGGATGGAAGATTCTCTCTCTCTCTCTTTCTCTCTCCCTCTCTCCTTCTCTCTCTCTTTCTCTCCTTCTCTGTAACTCTGACTTATAAAATAAATAAATATTTACAAAGAAAAGGAAGAAATGCTTTGAAAAAATCATGATGTGTGTTTGTCCCTTTGTAAGGACTGGCTCCTCCTGAGTGAAATGGGAAAATTTTGAACAAAGAAGATATAAGATAACCTTGAATCTTGGATATTCCACTCATTAGCTGAATGGAATATGTCATAAAAGAATCACTCTGGTTGCAATGTTAAGACTAAAATGGAGAGTGTGAAAGTAGGAGAAATAGATAAGAATGTATTTCAGTGCTTTGGGAAAGCGGTCTGGATTACAGGAGGTGAGGTGGAAAGAAGTGGCAGAGTTCTGGATATATTGGACAGGCAGAGACAGCCCATCTACCTTTCCTGAAGACAGCAGGCAAGTTCAAGAGCAAAGCCAACAGTGTTAAGACCTATTTCCTTGTTGTGCAGGTGGAAAGCTAGAGACAAAGAACTGTATCAAGGCTTTATGGATGTGCCTGCCAGATCTACTGCAGTCTGGAAGTCCCTGGAGATTAAGCTGATTGTGCCTCACCTTTTTGCCTGAAATCTTCTGGGAAACTGAAAAGGAAATCAAGTTCTCTTTGGCCCTTAAGCTGAGAGAATTTAAAAGAGATAAAGTGGATTTTTTAGTTGTTGTTGGCAAGATAGGGTCTGACTACCTGTCTGGTGCTGCCACAATGACTCATAACAGCAAAGATGCTTGTTCTATCGCATTCGGTGCTGCCTGCAACTAAGGTGGAATTTACTGCGATTCACTGCTCAGATTTTTCTTCAGAATGAGCAACATACACTATTTTTTTGAAAGCATTACCAAAAGTGGTGTTCAGCTCTCAAGCCCTGTTTTTGGGTGAAGAAAACTGCAGAAATGATGTGAACTTTAAATTGTTTGTCAGCATGTCAAACTCACATAGTAATGGTTTGGGAATGTAAAATAAACTAGTTAACTGTTGGTTCTTTACCATGTCAGTGACTGGAGCATGTTCTCACATCTTCCCTAATTTCATGGTACATGGATGGATGTCACAGTCTTTTCAGTGACTTACTAGCTACAAACTTGACTTATCCCTTATTTGTGATATCTAGGTATCATTTAAAGTGGCAAACACGTACCACTATTCAATCTTTCTGTATTTGCTTTCACTTTAAGAATTTGAGCCTTTGAATTGTTTTAAAGTCTGTATAGATTACATTTAAATATTTTGTAGAGAAACTGGTAAGTTTCTGTTTTGCCTTTAAGAGTTTGTATTTTTAAAATAACGTTAATGTTAGTATGTGGACAGTAAAAAGTATTAAAAATGAGGGGACCTCTGCATCCAATTCAGCAGGTAGTGATCTTAATTGACCTAGAGTTTGGCAAAAGAACAAACTGTTTTTGACAAGAAATGTATTCTATGCTACTTTTCTGAATGGTAAATCATAACATTCATGTTAGTTTGGGTTAAATGTATTAACATATTATAACTTTAAATTTTGATACTGAGACAATTGCACCTTTTAATACTTCAAATGTATTCTATACATGACCCTTATGAAGCTATTTGTTGTAATTCTGTAAGAATAAAACTTCTTCTGCAAGAAAAAAAGAAAGAAAAAAGAAAACTGCAGAGAACAAGCCATGTCCTACCAAAGGCAAACTCAAACAATGGTTAAGCTGTTTGGGAGCAAAAGGTACTCAGGTTAGCTGTGAAGGGCCATCCTAGGACCATTCTAGTACTGCATCTCCTCATAATGCCAACTTCTTCCTCTGCCCCAAAACACTTCTTTCCTATTCTTACCAAGACCCTTAATAAATATCCTGCATATTAAATCCATTCATATTCTTCTTCCCATTCAACCTTCAATAGTTGGTATCAAGAGATCGTCTGGGGGAACAGATATTAGGGTTAAATTTTTGTAACTGGAGCATTGCTCAGTTAGCGATGTGAATGTAATAACTTAGTTTTATCAAGGACAGTCCAGGTTAGCACATTGAGCACAAAAACTTTTCCCAAAAAATTGTAGAAAATGGTAAATAAATAGAATATATTAGCCAGTGAGATACTTTAGATAACTGAGAAACAGAGAAATTTTAACTATGACAAAAAAAAAATTGGTGGCAATTGCCAAACACAAGTGTGCCAAAGAAAAGCTGAGAGTGAATAATTGACAATTAAAAGAAGTTAAGGATGAAAGCCAGAAAGCCTCTTTGGCAGTATGAGTGAGACGTTCTCAAACTCTGCTGCACAAGAGAAGTAAAACCAATGCACAGTTTCAGTATTTAATTTACAGAATAACCAGGAACTTGTTAGGAAAGAATGGGACCCTTGCATATGGGATGGAAAATGTTGGGTCTAGCCAACACAAAATCTTAATGCCTCCTTTTCCCACTGAATGCTCAAAGGCTACATTAATGACCCAAATCTTCCCATTTAGGCCTTCTGTGGTATCTCCATTTCTTGTAGACCACACAGAGTCATCTACACTGCTCATCTCCTCCAGGAGAACATACTCCCACATCTCTTTCTGGTAATGAGGCTGTTAACCATGTTAAATTTACATGACCTGGTTAAAAATATGCTGTGCCAACAGAGGAAAGAAAGATAATTAACTGTGAAGGAACTGCCAGAACTAACAACATGTCCTGTAAGAGACACAGAGTGCTGCGTTTGGGCTTGGATTTTGACAGTAATGGACAAATTATATACACCAAACACAAATACAAGAGTCTGTTAACATGCAAGTGTCCCAGAAGATTCTGGGACATGCAAGTGTCCCAACATTCTGAAAAGGCTCCCTCAAGGTGGGGTGAGAACTTCTAAGATGGCTCTTGGATCATGGAAGAGCAACGGCCCATGTTTTGAGCTAAAATTGCCATCATTACTGAGATAGGCATGGAGGCAAAATTTTAAAACTTACAAAAGAGGATATTTTTGTGGATTGAATACTATGTATGGTTTGAAATCCCAGCTCTATGAGAATACACCATTATGAAAGCAAGAAAAATGCTAAGACATCAACATCATTAGAATTTCAACAGGGGCTCTTCTCTGTACCTAGGATGCACAGTTGGCAATGCCATTAAAGAACTAGAATCACTAATAGCAAAGGGAATGTTAAAACTCCAAAACAATATAATGGTATTTCAAGTTCTTGAACAATTAAATTAAAAGATCGGTTGATTTGGTGCAAAATTTTTTGAAATGCATTCACAGCATTTTCATAATGCCATTTTTCCATGAACTTGTATTTGGATATCCCTTGCATAGGACAAAGGGCAATGTCAACTGACAAAGTCAGGTACATATCAAGATTCTGAAGATAATGACAGAGATGGCCTTCAGAATAGTATAACCCAGGAGCAAAATAAAAAGGATGCTGTTTATTCTGTTCAGACACATGAAATCAAGGATGAATGATCAACAGGTCACCGGAAGTGGCAACAATCAAAAAACATCATGGTTTGACCACTTTTCAATCTAGAATCCATTGACTTTCCGTAGAAGAAAGGACCATGACAAATACCATAGCAATAATGCTTTCCCCATTCCTCCAGCCTTTTCTGAAGTGACTCGGACTCATTTAATAGAGTAACTATATGCCAAGGAGAAGAAAACATATTCACAGGACATTTGAACACAGGTTCCAAATTAACATTTGCATCCAGAGACTCAATGGTTCATCATGACTGTGAGTTCTAATGAGGGTATATTCTCCAAGTTATAAATGAGATCCTGGGGCCTGGTGCAACCAGGTATACAGTTTGTGAGGCCTATTAGAAAATGAAAATACTGTGTTCCTAGTTAAACAATTATGAAGCACTTTGAGATGGTAACAGCAGATGTTAAATCAAACAGGATGCACTTTTAAACATAGGGTTCTATGTAACCACATAAGTTGTACAGAAAGCTGGCTCTAGGCCCAGATCTTACTCATGGAGCATTTAGTCCCTGGACCCTCCAAGTTGCCATTTTCCCACTCCCCAAATATATAATTGGAACAAACATCCATGGTAGTTGGTGTACCTCCTGCACCAGGTCCTTGATGTGTAAGGTAAATTCTGGTGCACTACACAGGCAACCTTCAAGAATAACAAAATCATTCTGCCAGCTGTCAAGAGAGTTGCCAGAAGCCAGCTTTCAACTGTCAGTCTTCTTTAAGACTTGGCTCAGCTGGAGAAATTTGCTAAACATTAAGACCATGCCTTTGGGAGGACCTTCCATCTAATTACTGATCAACACAAAAGAGCAAAAAGTACACTTACCTCGTGCCCACTCAGAATGAGCCATCCCAACTCCAGAGCTAACCATGAGGTTAGAATATATGGAGAAGAAAAAAGTGATTAAACAAAAAATAAAAGAAATTTTCTCCAAGCTAAATAAATGTTAAAGCTTTCAGATTAAAATGCCTTATTAAATTCCACCCAATGCTGATATCAAAGATTTACAATGAGACATAGTCTGGCAAAAAAAAAAAAATTCTTTTCAATTCTAAAAATCATGGGAGAATTTTACAACCTTCTGGGTAGTAAAAAGTCACTTACAAAGAAAAAGAATCACTACACTCAACTTCTTATCTGCTAGAAAGCAATGGATTAATGCTCAGACTACTAAGACAAAAGGACGATAACCTGAGAGTTGTTTGGTAAGACCAGATATCAGTCTGCTGGCAGAGAGAAAGATGTTCGCCGATAGCCAAGGATTCAGAAACTTTATCACCCACATTCATCATTTGAGAATAATAGTTAAGGAAAACTTTATAATAAGGCACAGACTTACCAGAGCTGAGAATTTAAGATAAGGAAAATAAAGAAATCAAAGATTAGAAATAACTCTGGCAATGTGTGGGCGTGTATATTTATATACAGCTAAATCTAAAAGAACAATGGCAGATTACCTAGGAATTAGAATATGTTTCTAATAAAAATATTAAATAGAAAAGATATGCTACAAAAAATTATATAACTGTGAAGCTAGAATATTAAACTGCCTAGCAAAGCCAAGGAATAAAATTACGAATTGAGAAGGAAAAGGCAAAGTTCTGAATATCCTAACAGAATAGGGAGACGTGAAGAAAGAGAGAGGGAGTCTGGGGCATTGTATTATCAGACTGGGGAGTAACAGGGGAAAAAATGTACACAGTTTGGAGGAACCACTTATCTGTTAGGGCATTATTCAGCAAATATTCATTCATCATATTTAATGGGAAACCATTCATTATATGTCAGACCCTGTTCTATGAATTAGAGATACAAGATTTGAACAAACACACAAAGTTTCTATGCTCATACATTTCAGATTTTAATTAAGGAAAATATAATCAAGAGGTAACTATATATAAATGATTGATAGAATGAATTAACAAATAAAAAATGTCACTAAGTGATAAACTGTTGAAAGAAATGAACTTAAGAGTGTTGCAAAGGAAAGTTACATGAATATAAAAGTAATTCAAGTACAAAAGAGGCTGGACAAGGTGATTTCTTGGATTTTTGTTTGTTGTAAGCAGTATGATTAGTGTACTAGTACACCAGACTATAAATTATACCATTTTGATCTGATCACATTTGCCAATGCTTAGCAGGATCATCGTTAAACTTCTTGAGACAGTATAGCTGACTCTAGAATTTAGCAGGCAGCAGAGACAGGAGATTCCAAGAGACCTCCAAGAGCAAGTACCTGCATACTTTGTTTTTTCCCCTTTAGCTACAAAACTTTGTATCTTTCACCCACTCAAATAAAAATTGATTTCACCTTGACTGTCATTCTCAGTGACAGATTTTACAAAAATTATTAAGAAAATAAAAAGATTAAGGCCGGCGCCGCGGCTCACTAGGCTAATCCTCCGCCTTGCGGCGCCGGCACACCAGGTTCTAGTCCCGGTCGGGGCACCGGATTCTGTCCCGGTTGCCCCTCTTCCAGGCCAGCTCTCTGCTGTGGCCAGGGAGTGCAGTGGAGGATGGCCCAAGTGCTTGGGTCCTGCACCCCATGGGAGACCAGGATAAGCCCCTGGCTCCTGCCATCGGATCAGCGCGGTGCGCGGGCCGCAGTGCACCAACCGCGGCGGCCATTGGAGGGTGAACCAACGGCAAAAGGAAGACCTTTCTCTCTGTCTCTCTCTCTCACTGTCCACTCTGCCTGTCAAAAAAAAAAAAAAAAATTAAAAAAAAAGAAAAGAAAAACATTAAATAAATGAATGCATTTTAATAGCATACATTTATTCAACTCCCAACTATAAATACCACAGAAAAGAAAGAACAAATTTTTATTGAATAAAATTCAGTTTACTCTTGGAATCTCATTCTGAAGTCCTTTTTCAGAATTTTTTTGTCTTTTTCCTTTACCAATGTTCTCTGCATAAAAGGACAT
The DNA here is from genome assembly GCF_033115175.1 of Lepus europaeus. NCBI lineage: Eukaryota > Metazoa > Chordata > Mammalia > Lagomorpha > Leporidae > Lepus > Lepus europaeus. The sequence continues at coordinate 131,688,237 of NC_084827.1, forward strand.
CAGGATTCTTTGCAGTCATTAATCAACCAGTAAAAAAGAAAATGTAATATATGCAAATTGAAGTATTTTTATCCAAGGTTTTTATTGTGCATTTCCTGTGGATGGGAAGATGGTATATGTGTTTAAATACAAAATCACCTTTAGCATCTAAAACAGTTCCAGTAACCTAACTTATTTTTCTAGTTTTTCCTCTCTTCCTAACTACAATAAAATAATCTGCAAGAAAAAATGTTTTGTTGGCATTTTAGCCAAAACTATAGCAAAAACTGAAGGAAGTTATTTTCAGTATGATCAACAAAAGATTAGAACCTGTACACTTCTACAAATCAATCAGTATACAGTAGTATAATTGAATTTAATTTATTATAAATACAATTACTATATTATAAATATAGTAATGAATATGCATAATTAAATTGAAAGGATGAGCCAGTCCTAGACATATCATTCTGAATAGAGCTAAACATGTTCACTAAAAGCAGTAAATTCCAAAAAGTTTATTTATACTTGGTGCCTTGGTTTGAGCAGAATCTGGCATCCCAACCTATGCAGATGTTTAAGTACCAAAGTCTTAGGTGAATGGTTAGTGAATTAATGTAAATGTTTGTGGGACTTGACCCAGTTTTGGTATCTGAAGGTAGGGCTTTTGGAAAATAATTGGATTGGATTAGGTTGCTAGGGTGGGTCCAATGCTTAAATCCTTTTGGCTATGGAAAGAGGGACACCTGGACAGGGAGGATGAGTGCACTTCCTGTCTCACTGTGCTTCTTGTCTCCCCCTGTGATTGTCCCTCCAGCCTCACCAGATGTCTACACCAATGGGGTTACCTGGCCTCAAAGTGTGAACCTCCAAAAGTGTAAGCTGAAATAAACTCTCTTCCTTCCTAAGTAGGCTCCTCTCAAGTATCTTAGTTAACGCAAATGGTATGGCTTATCTAAGTGTAAAATCTGAACAACTAATTCTGTGAATATGAAGGTATTTTTTAAAGTTCATGGAAGAAAGGGATTAAAAGAAAATGCAAATATTTTTGAAACATCTTCATATATGTAGATAGAACAAGTACATCAAAAAAGGGAGATAGGGGGATTTCCTGGGGAAGTGGACTTCCAGTTATATTTAAACTTGATTTTCTTCTATGACAAACATAAAACAAATGAGACAAAATGTGTACATGTTTAAAATCTCAGAGATAGATACCTTGGGTTAATTAAAAATATTTTCACCACGTTTAAATATTAAACCATTTGGTTTTTAAATTTTGTGATGTAAGGCCAGTGCCGCGGCTCACTAGGCTAATCCTCCGCCTGTGGCACCGGCACCCCCTGTTCTAGTCCCGGTCGGGGCGCCGGATTCTGTCCCAGTTGCTCCTCTTCCAGGCCAGCTCTCTGCTGTGGCCCGGGAAGGCAGTGGAGGATGGCCCAGGTCCTTGGGCACTGCACCCGCATGGGAGACCAGGAGGAATCACCTGGCTCCTGGCTTCGGATCAGCACAGCACGCCGGCCACAATACGCCAGCTGTGGCAGCCACTTGGGAGGTGAACCAATGGAAAAAGGAAGACCTTTCTCTCTGTCTCTCTCTCTCACTAACTCTGCCTGTCAAAAAATAAAAATAAAAAAATTAAAAATTTTTGTGTTATAAAATACTATCCACCATGCTAAACATCAAACCAAACTATTATTCTCATTTAAAAACATGTCTTTTATATCTCAAACATTGAATCTGCAATTTCTTCCTAAAAAAATGTATTTATGCTCCAAAGAGTTTACTTTTATGTTCTATTTTCTGAGAATACTTTTGAAAGAAATAAGAAAAAGGTGTAATAACTAATTTTGTCTTAAAATATAAACACCAATATAAAGAATTAAATATGAACATCATTTTACTTGAAATCACAGTGAATGCCATTTGCCTGTCTACCCTCAGTTCTATTCTCCATCTTTTTCACCTTCAGTTCTATATTAGAGGAAACCGCTTTTCCAAGAACTCAGCCCACACCAGTGCAAACCAATGGAAAGCACTTACATGAGACTTGAACTCAGGAACAAATGAGAAGTCAGGGTATTCCACCACAGAGCCTTGCCCTATAACCATAAACCACAACTAACATCTTTAGCAGTGGCTGTTTTCTTATTTGTTCCACTACCTACCAAATGATCAATTTTTTTATTTATATATTTGACAGATAGAGTTAGTGAGAGAGAGACAGAGAGACAGAAAGAGACAGAGAGAGAAAGGTCTTCCTTCCATTGGTTCACTCCCCCAAATGGCCGCTACTGACAGAGCTACGCTGGTCAAGTGCTTCTTCCAGGTCTTCCACGTGAGTGCAGGGGATGGAGGTGCCCAAGCACTTGGGCCATCCTCCACTGCCTTCCCGGGCCACAGCAGAGAGCTGGACTGAAAGAGGAGCAACCAGGACTAGAACCTGGTGCCCATATGGGATGCCGGTGCCGCAGGCAGAGGATTAACCAAGTGAGCCACTGCGCCGGGCCCCAAATGATCATTTAATGCATGGATTCAAGTCTCATTGTACAGACCCGGTGTCTTTCCAATGTCTAAAAAGTGGCCCTCACTTCTGGTTTCCATTAATATGTTTTTTTTTGGTTTATTTTTTCAATATAATAATAGTAACTGCTGGGTTATCTCACCATCGCTCTTTTTTATTTTTTGCCTACTAATCCACATTTTCTCATTTTTCTAGGTTTTTTTTTTTTAAATAGAGAAATATGCAGTACATTGTCAACAGTCACCTTACTGTGCAATAGAACGCCAGAAAGTCTTACTCTTATCTAGGTATAACCTGGTACCCATTGATCAATCTTCCCCCATTTCTCTCTCCCTACTTCCTTCCACAGCTTCTGGTAACAAGCACTGCATTTTTATTTATTTGATTCACTTATTTTTTAAAGATTTACTTATTTACTTATTTGAAAGGCATTTGGGCCATCTTTCACTGCTTTCCCAGGCACAGTAGCAGGGAGCTGGATCAGAAGAGGAGCACTCAGGACTGGAACCAGTGCCCGTATGAGATGCTGGCACTACAGGCAGCAGCTTAGCCCACTACACCACAGTGCTGACACCTTTCACGGCATTTTTAATTTCTACGAGATTATCTATTTACTAGACTCCACAGATGAACGAGATCATGTGATATTTGTCTTTTTATACGTGGCTTATTTCATTTAATGTAATGGCATTTTCTGTGTTAAATTCCCTCCTTTTAAAATTCTAGAGTTGTTTTTATTTTCCTATCTAGATTCTGACTGATACAGTACACTGGCAAAAAATAAAACCAGGAAAAAAAAAAAAACACTGTACTTGTATTGATATTATTAAGACCTCTACAGGGGTGGACATTTGGCATTGCAGCAAAGACACTGCTTAGGATATGTGCATCCTACATCAGAGTGTTTTGGATCTGCGACCTGGCTCTACTCCTTATTCCAGCTTCTTCTAATGTACATCCTGGAAGGTAACACAGGATGGCTCCAATGGTTGAGTCCCTGCCACCTACGTGGGAGACCTGGATTCAATTCCTAGCCATTGGCTTTATCTTCTTGGCCCAAGCCTGGCTATTGCGTCTTTGAAGAGTAAGCTAGCATAAATGAACAGATTGGAAATTTCTCTTCCTCTCTCTCTCTCTCTCTCTCTCTCTCCCATTCTCTTTCTCTCTCTCATTCTCTCACTCATTCATTCTCCCTAGCTTTAAAATAAATTTTCATTAAGAAATCCTACTTTAAGGACTGGTGCTGTGATATAGTGAATTAAGCCACTGTCTGCAGTGCCAGCATCCCATATGGGCACCAGTTCAAGTCCCAACTGCTACACTTCCAATCCGACTTCCTGCTAATGTGCCTGAGAAAACAGTGGAGGATGGTCCAAGTCCTTGGGCTCCTGCACCCATATGGCAGATCCAGAAGAAGCTCCACTTCTGATCCAGCTCTCTGCTGTGGCCTAGGAAAACAGCAGAAGATGGCCCAAGCCCTTGGACCCCTCTACCCACGTGGGAGACCAGAAGATACTCCTGGCTTCTGGCTTCAGATTGGTGCAGCTCCGACTACTGCGGCCGTTTTGAGGGGTGAACCAGTGGGTGGAATAGCTCGCTCGCTCTCTCTCTCTCTCTCTCTCTCTCTCTGCCTCTGTCTCTCTGTAAATCTGCCTTTCAAATAAATAAATAAGTCTTTTAAAAAATAAAAGTTTTCCAAACTTTTGATAAATGTAACTTATGTACAATAGCATACTTGATCCTTTAAGAGAATGATCCCTAATCTATTAGTCTAGTATATAATGGTAGACCTCAAGCCAGACCTCATGTCAATTTCAATCTGCTGGAGAAAACCAAAAATAACTATATATCAATGTAAAAATGTTTATTTTTTTATTCCATGTTTTTATTTGTTTCTCTCCATAATGTGCCTTCCTTACTGGTACCGCTTGTCATACAAACTGCTTCACTCAGTTGGGTTTTAAAAATCATCACAGTTTTCAGCTTTGAATACAGGTTTTGATTATTTGCTCATGATATTGCTTTGTGTATTTTCCCCACTGTACTTTCACTCTATTTTTTGTGTAAATTTCAAAAGAGAGACTGTCATAGCTCAGAAGATATAAGATATCTGACAAGATATTTATTCTGTTTTAATATAACAGTGAAGAAAGAATATTTTTCAAGTAGAACACTTTAAAATGCCTAAGTTTTCAGATATCATTACATACAATCTGATAAGGGAAACCTCAAAATAATAAAAAATAGTCCCTAAAGACATAGTTATTTAGTGGAGAAAGTACTTTTGAAATTGTCACGCATAATGCAGTGTTGCATCAGTCTATTGTCAATTTTTCTTTATTTATGGTATTTTTATGCATTCAATATCAATTTTCCTCCAACTTTATTTTCGACACTTTAGATACTTTTGGAAAAAAAGCCAGCTGAATAGAATTACTGTCCTTAAAGATCACATAATCAGACATTGATATAGAATGTTTGTGTAAAACTGGCATATTAAAGGCTAATGTTGGTACAAAAATGATGAAGTTTGCATAGGGTAAGTGAGGAGGTGGAGATTTTATATATATATATATGTGTGTGTATATATATACACATACACGCATATAAATTCATTAAAACCTACATATAAACATAACTGTGATCTTGGTATTGAATCTTAACATACAATTTTACTAGAAAGGTGAAAAAATACAAAACAACAACAATATGTATGTCTTGGAAAGGTTTCTATTGTTATACCAAACGAGAGAGAAAGATGACAAGGAAGAAGCTCAAGCAGTGTGAAGTGCCGTTGAAGTCTTGCAGAGGATGACTGTCTTTTGAAGTTGGAATTCTTTTGGTTTCAAGCCACAGAAACTATATAAACATATACATTTTATGTACAAATGGAATGTATTTAATTATTTAACGGAAACACTGAGGGCTAGCATTAGATACAGAATTTGTATACTAGATTCAGATGACATTATTTATTAAAGACCCCATTTTTACCATCATATGAAATTGCTGGAGATTCAAGCTTATGTGCCAAGGGATTTGAGCAGATTGGTCAGCTTCCTCTATGGCTCCTGTGGCCATGTAGTGCTTAGAAACTACAAGGACCCCATTGCTACAGCCACTGCTGAGGAGACCAGGGAGACCTGAAAAGCCACCCCCAATGAACAGTTACTATTCTGATTTCATCCATTCGCATTTTCTGTCTTGTTCTTTGAGCTTACAGGTTTAGAATCTAACTTTTCAAGCAATTGAGAGAATTCAGTGAGGAGTACTCATTTCCACTGTGGGTCAAAACCAGTGCTCATGGCATTAGTTCATTTATTGAGTAAATTTGGGGAGCCATTCCATAACACTCAGAAGAAAGCTAAATAAGAATGCATAAAATTAGTCACACTTTTCTTCATACCAACTAACTAGCTTTTTTTTCTTACAGTATTTTTTTTCTGAATCCCAAAAGACTTCTATATAGTACACATCTTATTTCACAAAATTTGGAATACAAATTGTTAACTAGGTGAATGTGCAAAAGCCTTGTTATTTTAAATAGGTTATATTTACATTAGCAAATAGGCTATTTTTATTATTTCCAATGTACAGCTTCACTACATTTACTGATTCAATATTTTTTCTTTATCAAAAACATGGAGAATACATATCATGAGTCAGAAATGTGTTAATTGCTAGAGACTGAAATAATGAATAAGACACAAATTACTGAAGCTTTTAGATTAACTGTGTTATAATATTGTTTACCACAATTTAATACTAAATGAAGAGTCAAATTTTAAAATATTTATTACAAAGCACTCAAAGAAAAACTGTGGTTAGTAATTGAAAAAGTGTAATATAGACAAGAAAGAAATGTTATACTATGGTAGATGAAGAAATTTTAAGGAAAGCCTCACAAATTAGAAGTTTGTTTAAATTATAAAAGATAAATTGGGGGTATACTTAACAGAAGAGGAAAAGTAATTCACTTCAATATTTGTCTTATCTTTCTATCTACCTACCTTTCCACGGACCTATCTATTTAGTGTCGGTCTGTAACTGAAAACTTCCTGTACAAGGTCTTTTTTAGCTAAAAACAACAACAAAATTCCCTAGCCTTCCTTCAGTCTTGGAGAGTGTGCTTATTGTTATCAAATTCTATGTTCAGATTGTTTTCTTCAACACTATAAAGATGTCACTCCTTTCTATGCTGTTTTCCATAATTTTTGTTAGGTAATCATCTCAAAGTCTTTTTGTTACTCTTTTAAAGAAAATGTGTCTTTTTCTCTTTCCCTGACTTCTTTCAAAGTGTATGTTTGAGGTAGTCATCTAAATATGTTTTCTTTGTGTTTATCTTGTGTGAGTTTAAAAAACTTCTCAGACTAGTTTTAAGTGTCTGTAAATTATTATTGCTTCAAATATCACATTCCCTCTGCTCTCCTAAAGTGCAAGTAAATAGTAGGATTAGTATTTGATCAACCAAGAATATATGACTTTTTTTGACTGTGTTTTTAACATCTATACTGGTGTCAATGTTGTGCTGCAATGGGTCCCAGATGCTCCACTTCCCAACTGGCTCGCTGCTAATGCACCTGGGAAAGCAACAGAAGATGGTCCAAGTGCTTGGGCCCTGCAAAGCAGCAGAGGGTGGTCTAAGCTTGGACCCTGTGGGAGGCTTGGATGGCATTCCTGGCTCCTAGTTTTGACCTGGCCAGACCATTGCAGCTTTTTGGGGAGTGACCCAACAGATGGAAGATCTCACTCTCTGTTTCTCCCTCTCTGTTTTTCTCCCATTGCTCTGAATTTTTATAATTATCAGAATCCCCATATGTATTCTCTAATGTTGATATTTACTTATCTATTTCATCATAGATAGTTTCTGTACCACGATGCTTGATATTTAAAATATAGAGAGATAGTGAGGTAATAGACTATTTTGCAAATTATCTATGAAAACAATTTTGGGTCCTATCAATTAAAATTATGCTGGCAAGGGGTATTTTTCTAAAGTTAATATTTGTAAACTCTAGTCATTACTGTAATATAGAAATAAATTATCCATTTCAGCTGAGAGTGCAATGAGTCAAGTCCATATGATTCTTTCAATTTTGGAGACACTTATGCCGTACCACCACCCCAGGGACCTTGGCTCCAAAGCATCCTATATTCTCTACAATGAGAGATTAGCAGGCGAACTTAACCAAGGCTGGGTGTAGAAGGGCTAAGTGCAATGTTGTGCTGGTCCTTTTAGCATACACAGTCAGCAACTCAAGTACTTATTCTCAGGGTTTCCTGGAGAAGTAGCAAACCTACCAATAGTTTTACTTATTGATGTATTACACTATTACACTGGAAGTGAAAAGGGAAATTAAATACAGTATGGAAAGTATGTGACTTTGCCCAAAATATCCAGGAGATATTGGCCCTTATTATACACACAAACACTACAGGATTTGGTTATTACCTGTAAGGGAAAAGAAATGTCTCTAGTTCATAACAAACTGGCAAAATAGTATTGAGATCTCTATGAATGGGACATATAATTTCATTAATTGCAAATCTAAACTGATAAATGAGGAGAGATGTTGAACACAGGAGTCAAGTCATTCTTGGGATGCCCACACCCCATGTTAGAGTGGCTGGTTCTAGTCCAGGCTCCTTCACTTCTGATCCAATCTCCCACCAGTGCACATTAAGGGAGGCAGCACATATATTCAAGTCCCAGCTGTTCCACTTCTAATCCAGCTCTCTGCTAATGTGCCTGGTTAAGCAATGGAAAATGGCCCAACCCCTTGGGCCCCTACACTCACGTGGGACACCCAGAAGAAGCTCCTGGCTCTTGGCTTTGGCCTGACCCAGCCCCAGCCAATGCGGCAATTTCAAGAGTGAATGGAAGACCTCTCTCTGTCTCTGTCTCTCTGTCTCTGTCTCTCTCTCTCTCTGTCAAACCCTCTCTCTTTGTAACTCAGCCTTTCAAATAAATAAATCTTAAAAAATAAAAAAGAAACTATGAGTATAATTTGTTTACAATTAATAAGTAACTTTCACAGCCAGTACTGTAACATAGTAAGATAAGCCTCTGTCTGAAATATTGGCATCCCATATGGGCACCAGTTTGAGTCCCGGCTGTTCTATTTCCAGCTTCCTGCTAATGATCTGAGAAAGCAGTGGAAGATAGCCCAGGTGCTTGGGCCTCTGTACCTGCATGGGAGACCTAGAAGCAGCTCCTGGATCCTGGCTTTTAGTTTCAAATCGGCCCAGTTCCAGCCCTTGTAGCCATTTGTGGAGTGAACCAGGGGATGGAAGACTTTGTCTCTCCCTCTCTCTGTCTGTAACTCTGCCTCTCAAATAAATAAATAAATCTTTAAAAAGAAAAAGAAAAGAAAAAAGAAAGAACTTTCTTGGAGCAGGTGTTTAGCCAAGCAGTTAACATACCACATTCATGTACCTGGGTTCAATTCCCCACTCTGGCTTCTGGTTTCATCTTCCCACCAGTTCAAACACCCTGGGAGACAGCAGTGAAGGTTCATGTATTTGAGTTTCTGTAACTCATATGGGAGATGGGGATTGTGTTTTTGGATTCTTGCTCCTGTCCTAGCCCAGCTCTGGCTCTTGTGGTCATTTGGGAAATAAAAAGGAAAAAAAGCTTTCTTGTGGTGGAATGAGAAGGCCATGCCAAGATGGCCACTGGCAAGTGAGCATCAGTTACTCAGGAATGGCTTTGGAAACCCCTGGGAAACCTTCTGGGAAACCACCTGGCAAAGGAGCCTGCCTGGAAACAGGCTGTGATTCATTAGGGTATAAACTGCCCCTTGACTGGATTGGCTGCCTCAGCTATATAAGCTGCTGTACCAATGAAATAAATGAGTCTGCAGGTTGCTCACCTCTGGCCCACTTTAACCCAATTCCCCATTGTCTGTGTGGTGACTCTGCACCTCTTGCCCCCACAGCACCGCACTCCTCCTCTCAGGACAAATCTACAGCAACACTTTCTTACCCTCAATAATATTTGCTTCTTTATTTCCCTAAGACTTTAAAATTTGAGAGTAAAGTGGAATTTGCTGAATTATTTCCAAATTGGAATCAGAATCTTTTAAAACATAAAGCTCCTAATACAGTATGGCATTACCCCACTACATTAATCTTTCTTGACTATTTTCCACTGCTAATCTTTTAATATTCATGTAAACCACTGTTCCAAGAAGGCTCTGTGAAAGATGTCTAACAGGGAATAATTGTATTTATAAGACAAAAAAAATTTCAGATTTTTCTGTATGCCAATGCATGCTGTGTATCCTTAAAGCAAAAGCTGCATGATTTCCATCTGGAAATCACAACAACCTGGGTAATTTTTATTATATAAAATGTTCATTATGTGGGTATACACAGAAGCAAATATAAGTGAGATATAGAGCTATATGAGAATTATTTCTGACTCATGATACCTAGGTCTTATATTCCACAAAGCAGACTTCATTAGTCTTTTATAAGGCATAAATTTTATACACCTATGAATTCTTGTGACAGATAATTATTGACTGTGTTATTTTTCTTAATTGTAAACTCACTGTATCATTACTGAAATGTCAATAAGAAAAACTTATAATGATTGTCATTTCTAAATATTGGGATCACTGAAAAATAATTGTCATTATTCTTACTAAGTAATCTGTAAGATAATTACTTTTAGATGATCGTTAAGAAATTTACATAGCGGAATATTGGAAGATATTTTCCTGCTGTCCTGTCCTGCTGAAAACTCAAAACTAGAGACAAAATGGGCAAGGTCCCACACCCACAAGTTAGAATAAGTCCCCACCTCTAATCTAAACAGGAAGAGGGTTGGGTATGGGAAAGCAGACTTGCAGCCCTCAGCCTTCTGAATAGTGTGATGTTCATGGAGAGATTTTCACTTCCACTGGGTGGATCCAGTGTTCTTCCTCTTGCGCCTGGGAAACTCTCTCCAGCAACTGTTAATCTTAACTGTCTGGTAAACTCATGGGTCTGCAGCTTCCTTGCTATCATACCCAAGACAGCTATATCTGTTTGTCCCAGAATCCCACAAGTAAGCCCTTGTTAGTCTATTCATTTGTTCATTTGGAGGAGAAAAATAAAATGATTTTTGAGTACCATTTTTCTCCTTTGAGTTTTGACATTAGATTCTGCTGGTTTTGTTTTTTATATGCAAAAATCTAACTTTAGAAATTCCAAATGAAGTCTTCCTCTCTCCATCATATGGAAAAGAAAAGCACTTTCACTTTCAAGCTGCTGTTTGGAGTCTGGACTTCAGAAAGCCTGAGTAGCAGCTGAATCACCCAGAATGCATGCACCTGGATATATTCTCTGGCAGAGAACAGCAGGAAATATTATTACTTGAGCAATGAGTAAAAGGAAGCATGTAAAAACCATATCTTATTTAATATCACAGAACGCTATCTTGGGCAGGTATTATTGAGTCATGGAGTTCTCTGGAGGCATAGCCAATACCCAAACTCTGTTATTCTGACTTCAACCCAGGCATTTTGTTGTTTTCTATGTATTTCTCTCAAACAGGATCTTTAATTATTTGTTTTAGACATGTCAAGGTCATTTAAAAATGAAGTTTGGTACTCATTTTATGTCTGATTTGTCAATATAATAAACATGATAGTATTGTGTTGCTAAAATTGGAAGCTACAGACAGATTTACCCAATACAAATGTAGTCTGAAGACTTTCAGTAAACAAATAAAATAAGTGATTAAAACTATCCTCTGCCTTTCGCTGGTGCTGTGTGGTCTGGAAAAATTGCCTCCTTTTTGTAAAAACAAAATTAAAAATCCTTCTCAGAGAAAACAAAAAAAAGATAGAAATGTATTTTTGACCAGGGCCCAGCTGGCTAACGGAAACTCATGTTTAACTGGTATAAAATAAAATACTCTGAAAAAGAACACACATTTGCAAAAATTCTTTACATTAAGACATTTATTTCTTTGGGGGGGTCTTGTCTAAGAAGTCATCCTCTACACCAAAATCATGGAGTGTTTCTCTTACATTTTCTTTCAGCAATTTCATAGTCTCAGGTCTTAAATTTAGGTTTGATCCATCTTGAGTTGATTTTTGTATATGATGAGAGATAGGGCTCTACTTCCATTCATATATATATGAATGGGATATATATATCCCATTTTGTCGTCATCAACTGTTGAATAGATTATACTTACTCCAATGCATGGTCGGAGTACTCTTGTCAAAAACCAATTGGCTGGGGCTGGCGCTGTGGCATAGCAGGTAAGGACCTGCAGTGCTGGTATCCCATATGGGTGCCAGTTCAAGACCCAGCAGCTCCACTTCTGATCCAGCTCTCTGCTAAGGTCTGGGAAAGCGGTAGAAGAAGGCCCAAGTCCTTGGGGAGTGAACCAGCAGATGGAAGACTTCTCTCTCTTTATCTCTCCTTCTCTCTGTGTGTAACTCTGACTTTCAAGTAAGATAAATAAATCTTAAAAAAAAAAAAAAAAACAGTTGGCTGTATATCCTGCTAAACTTCACTCTTTTTGCTTTGTAATTGTTAAACTCTTTATTTGGTGGAGCTTTCAGCACTTTATGTAATGTAAATTAAACATATGTTATCTCAAAAAAAGAAGAAAGAGTGAAAGAAAGAAAATAGGAGAGGAAGGGTGGAAGACAAGGGAAAGGAGGGAGGGAGAAAGGAAATATTATATTCTTAGAATAGTATCTATGAACTATATTGATTTTGTTAAAAACCAAAAAAGCAGGGGCTGGCACTGTGGCACAGTGGGTTAAAGCCCTGGCCAGAAACACTGGCATCTCATATGGGCACCGGTTCTAGTCCTGGCTGCTCCTCTTCTGATCCAGCTCTCTGCTATAGACTGGGAAAGTAGAAGATGGCCCAAGTCCTTGGGTCCCTGCACCCACATGGGAGACCCAAAAGAAGCTCCTGGCTCCTGGCTCCGGATCGGCACAGCTCCGGCCATTGCAGATATCTGGGAAGTGAACCAGTGGATGGAAGACCTCTCTCTCTGTCTCTGCCTCTCTAACTCTGTCTTTCAAATAAATAAAATAAATCTTTTTTTAAAAAAGCTAAAAATAATAGGTAAATAAACAAAAAGACTTTTACATCTCAGTTTGCATTTAAATATTATCTTATTTTAAAGACGTATTTTTCATACTAGTTGAAATAGTAAATTATTACAACATTTTTGACCTACTAAAATTATAACCTACTTCTACTCTTAAACATTATTTAAAATGGATGATGAGACAACACTGTTATCTATATGGGCATTCAAACATAATACTACCAGACATGCACAATAAAAGATATTCCTACTTGATATAGTTCACTTGATGGAGAAGTTTTCCATGTTAGTCCATAAAAACACATTAGACTTTGACCAAAGTCATCTAAGTAGTTTCTGATGTTTGGGCATTATGGAAATGATTTTTTTAAATATATACTTTATAGTATCATATCTAGGTGAATGTCAAGTTGGATTTCATGATGCTAAGTAGAGAACTGAAATTTTTAAGCCTATAGACTATATCATTTTATATTTTATTTCATTTTAAATTTGACATATGCTAACACTTTCCTTATTGCTGTGGGGGTTGGGGGAGGCTGGAAGGAGAGGGTGAAAAGAGGGCCTGTGTGGGGATGCAGGCCTTGTTATAGCCTTGCAGGGATGAGGGAGTGGGAGCAGCAAATCATTAGAGTGGGGGTGGAGTTGATGCTTGTGGTTGGGCCATTTGGTCACCTGACTCCTAGAAAGCCGGCCTGGGGTACTGGAGAGGCCTGCACAGCCCATGATGGGGCAGAAGGCAGTGTTAAATAATTTAGCAGGAGTGGAAGTGGTGTAAATCTGAAATTGCCACATGTAACATGTTCCAGGGGCTGGTGTGGATGCAGAACAGGCACAAAAGAGCAGAAGATATGGGATTATTGGGAAGTTCATTGTGGTGTATGGAAGAGGGAGGAAGACAGTAAGAGGACGTATGGAGTATGGAAGAGGGAGGAAGACAGTAAGAGGACGTATGGAGAAGTGTAGATCTTGAAGGGAGTGAAGTCTGAGAAGGTTCCCTGGAAATATAAATCTTCAATATCCAAAAGGAGCCAGGAGGGGAGGATGAGCAAGGAGTGTATTTGATATTCCTCCCATAGAAGTTATAGGAAGAGTTGATAGCCGTATAAGAGAGGATCAGTACTTATCAGGTGTTGGAAATGGCAGGTGGCTGGGTGGTCACCATTTCTTAGAGGGGGATTCATTAAGCACAGAAGGGTCTGAGTTTTCAGGCACCATCTGTAATGGAACTTGAGTCTGGGTAAACTTGGCTGTGAGTGGCCCTGTGGGAGTAACGCATAACGAAGGGAAAGGGAACACTTACAGTGGGAGAAGTAGACCCAATGCTGTAGGGAGTCATAAGAGTAACCCAGTAAGGTCTGGTCCATTTAGTTTGTAGTTTAGTGGGAATAGGGGACAAGGAGGAGTATGAAGAGGACAGGAAGACCTCGTCTCCCACTGTAATGGGAGGGAAGCAGTCTGAGGTGGTTGGACCAGGAACTGGGCAATAGGTATCTGCATACTTCCATCTGTTTGGAGATATCTGAGGAGAGGTGAGAGCAGATGGGGCAGTGAGATTGGAGATTGGGAGTGTATAGTCAGAGGAACCAAGGGACATTAGTACATCAGTTCAAAAGGCAAAATATTGAGAGGAGTTTTTGGAAGGGCCCTCATGAAGAACAGGGCCAATGGGAATTATTTAATCCAGTCCAAGCAAAGCTCAAAAGAGAGTATGATCAGAGCGTTTTTAGTGTATGATTTGTTCTCTCTGCTTTTTCTGAGGATTGAGGGTGGTAAGGGATGTAGAAATACCAGAGGATATTAAGCACCTTGGTAAGTAGTTGAGTTACCTGGGATGTAAATTCGGGACAATTGTCAGACTGGAGAGAGCTAGGAACCAAAGTGGGGAACAATCTCCTGATAGGATGTTGGAAACTGTTAGCACCCATTTGTTAGTAGTCGGAAAGGCCTCGACCCACCAGAGAAGGTATCTACCAGTACCAAGAGATATTGAAAGCGCAGTACTCTTGGGCATATGGGTGAAGTCAATCTGCCAGTTAGAGGCTGGCAGGTGTGCTCTGGCTTGATGGGAGGGAAGGGTGGAGACAGTTGGGGTTCAATTTTTGACATATAGAACAAGAAGAGGTGAGTTGTTGAAGATATTTGGTATCTTCTGGTGAGAGAAGAAGAAACTGTTTGACAAACAATAATAGAGAAGAAATGTTGAGATGAAACAAACGGTGGAGATAGAATAAGGTAGCCTGAGTGGAGGGCTACTGGGATTGTTGGTCTCAAGGGCAGTTTGTCAGTATAGCAGATGGAGTGAAAGATGAGCTGGAGGAAGGGGAAGACAGTGCCACCTGGCAAGCCACCTAGTCTGCACTGTTATTGCCAGCCATGATGGCAGAGTTATCAGTCTGATAAGTCTTACAGTGGACAAGTCTGATTTGTGTTGGAAGACAGGCTGCCTCTCTAAGAGAGGAGTTATGAGGGTAGCACTGCAGATGGTTGTCCCCTTAGTGGTAAGAAGGCCCCTTTCTTTCCAGATAGCTGAGTGGAATAGGAGGATATAGACAGTGTATTCTGAGTCAGTATAGACAGTGATGGCTTTATTTTTTGCCAACATAAAGGCATGGGTTAGAGCATAGAACTCAGCCTGTTGCTTAGTAGTATTGAAAGGGAGTGGTCCTGCCTCAACTGTAGCAGTGGTTCATACCACAGCATGTCCTGCCCTTTTGTTCCCTCATGAAAGATAGAACTACCATCTGTGAACCATACTAGAGTAAGGTTAATGAAGGGACCCTTTTAGATGTTTGAGGGATGGGGTAGTAAGTGTTCGATAGTCTCAATGCAGGAGTGAACAGGAGCTGTGTGATCCAGAGATGGAGGGGTAGGTGGAAAGAGAGCAGCTGGGTTAAGGAAAGGACAAGGTTTAAAAGTGAGGATAGGTCCTCAATTAGCACATCACTTGAAGGGCCATAATGCAAGATGGTGGGAGAAACTGGAGGCTCTTGTCAGTGAGGAGTACTGAGAGATAGTGTGAGGAAAGAATGGGAAGCAGTGAGCCAAAAGTGAGTTTTTTTGACTCTTGTATGAGAACTGCTGCTGAGGCTAGCATCTGTAAACAGGGTGTCAAACCCTTGACTGTGGGGGTCTAATGTTTTTGAGATATAGGCTACAGGAGCAAAGGAGGGACCAACTTGATGACCAAAAACCCCCAAGGCCATTCCTTGGTTTTCAGTGACATAAATGAGGAAGGCCTGTTTGAGATCAGGTAAGTGTAAGGCAGGGGCCTGTAGAGTAGCCCGTTGGAGCTTATGGTATTGGGAGGTGACTGGGACTTTGAGGGGCTCCTGGAAGGATCACTTTGTGACTTCATAACGTGGTCGTGCTAGAAGAGAGAAGTTTGGAATCCATGAACATAGGATTCCTACAAGGTCTAGAAAGGAAAGAATTTCTTCTTTGGTAGAAGGTGGTGGGAGGTAAGCTATTAGGTGCTTTCAATCCACAGTGAAAGCCTTGTGGGTTGGAGTGAGATGTATCCCAAATTAGGTCACCTCAGATAGACAAAGCTGTGCCTTGGTGAAAGATACCTGATAATATTTGGCTTCTAGGAAGTTGACGAGAATAACAGTCTGCCATTGGCTATCTATTTTTGAGGGGCTGCAAAGGAGGAGGTCATCCATGCACTGGAAAAGAAAAGAGGGGAATAGATTTAGGGTACCTAGATCATTAGCCAAGACCTGACCAAACAGGGTGGGGCTATCCCAGAATCCCTGGAGGAGTGCGGTCCAGGTCAGTTGAGTGGAGACTTGGGTGTCAGGATCAGTCTAGGTGAAAGCAAATATGTCCTGAGGGTTAGGATATAGAGGAATGATAAAAACTTCTTCCTTCATACCCAGGATAGAGAAGTGAGATGTGAGTGCTAGAATAGAGGAAAAGAGGGTGTATGGATTGGGGACCCCTGGGTATATGGGTACTGCCACTGTGTTAATAAGGCAGAGGTCTTGTACCAGAAGTAAGGACCCATTAGGCTTTTTAATTGCCAATATCGGGGTGTTATAGGGGAGTTATTCTTGTGTAGCAGACCCAAGTGGAGAATTTTGGAAATTATAGGCTTTATACCATGAAGGCTGGAAAGGGGTTGGGGTATTGTGGTTGGGAAGGAAATGTGGAGGAGTCCTGTAATTTTATCTGGATGGAAGGATGGTAGACAGCTACCATAAGGTAACTGATGTCCCATATACCCATGGGTTGACAGTGGACAGGGGTCCTGAGGTAGGCAGGGTGGCTGGGACCGGGACATCTTGAGAGAGAAGCAGTAAAAAGGGAGGTGAAGGAAGGCTGGAAGACAGGGCAAATGGCTGAAGGGTGCCTGAGCACCAGAATGATAGAGTGTGTCTCTTCCCAGGAGGGGGAGTAGGAACATTGAGGTATAACAAGAAAAGAGTGGGAAAAGGGCGTTGTATTAATTATGTAGAGCAGGTTGGGAGTCTGTAGGGGTCTGTAGAGATTTCCCTCCAGGGTTGGTGCTGTGGCACAGCAGAGTTAATGCCCTGGCCTGAAGCGCCAGCATCCCATATGGGTGCCGGTTTGAGACTCAGCTGCTCCTTTTCTGATCCAGCTCTCTGCTATGGCCTGGGAAAGCAGTATAAGATGGCCCAAGTCCTTGGGCCCCTGCACCTATGTGGGAGACCCGGAAGAAGCTCCTGGCTCCTGGCTTCAGATCGACTCAGCTCTGGCTGTTGTGGCCAACTGGGGAGTGAGCCAGCAGATGGAATACCTCTCTCTCTCTGTGTGTGTCTCCTCTCTCTGTGTAACTGACTTTTTTATTTGACTTTCAAATAAATAAATAAATCTTAAAAAAAAAAAAAGGATTTCCCTCCATCCTGACTATGGAGATTGAGGCAGCAGAGGTTGACCCCCAATACTGGGTTAGGACTAGAAGGTTGCTCCTGTGTCAATAAGGAAAGAAGTTGGCCCACCTACTACCATCACAGTTACCCTGAGCTCCCGCAGATGATAGCCACAGTCAGGTGGTAGGAGGCTAGGCTCCTTCAGTCCTCAGTAGCCAGCGCTAGAAGGTCAACCCAGGACATATGTGGGGTGGATATCCTACTGCCTTGACAGACAAGAAGACAGTCCACTGCCCAAAGGCCCTTTTAGTGACATCTAGAACAAGGACCCAATGGGTCTTGAGGACTGGGGCATAATTTGATCCAATGACCCATGTGGCCACATTTAAAGCACAGACCCAGAGGACTCCTCTAGTCAGTGGGACCCCAGTGGTTAGTGGGGTTACTGGAGGAGGCAAGTTGCTGAAAAGCCTTTGCCAGCATTTGGGATTTTTCCTGTCGAGTGCTCTCATCCATTCCATTATATACTTTAATGGCCACCTCCAGAATTTCTGCCTGTGGAGTTAATGGGCCCCTCTTGAGCCACTTTAACTTTGCCTTGATATCAGGGAAAGTCTGGGCAAAGAAATAGTTCATGAAGGGGTTACGACCATTGGAAAACTCTTGATCCAGGTTGGTATTTGGAGGAGAATCTATGTGAGGCACTGTAAAAAGGCAGAAGGATTTTCCTTTTTATCTTGAATAACTTCTGCAAGTTTATTAAAATTTACAGCCTTTCTGGTGGATTTTTTGAGACCAGCTAATAAGCAGGTAATGAAATAATTTTTGGCCATTATGCCATTGGAAGAGTTGTAATTCCAATTGGGGTCCTGGTCGGGGACCACGTCTGCTTCTATGAGATGGACAGGGTCAGCCTGATGGGTCTCATTGTCATGGAGACAGGTCTGTTCCAAACTCGCCTTTACTCCTCTGGAAGGAGGGTATTGGAGAGGATCGTAAAAACATCATGAAAAGTCAGTTCACAAGACTGGGTTAAATATTGAAACTCTTTAATGTACAACACTGGGTTAGAGGTGAAGGAACCCAGTTTTCATTCCATTTGTGAGAGGTCAACAAGTGAGACCCTGACTATGCCCTCCACCCCTGCCACTTTCCATAGAGGTAACGTGGGTGTGCTCCCTGGCTGCTGTTCCAGAGCGAGTGACGGGACACAGAAGGGACAGGGCGAGGGCTTGAAGTGGTGATGGCAAGGCGGGGACAGAATGTTGGCTCAGCGGAACAAGGAAGAGCAAAGGTCAGAATGAAGACCGGGTTTGAGATAAGGCAAAGGGAGAAGGAGGAGTAGAAATGGACAAGGACTGGTTTTGAGATAAGGGTGATCAGGAGACTTGAGATAAGGCAAAGGCAGGTACAGTGAGAGGCAGAGTAGAAACAGATTCTGCCTCCTGGAATGTTTGGGCAGGAGGGGGAGATGTTGATGAGAAAATGGGAGCCAGGCAGATGGTATTGGAGCACATGGGGGGTTTTGAGGCTGTTGAGTGGGAGGTGGCTGTGCCGTGGCCTGAGCCGGGAGGGGCTGAGCTGGTGCCTGTAAATAGGAACGGTAAAGTGGAGGGCGGCCTGGTGATGGCTCATCTGCAGGATCAAAAGTGAAAGAAAGGGGTTTTGGCTCAGGCTCTGGACCTTTGCTGGGAATCTTGGAGGCTAAGAGGACCTGAGCTGGAGAACATGAGGTGCAGAGAGAAGGTTCGGAGTGGAGGTAAGAGAAAGCCTGAACATAGAGAATTTCCTTCCACTTTCCCAAATGCTCACAGAAGTGATAAAGATCCTGAATAACATGAAGGTCAAACATGTCAATCAGCCACCATTTGGACTGGTTGTTGAGATCATACATGAGCCATGCCTGATAACAAAGATGAGGTGATGGCAGCTGAGGTCTGTGGCCAATTTGAGAGGAACAAGATTATTTAGGAGACAAGTGAGGGGAGAGTCAGATGGAACGTGGGACGAGGAAGCTCCCATAGTGACCTGTGGGGTCGGACTGGCACATAGCATAAAGCCTGTGGAAGGGAAGCAGGGTGGGGTCATCACCCATGCCCCACCCACATCCACTGTTGTCTGATGTGTCAAGCCTGTGGGGAGGCATGAAGCCCATGGGTATTGTGGTGCCTGGTACCAGGGCTTCAAGATGATACCAAGCAGAACCACAACCCGTGGTAGAGGTGGCTTTGAGAATTCCCCATTCCCCATCCTACCTCAGGGTTTCAGAAGGCCAGTGTGTGGGTGGGAATCACAGATGGTTCACTGTGGTGAACAAGGAGGTTCGGGAGTGTGTTTTGTAGTTGGCAGAAATTCAAGATCCTGAAGCAGCTCACAGCCCCGAGGGGAGAGTGAGATGGATGGAAGAGCCTGGATCCGAGTCACAGTACAAATGAAAGGCCACCACAAAACACACCAGACACCAGAGTAAGGGAAAGGGTTTACTGCTGTGGCAAAGGACAGTGGGGAGCCTGACAGGCTGGAGGGAGATATTGAAAAGAGGGCCTGTGTGGGGAAGCAAGCCTTGTTATAGCCTTGCAGGGATGAGGGAGTGGGAGCAGCAAATCACATTAGAGTGGGGGTGGAGTTAATGCTTGTGGTTGGGCCATTTGGTCACCTGACTCCTAGTAAGCCAGGCTGGGGTGCTGGAGAGGCTGAACTTGTTGTACAAGATGGCAGCTGGGCCAGAGCCTAAGATGGTGTCTGGAGCTTGAGATGGTGCCTCAGCTAAGAAGGCACCATTTCACTAATAGGTTATACACACACACACATATACACACACATATATATACACACATATGTATCTTTGTATGCTCTTTGTTTCAAAAAATTCTAAAATGTATTTGTAAATGATAAAGCATGTTCAACACACTAAATTTTATACTTCTGCAAATGTAACAAACCCAAAGCCGCCCTCCCGCCACATACAATATTAGTGTTGATTAAAACCTATCATTAAAGACAGGTACATTACAGTAAATCCAATCTAAAACAACTCTGATATCTTACAAAATATTACTTAAAATGTGTTTAAATGTCTTCAATGTAACCTTCTAGATTTACTCTCTGTCTTGTTTTATTCTACTCTGCTTCGTAGAAGATAGACCCATAGAAATGTTACAGAATCCCACTACCCCTGATTGCCTGGAAACTACTTCATTACTGCATTGCTGAAATTAAGGTATAAAACCAGGGAATGACAGAGGATTAGGGCTTGACTCTTGATACATGAGTCTAGTCAAGCCCAAATGCATAAATAAGCTGCGTGCCTTTCCTCCCAAGCCTCAAGTGTCATTTGGTTTCTTTGGTCATTGTAACAGGAACTGCACCTAATTTCTCCATTGCTTTCAGATTTCTTAATGGTGTTGGCCAGTGCCAAGATCTTGCAGGAGATGGGCATGTTGGAAGAGGGTGGTGTCATGATGTCATCACATTTCCTCCCTGTTCCCTTCATTTGGCTGTGCCTCTTTACTGAAGGTCTCAATTTCTATCAGGAATTCTTTTCCATATAGGTACTGACACTATTCCCTCTCCTTCTTGCTTCTTCAGGTCCAGGAATGGGAACGGATTCTCATGAGGGAGGGTAGCTGCTTTTTTTAAACTCTGCCCACACCTTTATAAAAGCTCTCTTTCTGGACTGACATTGTGGTGTAGTGAGTTAAACTGCTCCTTGCAACACCAGCATTCCATGGGGGAACCAGTTCGAGTCCTGGCTGCTCCACTTCCAATGTAGCTCCCTGCTAATGTGCCTGCGAAAGCAGCAAAGCATAACCCCAGTGCTTGGGCCCCTGCACCCATGTGGGAGACCTGAAGAAATTCCTGATTCCTTGCTTCTCGACAATTTGGGAAGTGAAACACCAGATTGAAGATCTCTGTGTGTGTGTGTGTGTGTGTGTTTCTCTCTCTCTCTTTCAAATAAATAAGCAAATAATTTTTTAAAAAACTCTCTTTTTAGAAAGATTTATTTATTTACTTATTTATTTGAAAGATAGAGTAAGAGAGATCTTCTATCTGCTAGTTCATACCCCAAAATGCCTATATCAGCTGGAGCTGGGCCTGGTTGAAGCCAAGAGCCAGGAACACTGTCTGAGCCACCCAGATGGGTAGCAGGAACTCAAGCACTTGAGCCTTCACCTACTGCCTTCCCAGGTACGTTAGTAGGAAGCTGGATCAGATTCAGAGCAGCTAGGTAAACTAGCTGACACAGAAGCTCAGCATCCCAGGCAGCAGCTCAGTTCACTGTGCCACCATGCTGGCCTCTATAAATAATCTGTTTATCAAGCTCTCCTCAAATTATCTGGCTAGGATGAGCTCTTTGTTTCCAACTAGGACTCTGACTAGTGCACTTTTTCATGGGGCTTCTTGAAATATTTATATCAATTAAATTTTTTTGTACTTGAAGAATCTTTAATGTTTTTATACTCAAACTTAAAGGTGATTCCATTGTTAGTTTGTTGTAAAGAGCATATACCCTAAATTACCATTAATTGTGTATTTCTCTTTAACACCTCAATACCTAGAAAATATCTCTTAATATAACCTAAACTGTCTTTAATATCTAGATAGTATTCTATGATCTAGATTCTGCTATTCATCAATAACTAGAATATTCCTCTACTGTTCTCACTCCCACTTGAATTTCTTAATCTAAAATATTTCTGGAATTTCTTCAACCATTGGCTTCACTCCCATGACTTTAAAGTTTCTTAATAGCTGGGATTAAATATTGACTTAAAATAATTAAACAGGTGGTAACTCCTATATAAATATAACTTAGTAATGCAGACTAAATAGGTTCCTAGAGGCACCTATGTTACATTAATTTCCTGCAAAATAGCAAAAATTATGAAATATACATTGTAAGGTTGTGACTATAACTAAACAATGGCAGTGCTATAAAATCTACACTTTTACAGAACCCTATGACATTGTCTGTTTTCAGAAGTCAACAGTATTTGAAATCCCAATAATGTAAAATTTAAGGTACCCCAAAATGCTAATGTTATGACAAGGCCCAAAATCTATCGAGATAAATAAAACCTGAAAGACTGCGTGACTGACACATTCTCCCAATACAGTAAAGAATCTCTTTCTATATGCTTCTATATTTAATAGTAAAGACATTTGATAATATCAAGCTTCATAATAAGTGAAATCAAATCCCTTACTTGGCTTTCTCACCATCCACCTCACAGACTCAGTGGCTTCTCTAAATGGTCACCGGAGTGCTTTTCCTGAAACATAATTATCCTATTATAAGACTTTCAGTAGTCCATTGCCTACAAGACAAAGTTCAAGACCCCAACCCAGTGTTGGGGCAGGTTCTGTGGCATAGCGGATAAAACCACTTCCATCCCATATGGGTGCCAGTTCGAGTCCCGGCTGCTGCACTTCCGATCTAGCTCTCTGCTGTGGCCTGGGAAAGCAGTGGAAGATGGCCCAAGTCCTTGGGCTCCTGTATCCGCATGAGAGACCCGGAAGAAGATCCTGGTTCCTGGCCAGGGTTAGCACAGCTCCAGCTGTTGCAGTCAGTTGGGGAGTGAACCTGTGGATGGAAGACTTTCTCTGCCTCTCCTTCTCTCTCTGTGTAACTCTGACTTTCAAATAAATAAATACATCTTTAAAAAAAATGGCCCAGACTCAGTGCTTAGTAACACACTAGGCTGCTAAACTTTTTCTTATTTATCTTGCTTTCTCAAGCTCTCCTCTGCTATGAGTGTCTCTTTCCTTTTCGCCTGCCTGCTGCACACCCAATCATCCTTCAAGATTCAGCTCCCATGTTGACAATATGATTGATTCCTGAATTGATTTCTAAATTGTTAGCATGTCTTGTTTTCAACATGAAAGAATATATTTATATTTCAGAGTGTGATGAGTGTTAATTTTAATTGTATTACCCGAATTTCTCCTGTACTCAAGTGTATGATTCTTGAGGGTAGGGATTCAATTTATTCATTATTATTTTTCCTACACCAGTACAGTGCCATACATTCGAAGTATTCAACCTGAGCTGTAAAGGAATGGTGATAGGACTTCTGGGGCAGGTCTGACCCCCATCACTCCTGCTTCATAACAGCACTTTTAGACTGGTTCTTTGAGCAGACATAATTTTAATATATGAATTAAACTAAATTAAAAGGGAACTCTAGATGTTGGATGGGAAATCCTTAGACCATATAAAAGAATTCCAATTAATACATGTAAAGATTGTGAAGGGAAAACCGCCATTAGAAGACTATAGCAATAATTGCTGTAGGCAAGATCCACAAGTACATGTTAAAGTTACAGGGTAACTGTTTAAGGAGAATCAGGATACTTGTATACACCCCAAATTTCTTTAAATATTGATCAACTACAAAGAGAAAACAAGAAACTTTGCAGTAGAAAAATATGGCAGATCAATGTGAATTCAAGTCACTATTATGTACCATTCCTAACCTCAAATAATGCTGTGGCAAGGACACTTAAGTGTGTGGGGTTTTCCCCAAAAACTCATGAACCCAGTCCATCTATGAATAAACAGTAGGCAAACTCTATTTGAGTAACATTTTATAAAATGCTCACGCATTACCCCTCAACAGTGTCAAAATCATGATAGACAAGGAAAGAGCAAAGAATTGTCACAGATTAGAAGAGACTAAGAACTCATAAATGCTATTTAAGTTCTGGAATGCAAAAAAGGCATTGGTAGAAAAACTGATTAGTACAGCAATAAATGCCATGGATTAGTTTAAAAATAAGCATATAAATAAATAAAATTATTTTTTCTTGACAAAAATAACAGCAGATATATTTTATTCCCCAAGGAAACATCTACAGCCATAGTTTGAGTTTTAGCCACAGCTCTATCCTTTTTATTTTATTTTGATCCACACTGATGCAATTTCAACACAAACCACAATAACATACTAGAAGATTTCATAGTTTTGCTGGTTTCCCTGTAAATTTATCTTGTATTTTGTACTTCCTTGCCACACTATGCTAAGTGCTTTTCACTTACTAGTTGAATGAATCTTGACAACAATGCTGTTTTAGAAATGAGAATTAAAGGAGGGGAAGTTAGTCTTCCAAGACTCAGCAGTCATGAAATAGCAGAGCAATGATTCTAATCCATGACGTTTTTAACTCCAAAGCTCATGCTTTGAAACTCTATATTATGCTTCTTCCCTCAAAAGCCAACAGCCGGAGGTTCAGCTTTATCAGTACCTGAAGTTTAGTTCAGTAAACAAAATTTAAGCAATCAGAGTTTTTTTTGAAACCTTAAGAACTGTCTGAGATAAATCGATGCAATCATTCATTTCTACTCCATTAATTCTCTTCCAAACTCATGGGACAGTACAAAATATTGAATAAAAACAATTTAACTTTATTAATTAAATATAGAAGCTCATTCTATTCTTCACTTGTGTGATATACAGGCTTTCAAACACAGTGTTGTACTTACAGATTGTGGTGTTCATTTAAAAGTCTTTAGCAATTTACTTTTGTAAGAAAAGTGGGTGATTCTTACTTGTACTATCAGTGTATATGAAAGATTTGTGGAATTCTGAAATTCTGGGAGTTTTCATTTTGAAACTGAACAATGACCTTGTGCAGTCACACCCTTTGAAGTGAAAACAGGCCAATTTCCATGGAACTGATAGCACTTTATATGTTTGTATTCTCAGATTGCTGAGTTAGAGAGACTGTTGACTCAGAAACTACATGACAGGTCTCTGTTCTAGCAATTCTTGACACAGATGGCCTTTTAGGGAAAAGCCACTGTTAGAATTATTCTGCCTCTGTAATGACAAAGATACTTGGTGATATAATTTTCTTTTCTTGTTAGCCTGTGATAGGAGCCAATGTCCCATTTGCATTTTAAAGCACGATGACATTTTCCCAAATCACAATATGTCGGGTTGGAGCATATATGTGCTTGACTTTGCTTTGCTTTTCTGTCAGGACCCATGACCAAGCCTGCATGAATTCTAAGACAGGATTTTGAAGAGTTAATAAATTAGCATTCTATTGAAGGACTGCAAATCCTTTTAAATACATTTTTTTTTTATTTTGCCAAATTTCATTTGTAGACAACTTATTTCCTACCCTATTGAGGAAAAGATAATTGTATTTGCAGTAAAGTTTG
Organism: Lepus europaeus; assembly: GCF_033115175.1. Taxonomy (NCBI): domain Eukaryota; kingdom Metazoa; phylum Chordata; class Mammalia; order Lagomorpha; family Leporidae; genus Lepus; species Lepus europaeus. The sequence goes on from NC_084827.1 coordinate 131,713,808, forward strand.
TGTTATTTTTGCATTTTAAGTACGTGATTCTTCAAATAGGCAAACTATTTTCTGAGCTCAGCAGTGTTTCCTACAAATAAAACTCTTTTGAGCAAATTTTCCAGGCTTACAAATGCTGTGACAGGACAGCACACCTGAGGGGACCACGCATGGTCATCAGGCAAGGTGTTTCCATGAAGCTTCCTTTTTGGTCATGGTTGAACTCCACATAAGACAGTCACTCAGTATTATCCAGAGTGCACGTGAACTGGAATTAAAAGCAGAAATCTGATTCTGGACTTAGATCTGTGCTTTCCTTTCTTTCTACTGTAAAGTAGGGCTTTTGAATTCCAAGTGTTATTTGTGCTCTGCAGCTCCTGTAGAATAATGGCCCTTTCACTCTGAGCAATAACAGAGAATTAACACGTGGTGTTTCAATAGGTTTAAGGGTGAAGATATAATACGAATATATGCAGAAGTCATGTCTTTGCAAGTTGGAAAATCACTGAGCACGCACACCCCTTTCTCTATGCTCATGAAATCTGCTGTCATGGCTGGCAAGTGATCTGGGCTGGATTTCAATCTGCACTGGACCTTTCTTTAGGAATCTTACTTATTGCATCATGCATATTATTTGATCATATCTAGAAATTCTGTATTAACAAAGTCTGTTTTAAAAAGTTCATGCACAAGTTCAATTAAAAGATTATTTTGGTGCAAAACATTCCTGAAATATTTGCAAAGATTTTTTCGTAATACATACTTTCCAAAACCTTTTTGAAGCCCCCTCTTATGTTGTTGAAGGGCATGTGCCTGCTTGGCAATATGATTTTCAACTATTAGGAAGAGTCATATTAGACAGGCATCTACACTGGTATCAGGGTGGAGGATTGTTGTGGTCCAGAGAGGTTAGAGGAAGTCCTACCATGGTGAGAAATATGTCCTGGAGGAGGTGCTGCTGGCAAGTTGGAACCCAAGCAAGATGCAGAGGACATCTACCCAGTAGGCAGCCTGGCACAGTGTGCTGAAGCCTTAGATAGATGAGGAGACACAAGACAGCCATCTATGTTGAGGTGTTACAGCCTGAGCAAGTGGGTCAGTGCTGTGGCATAGTAGTCTAAGGCTCTGCATGTAGCGTTGGCATCCCATATAGGCACTGGTTCGTGTCCCAGCTGCTCCTCTTCTATTCCAGCTCTCTGCTAATGGCCTGGGAAAACAGTGGAAGATAGCTCACATGTTTGGGCCACTGCATCCCCATGGGAGATCTGGAAGAAGCTCTTGGCTCCTGGTTTTAGATTTGTTTAGCTCCAGCCATTGCAGCCATTTGGGGAGTGAACCAGGGGATGAGACCTTTCTCTCTGTCTCTCCTTCTCTCTCTCTGTAACTCTACCTGTCAAATAAATAAATAAGTCTTTAAAAAAAAAAACCTGAGCAGGATATTGAGGATGTTCCTGCAAAGCAGTGATTTAGCCCACAGGAAAGGGGACTGTAACAGCCAGTGGGTTATAGACAAAGGACATTGATTAAATAAGAAAATATATTAAGGATTATGGAAGTAGAAGCCAAATTTTCACTGGAGAAGAGTGATACAAATATGGAAAGTGGTGTTGGACTGGAACTGGAGGTGTATATATATATATACTATATATATGTATATATATATATATATATACATATATATAGTGGCTTTCAAGATAGATAGACAAATGATAGATATAAACATGTGCATATATGTACAAGCATATATCCCGTAATTCTAGCAACTCAGGAGACCCGAGTGAAGCAAAAGCCTGAGGTTTAATAACAATGAACACAGAACCTGGAGCTCAGATTCTAAATACAGTCTTTCACCAAAAGAGACTAAATTCCTTGGAGAAAAATAAAAGATGTGCTTTGAATACATTTATGTGTTCAAATGGGAGAAAGTGCTCCTAGAATGATGGAGACATGACCAAAGAACACAAATGTCAGCTTCAAAGTGTCCCTTCTGGAAAAATCTGAGACATTATGTGAATCAAAATCTATTATGATGGGGTGAGCAAGCTCAAGTATGGTTATATAAAAATATGAATCATTTAAATAATTATATACATGGAACAGAAAGCCACGCATTTTTACTGATACAAACAAATGAGTAAATTGAGTTTGATGAGGAATGAGATGTTTCCATAATTTCAAAGTCTCTCTTAGAAAATATAGCTCAATTATAAAGGATAAGAGGAGAAGCCTGACAGATATTTGAGTGAAGATCATCAGGACAAACTGAAATTAGCACAATGTGATGGAATTTTTTAAAAAGAGAATATAATACTGCTGTGCTTTTTAATGATTATTTTCATGTACTTGAAAGAGAGAGAGAGAGGAAGAGAGAGAGAGAGAGAATCTTTCATCTGCTGGTTCAATTCCCAAATGCTCACAACAGCCAGGTTGGGACAGGCTGGGCCAGCCTGGGCCAGGATGAAGACAAAAACTGGAGCTCCATCCAGGACTTCCACGTAGGTGCCAAGGACCCAGGCTCTCAAGCTATAACCCGCTGCCTCCCATGATGCACATTATCAGGAATCGGAATAAGAAGTGGTGTAGGTGGAAGTTAAATCAGCCACTTGGATATGGAATGCAGGCATCTTGAGCGACCACTGTGCTGCATTATATATCATATATATATGTATATATATATATATATATATATATATGCAGGGTCTTAGTCCACCCGTACAGGATGGACTGGGTCCGAGGAAAGGTAAGTGCGCCGCTCGCCTGTTCCCCAGCCTCCTGGTCCTGGAGACAATCAGATGCAGCGGGGAGCCAAGTCTAGTAGCAAGGACTCATTTACCTTTTGCATAATAGTACCTTTTATAGCACAAAACTGTAGAGTCATTGGGGCAGGGCTAAGGACCAACCAATCACTTAAAAAATCACCTTAAGGGGGGATTTCTATAGGACTAGCCCTATGTCTATACACTTGTTACTAGTTTTGTTACCTCCCCTGATGTTGCGCAGCCAATTAGTTTTAGTGGTAAACAACTTTGGATTCTGCCCATCTTACTTCCTCTGGGTGCCATCTTACTTGGCTCTGCGTGGCAGCTCGGGCGGGGGCACCCTGGAGCAGCTGTGCATGTGGAGCCCCCCCGGGCCAGGCCTGGCCTGGCCGCATCATGGCCGCACTCATGCCCCACATATATATACATATATATTTTAACAAAGATGTATAAACTGAATCTAATATGATTAATTAAAGTATATTTTGCATATAACTAGCAAGCAATTCACAAAAGTGTCAACATCATGCAGGTCAAAAAACATAATAATCATATGCAACATGTAATCCCAAAGTGGATTCTGTTCTATGAAGGGCATAATTGGGATAATTGGCAAAACCTGAATAGAGTCTGAGAGGTGGTTGAAATATATCAATATTAATTTTTGGATTTTTGATTGTTTACCTCTTTTTTGGAGATCTATGTTATCAGGAAGTACTCAAAAGAATTTAGGAAGTATAGGATAGCATTCATATTGTCTGGTAACATTTATGTCATTCTGAAAAAAAAAAAGAATTATTTGTGCTCTCCACCTGCAACTTCTATGTAACATGAAGTTTTTTTAAAACAATAATGACAGGGAAGGAGTATGTCATAGTAGTTAAAATATCATGTGAAATGCCCATCTTGGAGGGCCTGGGTTGGAGTCCCTGCTGTACTTGTGAAGTAGGCAGGCATACAGGTTGGAGTTGATCGGATTTGTGAACTGGAAGACCACGCCCCTGTGTGACCTCATGGTCCTACCTGATGCCTTTGCCACGCCCTTGTGTGGCCTCATTCCCCTACCTGGCCGTACTGGGGTGCCCACCAGCCAATCAGGTTAATTGACCACTCCCCTTTGGAGTGGGTTAAAAGCCTGGGGCACAGTGTGCCCAGCCTGCTCTTTTTCCCTGGTGTCTTGCTAGGAAGGGGCTTGCTGTAGCCCCACACCTCCAGGGCACATGGCCTTCAGGCCATGTGCTCTAGGCTTCCTGGCCTAGATGCTCTTCCACGTGGCTGGTTCCTGGTGCTCTGTATGAACCCCTAATTACCCCTCTCTCTTAAATAAAGCTCTCACTCTCCTATGCACCTTTCTTACTAAATAAAAGCTTAAAATGTACCATGCTGCCTTGTTTATCTGTGCCGGTATTTAGAATTCTTCTCTAAATATTAGGCAAGAACCCTCTTGGGCTTATTAATATCGGGGATTTAGTAATAAGCCCGTGGTGAAATCGTATGGCACCCCAAATTCTGGTAGTACATGTGGCACCCTGGCTAGTATTTCTATGGAACTTTAAGGGGCCACATTTTAGTGTGAATTTTAGGGGGTCTTGTCCGATATCACTTCCAGCTTCCTGCAGGTGTGTATCCAGAAGGCAGTAGATGTTGGCTCAAGTACTTGGGTCCCTGTCACTCATGCGGAAATTTTGAGCTTGTGGCTTCAGCCTGACCCAGACCTGACTGTTACGGGTATTTGGGAAGTAAACCAGTAAGTGGAAGATCTCTTTCAATAAAATGAAAATAAATAAATAAAATAATGTTAACAAAAAGGTTATATTCTAAACTTGAGAATCTACTTCATTATTTATTCTAACAAAATGATTGCAAAAGTAGGCACAATATGTGTATTCATGATATACAAAAATATGTGAATTTAGATAGTCATTATTTCTATGCTTATAGTAGCAAAGAGTTGTTAACAAATGTTGATAAACTGTACTTCTATACTATCACAAAGTATGCATAGCATACTTCTCTGTGAAAAAACAGCTAGAAAAATGTTAAGTGACTATGAATTCTGGGTAATGCATTTCTCCACTCCAATTTCTATACTAAAATGATTTTCCTAGGTGTTCACTCACTTGCCCTTGGAGAGATGCTGTGATTCATTTGTTAGATATGCTTAGGAATAAACTTGGAAAAAATGCTGAGCGTGCAAGGTTGAGAAATTCCCCAACCCTCTCTCTGGACTGGAAGGTATTAAGCCAAGGTGAGCAATGTGTACTCTTGGCAGTGAGAATGCAGGTGACATTTTTTTCTTTTTCATACTTGCCCTATTAATTGGCTTTTGAAGTGAATGTGTTTCATGTTCTTAATCAGGAGGACCAGCATAAAGTTTTTTTTTTTTTTTTTTTTTTTTTTTTTTTTTTAGAACAAGAGGTAAGATGATGGAGGTTTGAAAGTAAATATAACACTTATTAACTTCAGAATCCAGACATCCCCATGGCCACCACTCCAGGAACTTGGGCACTTTTTACACATAACACTGAGAAATGGGCCCCTATCAATTCACATGACAGAGATTTATGATTTAACCTTGGTTTATAAATTTCTTTTTATTAAAAATGCAAAATACTTTACAAAGTAATTGGTTTACAGTCAGAGATAAACAACTAGCATATTTTGGGATCTTACAAAAATCAGTAATACAACCTTAGTCAAGGTTCTTTTACTTCAAATGAAGGAAACTTCAAACTGGCTTGAGCAAGAAAGCTAATTTTAGAATTATTGGAAGGCTGCTGAGTTTCTATCAGAGTCTACATGCCCCTATGATGAATGTGAAGAATTTTCAAATGGAAATCTGAAGTATTTGCATGTATAGCATTAGGCATTTTCAAAAGGTAATGCCTTGCTAGGTTTTGTATTCCTTCTCCTTGACTTCCACCTTCACGTCTTGGGCATGGTATACATCAGATATAAAATCTTGCTGTATTTGGCTTCAGTCTTGTTAAAAGCTTGGTTCTGATGTTCGTTTTTTGTTTTTTTGGTTTTTTTTTTTTTGACAGGCAGAATGAACAGTGAGAGAGAGAGAAAGAGAGGAAGGTCTTCCTTTTTGCTGTTGGTTCACCCTCTAATGGCCGCCACGGCCTGCGCGCTGCGGCCGGCGCACCGCGTTGATCTGAAGGCAGGAGCCAGGTACTGCTTCTCCTGGTCTTCCATGCAGGCGCAGGGCCCAAGCACTTGGGCCATCCTCCACTGCACTCTTGGGCCACAGCAGAGAGCTGGACTGGAAGAGGAGCAACCGGGACAGAATCCAGCGCCCCTACCAGGACTAGAACCCGGTGTGCTGGCGCCACAGGTGGAGGATTAGCCTATTGAGCCGCGGCGCCGGTGGTTCTGATGTTCTTGAGATTTTTATGCTTCTAAGCCATTCACAAAGCAGTTCACATCACACATCAGGGTAATAGCAAGTTTAGAAACGTTAAACATTAGGAGAAAATATAAAAGTTAGTAATCTTATTGTATACAACAATTGGAAAAAAGGCCCTTGTGGAGATTATGCATTCCCATTTATCTATCCATGATAAATGCACATTTTAGCCGTGATTTTTCCTCTCTTTATCAACTCTACTCAGAACCTCCACTCAGAAGGAGGATGCAGGTTTTTAACTCTGAGAACCTGTTAGTTTGTTATGTAAAATCCCAGGAAATTCTTAGCATTGAGTTTGGAGGGAAAATGTTTGCAAGTTCTTCTCTTTAAAATTACCAGAGGCAAATGAGTAATACAGATGTACGTGAAATTTTTCTTTAATTCATATAAGGAAGCATATGCTTGATCTCTATTGCTTGATTTGTTGTTTGGTCTTGCACTTGTACTTCAGTATATTGAAAATTGATATAGTGTTTCTCAAACTAGGGTCCCTAATCTTAATGGTTTGTTGATGTATCCTTGTGAGTGTGAATTCTCTATTAGAATCTTGTATTTTAGAAAGCTAAAAATTCAAATTTGTCAGTATATAAAGTAGACATGGATGTGTTCATCTGGTCAACTACCATTTATTTTATTTTTGTAGTCATGTTGATAACAAGTGATATGTAAACTACATACATATTTAATTGCTTGCCCATAAATTAATTGTTTAAAAGTAATTTTTGCAAAAAAAAAAAAGAACAAATAGTACTGTCCTCAGATTATTATTTTCAATATGGTCACTTTAATGTGTTCTTGACGGTTGTGACAAGGGGGAACAACAGTTAAATGAGTATCCATGGCCCAAATATCAACAGGCCTGATTTCTGGTCCAGCTTTATCATCTCCTAATCAAAAGATTTGTGAAAGTTACTTAAGAAACCTGGACTTGTTACTTTTCATTTATTCACACAGATTTGTGAAGTTTTATTTACTTTCTTGAGAAAGGGATGGGAGAGAGAACCTCCCACCAATGGCTCATTCCCTAAATGCCCCAACTGCCCAAGGGGCTTTAGCCAGGAGCTGGGAACACAATTAAGGTCTCTCATGTGGGTGGCAGGAACCTAGTTACTTCATACCTGACTGCCATCTCCCAGGGTTTGCCTTAATAGGAAGTTGAGAATGAAAACCAGGTAATCTGACGTGGGAGGTGAGCATGCCCACCAGAATCTGAACAGCCAAGCTACGTGCCAGCCCCACAGTTTGCATTTAAAGGAAGGGGGTTTGATTAGAGCTAAGCCATCTCTAAACATAGTTTCCATTTCAGAAATTGTGAGGCTTTATGCTTTTCCATCGAAAATGGGTCAGGGAGAAGAAAGTTAAATTCAGTTACAAGATCTTTGTGGGGGACATCCTCAATACGCACACTCTCCTAATTCTGGTAAAATATGAGATGTCCAAACCAGGGTCTTCCCTGGGCCCGACGCTGACTCCTGGAAACGGGATGGTGAATCTGCAAGTCGGGTTACAGGATCCCTTTCGTCGCTCGTAACTGAGCAGTGTCCAAGGGCAGCCGAATGAGTAAAGGAAGGAGTCTGTGATGGGATCTGGCCTGTCCTGCTCTGCCGCCGAATCCCACTGGAGCCTCAGAAAGGCCAGGGTTGCGAATGCGTGTTTTCCTTCTCCCATCTCTCACCACCTGCAGACTAAAACGTCCTAAACCGAATTCCCAGCAGCGTCTCCACTCTCTCAGAACCGCTTTGATGAGATGTCTCCTGGTCCCTGGTCCACACTGAGCTTCCCCACAGCCTCGAAGAGCCATTGGTTGTGTTTTCCCTGGAACCCCATCCAGCTCAGAAGTCCTGAACTGTAGGGTAAACATCGGAACATGAGCATGATCTGGTGGTTGAAGCAATTTTCATATTCTAAAAAAAAAAAAAAAAAAAAAAAAAAAAAAAAAAAGACACAACAAAATGCAGAGATTCGGGCCTAGTTTAAAAAAATGGCAAAATTAAATGCAAAAAGTCTGTGGTGGCACGGTGAGGGCAGCGGCTGTGTCACCGCTTTCTTGATAAAAGCTCTAAAGAAGGCATGCTTTTATACTTTGTATTCGCGTGTGCTTTTGACCTCGGAGCCCCTCATGAAACCCCCAGAGGCGCTCCAGAATCGTGATCGGAGACACACAGGCCGATGCCCCATCCCGCGCCTCGCCGAGGAGTTCAAAGGCAGCGCAGCGCGGGTGGGGGCGGGGCGGGGGCCGTGTCGTGGCTGCGTCCGGGCTGAGGAGCCGGCCAGGTGCCGCCCCTCCGCCTCACCCCCGGGGTCGCTGCCGCCCTCCCCGGCCGCGCAAACGCGGGGGAGCCCCGGGGGCCCGCGGAGCGGACGGCGGGGATGACGGAGGGGAGGAAGGCAGCCGGCTGGAACGCGGGCGTCCCGTGTCGAAGTGTCCAAGGAGACCGCCCGAAGTGCGCCAGCCGGAGCCTGTGAGAGTTCCCTTCTGGCCGAGAGGGGGAGCCCCGCGTTCCCGGCCGGGAGCGACCCGGAGTCCCGCGCCCCGAGCCCCAGCCGCCGCCAGCGCCAGATTGGGCTTCAGCCGATTAGGAAGAGGAGGGAGGGGGCAGAGCGCGCGCAGAGGGAGGGCAGCGGAGCCGGAGGGTCCCGAGTCCAGCGCGGTGTTGACGTAGAGAAAGTTTCCCTCGCTGCCGCGGAAACGGCGCCCCGGCCGTGCGGGAGCGGCGATCGCCCGGCTCCGAGGACCCAGCGGCCCCCCGCGCCCCTGCGCGAAGCCTCGCCGGACGCATCCCTCAGCAAGGTATGGAGAGACCGCGATCCTTCGGGGGGTGGGTGTGCCGCGGCGGCGCGCCCAGCCTGCCCCCTGCCACCCCTGCCCAAACTGCCACCCTGAGGGGCGGTGGCCGGTGGTCAGCTCCGGCCACCGGTGCCAGGCGGGGAAAGCAGGGCGCGGGTCCGCGCGCCGCCGCCACCGCCGCCGCTGCCCGGCAGGTTGCAAAAATTAGGACAGCAGAAAGAGGCAGGGGGCCGTCCAGGACGAAAAGGCGGCTAAGACCTGTTGACGCCTGCAGTGGCCGTACTTGGGGGGTGGGGGGGCACGGGGAAGCCCCGCGAAGTCCAGGGGGCAGCGGTCTCCGGCTTCCCGGAGCGCCCCCCCACTCCCGCCCCCCGAGCCTTTTGTGGTAACTTTGACCCGGGCGGCCGGGGCCAGCGCCGGTGCGCGCGAGCTGGAAGGAGGCTATGGGACGCGGCTGGCTCAGTCCGGCGGAAGGTGCCTGGACCAGACTGGGCTGAGCGGGCGAGTCATCGCCGGGTCACGGCGAGGCGACCCAGGAGCGCTCTTCGTCCAGCTCAGCCTGCCTTTTGTGGGCTCCGGCGGAGACCGTGGGCCTGGGGGCGGGGAGGCGCGCGGCTCCGAGGCCGGGCCGCGGATACTTGAAAGCCCAGAGTGGGGAGGGCCCAAACTCAGGGGCGGCGTCCGCAGGTTCCCCTTAGGCTGGACTGGCCAGGGAGCTCCTGGAGGGCGCTACGTTAGAGGGGCTCGCGGAGCGCCGGGTGGCGAGACCTCGGGCTCCGGGTCCGCCTCCAGTGGCCTCGCTGCCTGCACGGACCAGAAGCCGGCGAGATTGGTTCTCCTGTGATCCGCGGCTCCTCGGGCGGCCGCGCTGACTTCCCCGCGTGCGGGAGGGAACTGTGGGCAGGCTGGTTTTCTTGGAATGTGTTTACGATGTTGAATGGGACTTGAACAGGAAGCTGGACGCTGCAGCTGGAGCTAGCGTGCCAAGGTAGAGTAAGGAGGACTTAGCTGGTGTTGCGCTTGGCGGGACCACTCGGTGCGTTGGGCAAAATCCAAGGAAGTGCGGGACGGCAGTCAAGGTACCCCTCCCTGGGTCCTGGCAGATTTTCCTAGTCAGACACTTGGATAGGCTGTTTCAATCTGCAAGTTTGACGAAGCACACAGTGCAGTCGATTAGGAAAGATTGAATACATTGATTTTGTGCCTGCTTTTAAAAATGTTGCACCAACATTGGAGAATATAAAGTTTTGGGAAGTGTGTTAGTTGGGACTTTGCATGTTTATTTCTAGGAGTAGCAGCAGACCAGGCTGCTGGTGTTTCCGGGTCTACAATACTTCAATGGGTGATACAGTACTGATTAACACAGGGAGATTATGAGACAGAGGTAGTGAACTCTGAGAGGAATTTGAAAATTTTCTGATTTGCAAGTCGCCCCTTTCTTTGTTAGTCTTTTTCTCCTTTCCCCATATAAGCAAGCAGCCTTGCTAGAAAACCCACCAGTTGGGAGAATCCAGTCGCTGGTGACTACCAGCTTTGCTGAAAACAGCAGGCAGGCTAAGGTATTGCCCCATTGCATAATTAAAAGGTCTCCTTGAGCTGTCCAGGAGTGTTTTCCAAGTTTTTACGACTGACAAGGAAAGAAGAGAGGAACCTGGCTGGCAGCCAACCTAGACTGAGCTCAGTAGCCAGGCATGAAAGAGACTGAGGAAGTCTCAGGGCATAATTGGAAAGGGGCTCTTGGTTATACTTGGACTTCAACAAGGGGTTTCTTCTTTAATGAGAGTTTTCAGATCACTAAGATCAGTCTTTTTGGCAAAAAAAGAAAAACAAATGCAAAAATCCAACTGAAGTAGGCATAGACTGCAGTTGGATGTGAGTGGTGGAGGAGGGACAGCCAGCCCTTCCTTATCTGTGTTGCAGTGGAACAGCTGGGGGCCTGATACCCTTTGTGCTGGTCATACATTGCCAGTGTCCACACTTTGTTACTATTTATCTCCTCAACATGGACTAGGCTTCTGCAATTTCAGTCCCTTGACTTGACCTTACTTCTTTGTTTTCATGGCCAGTAAGCACTGAAGACACCGGCTTTGAGCAGATGGTTTTCCACCTAAATTGAATAATTCAATTAGGTATTCTTAAACAGCATGGATTTGGGTCATGCAATCCAAGTGGAAAACACATCCAGCATGTCCTGTCTGTGTGTGTCAAAAGTGATCCTGATAAATGGATCACTCTTTTCACCTGAAGAGGGATGAAGGATATTCAAAATTCATGGGAAATGTATGTTATGAAAAAGCTTTGTATGGATTTTGAAAATTGTCATCAAAGTTAACTTACCTTTTCATTCCATGTCCCATGAACTTTTTACATTACTCTTGTAGAAGTTGCGATGACCTCTGTACTTCTCATGTTTGCCCAACAGCTAAGGTCTTACTGCTTCCTAATCCCAAGCCAGCCAGGAATTTTAAGCCTTATCAACACTTTGGATCCTTCCTTTATGCATTAAAGATGTTTATGCTTGGTCAGTATAGCTCCCCCCCCCCCCCCCCTTCTCAGAGAGGTAGCTCTACTATTGCAGGCGTGGGATTCGAATGGTAAAACATGTATCACGGCCGGCGCCGCGGCTCACTAGGCTAATCCTCCCCCTTGCGGCGCCGGCACACCGGGTTCTAGTCCTGGTCGGGGCACCGATCCTGTCCCGGTTGCCCCTCTTCCAGGCCAGCTCTCTGCTGTGGCCAGGGAGTACAGTGGAGGATGGCCCAAGTTCTTGGGCCCTGCACCCCATGGGAGACCAGGATAAGCACCTGGCTCCTGCCATCGGAACAGCGCGGTGCGCCGGCTGCAGCGCGCCTACCGCGGCGGCCATTGGAGGGTGAACCAACGGCAAAAGGAAGACCTTTCTCTCTCTCTCTCTCTCACTGTCCACTCTGCCTGTCAAAAAAAAAAAAAAAAAAACAAAAAAAACAAAAAACCATGTATCACTAATGTGGTTTGCATTTCATCTGGAGTTGTGAGTTTGATGTTGTCAATATCAAACTGCTCCCTGAGCTTGACTTTATGAATCACCACAAAACAGTGCAAAGTGTTTTGCCTGTGATTTCAGTTTTTCCAGCTGCAAAGTAAAGAAACTTTCCTTTACCTAATTACAAGCTTACTGTGAGAATTAAAGCAATGAAATAATATTATTAGACTTTTAGACATAAAGGTCATAGGGTTTTGGACTTGGTTGACTCAGTTGAGTTTATGGGAATCAAATAGGAAATTTATATCTAGAATACACATGTAATAATGACATGTCTGTATTTAACTTACAAAAATTACTACTTTTACATTTTAATCATAGCTTTCGCTTAATCATAAATTTCACTTTTTGAGAATATTGGGTGAGATTTTGTTATGGTTAAGGCTGAGTCATGTTCTCAAATAGAAAAGAACAATCAGCAAATTCATTTATTTTTATTTCAGTTTATATTTATACTCAAAACCAGCTATTTTTTCAAGGCCAGTTTAGTTTTACCTTTATGAGCAGTAAGCAAAAGTTTGCACAATTTGGCTCCCTCCTCGGAAATAGCACTTGAAAGACTAAAATACATTTAGGACGTACAAATAAACCATCTTTTCCTGATGGCTACAACAATTTCCTTAAGAGTTTAGAGGATAGAATTTGGAGCCATTCATTAGTTGGTTCAACCAGTATCTGTTATGTGCCTATTATGCAGTATCAGTCTTGCATTCAGATCTGAGTGCTAAACTTTTCAGCCCTGTGATTTTTGCATGTTATTTGATTTCTTGAGCATTTTAATAATCTGTATTTATTGTTTATTGCTATGTAAGATTTGTAAACTTATTTATCTTTGACCCTTTACAGTCACAACATTATGTTGACATGACAGCTTGACATGTCAACTAGTGAAATATACCACTTGTTCTTATAGTTCAGTATACTGTGCTATGTTTAAGTTAATGCTTTGTCAAGTGAACAGTTCAGTATATTAGAGAAAACAAAGTAAGTATGCATAAATGGTTTAATAGATAAAATTTTTGGAAAATACTTTTATTTAATAATAGCTTGTATTTTTAGGCTTTACATTATCATTAATAATGAATATATTTAATGTGGGAGTATATTGGGATATAGTTGTTGGATTAAATTTATGGTTAAAATAACACTATATATATTTTTTATTAACCAGAGAACAAGTGAATGTTCTATGATACAGTAGTGTACTTTTAATGTACACTTGATTTTTCCCTTTGATTTTTAAATTAAAAATCTTTAAAAATTCTTATTTTCATTGAAGGATGGAAATGGTGATTTTTATTTAAATTTTACATAGTAGAATGATTTGTTTGTGATTTAGTATATAGCATTACAATTTGTTTTCTAAAGCATCTAAAGAATAGAAAGGAAATTAATTTTACTTAAATATAGTAATGAATTCAAAGGTGGTTATACAAGCCAATATGTGGCTGCCATGAGCTCTGATTCCTAAACATATTAGAGGCTGGTGAGTTTAATTGTGTTTTCCTTAGTACATTTAGACATCAGGAACTTAAGTTTGTTCCTGTGGGAGCCTCAAATGTATTCAAGTTGGAAGAAGAAAATGGTGTAACTTTGAACAGGGAAATCACTTTATGTCTAAACAGTGGAGATAGGAAATTGAAGTCATGTCTTTAGTTTGAAAGAGAATGGCTAAAAGCCATTGTTCCATAGTAGAACTTAACATAACAGTGCTTATGCTGTTTTTGGGGGTGTTATTTCATCATTTTGCATTTGTTTGATGTTTAGAAAATGTTTTAGGGGCCGGCGCTGTGGCATAGTGGGTAAAATTGCTGCTTGCAGGGGCGGCATCCCAAATGGGTGCTGGTTCAAGACCCAGCTGCTCCACTTCCCATCCAGCTTTCAGCTATGGCCTGGGAAAGCAATAGATCACGGTCCAAGTGCTTGGGCCTCTGCACCTACGTGGGAGACATGGAAGAAGCTCCTGGCTTTGGATCGGCCCACCTCCAGCCATTGCAGCCATTTGGGAATTGAACCATTGAATGGAAGACTTCTCTCTCTGCCTCTGCTTCTGCCTCTGAAACTCTGCCTTTCAAGCAAATAAGTAAATATTTAAAAAAAAAAAAAAAAAAAGAAAAGAAGAAATATTTTAAGCTATTCTAATGATGCTTACCGTGCATGATTGTTTTTCACCAGAAGACAATTAATTCAGTCAGATATTGTGGAGGAGAATGAGTGCCAATTATCTGCTTACATTAAAATGATATAGTTACAGCAATTTTGAAATTAGTTTTGCCTTTCAATACTGTGTACTTAAGAATGTCTTGAGGACCGGCGCCGTGGCTTAACAGGCTAATCCTCCGCCTTGCGGCGCCAGCACACTGGATTCCAGTCCCGGTCGGGGCACCGGATTCTGTCCCGGTTGCCCCTCTTCCAGGCCAGCTCTCTGCTATGGCCCGGGAAGGCAGTGGAGGATGGCCCAAGTGCTTGGGCCCTGCACCCGCATGGGAGACCAGGGGAAGCACCTGCTCCTGGCTTCGGATCAGCGTGATGCACCGGTTGCAGTGGCCATTGGAGGGTGAACCAATGGCAAAAAGGAAGACCTTTCTCTCTGTCTCTCTCTCTCACTATCCACTCTGCCTGTCCAAAAAAAAAAAAAAAAAAAGAAAAAAGAAAAAAAAAAAGAATGTCTTGAAAGGCTGTTCTTTGCTCACATAAAAGGAATGAGTTAACTTATGTGGAGTTGTGATTGCCACTGTATTTTGTGCTACACTGTGAAGATTATTATGGCTTTTTTAGATACTTAAGTAACTTTGTATATATGTGAATAACCTGGTATATGGTACACGTAAGTACATCTAGACAGCTAACAGTATCTGCCTTTATTTATGTTTGTCTTTGCTATTGATGTTATCTAAATAAAACTACATGTCATCTTCATCATGTTTCATATGTGGAGTTTCAGAACAGACTTGGAAACATGTATGCCTTAGGTTGCCTCACATCTCTCTTTCCCTCCTCTCTCTGTGTGAATGCATATATATTTTTGTGTGCACTTAGAATGATTTTTCTCTGTTTGTGCTATATATACATTTTTCCACAGAGAAAATATCTTTAATGAATATTTTGAGTCCAATTTTAATAACTGATTTAAAATGTCCAGATACCTATTGCTAAAAATACTTGACATTTTTGTTTTCAAAGTCTAAGAAGTAGTCTTTTATTTATGATTGTAAAGGAAGAGAGAAATAGTGGGGAAGATGTTCTGCGCACCTTTGTGATTATTGGCCATGATGGTGACATACTCATGAAAGTATTTGCTGCTTTTCTTAAGGATAATGAAGGCATATGTGCTGTTAGCAAGGTCAGTTCACTGCTTAGAAGGTAAACATGACTGATGACTTTACAAAATACTGTAGAGTGAGGTTTTTGTATAATTGTGTTTTTTGGTATTATACAACTTTTTCTTTATATTGTCTGATGATGTAGTTTATTTGTTTCCTGAAACCTCATTCACTAGTCCCCCCCAAATTTCATGGATCTTAACAAACTTTACCAAAGCTACCAATTAAAAACAAGATTACATGATTTGGGCTTAGATCATAGTCTACTTTCTTGCATAAGTGAAGGTGGTTATTTAGGAACATAAATAATCTACTACATGAACCAGTAAGAAGAAACTTTTCATGACATGATAACTAAACTATCCTTCCCACTTTCTTTATATTTAAATGAGGTAATTTCTATTTCAAACAGCCTTATAGCTTAATCAATAGATTATGGTATGGAACAAACCTGCGAATTTTAGGTAATTAAAAATTGGCATGAGAGAATAACTTGATTTTATTTTCTTGATTTCTCTGATAACCAATTTAAAGTAAAATTTGAACAATAAATAGGTTCATATACTCAGATTTCAACCTTGGAGAGTTAAAACATAAATTTGAGAGTAGGCATCTGGTAAAATGGTTAAGATGCTACTTGGAGTGCCCACATCTCATATTAGTGCGCTTGGATTTGAGTCCTGACTCTGCTTCCAGTTCCACTCCCAGAGAAGCAGCAGGTGATAGCTTAAGTGCTTGGGTCCCTGCTTACATGGGAGATCTAGATTGAGTTCCAGGCTCCTGGTTGTGGCCTGCTGTTGTGGATATCTGGGAAGTGAACTGGAAGATGGAAGATCTGTCTCTATTTCTCTCTCTGTCTCTCTGCCTTTCAAATAAATAAATTAAAAACTTAAAACCATAGATTTGTTCATACTGTACAAGTTTTGCTTAAGAAACAGAATACTTCGTAAAGTTTGCTTTAAAGGTCACAGTGCATGTTATTCTCTATAATGTCTTTCATTTTCCATCTGCTTTGGGGAACTGTATAGCAAATAGAGAACTTTAGTTAACGGTTGAGCTTTCCTATGGCTTCCTGGAGGATGTGCACTGTTCTAATCATACAAATTTCCTCCAATCTAAATGCTGACCACTGCTGGTACTGCACATAATTACAAAAAAAGTTTGTTATTGCAAAGAACAACTGTATGGCTGAATTAATTTCCAAGCAACTTACCCCTATGATATATAAAATAGTTGAGCTTCCACGGCGGCCATTGGAGGGTGAACCGTCTTTATTCAATTCTGTTTCTTAAGTTGTCATATAAATCTTTTATTCCTCCCTCTTCCTGTTCTAGAAAATGTAATCATGTTTACACTATGAATATTTAAATAAAGAAATTCTGATATGATCCAGTTTAAGTTAAGAAATATTACTTGATTACCGCTTGTTCTTTTGGTAGATAAGTCACTTATCAGTAGTAGATGACAGAGACCTATCTAAAATTAAGTTAAATAGAAATGGTATTTAGGCATAATTCTGAGGTACAATGGTGACAATGTTGAGAGGGTGAGGTGGGGAAAAGAAATATTTACTAGTGCAAAATGAAGCGTTATATGAAAGAATGCATGGAGGTGATCCCTAGTCCAGGTCAGAAGGAATGAGGATGAGTAAGGTAGGTAAAGAAGCAGTTCCAGACAGCACAGGTAGGAAAGACAAGAAGGCATGAAACTGCAAATGGTTTAGCAAAGCAACTTAAGGATTTTGTAATCCTAGAGCTGTTTCTCCTTTCTGTCAACATATTCCTGACTATAATCATCAGTAATTACATATAGGAGTTTAGGACTTTTAATTGCATTAATCATCATGCAAAACTATCTATTTTTCTTTTTTTTCCCCCTTTATCCAAATGTAATCAGTATGTAATTGAAGTCACAAGGAGTGGGTTGTGCTCTGTGTTTCAAATTTACATTTAATTTCAGGACATACATATTTAAGAAATAGATTATCATTTTCATAGTATTGAGTGTTATTTGGAGGGGTTACAATTTGGCTGGGCATATTGTCTTATGGTCTAGATTACTTCTTGTGTTTAAAGAATAGACATGCTAAATCTTTGTATCTCTTACTTGGAAATATGTATCTATGCCAGTATTAACAATCTCCATGAATATTATTGGAAAAATAATTTCTGTACATGTGGAAACTTGACTTGTGTCTTCTGTGCATCATTGAGTTATTTAAGGCTGTCTGTTTGATTATATGGTATGGATTATTCACTGCCCATTTTTAATGCAAAACTTAAGTGTGTGCTAAGAATTCTTGGAAAATGAGGATATAGAATATCTGCAGGTATAGCATATTTCTGACAGGGACCTATAATTAAAAAATATGCATAATGTAATTTATTGCCCTATATTCTCTTATTCTTTTTTCTTGGCTTGATAGTTCTGTGAGATACATCCATTTTAAAATCAGTTTATTGTTTTATTGATATTTAATATATTTGATACCAGTGGTTCAACTTTATTTTTGAAACCTATGACAACACCAGGCGCTTTAAACATGTTAACTTGAAATAATTAGCATATAACACTTTACTAATACATCAGTTAGTACATCTGGACTAACTTAAAATTCTAATAGATGAGCCAGTTGAGACTTAGAAAATAATACCCTAAAGTCTAAAGTTTGGCAACTTGGAACTAAATGAGATACCTTAAGGTACTTTAAGGTATCTCTGAACTTCCGTATACCACTCTGTCTCTTAGTCTTCTTTCTCTCCTAAAGTGCAGGGAAAGGCTTCCTCTAAAGCTTCCATCCTAGAAGGAATGAAATTTTTATGAAGTCTCATTAATTAGGCAAGATTAACCATCAGAAAGAGACTGAAGGGACACCCTGCCTGGGCAGACTTTTCATCTGTTCTTGTGAGGGCAACTCTCAGAGATTACCTAAAAGATTTTATCTACAGAATAAGATAATTTTTGTTCTTGTACATTCTTTTCCTCAGTGGTTCCATAGCTTGTCAGCATCATCGTCCAGGATACCCTAAGCCCCTCCTCATTTAACTGTCCATTCCTCTCCTAGTTGAGAAAGTTACTTAAGCGTCAGCCATTGGCCCTTGGAGGCTCACACTTTGCGAACAACTCTTATGCTGTGATTTTTTTTTCCTGTGTGTTAATAAACTTGCATATGTTTTCTACTACTCAAACTGTTTATTGTCAACTAGTTCCAAAGAACCTTCGCAGGGTCAGAGGGAAATTTTTCCTTAACCTGTACGGTCCAACATAAAAGTTTTGTCCTTAAAAGTTGACAATATCTTCAAGAGCACAGTGAGTGACAACTGTCTAACAGGTTCTTGTATTTTATTGCACTTTGTATTTTCTATAATGGTAAGCATCATATACCACTGGCAGTTCTTTGCTTCCCTTGCTTAGTAGGTCTCCAGGTTTTCTTTTGAATGACAGTGAATAACAATGGAGTCAACTAAATAAGATTCTCTACTAGACAGGAACTCTCCATTCCATTTCTGGTATTTCCACTTCTAAGAGTCATATCATATTTCCACTTCTAAGAGTCATAAGCATATTTCCACTTCTAAGAGTCATATCATCTCCTTTTTTTTGGTTATAGACAATTTTGAATATCCACCCAAAACATTTTTTATTTGTCTTTGCTCTGGTATTGTACATATGACCCCTCTAACCCACATAAATCTGGTATGGGCCATTTCACTTCTATATCAAGTGAAATTTAGGTTAGGTTAACCTAGTAATCATGTTTTTCTATAACCCTTGGCTGTTAGCTACTGAAGGGACACTTGTCCTTTGTCTCAGTGATAAGGCAGTAATTTTATTTGAAATGACAAGACTTGGTAGAAATGTAGTAGAAATGCTTTCTTACCAAAAAAAAAAAAAAAAAAAAAAGGATAAGAAAGTGCACATTGGCTCACATTGGTCCTATGTGGAATAGATGCTTCATCCATTGTTCCAAAGACATTTAAGTGCGGACAACACAAAGGTACTGAAGGTGAAAGAGGTGCTAGTGTTGCAGTGCAGCATGCTAAGCCACCACTTGGGAGGCCCATGTTCTACACTGGAGTTCCTGGAATGGAGCTCTGACTCCACTTCTGATCCAGCTTCCTGCTAATGGAGTGCTGACTCCATTTCTGATACAGCACCCTGAGAAACAACAGATTATGGCTCCAGAACTTAGGAGGTTGCCAACCATGTGGGAGACCTGGATGGAATTCCTGGCTCCTTGCTTCTGCCTGCCCCAGCCCTGGCTTTTGTAAGCATTTAAGTAGTGAACAAGGGGATGGATGATATTTCTCTTCTCTCTTCTGTCTCTTTCCTTGTCTCTCTCTGTTGCTTTCCTTTTCAAATAAAAATAAACTTTAAAAAAAGTGGCAGAAAAATGTAAATACTTGAGAACTAGACAGGACTGTTGGGTTCCTGAATTAGTATGCCAAATTTCTGCTTTTACTGTTATGCAAGGTAATGCATTTCTTTTTCAAACCAGCTGAATAGAATTTGTAGTTACTTAAAATAGAAATTAATCTAATTAAACAGTTATTAGGTGGCATCTTAATTTTGAAATAAGCATTTTAAAAGTTGTAAATTTAGATTATTAAAAATTATAGACTTTTTTGAGTTTTTAAACTTTATTAAGGTTAGTTATGTTACTCTTTAAAATATTTTACTAAAGGTCACCAAATACTATTGCATTTTTAAGACAGTAAATAGGTGAGTCATCTGTAAGAAGAATTAGGGAGGAGGTGGAGGCAAGCCAAACCAGGAAAAATGTAACAGACTCAGAAAATAGATAATTAATTAAAACAATTTGAAATATATATTTATAACCTAATTTATTCACTGTTATTATGCCATTGTTCACAGGTTATATAGCATCTTTAGTGTACTGGAAACATTAAACGTATATGAAGAAATAAAGGAATCTCAGTGCCTGATTTTAGTAATTTCAAACTTGTAGTTCGAAGTGAAGGCTAACATAACTATTTAAATATAAAACACAATGATGGGCCGGCGCCGTGGCTTAACAGGCTAATCCTCCGCCTTGCGGCGCCAGCACACCGGGTTCTAGTCCTGGTTGGGGCGCCGGATTCTATCCCGGTTGCACCTCTTCCAGGCCAGCTCTCTGCTATGGCCCGGGAAGGCAGTGGAGGATGGCCCAAGTGCTTGGGCCCTGCACCCGCATGGGAGACCAGGAGAAGCACCTGGCTCCTGGCTTCAGATCAGCGTGATGCACCGGCTGCAGTGGCCATTGGAGGGTGAACCAATGGCAAAAAGGAAGACCTTTCTCTCTCTCTCACTATCCACTCTGCCTGTCAAAAGACAAAACAAAACAAAACAAAACACGATGATGGTTGTAACATTCAAGAAAATTATGAATTGTTGATGGTGTCAGAAAAATAATGTAGTAAACTTCTCAGTAAAAGCTAATAATGTAGATTCTCTTTTTGTCCAGGTTCTAGTCAAGAACTTCTGAATCCTTTTCTCAACAACATCTTGGCTGTTGGGCTCTGTGTTTGTCTCTACATTGTCCAAATTTGGCAGGAATTCTGCTAGGTCAGTTTAACCATCTTTGATATCTGATCACTGTCTACATCTAATTGGGTTAAGGACAACAATGATCAAGTGTTTACTGTGCTTAAGCGTTGTGCTAAATGTTTTTCATTCTTCATAGTGATCATTTTTTTTTAAGTTTCCACAGCCAGGAAACAGTGAAGCCAGGGCAGGTTGCAGGATGGAGTGAGTAATTCATCATAGCCGTCAGCCTCTGCTGTCCCCAAGATGATGTCTGATCACTGTGGCCTGCATTCAGGCAGAAAACTAGCAGGTCAGTTTAGCCAGAATCCTTCTTTACCTGTGAGTTTTCCTCTTTGTAACTGTTCTTCCATTGTCTGCTCCCCCTGCACCCATCCTGCTTGTTATCTATAAATTCCGAATTTTCCTTGCAAATTTGGAGTGCAGCCTAATCTCACTCCCCCACTGCAAAACCCCCATGGAAGTACAGTGATCCCTACACTGAAATCAGAAAAGACCCCCTAAAATCTGCACTGAAATGTGGCCCTTTAGAGTTCCCCAGCAGGTGCCATATGTGCTACCGGAATTTAGGGTGTCATACGATTTCACCATGAGCTTATTACTAAATCCCCAATATTAAGGAGCCAGAGAGGGTTCTTGCCTAATATTTAGAGAAGAATTCTAAATACCAGCACAGATAAACGAGGCAGCATGGTACGTTTTAAGCTTTATTTAGTGAGAAAGATGCATAGGAGAGTGAGAGCTTTTTTTAAGAGGGAGAGGTAAATCAGGGTTCATACCAAGCACCAGGAAACAGCCACCCGGAAGAGCATTTAGGCCTGTATCTGGGCCAGAAAGCCTAGAGCACATGGCCTGAAGGCCACGCACCCTGGAGGCACAGGGCTACAGCAAGCCCCCTCCTGACAAGAGGCCAGGGAAGAAGAGAGAGCCGGGACACAGTATCCCAGCTTTTAACCCACTTCCAAAGGGGAGTGGTTAATTAACCTGATTGGCTGGTGGGCACCCAGGTGTGGCCAGGTAAGGGGATGAGGTCACACAGGGGCATGGTGAAGGCGTGGTCTTCCAGTTCACAAATCTAATCAATTTTAGCCTGTATGGCTGCCTACTTCAACACATGTTGTGATGGCCTTGAATAGTCTGCCTGGCTATTTAACAAGTGTCATGAATACTTTTTTTTATAACATTCATTTTATAAAATCTTATTTCACAGAAACTATTAGCAATTTAATTATTTTCTGCCACCATGCTCTTGATTTAGCTTTTTGGATGACTTAGCATTATGCATGTTGGTTTTTTTTTTTAATGTGATGTATCAAAGTATGGAGAAACTTTGACTCTTTGCCTCTTTCTGTAAAGTTAGTAGGAATTACTCAAAGCTGGGAACTGGCAAAGGCAGGAGTAAAAAGTATCCTAGGGTGTCAGTGCTCTCTCCTAAGGGTGGATTGTTAATCAAGTGGTTTAAGCAGGAAGTGAAAGAAAGTAAAATGGGGAATCATCTAAGGGGCTCAGAATAAACAAGTGTCACACTGGGCAGGTTTGTTAGGGACTAGGGGGTGTGAGAAATAGAAAACTGGGAATTTGTGTGGATAATGCAAATAAATAAGAGCAGTTGGTGAAACTGTAGGTGAGAGTGTTACTAATGTTGAAAGCCTGCTGTGAAACTGTAGGAACTGGATATTGGTCAAGGAAAAAAAAAAAAACAAAAAAAAAAACCAAGGCTAATGTATTAGAACTGGCACTAACATTGGTGTTGAAAACATGGAGATTGGGTTGGAGAGGGACATCCCCAATAAGTTGAGTGCCCAAAGAAAATTTTAAAGAGACATCAGAACAGTTACTGATGGAGACATCTGAAGTAAGAAGACCTCCTACATTACTGTGATTGAGATGTGCTTCTTAGATTTTTGCATAAGAATGCAATAAACATGCTTGAGATGCTTCCTCTATGAGATCATGACCTTCATTCATCGCAGCTAAGGAAGTGAGCACACTGGGAAAGCCAGGCAAGAGAGACCAGAGAATACAAAGTGCTGCAATTCTCAGAGGATTATTCTTCTTTTAGAAGCTGTTGTTCAGGGATTGTCCTGGGGCCTCTCTTTGCCCTAACAAAATGGAACTGCCCTCTGGTGACCTTTTCTTGGTTCAAAAGGGAGCCACATTCTTATGGGGTTTTGAATATGAATAAGTGCCACTTGGTATGGAAATTACTATAAAGTGACTCTGCTTATCCTCTTTGGAAATTATAGTAAAAAGTATCACCTGATTCAGTGCAGATACAAAGTGAGGAAGAGGATAATATGCAAATACTCAATTTCTGTCTCCCACTTTTGCTACAATAAAGTGAAAATAACCCAACTCCCCTTAATTTGCGTCTCTCAGGATCTTCATGGCATCTGCACTATTTCCTTGACCTATTTTCTGATACTTGTGAGTTCATATGAAAATAAGTTTTTGAACAAGAGAGTCATGATAAGGATAGCTCATACAGAGTGCTTCCCGTGCCTTGGGCATTGGGCTGAAAGTCTTTGATAATTTATAACTGACATAGAAATTTGATTTCTACAGCTATAAAACAGTGGCAAGTTGTAGGGTGGGAGTACTGCATCTTAACCATCCTTCTAGCTGAGGAAGTGGGCAGTGGAGTGCCAAAAGGTCCCCCGGAGGCTAAGGCCAGCTCTGGCCCTTCTTTGCAAGTGAGAGTGGGACAGCTTTGAATAACCTGAATTCTTAGACTCCCGGCTGGTGCTTTCTTTTTGCTCCTCTGATGAAAGGATAAGTCGCTCTCAGATACACACAGTAATTCAGAACTCCCATTTGAAAAGGCATTTGTGCATTTCACTTTATTTTGTCTGATAAAACATAAAAAAAAGAGCCCTTTGTGTATTACTCTGACTCTTGCTTGATTTGGTTTGTCAGGAGACTTAAAATGTTGAGTGAGATAATCTGATTTTTTTCTGAAACCCTTGATTTTTTGTTAGATAATAAAGTTTGGAAGAATAAAATCTGAGATGTAAAGTCAGTAATTTAATAGTTCTTAATTATCTGACATCTACTTTTCACTTAACTGGTAGACAGCGTTTTTCTTCACTGAGAGGTTGGACTGGATAACCTCAAAGACCATTTTAGCCTTGAGGTTAGTCTAAATATTGTTCTTTTTTTTTTTTTTTCTTAAACATTCTTTAAAACACTATATTCAGCGTTGTTCATTTTTAGCAGTTGATTTCATTACTTTATCTTTTTGAGAAGTTAAATTGTTAGATTTTATCTCTTCTGATAGTTATAGCTTGAAAGCTGGAAGAATTTTTTTTAAGAGATCTGATACAGTCTAATTGTTAGGAAAAAGTCTGTGGTGGAAAGCAATGAAAGAATGGAGAGAGTGAGTCAAATATGTAGGCAGTCTTATAGGAGAAGCGCATATTGGTGCATAGTTCAGCCATGAAATTAGAAGATTGAGAGGTGGGCTTTTGGCTTAGCTGTTAACAGGATAGTTAGGACATACACATCTCACATCAAAGTGCCCAGCTTCAGTTCCTGGGTTTGGCTCTTGATTCTACCTTCCTGCCAATGCAAACCCTCAGAGGTAGATTGATGGCTCAAGTAATTGGTTCCTTACCCACATGTGAAACCTGGATTGAGTTTCCAGCTCATTGGCCTCCTGGTCATTGCAGGCAGGCATTTGGGGAGTGAACTCAGAAATGGGATCTCTTTTTCTCATTCTCAAGTAAATAAATTTTTTAAAAATAAAATTGGAAGACTGAAAGTAGAGCTAGGAGTAGAGTAGAATGGAAAACAGGGCTGGGATTTCTATAGATGAAGCCAGGGAAGCTGAAATCAGTCTTGTAAATGTATCTAATCTAAAACTTATGTTTTATTTCTAACAGCAATTTGACATTCTTGAGTGAGTTAATGAGGTTAGTGACAAGATCTTAACTACTTTTGAGAAAGAGCCAAGATGATGCTCCACCAGTATACCTAGGTAAAAAAAAAAAAAAAAAAAAAAAAGATTGGAAGCCAACTTTGGAGCAATGGCAATGAGAAATTAGTTTATTCCAGAGTTTTCTGGATAAAAGAAATCTGTACATTTTGGTGCTTTGTCAATGATTGTAGGAGGTAGGCAATAGGATGCTATAAAAATTGATTATAAGTTTTTAATTTTGGCAGCTGGGATATTAGTACCAGTCATCAAAAGAATAAATATGGAAGTAGAATTGCTGAAGACAAATATGATTTCAAGTTTGGACACTTTTTAAAAGATTTATTTATTTATTTGAAAGGCACAAGAGAGAGAGGAGATACTCAGAGAGAGAGATAACTTACATCCTCTGGTTCACTCCCCAAATGGCCCCAACACCCAGGACTGGGCCAGGCCAATGCCAGGAACCTAGAACTCAATTCAGGTCTCCCATGTGGGTGCAAAGGGTGCAAGTAGTTGGGCCATTTTCCATTGTTTTTCCATGTACATTAACAGGGAACAGGATCCAAAGTGCAGCAGCCAGGACTAGAACTCTACCTATGAATACCTATGACATAGGGAGCTGATGTCTCATGTGATGGCTTAACCTGCTGCATCATAATGCCAGCACCACGTTTGGGCACATTTTGGTATGCCTCTGAATTGTTATGTTGTATATACCCAGTAGCATTGTATTTGTATTGGTTTGAAGCTAAGAAATTTAACCTGGGCTCTGTGTGTGTGTGTGTGTGTGTGTCCATATATAAAGAATTTTAGGTTTCACATTACAAATATGAGCTTTTGGTTTAGAAAGGATATCCAAAGTAGAGGTTTATATAATATGAAGAATGTCCATAACAAGGCTTACAGGAATACTACTATTTTTACCAAGGTAGGAAAAAGCAAAGCCTGCAGACAACACTAAGAAGAAAAGACTAGTGGAGAGGAGGAAAAAACAAGAAACTATGACACTGTGGAATTTAAAAGAGCATTTTGAGAAAGAGCAGGTGATCAACAGTGCTAACTGGGATAGAAAAATTTTAAGAACCAGATTAAAGAATTTGTTGTACTTGTGAAGGATTTCAGTGACCTTGGTGAGAACGATTTTGGTGGAATTGTATATATGGTGAGGCGTGGAACAGCATGAGTATTTGAAACAGTAGTTAAGCACAGCTGTTTCAAAACATAAATCTGTGTGGAAAAGGAGGCATAGTATGGAAGAGGAAAGACGACTTAAGTTAAGATACAGGGAGGGTTTCTTATTTTTAATTTTTATTTGAAAGAGAAAAAGAGAGATCTGCTGCTTTACTCCCCTATTGCCAGCCATAGGTGGAGATGGGCTAGGGTAAAGCCAGGAGCTCAAAGCTCAACCAAGATCTCACACATGGGTGGTAGTGACCCAGGAAGTTGAAGCATCAGCTCCTACCTCCCAGGTTGTACATTAGCAATAAGCTGGAATCAGAAGTGTAACTGGGACTGAAACCCATGCACTCCCATACGGTATGTGGGCATCTCAAGTAATGTCTTAACTACTGTGCCAAAATCCCAGCCCAGGGAGGGTTTCCTTAATATGGAGAGTCTTCATTATGATTAAAACACATTTGACAAGTGAATTGCCTTTAGGGATCAGTAAGTATATGTACAATTAAATCATGCTGGCTGGTTAAGACTGTGGTAAATTGAAAGGTGCATATGCTCAAATGTAGATAGTAACTCCTTAGTTCTATGAATATGTGAGAATGTGGACTGACTTGTCACATCTGTCATTGTGGAAAAAAATTTAAAGGAGGGTAGCATATCAAAATTCTAAACGATACAGAGGAGCAGTTTCTTAAGTGATTATGGTGAAAGATTAATATAGTATGGAAGTTTTAAGTTGTGTGTTAGACGATGGCTAAATCAATTGATCAGTTACTGAATTACTAGGAAATAAGGGATGTGACAGTGGAAAGGGACGGACTGATACAATTATGCATCAAGAAGGGGGAGGAGGTCTATGTTTATTAGGAGCCTGTGACCTGAATATTTGATGTCAAATGTGTAATAGTTCTTAGTGCTAAGGTCAGTGGCCCTTTGTAGAAGAGAGAAGATAAATGGGTATGATGAGTTCAGAAACTGAAGCCAGTATGCTGGATGAGTTTTGCACATGGGTTTTGGAAGTAAGCCTAATTTGAAATTTTCACTTAAACTATGCAGGTAAATATGAACACTTACAGTGGTAATAATGGGAACAAGTATCTTAATGATGGGTAGATTTGGGAGTGTGGAGGGATTGCATCCTTGGAATGGATCTTAGTCTTTTCGTGAATTCTCTAGATTGTTTTCTGAGTTGTGGACACAGCATGTGGGAGGTAGAGCAGAAGAGAACATGGTGCAGTGGACTTGGCATGGTGACCGCAGCTGACCAGCTGGCTTGTGGGCATCTAATGAGCTGCTTCCTTGGGTACCCTGATGTCTTAGTAAACTCAGGATACCGTAATGAAATGCCATAGACTGAGTGGTTTCACAACAGAAACTTCTTTTCTCACGGTTCTGGAGCCTGGAAGTCTGAGATCAGCATGCTGCATAGCTGGGTTCTAGTGAGGACTCTTCTTGGCTTGCTGCCTTCTCTGTGTCTTCTTATGGCAAGAGCAGGATGTAGGGAGGTGGTAAAGAGAGAGAGAAAGCTTGCTGGTGTCTCTTACAAGGATGCCAATCTCATCCTTAGGACCTCATCTGAACCTCATTGTCTCCCAAAGACCTCATGTCCAAATTCCATTGCTTTGGGGGTAAGGGCTTCAACATTTCAATTTGAGGGCATATAGCTAATTCCATAGCAACCAGAGATACCTTGGGTTCATGTTGGGAAGATGATGGCAGTTTTTGTACTGCATAGTTAGATTTATTGTCAGCAGATATTTTTGACCCTATTTTGTGCAGTGAGCCTACTTTTATATGCTAGGTACTGCTAAATTAATATATCACATTTTAAAGTATGTAAAACCTCAAGCCCATATTCATCAATATTCATTATAGTTCTGCATGATCAGTATAAGAAATTAGGTTATTCTGGAAAAAGCCCAAGCTTTACCTTTTTTGTAAATAGGGTTTGCCATTTACAAGCTGGGTGCTCTTTGGCAGGCAAATTAATCACATGCTGCTTCCTGTTCTTAACTTGTAACATGGTACAGCCAATAACTCTGTGCAAGGTTCTTGAGGGGTTACAAACATAACTGATGCATGTTATACAGTGGCTAGCACTTTGTAGATGGTCAGAAATTGATAACATTTGTACATACTGAATATATATTTTTTGTACTGTTATTAAGTATTAAAGTACATTATATACTATTTTCACTTATTAACAAATATGCTCTTTCATAAAAATGAATTTATCCTCAATGGTGAATACAATTGAAGAACTTCATTGTCATATATTAGCTGTAATTTATAAGAGATAAAATTTAGAACGATATAGAATTGGTTTCTGTCTTGACCATAGGTCAAAAAGTTATATATTTTCAGGAAAAAAAACCCATTTGTTTAAAATATTGTGTAACTTGAATTGAGATACATCTTCTCTTTTTAGAATTTTATTTTTACATGTGAAATATGATTGAAATTTATAATATGAAATATAAATATGAAAGAAAATATACTCTTGTTTTAAGATTTATTTATTTATTTGAGAGGTAGAGCTACAGACAGAGGGAGAGACAGAGAAAAGTCTTCCATCGGCTGGTTGACTCCCCAGTTTGCTGCAATGGCCAGAGCTGGGCGGATCTGAAGCCAGGAGCCAGGAGCTGCTTCTGGGTCTCACACATGGGTACAGGGGCCCAAGCACTTTGACCATCTTCCATTGCTTTCTCAGACCACAGCAGAGAGCTGGATTGGAAGAGGAGCAGCCAGGACACTAACTGGTGGCCTCGTGGTATGCTGGTACTGCAGGCAGAGGCCTAGCATACTATGCCACAGACCTGGCCCTGAAAATAGATCTTCTTAATCCTAAAATTATATAGGGGAAAACTAAGTTGCTTAACTTTTATGTCAGTACTTTTTGCTCAATTGTATATTTAATGCATGCTTTTGACACATGTATTAGAATACTGAGGTTTCTTATAAAGGAAAATGAAGTTAGTTCTCTTGATCATTTTTGTGACACTTTTGTGCAGTTATACTTGGGATCATGTACCATACTGATTTTCTCACATTATGTACTGTGATGTACAGCAGTTTATTTAGGAATATATATATATATATATACACATTATATACACATATATATGTGTATATGTACTGGTATGAACAGGAAGAATTTGAGGAGAGGAATTCTGTAGATCTAATTTTATGATTTCAAGTTCGTAGTACTATTTTTTAAAAAGATTTATTTATTTATTTATTTATTTATTTACTTGAAAGACAGACTCAGAGAGAGGGAGAGACAGAGAGATCTTCCATCTGCTGGTTCACTCCCCAGATGGCAACAACGGCCAGGGCTGGGCCAGGCTGAAGCCAGGAACTTCTCTCCCATGGGCGCCAGGGCCGTGAATACTTAGGCTGTCTTCCATTGCTTTCCCAGGCACAGTAGCAGAGAGTTGGATCGAAAGTGGGGCACCCGGAATTCCAGCTGGTGTGTATATGGGATGCTGGCATCTTGGGCGGTAACTTAAACCACTGTGCCACAATGGCAGCCCCAAATTCATACCACTGTTAAAGATAATTGTGCAGTAGTGTGGGTTGATTGCATTTCAACAAAAAATTAGTAATCAGAGAAACATAAATCATTTGGTGGTGGTTTCTGTCAGAATCATGGAGCCAGTGAGTTTTCAACAATAGAGGGTGACTAAGCCTGGAGGAAGAATGAGTGCAGTGTCAACTAGATGTCATGCATGCTGCTAAGGCCCCTTTGCTTTGTCTCTGACTCAGAACTCTTAAGACTTGGTTCATTTTTCAGTCCAAGAGCTGTGCTCATCATTACTAGAGACCTAAACTCTGGATCATTTAGGTTATTATTTCCTGGTTGCATGCATTAGCATCCACATGTGCTTGGACAGCGAACACTGGTGATGGGAAAGGGCTGTGTCTGTGAGTCTCTTCCCAACATCTGCACTTCAGCTAAAGAAAATTAGACCTCATGAGTGGAATCTGTTTTTCACATTTGGTATTTAAAATGCATCATTTCCACCGAGGGCTAAGAAAGGGCAAGCTGCATTTTGTTTTGTAAATTTGCCCAAGAAAACCATTATCACAGAGAAGTGTTTAAGCAACTAGTTCTTCTTCTGTTTTAAATTGAAGATCTTAGAAAAATTAGCTTCAGTCTATTTTTCTCCTAGCATTCAAAGAAAATCCTCCCTGGTTAAAATTTGAAAAACAAATAGGTGCATTAACAAAGAGAGGGAACAAATGCACAAAGCAGACAGGCATTGGGGCTTTGCTTTAGTTTTATGCATGTCCCTCCTTTTGTCTTATGTACCGAGATAAGGCAAGTGAAGTGTGTGGTTTGTAGAATGTTTTAGAATGTTTGAATTGAGTTATTGAACACTTACTGAGATAGAGGTAAACCTGGTCTCTTACCATGTGTTCCTCTCGTGTGTCGTCCTGCTTCTGGCTCAGTCACTCCCTAAACTGAGGGATTCTGAGGACCTTTATTTACCTAAATCAGAGGTTATTTATCTTCTCTGGAATTTTTAAAGCTAATGACTTGGACTTTGTATACATTAACTGGCAGTTTTAAAATAAAAAATCCGCCCTGGCATCCAGAAATTTTCATGTAGTTTTCTCTTGTGTGTCCCTTCCCTTGGTCTCAAGATTATTCGAGTTCACACTGTCCAAACCTTTGGGTCTGGACAGCAGGCAGCCTTAGAATTCTTTCTTCTGCCTCTATCAGATCGTCATGAAGCTTCTGAAAATCAATAAAAAGTTAATGTTTCTACCCTTACATTGTTGTTTCTGAAATTGTTCCTTTTCACAGTTTGAATCCAATGGCGTTTTCTTTTCAGTCCCATATTTTGGGAGTTATAACATCACGAATGGTTTTTATGTTAGGAAAAAATCGTTATGTTATCTTAAGATTCCAAGTCAGTATAAGAAAGAAGCTTCTGACAATGGATCAAGATTAATTATTCAATAATGATGTCCTGTTACCAAACCTATTTGGAAAAGGGTTGAATAACTGGGTCAGGGATGCTGTAGAAGAGTATCTTGTAGCTCACCTGTAGATTGAGGCGTTTGATAAAAGGATTTCTAAAGTCCAGCTGTGAAAGTTTAAATTTAAATGGGGTGATCATTTTCCTGTAAGAATGTTTGTAAAATAATGCCAAGCTAGTAATTTGCACTAAGTGGATTAGAGCCACTGAGATTCCAGCTTTTACTCACATAGACCTTCACTCATTCAGCATACTTTTAAACTTTATTCTTATGGGCCAGTTACTGTGTTAGGCTTCTCCAAAGTATCCTTAATGTCACGGAAGCATGGATTTACAAGCTTAACCTGCCTGCTGAAAATGTAATTCATGTGAAGGCTTAAATTTTATTGGAATCTGACCTTTCTCTACCTAAATGTTGCTTTAAGTAAAACTATGTATTTCAATTACAATGAGCCAATACCAGTCTTCTAGGAGTCTCAGTTATTAATCTTGTGACTTCATTTACTGCTCAGCTTGATGTTTCATTTCCCTAAGTGTAATTGTGCCTCTGTGAGGGTTTTGCAGTGTCCATAGGCAGAGTCAGAGCAAGAGAAGGAACATGATAAATTTTGCACTTATGAGATCTCACAGTGCTGGGAAATACAGAATGAATGGATTTGAGAATAAAGTTACAGAACTAAATTAGGAAATATTAAAATAGTGTAGATTAGAGATGATGAAGGCCTGAATTTATGAGCTATCAAAGAAATTGGAGAAGAATGGATGTTTAATTTATAGAACTTGTTTATTAACTAGATGTAAGTAATCCAAGGGAGAATGTAGAGAGGATTATTTGTAGATTGTAGGCTTGATTGACTGGATATGATTAAAGTCATTAAGACAGGACATAGACATATAGGAAAGAGAATATGATTGGAGGAAAAACTAAGAATATGCTTTGGAGGGATGTTGCTGTGACGCAGCGGGTTAAAAAGGCGGCTTACAGTGCCAGCATCCCATATGGGTGCTGGTTTGAGTCCTGGCTGCTCCAGTTCCAATCAAGTTCTCTGCCATGGCCTGAGAAAGCAGTAGAAGATATCCCAAGTCCTTGAGCATCCGTGTAGGAGACCCAAAGAAGCTCCTGGCTCCTGGCTTTAGATTGGCACAGCTCTGGCCACTGTGACCATCTAGGGAGTGAACCATCGGATAGAAGACTCTCTCTCTCTCTCTCTCTCTGGCTGTACTTTGCTTTGTAACTCTTTCAAATAAATAAAATAAATCTTTAAAAAATATATGCTTTGGATTTTTGAGTTTGAGGTGCTTGGGGGACCTCTAGGGCAAAGTACCATATAGTGATGTGGATATGCTATTTTGAAATCAGCATGGAGGTGATTGTTGGTACCATGAGGGCAAGTTCTTGAGGCTATTGATGTTTAAGAGGAATCAGAAAATAATCCAAACAAAAATACTAAGAGGTAAATCTGAACCTACAGTTTCTTAGCCTTCATGGGAGAGAGATAATAGAGATCTAAACAAGGATCACTTCAAAGGGGGCAGAAAAGAAATAATAGACTTTAAAAATATTTTGAAAGAACTATTCACTTAATATTATAATTTCTAGAATTGGATAGCTCAGATGGCCAGGTATTCTTTTTAATTTTTGGGTTGTAGCTTTCTGTGTCCATAGGTATGTTCTAGACACTGGGTAGAGGGCTCACAGGCTTGGAAGAATGCATTTCAGTCCTGGAGCAAAGGATGAGGATTATGCCTAATTTCTCAAAGAATACCTTTGCAGTTTGTTTCCAGAAAGCCATTTTTGAAGCCTTTTGTGATGTGGAGTTACCTCTGTTTGTGATTTCAAGTTCAGTTTTGCTTATCCTGATGGTTTTTTAAAAAATGTATTTATTTGAGAGACACAAAGAGGAAGGTAGATAAATAGATGGATAGGGAGTAAGAGTATTCCATCGACTTGCTCCCTCCTCAAATGCCTGCAATGGCTAGGGTTGGGGTGGGGAGGCTGCAGCTGTGAGCTGGAAATTCCAGGTTTCCTACAAGGATGGTAGAAACCTCTTGAGCCACCCAGCAGGAAGTTCAAATCAGGACTAGCACTGATAATTGAACTCAGGTGCTCTGATGTGGGACCCAAGAATTTTAACTGGCAGCTTAACTGTCAGGCCAAATGCCATCCCACCTCTCACTGACTGTCTTGAGTTTGAGCAACCTCTGATAAAAGTCGAGAAAGCTAGAAGTAAATGAATGTATGTAACCAATTTGACAAAGCAGATTTTTCAATTACTGAAAAGTATGTAGTAATATCATTAGAAAGCATATCACTCTTATGGTAAGCATTATAAACACATAATGTCTATATATATAATATATTTATAAATAGAAATATATTTTATAGAAGCAGTATATTATAAATTTTGTACAATCTTCAAAAACCTTATGGAAAAGTAGAATTAAAGAATCAAAAGTTTTTAATCTATGAATAGTTTTTGTAAAATACACACTTATGGGAAATTTTTGAAAGGCTCTCATAGTGTATACTATTTAATATATGTATATCCTTATTTGAGTTAATATTATTAAATATTTTTCTTTATTAGACCAAACTGGCTTTTCTAAAAATTGTGATGGAAAAAATAAAGAACTGAGAGAAATATAGCACTGATGTTGATGATTAACTGTACTTCTGTTGTGGTATTCAGAGAGGCAGAGGCAGAGAGAGAGAGAGGTCTTCCATCCACTGGTTCATCCCCCAGATGGCTGCAATGGCCAAAGCTGTGCCAATCTGAAGCCAGGAGCCAGGAGCCAGGAGCCAGGAGCTTCTTTTGGGTATCTCACACAGGTCCTGGGGCCCAAGGATTTGGACAATCTTCTACTGCTTTCCCAGGCCATAGCAGAGAGCTGGATCGGAAGTGGAACAGCCAGGACTTCAGCAGGTACTCTTATGGGATGCTGGAACCACAGATGAAGGACCCAACCCCTATGCCACAGCACAGGCCCCTAGTTAATTCTTTAAAAATAATTCAAAGGTCACGGCTGAGAAAGAACTGCTAAGATCAATCCCATTCACAATTGCTACAAAAACAATCAAAAACCTTGGAATAAACTAAACCAAGGACGTTAAAGATCTCTACAATGAGAATTACAAAATCTTAAAGAAAGAAATAGAAGAGGATACGAAAAAATGGAAAAAACTTCCACGCTCATGGATTGGAAGAATCAACATCATCAAAATGTCCATTCTCCCAAAAGCAATTTATAGATTCAATGTGATACCAATCAAAATACCAAAGGCATTCTTCTCAGATCTAGAAAAAATGATGCTGAAATTCATATGGAGATGCAGGAGACCTCAAATAGCTAAAGCAATCTTGTACAACAAAAAGCCAGAGGCATCACAATACCAGATTTCAGGACATACTACAGGACAGTTGTAATCAAAACAGCATGGTACTGGTACAGAAACAGAGGGATAGACCAAAGGAACAGAATAAAAACACCAGAAATCAATCCAAACATCTACAGCCAACTTATATTTGATCAAAGATCCAAAACCAATTCCTGGAACAAGGACAGTCTATTCAATAAATTGTGTTGGGAAAACTGGATCTCCACGTGCAGAAGCATGAAGCAAGACCCGTATCTTACATCTTACACAAAAATTCACTCAGCATGGATTAAAGACCTAAATCTACGACCCAATACCGTCAAATTATTAGAGAACATTGGAGAAACCCTGCAAGATATTGGCGCCGGCAAAGACTTCCTGGAAAAGACCCTGGAGGCGCAGGCAGTCAAAGCCAAAATTAACTATTGGGATTGCATCAAATTGAGAAGTTTCTGTACTACAAAAGAAACAGTCAGGAAAGTGAAGAGGCAACCGACAGAATGGGAAAAAATATTTGCAAACTATGCTACAGATAAAGGATTAATAACCAGAATCTACAAAGAGATCAAGAAACTCCACAACAACAAAACAAACAACCAACTTAAGAGATGGGCCAAGGACCTCAATATACATTTTTCAAAAGAGGAAATCCAAATGGCCAACAGGCACATGAAAAAATGTTCAAGTTCACTAGCAATCAGAGAAATGCAAATCAAAACCACAATGAGGTTTCACCTCACCCCGGTGAGAATGGCTCACATTCAGAAATCTACCAACAACAGATGTTGGAGAGGATGTGGGGAGAAAGGGACACTAACCCACTGTTGGTGGGAATGCAAACTGGTAAAGCCACTATGGAAATCAGTCTGGAGATTCCTCAGAAACCTGAATATAACCCTACCATACAACCCAGCCATCCCACTCCTTGGAATTTGCCCAAAGGAAATTAATTTGGCAAATAAAAAAGCGGTCTGCACCTTAATGTTTATTGCAGCTCAATTCACAATAGCTAAGACCTGGAATCAGCCTAAATGCCCATCAACAGTAGACTGGATAAAGAAATTATGGGATATGTACTCTACAGAATACTATACAGCAGTCAAAAACAATAAAATCCAGTCATTTGCAACAGAATGGAGGAATCTGGAAAACATTATGCTGAGTGAAATAAGCCAGTCCCAATGGAACAAATATCATATGTTCTCCCTGATCAGTGACAACTAACTGTGCACCAAAAAGGAAACCTGTTGAAGTGAAATGGACACTATGAGAAATGGTGACTTGATCAGCCCTTGCCCTGACTGTTGATGAACAACTTAATACGTTGTTTTTTGTTTGTTTGTTTGTTTGTTTGTTCTACTTAATACTATTGGTTGAATTCTATAATTAATACACAGTTATTCTTAAGTGTTGTTACTTAACTGAAAAAATGATCCCTGTTAAATATAAGAGTGGGAATAAGAGAGGGAAGAGATGGACAATTTGGGACATGCTCAAGCTGACTTGCCCCAAACGGTAGAGTAAGAAACATACCAGGGGATTCCAATTCAATCCCCTCAAGGTGGCATGTACCAATGCCATCTCACTAGTCCAAGTGATCAATTTCTGTTCACAATTGATCATAATGATAGGATTAAGAGTCAAAGGGATCACATAAACAAGACTAGTGTCTGAAAATACTAACCTATAGAATAAAAAAGGGAGAGAACGATCCAACATAGGAAGCGGGATACACAGCAGACTCATAGAATGGCAGATGTCTTAAACAGCACTCTGGCCTCAGAATCAGCCCTTAAGGCATTCAGATCTTGCTGAAAAGCCCTTGAGAGTATTTCAGGCTTGGAAAGTCAAGACACTCTGGTAAAAAAAAAAAAATGACCTAAATGAAAGATCTTTACGAGTGAGATCCCAGTGGAAAGAACAGGTCATCAAAGAAGGAGGTACCTTTCTCTGAAGGGAGGAGAGAACTTTCACTTTGACTATGACTTTGTCTAAATAAGATTGGAGTCGGCGAACTCAAAAGGCTTCCATAGCCTTGGCAACTCATGACAAGAGCCTAGGGAGATTACTGATGCCATAAACAAGAGTGTCGATTTGTTAAGTCAACAACAGGAGTCACTGTGCACTTTCTCCTCATGTAGGATCTCTGTCCTAAATGTGCTGTACATTGTGATTTAATGCTATAACTAGTACTCAAACAGTATTTTACAATTTGTGTTTCTGTGTGGGTGCAAACTGTTGAAATCTTTACTTAATATATACTAAACTGATCTTCTGTATATAAAGAGAATTGAAAATGAATCTTGATGTGAATGGAAGGGGAGAGAGAGTGGGAGATGGGAGGGTTGTGGGTGGGAGGGAAGTTATGGGGAGGGGGAGCCATTGTAATCCATAAGCTGTACTTTGGAAATTTATATTCATTAAATAAAAGTTAAAAAAAATTAATTCAAAGGTGGCATACCTAGATTCATTGTTGTATTTCCATCATACCACGTCTTTTTACTTTTTTTTTTTTAAAACAAGAGCTTTTGAAGCTACTTACAGGTTTCTTATGTTTTCTTCTTTTGAATTTTTATAAAGGGCAATAACAAAAATGCACATGAAAGAATGATAAATTAACTTGATAAAACACCGTTCTTGTATCCAGTGCTCAAAAGTATTCTTTAAAACCTTGTGGGGAGTTATTATTTATGTATTTTAGTTGTTGACTCTCTCTAACTATATCTGGTTCCTGATACCAACTGGATAGCCCTTATCGAGTTACTTATCTGTCTGAGTAAAGTGATGTTGGAGGTGGGGGAGAAAATTTGTGCACAAAAGTCTGTATTATAAAAGTGGTACTTGCAGGAGAATTTCTTTGCACTTGAGATGCACTTTTTAACCTTGGAATACCAGAATCAAAGATTCTCCCGTGCAAGGCTATTACCCTCCTGGCCCATTGGTGTTCTGTGGAAGGGGGAAAAGGTGTCCTTTATTTTTATCCTCACAATTTATGGAGTTGTATAGTTTCTTTCATATTCAACCCCTCCAACCCTGCCCTGTTCCCACAAGAGTGTAAGTTCATTTGTGAGTCAAATGAATTTGTTAGTTCATATATGAGTCAAACTGAGTTCAAGGAACACCCCAAAGCTTTATACACTCTTTATCTGTAGTTCCTCTTTATTTATTTATTTATTTATTTATTTATTTATTTATTTTTGACAGGCAGGGTGTACAATGAGAGAGAGAGACAGAGAAAAGGTCTTCCTTTTTCCGTTGATTCACCCCCCTGTGGCCGCTGTCCAAAGTCGGGAGCTAGGTGCTTCTCCTGGTCTTCAATGCGGGTGCAGAGCCCAAGCACTTGGGCCATCCTCCACTGCCTTCCCGGGGCCACAGCAGAGAGCTGCTCTGGAAGAGGAGCAACCGGGACAGAAACCGACTGGGGCTAGAACCTGGGGTGCTGGCGCCGCAGGCGGAGGATTAGCCTATTGAGCCGTGTTGCCAGCCTCCTCTTTTCTTTTTGCAAAATTATAAGCATTATTCAAAATTTAGCATCAATAATTTAAAAAGCTATGCTTTAGTGAATACTCACAATGTCTCACAGCTTTTCCCAGAACTCTTTCCTTGTATTGAATCAGTTAACCTTCTCGACAGACCTGGGAGTTAGTTACATTTATCGCTTTCTTTCTTTAGTGAAAGGCTTCGACTTGCTGGGTTGAGTAACTTTCCCGGGGTCCCACATAAAAGATGTGAGGCTCAACCGAGATTTCTAGTCAGTCCACCCCCATAACTTGTGCTTTACCAGCCAGTATTAAAACCAAACACAACAGCAGCAAAGAAAAACAACTCATTTTTATCCACTTCCTTTGACTCCATGGGCTAAATAGTTCTGTTCTGTTGTCAGGGTTCTGCTGCCAGTCTCAATAAACCTTCTTTGTGCACCTCTAATACATTCATTGTGTTTTTCTCTCCACATTGGACATATAAGGATTTGTTTCCCAAGTCATTGTTTCAAATTTTTTAATTATTCTCTCCTCACTACTTTCATGCCAGTTGGTGTTAAAATTGTTAAAAAAGTTGATTAGGTTAATGAGTAAGTAATTCAATGAATATGTGACACATTACCAAGAAGAAATGGAATGTAAGTAAACTCTTGCTACAGAAGATTAAAAAAAAAAGTATTGATGACAATTTCCATTGCCATTTAGTGGAAAGATTTTTTTAAAGATTTATTTGTTTATTTGAAAGAGTTACAGAGAGAGAGAGAGTGAGAGAGAGAGAAAGACCTGGTTCATTCCCCAAATGGTTGCAACAGCTGGAACTGGACCGGTCCAAAGCCAGGAGCCAGGAGCTTCTCTCGGGTTTCCCACATGGGTGCAGGGACTCAATACTTTGACCATCCTTCACTAATTTCCCAGGTGCATTAGCAAGGAGCTGGATTGGAAGTAGAGCATCAGGAATTCAAACTGGCACCATATGGGATGCTGGCATTGCAAGTACAGCTTAATCTGCTTCTCCATAATGCCACCCCCACCCCACTCATCCTTACTATTGTATTTAAAATCAACACCATAGTACTTCTAGTACTTCTCATATGATCCCCTCATAATTTTGTCGCTAGTTCTCACCATTCTATATAACATAATTATTGACTATGTTTGTTTTTCTTGCCCATTAGGATGGAAGTCCCACAAGTCTCACAGGATCAAGCACTTGCTGTTTTTTTTTTTCCTTATTCCTAGAGACTCATAATGTACTCAGAATGTATAATATGCTAGCAGAAATAGGCATTCAAATATTTGATGAGTGAATGAAGAAACAAGAACTTCAAGATCTAGTTTCTTTTAGAGAAAGTGTATTTCATCTCAAATGCTTACTTTGAAATGTCTTGGGAACAGCTGTTAAAAGGATGCAATTAAAAATGTTATATTTTGAATTGGAACAAGGACACACTGTTGCATTGACCCTTAGTCTGTCCAGTACATGAGGACTAGTACTTGGAAAAATCAGTTTTGGGGGGCCGGTGCTGTGACATAGCTGGTAAAGCTGCCACCTGAGATGGAGACTTCCCACATGGGTGCTGGTTCAGGTCCCAGCTACTCCACTTCTGATCTAGCTCTCTGCTATGGCCTGGGAAGGCAGTGGAGGATGGCCCAAGTCCTTGGGCCCCCGCAGCTGTGTGGGAGACATGGAAGAAGTTTCAAGCCCCTTTGGATTGGCACAGCTCTGGCCATAGCGGCCATCTGGGGAGTGAACCATTGGATGGAAGTCTCTCCCTCTCTCTCTCTCTCTCTCTCTCTCTGCCTCTGCCTCTGCCTCTGCCTCTCTGTAAGTCTGCCTCATTTCAAATAAAACAAATAAATCTTCAAAAAAAAAAGAAAAATCAATTTTGATTTAAGAGACATTAGCAGAAAATAAGCCAGCCTGTGCACCATAACCTACCTGGCTCTGCAACAGTGGCCTCAGCCACCTCACTATCTTTTTTTTTTTAATTTTTTTTTCATTTATTAAACTTTTATTTAATGAATATAAATTTCCAAAGTACAGCTTATGGATTACAATGGCTTCCCCCCTCCCATAACTTCCCTCCCACCCGCAACCCTTCCCTTTCCCACTCCCTCTCCCCTTCCATTCACTATCTTATCTCTCATTCCTTAGGAAGGAATGACATAAGTTTCCATTGTCTATTTTTTCTGTGATTATTTAAGATTATAGGTATGCACAAATATAGATGAGGACTGTAGTCCTAAGAGCATGTTTCTGTTCAAATTGGGGTATTTCTGCTAAATAAATTTAAAAAGCTGCTTTTTATAAAATGTACTGGAAATGAAAGTAATTTACACAATCTATTTGCCGAGTACTCTGGTTTATAATTTGGGAAGCAGATTCCAAGAAGTGGTGATAACTGAAGAGAAATGCATTTAGCAAAATTTAAGAGTAACCTCTTTTGCATATTTTTGTTAAAATAATTATAGACTTGTTTTTCATGTATTTAACATTTATTTATTTCAGGTTTATTTTTCCACATTAGAGTACAATCTGTCAAAATGTTTGTGTGAAAAATACCACTTGCTAATACAGTATGAAAAATGAGGAGTAAACCTATATTTTGATTTATTTGTTGGTGTCATATTAATGGATAATTCCCCTTGGAAAGTAATGGAAGACATTTATTTCACTTATAATACATAATAATATCCCTTAATCATAGGACTATGAGACTCAAGCACAGAGTATACTTTTATTAAGGTGTATATACTTATGTAGACTTGTGTTATTCTTTTTTGTATGATGGCATATGTATAGTGCATAAAAGATAATATTATATGAAATTAAAAATGTCTAAGAATAGAATTAAAGTTTATAGTCCTATAAAAAGATTGATTTTATAATCATAAACTTTCCATTTCTAGCTTTTAATTGTTCAGTTTTTATATCTTGGCAAACTAATCTTTAGCATTGGCCAAGATTTCATTTAGCTATTTATTATAAATTACCTCAATTGACAAGTGAGAAAACTTTAGGATCCCTCTCTAACTGATTTTGATGAGATAACAATTTTTTAATTCATTTTTTTTCTGTAAAGTGATGTTAATAAATGAAGAAAATCAATCAAAATCAAATCAAAATGCAGTTAATTTTTCTTAGAATTAAATAAAGCAGAACAGAGAACATTCAAAATAGTTTTTCAGCCGTTCATTGACTACTGCTAATGAATGTATGTTATTTTAATGAATCAGGGTAACTCTCATCAAAGCTGTAAAACATTTATGAAATCCATTTCAGTAATTCTATAGTTATTTTATATAACTATTAAGAGAATTTCTAAGTTTCTAAAGATGGCCTAAGTGCTCTGTTGCTATCAAAGTAAAGCATGGTAAAATTCCCCGTAGTAGTACTGGTTTGCTAATGGTCTTCAGTTGTTCTGTTCTGTCACTAAATCCATATATGGATATGTAACTCAATTCATTTTTTACCTTATCAGTGATTTTTTTTCTACACAAAATTTTTAAAAAAATTTTATTTATTTATTTGAGAGGTAAAGTTGCAAACAGAGAGAGAGAGAAACAGAGAGGAAAGTCTTCCTTCCACTGGTTCACTTTCCAAATGGCCACAACAGCTGGAACTGCACCAATCTGAAGCCAGGAGCTTCTTCTTCTGGGGCTCCCACGTAGGTGCAGTGGCCATAGCACTTGGGCCATCTTCTGTTGCTTTCCCAGGCCACAGCAAAGAGCTTGACTAAACAAATATTTTAAACTATAAAATTAACTCTGTAGGATTTCTCTAATTAGCAAGTTCCTTTTGGGAGCATGATTAAATCTTTTACTGTAACCTTTAAACAGTGTGTAGCTCATGTAGAACAAGATATTTGCGTTATGTGTTAACAGTGTATCACAGAATTTTTGCACTTTGGTTTTCTGGAAGCTTATTCTTTCAAAAATACATTATTACACCTGAGTGCATTCCCACTATAAAGGAATCAAATACTTTGAAGACACAGAAAGCAAAATAGAGTATTTTCCTTCATGCCTCCCTCATATCCACACTTCTTAAAGGTAAAAAATGGTTAACGGTTTACTAGGCATCATTTCAGCACAAAATTCTAACCCATTTCCAAAGATGCACATCTTAATGTTGAAAAATATGATCATAATGTGCATTCTTTTCACTTTGGTTGGAGGAGATCAACATTCTTTAGGATTAAAGCGATTTGCTTGCACAGCTCAAGGTCACTTTATTATTTGGACAAATCTATCTGATTAGCTGCCACTGCTGCCTGATGTGAGTCTCTCCCAGTTGGTCTACAATTTTGTTTGAATAGCACTTCTGTGAAATGGGAAACATCCATAAGAGTGTAAAATAATTGCATAAGGTCAGTTCATTCATGAAGCTAGACATGTTACTTTAGATTCATACATACATACATTCATACAAGAATCATTTTCCTTTTTAAAATGTTTTGGTGTTTGTGATCATTTACTAATAACCCCTGTGTTGCATTTCTCACATTAGCCATAGAGTAAACACTTAGCAGACTTTATTTATTTATTTATTTATTTATTGACAGGCAGAGTTAGACAGTGAGAGAGAAAGACAGAGAGAAAGGTCTTCCTTACGTTGGTTCACCCCCCAAATGGCTGCCACTGCCGGCGCGCTGTGCTGATCTGAAGCCAGGAGCCAGGTGCTTCCTCTTGGTCTCCCATGTGGTTGCAGGGCCCAAGCACTTGGGCCATCCTCCACTGCCTTCCCGGGCCACAGCAGAAAGCTGAACTGGAAGAGGAGCAATCGGGACAGAATCCGGCACCACAACCTGGACTAGAACCCGGGGTGCTGGCACCGCAGGTGGAGGATTAGCCTAGTGAGCCCCAGCGCCGGCCTAGCAGACTTTAGATTGATCTTTCATTGATTATGATCGTTTAACATTTTTTAAAGACTGACTGATTTATTTGAGAAAGAAAGATCTTAGATCTGCTGGGTCACATCCCAAATGCCCCCAACTGTCAGGACTACACCAGACTGGAGCCAAGAACCAGAAACTCCACCTGTGTCTCCCAGGTGGATGGTAAGAACTCAAGTAGTTGAGCCATCATCTTCTGCTTCCCGAGAGCATGATGAGGGAACTGACTGGGAAGCAGGGTACTGGGACTTGAGCAACACTCCAGTATAGCATGTGGAGGCTTACCACACTGTGCCACAACTCCAGCCCCTTGTGTTTTAAAAAATTAAACATACCTCTACAGGCAAAAAAGACTCCCAGCTGGTGCCAAATAACTTTTGTGGGGCAAAACCATCTCAGTAGAGAACCATGGTTTAGTAGCATTTCTAAACTTCTAATTATTTTCTGACTTTTTTTCAGGAATAACTAGCTATCCCTGAACAGTCCATAACTTGTTTTGCAGGATGATTGAAATGAATATAAGTATAACATTATTAAGTCTTCACTCCATATATATGTAATCGACTTGCATAGAAAAAAAATTTGCTGAGAGAAAAAAAATCTCCAAATTAAAAGAAATGGGCTCGTTTGTGTGAGGATCAGTAATTTGAAATCTGACTTGCTTTCCTATGTCTTGACAGAAGTTTCTTCAGCAGTTTTTCTCTTGTACTTGAAAAATATGCAGCTAGACTAATGCAGTGCAAATCGACATATAAACATGTTTTCTGAGAAACATATTTTGTTATAAACACAGGCCTTCCAGAACAGATGCCACATCATAAAGTCTAATGATGTACGTTTTTTCCAGACAGCACTCATTAACATGCATCTTTTCATGTGAATGTGAGTACATTTTAATTTAAATGGAATAACATAAGCTAAAGTTTTAATATTTTACCCAAAATGTTTTAATAATAAGAATCCTACCCTCTGAACTATCTAGGAAGTGTTTTCACATACATTTATGTTTGAGATTTAAAACTTTCTGCTCTCCCCCTGAAGTACCAAAGACAACCAAAAAACCCAACTCATTCACGATAAATTTAGACCGCTGCAAAGAGATTTGTTATATTTTTAGACTTAATATTCTAATTTCCGCCTTTAGTATATATTCATTTTTAATGAATTTCCTGTTGACTTGAAAAGGAATTTCTATAATAGGCTATTTTAAAAGGATTACCTAGTTCAAGCTTTCCCCAACTTGTAGTTAAATCACTTCCTTCCTGGAAACTTTTTTTTAAAGGATTTATTTTATTTATTTGAAAGAACGAGTTATAGAGAGAGGTAGAGCCAGAGAGAGAGAAAGGCCTTGCATTCCGCTGGTTCACTCCCCAAGTGACTGCAACGGCCAGAGCTGAGCTGATCCGAAACCAGGAACAAGGAGCCTCCTCCAGGTCCCCCCCGCGGGTGCAGGGGCTCAAGCACTTGGGCCATCTTCTACTGTTTCACAGGCCATTGCAGACAGCTGGATCGAAAGAGGAGCAGCCGGGACTCGAACCGGCGCCCATATGGGACGCTGGCGCTGCAGGCTGGGGCTTTAACCCACTGTGCCACAGTGCCGGCCCCTACAACTTTTTTTTTTTGACAGGCAGAGTGGATAGTGAGAGAGAGAGACAGAGAGAAAGGACTTCCTTTTTGCTGTTGGTTCACCCTCCAATGGCTGCCGCGGCCGGTGCACTGTACTGATCCGAAGCCAGGAGCCAGGTGCTTCTTCTGGTCTCCAATGCGGGTGCAGGGCCCAAGGACTTAAAGTAAAAATTTCAAGTCGAAACTCAAGCACTGTATTAGTTTTGATGTCTCAATTTATTTTACTGTTCTCAATACACTAATCTATAAATCTCTCTCTTTTTTTAAATTTTGACAGAGTTAGACAGTGAGAGAGACAGAGAGAAAGGTCTTCCTTATGTTGGTTCACCCCACAAATGGCTGCTATGGCTGGAGCTATGCAGATCTGAAGCCAGGAGCCAGGTGCTTCCTCCTGGTCTCTCATGCGGGTGCAAGGCCCAAGCACTTGGGCCACAGCAGAAAGCTGGACTGGAAGAGGAGCAAGCTGGACAGAACCGGCACCCCAACTGGGACTAGAACCCGGAGTGCTGGCATCACAGGCAGAGGATTAGCCTAGTGAGCCATGGCGCCGGCCCAAAATGAAT
Source organism: Lepus europaeus (assembly GCF_033115175.1). Classification (NCBI taxonomy): domain Eukaryota; kingdom Metazoa; phylum Chordata; class Mammalia; order Lagomorpha; family Leporidae; genus Lepus; species Lepus europaeus. Next base: position 131,758,651 of record NC_084827.1, read on the forward strand.
AATCTGCTAAAAATATATGGAGGAGATGAACAATTTGGAACATGCTCAATCGGACTGGCCGCAAATGGTGGAGTTAGAAATGTGCCAGGGGATTCCAACACAATCCCATCAAGATGGCATGTACCAATGCCATCACACTAGTCCAAGTGATCAATTTAAGCTCACAATTGATAGCTCTGATAGGTCTCAGAGTCAAAGAGATCACACAAACAAGACAAGTATCTGCTAATACTAACTGATAGAATCAAAAAGGGAGAGAAAGATCCAACATGGGAAGTGGGATACACAGCAGACTCATAGAATGGCAGATGTCCTAAACAGCACTCTGGCCTCAGAATCAGCCCTCAAGGCATTCGGATCTGGCGGAAGAGCCCATAAGAGTATAGCAGGCATGGAAAGCCAAGATATCATGGAAAAAAAAAAAAAAAGACCTAAATGAATGATCTCTGTGAGTGAGATCCCAGTGGAAAGAATGGGGCCATCAAAGAAGGAGGTACCCTTCTCCGAAGGGAGGAGAGAACTTCCACTTTGACTATGACCCTATCGGAATAAGATCAAAGTCAGCGAACTCTAAAGGCTTCCATAGCCCTAGCAACTCATGACTAGAGCCTAGGGAGATTACTGACGCCATGAACAGGAGTGTCAAATTGTTAAATCAGCAACAGGAGTCACTGTGTACTTACATCCCATGTGGGATCTGTCCCTAATGTGTCGTCTAAAGCCAAATGATGCTATAACTAGTACTGAAACAGTATTTTTATACTTTGCGTTTCTGTGTGGGCACAAACTGATGAGGTCTTTACTAATTATATATTGAAGTGATCTTCTCTATATAAAGAGAATTGGAAATGAAAAAAAAAACAACCTGGTGTTAAAATGGAAATGGCATAGAAAATTAATTAATTTGAAAAAAAAATTATGTAGGATCTCTGTCTTTAATGTGCTGTACATTGCTATTTAATGCTATAATTAGTAATCCAATGTAGTTTTTTCACTTTATGTTGCTATATGGGCAAAATGTTGAAATCTTTACCTAATATATACTAAACTGATCTTCTGTATACAAAGAGAATTGAAAATGAATCTTTACATGAATGGAAGGGGAAAGGGAGCGGGAAAGGGGAGGGTTGCGGGCGGGAGGGAAGTTATGGGAGGGGGGAAGCCATTGTAACCCATAAGCTATACTTTGGAAATTTATATTCTTTAAATAAAAGTTTAATAAAAAAAATATATGCCACTAAATTGATATTAAATATAATTGTACAGTGTCATGCTAAAAATGGTTTTTCATGTTTAAGTCTTTATTGCATGATAGGTAATATTTGGGTAGTAATTATACAGTTTTAATATTTTAAAAAAATTTTACTATTTATTTTCATTTTATTTGAAGACAGAGAGTACAGGCGGAGGGTGTTCTTTCATCCCTTATTTCACTCCCCAAATACTCACAAAGCCTGGGCTGGAGACTCCAACTCTATCGGAGTCCCCCATATGGGTGGCAGGAGCCCAATTATCTTCTGGAGCCATTGTCTTCTGCCTCCCAGGGCTTCCAGCAGCAGGAATTGGATTGGAAGTGGGGGAGCTGAGACTCAGGTCAGGCAGTCTGATATAAGATGGGAGTATCCTAGACAGTGATTTAACTGTTGCACCAGACGTCTTTTAATATTTTTATTCAAATGAACATTTTAAAAACTTAACTAATTTTAAAGGAACATACATAATGGTTTTCTGTATATTTTTTCAGTACACATTGAACTATACAGTAAAGTAACTCAGGAATCACTTTAAAATCATTTGTGATGTATTACCTAGCCCTGAGTTGAGGGAGCAATTTGTGCATTGTAAAACTTTCCCTTTGATTTGCAGAGGCTTCAGATTTTAAAGGAATTGTCATACGTGATCAATAATTCTCACACTTGATCAATAATTCTCCGTTGTTTTGAAATTTCATACCCTGTGATCTTTATACAACAGTAATAATTCTAATATATCTATCCTGGTAGTAATGCTAGAATATCAATCAATAAAATATATTTATGTCTTCAAACTCCTTTGGCGATGGGGTGGAGGTTGACACTGGCTGTTGGGATTGCAAAGGAAGTGACAGTGTGACCTCATTTTGCTGCTTTCTCACTGCATACACTTTAGGAATATCTTAGAGTAAAGGAGAGCCGGTCCCAGATTCTTTAATTCTACATCTCTGGAATGACATTAAAAACAGTTTATAACTTGTGGCTGGGTTTAATATTGCTGGTGGCCTATTATAGTCCAAACTTGAAGCTATTTTACCAGGTATTTCTGAGCCTGTTTCTCATTGTCTCACAGCACTGCAATTCTTCATTACCTTTGTTTTTTCAGCTGTTTTGTGGAGGTTTATCCTGGAATTGTATGTTGACTGAAGTTTCCTATGATACCTTCACTTAGCTCTTGGTAGGAAAGGTCACGTTTATTTAAAATTGTAGGCTTTCTGGCTGAGATGTACATGAGAGCCAGCCAATTTCCATTCCTACTGCTTTTGCCCTGACTCTGATTTTTGGCTTTCAGTGCTTCTTGTCTGATTGCTTGAAATTCTTTTAACTCTTTTCTTAGCCTTTGGTATTTTTTCACACTTACCCATTGCAGCTCTGTTCATGTTTCATCCCAGCCAAAAGCCTCCATAATCCTGCCTTTTGTCAAAGACCTTTTTGTCTGTTCGCTATTGCCTCCACCATCTGCCCTGTCCTTACATGTTCTCATTATTTCTGCACTGGATGCAAACTGCCAATCATTGTACCCTTAGGAGATTTTACCTTTGCTTTTCCTGTCCTTTCTTCTCATTCACTGAGTTTTCCTGAGAACCAATGTAAATTCCTTGTCTGTAAACATCTACAATCCTTTCCAAGCTTCACCCGGATTTTGAGTCTTGCCTTAAGCTTCTGGGAGTATTCTTTAATCTTCCACAACAGGGTGTAGTATTTCTGTTCTCCACGAATTGCCATTGTATTTCATGTGCTTTTATTCATTTCATTTCATTTTACTTTTTTATGATGATTGGAATCTCAGCAGGGAGGAAAGGCCTGGCTTTTAAGAGTCAGGCATACCTGATATCTGCTTTGCCCCCTGACTGCTCTGAGCAGGAAATGTGTTCCTGTGTAGATTCTTTTACCTTCTAGGGACTCCATCCCTTGCACACGAGGTTGCAGTTGGTAATAAATATGTGTTTGAAGGATGCTTTACTGCTTATTTTTGAAAAAATTGTTATTTAATATTTATTCAAATAATATCCTGAAGAATCTCAGTGTTTTTGCCACCCACAGAGAAATCATTTCCTTCTTCCCTCCACCCAAAAAAAGTATGTGGTTTGTGTGTGGGAATTGAATGAAAATATGTTATTGAAATTACTGAAGGGGTGTGTTTGTGTGTGTATGTGTGTGTGTGTACAGAGTTGAGAAAAGAGTTTGCTTTTACTAATCACCACTTTCCCATTTCCTTCAACTTTGTGTATACTCACTAAAAGTGGTCATTTAGACCCAGCTGTGGTCACCCATGAATCCTAATGCTGGCTTCCAGTTTTTAGGGGGTAAATTGCTATGGAATGGAGTAAGGAAATTGTGTATCCATCGTTTACTCCTCTATGATTTATCTTCTGAGCAGAAAGTTACCAGACAGGAAAATACCCAGCATGTTGGCAGGTAGAATATGCAAAAAGGTTTTATTAATTTAAATAATTAAGGCACAGAGTTAGGCTGCTGCAGAAAATAATTTGCTTTCTACCATTCCTGTAGCCCCAGTGGAACATTGCACTATGCATGGCATAGCCAAATGTAATCCTAAGTATATTTGTCTTATACTTAGGCTCATGATAAAAATGGTAAAAATAGGAAAATAAAGATTTCATTGTTAGATATGGTGGTATCTAAAGGAGGCTGTCAGTATGAACTTTTGTGCTGCTGATGCACTGAGGTGCCTATTATTCTGAGTACATTTTTAAAATTTACTGCAGACTGAATGAGTAAATGGATGAATGTCAGTACATTAATTAAATTTGTTGAAGTCTCTGATGCTCCAGAATCATTTTCTTGGGAACAATTCTGAAACTAAACCTCTAGCAATCATTGCTTAGGGAACATACAGAGTACCAACAGACTTGTTAATGCTCTCTTTACAAGAAGAGTGATTTTCCAAGGAGTCTCCTTTTAAATGACACGTAAGGATTTTTCCCTCCTTCATTAGGTGCTTATTTAAGTGGAACTTTCAAGATACTGCAGTGACTTAGGAACCTTTAAGTTTGTACCTCAGCTTAATTATTTAAGCAATTTCAATAATTTTAATTGATTAAGTGAACAAATTAAATTTACTTAAGCAATTTAAATAAGTTAATTGATTAAATAAATTGAATTCATTTAGAAGCAGTAGGTCATTTCTAATCTGTGAAATCAACAGCAAGTGTATTGATGCTAAACAAAACTAAAATGTACTGAAACTTTTATTAACATGTATTTTTCAAACCTCAGTGCAGATATCTGAACATCCTTAAAGTGTTTCATACCAAATCATTTTGATAATCTCTAGCATGGGAGAATTGAGAGCATCTACATGTGCCAGAAATGTATGAGACAGTCTGACATGTATGTGTGACAGTATTGCGTAGACTCCTGAGAGAATGCAATGGAATTACTGATTATATTTCAGACTGGCGGCATTGAATATAATTGAGTTACTAAAAGGAGGAAAAATAAAATTTGGCTGTTATTACTTCATATTCTGTTTAATCTTAAATTATTTTGAGTTTCTTTGCTGTTTCTGTCAGTGATTCATATTTAACATTGAAGGGTCAAGTAGAAGACCCAACAGTTTCTTGTATGGAATTACTATTTTTTGTTGACTGTAACTTTTCTACACTTTTTAATTCCTTTAGATAAATATAATAGTAATTATTGTTGTGATTTTCTCAAATCTTATGATGAAGAAATACTTGAAATTTCATGCAGTTTGTATTATTTTATGGCCAAATATTTTTGCCAGGTTCTTAACTCTTTATTTGGAAAAACTTCAAACCTAGTATAAATTTGCAAAAATAGTAGAAAGAATACTAATTGCCTACATTAAACTTTTTTAATATCCTCATTTTTTGTCATTTGTTTTCACTCTTTCTTTGTGTGTGTGTGTGTTTGAGTGTGTATGTAATATGTATAATATTTGTGTATCTATTTTTGAAGGTGAGCCTTTTTTTCTGGTAAGCTTTCTTAACTCCTTTATTCCTGGGTATTATGTTTATGATTTAAGCAAGGTATTTTATTCTGTTGGATGGTAAGAATAAAATGGAGCATACTGGTAAATTTACTTTTCCATTTTTACTAATTATTATCTGACTGTAGTTCTTTTTTTACTATTTATTCATTTATTCAAAAGGCAAAGTGGCAGGAAGAGAAAGGGAAAGAGAGGTATGTTCCATTCAGTTACTCAGATACCTGTATCTAGGACTGAGTCAGGTGGAAACCAGGAGCCCAGAATTCCAACTGCCCCTGGGGTGTGACAGGGACTCAAATGCTTGACCCATCATTCACTGCTTCCCAGGCACATTAACAAGGAACTGGATCAGAAGTGGGACTCTGCCAAGCACTCCAGTGAGGGATGTGGACAGCCCCTTAAACTATTGTATCGCAGGGCCCACCCTCCTAGCTAACATTTATTTTATGTTTAATCTATAAGACCACTATGGAAACTTGTAGAGTGGTGAGACCAAAATATATTCTAGAGCTTCTCTAAGCTCTTTATCCTATCTACCTTTGAGGAGTTTTGACAGATAGGAAGTGAGTAGCAGGGAAGACAGGGAAGGATGGTTTATGGAGAGAAAGGTAGGAACTGTAGGGATAGCATTGCTTGGGGTGGGATCACTAGGTAACCTGTTACTTGGCACATAGACATCAGCTTTATGTTAAAAGTGGACTTCAGTCTAACAGTTGTGTACTGGACATAAATGATTCTCCACATTTACTCTTCAGAGATTCTTCATTTCTGAGTGTCTGGACTAATGCTTTGTTCTGCTACTCATTTTACTATTATTTGTGTATGCACAATTCCAAATGACAGAATGGTATAATAACTATCTATTCTGTATCCTGAAAATATGGTTCCAGACCAACTTGCTTTATTATTTTCTTTGAAGTTTCTTGTGTTACTGGAGTAGCCTTTTAATACATACTGGTGGATTTAAATGATGATGTACCCCACTCAGCTGCTGTGCATGTTTCATTTTTTAGCCACGGCTCACTTGGCTAATCTTCCGCCTGCGGCGCAGGCACACTGGGTTCTAGTCCCGGTTGGGGCGCTGGATTCTGTCCTGGTTGCTCCTCTTCCAGTCTGGCTCTCTGCTGTGGCACGGGAGTGCAGTGGAGGATGGCCCAAGTCCTTGGGCCCTGCACCCCCATGGGAAACCAGGAGGAAGCACCTTGACTCCTGGCTTCGGATTGGCGCAGTGTGCCGACCGCAGCGTAGCGGCCATTTGTGGGGTGAACCAACGGAAAGAAGACCTTTTTCTCTGTCTCTCTCTCATTGTCTAACTCTGCTTGTAAAAAAAAAAATATGTGAAATCAGCATGGTGATGTTCTAGCTCATCAGAGGGGATACTTGAGGTTTTCTGTAGGTCAGGTTATACTTGCTGAGACAAGATCTCATATTTCATTAAGTATACAATCTGTGTCCACTTTTAAAGTGTAATGTTTAGTACATAGGTATTATATCATGCATCTGCCACCTATAATATCTAATTTTTATGAAAATCTTGCAAAAATCAGTGATATTATCTTTATTATAAGACGAAAATAATGAGGCTGAGAGGGTTAAAAATGTTTGCCTTTTAGTTGATAGTACCTACCTTACTGAGTTAAGGTGAGAGTTAATAAATGACAGTTTTATTACTATTGTTGTTTTCTTATTCTTATCAATGCCAGTGTCTCAGCAAGTGGCATATCTGATGTTTTGTTTAATTTGAGTCTAAAATCTATGCTAACTATAGTTGGTATTTTTTGAAATATAAATATGGTTGGCACTTGATACAGTTTTATTTAATCACCTTATGTAGCAATGTTTTCCAATTTTGCAATGAATTCCAGTGTTAATGACCTTCTGGAATAAGTTTCCATTATTGACTTTTGCTTCCAAAGCAGCCCTTTAATTATTAGGGCTGACACCATGCTTCATGCTGATGTCACTGTTCCCAGAAGTTCTGCAACAGATGGTGGTCATTGTGTGGACTCAGCACAGTTCCCCCTGAAATGTGTAGCCGACTCAGCAGTATTCAGCAAATAAACAGTATGCCTACACCGGGCTTCAGTTGTTGTGGAGAGACTTATCTGGAAAACCAGAAGAAAAAAAAAAAAAACACGATTCTTATTGAAATGAGTTGAGAGCTCTAGCTGAAGTCTGTTCTCTATGTGGTGTTTCGTGTCAGATTTAAAAACCATATGGCCAGAAAACTATTTCATTGCAAGGGGCCAGTTAGCAAATAGCCTGGTGTCAGATTCTGGATAAAGTGTGAGTTTACATTTTGCACTGAGACCATTTTTATCAGAGGGTGCTGTGTTTTACAAGTGCCCACGTGAGGGCAAGAAGCCACGTGTGCAGAACATGCAACTGATGAATGCCCTAGGGAATAATGATAGGGGGATGAGATTCCTGTACCCACAAAGGACTCTTTGTTTCATAGAAATTTTCATCGTTTTCTTCAGGATTACTTGAATCTGCTCTGATTGTGCCTATCAATTGGTAATTATTTCTTTGTACCATGTGGGAACTATTTCTTGGGGGATAGGGGGAAAGAAGTGTGTTTACTTTCCTTGATGCTTCTCAGAAGTTTCCTTAGGACTGCTCAGATGATAGAACTTCCAGTGATAGGATTGGCCTTGCAGAAGAGGTTGAACCTTCAGGGCCCTGTGCATTTCCAGGCTTTGTGCAAGACCCTGAGCCTTACTCTCATGATCATGTATAAAACTACAATTAAGGATATTAAATACAACCAGGTTAACATTGCGGTCTTTTAGCATTCTCTTCTGTCACATTTTGCCTAGTGCAACATGTAGTAGAGCAACATGGGGGATTTTGGAATCTGGCTAAGGAGTGCTGAGGAGCAGATACATTCATTGGGCTTAGTGGGAGTATATTAGTGTGAGCTATATGAAACTCACTTTTTGGAGGTCAGAAATGATTGAACACTAGCAATTTCATATGGTCACGCTAATATTATACAGTTTAAAATTACTGCATGTATAATTAAGGTATTTCTTCTGCCCTTAGAAAGGAATGTCTTCCACAAATCTTTTACTGTTCCTATTGCTTTCTAGCGAGCCCATATATCCAGTGTGATGTGTATCTGACCGTAGGTCAGTTTGTGATATGCTTGTGCTTGAGAGCACCTGACACAGGGAGATCATCAACAACAAAACTTACATGGACTGTGATAGAGAAGCGATTGAATTATCTTTCTAGTCTCTCCATCAAAGATATTGTAAAATCCTTGTAATATGCCAGTATAACCAATATATATGAACTAAATAAAACACCAAAAAAGAAAATTTATGGAAGCTTGTATAGTAATTATCTGAAAACGTTTATCATTTTCCTGGACTTTGTGGTAACTGTGTAATTATTTACATTTATAGTATTTAGAAATTTATTTGCTCAAAGGGCTATCCTACTTTAGATAATAGTACCTGTATCTGCTCCCGAATGAGAGCTGATGGAATGAGGGTCCAAGAGTACATTTCCATCAGCAACCCAGAGACTGGGGTATTTTTGTAATTTTTTCAGTTTGAGGGCGATCATAGTGACAGATTTCCTTTCAGAGGAAAAGGTATGAAATAGGATTAAAATGTAAGACTGCTATTGGAGTGTGTCAAGTTATGGTTCTAGTGTTAAGATTAGAGTAAATTTCAAAAACCTCCTAACAGTTCTGTCTGTTTCCATCCCTCTCTATCTTCTCTCAATCTTGCATATTCCCATTTTCCCTTTTCTGAAATTAGGACATATAGGGGTCATCAGTGAACAGCTTCTTCCAGTGAAAGACAGAGTGGGTGTGGGAGATTCTCCTAGAGTTACCTTCTGGTGTTTTCCACTTCTGTTTCTGCTAATGATATGTTACCCTGATTGCTATTTTGCCTTTCCTGCTGGGATGACCTGGAAGTTGCTACTAGAATCAGCAGATAGTATTACTTGTTAATAAATTCTCCACCAACATAAATTCTTCAGCCTGCACAAGTAAAACAGATGTTTATTCTTCTGCGCTATTGTTTTATCTTTTCTTTTAATTGCACCAACTTTGGGGAGCCTGGGAAGTCATAATAAAGAAGTACTGCTGTTCTGATTGCTGCACACGAGTCCCCAAATGTCTCACATAATTTAGAAAGCCAAAGAATCAGATGTTCCACTAATGTCTGTTCCTCCAAGAGCTGTTTTTGTTTTGTTTTTCAGTAAACTCGAGCCAGGGGGATGAAGTGTCTTCTGAGAGACCTTGCTTGATTTATTCATGGTGAACGTGGATGTATAGGATAGATACTTAAGCATGTAATACTCCCTGTCTTTTGGGATATAGTGTATTTATTACTTTCTTTATACTTTAAAAAGTCAGAAAGTTTGTGATATAAAACAAATCTGAATCAACTTATAAACCACCTACAAAGCAGCAGAGCAGAGATTTGGAATCCTTGATGCCCTGCTGCAGTCCTACTTCTTTGCTGTTATATTTTCTGTGATGATTTTTTTTTGTCTGAGTTCCTAATAGATGAGAGGTGCTGTGTTAGGTACCAGGGAGAACACAGTATAAAACAGACAGGAGTCCATGCTGGGGCCGGCGCTATGATTTAGCGGGTAAAGCTGCCACCTGCACTTTCGGCATCCCATATGGACGTAAACGTGAACCCTGACTGCTCCATTTCCGATCCAGCTCTCTGCTATCACCTGGGAAAGCAGTAGAAAATGGCCCAAGTCCTTGGGACCCTGCACCTGTGTGAGAAACCCAGAAGAAACTTCTGGCTCCTGGCTCTGGCTGTTGTGGCCATTTGGGGAGTGAACCAGCAGATGGAAGACCTCTCTCTCTTTCTCTCTCTCTCTCTTTGTAACTCTGCCTTTCAAATAAATAAATAAATATTAAAAAGAAGTCCATACCCTCAGATGCTAATATTCTAGTGAAAGAGATAAGCAGATAAACAAAATAAATATCATGTGAGATAATGTTAGGCGTTATGGACAAAAATAAAGCAGGTAAGGAGACTAGAGAGAAATAGAGGGAGATGGTGAGCTGAGTATCTTTGTTTCCTCCAGATCCATTCTCCACACTTCCTTCTGCTATCTGCAACCAATATGGATTGTGTTAGTAAGCCCCTTGTGTTGAGATCTGAGGGCTGAGAAGCCTGAATTCATGGTATTGATTCTCTAGGCTCCCTTCTCTACCAGGTGCCTCAGGGTGCTTGCTGTCATCTGCCAATCATCAGCATTTTTTTCTTAAGGCAGTCTTTACTATTGGGCTTTTTAAATGGTTTCCAGTATCCTGCCTCCCTCTTATTCTTTCTAAGTTGGGAGTGGCAGTGGCCCTATCACTGCTGTCCCGGAAATTCTTTATTTTCTCATCAATAATCCTTTTATGGAACTCTGTCAATTATCTCAATTTTAGTGTGGCAACCATTGCCTAGGGCCCTGACTGATAGAGATGCTAATGTAAGAGTGCCTCTGTGACTGGTTGACATTATCAATGAAATATGAAGGGGGTAAGGAAAAAGACCATGGAAATGTGTGGGGAGGGAGCCTCTTGCTTAGAAAATTAGAAGTTTTTATTTCTTTTTGGAATGTTGGATGGACAGCAAGATAGATGACTGGTGGAAGGAGGTAAGCAAGTGGGAGAGTTGGAGGAAGTTATGTCACAGAGGTGGAATGAAGTCAGAAGATACTTATATACTTACTGTAAAATTGGAAGTCATTAGAATTAATGACAAGCTTCCATGTGTCACTCCTGCCTACTTTTGGGAGCAGTGCAAATCCACTAAAATACTGACATGTCTGTGTACACTCATAGTTAGATTAAGTGTGTATAACACAAGAACTAGGCTTGAAAATATTAATTTTCTTTTTTGAAAGCATTTCTGTTTAAATTTCAGGAAGTAAGAATGGTCACTGATTTTCCTGCCAAAAAGGGAATTAGGTTATAACTCAGACGAGAACAAAAGCAGCTTTATTGTAGCTGTCTTTGAAATGTCAATCTAGTTGTAAAATGCAATTATTTTCAAGCATTTATTTACAATATGGCATCTTTATATGTATAAAAACAGTTTGGCTAGCTATGATTTATTTCTTTTTAGTATTTTGAATAGAATTCAGTTTATAATAGTAAAGAAGTCTTTATTACTGAGAACACTAGATTAAGAGTCAGAATTAGGGGTTTTTAGTTAAGATAGCTGTTTTGTCACTTAATAGCCATGTTAATTTATAACGCTTACCTTCTATAAGCTTTTTCTTTCTTTGAAAATGAAAAAGGTTACATTGGATTACTGGTGTTTTCAGTTACACAGCCCCTCAACTGGTCACAGTGGGCCAGATACACCAAAGATGCCAGGATTCTTCATTGTTTCTGTTGAGCCTTTAGGTTTTACTTGCTTTGTTTTTATGCTAACAAGGAAGACATTTTTGAAGCATGGGAACACCAGTGAAAACTCTTGTAAAGATCACTTTTTTTAGAAAGGAAAATTTTTCAATTAATTATCTGCAAGGATTTTGTCAGACTTTGTGTCAGGGTGGCTGGGTCTATGTTCTTGTCTCTGACACAGGAAAGAATTTGAAGATGAACTATAGGTAAAGGTTAGCAGAGGACCAATATTTATTTGCATTCAAGAAGGATTACAGGCATAGAGAGAGAGCTGCCCTCAATGAAATTTGGGCTCGTCCTTTTATTTGATCTGAAAGCATAAGGGGTTATGTCGAGGGTGATGATTAACTGAATAATCCTAAAGGATGGAATTTGGTGTGGGCTTGAGTACCACCCACTTCCTTGCCCTTTTTTTTTTTTTTAATTTTTAAAGATTTATTTATTTATTTGAAAGACTTCCAGAGAGAGAAGGAGAGAGATTCACTCCCCAACTGGCTGCAGTGACCAGGACTGAGTCAGGCTGAAGCCAGGAGCCAGGAGCTAGGTGGTTCATCAATTCTCCCACATAGGTACAGGGGCCCAAGCACTTGGGCCATCTTCCACTGCTTTTCCCAGGTCTTTAGCAGGGAGCTGGATCAAAAGTGTAGCAGCTGGGACACAAACTGACACCCATATGGGATGCCAGTATCACAGACAGTGGCTTTACCTGCTGTGTCACAATGCCAGCCCCACCTTGCCTGTTTTTGAAATCTCAGAAGTATTATGGCATCAGCTGCATTATGGGAGTAAAGGTGTCAATCATGATAATCTGATTGTAATGACCTTATAATTAGCTGAAGGTCATAATGAGAGTGCAGCTGGCTGCCGTGGTGGTTATTTTTGGCTGGCCCCAGTTCTGTCCAGCAGTTTCAGTTTGATAGAAGCTGTGTTTTTCTGCTGCATGGCAGTGGAGGGGTTTGAGTAGCGGGGGTCGGGCTGCAGGGAGGGGCTGGTGATCTCAGCTCCTCCTTGCTAACTACAGCATCACGTTGAGAGCTGTCTTACCACTGAATGACTGTCTACAAAATATATTCAGCCAGTTTCATAACTATCTTCCCAGGTAGCTTTTATTTTTTGTGTCTGAAATAAAATTTAGTCATAAGATTCTTTAATTGTAGACTATTAGAATCTCACAGTTAAGACAGACCTTAGAAATTATCTGTTTCAGTCTCTTCCCTGATACAGAATGACCACCACATTGCTGAGACAAGTTATTCCAAAGTCTATTTGTAGAGCGCCAGGGCCTCATCCACTGGGATGGCAACCTATTCCACTTTGTAGCAGCTCTTCTGCTTTCTTTTGTGAAGCCAAAATAAATATTTTTCAAACCACCACTTGTGGATCATTTTACCAGAGTGATTTGAAAACACTGTTTTGGTTAGTGGCTCTCAGTTTAACACACGTAAGAATCACCTAGAAGGTTAAGATGTATATTCCAATTCTCAGAAATAGAAATTTCATGTGATTATAGATGGTTATTTTAACTCACCACAAAACACTGTGAAATGTAAAGTTCAGTTGCAAAATAGTTTGTATAATATGATTTAACTTTTGGCATGCTTCAGTGTTAGAGAATTTTATACACATTTGTAAGGAATTTGAAAATTAAGGTATGCATTTTGATCAGCATTTTATGAGGAGTCTTCCAAAAGCACATGGAAAGTTCAACATTTGGTACAGGTGTTAAATCATTGCCTGGGATGCCCACGTCTTCTATCTGTGTCCCTGGGTTTTAGTCCCAGATCTGCTTCTGGTCCAGTTTCCTGCTAATGCACTTCCTGGGAGGCAGTGGGTGTTGGCTCAGGTACTTGGGCTCCTGCCTCCCCTGTGAATGAGTTTCAGGCTCCTGGCTTCTGCTTGGCTCAGCCCTGGCTGTTCCAGGTATTTTGGAAATGAAACAATAAATGGAACATTCTCTTTCTCCCCCTCCCACTCTCTGTGTCTCTGGTTTTGAAAAAAAAAGTGCATGGAAAATGCTTACTATGAAAGATGTATATTTTTGAACCAAAATAAACTTCTCTTTTAACTCTATTTTCCATGAACTTTTTGAAATCTCCTTGTATTGTGGCTGCAGTGTGACACACAGATTAGAGGTGACTAGAGCTGGTGAAAAGAGTTAGCAAGCTATTCTGACAGAGTTACTGGCACTGTGGTGCATTGGGTTAAGGCCACCCTTGTGGCACCAGAATGTTATCTCTGAGTGCCAGTTTGAGTTCTGCCTGGACCATTTTTGATTCAGTGATACAGCTTCCTGCCATTGCACCTGGGAAGGCAGCAGAAGATGGTTCAAGTACTTCAGCACCTGCCACTCATGTAGTAGCCCAGGATGATGTTCCTGGCTCCTGTCTTTAGCCTAACCCAGACATGGGTGTTGTGGCCATTTGAGGATTGAGTCCACAGATGGAAGTCTTCCTCTCTCTTTCTCTCTTTCTCTCTCTCTCATTCTTACTCTCTCTCCCTCCCTCTCTCTCTGCCTTTCTTTTTTTTTTTTTAACTTTTATTTAACAAATATATCTCTCTGCCTTTCAAATACATAAATCTTTTCCTTTTAAAAAAAGTTAAATGCAAGGGATTAGAAATTTAGTATTACAGCTGTGGAAGTAGGCAACAATATATTGGGCAAATTTGTTTATTTGTTATTAAATAATTGATTCTTTTTGTATCTGCTCTTTTCTAACTCAAAGGAGGTAGTAATTATATATTATATTACTTATTTTTATAAACATTTATTATTTTCATTTTTTTGAAAGACTGAGGCAGACTGTCTTCCATCTGCTGGTTTACTCCCTAAATGTTTGTAACAGCAAGTGCTGAGCTGGCTGAAGCCGGAAACAAGAACTCCATTTATATCACCTGTGTCGGTGGCAGGGTCCCAAGCACTTGAACCATCATTTGCTGCCTCCCAGGATTCATTATCAAGGAGCTGAATTGGAAGCTGCGTAGCCAGGATTTGAACTGGCACTCTGATACACTATGTGAGTGTCCCAAGCAGCAGCTTAACCTGCATTCCAGCCCAAACATATGAATTTTCGGCCTGTAAACTCTGTCTTCTCTTTCCTAATCAAGAACCTACTAACTTTAGGGAAAAAGACACATCTTTAACTTTCAGTCTTGCTAAAAAAAGTAGTGACTTTTGTACTCCTAAGGGTTGAAGAAGGGGTTGTATGTTAGAAGCGAATGTAGAAGACAGTATTTTACAATTGCTACTCTCCTCCTGCTTGAATTTTAATGACAGTACTGCCACTCTGAATTTCGTGAGGAGCTGTGCCCTCAAGTCTATGAAGAGCAGTTTAAACCAGATGATTTGCCGAGATGGCTTCTTAAGACCAGCTGCAGTTCAGATGTGGTCACTCATTGTTCTATAATAAGCAGCTTAGACTCAACTAGCCACACTTTGGATGTCCCCATACAAAGCAGTTTCTGTCCCACACAGGCTGGGACTCCCTGTATTCCAGACTCAGCTGCAAGGCCTGTTGAATTAATCAAAGGATGCTTAGACCACATTCCCTTAAGACTAGGGAATTTCTAGTGACCCCACCCTAACACTGAACTCCTTGCCCTTTTAAAATGTTTTCTTGACAGTTGGAGATCTGAGAACAGTTTAACCCTAGAAAGAGAGATTAGGAAGCATGTCCCCAAAGGTTTATTGATGCGAAATTTAGATTTGCATATCCTTTTGCATATCAGAAGTGACTGAGCATATTAATTTGTAATTAACATTTTTAGCACTCTAGGATCATATGCTGGATTTAGTGCCTCATTTTACTATGTCAGTTCTTCCCAGAAAGGCCTTCTCAGATACTTACAGTTATTTTTGTTGTGTAAAAGAAGACATGGAGAATTTCTAGGGTATGAGTGATCCTCAACCCTGGCTGCACATTGGGTTCACCTAAAAAAGCTTTTTGAAAAACAGATTCCTGGGACTGTGCTGAGGAATTGTATTAGAATCTCTAGGATTGAGTCCCAGGCATTGGAATTCAAAAACAGAACCAAGGAAACCTTCTTAGGTGATTCCAATTTGCGGTGAGGACTGAGCAGCTTTGCCTCAAAGTGTCTGACACTCAGACCTCACCAAAACTGGTCTCCAAACCATGCTGTCTGGGCAGCCAGCATTTGTATCAGGTAGAAGCTGCTTAGGAAGCTGAGCTACTACATTAGGATCTGAATGTTAAAAGGATCCCCAAGGAACTATTTGCATTGCCTTTGCAGCTTTTCTGTAATTCTAAAGCCATTCTAAAATTAAAAATGTTTATGGGGTTGAGGGGGAAGATCATGTTTGCTACACAAAGATAAAAACCTTCCCTCCAGAAGCTCAATCTAGAAAGAAAGAAAGAAACTTATTAAAAGTCTGTTTGCTAAGAGCTGTAATAAAAGTAGTATAGGAAATGCTGTCACTTTTTAGGGGGAAATGAAAAATGCTGCTTGGAGGACTTGAGAGAAGATTGCCAATGGAAGGTGACTCAAAGGCATTTCAGGCACAGAGGGATGATTCCTTAAAGAAGAGTTGCTAATATAAAAGGGATTGATCTGAAGAATGATATCTGACACTGAAGATATGATGTTCAACATATATTTACATTTAAAAATATCATAAGTTGTAACTCAAAACTGAGGATTACCACCAGACTAGAAAGGTAATAATATACTTATGGATGAATTTTTTTCTCTTGTCTAGGGAAAGCAGAATAGTTAAGGGAAATTAATCATTTCTAGCATTAGCACTCCTTGAAAGGGTTACGGTCAGGCTCAGATTTGAACATCTGTCTTCTTGGGGCTGTTGTGACCCTGTTTTCTAAAGCAGGCATAGTCAGATTCTCCATTGGGCCTTTGCAGATGCTGGTTTTCTGCAAGGAATTTCTGAACATGTCTGACTCTTTCTGTTGTTTAGCTCATTCTTATCCTTCAGCTAGGATTCTGCTCAGCATCATTTCTCCTGGAAAGCTCTCTTTAATTTGTGCAGTCTAGGTTAGGTACCATTTCTCAGAGTTCCTGTAGCTTTAGCATATGAGACATTGTTGCTAATTTTCTTTTTGTCTACTTCTGTCTGTTTTCTCCTCTAGTACCTTGTTGAAGCAGGTGTTATTTTCAATGCTTCCTGTACTTTGCACAATGTTTGACTCTATCAGTGCTTTGAAATAAATGAAAGGAGTGACCCTTTGACTTTATTCTACAGTGATAAGATAATCTTCAGAAATGTCAAAAAGAGATTGACATGTTCAGTGTTATTAACTAGAAAGAAATCTACAGACTTCACCCTGTATATAACATTTGCCAGTCATAGAGCAGATCCACAGTTCATTTTAGTTTCATGAAGGTGAGAACACTCTAATTTTATACATAAGAATTCTCTGATTTAGATGATATGAAGGCCATGTCTCCATTAGTAAATTATTAAGAGATTGTGAACCCAGACATGGATATCATTGCTCATAAATTAACGATAATTTTTATAGCTTCCAGTTATGAGTCACCTGTACTTGTTGTATTACAAGAAGCTCTTTTTTGTGTGGTCATATTTAATTTTCTGAAAAATCCTTCGAGACTTATGCTTGTATTAGATTTGAGGGCACAAATTTGAGTACAAAATATAGAATGTAGAACTCATGTGTTATTTCCTAGACAGTGTCCTTTCTGCTCTGTCCCGCTGCTGCTTTTCTATAAGTAGCTGAGGCTTCTCACGTCACTCTTTTCCTGGAAAACAAATGGTTGCCCTGTGATCACCCCTGTACTGTGTGACCGTGTATGAGTCACTGAACCTCTCTGCTCTAGGCTCCACGATAATAGAATGGGCCTGTTCATTCAATAAGCAATGTATATGTGAGAACTGGACATGTCAGACACTGTTCTAGGTGCTGAAGAGACAGCTGCAAAATGGAAGGACAGAGTGCATATTTCCACGTGGCTTACATTCTAGCAGGTTAGGACCAAGATAAACAAAAGCAGACTGTTGTCAGCGTTGTGAAGCAAGTAGAATAGTGCAGCAAGGAAGAATGTGCCTGGGTGTGGTGGAGGACACGCAAGATGAGGCAGTCTGTGAAGTCCTGAGAGTGAAGTGAAATTCAGCCAGGAATAAATTTGGTACTGTAACGTTCAAAGCAGAGGGAGTCTCAGGAGCGGAACCTGTAGAGCTGCAAAAGCTTGGTTTATTGAGGAACCACCATTAAAGACCAGTGCAGGTGGTAGGAAGACAGTAAGGGGAGATAAGGTGAGGTCTGATCCAGATATGGACTGAGAATCAGTAGTGGAGACTGTAAGACACTGATGTGCACATGCTCTAGAGAAATCCATGACACTGCTCTCATAACTTTGATACCGTTTGACACCTTTGATACTTGCTCTCAGCACCTCTGATATCTTTCATGTGTCTGAAGAAATCTTTCCTTATGAGCACTTTCCCAGAATAAAAGTCAGAAATTTGCTTCCCCAGGTTCTTTTGCATGTAAGAGATATGCATATGAACCAGGTACTGTCAATCAAATGTACACAGGAAAGACTTTGAATTGGAAATTAGTGACAAGAAACAGGCACCATGGAATCGATTCTGGCAAGGATGGTGGCAGAAGCACTTTGCTGACAGGGGCAGCGATAGCAGAATTTCTGTTACAGAGTCTGGTGTCCAGATCCTGTATACCAAAGTGGACTTTGGAGAATATACCTGGTTAGGAAAGCAGTGTTGAAGCCAGTGCCTGTTTTACAATGTTACTTCAGTACTGTTCCTAGATCTCTGACTGTCTTGGAATGCTTATGGGTTTCCTATATCCTTCATAAATTTCTTTTTACTTAAATTAACTATAATACATGTATGTTGTTTACATGGAGAACTCAGTGTCAATGTCCTGAACTTAAAACTAAGGGACAGCGAGATTTAATATGTGTGTCTCAGAAGCTTTAGATGTATGAGATTGATCTCAACTCTAAATTCTTGGGCTAATTAGTGGCCCAAATGACATGGAGATGTAAAAATTGCTTTATTTCAAAAGTCCATTTTCCATTTTTGTTTTCACAATTAGTTTTTGCAAACTTCTCTTAATATCTAGGCCTGCTTCACCCTCTACATTCTTGGGAAAATGCATTAGTTTCTCAGTTATATTCTTCTGGAAGCCTCTCTGTGGTCTTACTTACTTAAATAATGGTATCTTGTACAACGGTGCTGCACTCCTCCTAGACTGAAGACCTGTCTAGGCTCCCTGAGACATTACCTTGAACAATTCCTTTCTCACTAAGATCCTCATCATTAATGAAGCTGAAATCTCCAATTATTAACTAGATCCCTAAACATATATTCATTTTTAGGGAAGTTTATGATGCCTGTTTAATAAACATTCTTTTAATAAAGTACATAGCCAGATTTTATGAGTCTAATATACTGCATCTGAGAAGAGTCTTCCGAAATGTAATTGCTTCTTAATAGCTGTACAAAAGTAAGTTTAAAATATGTTTGTAATTATCATCACTCCTAATTGTCTAGTAGATGTGCCAGGCTGGTTTCACAAGAGTTATTAAAAATGTAGCTTTTCTCTGAAGTGCTTTCCATCCTCCCCTTCTCTCCATATCTCTTCGTTTTTTGTTGAAATTCTGCATCTTCATTAACTCTTGCCCATTTTATTTCCTAGAGATTATCCTTATATTTTAGCTGAATTTGTTTTCTTTTTTCATTGACATGCCAGTTGAGTGTAATCATCTTAATGGTAACTACTAGCGAAGAAAATTTCTCTTTTATTCCTTATGTAGGTAAAAATAGTAATTCATTCCTGAGAATATTTAACTTATTATTTACCTAATGATGATTGCTTTTTTTTACAAATAGGAGAAAACTATTTTCCCCCCTCCTTTTTTTCTATTTAAAAGCTTTTTCTCTTATGGTACCACTATACACTTTTAAGAGCAACTTCCTTTAAATATCACCTTAAGAGCAGATACTTGGCTTAAAGTGTCTTTATATGAAATGTAGTCTTTAGGCTTATGCAAATTTAGGCTTTACCTTTGCCAGTGAATTTTCAGAGACTCGCTATTTAGATCATGCCTTATCAATAAGTTTCGTTGACACATTTATTCATTTATTCTCTTTGTCTTTATGGGTTGAGAGACAGAATGAGTTGGATGGAAGACATCCATCCTATAATATCTTTTCTGGTTTTCCCTTTCCATCTCTTTGTTGTAAGAGATAATATATATTTTAAATTTTGCTTTACTTTAAACCAAGGCTGGAAATGTGCATTTGTTACCTCGTTAGGAAAATTTGAGAAACTAAAATTAAATCATTATAATATCCTCTATGGGTATATGAGGGTTTATTATTTTTTCTGTCTTCTGTACATTTGTTTGACTTTGTGCATAATAAAGACTTAATAAACATTATACAGTAGACTAATATAGCACTGTAACAGACAATTAACTAGACTTCCATAAGCCTCAGTGTCCATATTGTAAAATTGCAGTAAACACCTTTTTTTCTTGAAGATTTATTTATTTATTTGAAAGGTGAATGAATATACAGAGAAAGAGAAGGAGAGAGAGAGAGAGATCTTCCATCCACTGGTTCACTCTCCAAATGGCTGCAATGGCCTGGGCTGAACCGGGTTTAAGCCAGGAGCCAGGAGCTTCTTCTGGGTCTCCCACATGTATGGCAGGGGTCCAAGGACTTGGGCCATCTTCCACTGCCTTCGAAGGCACATTAACAGGGAGCAGGGTCAGAAGTGGAACAGCAGGGACTTGAACTTACACTCATATGGAATGAGGGCACTGTAGTTAGAGGCTTATCCTTCTACGCCACAATTCCAGCTGCAGCAGTGAACACCTTGTTTATAGGGAAATGATTTTTATCAGGAAGAGAATGCTCCAGTATTCCAGTGTGGACTGTACTCTAAAATACTGTTCACTTGATAGGTATTAATGTGAAAAGAACTTTGTGCAGGTATCTCTCAGCATTGATTATCCTAAAAAGATCTGCACAGAGATTTGCATTGTGTTTTTGTGTATTAGAATGATGGGAGAGTCATGGGCGCCAGGAGAGGTAGTAGACTGCCTTCAGGAGATGGTCACTTGAGAAAGAGTGGAACAAAATTAAGTATAACTTAGGACAAGAAGCCCTTCATGCTTTGTGTTAGTAAAGTGAATATTGAACTCAGTTAAATATAGAAGAAAATATAGAAGATAGCTATTTCCTAATTGGGGAAAAGTTTTTAATATCAGTTTTGTGGGTGAGACTCTTTAAAATCAGAGCAGCTGTCCCTGGAGAAAAGAGACCAGATCAGGCTAGCTTCTAAAGAATCTCATGGAAATTTATATTTGGCATAAAGGATCAAGTTTTACATAATCAGTTATGAAAAGTTAAATCCAACATATTTCTTTTAAGTTTATTGTATATCAGAAAATGTGTAAAGTTTTTTAACACAGCAAAAGTGTTAAGCTTTAACATAGATTGTGTGTAAAGTTTTAAACAACTCTTTCTCACAATTGTTTAATGAAGGAGCACTTTTTTAAAGTTATATCAACGAGGTAGTAAATTATGGCTCATAGAAGTTAACTATGCCTTGTCCAAGTTCATATAACAACAACAACAACAAAAATGTGAGCAAACAGAGAATAGAAACTGCCAGTTTAACTCTTGGAATATAGTCTTTAATACATTTTACTGTATGTACTGGTTCATACAGCAATTAGTTTAGTCTAGACTCTTTTCTAAGCTTTTTAGTGTTTGTATTCATTTCTATATGCTACTTTATTCTGCTGTATGAGTAGAGAGACAGCTTCAAAAAATCCATGGAAGAATGGAATTCAAATATAAGTTGATTTTGATACAAGGAAATTTTGGAGTCCTTAAACAGTTTTTTCATGGTATGTATTTTATGAAGTTTTTTGAAGAACCATCATACATGCATGGATCTCAAAAAATTTTTGCACCAAACTAAGTGTATGTTTGAATTCCATTTCCACGGACATTTTGAAGTAGCCTCATTCATGAGATTTCTGTTGTAGTAGTCCAGAAAGTCCTTTTTCAGGTTTGGAAAAATGTAAATGAAAATGTATAAATGTATATAAAAATCACATATTGTGTTAGCTTCTTTCTTTAAAAATTTTTTTAAAGACAAAGTTAGAGAGGTAGAGACAGAGAGAAATCTTTTCATCCACTGGTTCACTCCCCAGATGGCCTCAACGGCCAGAGCTGCACTGATCTGAAGCCAGGAGCCAGGATCTTCTTCCGGGTCTCCCACGTGGGTGCAGAGGCCCAAGGACTTGGGCCATCCTCTACTGCTATCCCAGGCCATAGCAAAGAGCTGGATTGGACGAGGAGCAGCAGGGACTAGAACCAGCGCCTATATGGGATGCTGGTGCTTCAGGCCAGGGTTTAAACCTGCTGAGCCTCAGTGTTAGCTTCTGTCATAGGAAGTACCAAACTTGTGGTGACTTAAAACTGTAGCATTTATTCTCTCACAGTTTTGGTGTCAAGAAGTGCAGAATCAGTGTTTGGCAGGGTTAGTGCCCTCTATAAAGTCCGAGAAGAAATGTGTTCCTTGTTGGCCTCCTGGCTTCTCATGGGGGCTGGCAGTCCTGGGCTGCTTCACTTCAACTGCATAATTCCAACTTTTGCCCAAATCTTCACATGGCTTCCTCTTTGTGTCTCAAATTTCCCTCACCTTTCTTTTTATGAGGAGTTTATTGGATTTAAAGCCAACACTAAATCCAGGTTGATTTCATCTAAAATCTTTAACTTATTTATATCTGCTAAGACCATTTTGAAATAAAATCACAATCACAGATACCAAAGGTTGGGACTTGGAAATATCTTTTTGTGATCTCTTTTCAAACCACTATGTATTTTGAACATTTATAGTAAAGAAATGTGAAATATTACAATGCAAACTTTGGTTTCAGAATATTTCAGCTCATAGGTGACTTAATTTTAAGTGTCTTATATGAAAGTGTTACTTTATGTACCTTAAGGTATAGTTATCCCCAAAAGATTTTATACCTAAATTTCATTTTCATTTTCTTTTTGCTATTTCTCAGGTAAAAATATATGTTAATCATTATCTTTCTGTTATTCCCAGGATTTACTATTATATATGTACATTTAGCTTCTCATAACTTGAAACTTTGATGTTTGAAATTACTTTTTTATTTATATGAAAGGCAGAATTACAAAGAGAGAGAGAGAGAGAGAGAGATCTTCTTTCTACTTGTTCACTCTCCAAGTGGCAGCAGTGACCAGGACTTGGCCAGGCTGAAGCCAGGGGCCAGGATCTCCAGGGTCTCCCACATGGGGTACAGAAGCCCAAGCACTTCCATTGCTTGCACTGCTATCCCAGGCACATTAGCAGGGAGCTGTATTGGAAGTGGAGCAGCCGGGACTTGAACTGGCCCTGCCATGGGATGCTGGCATTGCAGGCGGTGGCTTAATTTATTATGGTGCAGTGCTGCCCCCTGAAATTACTTTTAAGAGACTCTAAATGATAAAAAGAGAATACATATTTCAGTGAGGTCTCTTGAGTCTCATCCAAAGCACTTACTGTCATGAAAGAATTTTAGGTCTAGGTTTTGTGAAGAGATAATAAATTCAAAAAATTTGACATGGTAAAGAAGATGTAATAATAGTTGGTGATCAGGATTGAGGGCACTGAAGAGAGAAAAGCCAAAGATGCACTAAACTGGACATCAAGAAATCTGGTTTTCAGCATTTGACAAGCTCTGACCCTCTGCCAAGTAGAACAGGGGAAAAAATTAGGAAGAATAAAATATTTAAAGCATATAGATTGCTAAGAACTCTGTAAAGGGTGATTCATAAAGAATGTAGACCTCAAATTTTAAACATATTTTTAGAAATTACAAAGATGATAGGTGAACTCTATACATTTACAGAAATTATTGGGGCCAGCATTGTGGCATAGCGGGTAAAGCTGCCACCTTCAGTGCCTGCATCCCATGGGCGCTGGTTTGAGTCCTGGCTGCTCCACTTCTGAAATCAGACATGACCCCTTAAAATTTACACACACATGTGGCCCCTTAAAGTTACCCAGAAGTGCTATCTGGGGTGCCACGTATGCTACCGGAATTTGGGGTGCCATACGATTTCACCATGTGCTTTTTACTAAATTCCCAATATTAATAAGCCTGAGAGGGTTCTTACCTAATATTTAGAGAAGAATTCTAAATACCGACACAGATAAAAGAGGCAGCATGATACGTTTTAAGCTTTATTTAGTGAGAAAGATGCATAGGAGAGTGAGAGCTTTATTAAGAGAGAGAGGTAAATCAGGGTTCATACCGAGCACCAGGAGCCAGCCACATGGATGAACATCTAGGCTAGGAAGCCTAGAGCAAATGGCCCAAAGGCCATGCGTCCTGGAGGCGCAGGGCTGCAGGAAGCCCCCTCCTGGCAAGAGGCCAGGGAAGAAGAGAGGTGCGGACACACTGTGTCCCAGGCTTTTAACCTACTTCCAAAGGGGAGGGGTTAATTAACCTGATTGGCTGGTTGGCACCCAGGTGTGGCCAGGTAGGGGGATGAGGTCACATAGGGGAGTGGCGAAGGCGTGGTCTTCCAGTTCACAAATCTAATCAATTTTAGCCTGTATGCCTCCCTACACTTCACTTCCAGTCCAGCTCGTTGCTGTGGTCTGGGAAAGCAGTAGAAGATGGCCCAGTCCTTGGGCCCCTGCACCCACATTGGAGACCTGGAAGAAGCTCCTGGCTCCTGGCTTCAGATCAGTGCAGCTCTGGCCGTTGTGGTCAATTGGGGAGTGAACCAGCGGATGAAAGACCTCTCTTTCTCTCTCTGCCTCTCCTTCTCTCTGTGTGTAACTCTGACTTTCAAATAAATAAATAAATCTTCAAAATAAAAAGAAATTATGTATTTTCCCCACACAAGCTTAAAAATGATTTTAAAAACTTTGGAGATATTCTCATAAGGAGCTGCTAAATGAACAATAAAAATGCAATACAGTTAGAGAAGAAGTCCTCTATCTGAGAGGACTAAGAGCATAATTGATGCGGAAAGGGAAAAAATGATTGTGAAAAAGATGCATAACTATTCAAACTATTTTATTTTAAACGAAAGCTTTTACAAATGTATTTCTTTGTTAAACTTGTCATGAAAATTAAGGCCTTTCTTTGAGTTTGCTGATCAGAATTCTACAAAGACTTTCATATGTAAAGAATACAGATTATCATAAACTATCTTATTGTTTACTTCTTCAAATGAGAAGAACTTAGGGATACCTATTTGCTATCCATGTGCACATTTCTAAATTTTAATGATTTGCTCTCAACTGTTTATAGCAGTCTCGCCCATGCATAAGTTAATGGCACAGTGGGAAATGATATATCTGGTGAAATTGTGACTTGATTAGAAAGGAGAAATAAGGAAAATATGCTTTTTGGCAGCTAGCAGTCTTCTTTACAACAAAAATACAGAAGAATTGATGGGACAAAACTGCTTAAATGTATACCAGGCAAAGTCTGGTGGCTATGGGTGTTCAATCAGCATGTACTGAATACCAGCAGGAATGGTTGATATGTTAATGGAGAGAGTCAATTACTCTGGTGAGTGGTGAGCTGGTTTAAGTGCATCCCTGTTTTGAGGACATCTCCCCTTCTAATTATACATTAAAAACGCCCCCCAAAAGGGGCCAGCACTGTGGCATAGTGGGCGAAGCCACCGCCTACAGTGTAGGCATCCCATATGGGCGCCAGTTAGAGTCCTGGCTGCTCCACTTCCAATCCAACTCTCTGCTATGGCTTGGGAAAGCAATATAAGGTGGACAAATCCTTGAGCCCTTGCACCCACATGGAGGACCCCGAAGAAGCTCCTGGCCCCTGGCTTCAGAATGGTCCAGCGCCAGCTGTTGTGGTCATTTGGGGAGTGGACCACAGGATGGAAGACTTCTCTGTCTGCTTCTCTCTTAACTCTGCCTTTCGTTTTTTTTTGTTTGTTTGTTTGTTTGTTTGTTTTTTTTGACAGGCAGAGTTAGACAGTGAGAGAGAGAGACAGAGAGAAAGGTCTTCCTTTTTCAGTTGGTTCACCCCCCAAATAGCTGCTGCGGCCGGCGCGCTGCACCAGTCCGAAGCCAGGAGCCAGGTGCTTCCTCCTGGTCTCCTATGCAGGTGCAGGGCCCAAGCACTTGGGCCATCCTCCACTGCCTTTCCGGGCCACAGCAGAGAGCTCGACTGGAGAGGAGCAACTGGGACAGAATCCGGTGCCCCATCCGGGACTAGAACCCGAGGTGCTGGTGCCACAGGCTGAGCTGTGGTGCTGGCCTGTAACTCCGCCTTTCAAATAAATAATTCTTTTTTTTAAAAAAAGTGCTACGAAAAGTACACCTAAGATTCAACAAAGACTTTACAGAGAGATTTGATTGAAGTCAACTTTTAAGAATAGAATAGTAGAGAGATTCGTGCATAATAAGAAGGTAAGGCTGTTTTTTGAGATATAATTAATTCCTGGCATTTGTATAATGTCTGAGTTCAGAGACACTTCCAGAATTGATTTTGCATGCTGAGAGAGCATTTCTATGAGCCCTGTGTCATTGAGTTGTGTGGCTGTTCTTGGATGATCAGTCCCTGGGTGGTCATTCTCATCTCACTTGAACATAGTAGGTCAGAGAATGAATAGAGAGGTGACATTATTGGATTGTTTGAAGCTGTGCTTATTGTGAATACATTTAGGTATATGTGTATACAGGAGGCATACACATACATGCATCCATTTACATATTTTCTTTAAGACCACTTTCTTTAAATAGATGTCTTACAAATAAATATATATATACTTTGCCACATTTTTTAGTAAAAAAGTATAGCTTTGTCTACTATACTGAATAAACAATTAGGTTTAATTTTATAGATAATAAATTTTATGACAAAACTCTGAGTAATACATATAAATATCTGCTTTCTTTAAAACCTCAGAGTATGTACATCAGGCTCTGCCAAAAATCCACTTTTTGCTTACTAAGAATGGTTTTGAAAAATCGACTTTGTTACTGTTTTCACCATCAGTTTATGGAGCTGGCTGTGAAGCAAACGAATTCCCTCCTCTCCATGCAGTTACACAAGTCCATTTTCCTAAATCATTAGCATCACACCAATCTCCTAAGCATTTTGCACCATTTTGCTAGTTTCTCCTGCTGTCACAATAGAACACTTGAAAAGGAATTTCAAGAGGTTTTTTTTTTTTTTTTTAGATTTATTTATTTATTTAAAAGTCAGGGTTACATAGTGAGAGGGAAAGACAGAGAGATTGATCTTCCATTTGCTGGTTTGCTACCCAGAAGGCCGTAATGGCCAGGACTGGGTCAGGTGGAAGCCAGGAGTCAGGTGCTTCTTCCAGCTCTCACCTGTGGGTACAGGAACCCAAGCACTTGGGCCATCTTCTGCTGTTTTCCCAGGCCATTTTCAGGGAGCTGGATTGGAAGTGGAGCAGCCTGGACATGAACCGGTGACCACATGGGATGCCGGTGATGAAGGAGGTGGCCTCACCCCACTCACCACAACACCGGCCCGCCAAGAGCCTTTTCATCTTCTTGACTTTCCAAATCCTTCTCAGGAACTTCACCTAAGATAACCTCACAGGAGACCAAGAGAACTTCTTAGAGAGCCGGAACACAGCACAGAAGGGTACCCCGTAGGACAGAGAATTTAACAAAGGAGAAATAATCATCATGGTCAGGTGCTGGAAGAGATTAAATAAAGCAATGATTAAATATGATCATTAGAGTTTAGAGTTTGGGGATTATTGCTGTCCATGGAAAACAGTGTTAGCTGGGTGGTGAATGTAAACTAAATTGCTGTGGGTTCAGCATTATGTTAGACACGAGGAAATGCAGGTATTGTGTGTAGAGCACTCTTTCAAGAAGGCCAGCCATGAATGAAAAGGAACAAGGGAGATATTAGATTTTATTTAGCATATGTATAAAGAAGTCAATAAAAAGTAAAAATTGTAGATGGGAGGAGAAAATTAATGCTGCTTGATCCTGTTCCCTCTTCCAGAACATTGACTCTCTTCATTTTTTCAAACTCTTACTAATATCAATAATTCTATTATTACATGAATATATTGAATGTGTTACATTGCCTAATATAATTTGATAAAAACTGTGAGGTCTTATTTGTGAACTCTGGTGTTTATAGTCTAAAGCCATATTACAAGATATGAATAGGGTCATTCTTACCTTGAATATATTTTTTAAAGATTTATTTATTTATATGAAAATTGGAGTTTCAGAGAGAGAGAGATCTTCCATCCACTGGTTTACTCTCCCAAATGGCTGCAATGGCCAGAGCTGGGCCAGGCTGAAGCCAGGAGCCAGGAGCCAGGAGCCAGGAGCTAGGAGCTAGGAGCTAGGAGCTTCTTCCAGGTCTTCCACATGGGTGCAGGGGCCTAATGACTTGGCACATGTGTTCCCAGGCACATTAGCAGAGATCTGGATAAGAAATGGCGCAGCTGGGACTTGAACTGGCACTCACGTGGGATGCCTGCACTGCAGATAACGGCTTCACCCTCCTCACCACAGCTCCAGCTCCTGAATATGTTCTATAGCAGAGTTTGATGTGCCCCATTTCTATAATGAGTCAGTATTTAATATACTTGTGTGGGCAAATTACAAAGAGTAGAAAATTCCTTTTAACCTTGGTACCACGAATGAAAATAGGGGTGGATATTGTGGTGCTGAGGGGAAGCTGCCACTTGGGACATCCAGTTTCCTTTTTTTAGTGCCTGGTTCAAGTCCTGGTTACTCTGTGCTTCCAATACAGCTTCCTGCTTATGTGCCTGGGACACGGTGGATGATGGCCTAAGTACTTGTGTTGCTATCAGCCCCATAGGAGACCTAGATGGAGTTTCTGGCTCCTGGCTTCATCCTGGCCTAGCCCTGGCATTTAGAGGCATTTAGAAAGTGAACCGAAGGATGGAACATCTCTCTGTCTCTCTCTCTACCATTCTGCCTTTCAAGTAAAATGAATAAATCTTAAAATATAAACTTGTGTTTTATAGGCTGTAATTCTTTTTTTTTTAACTTTTATTTAATGAATATAAATTTCCAGTGTACAGCTTATGGATTACAATGGCTTCCCCCTCCCATAACTTCCCTCCCACCCACAACCCTCCCCTCTCCCGCTCCCTCTCCCCTTCCATTCACATCAAGATTCATTTTCAATTCTCTTTATATACAGAAGATCAATTTAGTATAAAGATTTCAACAGTTTGCACCCACATAGAAACACAAAGTGAAACATACTGTTTGAGTACTAGTTATAGCATTAAATCAAAATGGACAGCACATTAAGGACAGAGATCCCACATGAGGAGCAAGTGCACAGTGGCTCTTGTTGTTGACCCAACAAATTGACACTCTAGTTTATGGCGCCAGTAACCACCCTAGGCTGTCGTCATGAGTTGCCAAGGCTATGGAAGCCTTCCAAGTTTGCCGACTCTGATCATATTTAGACAAGGTCATAAAAGACAGAGTGAGGATAGTAACCAATGATCCTAAGAGTGGCATTTACCAGGTTTGAACAATTATACAGCATTCAGTGGGGAAGAGGACCATCAGTACATACAGGTTGGGAGTAGAGCCATTGGTGGTAGAGTAGGGGTTATGATTACAAAGGAATGAGGCCCAAGTGTGCTAGACAGGTTCTAGAACAAAGGACAGAGTCATTATTAGAGGAGCTAAGAAAGGTGCTGTCTAAGCTACAATTAAGTTTTCTGATTGAAAGGCAAATAGAACCTGATAGAAGGGGCTTGATAATAATCTGGTGGGCTTTAGGCCTTGTAAGTTAAGAGGCCCAGACCTATCGATCTCTTCACATGGGGTATATCCTAAGGGAGGTGTGAACCTCCTAGGGGAAGGCACTCTGTTGACTTCATTACTTGGCTGGCCTGGGAGGAGAGCTGGCCAGGTAAAGGCAGGTGGCAGTTCTGCCTGCAATGTTGCTGACCCTACTTGACCATCCCCTCAGCTGCAGTGGTCACTTTGGAAGTTGGGCTGAGTGAAGGGCTTTTCAGCTTAATTCTATCAGTGTTTATTTAGGCTTCTATTATTTAAGATTTATGGCTTGATCCAAGGTAGAGTTAAATGCCTGTAATAATCAGTTATATCATAGTGGGATGGTTGGCTTGAGGTCAAGTGTAGAAATTTCCAGGTTAAGGGAACCTCTTGATGAGGCAGTTAATGCCTCCAAATACTTATCAGAGTAGTCATTTGCTGGCTGCTGGATTCAAGTATACACAAATTTCTAATGAGGTCTAATGACAGAGTTCTTAAAAATAGAAACAGGAGCAATTTTTAGATTTCTTACAATAGCCTTCATAATCCATAGTATTTGGGAAATCATAGTATTAAAATATATTTAGGGAGTGTGTTGTATTTTACAGTTGGTTAGACACTATAGTAGGCATTATTGCTCTTAATGTGTAACACAGACACATAGACAGAGGAGGTATTGGTATGTTTACGGAGCTCAGAAAGCTTAGTAACAGTAACTGACATGTGGAGAAGTGGCTTATGTACCTCGTTAAGAAGTTTACATTTAGGGCCAGTGCTATGAAGAAGCAGGTAAAGCTGCCGCCTGCAGTGCTGGTGTACTGTGGGGGTGCTGATTCCAGTCCCGGCTGCTCCACTTCCTGTGCAGCTCTCTGCTTTGGCCTGGGAAAGCAGTAGAAGATGGCCCAAGTACTTGGGCCCCTGCACTCACGTGGGAGACCTGGAAGAAGCTTCTGGCTCCTGGCTTCAGATCGGCGCAGCTCCGGCCGTTGTGGCCAATTGAGGAGTGAACCATCGGATGAAAGACCTCTTTCTCTCTGCCTCTCCTCTCTCTCTCTGTGTAACTCTGACCTTCAAATAAATAAATAAATAAATCTTTAAAAAAAAGTTTACATTCAGTATTTTGTATTTTCTTCACATTACTGCCATAGAAGCTATTATTATCCAGATTTTGTTTGAGAAAATTGAGAAGCTAAGTAACTTATTTAATCATATACCTGGCTAGTAAGTGACATATATGGTTCAGCCCTACACAAGGACTCTGTGAGCCTCTAAGGATAAAGCTACTTCCTAGGTGGGTCCTATAACTTCTAATTAAAATAAACTGTCAGAAACAATGCACTAAATAATATGTTTATTTACATAGCTTTTAAAGAATCGATGTACTAACTATATTTATGCATATAATTTCAGTGCCCAAGGTTATCTGTTTATTCATTTTATTTTTTGAAAGGAAAGAGAGAAAAAGAGACAGAAGAGAGTGTGTTGTGTGTGAGAGAGACACACACAGAGATAGAGAAAAAGCACTCCCATCTGCTGGTTCAGTTCCCAAATACTTGCAACAACCATTCTAGACCTGGAATTCAATCTGGGTCTCTCATGTTGGTGGCAAAGAACTAAGTAAATGAGCTTCACTAATGCCTCCCAGGATACATATTAGCAGTAATTGGAATTGGGAGCCGAACTGGAACTGGAACCCAGGCACTCCTATGGGGATGAGGATGTCTCAAACAGTGTCTTAACTGTTGTGCCAAAGCCAGCCCTGCTCACATCGTTTCTGTTTGTTTTAATTGGGGAATTAACCGACACTGTCTACTGAAGCAAATTTTGGAACGTGTTATGAACTCAAGCCAGATTATGTGTGTGTATGTGTGTTTCACCACAGGGAAGTATTCTAAGTGTAAGAGACATCAAAACAAATACAATTCAGTATGAAAATCACTTGTCATCAAACTTGATAAGCATATGATGAATTTATACAGTGACTGAAAACAGTTTATATGAGCTATATCAGTATTATATAACCATATCATGGATAATATTTTTAAATATATATTAAAAGTACCAAAACACTGTTTAGCAGTAATTCATTTTTAATAATTTAAGTGACATACTCACGGTATCAAGAATTCAACTCGTCAGATTTCTAACTGCTAAATGGGGCAATGTATTGCATACTGATTTTACTAATAGCTCCCACTGAAACATGTAATCCATTCAGTGACTGCTGGAGAATTGCTATGCATCTTGCCATATGATCCACCTGTAGTATACTGCTTATATTACTCAGTGTTTGTGTAGGTTAAGCATTCATTTATGTAAACACCAATTCTTGTCTCTTCAGGATTGGTAAAAGGAAGAGGTTTTCAGGTAAAGGGGTAGTGTTGATACAGTATCTGAAACAAACAAGTAGCACATCAGAGTGCTAAAAGGTGAAAATGAGTAGCTACGATTTTCTTTTTTCTTTTTTTTTTGACAGGCAGAGTGGACAGTGAGAGAGAGAGAGAGAGAGACAGAAAGGTCTTCCTTTTGCCGTTGGTTCACCCTTCAATGGCCGCCGCGGCTGGCGCCCTGCAGCCGGCGCACCGCGCTGATCCGAAGGCAGGAGCCAGGTGCTTCTCCTGGTCTCCCATGGGGTGCAGGGCCCAAGCACTTGGGCCATCCTCCACTGCAATCCCAGGCCACAGCAGAGAGCTGGCCTGGAAGAGAGGCAACCGGGACAGAATCTGGTGCCCCGACCGGGACTAGAACCCTGTGTGCCGGCGCCGCAAGGCGGAGGATTAGCCTAGTGAGCCATGGCGCCGGCCCAATTTTCTTTTGAAGTAATTATAGTCTCATAGGAATTTTTCAAGAGGAGGTAAACCCTATCTATCCATTGCCCAGCTTCCCCAGTGGTAGCTTCTTACTTTATCATAGTACTTTATCATATACTCTATATAGTCTAAAGCAATAGTTGCCTCCGTGTGAACTAATTTTCCAAATATTCAAAATTAGTACCCTTTTTCGTCATCCTAAATGAAACTCATTGAAGCTTTCTGACACATCAAAAATGGCAAATATTAAAATATATCTCAAAAAGAAACCTTGTTAATATTTAACATTAAAAATAAACTAAGAAAATATTTGAAGTGTTATTGCTTTTTGAAGCTTTTACCCATTCCAAAAATTGGCTCTCAAATGCACAATTTTAATGTAACACAGTCTATGTATACCATCATTAATTGATAGTTATTTTAGTTGTTTCCACTTTTAGCCTACTTTGAAATATGCTGCACTGAACATTTATGTACAGCTCTTTTTTTTTTTAATAGTAATACAACATTTTTTTTTTTTTTTGACAGGCAGAGTGGACAGTGAGAGAGAGAGACAGAGAGAAAGGTCTTCCTTTTGCCGTTGGTTCACCTCCCAGTGGCTGCTGCGGCCGGCGCACTGCGGCCAGCGCACCACGCTGATCCGAAGCCAGAAGCCAGGTGCTTCTCCTGGTCTCCCATGCGGGTGCAGGGCCCAAGCACTTGGGCCATCCTCCACTGCCTTCCTGGGCCACAGCAGAGAGCTGGACCGGAAGAGGAGCAACCGGGATCACATTTTCTTAATCCATTCATCTATTGATTGAAATTGTGGTTGATGGAAATTTTGGCCATTGTGAACAATGCTGCTATAAACATTGTGGTGCATTGTGTTTAAGTCTTTTGGGTATAGACCCAGTAGTGGCATTTTTGGATCATATGAAAAGTCTATTTCTAGTCTTTAAAGTTTATTATTTATTTATTTATTATTTGACAGATGGAGTTGGACAGTGAGAGAGAGACAGAGAGAAAGGCCTTCCTTCAGTTGGTTCACCCCCCAAATGACCGCCACAGAGCCAGAAGCCAGGTGCTTCTTACTGGTTTCCCACACAGGTGCAGGTGCCCTACCACTTGGGCCATCCTCCACTGCCTTCCCGGGCCACAGCAGAGAGCTGACTGGAAGAGGAGCAACCGGGACTAGAACCGGCACCCATATGGGATGCCGGTGCTGCAGGCGGAGAATTAACCAAGTGAGCCATGGCGCTGGCCATATTTCTAGTTTTTAAAAAAAATTTCCACACTGTTTTCCAAAGTGGTTGCACTAATTTACATTCCCATCAACAGTTTATAATTGTTCCCCTTTTCCACATCCTCACCAGCATTTGTTACTCTCTGTGTTTTGGATTTTAGCCATCCTCACAGGAGTAAGGTGATATCTTAATTGGGGTTTTGATTTGCATTTCTCTGATGGCTAGTGATGATGAGCATTTTTTCATATATTTATTGGCCACTGTATTTTTAAAAAATATTTATTTATTTATTTGAAAGTCAGAGTTACACAGAGAAAGGAGAGGCAGAGAGAGAAGGAGAGGGAAGTCTTCCATCTGCTGATTCACTCCCCAGTTGGCCGCAATGGCCAGAGCTGTGCCGATCTGAAGCCAGGAGCCAGGAGCTTCTTCCAGGTCTCCCACGTGGGTGCAGGGGCCCAAGGACTTTGGCCATCATCTGCTGCTTTCCCAGGCCATGGCAGAAAGCTGGATCAGAAGTGGAGCAGCCGGGTCTCAAACTGGTGCCCATATGGGATGTCAGAGCTTCAGGCCAGGGCGTTAACCCGCTGTGCCACAGCACTGAGCCCATTCACTGTATTTCTTAAGAACTGTCTATTGAAGTCCTTTGCCTATTTCTCAACTGGATTTGTTGTGTTTTTCTGTTGAGTTTTTTCATACATTTTATTTGGGATATTAATCCTTTATCAGATAGGTGGCTTGAAAATATGTTTTCCCATTCTGTTGGATGTTTTCTTCACTCTGTTGATAATTTCCTTTGTTGTGCAAAAACTTCTGAGTTTGATAGAGTCCCATTTGTTAAGTTTTGCTTTTGTTGCCTCTGCTTTAGGGGTCTTATCCAAGAAGGTTTCCCCTACACCAATGTCTTGGAGAGTTTCCACTATGTTTTCTTCTAGCAATGTCATAGTCTCAGGTCTTAAATTTAGGTCTTTGATCCATCTTGAATTGTTTTTGTATATGGTGAGAGGTATGGATCTAATTTCAGTTTTGCCAGCACCACCTATTGAACAGATTATCCTTACACCACAGTAAGGTTTGCACATTTTTGCCAGAAATCACATGACTGTATGTACATGGATTAATTTCTGGGCTCTCTATTTGTTCTGTTCATCTATTTATCAGTTTTCATGCCAATACCAAGCTGTTTTAATTGCTGTAGCTTTGTAGTATGCTTTGAAATCAAGCATTGCGATGCCTCCAACTTGATTTTTCTTGCTCAGGATTGTTTTGGCTATTCAGGGTATTTTGTGATTCCATATGAATCTTAGGATTGTTTTTTCTTTTTCTTTTTTAAAAGATTTATTTGTTTATTTGAAAGGCAGAGTTACAGAGAGGCAAAGAGAGGAGAGAGAGAGAGAGAGAGAGAGAGAGAGAGAGAGAGAGAGAGAGAGAGAGAGAGAACGAGCTCTTCTATCCACTGGTTCACTCCTCAAATGGCTGCAGTTGGGTTGATCTGAAGCCAGGAGCCAGGAGCTTCTTCCAGGTCTCCCATGTGGGTGCAGTGGTCCAAGGACTTGGGCCATCTTCTATGACTTTACTAGGCCATTACAGAGAGCTGAATTAGAAAATTAGAAGTGGAGCATCCGGGACTTGAACTGGTGGCCATATGGGACGTCAGCAGTGCAGGCGGCAGCTTCATCAGCTGTGCCACAGTGTTGGCCCCAGGATTGTTTTTTCTAACTCTGTAAAGAATGCCATTGATATTTTGATAGTGATTGCATTGAATCTGTAGATTGCTTTAGGCAGTATAGACATTTTAATGACATTGATTTCTGATTCATGAGCAAGGAATATCCATTTTTTTGTGTGTCCTTGACGATTTTTTTCAACAATGTTTGATAATTTTAATTGTAGAGTTATTTCACTTCTTTGGTTAAGTTTATTTATTTCTGAGATGCTTTTTTTTTTTTTGTGGCTATTGTGAGTGGGATTTTTTTCTTGATTTCTCTGTCTGTGAGTTTATCAGCATACAAAAAAGCTACTATTTGTTGTTTGTTTATTTTGTGACCTGCAACTTTTACTGAACTGATTTTCTAACTGTTCTTTGGTGGTGTGTTGAGGTTTTTTTTCAGGTGCAACACCATGTCATCTGAAAACACGGGTAATTTGACTTCCTATTTTCCAATTTTGATGTCATTTTTCTCTCTCTCCTCCCTAATTGCTCTTGCTAAGAAGTCTAGTGCTATATTGAATAAGAGTGACAAAAGTGGGCATTCATGTCTTGTTCTAGATCTGAGGAGAAATGCTTTCAGTTTCTCCCCATTCTGTATGATATTGGCTGTAGGTTTGTGATATATAGCTTTTATAATTTTGAGAAATGTTCCTTGCATACCTAATGTGTGGAGGGTTTTTTTTTCTTTTATATGAAGAGGTGTTGAATCTGATCAAATGGTTTTTCTGCATCTATTGAGAAGACCATATGGTTTTTGTTCTTAATTCTGTTGCGATTTATGACATTTATAAATTTGCTATTGTTGAGCTACCTTTGCATTTGCATAAATACCACTTGATTGCAATGGATGATCTTTTTGATGTCACTTTGGATTCAATTTGCTAATATTTTGTTGAGAATCTCTGAATCTATGTTCATTAAAGATACAGGTCTGTAGTTTTCTTTCCATGCCATGTCTTTGGTTTTGGTATCAAGATAATGCTGGCTTCATAGAAAAATGAAAATCAGAAAAATGCTGGTTTCAATATTTTTAAATATTTTGAGACTTGATTTGAGGTCTAATATGTGATCTGTCCTAGAAAATGTTCCCTGTGCTGATGAGAATAATGTGCATTCTGTAGCTGTTGGGTGAAATGTCCTATAAATGTTTGTTAGGTCCATTTACTCGATAGTATGTTTCAGCTCCAATGTATCTTTATTGATTTTTTTGTCTGGATGATATGTCCATTGATGTGAGTGAGGTGTTAATGTCACCCAGTATTGTTGTATTGGAGTCTGTCTCTTTCTTTAGGTCTAATACTATTTTCTGTTTATATCTGGATGGTCTTGTTTTGGGTGCATATATATTTATTATCATATGTCTTCTTGCTGAATGAATCTTTTATCAAAATATAATGTCCTTCTTTATCTCTTTTTGCAGTTTTTGATTTGAAGTCTGTTTTATCTGATGTTAGGATAGCTATACCTGTCTGCATTTGGTTTCCATTTGCCTAATATATCTTTTTCCAGCCCTTCACTTGCAGTCTGTGTGTATCTTTGTTTGTGAAGTGAATTTCTTGTAGGCAGCATATAGTGAGGCCTTTTTTTTTAATCCTTGTAGTCAACTTAAGTGTTTTGGATGGTGAATTTAATCTTTTTACATTCTAGGTTAGTATTGATAGATAAGAATTTTCATTTTGTTGATTGGATAGTGATTCTACCTGTTCTGTTGGTGAATTTGGTGGTGTCATGTGTTTTCACGATGTTTACTTCTAATGCAGGATGCCCTTCAGAATTTCTTGTAAGTTCTGGTGGTGGTATACTCTTTCAGTTTTTGCTTACCTGAAAAATACATATTTCTGCACTTTTAAAGGATAGCTTCACTGGATGTAACATTCTTGGTTGGGAGGTGTTTTTTTTTTTCTTGACTATATCATCCCACTCTCTTCTGGCCTGTGGGATTTCTGCTGATAAGTCTGATTGATGTTAATCTAATTGGCTTTCCTTTATATTTAACTTTGATGCTTTTCTCTTAATATCTTTAGGATTCTGTCCTTGTCTTTAATTTTTGACAATTTGACAACAATGTGTTTTGGAGAAGATCTTAATTTGGTTGAGCTTGCTTGGGGTTCTTTAATCCATGTCTAAGACCTGGGGCATTTTTAACTATTATTTCATTTAGCAGGTTCTTAATGCACTTTTCCTTTTCTTCTCCTTCAATAATACCTATAATATGGATATTTGGTCATTCAATGGCATTGCATATTTCACATAGACTTTCTTCATTCCTTTAAATTCTTTTTTCTTTAATTTTGGTTGGGTTATTTCAAAATTCTTGTCCTCAAGGTCAGAAAATCTTTCCTCTACTTAGTTTATTCTTCTTTAATACTCTCAGTTATATTTTTTACTTCACTGATTAAAACTTTTATTTCAAAAATTTCTGTTTGGTTCTTCTTAATAAATTCCTTATCCTTAGTAATATTTTCATTCATATCATTCATTGATTTCCTCATTTCTTTAACCTATCTGTATTCTGTTGCATCTCATTCAGTTTCCTTACAACATTATTTTGAATTCTATGTCTGTCATTTCATAGATTTCCTGCAGTTCAGGATCTAATTCTGGGGGAGTATTGTGTTCTTTTGGAGCTGCCATACTGCCTTGCTTCTTCGTGTCTCCTGTGTCCTTACACTGATGTCTGCCCATTTGGTGTATTTGTTCCTTCTTTATGGAGTATGTTTTATGGTAAAAGGGTTTATGCTTTGGCTGGAATGCTGCTTTGATTTTGGTTGTAGGTTAGCCCAGGAATATAGTCTCTGAATGATTTCTTTTGTCTTAATCAATGTCAGCTCTGCCTATAAGTGACACGATAGACTAGTCTTCTGTGGACTGAAGTGTGACTTTGAGATGAATAAGGGTTTCCTTGGATGTGTATCTTTGATACACAGAGATTTCAGTGTCAGTCTTCCTGACCAATGTGATAGCCAGGGCCTTATTCTTGGTGCTGAGGGAGACAAGGGTATCTGCCCCCTTGTCCTACTGGAAAACCTGAGCAGTGCTCTGGCTTGTGGCACCATGCTGCAGCTGAAGGAGTATGTGATATGGATGGATGCTGTCACAAGTTCTGCTAGGGGGATCCAACCAATTCTATTATAATACCAACAGTCCTAGTCTTAAGACTAGAGGATGTAATCTGAACCCTGTTCCAGTCCTACAGGGTGACAACAAAGTATACGATGTTACTCTGGAGGATACGAGACCAGAGAGACAGAATGCAGGTAGGTTCTTCTCTGTGTCCATCAGGTAGATTCCAGAGGTACTGAGAATTTTAGAACAAATTGTCGAAGTTCTGGTGGTGTAGGGTATAGTGGGGTCATTACACAGGTCTCCGAGTAAGAGCAGATTTTTTATGGGCTGCTTCCAGTGTTAGTCCCCAGGAGTTAAGTTGAATGTCCCTTGCTCACATAGAATGTATTAGTGTAGCTCTGCCCCAAAACTCCCACAGGATCTGTCCTTTGCCCCACACTTTTGCCCTGACTCTGACTGTGATGTTGGTGAACAGAGGTGCGCTGTGCACTTTTTCACTGCTGAGTATGGTGCTCTATGGGGATGGAGGAGGAAGCAGGGTGGCTTCCCTGGTCCAAGCCCGGCAGCTGCTCAGACCTCACACAGCTCCCAGGCTGATGTAAAAGTCTGTGGGTGACTGTAGAATTCACTCTCAGCTAAAACTGCAAGCTGTAGGGCGTGCAGTGATTTCTTCCTACCTGATGTGGGAAGATGGCGGCTTGCAGCCGGCATCTGGCTACGCTGTGCCAGTGGCTGCAGTGGTGAGGCCTCTGTCTTCTCTCCTCTTGTCCCATGGAGTCTTGTTTTTTTTTTTTTTTTCCCAGTTCTCCCCCGAAAATTTCCATCATTCAGACGCCTGGAAACTTAGTCTTTCTTTTGTTCTTTTTGTAGCCCAGAGCAACTTAAGTTAGTGTGGCTATACTCTATTCAGCCAACTTGGATCTTTCAAGCTGTTTTTCCTTCCTTCCTTCCTTCCTTCCTTCCTTCCTTCCTTCCTTCCTTCCTTCCTTCCTTCCTTCTTTTTTAATGAACATAGTTTCTTTTGGGCATGTACCTTGGAGTGAAATTACTGGGTCATATTGTTAGTGTATATTTACTGTTTCAAAGACTTGTCAAACTGTTTCCCAAATGGCTACACTATTTTACATTCTCATCATCAGTGCATTAGGGTTCCAGTTTTTTCTTTCACGCTTGCCAATCCTTATTAATGTTTATCTTGTTTAATTTAGCCATCATAATGAGTGTATAATGGTATCTCTTTGTGGCTTTGATTTTCATTTCCCTGATGACTAATAATATAGGGCATTTTGTAAAGTGATCACTGGTCATTTATATATATTCTTTGGAGACATGTGTATTCACATCTTTTGCTCAGTTTTTAGTTGGATTGTCTTTTTATTGTTGTAGTATTCTCTTATTTGTATGACTCACAGTTACTTTTGCTATTCTTTGGGTTGTCTTCACTTTCTTGAGGTATCATTTGGAGCATAAAGTTGTCAATTTTGATGGATATATTTGATAATTATATACTTTCTTTTATTCCTTTTCCTTTTGGTGTCATATCTGAGAAACAGTAATCTAAGTCAAAGTCATAAAAATTACTTCTGTTTTAAGAATTTTATAGTTTTAACTGTATGCATAAAAATCTGTAAACTGTTGTGATTGAAATTTATGTATAGTATGATGTTGGGATCTAATTTCATTCTGTTGCACATGAGCATCCAGTTTACCAGTAACGTTTGTGTAAGAATTATTCTTTTTCATTGTTTTTTCTTAGCACACTTGTAGAAAATCAATTAACTAGCTATGTAAGGGGTTATTTCTGGACTCTCTACTTCATTGATCTATGTGTCCAGCCTTATGACAGCACCCCTCCGTCTTAATTACTGTAGCTTTGTACTAAATTTTAAAATTGGGATGTGTTAGTCTTCCAATATGTTTCTTATTTTCAAGATTGTTTTATCCAGTCTGGACTATTTCTATTTCTAAATCAATTTTGGAATCAACCTTTCAGTTCTTAAGGATTGGTTATCTAAAATTTTGATACAGATTACATTATGTCTGTAGTTAAATTTGGAGGATGTTGCCATTTTGACAATACTAAGTCTTCAATATATGAATATAGAGTATCTTTCCATTAGTTGGATATTCTATAATTTATTTTTACAATGTATTTTTATTTCTCAGTGTAACATCCTGTACTTCTAAAAATTAAATTTATGTATTTTATTTTTTCTGATGTTACCATAATGGAATTGTTTCCTTAATTTTGTTTTCAAATTGCTCATTTCTGATGTATAGAACAATTTGTATATTCATTATACTGAAATTGTTTATTAGTTCTTTTTGTTTTTTAATTATTCCTATTGAATTTTCTGTGTATATGATCTTGTCATCTGTGAATAGAGAAAATTATACTTTTTCCATTTCAATGTGGCTAGCTTTTGTTTATTTTTCTTAACTAATTAAAAAGCTTGAATTTTACAGTATAAGAAATTTAATAATATTTAATTAGAACAGGTTTTCTAAAATGATTATATTAATCTGGGCATCTGTTTCAGTCCACATTTTCAGTACAGCAACAAATAAAACTGGAAAGCAAATCATGCTCATTTTGTAATAGTGTGTTTAGTAAATATTTATTGAATGAATCATTACTTTCAAGAATGTAGTAGGCATTTCAGAGGTTAGTAAATAAGTGAGCTCTGTCTACAAACTTAATTTCACAGGGAAGCCATGTTTCAACATGCTTTATTTTTTTAATAAAAAACTTTTATTTAATAAATATAAATTTCAAAAGTGCAACTTATGAATTATAGCAGTTCCTCCCCCCATAACCACCCTCCTACCCACAAACCATCCCATCTCCTACTTCTTCTCCCATCCCATTCTTCATTAAGATTCACTTTTAATTATCTTTATATACAGAAGATCCACTCTATACTGAGTAAAGATTTCAACCGTTTGCACCCACACAGGCACACAAAGTATAAAGTACTGCTTGAAGATTAGTTTTACCGTTAATTCTCTCTCTCTTTTAAAATGATTTATTTATTTATTTGAAAATCACAGTAACATAGAGAGAGGAGAGGCAGAGAGAGAGAGAGAGAGTGAGAGAGAGGTCCTCCATCTGATGGTTCACACCCCAGTTGGCCACAATGGCCGGAGCTGCACGGATCCAAAGCAGGAGCCAGGAGCTTCTTCTGGGTTGCCCATGTGGGTGCAGGGGCCCAAGCACTAGAGCCATTTTCTACTGCTTTTCCAGGCCATAGCAGAGAGCTGGATTGGAAATGGAGCAGCTGGGTCTCGAACCGGCACCCATATGGGATGCCTGCATTTCAAGGCAGGACGTTAACCTGCTGTACCACAGCGCCGGCCCCGTGAATTCTCATAGTACAACACATTAAGGATAGAGGTCCTACATGGGGAGTGAGTGCACAGTGATTCCTGTTGTTGATTTAACAATTGACACTCTTATTTATGATGCCAGTAATCACCCAAGGCTCTTGTCATGAGCTGCCAGGGCTATGGAAGCCTCTTGAGTTCACCAACTCTGACCTTATTTAGACAAAGCCATAATCATAGTGGAAGTTCTCTCCTCCCTTCAGAGAAAGGT
The DNA here is from genome assembly GCF_033115175.1 of Lepus europaeus. Lineage (NCBI taxonomy): Eukaryota > Metazoa > Chordata > Mammalia > Lagomorpha > Leporidae > Lepus > Lepus europaeus. The sequence continues at coordinate 131,800,465 of NC_084827.1, forward strand.
ACCTCCTCCTTTGATGGCCTGTTCTTTCCACTGGGATCTCACTCACAGAGATCTTTCATTTAGGTCATTTTTTGCCACAGTGTCTTGGCTTTCCATGCCTGAGAAACTTTCATGGGCTTTTTAGCCAGATCTGAATGCCTTAAGGGCTGATTCTGAGGCCAGAGTGCTGTTTATGGCTTTTGTCATTCTATGGGTCTGCTGTGTATCCCGCTTCCTATGTTGGATTGTTTCCTCCTTTTTAATTCTATCAATTATTATTAGCAGATACATCTTATTTACATGATCCCTTTGACACTTAATCCTATCTTTGTGATCACTTAAGAACTTAAACTGATCATTTTAACTAGTAAGGTGGCATTGGTACCTGTCAACTTAATGGGATTTGGAGTCCCATAAACATGCTTTAAATAACTCCTCCAAGGAAAATGTAGAACTGAAGGAAAATTCAACAGATATTGGGAAAACTAATCTGTATAAAAGACTGAGGTAAATAATCAAAAAGGGAGAACATACCCTAATTTTTTAATGGAAACGATGAAATATGACAATCAGTTTTGGAAAAATTATGTGAAACATGGTATTTAGCTTGAGGAAGGAAAGAAAGAACATGGACATGATGGTAAAGCAGGGGTAAAATGGAAAGGTTAATTTTAATTAGAGTACAAAAGAAATGTTACTAGAAGAAAATTCCTGAGTGAGAAAAAAAAACAAGAGTTGGTGAAAGATTGATTATGATCAGAAGGAAGGATAAAAATGACTGATACTGCCAGCTAAAAGTTGGGAAGAGACCCTATGATCTGCTCAAGAATCTAAGGCTATGAATAGAGGAGCTCATACTTAAAACACCACCTTTGGACTTCAGAACCTGCGTGCTTTATACCATGTTGCACTTCAGGAGGAGGATGGGAGGCTTTAAAATAAATATTCTCCAGAGCTCAAATAGAACTATCATTTATTCTACCTATGTTCCTATGTAGAATGCCTTAAATATTTCACTGACATGTACCTTACAACAGAGAAGTGTTAACTCTTATTCCATATTCTAGAGGTCTTAGATTAGTGGCAACAAAAGACTGAACATCTTTACTGAAAATTTACATGCATGTGTTATGATCTGTAGTGTGAAATTGATGCTGTCAGGAGCACGGTGAGACTCTGGAAGGAATTTGGACTGCCAAAGACAACCACACTCCAAGCACAAAGTGTAACTCAGTCATATGCACCTCTCAGTCATTTAAAGTGAGCATTCCTGTTCATAATTTTATGTATTGCTTTCTTCATTTATTCAGTCAATGTTTGCTTCATGTATACTACCTTACAAATATGACAGCTGTGGCTTTGTGAAAAGATAGCAGCTTGCTTCTTTTAATACATTTCTCTTAACTCTCCCCACCCTTTTGTTTGTGGTAATCATGCAGCCCTGCTTACCAAAGATAACCTGAGTTTGTAAAAATTATCTTGGCACCTTGACCAGTGACTTATATGAAAAGTTCAGTGGCCACAAGGTGCCTAGACAGTTGGTCAGACATTATTCTGGGTATGTCTGCTTGGTTATTTCTGGATAAAATTAATATTTGAATTGCTAAACTGAATAAAGCAGATTACCTTCTCTCATATGGGTACAGGTCATATAATGATTTGGAAGCTTAAATAGAACAGAAAGGCTAAGGAAGAGGAAATTTCTTCTAGCTAGCCTCTTGAGCTACAACATTGACCTCTTAAAGATGTTGGACTTGGACTGAAACATCTGTTCTTCTTGATCCTGGAGTCTGCAAGATTTTGGACTGGAAGTTACTCCATTGTGTCTCTTGGTTCTCAGGCTTTTTACTTAAGCTGAAACTATATTATCAGCTCTACAGGGTATTCAGCTTGTTGATTCTAGATCAGGGAATTTTAGCCTTTTTTGGCCTAGGGCCATTTGGATATTTATAACGTCATTTGTGGCCAATACAAAATTATCAACTTAAAAATTAGCCTGCTACAAGTCCAACCTGTAGCTGTCTTGGCAGAGCCAGAAAAAATAATCTTAAGACTATGATATGGGACTCAGGTATGTTAACTGCTAAGCCAAACACATACCCAAAGATCTTGGGACTTCTTATCCTCATAGTTACATGAACCCATTTGTTATTATTAATTAACTAATTCTCTGTGTGTGTGTGTGTACACACCCACACCCACATGCACCCTGACACACACACTATAGGGATGCTGGAATGTGTTACTGTTGTGACTCATTAATCTTTTATGCTGATACAATGAATTCTTCAAAAATAAGCTAATAGCTTGCTTTCTCTTCTGTGAAATGGTAGTAATATTAGTACTTACTCAAATATCTATTGTCAAAAATAGAATGAGTACATTTGTAAAGAACACAAAACAATATCTGGACTCCATTTTTATCTATGTTATAAATAAGGACTGGGCTTTTGGGGCCGATGCTGTGGTGTGGTGGGTGGAGCCGCTGCCTGCAGTGCCTGTATCCCATATGGGCACGGGCTCCAGTCCCGGCTGTTCCACTTCTGATCTTGCTCTCTGCTATGACCTCGGAAAGTAGTAGAAGATGGCCCAAGTCCTTGGGCCCCTGCACCCATGTGGGAGACCTGGAAGGAGCTCCTGGCTCCAGGCTTCAGATCAGTGAGGCTCTGGCATTATGGCCATTTAGGGAGTGGGCCAGCAGATGAAAGACCTCTCTGTCTCTCTGCCTCTGTCTCTCTGAGCTCTGCCTTTCAAATAAATAAATAATCTTTTTTTTTAAGGACTAGGTTTTCAAAATGTGGACAGTTTAGTCGAAATAATCTTCAATATTGGAAATAGCTCCCAGTACACAGGAGTACTGATATGTAGAAGATAATGTATTTTTGTCCTAATTATAAAGACTTAACTGTCAATAACCAACACATATTTTGAGCACTTTTGCACAGAGAATATTTTGAAGCAGTACAAAGGGATTTTAAGAAGCTTATTCCCTCAAGGTGTTTATACTTCCCATCTAATTATAGAAACATTTTTTCCAGGTCCCAGGGATGTGGCAATGAGAAGTTGATGTTTAATAGAAACAGAGTTTTGGTTTTGCAGGATAAAAATTGTTCTGGAGATTGGTTGTATAACATGGTGGAAATGCTTAACATAACTGGACTGAGAGTTAAAAATTATTAAGATGGTACATTTTATGCTATGTTTTTTAACCACAATAAAAATCAAAACAAAGATGGGGCACATTATTTCAGTATTAAGAAATCAAACAGTTCATCCAAGCATTAATTTGTGAAGCTAACAGGATGCACAGGAATGAACATCCCAAGAATTAGGAAATTATCAGAGATGAAAACTTCACCTGTAAAAAGAGAACCGAGACACATAATCCTTCCTGCCACTTCCCCCACTTTAAAAACTGAATAAAAAACTGACGTAAATGACTTATGAACAAAAACAAAAAAGGCAAGCACTTGATAAAAAAAAAATAGTACAAACAGTATACTTTGTTTGAAATTCACTTATGAAAGACCCTTTTCTACTCTGTGAGAATGCGAGACCTGTATTAAAAATAGGTCTTATTTCTATATTTTTCGTTTATGTGTGTAAAGTTTCTTTTCCTTTCCTTTTCTTTCTCCTCCTCCCCCTCTGTTCCTCCTTCCTTGTTTTTCCTTTTGTCAAAATAGCCAGTCAAACTTGGATTTGTGAGAAGCCCTATACGGTGTTTTTGTGAGATTCTCTTAGGTTAGTTAGCTAACCAATGAGGTTTGTGTGATGATAAAAAGTGAGAAGGATTCGGGGAATTGTGGGCCATGCCTTTGTAAAGCATTATCATGGCTCATTAGTATAACAGGGCATGATGAGGCTATTAGGATATTCCCTAAGGAATTTTTGTCTGTAGCTGTTTTACCAAGGTATGGTATTATTATCACTGCACTTAACAACTTATTTTCAATATATTTATTTATATGCTTAAAATCACAAGCTATTTTTAAAGTCTTTTGATCCATTTTGCCAAGCAATCTCTCTCTCTCTCTGTGTGTGTGTGTATAAAGCTATGATGCCAAAATGAGTTAGTTATTGGGTTTTATATTTCACACATGATTCTATGAGAAACTCAGGTACATTTTGAATCCTGCAGCTTTGGGGAATGAAAACTAAAGCATGTTAAGTCAAATTTCAATGAAAGAAGCACATAGAAGGAGTTCACCCTGCAGATATTTTATAGTTTACTTAAACAGTAATAATAACTAAGGAAAATATTTAGACACTCATAAATTCATATCAGCTTGTGTGCTAAAGTAACAATAGATGCTAAATAGTAACTCTTAACATACTGGAATTATAGGGCCTTTTGAGGATATTCAAAAATATGTGTGTATAAACATCTAATGTTGCATACAATTGTAGGCCATCTCAGGACTTCTTGTGTAGTCTGTGATTTGCTTGGACCAGAAAACCTCCCACACTAAAAAAAAAAGATAATAGAATGAAGACTTTGTCAGGGATTCAGATAAGTCCTTTTCTGGGCAATGTAAAATAAATAAATTGCTTTCAATGATGATTTTTTTAAAAGATTTGCCTTTAGAAAATATTAATTAAAAATGTTAACACATGTTAATATTTGTGTTGTTAGTGCATAGTTCTTTAACATTTTAAAAACCAGTAAAGTGTTCTTTAAGAAAAGTCCATTTTTATGTTTTCAGTTGTGCAAACATATAATCTTGGTAATGGACCTATTTTTAAAGTATAAAGATATTAAATAATTATTTTAATTAATGATTGTAGTCTATGTAGGAATATTCAGATACATGCAAACAATGAACACTCAAAGAAGTTAAAATAACTTAAAAGAAAATGTTTATTATAAAGAGTTTCAAAATAATGTTTGCTATAATTAAAAAGCTTTATGAAATTTTTGAGTAGTTATTTTGCTGACCCTATTAAATAGTTCCTGGAAATTTTTATTTTTGATTTGAAATAAAATGAAACATAGTAGAATTATTTTAATACATACATGTATTGTTTCTGAATCATGATTTTCTTTAGTTTTTAAAATTGTATTCATAACTATGAGCTCATGCATCATTGATTCACTGTGTTACTTGGACAAAACTTCGAACCCTTTAACCATGTGTTGGGTTGTAGAATTTATGGGTCCTAAAATGAAGAACATCCTTTTTCATTTTATCAAAATTCCCAGGCTTCTGTGTAAGCTTACTTCTGGAAAATTTTATGGATATAGAATTCTCCTGTTTTTAAGAAGGTAAACTACTATTATAAATCCATGATTAGAAATAGGCATTTGACTAGTTTGTGTATTGGCATATAGTTTGGGTACTATTTTGGTGGTCAGCTACATTCCTGGATTGTATTTCAGGCAGGTTAGCACTGTGAAGAACCAAGCAAGAGAACAAACAAATTAGACATCAAAAAGTATTGCGTTCTGTATATATTTTTCCCTTTTGTAGATGTGGCTTAGGATACATATGAGGAAATTTTAAAAAGTTCATAAAAATGAAACTAAAAGAAACTATACATTTTTTCATAATATACATCATCCATGAACATTTTGAAGACTCTTTACATTTGTTAGTTAACAATGATACCATTATACACTTTGTGGTCAAGCAAAAAGCAAAGGCAGAGACAACAATAAAAAACAAAAATTGTAATATATATGAATGAAATTGATGTCTTGAGATTTAATTATTTTTATACCCATTGTCTTTATATTAAAAAATACAAAAAGAAAAAAAAAAGAAACAACCAAGGAAAGCAATTTTATCATTGAAGTAAGAGATAAGAAACTAAGTAGGATTGATCCTGTGAGTAATTAGGTTGGGCCACTGATTATGGTGTCAGCATCTCTTGTTGGAGAGCTGGATCAAGTCCCAGCTGCTTCTCTTCCGATCCAGCTTCCTACTGGTGTGCCTGCAAGGGCAGTGGAGGATAGCCGAAGTGCTTGGGCACCCTGCCATCCACATGGGAGATCATGTGACTCCTGGGTCCTGGCTTTGTCCTGCCCTATTTCCAGCTGTTATGGCTATTTGGAGAGTGACCCAGGGGTTGAAAGATCTCTCTCTCTCTCTTTCTGCCTTTCAAATAAATAATAGTCTTTAAGAAACTAAGAAAAACCCAATTAATAACCCAAATTTTAATTATTGAGGAAAAGATTAGTAATTTCTTTCTCATTATATTCCTGGCAGAGTTAATTCTTACAGAAATAAGATGATAAATGTAATAAAATTAGATATTAATGGATGAAATTGAAAACTGAACAGTCAAGCTTGCCTGATTACCCAAAAAATAGTTTTTCACTGAAAACTGAATTTATGACTAATATTTATTAGTTAATATTTTTGGAAATGATTGGAAAAAGGATAGGGATTTTTCATTTGAATAATTGTAAGATCCTAAACAAGTCTCGAAGAAAAGCTATGAAAATTAAAAGAAGCTAAGTGGATGTGTATATATGTCACGTGGTGCTTTTGTAATATTGTCTTGTTTCCTTAAAACATTGTTGAATATAAAAGGCTATTTTGTCATGAGAAATCTGAAAATATTGGTATAAGATTTGCACAGTATAAGATGATTTAATTCTTGCATGATATTTTTATATGAAGAAAATTAAGTAAAAGTAAACATTTTCAAATGCAAATTGAGACCATATGTTGTAATATCTATTAGTTAACTAAAAGCATCAATATTAGTCATGTATTTCTAATCAGAAAAAATTAAGTAACTGGTACCTTAAAATTAAGTAAATGATTCAGCATCTTTTATAGTGGAAAATGAACTCATTCCTTGGTTTCTGGATTCTTTTTTTGGAAGTGAAGAGAACTAAAATTTTCTTTTTTTTTTTAAAGATGTATTTATTTATTTTAAAGGCATAGCAAGAGAGGACACACACACACACAGAGAGAGAGAGAGAGAGAGAGAGAGAGAGAGAGAGAGAGAGAGAAAGAGCACACTTATATCCTCTGGTTCACTCCCCTAATGGTAGCAACAGCCAGGTCTAGACCAGGTTGACGCCAGGGTCCAGGAACTCCATTCTGGTCTTCCAAATGGGTGTCAGGGCCCCAAATATTTGGGCCATCTGTTGCTGCCTTCCAAGGTGCATCAGCAGGAGCTGGAATGGAAGCAGAGTAGCCACAATTCAAACTAGCACTCAGATACGGAATGCCAGTGTTACAAGTGGCAGCTTAACCACAATACTGGGCCCTTCTTTTGATTTTTGCAGTGGTAAGGAAGTATTGGATGGTGTATCAATTACAATTTTCTTCACAGGTAAACTTATTTTAAATTGGATTTGTGTGATAAATATATAAAATTTTCAAATATTTTAAAGTATTTTCCAGCTGTTATGTGTCTAACTTGCTTTCATATATTTATTTTTAACATTAAATTATCATTTCAACAGATTTGTATTGAGTTATGGCATATACCAGTTATTATAGTGACTACTGAAGATACTAGTGGTGGTGAAACAGATATAGTTGCTTATAATTATTTAGACTCCAGAGTGTTATATGCTATGAAAGAAAAAAATGGTGCTGTTTGATTATGCTCAATCGGTCTTAAATGAGACTAAAAACACTGAGATAGCATTCTATACCAATTCAGCTGCCTACCTATGCCAAACTTTTGGGATGTTTTTTTCCTCTAGCATTTACTGAGTTACTTCCTGTTGTCACATTTGCTTCATGTTTCTAAATCTTGTAAATCAAGATACTGTGATCAAATTTATCCCACCCCCAAATTTTATCCTTTTATTGTTTTGAATAACACAGTGGTTTACTAGCTATAGATGTAAGAGTACGATGAATTCTATTTAAAAATTATGTTGATTTAATATTAACTTTAACTTTTCTGAAAAAAAAGGAGGTGATAGTCCCAAAATAGTTGAGTATTCTTTATCCTTATCATAGTCATAGAAGTTAAATTCTTTGTGTTTCAGTTTGACAGAAGCAATACTATTGGTTCTGGAAAACTGAACTCAATTTTAAGATGTTGCTTATGCATTGGCAAACTTCAGGAATTGTGCAAGGAGATATATCAGAGTTACCATCACAGAAGGAGAAAGAAAATAGATTTTTAAAGAGCTTGGAGATTAGCTAAAAGTAATGACCTTTAGTGTTTGTTTTATGATTGTTTTGTATTATGTGACCATAGTTGCTTTAGTTGCTTTAAAAAAAATCTTGATTCCTAAGACTTGTTGACATCTTGTAACATGATGTAAACTCCTTGATGCTGGAAATTTTTCTGACCCCATTGTCAGTATGCTTTGCTGCCTCACGGGTTCCAGTTCTCTTTGGTTGACATCTTGCAGTTAGCCCCTCATTGGTGTACTTTTCTGATTCTACCTACCTCAGATTCTCTGGTTGTGATCTTATAAACCATGTCACTCATGACTAAAAAGAATGTATTATGAACAAAATATGTTTCTTTTTTATTCCTAACTGCTAATAATTTTCAAGTCGAAAGATGTTCAAGCTTGAACATCATAATCCCAAAAGTCTACATTTTTATTTTAAATAGCTTGTAAAGACTCCTAATTAAGCACCATGGACTACCACATGTTTTCCTTTAAAAGTGATTTTCAAGCAATTAAAATTTCCTCTGCTAGCTGAAAACTTCTAGAATTACTCCAAGCTTATATCACTTTTTCTGGCATCAAATCTTGAATGTATCCGATTGTGGAAAGCCCTTTGGCACCAAGAACTGCTTCAATCTGTGAAACTGTTACTCCGATTTCCTAAGAGGAAGACAAATTTAAGTATTAATATGGACTAAGTGATGAAGATCTTTGGGGTTATGTCAGAGTGTGAACAGTGTTTGACCCCTATAGCCTTGACAGTGCTCTTGTTTGGCAAGATGCTTGGGTGAGGAGATTAAGTGGAAACTATTTAACAGCTGTTTATGGAAAAATAGAAAGGTATTACATGCTTCCTTGAATGTAGAGTAATAAAGCATAAACTGCCTTCTAGATATTTTATTGTGGAAGTTGGTATTTAATTTTATTATCTGATTTAAAAAATTGAAAATGAATTAGCCCAAATAATATTTTTTATTTTAATACATCATAAATAGTTTAGTTACCATACAATTATAGAGTATAATTATTCAGCGCAACTATGGACTATGGCTGTGCTTTTATGGTGACATAAACCTGAAAACTTAATTATTTTCCCCCAATTTATGAGCAATTTGAAATTCTTTGCCTTTCTAAAATGTCAGTGCACTGGCAATACTGGGCAGATGACAATTACAGGTATCTTGACCATGCTATATGTGATGCTAAATGTTAAGTGCAGCATTTGAAATACATTCTACAGTGTTTATGTCTTTTACAGGAAGTATCTTAATTTATGACAATAATTTATTCACTTGTCTGTCCTAGAGTCTTTCACTCATTTTCAGGAGAAGCTGATGTCTGCTTCTTACCTCAGACTGTTTAAATTAGAATCTCTTGTCAATGTAAAGTGATTTAGTTAGGTAAAAACTTAGGAAAAGGCCTCATGTAAAGACCCTAAGGCAGTAATGACCCTGCCTTATTTGAGGGGCCACAAGAAAACTTCCATGGCTGGAATTGGAAGCAAAGATCCACAGGCCAAATAGGGTTTATAGGTCTGTGTGTGTGGAAACCCTCAGATAGTTTTGTTAATGGAAATAATGTGACCTTATTTTCATAAAAAGCTCATTGTGACTTTAACATCATTATGGAAAATGTTCTCAGATATTACATATTTGATGTTTGATGTGATTTGTCAGATGTTCACACCTAAAGCAAACCGAGGTAATTCTTTTTTGCAGATTAATCATAAAAGAAAAATGTATTGGGGGGAAATTGACACTTATTTGCAGAACTTTTAATCACCTGGCTTGCAAAGCAAGTTAGTGCACACCATGCCTTTGATGGATATGATGATTATCTTGATCTACTGGGGGGTACATTTCTTTTAGGAAATATACATGTTGTTTATGTTCAGAACTTTTTTTTCTTAATTCGAAGGAACTGTGTACAAAATCCAGATTGTTCATCTTTCGAAATTTAATTCTATTTTCTTCTTAATGACAAACTGTTTTTTGAAACTATTGACATACATTGTCAGCTTAACTATAAAGAAGAATTTATTTCATGATATCTTTATGAAACTGATTTCATGTGCTTATGTCATATCCCTCTGCATTTTAGTCAACAGTCATTTGTAGTAACCAACTCATTTTATAGAAATAAAGCTGTTAATGATGAAGCCATCTACTGCTCACTATTTCTGTGAGATCATTATGAACACAGCTCTGGAGACATCTCCATGAAAATAAGGAACCATATTAATATTACACTTTTTAAGCTTCAAAATATACATTAAAATACGCATAAACATGAGAAATACTACTATCAAAATGTTCAGATGTACATATCTGAGTGTTTTCTGTAGGTATTTGGCTATAAAGCCCCTTTGAGTGTGTGTGTGTCTGTGTGTGTGTAAAATACCTCTTACATTTCATAGAACTAGAATTTGTTTTCAGTGGTATTGGTGTGCATATATAACTGACTTTTATTTCTGCAAGTGGCATTATGTTGGTTTACTCACCTGCAAATGTTTATAAACAAAGCAAAATATTGGAAGACATGATTCTTTTGGACACTAAGCAGATGTGTAATTTATTACTTTTTGGTGCCTGTGGGGCTTATGGACCTTTTAGTGCTTTGTTGCTTCTTTTTCTAAATTCTTAAATTTAAATTCGCAGGTGACTCTAGGCCTTTTTGCAAAAAGAGTAAATACAACCCTCTTGGCACTAAGTCAAGACGTTAGATGGTCTTTTCTCTTTCACAAGCCTATGGACACTTAGAGGTATGGATTCTTTCCATATTCTGTCTCTGTTATCTGAAGAAGGCTGATAGTACTGGCCAAGAGAGCAGAAAATCCTCTGAACTTTTTAGTGTGTACACCATGGCTTTTTACCTCTGAATATAAGACAGACCATTTAGAAAGCTATCACCTCTTATTTGCCATCAGAGAAGCAAAACAGAATACAGAAAAAGAGAAAGGTACTTAATAAGAGATGGGTTCTAATTTCAAAACAATAAAACAAAGGAAAAAACATGGGGGCTGTAAAGACAGGTGGATGAAATAGCTGCCAAAGTGATTTGAAAATTCTTCCTGCTTTTAATGTTCCAGGAGCCAGGGAAATACTACATTTTGAAGGCCTGTCCCTTTTCCAGTTTTAAATATATTTTCTATTAACATCATTACCTACTGTTTCTTCTCAGAGACATTATTTTTGTGTTATGTTTGTGAGAATTTGGAACTATTATTGAATTGTCTTTGATATTTTTAAGAGCTCATTTTTATACCTTTGAACAGTTATATCATGTGTGTGACATTTTTAGTTTATAGATAGTAGCTCAGTCCATGTGTGGATTTGTAGATGCTTTGCAAGAACTCTGTGCTCCTTGAATCCAGTGGACAGGAACTATTGAAAGGAATGGGTAGGCACTGGGTCATGGTTGTGTGGGGCTGAGTTCATGCGCTTGAAGGGATGCAGTTATAGAGGAGTGTACAATTTATTCTGAAAATTCCAAGAAAGCATTGAAGTATGGCTAATGGGTGGGTGGCAGAAACAATACAACTGATTTTATGATTTGTCATTGCTAAAGAATAGAGCAAAAACTGAGGGAAAATGTAAATAAGGAGAGCTAGCACAGTTTTAAAGGCAGATGGTTGCTGATGTCCAAAAGTGAGAATGGAGAAGAAGGAATAGATTCTAGCACTGTTTTGGAAGCAAAATACACACATTGTGATGACAGGATATAGGGAGTTGAGTGAAAGGCAGATACGTGGTATAACTTGAAGAGTTGACAGCATTTACAAGGTGAGAAATTTGAAAGAAGAGCAGCTTTGGTTGTCATGAAAATATGAGTTCATTTGAATGTGTGCAACTGTGGTAGTCTTGGGAGCTGCCCAGAGGCTGTGCTTTATAGTAACCATACTTCACATGTTTCTGCTAATATGGAATTTTACAAGGTATATTTAAAATCTTCAGTAACTATGCAGTGAGCTCTATGTATGCTATTGGTACTTTTGTTATCCATATGTGTCTTTCTAACTTGCCAACTTCCCCGTGAGCTGCTCAGTAGAATCATTTCTTACAGTTAATCATTCCTAATCATCCTGTTCACAGTGCCCAAGAAATAGAGATTGCCTACAAATCCCAGGGCAGTCACATTGACTTTCCAAGTGTAGATTTTTTAAAAAGATTTATTTATTTATCTGAAAGTCAGAGTTACAGAGGGAGCAGGAAAGACAGAGAGAGACACAGAGAGATCTTGTATGTGCTTGTTTACTCCCCATTGCTGGATCAGGCTGAAGCCAGGAGCCAGGAACCTCTTCTGAGTCTCCCATGTGGGTGGCAGGGGTCCAAACATTTGGGCCATCTTTTGCTGCTTACCCAGGCCATTAGCAGGGAGCTGGTTTGGAAGTGGAGCATCCAGGCCATGAACAAGTGCCTGTATGTGATGCCAGAGTCACAGGCAAGTGGCTTTATCCAGTATGGCACAGTGCCTGCCCTCCAGGTGTGGATTTGGGTGTTACAAAGAGGAGTGCCCTCTGAAACCACTTGCTGATACTCAGCTCTACAAAGATTGCTTTCTAGTGCAGGGATGTCTGTGGAGAGAATTCACAGTAGAAAGTGAAGATTTCTAATTCCAAGCAGCATGTTCCGAGTGTGAGGTTCATGGTACCAGTCCCTCAGCATCTGCATCTGTGCTCTAATGAAACCCCACTAACTTGAAATGTCCAGGACAAATACAGAGAGAGGGCTATAAGGCACATTGTCGCTGAAGGAGAGCATTGTCACCTCGTCACTTCACCTCTTTCCCTTTCTCTGGTAAGGTAGAAACGTAGCATTACCTCGTAAAGTTTGTGGTTTTCTACACGAAGGGGAGATGAGAATCTCATTCTGAATACCATCCATAGTTTATTTTACTATATTACGATACAGAGCATCAGTTTTTTGTTTTGTTTTTGTTTTGCTTTTTTTTTTTTTTTTTGACAGGCAGAGTTAGTGAGAGAGAAAGACAGAGAGAAAGTTCTAACTTCCGTTGTTCACCCCCTAAATGACCACTACAGCTGGCGGGCTGCGCCAATCCTAAGCCAGGAGCCAGGTGCTTCCTCCTGGTCTCCCATGCGGGTGCAGGGCCCAAGCACTTGGGCCATCCTCCACTGCCTTCCCAGGCCACAGCAGAGAGCTGGACTGGAAGAGGAGTGACCGGGGCAGAGCTGGCGCCCCAACCGGGACTAGAACCCGGAGTACTGGCACCACAGGCGAAGGACTAGCCTTGTGAGCCACGGTGCCGGCCCAGAGCATCAGTTTTAATCTCCCTTACTGCAGTGGTTGGTAACATTTGAATGACTACAGTCAATGATCTAAGTTGCAGAGGTGGCTGATGCAAGTTTTAAATATTGCTCTTTACATCTGTACCAGCGGGCTAATTGGCATAAAACATATTTGAAATATTTTTCCTCTGGTGAAACAAATGGGGTTCCTGAGATGCACCTGGCTAGAAATACCAACTAGAAACCTCTGCCTTGTCAGTTGTGTGCTAGTCTGAAAAGCCATGTAGTCATACACTTCTCTTTTGTCCATTCTTTGCTGTTGTTTTTATATCTGTGTGAGAGGAAGAGAGCGAGAGTGAGAGAGCTAGTCCATCTTCAGATGCCCTCCCCAAATGCATGCCCTGCAATAGTTGGGGTTGGTGGGTCCAGACCAAAGATAGAAGCCAGGAACAAAATCCAAGTCTCTCATGTGGATGGCAGATACCCAAGTACTTGAGCCATTACCTGTTACCTCCTGGAGTCTGCATTCAACGGAAGCTGGAACTGAGCATCAGAGCCAGGAATCAAACCCAGGTATTCTGATATGGAGTGTGAGAATCCCAGCCAGTGTCATAACTGCTAGGTCAGATGACCTATTCTAGAATATTTTACCAGATCCATTGAGAAGGTTATGTGATTTTCTTGAGGGGATAATGTTTTATTTACTTTAGAGATAGTCTTCCATTCAAGGGCCTTTTGTAGTGTGTAGAAGAACAGATGAAGTATTTCACAGATTTTATTGGAACAGTATACATATGTACTGTTTTGTGCCTACTAGCTAATAAATGTTTTCTCATGTGACAGAATTTTGTTTTTTGCCTTTTGTTGTGGTAGAATATACCAGAAGGTGATTGTTAATTGGGACTCAAACATTTTGGGGAGCTACCAATATTTATTAAAAGAAACTTGGTCATTTTTGAATGATCATTGGTTTAGGTGCTGCTGCAGGTTTACTGGGCAGAAATATCAGCAGAATTTCCCAGTGGTTCCTGTACATGGTGTCAAAGATAGCATGATATGGATTCTCTAGTTTCTTATGGGCCTCACCAGGCCTCAGAGCAAAGTGCAACAGGCTTCAGGTTTGAGAAGGAAGCTACTTCTCTCCATCTCCAGGGAGTCTGCTTCCTAAATTACAGGGCCTGTAGAGATTGTGCACCAGAGATGAAGCAAAGGGAGCAGCACTGCTTCTGCGATCTCTGATATCGGAAGAACATGACGGGAATGTCATAGGGACACTGGGAGACCACTAATGGGCTGCAGAAAAGAGCCAGTGTGATGTCACCTGGGCAGAACTAGAGAGAAAGCAAATGGTCAGAACATTAGCAGGTGAGTGTTGCCCTAATGCCAGCGCTAGAACAAGTGATGGTGGGAATAGCAAAGTCCACCAGGGAAAGAAATGATCATGGCCCACTACTCATCATTCCTGTTCAACTGAGGGATATTCACCAGATGAGCCAACTTTCTGCCACACTTCTAGCAGCCAGAGCAGACTAACCAAGAAAGAAGGCCTAGGAGAATGGGCCAAAGGAGAGCTTGGAAAAAGGAGGTAAGAAAGCTCCAAAATAGCAATTTTACATGTAACGGTGACTGGAATCAAAACAAGAAGAAACGAAAACAATAATACCCCACAAGAACAAATAAAACCAAGAAGCAATGTATATAGTGATATCACTGGACCAAGAATACTAGAATGTAAGAAATATTTAACCTAGAAAGATTGAGGGTATCAAGTTCATTATGTTACGTACAAGTTCAAGGCAGAAAACAAACTGCGTGTTTGCACATGCTTGAGTATTAACTGTGTGTATTTCTGACTTAACTGCCCAAGTGTCCATAGTGCATCTGAACAAGTTCTGTTTTATTTCTTCATTGCCTTTTGATCCACCAGCATTTTTGAGTGTCTCTGTTTCCAATTTCATGGACTTTTCTTTGTCTTTATCTACTTAGTAGGATAATTGACTATTTCTTAAAGCCCTGCTCCTTCCACCAAGAAAATGTGGTGTAAGTTCCTTAGCTGTTATTTTGGCATAACAATCTAGACACTTTCTCTACATAAGATAATAGATATAAGCTCACATATTTTTCTTTGTTGTAGTTACAAATGGTCATTGGTGTTATCGGAATGTGCAGTTAAATTTCTAGTTTATTTATGCAGATATAAATCCCTTGCAGGTGAAGAAACACTTGTTCATTGTTGTATCACTGTTGAATTGACTTATATCTGAAATTCAATAAGCATTGGCTAAGTGAATTCATTTTAGTTACTAGAATGATATTCCACCGTTTCCAGTTTTCCTCTTATCTTTTTCCATGTTTATGTGGCCTGACCAGGAAGGACAGAAGAGCCGGTCAGGTGCTGGTGATGTTGTCCTAGCTTCAAGGCAAGCAGTTGAGTTCCTGGGCCTGGACAGAATCATCATGTTCTAGCTTATCTTAGACTACCTCTAGGCACATTGGAGGAAATAGATTAGCTCTAGGAGTTCAGTCTGAAGCAACAGGGAGCATTAGCCTAGGGGTATGACACAGCAGTGGAAAATCAGGTGGTATTTATACATCAATACCAAAGGCTAGAACAGTTGTTCTTTTTAAAATCTACATAGGCCTTTGCCAGAAAGTGAGGTTTGTTCATCAAGTTGTTTCCGGAGGGAGGCTGTGCCAACAGTGTGAAATGATCCTAAGAAGTGAGAAGCAGAGACCAAGAAAGTCAGTTACATCCTGAAGCCCAAGGAGGGATGCACAATTGGGAAAATGAATGCCTACAGCATCTTAACAGAATGGGTAGATTTGGTGAGGGAGCAGGCTGAAACTTAGAGCCCTGGCATCAGCGTTGCTCTTCAGCAAGTGAGAAGAGTAGCCAGCATCATTGAATGAGGAATGGAAAAGCTTAGGTCCCCTCTTTACCTAGAGGGTCAGTGGTTGGGAAATCAGATTTTGAAGCCTTGAAATAAGGATGTGGTGATGAGCACATGTGTGACTATTAGCCTACAGCCTTTCTCCATCTTCCTCTTTTCTTCTCTCATGCAACCTTTTGGCTTTCTATTCATTCTTCTTCCTTTCAATCTTTTCTTTTTTCCCCTCCTCCCCTCTTCCTCCTAGCTGGAGAATTTGATTGTTTTAAGTCTGGTAAATATGGAATCTAACCTTTTATAACATAGGAAAATAACATCAGCAAATAATGTGTGAAAATATCTGGGAGTTCTTTATGTTGAATGATCCATAAAATTGATAAATAAATTAAGTGAAGACACTTAATTTAGTGTTGAGCTAAAAAAACACACACATAGGGGGCCGGCCCTGTGGCATAGTGGATAAAGCCACCGCCTGCAGTGCCAGCATCCCATATGGGCACCGGTTCTAGTCCTGGCTGCTCCACTTCCCATCCAGCTCTCTGCTATGGCCTGGGAGAGCAGTAGAAGATGGCCCAAGTCCTTGGGCCCCTGCACCCATGTGGGAGACCTGGAAGAAGCTCCTGGCTCCTGGCTTTGGATTGGCACAACTCTGGCTGTTGCAGCCAACTGGGGAGTGAGACAGTGGATGGAAGACCTCTCTTTCTCTCTACCTCTTCTCTCTCTGTGTAACTCTGAGTTTCAAATAAATAATAAAATAAATTTAAAAAAGCATACACACAATATTTTCAGCAGAGAGAAAATACAGAAGCCATAGGTAAATTGTTTGCTTTGTTATTCTTATGAATAAAGAGAAAAGTCAAAGCATAGGTTTGTTTGCCATTTTTTAAAAATTATTTTGAATAATTAGCTACAGAGGAACTTAGCTATAGAGGAACAGATATCTGTAAATGAAGACCATATTTTTTTCTTGGTAATTCACATTGCTTTCAATGATTTGCGATATATAATGATTTGAATGGGTTTTTCCCCTCTTACTTGGATTAGACTAAATCTTTGAGAGCATATTAATTGAACTGAGTACAATTTTTTTATAGTATTGTATATGATGAAGTTTTTGTTCGTGTGTCATTTTAGGAGTGGTTTCTCTTACGAGACCGGAAGGTAGTGATGATTTTAGGTGATTTTTATTGCAAAGAAAGAGACTTAGGTTATCTCACTCAGTTAAGTGTAGAGATGAAGAAGACAGGGACTTGGTCACGTGTCCACTCCTTTAGGGAATCAAGGAAGAATGGACTAAGATTAAAAAATATGCAGTAAACACTGCTGCTCTTCTGAGCAGGTTCCCTCTCTGCCCCCTAGTGGCAGAGTTGATTTTCTGCCTTTGGATCCCGTCAGGCAGCTTCCTTAAGCTTCCAACACTGTATTCTGCATGGTGTTTTATTTCCTTCTCCTGACTCAATTTTTGATCAGTCAGTTACTATTCATACTATTCTTCATGACTTCCACTGCTTCATAATATCTGCGTATTATCTTCTTCCTGTATATCTTTATTTTCTGCTTCAGCTACCCGGCTTGATTCTTGTATCACATCATCGTTCAGTATCTACAGCAAATTTGTGGTTCAAATAATTCATTGTTTCATTTAGGTGGAGCTTTTGCACTTGATACTCACATGAACCTTAAATGATGCAGTATTATTTAGCTCAGGTGCTGGCTCTGTTCTCTTCAGAGGGGGAGGGTTATGCTGAGTAACAAAGATAGGGTTATCCTTCCAGCACATGGCTGAGGACAGGACACTCCTGGATGAGATTTATATACACAGCAGGCATTTTAAAAGCACACAGATGGCCAGTTTGATTATAGTGCGAAGTGACTTTGGCACATGGAGTAGAGTGGTTGCAGGGCTTATAGTACTTAAAAAGTGGACAGGTCTGCTCCGAGTTGCTGTAGTATATTTTTGCTTTGAATGAAGCAACCAGCAGATGAGAATTAACCATTCCTGGCTTCGATTTTAGGCTTTCTTTGGATCTCATTGTATATTTTACTTATCACTCCCTCATTTAATTAATAAAATTAGTTCAATTTTAACTTTCATTCAATACTGTATGGATTATTTCAACTCAGAGGTGGAACATTAAAATATGTGACTTCTACAGGGAGTTAAGCTTACTTGATAATGTTGATATGTATAAGTATGTATAGATATTCCAGTTTTAGGAAGTGATAATGATTGCTTGAGAGTGTTGTCCCTGTATTTTTTTTCCTACAAAATCCATGAGCAAGTATTCAGATATTACACAGGTAGGGCTGGCTTAAAGCACAGTGAGAGGGTTGTGTGCTTTCATAGTCATTAAGATGCTACTTAGGATATCCATCTCCTACTTTGGAGTGCCTAGGTTTGAGTCCTGGCCCTGCTTCTGACCCAGATGCATGTTACTGCACAACCTGGAAGGCAGTAAATGGCCCAAGCACCTGAATTTCTGTCACCCATGTGGAGGCCTCTATGGAGTTTGGGGCTCCCAGCTTTGGCTTGGCTCAACACTAGCTATTGAAGGTATTTGGGGGAGTGACTTGGCCAATGAGGAATCTTTCTGTCTTTGTCTTTCTCTCCTCACCCTTTCTTTGTCTCTCTGCCTTTCAAATAAAGAAAAATTGAAAATGCAGAGTTTTTTTGACTATGAGATGAGGTTGCCTGTAAATGCTTTCAAATGTTTGTGCTACTTATGTGTGTATGTATGTGCATGCATTTCATTGTTATTTGATACTTGACAGAGTGGGGCTTGATGATCTATTGATAAGACCGTTTTCTTTAACCCTCTTTCTAACCAAATGCCTCCAGATATATATTGAACATATACTATGTATCAGGCACAAATACAGTGACCCAATTTTTAAAAATCCATTTCATATATACAGTAAGCCTGTGATTGCTGTACTTAGAATTCAGCTGGCAAGATATAAGTAGTTTGAATACTATTGTTTCCTTGATTGGGCAGCGATTTCCATTCATTTATATAAGCATCTGTTAGAGTCTTTCAAATTTCATACTGTCTCTGTTTTCTTCTGTAGTAGGTTTTCTTGGTAGGTATTAATGGAAAAAGATAAACTTCATGATTATTTCATTTGGTTATATAAAATTCATAGCTTAGAATAATTTTTTCTCATAGAGCATGTTTTAAGTAAAATGGATGAGAGTTTTTCTTTTCCAGTACTATCAATAAAAACCTACAACCTCCTCCCCCACACATACAACATGAAAGCAAATGACAAAGACTACAGAGAATTTTACCATACAAGCTAAGCATGTTATTTTCCAGTTGTAAGAAGGAAATAAAGAGTTAGGATTCCCGAGATGTGATGTTGACTTGATGCTTCTACCTTATCTCTCAGTGTTGATTTTCCCTTTGGTAAAACACAAAAAATACAACCCTGCCTATGGTACAGGATAATTTTGAAAATAAAGTGTCTTGTCAGTGGAAGCAGTTTCAAAATTAAAAAGAAACCTACAAATACATCATCATCAGGGACTGACCTAAATTGTATATCTAATCACTTAGAAACTAATAATTAAGTTTGATGCAAGCTCTTAACAGGCTAA
This sequence comes from Lepus europaeus, assembly GCF_033115175.1. Classification (NCBI taxonomy): domain Eukaryota; kingdom Metazoa; phylum Chordata; class Mammalia; order Lagomorpha; family Leporidae; genus Lepus; species Lepus europaeus. Next base: position 131,820,270 of record NC_084827.1, read on the forward strand.
CATCTATATTGGTTTTATAATAACCAATTATTATAGTTTATTTATATTTATTTCTCCTCTACTAGTTTAGAAGCATTTTTTTTCATGTATATTTCCAGTGCACAATATAATGCCCAGTCTTGAGCAGGTGTTTAATAAATGTTCATTGGTTGAATAACATTTGGGAGGAAATGAGGAAAGAACAATCACTACAGTCTAATAATCTGATTATTATAAATGACTTACCTAGCTTTCTGTCATATTGCAGAGAGGCAGATCCATCAAAGAGGTAGCTAGTTCACTGATTCCCTCATGCCTCAAACTATGAGATCAGAAGATTTTTCTTCCTTTCATTTCAAGTTTTTATTTTACTGCAACTAGTTACAACAAAACATAGATAAAGGCATGCTCCTGGCGATGTTGTCCTCCTTAGCTGTATTAAGTGAAGTCTTCATTGTCTAGATGATTTGAATGCCTAGCAATGAGAGGAAGACTGATTTGCCCAGTTTTATGTATTCATTAGTTCTCCAAGGAATTGATCTGCAGTGGCTTAATACAAGTATTTTCTCTTTAATAACAGGATCAGGGCATTGGAAGAATGTTCTCTGATCAGTTACTTCTTTTAACTACTCACAGGTTGAAAGTAAGACATTCTTAGTATTATATGATAATCTATTTCATCTGGCTCTGTGTTGAAAAGTTTTTTGAAAGTTTACAGGCCAGTGCAGTCTCTGAATACTTATTGGAAGCTGGAATTTTACTTGTAAATGTAACCTTTTCAGCACAAGCCAACATTACTCTTGGAATATATCTTTTTGGTTGGTAACATGATCTCACATTTGTATAGTACTCATAGTTTGGAAAGTACTTTCATACTTGAATTCTTTTGGAACTATCCTCAGCAGAAAACAGGTACTAGCATTATGCTGTGAGTCCTCTACAAGTTATTTTGATCCTAATTTTATGTAATATATTTAATTGTCCAATGAAACTAGGCTCAATCTTAGTATGTTGACATTTCCATCAGCCTTTGTTTTTGTTAACAAAGAAGAGGTTTACATATCTGCTCTATATCATTTGGGTCTTGGGAGTTTAAGCTCAAAGAGATAATTCCAATCTCTTTGTTCACAGATAGGAAGCCATCTTCATGCATCACAGAATAATTGAAAAGATATTTTTAACATTTGTTAAGATAGAAAAAAATCCCTTCTGATGAGAAAATGTGTAGCGGGAGGTTGAAGAGAGATGTTCACAGCTTTGGTTAATATATGGCTTGTTTATTACAAGTATCTTATATATTCATTTCATAGCATACATTCTATCTTACAGGGCTCAAAGAAGGAATGACTCAAATATTTATTTATAACTTATGGCCCATTTCTAAAGCAGTTATAGTTTGGTCCAATTCTAACTGTTGGTGGCATTTGGGGAGTGAGCCAGTAGATGGGAGAAATCTCTCTCTCTTTCAAATTAAATAAATTCAAATTAAATAAATTAATAAAAATCTTTTAGAAAACATTTTATTAAAATAGAATCTGGTTGGAATAATTCTGCCAGTAAGCTTTTTATTTGCTTGCATTGTGAAACAAATATTAAATCATCAGTAATGAAGAGACTATTTACCTACCATAATTTTAAAATTAGGAAATGCTCTACATCTCTCATCACATATCAGATTTTTGAAATTATTCATCTCTCATAAATCTGTTTCCTCACTTAAGAAGTGGTCTCCTCTACTATCTTCAGAAAACAATACATAGTTACACTATAATACCCCAATCTAAATTTGATGAAAGGCTGTATCATATCATTTCTTAAGCAAACAAAAAACTTTCAAATATGTAGTTCTCTCTTATTGCTGAAAAATGTACTGAAGGCTAATCTGAAATTTCATGTCTTTTTCAGTTAACAACCACAATTATCTTCAAAATATCAAAAGAGCACTTGAATAAAACTTTGTACAAAACTTATTTTCTTAGTCATATCAACCAATCATTTGGGTTCATTACTAGTTTATAATACTAGCTCAATTTAGACAAAGTCATATAAAATTTTTAAAATGTGTATTATACATTAGAGAACATATATATATTTGTGAATAATTTTTATTTGGCTACACATGACAGAAAATCAATTGAAAATCAGTTAAGCAATACAAAGCATATATTGATTATTGTAATCAAAAGTTAATAGAGTAGTGCTCCTAGAGTCTGGATTCTTAAGTTTCTGGTTAAATGAATTTGAATTTATTTTTCCCATCCTATAAACACTGATGGTTGAAGTAGTTTTTTATTTTGATGGGTTATTCAGCTACTGCATATTCAGATATCAAATCATTAGGAAATGAAAAGCTATGAATGGTTGAGAATGAAGCCAAGCATATGGGTATTTATTACTTTGTCACAACTCTGTTATCCCTTATGTTGTATATATTTTTATTTCATTTGTGTTTATTTATTTGATAGTGGGGAGAATGCTTCCATTTACTGGTTCACTCCCCAAATGTCTGTAAGGATCCCTGGCTGGGTTTGCAGCCAAGAACCAGACACCCAATCCAGATCTCCCAGGAGAATGACAAGAACTCAGTGCTTTGTGCCATCTTAGGGTCTGCATCGACAGGAAGCTGGAAGGAGGAACTGGAGCTGGGAATCAAACTCAGGCAGTCTGATTCAGGACACAGGCATCTTAACCACTCAACCTAATGTCCACCCCAGTTTGATGTGTTTTAAGGCAAGATGTCTGAGGTCAAAATAAAGTAGAAAAAGATTGTTTCTTTCTCATTTTATAAAATGTTCCTAGTTTTTGTTTTCCTTCTTTTAATTTCAACTTGGTCTACATATCCATTGTGCATAACTAATCAAAGGATGATGATGCTTTAATTGACCAGCCCTGGAACAAGTACTAGGCTCAAGGTTGACCAAATGTAACTACAGGGAAGAAGGGGAAAAGTGTAGATATACAGAAGAACTCAGGGTACTATTACTACCAGAATGTGTTTTGGAGAAAGGTGGCCTATTGGGATGGTGGAAGGAAGCATTAGTGTATGTATATACTAAATTAAGTGAAGAATGAAATGTATACTGTTATGGGAAAATTATCGAACAGAAGAGCAGACATTTAAAATTAAATGATAACACTTGTTATTAGAGTAATAAAAATAATCAGAAAATATTGTTACTAAAAGTGGTTGATTGCTTAAGAAAGGCCTTCAAATGTAGCCAATTGCCGCAGAAAGTGTGTGATGTTTATATCTCTGAAACGGTTTTCTCATCTATAAAATAATAATCATGTACTGAACAGTGGGTACATTTATAACTTTTTTGACACTAGATTATACTGATATAGAAGGTATTCTAGGGATGGGTGTTTGGCACAGCAGCTGAAGCACCTCTTGAAATGCCCACATCCCATTTCTGAGAGCCTGATTCTCATCCTGGCTACTCAACTTCTGATCCAACTTCCTGTTGATGTGCACCTAGGGAGGCAGCAGATGAAGGCTCAAGTATTTGGGTCCCTCCCTCCACAGGGAGTTCCTGGCTTCTGGTTCCAGCCTGTGCCAGCCCATGTTGTTGCACGCATTCTGGGAGTAGTCCAGTGGATTGACTGGACTATTTTCTCTGTCTCCTTGTATCTTTTTTTTTTTTTTTTAATTTGACAGATAGAATTAGACAGTGAGAGAGAGAGACAGAGAGAAAGGTCTTCCTTCCATTGGTTCACCCCCCAAATGGCTGTTACAGCCGGAGCTACCCTAATCCGAAGCCAGGAGCCAGGTGTTTCTTCCTTGTCTCCCATGCGGGTGCAGGCGCCCAAGTACTTGGGCCATCCTCCGCTGCCTTCCCAGGCTACAGCAGAGAGCTGGACTGGAAGAGGGACAACCAGGACTAGAACCCGGCACCCATATGGGATTCCGGCGCTGCAGGCTGAGGATTAGCCAAGTGAGCCATGGTGCCGGCCTTCTCTGTCTCCTTGTTTCTGCTTCTGTATCGCTCTGCCTCTCAAATAAAGCAAAATAATTAAGTAAATATTTTAAAAAGATAGTCCACATTTTATTGAACAGTTTATATAATTTGTTAAATTATGTCCTATTGTGGTGATACCACAATTAATTTCCTATAAAGATGAGTTAGTATGCTCCCATCTTCTTCCTTCTGTAGGAAGGTGAAAGATTGAATGACAGCTAACTGAAGTTTTCCTTTAAATATATTACCTACTTTGTGGATATTAAAATGAATAAAATTAAAATATACTGGACTATAAAAATTAAAGTAACAATCTTCTGTGTAATCCAAGTTAATGAATGGATTCTGCCCCTATTTTCTATTAAGGAAATCAACTATAGTTTCTTGATTTCTTTCATTTGAACAGACTCGATTATATGACTGTCTACAACATTGCTTAGTCTTTATTGACGAGATGCTCTATTTCCATAGATACTGCAATAGGTTTTAAACCTATTTGAAAAATTTGTGTTTGAAAGGCAGAGTGAAAGAGAGATGAGGGGGTAGATGGAGAGAGAGAGAGACAAAGAGAGAGAGAGAGAGAGAGCGAGAGAGCTCTCTTCCATTTGCTGGTTCACTCTTCAGATGCCCACAACAGCTGGGGTTGGGTCATTATGAAACCAGGAGGCAGCAACTCCATTTTATGTGGATGGAAGGGACTCCAGTACTTGAGCCATCACCTGCTGCCTCCCAGGCACATTAGCCTGAAGTTGGAACAGAAGTGGAATAATCAAGACTCAAAGTAGGCAATCCAATATGGGATGCTGATGTCCCAAGCAGTGTTCCATTGCACCAGAACACCTGCTCAAATGTACATAGTTTTAAAGCTTGATATTAATATAAAGTATTTTTAAAAATTAAAGGTAGTTTTTGGCATAGATGTTTCATATTTTTCTTTAACTTCTTGAGTATTTTTAGTGTTGGAGGGAGGAAAGAATGAGGAAGGAAAGGAAGGAGAGCAGAATGAAGAAAGGAAGAAAGGAAGGAAGGAAAGACTCAGTTGTATTAATGCCTTTGTACCAATTTATAGCTCAGGTCTTAAAAATCAGTTTACATTATTTTATGGGCCAAATATTTAACAATGACATTACAGGAAACTCTGAAATTTAAATAACAAAACAAACAAACAAACAAACAAACAAAAGAAACCAAAAAATAACCACGCGGCAAGCATACCTGGGTTTGATTTCTGATTCCACTTCAGATTCCACTTTTCTGCCAAGGCAGACCCTAGAAGGCAGCAAGTAGTTGGGTTCCTGCCACCTGTGTGGAAGACGTGGACTGAATTCCCTGGTTGTGGCGTCTACCCAGTATAGTCCTGGTGCTGTGGGCATTTGGAAAGTGAACTGGTTGATGGGAGCTCCGTTTGTCTGTGTGTCTGTGTGTCTGGCTATCTCTTTGCCAACTGTCTCTCTAATAATAATAATAATAATAAAAACTATCCTAATCTGATGAAAGAATTGCATGAATAAAGGTAGTTAATCTGTGAAAGGAGTATCCTAGTTGGTGGAACACAAAATTCAAAATGTATGAGCCTTAATATTTTTACCATGACCTCATCAAATGTATTCAGAAGGAAAATAAAAATTGTAGAATAAGTTTTTAATAAAATTAAAATTATATTTTCTTTGAAGTTGAAGAATTATATATTTTAGAAAAAGAAAATTTTGACAGTCAAATTGTCAAAAGATTACAAAGATTAGTGCTGATAATAGTAGTTTAAATTTTGCATTGTTATTTGCTATTAGTAGAAGTCTGTGTTGTTTATCTTTGTAGGAAATAACTTGGTGATATGCATTAAAATTCTTAGATCAAATATTTTTTGCAGTAATTTCATTTCTAGGAAACCATAAGAAAACAATAATTAGAAATGAGCAAAAATACAGACAAAGCTATTTATTGCAGTTTCACTTACAATGGAATGTATGATTTTTAAGCAATCCAACAGCAATTGTTTATTATAAATTGCTAAGTCCTTTTTTTAAAAAAAATTGTTTATTACTTATTTGAAAGGCAGTGTTACAGAGAGAAAAGGAGAGACAGAGACTCTTCCATCTGCTGGTTCACTCCTCAGATGTCCACAACAGCCAGAATTGAGCCAGGTAGAAGGCAGCAGCCAGGAGCTTCTTTCAGGTCCCCCACTTGGGTGCAGGAGCCCAAGCACTAGTACCATCTTTGCCTGCTTTCCTAGGCACATTTCAGGGACCTGGATTGGAAGTAGAGCAGCCAAGACTCAAAGCCAAGACTCATCCCATATGGGATGCCAGCTCTGCAGGCCGGAGCTTTGACCTGCTGAGCCACCATGCTGGCCCCACTAAGTCCCTTTAGATGTCAGACACTGTGATTGTGCTATGTATAGATTATCTCATTTATTTATAAGGTGACATGATGTGTAGTGTTTGTTTATAATGGACAAGATTTTCCTTGGAGTAACTTGTATTTCATCATGTGTAACAGCCATATGATTTAAGAAAATTGCTCATATCTATGTCTTCAGAAATGTATCCTGATTATCTTAATACAGTCACCTTATTGGCCCAGTCAAGAATAACACAAAGAGCTTTGATTGCTGATCCAGGGACAGATTCTTTTTGCTTTAGATCTCACTTTTGTTTTGTTTGTCTCTCTTGTTCTTTCTCACTCTCTGACTCTCTTGTTCTTTCTTCTTATTCTCTTGCTGTTTCACCCTGACCCTTCTCTGAGCACTTGAAAAAGAAAGCATGCATTTTGGGAGCCAATTTACAACCTAGATGAGAGCCAACTGCGAAATGAACTGTCACTTTGGAAGGCAGAGCAGAAACAGAAGGAAGCAGACCGTTGTCTGCTAATTGGAATTTAAAGCCTGCCCTGGATTTGGTAGTATGTAATTCATTCTGTTCCTCAGTCGTTTAAGTCAGTTTGGATTGTTGTTTCTACTACTTGAATTATAAATAACTCTAACAGATATGTAAGGGTATTAAGTATTATCTCCATCTTATAGTCGAGAAAACAGGCTCAGAGAATTTAAATAATTTGTACAAAGTTACCTGCTGGTATGGAATCAGGATTGGAATCTCAATACATTAAATCCAGAGGCTGAAATTTTAACCATCGAGTTATTGTTCTTCCTAATTATGTAAGGATATACCATGAATGCCATATTTTAAAAGTAAATATAATGTGTGCAAAAACTCACATTATGATGTCAACAGAAAATAGATACCATGACTTCTAAGCATCCAGCACAATTGTGAAGTGAGAATGGCTGTGCCTGTGACCCAGAGATCTTACCAGAGAAAAAAACGCATGTATCCCACTAACATCGAATCTGGTTGGCAGGACAGGACTCAATCCAGTGGGCTGAAACATTTATGGACAGTGGCCCTGGGAGCACCTCAGTCGCCCTGCGGTCACAACAGGCTAGTGCGGCTGAGTGGCCTCACTTGTACTCCTTGGCTATGAGAACCCTTGGAACTGAGACTGAGAAAATACTGTGACTGCATGACAGGAAGCAGGGAGTAGCTGGGTTCTGGGCAATCACAGGGTGCTGCAGTGCACTTGCAGAGCTCCTTGGTTGTCTGGAGCTGCTCAAAGGAGGAGCTGCGCAGATCATCTGTACAGTTCATATGGCAATGTGGATGAGAGTTGAACACACTGGGGGCTAACACCTGAGCACTCCAGCTTGGAGGAGAGTGGTTGTACCAAATGAGGTGATCATTCGTCTCCATCCAGTTAAACAGAGGAAAGCTACCACACCCAATTTGGGTGTTATTCATACAAGCCTCATCCTGGAGCACTGACCAGAACACCCTAGCCACACCCACCACATACCTCTTGGTGTTCACTGGAAGCATAGACATTTCCACTAAGCCAAGGAGGCATAGTTCAAATATAAAAAGCCATCAGAGGAAAGAAGAACATTCTACAAATGACTAAAAATAAATGAAAAAAATTCAAGAAACAAGAATAAGGAAGATACCATGACCTCCACAAAGGAGTACAACAATATTTCAATACTAGAATGTGATGATGAAGAGATTGAGGCAATGCTGGAAATGGAATTAAAAAATTATTCAGAGGATTACTCAAAGGTAATCAGAAGCAAGTTCATTAGCTAAGAAAACCATATATGATATGAAGGAAATTTTTTCTTATGAAATTGATATTTTAGGCCGGCGCCGTGGCTTAACAGGCTGATCCTCCTTGCGGCACTGGCACACTGGGTTCTAGTCCCGGTTGGGGCGCCGGATTCTGTCCCGGTTGCCCCTCTTCCAGGCCAGCTCTCTGCTATGGCCCGGGAAGGCAGTGGAGGATGGCCCAAGCGCTTGGGCCCTGCACCCGCATGGGAGACCAGGAGAAGCACCTGGCTCCTGGCTTCGGATCAGCACGATGTGCCGGCTGCAGTGGCCATTGGAGGGTGAACCAACGGCAAAAAGGAAGACCTTTCTCTCTGTCTCTCTCTTCCTCACTATCCACTCTGCCTGTCAAAAAAAAAAAAAAATTGATATTTTAAAGAGAAATAAAAATGAAATGTTAAAAAATGAAGAATTCAGTAATCAAATAAAAAATGCAGTGGAAAACCTTAACAACAGAGTTGGTGGGGCAAAAAAGAATATCCAAGCTAGAAGACAAATTTTTAGAAATTTTACAGTCAGACTAAAAATAATACGAAGAAATTAGAAAACTTAAAAAAATAGAGATATCTGGGATATTATCAAACCACCCAACAAGCAGGTCTTAGGAGTGCCTGAAGGAGTGGAAAAAGAGAAGGGAATAGAAGGCCTACTTAGTGAAATAATTACAGAAAACTTCCCTAACTTGGAGAAAGAAAGGAAGGTCCAAGTACAAGAAGCACATAAACTCCAAACAGATATGATCAGAAAAAATCTTCACCATGACACATTGTATTCAAACTTTCCACAGTAACGTATAAAGAAAAATTTCTAAAATTTGCACAAGAGATATGCCAGATTACATTTAGAGGATCTCCAATTAGACTCACGGCTGATTTCTCATCAGAAACCCTACACCCCAGGAGAAAATGGCAAGAGATAGTCCAAGTCTTAAGAAAAAAAAAATTGTCAAAACAGAATATTGTACCCTGCAAAGCTCTCATTTATGAATGAAGGTGAAATAATGACATTCCATAACAAACAAAAATTTAAAGAATTTGTCACTATGTGTCCAGCTTTACAAAAGATGTGAAAGGATGCACTACATACGGAAACACAGAAAGTAACCCACCATTATGAAAGAATGCAGAGATAGAAAATCCTCCAGTAAAAGTACAAAAGAAATCCAAAGAGAACAATAAGAATAGTTATCGAAAAATGGCAGGGCCAGATAGTTAATTATCAATAGTTACCTTGAATGGAAATGGCCTCAACTCTCCAGTTAAAAGACACAGTCTGACATAATGGATTAGAAAACAAGACCAATCTATTTACTGGCTACAAGAAACACATGTCACCAAAAAAGATACACGTAGACTGAAAGTGAAGAGATGGAAAAAGATATTCCACATGAATGGACAAAAAAGGGCAGGTATAGTCATCCTAATATCAGACAAAATATACTTTAACAAAAAAATTGTTAAAAGAGACAAGGACACTATGTAATGATCAGGGGATCAATACAACAGGAAGATGTGACAATAATAAATGTATATGCACCCAATTATAGGGTGCCTGGCTATTTAAAAGACCTGTTAATGGATCTAAAGGGAGACATAGACACCAATAAAATGGTAACGGGGGACTTCAACACTCCACTTTCATCAATGGATAGATCAACCAGACAGAAAATCAACAAAGAAACAATAAAGCTAATTGACACTATGGACCAAATGGACCTAACTGATACCTTTTCATCCCACAGTGGCAGAATACACATTCTTCTCAGCAGTGCATGGAATTTTCTCCAGAATAGACCATATACTAGGCCATAGAGCAAATTCAAAAACATCAAAATCATACCGTGCATCTTCTATGATCATAATGGATTGAAACTCAAAACCAACAACTCAGGGCCGGCGCTGTGACATAGCAGGTTAAAGCCCTGGCCTGAAGTGCCAGCATCCCATATGGGCACTGGTTCTAGTCCCGGCTGCTCTTCTTCTGATACAGCTCTCTGATATGGCCTGGGATAGCAGTGGAAGATGGCCCAAGTCCTTGGGCCCCTGCACCCACAGGGGAGACCCGGAAGAAGCTCCTGGCTCCTGGCTTTGGATCGGCACAGCTCTGGCCGTTATGGCCATCTGGGGAGTGAACCAGCAGGTGGAAGATGTCTCTCTTTGTCTCTACCTCTCTCTGTAACTCTGTCTTTCAAATAAATAAAATAAAAATCTTAAAAAAAAACACAACTCAAGAATCTGAAGTACAATTGCAAATACATGGTTACTGAACAACATACTCCTAAATGAACAATGGGTTGTAAAAGAAATCAAAAGATAAGTAAAAATTTCTGGAAATGAATGATGATGACAGTACCTCATATTAAAACTTATGGAATACAGCAGAAGCAGTGTTAAGAGGGAAGTTTATAGCAATTAGTGCCTACATGAAGAAACTGTAAAGTCACCAAGTAAATGTGTCAATGCATCTCAAGGACCTAGGAAAAAAAAAAAAAACAAGCCAAAGCACAAATTAGTAGGAGGAAAAAATAATTAAAATTAAGGAAGAAACAGACAAAATTGAAACAAAAAATACAAAAGATCAATAAAATGAAGAACTGTTTTTTGAAACAATATGCAAAATTGACACACCATTGGCCAACTAACAAAAAAAAAAAAAAAAAAAGAGGGAGAAGACCCAAATCAACAAACGCAGAGATGAAAAAGGAAATATAACAACAGATACCACAGAAATAAAAAGAATGATCAGGAATTATACAAAGAGCTATATGCCAACAAATTAGGAAATCTAGAAGAAATGGATAGATTCCTGGACATATACAAACTTCCTAAACTGAGGCATGAAGATATAGAACACCTAAACAGATCAATAAGCAAAACAGAGATTGAATCAGTAATAAAAGAACCTACCAACAAAGAAAAGTCCAGGTCCTGAAGGCTTCATTGCTGAATCCTACCAGACATTTAAAGAAGAACTAACTGTAATTCTTTTCAAACTATTTAAAACAATTGAAAGGGAGGGAATCCTTCCAAACTCCTGCCAGGAAGCCTTTATCACCTTAATTCCTAAGCCAGAAAATGGCATGACAGAAAAAGAGAACTAAAAACCAATATATTTGATGAACATAGACACAAAAATCCTCAGCAAAATATTAGCCAGTTGAATCCAGCATATCGGAAGGATCATTTTTCTCTGGTATACAAAGATGGTTCAACATATGAAAATCAATAAATGTGATTAACCACATTAACAAGCCAAAGACCAAAAACCATATGATTATCTCAATAGATGCAGAGAAAATGTTTGATAAAATACAACACCCTTTTATGATGAAAACCTTAAACACATTGGTTATAGAAGGAATATTCCTCAATGTAATGGAAGCAACTTATAAAAAACCCTCAGCCGACATCCTACTGAATGGAGAAAAATTAGAGGCATTCCCATTAAGATTCAGAACTGGACAAGGATGCCCACTCTCACCATTGCTATTTAATATAGTCCTGAAAGTTTTAGTCAGATCCATCATGCAAGAAAAAGAAATCAAAGGGATACAATTAGGGAAAGAAGAAGTCAAACTATTTCTATTTGCTGATGACATGATTTTATATATAGGGAACCCAAAAAACTCTATGAAGAGACTATTGAAATTCATAAAAGTTTGTTAAAGAACCAGGATATAAAATCAACACACAATGTCATCAGCCTTTGTATACACAGATAACGCCATAGCTGAGAAAGAACTTTTAAGATCAATTCCATTCACAATAGTTACAAAAAATTTAAATTCCTTGGAATAAATTTAACCAAGGATGTCAAAGATTTCTACAGTAAAAATTACAAAACATTAAAGAAAAAAATAGAAGAAGACATATAAAAAATGGAAAAATCTTCCATGTTCATGAATTAGAAGAATCAGCATCTTCAGAATGTCCATATTACCAAAAGCAATTTATAGATTGAAAGTTATAACAATCAGAATAACAAAAGCATTCTTCTCAGATCTAGAAAAAATGATGCTGAAATTCATATGGAAACACAGTAGACCCCAAATAGCTAAAAAAAAAAAAAATCTTAAACAACACAAAAACAAAGCTGGAAGCATCACAATACCAGAACTCAAGGCATACTACAAGACAGTTATAATCAGAACAGCCTGGTACTGGCACAAAAACAAATGAGTAGACCATTGGTACAGAATAGAAACCTCAGAAATAAATCCACACATCCACAACCAACTTATTTTTGACAAAGGAGCAAAAATCAACTCCTGAAGCCATGCCACTCTTTTCAACAAATGGTTCTGGGAAAATTGGATCTCCACATACAAAAGTATGAAACAAGACTCCAACCTTACACCTTACACAAAAATGCACTTAACATGGACAAGAGACCTAAATCTATGATGTGATACCATCAAATTACTAGAGAACATTGGGGAAACCCTATAAGACATTGTCATAGGGAAAGACTTCTTGAAAAAGACACCAGAAACATAGGCAATCAAAGCTAAAATTAACAAGTGGGATTACATCAACCTGAGAAGCTTCTGTACTGCAAAAGAAACACTCAGCAAAATGAAGAGGCAACTGACAGAAAGAAAATATTTATAAACAATACAACTGACAAAGGACTATTTTCCAAAATCTATAAAGAACTCAAGAAACTCAACAACAACAAAACAAACAGTCCAATTAAGAAATGGGCAAAGTAACTGAACTGACATTTCTCAGGAGAGGAAATTCAAATGGTAAATAGACACATGAAAAAATCCCAATATTGCTAGTGATCAGAGAAATGCAAATTAAAACCACAGTGACATTTCAACTCACCCCCCCCTTATAATTGCTCTCATAGATAAACAAACAAGCAACAAATGCTGGTGAGGATGTGTGGAGAAGGGTACCTTAATCCATGTTGGCAGAAATGTAAACTGGTACAACCACTGTGGAAGACAATATGGAGATATCTCAGAAAGCTGAATACGGACCTACCATATCATCCAGCAATTCCACTCCTGGGAATTTATCCAAAGGAAATGAAATCAGCATATGTAAGTGTTATCTGTACCCACATGTTCATTTCAGCTCAATTTACAATAGCTAAGAAGAGGAATCAACCCAGATGTCCATCAGCTAAAGACTGGATAAAGAAATTACAGTTTATATACACTATGGAATACTACACAGTGGTAAAAAATGAAATCCTGTCATTTGCAACAAAATGGATGCAACTGAAAACCATTATACTTAGTGAAATAAGCCAGTCACAAAAGGACAAATACCACATGCTCTCTCTGATCTGTGGTAACTAATAGAGTACTTAAAATGCAATCTATAGGAGTGAAACTGACACTTTGAGATGCCACAATTTTGAACAGCCCTTGCCTTCACTGCTAGGGAATAATATTTTTCTTTTTTATTTGCTTGTTTTTGTTCTTTTTCTTCTTATACTAATCAGTAAACAATCTACTTGGTGCAGGGTTAATCTTATGAGTATAAAAATTAACTGAAAATTGATCTCTGAAAAAAAATAAGAATGGAAAAGGAAGAGGGAAGAGGACAAAAGGAGGGAGTATGAGTGGGAAAGAGTATGAGTAGGGGAGGAAGAAGCATCCTGTTATTAATTTTGTATATATTAAATGCATGAAGGTACATTCCTTAAACAAATAACAAAATAAAAAATAGAAAAATGCAATTAATAGTTATCTCTTGGAGGTTCATTTAATGTTTCTTTTAGTTTTTCTCTGTAGATAGTGCATATTTTAAACATTCTAGAATAAATGTACAAATCTAATTTTTAGAAAAATCATTAACAATTTTTACTAATTTGCTCATTTTTCATTAAATACTTATTCTGTCAAAGGATATTTTACTACTGGGGAAGAAAACAAAAGCATCAAAAACAGGGATGAACAAAAGCAAAATTCCTCTTTCTCCACATACTTCATTATATAAAAGACACAATAAAAATTGAGGAAAGCATAAAAACCTCCATAGGAAAAAATGAGCCAGAAGCTACTATTACAAAAATAAATGCAAATGAAAATCAATATTATGAGCCAGTTTTATATTATAATTCAGCTATCCAATTGAATTAAAACAAATTTTTAAAAATTGTTATGTGTAGTATTAGGAAAATAAAAGTAAAATTTGCGCACTTTTCTCCTCTGAGAATTTATTTCACCCAATTTTCTCAGAAAAGTATTTGCTCCAGTAATTTTCACCCTGTTTTGTGTAATCTTCAAAGGGATTGGCAGCGTTTCCTCTCTAGTTGGATTGATTTTCTTTTTAGAATTCCATCACATTAGAAGTTCCCCTACTCTGGTAGTAATTTCACTCTGCTATATATCATTCATAAACTGAAGTAAACTTTTAACTTATGGACTAGTGTCACATGTTTTGATTAATCTCAGTTCCTTTCTTGTGTTTTCCATAAAGGATTCAATAAATGAGAAGTCATAGCTGTAAAGAGTTAATCTTAAGTAATAACAAAGACTTTGGGATAACCCATGTAGATTTAAAAATGTAATAACCAACAATTTCAAGGGTAAGGACTTGAATTTTCCGTTGATCTCAGCAAAAGGAGTGAATGAATTGATATACTTTTGATTAGAAAAGTGTCCTGTAATTAACAGCTTCAAAACACTGCTGAAATTTTCCTGTCAACTGCAGAAGAAACAATTGGGACATAATTTGTTTTTAAATTAGTAAATTAAAATTTGTGTTCTAAAAGAATTTTGCATGTCTTATCTACCACCACTTTCTTTCTTATCATACTGAGAGCAGAGGGTACAGAACATATCCTGCATATGGAGCAGGAACAGGCGATGTGAATTCTCTCCTGGCTGACATCTCTGGGAATAGGAAACCTAGGATCAGCATTGTCTTTTGTGTTCTATTCCTATATAAATTAAATTCCAAGGATCCTTTCAGTTTTACATTTTACAAATACAAGTGCCACAGTCTATTTCTATTTTGTATGACTGTCTAATAAATAAATGTACACAAATTTCTAAATCTGCCTTTTTCCTCTTATCCCTTGTATGTCTCTTCAAAGCCACATTGGCCTCATGAACATGTATCATGTCACATGATTTTCCTGTTTTTATGATGCTTCTATCACCTTAATTGTAAAATCAAATTTTTATAGCATGGCACTCAGGAGTCTTTCTGAGGTGGCCTTGCCTCATCACTAAAGTTTCAAATAAGACTGCTAAAAGTATCCTGTTTTCAAATTGTATACACTATTTTTCTGGCCATGAAGTTGGGATGATCTTTCTTATTCCTTTACTGTTGCTTATTCTCTTCCCTCTGCCGACTATGGCCTTTTCTGACTTCCACTGCACAGCATCTAAACAGAAGGTTCATGGTTCCATTTCTTTAAGAAAGTTCTTCCCGAACCTTTTATGCATTGACGCAGCACCTGACCTTAATGCTGATATAGTCCTTATTAAATTGACAAATACAAAGGAGGATATGGACTTTTCTCTCACAACTAAACAATTGGGCATTTGGTAGGTGTTGAGTGAGTATTGGTTAAATGAACCACCTTACTTTTCCAGTTTCCTTTCTGTGTGGGCATTGGCATGGCTGTATGTGCACGGCTGCCTTGGTGAGGGAATCAGTATGCACAGATTGTTGCTCCCATCCACTTAGGGCAGTGCTCTCAAGTCACCAGCTTGAACCATTTGCCTAAAGTGTTAGCATAAAAATGGCTGAGACCACATCCTAAAGATATGGTAAGGCATTTTCGCTTTGTTCAAAGGATGACATAGAAAGATTGCTTGTTAGAGAAAAGATGGATGGCTAGCGTTGTTGGGCATGTAAACTAGGAGAGGAAGTTAAATGAATGCTGCCATATTAAGTAGAATTTATTCTGATTTAACGGCATGTGGGTGGTAAGGGAAATAACAGGAATTAATAATGCCAGGTTTCTGACCTGAGCAATTAAAGACTGCATTGTTTCCTCAATTAAAGTCATTTTACAAACTAACAACAGCAACAAAAAAAAAAAAAGAGAGAAAATTAGAATCAGAAGTCTGATTTTCCAGTTTTGAATTTAGGAGCCCATAGAAGATATTTAATGAATATCCAAGAAAACAGTTTTTGCAACATAGAGTGTAATATTGTTACTTTCTTGGACGTAAGTGAAAATGAAAAATAAAAAATGAAAAAAATATTTTCACAGCATTTTAAGATCATGATAATAGTGGTTGTAGTTCTTTTGATGACAAACAGAAATACCATTTTGGCCTGATTTGTTTGTTTAAGTTGGTTTTGTGTGGAATATCTAAATATATAAAAGTGTCATTGTGAAAAAATTATGTATTTTTACTAATTTACTTTCATTTGATTTCAAAGGCAGAGAGAGAGAGAAAGAGAGAGAGAGATCTTCAACCTGCTGCTTCACTCCCCAATGCCTGTAACAACCAGGGCTGGGCCAGGCCACAATCAGAAGTCCAGAACTCAATCTGGGTCTCCCACATGAGTGACAGGGACCCAGGTGCTTGTGACTTAATCTGCTGCCTTCTGAGGTGCTTATTAGTGGGGAACTGCATCCTGAGGAGGGAAGCTGAGACTTGAAATAGGCACTGACAGCAGGCGTGGGCATCCCAGGTAGCATCTTAACCTCATGCTAAATACTGGCCCCTATAAATGTTTCATTAACAAATTAAAGCATTAATCATGTTGCAATGTTAATGTTTTTCTCTTAAAATGGTGCTAGTGGGAAAAGTGAAGGCTTTGGTAAAGAAACGGTTGGCTTCATTGAATTTTACATATATCTCCAATTTGAATGAAAATGTATAATAAATGGTGGCAAAACAGTATCAGATTGTGTATATTATGTTTTTACTTTAAGAATCATTTGAATTGGAAATCAGGATTTTATATTTTAAAATAAAAATATGCTTAAAAGAACAGCTCATAAGCCAATTTCATTTTTTGCAAGAATATTCAAAATGCTGTGTGAATAAATCTAATCATATCAGACATGGAATAATAGACCCAGTTCAGAGCATATGTCATTTTCCTGCAAGAAGACAGACAGAAGTAGGCACAAGTTCATTCTTGTTTTTTGATGTGGGTATTTTTGTACTCTCTTTATTCTGTCATATTGCATAAAATATTCTAGTTTGAAAAATATTTCCTACAGTAAGTTTTGTTTTCAGTCAATCTGAGATGGAAAGAAAAGCTATGGAATGTTAACTTGAATTGAACATTTTAAGCAAATATTTGCTTTTCTTAATACATTGGAATGTGATTTATTGAACAGATTGGTTAACAGTTACTTATGTTATCATGGATCATTTTTCTTAAATTCATTTTTGTCACATGGATATTTGCTACAACATATTTAGGAAAATTCATTTTTCTTAAAAAAGAACTAATTTTTATCCCCTTTTCTTTCTTTTCATTTAAAACAAATAGAAAACATGACCTACCAGATGAATCTGGAAATCATATCTTCAGCTATATGTTGTGTTTGAAATTTACTTTCCAGATGAACAGACCTTAGGGTATAATGAAGTAACCTTTATACTTTGAGGAAAAATGAATTGAATTGATCATTCATACACCCTAAGATTCAGCAAATGGAAAGAAAGTACCGTATGTTTTAATAAATAATACTACCACTGGGCAGACAAACATACTTTTTTTCATAAAATTATAGAATACCTGTAAATGGCCTTAACATATTAGCCATAATATTATGCTCATATTTTAATTCAGATTTCAAAATTGTTGTCTTCTGTAGTAGATGCTGGTGCTGAGCCTCCTGTAATGCTCTCCCTTAGTGCTACCTTTTACACTGGCAGAATTCACAACACAGACCTCTGCATTTCTTTGCCTCGAGTATTTTTTGACCACCAGAGATCACTTTGCCAATCAAAGTAGGCAGTCCTCTGCTGATGATTAAAGGCAGTTAGTGTGTGACCACCCCAGTTTTCTGATTTCTCAGGTGAGGTAGGACAGTACTTTTTGAAAAAAGTATGAAAATAGAATTAAAAGATAAGCTTGTTGCAATGAAAAAAATAATTGAAGATTATGAGCAGTTTTTTCGTAATACACATGTTCCGATAACTTTTCAAGGTTATTCTTAATGCAAGGATTTCGATTTTTAAAGATTTATTTATTTGAAAGGTAGAGCAGCAGAAGAGGAAGGAAAATAGAGGTCTTCCATTCATTGATTCACTCTCCAAATGCCCCCAACAGGCAGAGCAGAGCCAGGCCAAACCCAGGAATGAAGAAATCCCTCCAGGTCTCCCATAGGGCATCAGCAGACCAAGCTTGGGTCTTCATCTGTTGCCTTCCCAGGTGCATTGGCAGGAAGTAGGATCAGAAGCAGAGCAGCCGGGACTCAAATCAATACTGTGACATAGGATGCTGGGCTGGTGTCACAAGCAGCAGCTGCACCCAGTGCACCACAACATTGCCACCCGGATTTCAATTTCTTTTTTTTTTTTTTTTGTAGCAAAATAAGCTTATCTTTTAATTCCATTTTCCATGAATTCTTTAAAATACTCTCACATACCTCATATACGCTGGATGTTGGATTTTCTCCAGTCCGGTTAAGCAGCAGTCACCAATAGTGTTGATAGGACTGATAATGCTCCATTTGTAAGAGGTCTTCTACTAGTCATATCATTTCTTTTCTCTTCTGCTTGTGTTTCCTGGGCTCATTTTCTGAATAAACTTCTGTACTTGAATTATTAACTCATGGTTTACCCTGGGACAGCTTTCTCTCTAGAGTTACATTAGAAAATGAAAACAGAATATTGAATAAGTAGATAAACAGACTTCCAAAGAAGATTGGGGCTAGGGTAGAAATGTTTGTAGGCTATTTAGATGGCTTAGATGCAGATAGTGGGTCAGGAATAAAATAATATTTAACATATGTCTATCATTAAAGAAAGTAAAAAATATAGGTCTGCCATTACCAATGTCTGCATCAAGGTGTTTGTATAAAAAATATGGTGGAAGGCAGGACAAAAAAACTGCATTTATATTTTTCTATTTCTGTTAAAACACCCCCAAACAGCTCTGTTTGGTTTTTA
The DNA here is from genome assembly GCF_033115175.1 of Lepus europaeus. Classification (NCBI taxonomy): domain Eukaryota; kingdom Metazoa; phylum Chordata; class Mammalia; order Lagomorpha; family Leporidae; genus Lepus; species Lepus europaeus. Next base: position 131,839,418 of record NC_084827.1, read on the forward strand.
GTGAGGAATAAATATAACACCATGAATTTTTCTGATATTATTTGAATTGATGTTAGCGGTATCTTTGAAATTACTGAATTAAGGGGAAGGTAATTTTTGTGTTTGTGTCTTAGTAGAAGGTTTTTTTCATTTTCTGATTAGAATAAAAATTTAAGTTTTAAAGCGATTGATATCTCTTCTAGTTAAATCGTAATAAAGAATAAAAGAATAAGGTATCCAAATGCCTTTCCATAGCTGTTGGAATAGAATGAAAATGAAAATAGAAGTGTTTCTGAAATTCTTTTTTTAAATTTTTTTAAATTTTTTAACTTTTATTTAATGAATATAAATTTCCAATGTACAGCTTATGGATTACAATGGCTTCCCCCTCCCATAACTTCCCTCCCACCCGCAACCGAATCTTGATGTGAATGGAAGGGGAGAGGAGTCGGGAGAGGGGAGGGTTTCTGAAATTCTGTTCCATCTTCTTAATCATCATGAACAGGGTGTGTGCTTAGCTAGTCTAATTAGACATTCTGTGAAAGGGAGAACTGAGGCTGGTTGTAGAGCTCGAGGGAGAAATATACTGACAACCAGCTGTCACTGTGTGTTATTGTTTTAAGCTTTAACTTATTTATTTGTTCGAAACACAGAATGACAGAGAGAAAGGGAGAGACAAGAGGCTTTCCATCTGCTGGTTCACCCCACAAATTTCCACAATAGTTGGAGCTGGCCCAGGCTGAAACCAGGATCCTGAAACTCCATTCTGGTCTCTCACGTGGGTGGCAGGGACCCAAGTACTTGAACCATCATCTGTTGTCTCCTAGACACATTGACAGGAAGTTGGTTTGGAAGTGGTGTTGGGACTTGATCTCAAGCATTGTGATAGGAGATGTAGGCATCCCAGGCAACATTGTGCCACAATACCCACACCATCCTTGTATTTTAACAGGGACACACATATATATATGAGATCCAACATTTAGCTCATTATTTAGCCATCTTGCTATTTGTCACTGTTAGCAATAAGTAATGTTACCATTATTAAGGAATGGTTTGTATTTTATTATTGTTTCCCTAACATTTGGCATTACTCTTGAACTTTTACAGCAAATACAATTTTAAGAGATATTTTGTAACTCTACGTTAAATGCACATAAATGTAATTATTTATTAATTCTGACTCTGATTTTAATTTTATTTTTAGTTATATGTGATTGCATCTGATATACATTGGAAAGTGATAGAAGAATTCTGATGGAAACTGTGTGATTGAAGCTACATAAAATCAAGTGTCTCTCTCTCTCTATATATATTTCAACTATATTTGAACAAACTCAGGTAAGAAGAAATGTTTATATACTTTTCACCATGTTTCAAAGTATAGGAGATTTTTATGTTGAATATCTGACACTAGCATAGTTTTGTTGGGGAAAATGGTAAAATACATAAAAGTGAAATTAAAAGTACCAAGGGAAGTCTGTTTTTTTAAATGCACTGTATCATTTTGTTCTGTATCATTTTATTTTTTTGGTGGTTTTTTTCTTTAAATAAAGTTGTGATAATGTTATTTTTTTGTTGACTAAGGGTTCATTTTTTCCATTTCATCTATGCTATACTATAAACAATTTTAAAGATTTTAGGTTATGTTTATCTTTTATTCATCTAATAGCCATTGATCTGCACATCACTCATTTTACATTTATATGGTTACTAAAATAAACATCTCTATTTTAGTGACTATGTTGTTTTCAAGAACTTATTCTTATTACTGAGTTTACCTCCACAAGTGGTAATTAAAAGCATTTTCATTTGGCAGTATGGAAATACTTGTTGAATAACTGGCTAATATTTTCTTATCCAAAAATTTGCTCTGATAAAAACTAGTTTGAGCTGAAGAAAAATTTTAAGTTAAGACCCAAATTTTGATTGCAAGCAGTAGCTTCCCTTAGTCACATTTATTTAAATACATTTCCCAACATAACTAAGCCTATAAGAAAAGTGAATATTATATAGACAATTATTCTACATTGTTTAAAATGCACCATTTATAAGTGATAACAATTATATGTTTATCCAACTAATATTTATTAAAATTATTATTGCTCCAAGCCTAACCATTGCGATTAAATATGTTCAGGCAATGATAGTGGTTATGGTAAAAATAATTCCTTGTCCTTTTTATCCTTCAATAAAAGACTGCAAGATAAGAAACACATTTCAGGGTAGGGTATTTGGTGCCATGGTTAAGGGCATTGTTTATGATGCCCACATCCTGTCTTGAATTGCCTGAGTTTGAATCCTAGCTCCACCTCCAATCCAACTTCCTACTAATGTACATCCGGAGAGGCAGCAAGTGATGGCTTAAGTTTTTGGATTACTGCTACCTACATGGGAGACAGGACTTGCCAGTCCTGACTTTCGTTTAGCCCAGCCCTGACTTTGTGGCCATTTCGGGGACTAAACCAGCATATGGTGGCTCTCTTTTGTCTTGACTTGACTTGACTTGACTTTTCTTGTCTTGCCTTGCCTTGCTTTGCCTTGTCTGTCTCTCCTTGTTTGTCTCTCTGTCTTTCTGCCTTTTAAATAAAAATAAATAAAAATTTAAAAAGAAACACAATTGAGTTGATATATTCAATTCAGGTGGGATATATTAAGTGCTTACAAAGAAGTAAACAAAAGAACAGCTGATGATTATAACACCTCCACCTTGGAAATTGAGAAACACTTCATAAACAGTGGACCTGTATGAAAGGCCACCACAAAACACACCAAATACCAGAGTAAGGGAAAAGGTTTATTGTCAGGTGGGAGAAACCCAACAGGCTGCCTCCCCATGCAGGAGAGAACAGCAGACTGTACTAGGAGAACAGGTCTTATATACCTTTGCAGAGGTAAGGAAGTAGGAGCAGCGAATCCCGCTAAGGTGGGGGTGGAGCTAACACTTGTAGTTGGGTCATTTGGTTACCTGACTTCTAGTAAGCCAGGCTAGGCTTAGGATCAAAGCTTATTGTGCAAGATGGCAATGGGGCCAGAGCCTACGATAGCACCTGGGGCTTAAGATGCTGCCACAGATAAGATGGCACATTCCCCCCTTTTGATTTTTATAAAGCAAGTGTTTTATGGGACTAAATCAGCCCTAAAAGTCCAGGAGGAGTGCAAGGACGATGATCTGTCTTCTAGAGCAGCTTCCTGCTGACATGGGTTGACGAGTCACTGTCTGCTGGTGGGGTGACATTTCAAGTCATGGTCTCTTGCTGGAGGAGCCGAGTATATCCCTGTAGTAGCATTTGGTTGACTGCCTGGTTGGTGAAGGCTTTGGTTCATTCCATTATCACCTCCTCTAAACACTTAAACAGACAACGTAGTGTAAAAGCTAGGGTGAGAATAGTAGCCAGTGGTCCTAGGAGTGGCCTTAGTCACATGATGAAGGGACTCCATAGGGAGGGAGAGAGAAGGAGTTTGTCTGTAGAAAAAATTCTGAATAATCATCCAATGCTTAAGTTGGGGGGACGGAGAGGACCATTAATACACACGATTGGGAGTACAGCCATTGATGTAAGAGTAGTGGATGTGATTACAATGGAATGAGGCATCAAATGGGCTAGACAGGGTCTAAAACAAAGGACAGAGTCATTGTTAGTGGACCTAAGGTGCTGTCTAAACCATGAGCAAGTTTTCCCATTTAGAGGCAAGTGGAAACTGACAAAAGGGGCTTAACAATAATCAGATGGGCTCATGGTCTTGCCAGTTATGAAGCCCAGACCTCTCCATCTCTTCACATGGTGTACATCATAAGGGAGGTGTGAACCTCCTTAGGCAGGCACCTGTTCCATTACTCAGCTGACCTGGGAAGAGAGTTGGCCAGGTGGCATCTCTTAACAGGAAATTTAGTTATGCCTGCAATGTTGCTGACCCTACTTGGCCATTCTGTCAGCAGTGGTGGTTACTTTGGAAGCTGGGCAAAGTGAAGGGCTTTTTAGCTCAGAGCCAACAAGGTCTGAAGCTCTGACCTGGGAGTCCTTTGACTCCAGGGTAGTTCTGTTTCCAGACCCAACTCTTGATTGGCAGAGCTGCCAGGCCTCTTCATAAGCTGACTTTTGCCAAAGCCCTGACTTTGCACCTGAAAACCAATGCAGTGTACTGGCCTGTTGGGTCTGCTTGATGGAAGATCACTGTGTAGAGCAGCCACTAATTGGCCTGCCACCCAATTGAGAATAGAGAAATGAGGGATTGGCAGAATGGAGGAGGAAGATATAGGAAGAGAGAGGGGCAGTTTTGGCTGTTAACCCAGAGCTAATGAATGAAATATCAAGCAGGCCAGATGGTGGTGTAGAAAAAGATGAGACATTTTTCTTTCAGTTCAGGGGTCAAAGAAATAAAGTAGATGGTTTGTCTCCTGGCTGGAACGAGAGCATAAAAATGGAAGCATACGTCAGGACTTATCTGAGTTGGAGATGTCTCTCAAAACTCTCTCTCTGCCTGTGGCACTGAAGCCCACAGGGAAGGGAAGAAGGTGACAGTGGTATTAGCATGTATTACTCATGCTCGTTCAGCCTTCCACACCTGTAACCTCAGGCATATTTGTCAGAATGGCACATGCAGGGAGTGATTAGTTCCCTTTTCCGGTGGTCTGCTAGACTGGGCCTCTGCCTGGTCAAATATATACTGTTGCTTTGTTCTTGTACATAAGGAATAATAGTTGTTCTATGCCTCTTAACCTTGAGTCTTATCTGATAGGCCTGATTTAGACAATGAGCCTTCACAATGAGAGCCTTAGCAAAGATGTTTTTTAAGTTAGAGAGTGCCAGCCCAGGTTACCACATAGGTTGATGACTAAGCAGGTGAAGTTACAAAGAGGCATAGTGGGGAATAAAATTCTCCCCTGTAAAATTCCTCTGAGGCATATACTACATAGGAAGGACCAGACAGAAGTGACCCAAAAGAGGGAACTTAAGAAGGAAGATAGGGGATAGTAGAGATATGCTGAAACTTGATTATCAAGAATAACCAAGCAATTTAAGGGTAGAATGAAGACAACTGTAACTTTATTATAAAGGTGTAGAGGTGGTAAATGGCCAAGACAATTTACAAAATAAAAAGCTTTAAAAACTTCCATAAAGGAAGTTTAGATTTAAATGTGACTATAGTGTGGTTTCAAGATGTTAGTAGTCAAAAGTCCACTGTTATGAGTGTTATAATATTTTAGACAGAAAGTGTGAAGAATGTGTAGTCTTTCAAAGTGAGGAGCAGCATAAATCAATGGCAAACATGTGGTAGAATATTCAGGAAATAGTAAAAAGAAGGTGGAAATACAATTTCTTCTGCTCCCTCTGTTGCAGTAAATAAGATTAACAACACTCTGAACTGAAAAAAACCTGAAGGATATCTCTCAGAGGAAAGTAAATTCAGATCTTTCTGAAGACATTATGCTTCATTAGCATTTAAGTACAAAAGAAAATAACCTTTAAACCATTAAAGAAATTGAGGAAGCCATTTTGCTTTCATTGTCCTTTGAAAGATTAATTCAGTACATGAATACATGTATATGTAAAAAGTACTTCTATTTTAACAATTCAAATTAGTCACCACCTATATAATGTTAACACTGGTTTTCATTTAATAAAGAGAATTAAAGAATAAAATTATGTTTACTTATGTAATATGTAATTTTAATGAATGATTCCTTCATAAATTAATTACAATTAATATGAAATAATGAGACCTAGCCAGGTGGTTGCTCATCAAATGTCTTTGTCTCTGTGTTGCAAGTTGGTAAACTGTGGGTCTCTTTTAATCTTTAAATGATTCAGGCCATTCACAGTATCACTTATTATACCAAGGTTTTTGATTTACTTAGAGGTAACTTTCTTTATAAAAAGGTTTAATTTGCTTTTATAATATGGTTTACATTGAGAAAATATAGTTCAGTGAAAAAAGAAAAGATTTTAAAAATAATACTTGGGCCAGCGCCATGGCTCAATAGGCTAATCCTCCGCCTTCGGCTCCAGCACACCGGGTTCTGGTCCCGGTCGGGGCACCGGATTCTGTCCCGGTTGCCCCTCTACCAGGCCAGCTCTCTGCTGTGGCCAGGGAGCGCAGTGGAGGATGGCCCAAGTGCTTGGGCCCTGCACCCCATGGGAGACCAGGAGAAGCACCTGGCTTCGGATCAGCTCTGTGCAGCCGGCCATGGCGGCCATTGGAGGGTGAACCAACGGCAAAAGGAAGACCTTTCTCTCTGTCTCTCTCTCTCACTGTCCACTCTGACTGTCAAAAAAAGTAATACTTGTTTATAAATGTGAATAATGATATAAACGAGAGTGAAGAGTAGGATTGACCTTAACATGTACAGTACATCAGACAATGGAAGTAGCTGTCTCAAAGAATGAAAATGGCAAGCTATGAATTTTAAATTGCATAGTTTACCAGTTAGGTATCCTGAGAATCTAAAATAGGAACTTTTGATCAGATGACCATCTGTGAAACACACCTATTTATATAAGCAATCTGTGCTATGTGCCAATCAAATTTTACATTTGAATTGCATAATTACTGTTCTTCCATTGCAAGTAGCAGGAATTAGTTCTGGCCATTTAAACAAAAAAGGAATTTTGTGGAAAGGATATGGGTTAGCTCATATCATGAGAAGGTAATCAGATGAAACAATCTTCAGAACAGACAGGAGCCAGGTTGTTCCAGTGATCCAGAGAGCAGGAAGTACAAAGATGGTGAAGGATTTGGCCATGGAGCTAAATCTGGACCAGTAGTGTTTTAATTTAATTCTTCTTACTTTCACTTCATGAGGACTTAAATGACTGAGTTGGAGTATTAGTCCTTTTTCAGGAATCATAGCACTTGGTTAAATCTTCTCCCAAGACTGCTTGCACATGGAGAGAATGGGTTCCCAAAAGGAACTTCAGAGTTCTGGGACCAGAATGAGAAATCATTGTGCAGCAAGTGAAAAACAATTAATGGATACTGAAACCCTTCCCCAGAAGTTATTCAAAAGCCATAAAACTATAATAGCAGTAAAGTTTCAAATAATAAAAGATTTTGGGAATGAAATGAACATAGACTCAAAAATAACTGCTCAGATCTCAACTTGGTCTTCTGTCATGGAAAATTTATGTGTTCCTTTTTTATATGTATATTCACTAATAGTCTACTATATTGTTGTGGACTAGGTTGGGCCAAAATTAATACCCCAGGCTCTTGATTTTTACTTAGAGAATATTTCTAAGTACAGGCACAAACATGGCATGCAGCATGATAAGGTTTATTTACAAAGTGAGAATACAGAGGCACATGAGGGCTTCATTTAGGTGGAGTGGGCCAGGAAAGTTAAAAAAGGGGAATTTCATATCCTGCTCTGTTCGTCCTGGGTCCACTAAGTGGAAAGAGAGAAAGAGAACCCTCTCCCCTTCACCAGTCTGCTTCTGAGTTTCGAAAAGGGGAATGCTTATGTGATACCGTCCCTAGGTCACAGGTAAAGAGAGGTGCATCCTGAGGAAGGGTCAATTGGTTGACAGGTGGGTTGACAGGATTACATAGGGGTGGGGAAGGTGTGGACTCCAGCTGGTGAACTGTCTATCTCCCTGACTTTTCCCACATCAATATGCCAATTGCTATTTTTGGCAGTCAGCATAAAACTAAACAGTAGAATTCCTTGCTTTGTGTGTGGAGCTTATACTCTAGTGAGATTTTTCTTAGGGCTACTATTACAAGAAACAATAATCTGGATGGCTTAAAACAATAAAAATTCATTGTCTAACAGTTATGAAGTTAGAATTCTAAGGTAAAAGTGTCAGCTGGGTCAGATGGCTTCAAAGGCTATGTGAGCTAATCTTTATTTCGGTTTCTGATGGCTTATCGTGATCTTTACTTGAGCAGAGTAACTCCAGTCTCAGACTCTTATCTTCACACATCTTTTTCGTTTGTTTTTTCTGTGTGTCTCTGTAGCAGCTCCTCTTCTGATAAATACACCAGTCAGAGGACTTAGGGCACACCCTAAATCCAATATGTTTTTATCTCAAGGTACTGATGTTATGCTTAGAATTGCAAAGAAGACCCTCTTTCCATACCAGGCAGCATTGTTAGATTTTGATTGGGCATGATTTTGAGGCTTAACTCACAATAGAAGATATACAGTGATGTTGGCATTCTTGGAAGGATCTGGGGAAGAGGTGGAGAGGATAGATAATAGTGAAGGGGCTCATGGGACAGACGATAAGAGGATATAGAAGGAATCTGACATTTCCTGAGTGTGGTGGAGTACCAACAGGGGATTAAGCAGGAGAATGACCTAAGCCAATTTGTGTTTTACAAAAATCACAAAGGATGCATTGTGGAAATAAGGAGTATTTTCGCATTGCTGAGCAAAGAAATGCAAGGTGGGACACTCTGTCAGAGTCCAGGTCTGAAATGATGGAGACTTGGAGATGGTTATATCGAGCATGAAGAACAATAAACAAAATTCTAGTCTGTTGACAAAAGTGGAACTGATTTTGTGTTACTTAGAAGCAAAAGATGATAAGAGAAGAATCTGATGATGGCCCAGATTGCTGGCTTCAGAGACTATGTAGATGATAGTTGGAGGCTCTAAGAATGCAAGAGGTGTGTGTGTGTGTGTGTGTGTCTGTGTTATATTTCTGTTAGATGTGGCTGCTGTGGGACATACAAATGAGTATATTCAAGTAGGATTTATCCTGTTGTCTATTAAGCTAGTGATGTTGAGTAAGGAAATCTTAGTGTATAAATGCTCCCTGAAATAACTGGGAATATTTGAAGACAAAATGTACTGTTGCTGGATCCAGTAAAGGAATATTATGAAGTTAAATAATGGCATTTAGAAATATTTTTAATGGCATAGGAAATAATCGTTGTGAAATGCGAAGTGAAAAAAAAATTAGGCCATAATTGAATCTATCTGGCTATTGTTAATGATAAATACTGTAAGCCAATGTAATTAAATATTAGCTCTGTTTCTGAGTAATTTTAATTTTCAACATAAAAAATTATTTTTAACTCATTTGTAAAGAACAGTGTGTTCAATGAATACACTTTTATTGTGAGAAAACAAAGCTTCTGAGGGATAAATTTTAGCACATAAAATGTGCCTGAAATAGTATTTTCATAATTTTGTATTTTTCAGGATGTCTCTTGATTTAGGAGGAAAAAAAAGTTGTGGGAGAATAACTCTACCATCTGAGTTAGAAACTTATAAAATATCAGGGAATATATGTAGGGATATGGATTGCACATCCTTATTTAAGTTATGTAGCTATTGATAAGTGAGAGGATTTTTTTTTTAAAAAGATTTATTTATTTGCTTGAAATACAGAGTTACAGAGAGGTAGAGGCAGAGAGGGAGTGAGAGAGAGAGAGAGAGAGAAAGAGAGAGAGAGAGAGAGAGTTCTTCCATCCACTGATTCACTTCCCAGATGGCAGGAGCCAAGAGCTTCTTCCAAGTCTCCTATGCCTGTGCAGGGGCCCAAGGACTTGGGCCATCTACTGCTTTCCCAGACCATAGTAGAGAGCTGTATTGGAGGTGGAGCAGCTGAGACTCAAACCAACACCCATGTGGGATGCTGGCACTGCAGGTGACAGCTTTACCCGCTATATCACAGTGCTGACCTGAGGATTTTTTAATAAATCAGAAGAAAATACTAATTATGAACAGAAAATAGAACACAAATTTAGATTAAGGCATTTTTCTCTTGACTGTGAAAACCATATTGATCCATGAATGAGCAATTGAATAAAACATTGAGAAAATAGATTATTTTTTGTAGGTTGTCATCAGTGATGCCAGGTTGCCTTGTGCAAGGTGATTAGACATAACTTTTCCATGCAGATTTTACTAATTTCTGTTAGACTTAAATGGTATTTAGATTTTAGGAATGCAAAGTTAGAGCTTTAATATTAAATCTGTTTTTGCATACCCATGGGTTGTTCTGTGAGAACAGAACATATTTGCATGTTCTTCCATTCTCGCTGTCACTCACCCCTTCCCATCTCCAACCTCAGAATTTCAAGCAACTGCAGATCATACTGAGACATGCAATTCAAAGTTGCAAATCATCTTTAGGGGCTGGTGTTGTGGTGCAGTGGGTTAAAGCCCTGGCTTGCACTGCCGGCACCTTATGTGGGCACCGTTTCAAGTCCTGGCTTCTCCCCTTCTCAACTAGCTCCCTGCTAATGTGCCTAGGAGGGCAGCGGAGAATGGCCTGGGTGCTTGGGCCCCTGTACCCACATGGGAGACCCTGAGGAGCCTCCTGGCTTCTGACTTTGGATCAGCAGCAGCTCTGGCCATTGTGGTCATCTGGGGAGTGAACCAGTGGATGGAAGACCGCTCTTTCTCTCTGTCTCTGTCTCTGTCTCTACCTTTCTCTGTAACTCTTTCAATACATAAAATAAATCTTTAAAAAATAATATTCAAACTATTTTTAAAAAAAATTTTGGATGTACCAAAAGAAAACATGGGGTATTTATTGCCTCATAATCATTTTAATAAGTGGCCAAATACAGCTTATTGCTTCCAATGAAGAAAATTGTTCGACTCCTGTATGCAAGGTTTTTTCTTTTTTTTGTTAATTGTTTATATAGCATTGCTTACTTTGACACATCAATAAAATTATTTTCTAATCTTAACCTGCAATGAAGTATGAAATATTACTGTTTAAATAAACTGCAAAACCCAATTATACTTTTGTTGTTAATGACTATACAATAAGTATGCCTGCTTTCTTTCAAAGAATTTTTAACAGATTCTGGTAATAAAAGCTTAGATTATAATGGGGATGAATTTTCAAAGTCAGTTACATCCCTTATATGCATTAATTAGACTACGCAAAAACATTCAAATTAATCCCCCTATTTAACAATAAACTTGCAGTTCTACTAAAAAAGTCTATCTGCTTGTGGTTTTTGGGGCTTCACCCCTCCCCAATTTGTTAGTAAAATTTTTTAAGCTTCTGCATGATTTTCTTTTTTTTTTTTTAAAGATTTATGTATTTATTTGAAAGGCAGAGTTGCTACAGAGAGGCAGAGGCAGAGAGAGAGGGGTCTTCCGTCTGCTGGTTCACTCCCCAGATGGCCACAATGGTTGCAGCTGCAGATCCAAAGCCAGGAGTCAGGAGCTTCCTCCAGGTCTCCCATATGGGTGCAGGGGCCCAAGGACTTGGGCCATCTTCTATTGCTATCCTCCTCTGCTTTCATAGGCCATAGCAGAGAGCTACACCACTGTCCACCCCCTGTCTGATTTTCAAAGATCTGCCATAGGATACTCAATGGTTATAGTTGTAATAATTATGGTGATAGTAGTGGTCAGTGCTTATGTATTACATAGTATGTGTCAGACATGGTTCTAAGATGCTGCATGATGAACACATATGCTATGACACTCAATTTACACATTAGAAAGCTTAGGCTCAAGGAGGTAAAGTGAATTGCTCAAAGTCACATAGCCGACATGGGTCAGAACCTAAGTGTGACCTTTACTCTGTCTACTTGATTCTACTTCATGAAGAAGGCATCTATTAACACTAGAAAAATTATTTTAATCAAAGCTGGGTATGGTATATAAATTGTGACAAATATATTAATATAAAGTGTAAATAATAGGAGAACCTGAATGTGGGATATATGGGAACTCTTTGTACTACTTCACATTTTATGTTTTGTAGATTTAAAACTCTACTGAAAAAAGTTTTTTAAAACTCAAATTCCTTGTCAGTATTCCCTTGTCACTCCCTATGAGAGGATTTAACTTCAGCTGTATACTGGACATATTACATATCTCATCTCTCCCACAAGTTAGTTCTTCCCACCTCACAATATTTCATTCATCTGAGATTGCTTAGCTGCTCTCCACTTCCATGTGATCTTCAGTTTCATAGTTTTACACACACATTTTCTGTTATGTATCATCATAAAGAGTTTCTAACATAAATCTCATATTTAGATAGAAAGGCTGAAAATAGCACTTTGAGAAAGTAAAGCAAATACATTAGTTCTGTGTCCTAGATAACACTAAGGAAGACAACCATAGAAAGTTTTCAGGATAATTTAATTTCAGTATTCTGTTTTATAAACAACACTCACACTTGGTGTTAAATTGTTTTTTGAAAATACAGTTATAGACTTTCGTTTCTTATGATAAAACAAGCACATGGTGATCTCCTACCACACCTCAAATCACTGGATAGAAAGAAAAGTAAATATAGATAATTCAGGTGGATGTCCTAAACAGCACTCTGGCCTCAGAATCAGCCCTTAAGCCATTTGGATCTGGCTGAAAAGCCCATGAGAGTATTTCAGGCATGGAAAGCCAAGACACTCTGGCAAAAAAAAAAAAAAAATGACCTAAATGAAAGATCTCTACAAGTGAGACCAGTGGAAAGAACAGGTCATCAAAGAAGGAGGAACCTTTCTCTGAAGGGAGGAGAGAACTTCCACTTTGACTATGACCTTGTCTAAATATGATCAGAATCAGTGAACTCAAAAGGCTTCCATAGCCTTGGCAACTCATGACATGAGCCTAGGGTGATTACTGATGCCACTGATGCCATCAACAAGAGTGTCAATTTGTTAAGTCAACAAAGGAGTCACTGTGCACTTACTCCTCATGTAGGATCTCTGTCCTTAATGTGCTGTACATTGTGATTTAATGCTATAACTAGTACTCAAACAGTATTTTTCACTTTGTGTTTCTATGTGGGTGCAAACTGCTGAAATCTTTACTTAATATATGCTAAACTGATCTTCTGTATATAAAGATAATTGAAAATGAATCTTGATATGAATGGAAGGGGAGAGGGAGTGGGAGAGGGGAGGGTTGCGGGTGGGAGGGAAGTTATGGGGGGGAAAGCCATTGTAATCCAAAAGCTGTACTTTGGAAATTTATATTCATTAAATAAAAGTTAAAAAAATATAGATAATTCAATTCAGAAATGTGCTGGAAAACAAGCCAGAAGCCCCAGAATATGAACAAAAAAGTGAGAAACCCATAAAAGGAGATTCAATCAGATTTGAAAAAAGAAGCCACAACTTAATATTTGCACATGAGAACTTTTAATCAAACTTGAGTGTGGTCCCAGGACCAAGACCGCACCACACTCAGGTATGGCAGGCCTCCGATTCCTGGGAAAGCAATGAAACCAAGGAAAAGCAATTAGCTGGAAAATGGCAGAAAAGCAAACAATTATTGAAACGTGTAGGACTTCATTGATCTTCTGTAGAACAGATGGTGAGAATATGACTTTGGATTGGACGAAACCATTGGAGTGATCGATAATTAACAACAGAAGAGAATTAAAGAACTCTTTCATAAGTTATAGTGTGTCTTTTTGCTGACTTGTGATCCTATATGTAGAAAACCATAAAGTTACCACCAAAAAAACTGTTAGAATTAATAAATGAATTCAGTAAAATTGCAATATACAAATGGGCATACAAAATCACTAGCATTTCTTTATACCAGTCACCTATTATCTTAAAAAAAAATTAAGACAACAACCCCATTAGCACTGGCTACAGAAAACAAAATAATACTAGAAATAAATTGAACCAAAGAGGTGAAGGATCTTTACCCTGAAAATGATAGAACATTGATTAAAAAAAGAAAAATTGGATATCCATGATTTGGAGCAATTATATTGTTAAGATGACTATACTGCCCAAAGCAATCAAAAGATTCCAGGCAATGCGTCTCAAAATTACAAAGACATTTTTTACAGGAATAGGAAAAAAAATCGAGAATAAGGGGAAAAAAAGTAATTCTGAAATTTGTATGGAACCACAAAAGACCACAAATAGCCAAAGAGTTGTTAAGCAAAAAAAAAAACAAAGATGTAGATATCACACTATCTGATTTCGAAAATTTGGTAGAAAGCTATGGTACTCAAAACAGTAACAACATAAAAGCAAATGAACTGTTGGGATGGAAGAGATACCCCAGAAGTAAGTCCCAACATTTATAGCAAATTGATTTTCAGCGAAGATGCCAAGAATACACAATGGGGAATGGATGGCATCCTCAATAAATGGTGCTGGGAAACTGGATAGTCACATGAATAATACTGAAATCATACCCTTATCTCACACCATATGCAAATCAAGTCAAAGTAGATGAAAGACTTAAACATAACACCTAAACCATAAAACTAGATGAAACTAGTTTTTCATTAAAAGAAAACAGAGACAAAAAGCTCCATAACATTGGTCTGTATGATAAATTTTGGATATGACCTCAAAAGTTTGGTCAACAAAGTTGAAAATAGAAAAAGATGCTATTTCATTAAAAAGCTTCTGCACAACAAAACACAGTGATCATTGATATATTATATCATCATTTTCCTCACAGGGAAAAGTGAAAAATTAAGACAAGTCAGACGTATTAACATAAATACTAGAAGGACAACTTGTTCTATGTGATAAGTGAAGTAATGTAAGAAATACAAAAATGGGGGCTGGCTCTGTGGCATAGCAGGTAAAGGTGCCGCTTGAGGTGCCAACATCCCGTGTGGGCACTGGTTCGAGACCAGGCTGCTCCATTCGGCTCTCTGCTGTGCGCTGGCAAAGCATTGGAGGATGGCCCAAGTCCTTGGGCCCCTGCACCACGTGGGAGACCCAGAGGAGCTTCTGGCTCCTGGCTTTGCTTCTGTGCAGCTCCAGCCGTTGCAGCCAATTAGGGAGTGAACCATGATGGAAGACCTCTCTCTTTCTCTTTGCTTCTCCTTCTCTCTTTGTGTAACTGTGACTTTCAAATAAATAAAAAAAAAAAGAAAGAAATATGAAAGTGAGTAAAATATAATATTTTTAGGGTTTATGGACTATTAGGAAACAAAATAAACATGCAATTACTATAGTAAAAATTACGCACTTAGTTCTGTGCTGTCAGTTTCATTACCAATAATACATAAAAAGTGCTATATTCTAACTACAGGACATTTACATTAAGGAGAAGTAGAGTTATTTGAAGTTGAAAATCTGGAAGTTGACGCCTTCAGTAATGAAGATAGCAGCTAATATTTGTGGAGGTTTTGCATAGGAAGTCTAATACAGTTGTCACAGGAACCCCATGGCATTGATATTATTTTCGTTACTTAACACAGGAGAAAACAGGCAGCAGATAATTCATCTTAGGTCACACACCTGGAATTTGAATGCAAGGCAAAATTATTTTGCTATAGAATTCACAGTGAAGTTTTAAAGTGTCAAAATGTTAATACACTAGCAAATGCAGGAATTAAATTATCAAAGTTATTATTTCCAGATCATAACAAAATGAAAAGAAAAAGAAAGATTCCTTTGATATTTGTTATTTTTTTTAAAAAAGATATATTTATTTATTTGAAAAGCAGAGTTGTAGAGAGGTAGATAGTGAAAGAGGTCTTCCATCCTCTGGTTCACCCTACATATGGCCACAATGGCTGGAGCTGGGCATTTCTGGAGCCAGGAGCCTAGTACTTCTTCTGGGTCTTCCTGGTGGGTATAGGAGCCCAAGGACTTGGGCCATCTTTCACTGCTTTCCCAGGTCACCAGCAGAGAGCTGAATCAGAAATGGAGCAGCCAGGACTTGAACTGGTGTTCATATGAGATGCCTGCATTGCAGAGGGTGGCTTTATCGATTATGCCATGGCATCAGCCCCCTTTGATATTTATTCTAAACTCAAGCATTAGTGTAAAATATTTCAGCCTAAGATTCCACTGCATATTTAAAATGTTAGAAGTAGTATTAAAAATAAGAAATAAAGATGAGGTCCAAAGGTCATCATTAAACCTATATATTTTTGCAACAAAGCATATATTTTGGAGGATGTTCTGTTTATTATTTTGTATAGTTCTTTCTAAAATTGCAATCTAATATCTAATATGTATCACGTAACATGGTCAGATGTTTCATAGGAAATACTCCCCTGTTGGCTCACAATTTCAGTAAGTTATTTTCTGGCAACTGTTGTATAGCAAAAAGTAAACATTTTTACTTGTATAGGCTTGAGGGTATCACTGTTTATCCTCACTTCTCAGGGAAAGTATAAACATTGTTGTAGAAAATAGACTCTGATACAAAATAAATCCTTTGAATGCTAAGAAGTAAAAGAGTGTACTTTTTCATCTTCACTGTACCCCACACTTAGAAAATAAATGGATTTACTTTAAAAACTAGCAAATGATGCTCTTGCTTGCCAGGCTTGTATAATGACTGGATATGTAGTCTCCAGATCTGGGTGCATGTATCTGTCTCTGTGGTCCTGCATAAATAATGCTTTACTCTCTCCTGAACTTTCTAAGTTTACAAAGAACATAAAATACTTTTATTGTTTTATTCCAAGGTTATACTGTAGGCTTTTTATCTTGTTAATGCTGTCTTGTTACTTTCTGCTGACAAACCTAGATACCATGTTATTTGGCTGTTTCACCCATGATTCCCAAGCCTGACGGATTCCCAGTCATGCTCATGCTGTTTCTTTTCAAACAAATCCGTCACTTGATTGTTAAGAGCATGTTGAGCATCATTCTTCTCTTTTCCTGATAGTCATTGGTATAATACTAAAGAAACTTGGCATTTTTTAAGTTTCATTGCTCTTTCCAACCTGCTAAATTATGCTAGCTCATCAGTATTTTTGTTAGTATAGAATTTAGCCATGTCAGTAATGAGCAGGTATGATCTGACATGATGAAGGAATAAACACAGTGTATCTTATTATTTGATATATAGAAAACCCGTTTGGGGCCAACGCTGTGACACAGCAGGTTAACACCCTGGCCTGAAGCACCGGCATCCCATATGGGTGCTGGCTGGTTCAAGTCCCAGCTGTTCCACTTCCTATCCAGATCTCTGCTATGGCCTGGGAAAGCAGTAGAATATGGCTCAAGTCTTTGGGCCTCTGCACCGTGTGGGAGACCAGGAGGAAGCTCCTGGCTCCTGGCTTTGGACTGGTGCAGCTCCAGCCATTGTAGCCAATTGGGGAGTGAGCCATTGAATGGAAGACCTTTCTCTCCCTCTCTCTGCCTCTCCTCTCTCTGCGTGACTCTGATTTTCAAGTAAAATAAATAAATATTTAAAACAAAACAAAACAAAAAATCTGTTTATGTGTATAGCTTTGTCTCTGGTACTGGTACAATTGGTACTCTCATATGCTGAGTCTAATAACTCATTTAATTCCTACAAATGCCTCACAAAGCTGTAACTTTTTATTGTGCTATCTCTCAGAAAACTGAGGAGTGAATAGATTAAATAACTTTGCAGAACATGTTTGGCAAATATAACAGTGGAGAAACAGTTATTATTTGCTGTCTCCAAGGATTTCCATTAGCAAGAAGCTGGAATTGGGAGTAGAGCCAGGACTCGAACTCAGGCACTCTGATATGGGATACAGGTGTCCCAAGTGGCATCTTAATCATTGTGCCTTATGCCTGCCTCCACAATACTTCTTAATAAAAGTTATTAGTTGTTCATATTGCTACAATTTCAGAATAATGTAGATGCACAGACTGCAATCTCAGATGTGACTCTTCCAGTGCTTTATCTTTTTGTCTCTGTTCTGTGCTTCAAGTCCTCAGTGTTAGATTGTTGATGACTGGCATTTGAGGATATTATTGCAGCCTCACCATACAGGTGCTATAAGTCTCTGGAATTATAATTTCAGTGTGCACCCAATAAATTTTTAGAAATTGTTGACTTTCAGATAGAGCATCATTTTATAGATTTAAAATATCCATTCATATACCTAGGAATATATTTAGGAGAGGAAAGGCAATAGAGGGGTCTATAGATAAGTAGCCAGGCTCACTGTGTGAAAGTAAAATTCCGTCTGTCATTATAGCTGTGCATTTCACTATCCATCATGCCTTACTCTTAGAAAAAGTTTAGGTGTTTCCTTCACTGGATTCTGTTCAACTCCATCCCTTCTTTGAAGTGCTTGGTCACTTTCCTATATTCCTGAGACTGTCACTTGTGTCCATGCATGCTAATGGTGGATTCTTCTCTTCATTTTGCTAGAACACTATGTTAAGTATATGGCTTGGATCTCTCTGAGTAGTTACCCAAATATCAGTATCAGAAGCATAATTTTTCTGTATCCCCTGGAGTTTTGTTGTTTACATTTTAAGAACTTTCTCTGTTATTTTTATAGAGTTGACCAGATTTGTTCAAATGCAGGCAACAGCAAATTTGGGGTTCCTTTACTACCTACAGTGGCTGATAATGTTTTTTGGTGAACAGGTCTGCAGCTATCAAAATTTTTTTTTTTATGAATTTTCTGTAGTAACTCAAAACAAGAGGACCTTATAGAATTTTGGAGTATAAAACAGAACCTCAGTTTATGACAAATGTCAACTTGCATGGTTCAAATTATTCTCCTCTAATACTGAGAAAGATTTTCTTCCTGAAGAGTTTTGTTTCTGTTTTATCCCACAGTTTAATCTCCTCAATCATCTATCAGATATGAACTAGAGTTAAAGAGTCATTTGCTGTTAGCCTAGCTATTTTTTGCTAACAAGTTTTGCAGCAGTGTTTTCAGTCATCCTTCTGTAAGAATTATACCCATTTACAGAGAGGCAGAGGTAGAGAGAAAGAGAGGTCTTCCATCTGCTGATTCACTCCCTAGATGGCCGCAATGGCTGGAGCTGTGCCGATCCGAAGCCAGGAGCTTCCATTGGGTCTCCCACATGGGTGCAGGGGCCCAAGAACTTGGGCCATCTTTTACTGCTCTTCCAGGCCACAGCAGAGAGCTTAATTGGAAGTGGAGCAACGAGACTCAAATTTGCGCCCATATGGGATGCCGGCACTGCAGGCGGCGGCTTTATCAGCTATGCCACAGCGTTGGCCCTTTCTATCTGCTTTTTCATTTATCTTTGAATTCTCCTTGATGATTATTTATCTTCCCTCTGGAGTGATTCCATATTGTTGAGACAGGATTTAGCTAATCTCATTTTATAAAATTGTGGTGGCAAAGTTACAAAACCCAATTAAATATTACAGTATTGTTTTTCATCTTTCCACTCTATTCTACCTTTAAATGCCAAAGCATCATAACTTTTACTCTACACTTTGGAATCCTTAGGTATACTAGCAATCATCTTGCAATTCTTACAAGTGATTTGAGCTACCTCAGTGGTAAATTTCATTAATTAAAAATTAAGAACTAATTAAGAAGCCTTTTCATTCACTGAAAGCCTTGTGTCTGTTTCCTAGAACTCTTTCCACTCTGCCAGATCAACTTGGCATCACATTGTTGCTGAAGCCATAATTCTGGAATTGCTTTGGCTTCCACACCTATTGCTTTCAGACATGAAAACCCATCCAATAAACCTTCTAAATATAATGCATTCACTTCTTCAGCCCGTGTTTATTATCATCTATTGCCTGAGCTACAATAATAGCTTTTGAAGTTTTCTCCTAGTATCCACTTGCCAGCCAGTTTCAGTGATTCCTCATTGCAAGACTTAATGTGCCAAAATGTCTGTTATCTCATTGCTTCTTTAGCCATTTGTTTTGTACCTCATTTCCCTTTTCTCCACTCTTCATCGTCATTGATCTATTATTGGTTCTTGGAACTGCCATGTTTTCCCAACTTCAAGTCATTGCATATCATATTCTACATGATAAATTTCTCTAGTTAGAAAACTCTCCTGAGGAAAGCTCCCTTTGGCTTTCTACAGTAATTTATGCTCTCTTACAGTGTGTCTCCACATCACCCTGTGTATCTTTTATTAAAAATTCTTATAATGTGTGTGATATTTTCCCCCAAGATCTTTTTTTAAGATTTATTTATTTGTTTGAAAGGGCAAGTTACAGAGATGCAGAGACAGAGACACAGAGAGAGAGATCTTCCATCTGCTGATTCACTCCCCAAATGACGGCAGTGGCCAAAGCTGGACTGTTCCAAAGCCAGGAGCCAGAACAGGAGCTTCTTCTGAGTCACCCATGTGGGTACAGGGACCCAAGGACTTGGACGATCTTCTAATGCTTTTTAAGGCACATTAGCAGGGAGTTGGGTAGGAAGTGGAGCAGCCAGGACTTGAACTCCATTTGGGATGCCTGCATTTCAGGTAGCAGCTTTACCTGCTATGCCACAGCACTGGCCTTTTCCCCCAGTATCTTTACTTATAGTATGTAAGCACCATCAAGGTAGGTTAATCTGTCTTATTCATTCCCACTATAGTGTCAGATACCATATAAAATCTCAGTAAATATTGCTGAAATAAGGTATTTATAGATATACTTGTTACTAATTTTTAAAAAAGATTTATTGCTTGATTGACTTGAAAGGCAGAGCGATAGAGAGACAGAGTGGGTGGCAGGGGCCCAAGTACTTGGACCATCTTCAGCTGCCTTCCCAGATGCATTAGCAAGAAGTCTGATCAGAAGCCAAGCAACCAAAACTTGAACCAGCACTCAGGCCTGGACAGCCAGCACCATAAGCAGCTGTCTGACCCACTATACCACAAAGAAGCCAGGGACCAAGAACTCCATCCTGGTGTCCCGTGTGAGTGGCAGATACCCAAGTACTTAGGCTGTTACCCACTACTTCCCAAGTGCAACAGCAGAGAACTGAACTAGAAGCTAATTTTCCAGGACTTGAACTAGCCTCTGACATTGGATGCAAGTATCAAAAGCAGTGGCTTAGCCTGCTGAATCTACACTAGCCTCTGAAGTTGGGCTATTTACTGAGAGAACTTAAGCTTACCTCTGTTATATTGATTTCAGATTTTCCACCTCATTGACACTATTTCTAACTGAAAGGAATGTATCATTAAAAAAATCCTTCATCTTCTGCACTCATTGCCATTACATGTTAAAATAACTAATGTTGAGGACAATTGGTAATATTGAGTCAGTGTTTGTGTTTGTTAAGAGATGTTCCTATTTTAATTTGCTTGATCTAATTGAGATTTTAATGAATTGAAACAAAGGTATTTAGTTAGAATGATTAATTTGCTGATCTTTATGTACTTCTATTACATAGCTAGTTTTTGTTTTGTGTCTACTGAGTTTTTTTGTAATATTCTTTATAAAGAAGTCTTATAAATATGTTTGTAATTGGAGTATTGCTGGCAGCTGTGCAACCATTTGACCAATCCTTTTTATGACTTATTAGTGTGATTACAGCCAGCAGGCACTAATTCTGCATGATAACACTTCAATAATCTACATTGGAAAAAATACTTTTTGTGTTTTTTAGAGTTTAACTTAACAAGACCTTAGCAAAGGATTTGAAGATTAGATACTTGCCCTCCAGACCGTTCAATACAGTGCTGAAGCTGGAAAGACTAATATGTCTGTGGCTTGGCAATTCCCCTGAGAACTCAGTACTGTTTGTCATTAAAAGAAGTTTTTGTAATATGTCAGCAGCTTTTAATTTTGTCCTATTCTTAAAAGAGCTGTGACAGGAGGATGATTTCAATTTCTGTATTATATATTTATATACATTTTAAACTGCTACTATTTAAATTGTTACAGTAGCTTAATGAGCAATTACTATAGGCAATGTGCTAATCTACATTGTCTTTACTATATGAACTATTTAACCTGAAAGCATTTCTAAATAACAGATGTGCAATGATATCAACAAATCAAATGGAACAGAAAGAATTGACAATATAATAATAAAACAGTAAAAATGTTTAATTGGAAGTATTTTTCCTATTCTCTTTAAAACGATAACCTAAGCCAACACTAGAAAAGCAAAATTCTTGCATGGTTGTTAATGGATAATCATATTTTACTCTTATCCATTTCTACTTTTTGAAATGTTTTTTTAACATTTTCTCAAAATATAGTATACCTGCCAAGAAATTCACATAAATTTACAGATAAATAAGTTTGTCATCTGATGTATCATACTCATAACCAAAATCTAGATTAATAAAGCATTGCTAATACCCCAAGAGTCCTCACTATTCCACCCTTTTCATTTCTTTTTTTTAGCATGTGAAATGAATTTATTGTCATTTCCATGGTATGATTCAGTGAAGCAATATTTATAACTATATACCACATGATCTGACATCCACATAGTTTTCATCCTTTCTGTATTACCTGTCATTAATAAGAGAAAATGTATGGAGAACATGTGATATTTTTATTTTTGTGGTCTGGCTTATTTTATTAGCATAATGATCTACAGTCACATCCATTTTGTTGCAAATATCAGGATTTCATTATCTCTTATGGTTGAGTAATATTCCATCATGTATAAAATCACATTTTCTTTATCTAATTATCTAATTTATCTAAACATTTTCTTTAATTAATTATTAGTTAATGATTATCTATGTTGATTTCATATCATAACCATTATGAATGGAGTTGCTATAAACACAGGAATAGAGGTAACTCTTTTGTATGTTGATTTCATTTTCTTTGGATATAGTCTCAGGAATGGGATAGCTGGGTATATGGTAGGTCTGTTTTTACATTTATATATAGAAGGCCTATCTTCTAGATTGAATATTCTTACTTCTGCCTTACCAAGTCTGTTGTTAAGACTTTCCACTGTATTTTTTTACTTGACTTATTGCATACTTTATTTGTAATATTTCTGTTTGTTTTTTTTAATATGTTTGCAGAATTTCTCATTCCTGTCATATATGGATTTCCTTATTTATTTAAATATTTCTCTGCATTCTTGAGCAACCTCACAGTCATTCTTTGAATTCTTTTTCAAGCATTTTGTCAGTCGACCCTTCTTCCCTCCAATATTAATATATTATTGTGTTCCTTTTAGGAAGTCATATTTCCTTCTTTGTTCATATTTCCTGTGTTTCTACATTGATTTTTATGCATCTGGGGGATCACCTGAAACTATTTCTTCTTGTAACTAATTCATGGGTGATTTTTAAAAATTATTATCGAAGGCTTTATTCTTGGAAGTGTACCACTGTGGCTCCATGGAGTGTATGAGGCTTATATTGGAGTTCCAAGGGTGTGTGCTGGGTGAGTACAGGGAGCTCTGGCCACTGCTGGTGGGTGAAGCGAGAATCCAGAGTGACACCCCAGTTCGGAATGGTAAAGCACCTCTGGATACTATCAGTAGGGGGAGGGGATGGTGGAGCCAACTGGTATGTCCACAGTATGATCCCTTCCCTGTGTCGAGGTGAGTCAGCTGATTCACAGCCTAGAGTGAACTCAGGGTGCCTGTGCTCCCTCACCCACCCAGGCACCAACCCACTCTATAGCCTGTGCCCCCAGCCCTCTGTGAGATCTCTCCCCAGTGTACAGGGAGCTCTGAGTTTGCTGCAGTCAGACTGGGTGGGTACACAGAAAGCCAGCTGCAGCCCCCATCCCTCTCAGCTCCATGGCCTATGCCCAGAACTGCCACAGTCATAGAGTGCAGGAGGTCCATGCTGTGCTCTGTGAGTTGCTCCCTCCATGGTGGGAGCTGTCTGCTATTCCCTGACTCAGCTGTATCTGAGTCTGGCACTTTGATGGTGGGCCAGGGAGCGAGGATGCAACATAGCCTCCCTTCACCCAGCATCGTCACGGAGCCCACTGCCAGCTCCACAGGCTAGACTCGAAACCAGTGGGGACAATGTAATTCTTCCTCAGTCAAAGCCACCAGTGATGGGGGGCCGTGCAGTGGCAGCCATCTCTTACCTTGCCCTGGAAAGATGGCGCTTTCTAGCCAAGCACTGGCTGTGCATGTGATATTATATATATCCATATACATCTTAAAACTACGTAATGGTGAAATACTTCTGATCTCTTCAGAAAGCAAACTTCTTTTAGTAGAGTTACTTGTAATTAATTAAATGGGATTAGTCTGCATAGCTATTTTATAATCATGAAACAAGCTTGTTAACACACTGAATAGGTGGTGTCTGAGGGCTACTTTCAACTCACTGTATCAAACTTAATTTATGATTTTATAAAATAATCGTGTTGCCATGTGGGCTAAGTGCTAAGATGTTAGAATGCAGTGTTAAGAGATGATTTATAGCATTTGAAAAGAACTTAGTTCATTGCCTTAGTTTGTAAATAAAGTTCCTTAAATAAACTGGTATGATCCTGATAATTTCTTCCATAGAGTTCTTTGGAGCCTCTGGTTAGAACAAGTAGTAAATGTAAGAATGTTACACAGATAAAAGTAAAGGGTAAATTTGAGGGGACTTTTAAAAAAGACTTTAGAATAAAAGTTAGTATAGTTTCCATCTCTCAGGGCTGGGTAGAATGATCTCTGATGAAATCTGTTTCATCTAGGCAATAAAGCAACTTTATTTCAGAAGACTTCAGGGTTATGTGTGTCTGCCTGTGATATGTAGCTCAAGATATTGAAAAGTTCAATGGTAATTCCTGAGGGGTAGGTTTTTCAAGAGTACCACAATGATTTGGAGAATATAACACTTATTTTGCTGGTCTAGCAACTTTCAAAGAAAAGTAAGTTTAGGGGAAATGTTAATGTGTGTCCAAATGCCTTGTCAGTGCAGAGTCATCAGTAAAAAAATGTTTGCAATTGGAGAAGCTAAAAAAAGAACCAGGAATATAGGTGATTCAAAGTTGCAAATGTGCCAATTTTATGATTTTCAATCCATTACTTCTATCACAAGACTAAAAAGCTCAACATTGTTAAGACCTGAATGAACATAGCAAATACGTACTGAAATTGAATATTAAGAGTCTGAATGAAGGGGAAATACTTTCATTATTTCAAATATCCCAAGATAACTCACTTAGAAATGAATTCCATCATTTGCAGAGATAAAAATAACGAAGATGCCCCAGTGATCTGTTAGGGCAAAACTGTTGGTTTCTAAAATCTTTTATTGTAAATACATTTTTGCCTGTTCTACAGTTAATTAATCAAAGGACTTTTTAAAAAACAAATTCAAAAGAGATGGGATATATACTATAAAATAATTTTGGACATATACTTTTAATTTTTCTTTAATTTTTATCTTTCCAGCTTTACAAAATTGCACATTATTTTAACTCTTTTTAAAAAAGATTTATTTATTTATTGGAGAGGCTGAGTTACAGACAGATAGCGGGAGAGACAAAGGGAGAGGTCTTCCATCTGCTGGTTCAATCCCCAAATGACTGCAATAGTCAGAACTGGGCTGATTTGAAACCAGGAGCCAGGAGCTTCTTCCGGGTCTCCCAGGTGGGTGTAGGAGCCCCAAGTTGGGCCATCCTACACTGCTTTCTCATGCCATTAGGGAGCTAGATGGGAAGCAGAGCCGCCAGGACTCCAATCGCTGCCCATATAGGATGCCTGCACATCCTACTTAACCTACTATGCCACAGTGCCGGCCCCATTATTTTAACTTTTCAAAATTAAATTCTTTCTTATTTCCTCCTTCCTCTCCCTCATTGTCTCTCCTTCTCTCCGACTCTCTCACGGTCTTTTCCTCTTTCATTCCTCGGCATTCTCCTGTTTTCCTTTGAGTAGGGAAAACATGATTCTTGGAGGGTAATAAAATTGTCCTGCAACTAGATATGGTGATGGTCACACAATTTTGTAAATATTTAAAAACATTGAATTGTATATTTTAAGTGAGTGAAATTTATGGTATGTAAATTATCTATCAAGCAAGCTGTTTCTTTGACAAGTGAAATGCCTGCCAGAGGTTGACTAAGTCACTAAAACACAGGACAGCAGCCTATTGTCTAAGACTGATTAGAACTGATCACAGGGCTAGACAGTTGGAGGATTCCATCAGCATACCCTTTCAGTTCTTAACCAATTTTGTGCTTTTCATTCTTGTGATGCTGCCATCCTGGACTGAGAATCAGAAATTTGGCACCAGTCCCGCTTTATTCACCCGCATCAGTTTCTGGGCTTTATGTCCCGTATCCTGGGAAAGAAGACTGATAATTCAGACAGGATTTGCCCTTTATGAAGGTAGGCTACAGAGCAGCAAGCACTTGAATGCCTGTCTAGTATGTGATTGAAAGTAGAAAAAAGGCCCTCAGACATGAATTGTTTTTATTCAGAAAAAATTAGGTAAGCATTGTTTGAACATGTTTTTTAAATTTTTTTTATTTTTTAATTAATTAATTAATTAATTTATTTTTTGACAGGCAGAGTGGATAGTGAGAGAGAGACAGAGAGAAAAGTCTCCCTTTGCCCTTGGTTCACCCTCCAATGGCCGCTGTTGCTGATGCGCTGCAGCCGGCGCACCGCGCTAATCCAAAGGCAGGAGCCAGGTGCTTATCCTGGTCTCCCATGCGGGTGCAGGGCTCAAGCACTTGGGCCATCCTCCACTGCACTCCTGGGCCACAGCAGAGAGCTGGCCTGGAAGAGGGGCAACCAGGACAGAATCCAGCACCACAACCGGGACTAGCACCCGGTGTGCCGGTGCCGCAGGCGGAGGATTAGCCTATTGAGCCGCGGTGCTGGCCTGAACATGGGTTTTTAAGTGCCTTGTCACGATTGTGATGACTGGATTTTTAAAAAATAAAAAAAGAATGTTCTGTTTTTGAAAAAGTTTTGGATTATTAGACAATATTCTTTGTGTACATCAAGAAATCTCTCAAAATACATAATAAACTCCATTGCAAAATTGGGAATCCATGCAATAAAAATCTGTGTGGTATCACAGAAATGCAAAATTGTTTTGTTTTTATTATGTTGTCAAAAAAGTGCCAATTGAGTTGCTTTTGTTGCCTTATCTGTCTAAGTATGACAGGAAATTCCATTTCTCATGATCCCTTAGGATATGATGTGGCTGCTTTTTCATTTAGTGTGAATGTTTCTTGGGAATGTTAGGAGTGTTTAAAGCATGGTTCATTGCGTTATGAAGGATTGCTCTGTTGTTCCATGTTTGCTCAAAGTAGTGCTTTATGCCAGCATTATCCAACAGTTAGTCACTTACTTCTTCTGCCAGAATTTTTCTACAATCTAGATTATTGAAATAGCGCAGGTGAGCTTTGTCAGCAGTAAGGAAGATGCATTTAACATTTTCTTTCCAAGACTAAAATAGATGCTATAAAATATTCAAATTAATTAAAAGCAGAAAAGCATCTATCAGTCTAGAATGTCTGGAGAATTGATTCATATTTATTCAACTGTGCTATCATTTTTCAAAAATTTTCACTTCATTTTAAAACCCCACTCACTTGTAAGATGAGTGTACCCAGTCTTTTTTTTTTTTTTTTGACAGGCAGAGTGGATAGTGAGAGAGAGAGACAGAGAGAAAGGTCTTCCTTTTTGCCGTTGGTTCACCCTCCAATGGCCGCTGTGGCCGGCGCATCTTGCTGATCCGAAGGCAGGAGCCAGTTGCTTCTCCTGGTCTCCCATGCGGGTGCAGGCCCAAGGACTTGGGCCATCCTCCACTGCACTCCCGGGCCATAGCAGAGAGCTGGCCTGGAAGAGGGGCAACCGGGATAGAATCCGGCGCCCCAACCGGGACTAGAACCCGGTGTGCCAGCGCCACAAGGTGGAGGATTAGCCTGTTAAGCCACGGCGCCGGCCTGTACCCAGTTGTAATGAAAATTGTGCTTAATGAGAGTGAGACTTCACAAAAACAATCATTTAAAATGAGAATTCAATGACAGACCTTTGTTGCAATGGTCAACACACTGCTTAGAATGCCCTCATCCCTTTTCAGAGTGCCTGCGTTTGATTGCCTCCTCTGCTTCTGACTCCAGCTTCCTTCTTATGTGAACCCTAGGAGGCAGCAAGTGGTGACTCAAGTAGTTAGGTCTCTGCCCTCTCTTTTTTAAAATGTATTTTCATCTTATTTGAAGGGAGAGAAATACACAGAGAGAAACAGAGAGATAGACAAAGATCTTCTCTCCATTGTTTTATTTCTCAAATGCATGCAACAGTCATTGCAGAGCTAGGCCAAAGCCAAAAACCTAGAACTTAATCCAGGGTAGCAGAGCCCTAACTAGATAGCAATTAAACTTTTTTTTTTTTTTTTTTTTTTTTTGAGGACCTCCTTACGGTTTTCTGTAAAATGTTTATACCGTTTTGGATTTTCATCAATAGTGTGCATGGGTTCCAGTTTTGCCACATCCTGGCCAATAGCTGCTGTCACGTGTCTTTTTGGCAATAACTGTTCTAACATATACGTTAGTTGTTCATAGTAGCTTTTTTTTTTTTTAAAAAAAAGATTGATTTATTTATTCAAAAGGCAGAGATACAGAGAGAAGGGGAGACAGCCAGACAGAGAGAGAGAGAGGGAAAGATATCCTTCACTTGTTGCTGATTCACTCCCCAAATGACCACAATGGCTGGGGCTGGGTCAGGCCGAAACCAGGAGCCAGGAGCTTCCTCCGGGTCTTCTACTTGGGTTCAGGGGCCCAAGAACTTGAGGCATCTTCAGCTGCTTTCCCAGGCATATCAACAGGAAGCTGGATGGGAAGTGGAGCATCCTATATGGGATGCAGGCACTGTAGGCAGAGCACCACAGCAGTGCCAGCCCCAACTCATTGAGGCTTTGATTTGCATTTCCCTCATGATTAATGATGTTGAACCAACTTTCCATGTACCTGTTGGCCATTTGTATGTTATCTTTTGAAAAATGTCCAATTCCTTTCCTCGTTTTTTTTTTTTTTTTGATATTGAGTTATAGAAGTTCTTTTATATTTTAGAGATTGTCCCTAATCAGATATACATTTTGTAAATATTTTCTTTCATTCTTTAGGGTGTTCTTTCCACTCAGTGTTGAGTGTTTCTTTTGTTGTTTGAAAGGTTTGTAGTTTTGTGTGGTCCCATTTGTTTATTATTGTTCTTGTTATCTGTTCTTTTGTTATTGTTTCTCTGAAACCATTACCAAGAAAAGGAGTTTCATAGTTTGGATTCTTAAGTTTCCTTGCCTGTTTCTGGTTCATTCATTGTTTCTAAGAATGAAAGAGAAATCAGATTCACTAGCTGAGGGTGAACTTGTTTTTTTTTTTTTTTTAAGATTTATTTTATTTATTTGAAAAGCAGAGTTACAGAGAGAGGTAGAGGCAGAGACAGAGATCTTCTATCTGCCGGTTCATCCCCAAATGGCTGCAAAAACCCAGGCTGGGCCAGGCTGAAGCCAGGAGCTAGGAGCTTCATCCGAGTCTCCCACATGGGTGCAGGGGCCCAAGCACCATCTTGCACTACTCTCCCAGGTCCATTAGCAGGGACCTGGATCAGAAGTGGAGCAGCTGGGACTTGAACCTGCACCCTTTTGAGATACCTACACTGCAAGCAGCGGTTTAACCTATGAACTTAACCACTGAACTCAAAAGTATCCAGTAAATATTGTTATAATCATCCCATTTTAAAGATGAGAAAATCAAAACAATTGAATGGGTCTGTTGAAAACAGCTATTCTCACTTATGGTACAAATGAAGGAAATTAAATTCTGGATATTACATGAGTTCCCCATTAGTGTACATAGATTATGATAGTAGAAATTATAATAAAATACTTTTCTCTATTACTGAGGTAACATTCTGCCTGATTCACAAAGCTGCTTCACATGTATGTCTCCATCATTACTTTGAAATACATAATTACTTCTTCCAAAGAGTCTATGTTTATGAGTTAATTGCTTTAAAAGCCTGCTCTTTTAGAGATCCTGAGAGAGAAAACATTATTTTGAATTAAAATATGACAAAAAAAGAAAATTTCTGTGCTAAACTTAAGTATCATTTTGCTCCTTACAATTTTAGTAACTTAAAAGATTTAAAGACTACATTTTGAAAATGCTAATATTGTTTTCACATGACTTAACAGGAATGTAAATATTAATGGTTATTTAATATTTTGATATGGATAGTTTAGTTGAAAGCAGCATTTTAAAATTTATTTATTTTTTTTCAGACTTCCATAATGTTTTTGTTTCTTTAAATACAGAGTTTCAGTATTAAATAAACATTTTAAAAAATCAAGTGTAGCTTGTCTCATTTCAAGAGAATACTCTGGTATTTCATTTACTATATGTCTTAAAAATTATTATCTGGTCTTAATGTGCTGTTATTGTAGAGATCATTCTCTGGGTTTGTGATACAATCTCTCAGTTAAATTAGAATCTCAAATGTATAATAGAGTACCTGAAAATGTTATTGAATTGATGATAAGGAGACATGGTAGCAAATATACTACATCTATTTTAAAATTGTGACTTTTCATTTTATATCTATATATTTATACTATAAAAATCTTATCAAAATTACTAATGAGCTGAATTGAACTCATTATAATAGTTGCAAATTGTTTTTAATTTTTAGTTTGAAAAATGCCAAACAGGTGCAAAGGTTTGCAGAGTGGTATAATGAACCGTCATACATCCATCATCAGCAATTTCAATGCATGGCCATTCTGTTGTTCCATATGCTCATTCCTTATAGTCTAGTTTTTTGCTGCTTATGATTTCAATAACTTAAAAGTCAGTTAAATCATTTGCTTTGAAAGCTTTAATGTGTTAATATTGCTTTCAGAGAAGTTAACATGAATGTAAATATTCATATTATATGATATATTGTGATACAAATTGTAATATCCTTTCATGAATAAATATTTCTGTTAATATCTAAAAGAGACATTTTATATAAATAAATGTATAAATAATAAAAATTTTAATTGTGATTACTATGCCATTAATACACCAAATTCAGAATTCTTTTATGGTATTGGGAACTAGCTAGTATTCAAATTTCCAATTGTCTTATAAACATGTTTTGATTTTGTGTATTTTGCAAGTAACTCATGTCCCCTTAACCTACACATAATTTGCAATTTTCATGTCTTTTTAGTCTCTTCAACCAATATGTTTCTCTTTTATCATTCTTTCCGTTCTTTACCCATGTAACAAATAAGTGTTGAAGAAGCCTGATGATTTGTGCTGTAGAGTTTCCAATAGTCTGGATTTTAATGATGGCCTCCCTGTGGAGCACTTTAACATGTTCCTCACCTCTCCGAGTTTCCTGTAAAATGTTAGCTGAATACAGAGATTTGAGCAGAATCAGGTTTGATTTTCTTTTGCAAATCTGTTTCAGAGTTGTGTTCTTTCTTGGGGAGGTATGTACTTTGCTTGTTTCTCTTGTACAATATTAGTAGCAATTGATACTTAGTGATTCCACTAATTTACTAGGACTTGAAAATAGATGTTCTAAGTTTGTCATAATTATAAACAGAGTATTTCTAAAGAAAAATGTTGCCCTTCATCTAGTACTGGGATAACTAGTAAAATAATTCATATGGAGAAGGCAAAAGAGTTGATTTTTCTGCATGTGCTCCTCTGTAATGATTATGTTCATGTATCTTTCAGTCAGTCATGAGTAATGAGTTGTAATCATTATTAGCTCATGGATTTAGACATATTCACATGCTTAACTCATTGCAGTTATTCTAATCCATAATGAATTTTTACGTTTTAATTGCTGAAGTCTCTTTCATCTGACTGTTCTTAGGCTTTGTGTAATTCCTGTCTTGAACCTGTAGATAGACATTTGTTCAAAGGACTTTGATTTCTTTAGTGGGAACAGTATTTTCAAGACCCTAAACTGGGTGCTAGGGTACTACTTATTGCTGTTGGAGTTGGTAGTTTTTACCCTTTCAGAATAGGTATTTTTAAGGTTAAAATGTGTCTTGCATACACACTGATGGGTTTAATTCAAAATCAAAATTGTAGGATTTTGACTTAAAAATTGGTGTTCTACGTATATGTCTTTCCTCACCTGCACTTCCTAGTTTTCGATATCACTGAAGATAATGCAATTAGAGTATCCTATTGATCTTTATCCCATGTTACACACAACAAGGAGACAATAACAATTCCAATACTACCCATCTGTGTGACTACAGAAATGAATTTAAGATTTGTTTGCACTTCCTTTTGTTCCCATGATATAAATCTCCTTAGGGGTATTCAAGTTGCATTATCCTGTTTTAAAGTCACATGAAATAGCTACCAACTGTATACATATACTACTATATACATTATACTGATAACTATATACATATTTGAGCTTATATTTTCACTTTTCAGCATTTGGACTTTTAAATTGAATTTTGCTTTGTAATTTAGTGAAAATGTACTTGTTTCCAAAATTCAATTTATGAAACAACATATACTTAACTGGATTCCATTTTTGTCCTCTCCACCCCATATTCTCTTATAACAGGTATACAGTCAGGTGAAGGAGTGATGATGTAATCTTCCTTTTTTAAATTAGGCATATATTTGAAGATGTATTTAATGTTCTCTACAAGTCTATGTCACTGTTCCTCTGGTTAGCTTGGAGGTCTGCAGGTGATCTTCAGGGAGAAATTATGAGAATAATGTTTCCTCAGTTCTCCCATGCAGATAATAGTTGCTGTGCACTTTAATATTTTAAAATTATTTTTTGAGCTAAAATCATTATCATTACCTACATTTTTTCATTTCTTCTGTTGTCTTCTGCCATCAAGCATTGTTGCCAATGCTTTTAGTACTTTGATTACAATCTGATTTTTTTTCTACTTTGTCATGCTTTTAGGTGGTTGCCTAGATTCTCAGAGAGATCTTTTTGCTCATTTCATTCTGAATGAAGAAAATGGCTAGCAATATATTTTCTATCCTCATAACTAAAACTCTGTTATCTGATTTTCCTGGAGGGATAAAACTATTGTTTCCTACTTGCAAGTTTATCCTGGACCTGTCTGTTCCCAAGTTTTCTGGATTTTTCCTTTAAACACTGTCCCAGTTTATATTAACTTGCTTCTATTCCCAGAATTTATCTGGAATGTGAGACTTTTTCCTGGAAAGTGGTTTTTGGACGGTCTTAGCACCCAGAGTGCCCCAGTTCTTTTGGACTTCCACACAAACACTTTGCCTTCACCAATGAGTTGGCATAGAAATACTCTCTCCGTTGGTGTGGCTCTTTTTGCCTATTTTATGGTGTTACATGACCTTTTGGTTTTGTTTTATTTTTCCATCTCTGGCACTACTACCACAAGTATCTTCCACGAGTGGTTTACTGTCACTCAATTCATTATATTACAGAACTATTGGAAATGCCTCATGTATTAGCTTTCTATTCCTTGTGACAAATTCTGTGCTGCAAAGTACACCTAGCTGCTTAATACCCCAACCGTTCTGATCCCACAATGTGTACGTCTGTCAGAGATTTCACAGATTTACCTTCCTTCCTAGGTCCTCTACTTAGGCTGAGATCCACTGTGGGCTGGGCTGTGTTTTACTCCCCAAGTCCCACTGAAGAATCTGCTGCAGAGATACCTCACATTGTTATCAGAATGCATTTCTTTGCAGCAGAACAGTTTGTGTTAGCTTACTTCTTCCAAGGCAGCAAAGAGACAAAGTCTGTTCTTAGCATCTCTAATTTTAGGGAAGAACAGCTTGCTCCACAGAGAGTTCAGTAATAGGACTCTTTCCTACTTAAGATCAGAAGGAGAGTCTCTCTTCCAAAAGGTCCTAGTCCCTCTTAAACACTCGAAAAGCCAAGTCCACCAAGGATAATTTCTCTTTCAATCAACTCAGAATTAACTGTTTTAGACTTAATTATATATGTAAAATTTCTCTAATTTTACCAAATAACAGTGTTGTCCTGGGTATGATATTTTATTATATTCACAGGCCCTGTCCACAATCAAGGAGAGAGATTGTACAGGGTGTCATTGCTAGAAGGCAAGTATCGTAGGGATCATTTTATCTTCTTTAAAAAAAAAATTAGGGGCTAGTGCTGTGGTGTAGACAGTAAAGCTGCTGCCTATGATGTTGTCATCCCATATGGACACTGGTTTAAGTCCCAGCTGCTCCTCTTCCAATCCAGCTCCCTGTTAGTGTGCCTGGAAAAGCAGT
Organism: Lepus europaeus; assembly: GCF_033115175.1. Classification (NCBI taxonomy): domain Eukaryota; kingdom Metazoa; phylum Chordata; class Mammalia; order Lagomorpha; family Leporidae; genus Lepus; species Lepus europaeus. The sequence goes on from NC_084827.1 coordinate 131,873,127, forward strand.
GGAGGATGGCCCAAGTGCTTGGGACCCTGCACCCACATGGGAGACCCAGAAGAAACTCCTAGCTCCTGGCTTTGGCCTGGCCCAGCTCTGACTGTTGTGGCCATTAGGGGAATGAACCAGCAGTTGGAAGATTCTGTCTCACTTCTCTCTCTCCCTCTCTCTCTCTCTCTCCCTCTCTCTCTCTGTTTGCCTTTCAAATAAATAAATAAAGAGAGAGAGAGAGAGAGAGGGAGGGAGAGAGAAAGAGAAAGAAGCTTCTTCCAAGTCTCCACATGGGTGCAGGGGACCAAATACTTGGGTCATCTTCTGCTTTTTCTAGGCACATTAGCAGAGAACTGGATTGGAAGTGGAGCAGCCAGGACTCAAACTGGCTTCCAGATGGGGTGCTAGCCCCAATCTTGGGGACCATTTTTGAAATTCGGCTCATCACATCTTGTCACCAAGTTTTGTTGAAGATACTTTTACTCTGTTTTTCATTTTGCTGCCCTGTATGTTTTCTTTGACCATTAATATCATTTATTCTAGTGAAATATTTTACAAACTGTGCCATCATTATTACCTTTTCCTATAATCGTATAATTTGAAGTTTTTATGTTAAAGGTTAGTAGAAGATAGTGTAATAAAGAGGAAAGGCACTACAGCATCATAAATGTGATCTTCCTGTTTTATCAAAGTCCAGGCCCTATTCATTCTGTTTTGATGTTATCTTCCTGAATTAAATGCTCCTCTGACGTTTTCCTCCTAGAAGCACTCAGTACATTTTATTGTATGTTTTCTTTGACCGTTGGTATCCAGATGGGACATGTTAACCCTTATGAGGAATGCAGGAGGAAAAGACATTTTAATGTTTTTATTAAAATTAACTTTCATTTTATATCACTTGATTTATAGTTTAGTATATTTTATAATATATGCACTAATCTTAGGAAAGTGATATACAGATATAATTTTAAATGGAGCATAATATATAGTATATGTGTAAATTTGTATGCAGCCCGGGGCACATGCTCAAACTGTTTTATATAAATCTTCATGAAGAAATAATTTCAAAACCACATTTTAGATAGTGAACCACTTACAGAGTGACTGCATACCCTATTGCTATGTACACATCCTCAGCATTTGATGCAGAGGTAACATCAATGTAATTGACTACTCTTTAAAACTAACATGTCTTATTACCTGTGTGGTCCACAACATTGTTCATCATCACTGTATCTTTTATCAGCTTTACCATGCCAATTCTGCTAAAATGGCTTTCCTAATACGTTCTTAGTATGTGAAAATTATCAAATTGTATTTTTGTATTATTGATTAATCTCTGTGAACTAATAAGATGAGTATTATGAGGAAATGTCCCTGATCCTTTTTATACAAATGTAGCACTTAAGCCATCCAGGCGACATTTTATCCCCCAGGAATAAGGAAAATTAGAACTAAATTTACTGATCGCTTTACAAATGTTCTTTAAAATTCAGAGCCTCACGTTCTAATTAGCAGTTGGACATCTCAAACTGAAGTTAAAATTGGTGATATATAGGTGTCATTGTTGCTCCATTTAGCGATGGAAAGGCATTTTTTTCCTGTGTTGGCTTCAATATTTGGCAATCAAAATGCCTGGACTTGTAAGTTACAACAAAACAAAAAAATCCAAAGACTCAAAAAATTACCTTTTCAAAATAGCCTAACAGTTCTGAGATCAAAGAAAGGTCAGCTGCTAATATGCTGTGTCTTTTAATACAAAAGCTGATTTTATTTGCCCAGCTGTGGATGGAACATGCTTTTTGGTTGTCAAGAAGGGTGTCATTGTTTGGTTTTGTCTCTCAGAGTGGAGGATTTAAAATATAAATATGAAATTGTATGAACATTTTAATGATTTTCTTTATCTTGATTTCATTACCATTATATTTAATCTACTTTAAATGGAAATATTTTATCACAACAAGAAAATAAAATTATTTTAATTTTTTTTAAACATTTATTTGTTTATTTGAAAGTCAGAGTTACACAAAGAGAGCAGAGGCAGAGAGAGAGAGAGAGAGAGAGAGAGAGAGAGGTCTTCCATCCATTGGTCCACTCCCCAATGGCTGCAACGGCCAGAACTGTGCAGATCCGAAACCAGGAGCCAGGAGCTTCTTCCGGGTCTCCCATGCGGATGCAGGGGCCCAAGGACTTGGGCCATCTTCTATTGCTTTCCCAGGCCACAGCAGTGAGCTGGATGGGAAGTAGAGCAGCCGGGTCTTGGACCGGCACCCATATGGGATGCTGGTGCTTCAGGCCAGGGCATTAACCACAACGCCAGCCCCTAAAATTATTTTAACCTAAAGCAGAGGAATTACAAATTGCTGCTGGGAGCTAATGTGTGTGTGTGTGTGTTTTAATATTTATTTATTTATTTGAATGGCAGAGCTACTGAGAGAGTTGGAAAGAAGGAAGGATAAACAGGTATATCTTTCATCTTCTGGTTTACTCTCCAGATGGCTGCAACAGTGGGGCTAGACCAGGCTGAAGCTAGGAGTCTGGAACTGCATACAGGTCTCCCAAGTCAGTAGCAGGGTCCCAGACACTTGGGCCATCTTCTGCTGCTTTCCCAGGCTCATTAGGAGCTGGATTGAAAGTGGAGCATTCAGTTTCAACAAGCTTAGTATTTGCATATTGAAAATTTGCATTGTTGGCAGGTGCCATGGCTCAAAAAGCTAATCCTCCACCTGCGGCGCCGGCACACAGGGTTCTAGTCCTGGTCAGGGCGCCGGATTCTGTCCCGGTTGCCCCTCTTCCAGGCCAGCTCTCTGCTGTGGCCCGGGAGTGTAGTGGAGGATGGCCCGAGTCCTTGGGCCCTGCACCCCATGGGAGACCAGGAGGAAGAACCTGGCTCCTGCTGTGTTCTTACAAACAGTTAAAAGATAGTGTTCCTGTCTGCCTCTAATCTTGAGTCTGTCTGGATTAATACTATATTAGGTTTCTATTAAATATATTTATTAGTGCCTAGTTCTACTTCACACTATTTCACAATTATTAAGTATAAAAAATCAAGAACAACTTATGGGCCAGTGCTGTGGCTCAACAGGCTAATCCTCTGCCTAGCGACACCGGCCACGGTGGCCATTGGAGGGTGAACCAACGGTAAAGGAAGATCTTTCTGTCTCTCTCTCTCACTGTCCACTCTGCCTGTCAAAAAAAAAAAAAAAAAAAGAAAGAAAAAGAAAATTTGCATTGTCAACTGATGAAACAAAAAAAAATCACAAAACATTGGATATCACTAAATCTTAACAGTTTAAACAATAATGTAGAAGCATGTTTTAGATCATTTAAAAACTAGATCTTATTAATGAAAATATAGGTGAATATGCTAGGTGATGTGTTCAATATGTATACTAAGCTAACTGTTAACAATCATGTAGTTTTTCAAGCATTAATACTGACTTGAATATTTTTAACTTTCTTTTGTGCGTGTAGATTGAAAAAAGGTTCTAGCATAGATCATGTCAGGAATGGATAAAAACAGTATGAGAAGTAGTAGGCAGAAAGCTCTGTCTTGTGGTTATAGACAGCTGAGGTCTGAGCTGCACTCCTGCCCAGCTTCTTCCTTCGTTCTAATTGGAACCAGCCCTTAAGCAAGAAGCAAAGAACAGATATGTGGGCTTTTACTTTAAGATTCTCTTTTAAAACAAAAGTCTCTTTACAAATGAACGGTAATATTCTAGTACAGAACTATCCAATGCAGTTGTTTTAAGTTTCCAAAAGAGACATGTTGATTTACAGGTCATATTTGCTTCTCACTCAACACCTCCTCAATAACTAGCGTCCATCACCCCTTCTTCACTCTCACATCTCCTTTACTAAGATTTATTGGCTCCATCTTCAAAACATATAAAAAAGCTGACCAGTTTTTATGCATTGAGTATCTTTTATCAAACTACTTGTATTTCTCATTTTCGCCAGGCTGCTACTGGGCCTCCTTGATCTGCCTTCACTCTGCATCCTTTCCTTCCCCGTGATCCACAGGGATGCTTTCAGATAAACTAATGGATTTGATCACCTTTGTACTCAAATTACTCTTCCTGTCTCCCTATTTGGCAAATAATCAGACGGTTCTAATGTGGACTCACTCCCTCCTATTACAAATAGATGGAAATGCCTGTTAGATAGCTGAAAAAAAAGTTCAACTTCATAGACAAATCAAAAAAATAATGAAAGGGAAATCTTATGCTGGGGTAGAAGACATAGCCTTGGGCTTAATTGAAACAGAGTAACTGACAAGCCAGCTGCATGCATAAAATCTGAGTGTTGCTTTGGCTATGAAGAGGGGATTAAGAAACCACCCCCCAAATGAAAACATGTTTAATGACCCAAGGAAGCATCTGGGTAATAAAATCTTGAGTCTGTCCAAGATTTTTGAAAACTAAAACATGTTGATTGAACCAGGGAAGCAGTTTAGAAACTTGTGTGTGCCCAGGATTTTAAAAAATGAAAACATATTTACTGACTGAGGAAAACAGGAAATTTCTGTCCGTACAGGGTCTTAGATGGGAGAAAATTCAAGAAATTCCAATTCCAGGCTTAAATATTCAATGGTGGAGGCTCTAATATATCCCACCTGTGTAGTTTAAGAAATTGTTTCTTAAATTAATATACACTTTGGGGCCGACGCTGTGGTGCAGTGCCTTGGCATGATGTGCCGGCATCCCATATGGGAGTAGTCCCGGCTGCTCCCCTTCCAATCCAGCTCTCTGCTATGGCCTGAGAAAGCAGTAAAAGATGGCTCAAGTCCTTGGGCCCCTGCACCCGCATGGGAGACCAGGAGGAAGCTGCTGGCTCCTGGCTTCGGAATGGCACAGCTCTGGCCGTTGCGGCCATCTGGGGAGTGAACCAATGAATGGAAGACCTCTCTCTCTGTCTCTATCTCTCTCTGTAACTCTGTCTTTCAAATAAATAAATAAATCTTTAAAAAAATTAATATACACTCTTATTCAAGACAAATCAGAGTTCAAAAGCAACTGTTTAAGTATATTTCATGTCTTTACTGGGATTTCATTTACTTTATCTTTTAACATCTGATTGGCCAGTGTAGGTCACATGATCAAGTTCGAAAGCCTGCTACCATGAGATGATAAAAGGAGAGAGAATGTGTGTGTGTGTGTGTGTGTAAATGTGTACTGCTGTAGTAGCAGAATGAAAGAATTGGGAACAATTACTCCATCAACCACAATGGCAGTCTAAGAAGTTAGAAAGGACAGAATGAGGAAAAAAAATACAGTTAAGAAAATTCACAACATAAGATAGTATGAATGAATTGAAATACATCAGGAGTTGGGGCAGGCACTGTAGAATAGCAGTTAAAGCTGCCGCTTGCAGTGCCAGCATCCTATATGGGCACTGGTTCGAGCCCTGGCTGCTCTACTTCCGATCTAGCTCTCTGCTGTGGCCTGGAAACACAGTGGAGGATGGCCCAGGTTCTTGGGCTATTGCACCTATGTGAGACCCGAAGGAAGCTCCTGGCTCCTGGCTTCGAATCGGCGCAACTCTGACCATTGTGGCCAAGTGGGGAGTGAACCAGCAGGTGGAAGAACCTTTCTCTCTCTCTCTCTCTCTCTCTCTGCCTCTCCTTCTCTCTGTGTAACTCTGACTTTCAAATAAATAAATCTTGGGAAAAAAAGAAATACATCAAGAATCAAAATAAATGTAAATAGATTAAAATTTCTTTTATAAGGAAGGAACTGTAAATTATTTCTTCAGGAATTTGATTAGATGATCTTTTTTTTTAATTACTACTTTTTTTTAGCAAATATGTCTCATTTATTTTCATTCTTTCAAGAAGGCATAGTTCCCATTAACTGTTGGTATTCAATAAATATTTGGAAGTGATGGTGAGCTGATATTCTCAACATTACCATGAAGTAAATTCAGAACACTTAATAGCCTTTAGGATTGCAAAGTGTGGATTTCATGAAGACTGGAATTGAAAACACATGGATTTTACTAATGATGAAGCCCTCAGCTCCTTAAAACGCATTTTTCATTTTATATGGCATTGTAATCATCTTGATTCTCCAAATTCCTGTTTGGTGTTACATAAGAAACATTAAATTAAAGTTAGGGAAAGCAAATCCATCCTTCAGAAATGCATAGGCAGAAGAATACATATTCAAGAATTTCCTCTGCAGCATTTATTTTACAGCTGCCGACCAGAAAATATCCATGTGCTTAAATAAATTGCAGTGCATCCATACAACGGAATGGTCATTGGCCACTAAGAATGCTACAGATGAAAAAAAGAAAAAAAAGAAAGGGAGAAACACACAAGGACACATTCATATGCACACACACACTTGACCTATGAGTATGGTTATAGTCTGTGATGGTATACACCAGATTGTTATCAGTGGTCAGTGTGCTTTCCAGGAAATAACTCTAGAGGAAGGGACAACAAGAAGGGAGGAGAAACAGTGGTTAGATTGGGGAAAGAAGACTTTAATTTTCTCTTTCTGTATCTCTCCATTTAAAATAAAAATTCTGAATATGTTGTCCCAGGTCATGAACAAAAGCAAAATGGGAAGTGAACTATGAGAGACAGTATGAATAGCTTTTCGTGAGTAAGGTGATTCAGGAGAGACATCACTAAGTGAATCTACTTTACCTCTCGTAGTGCCAGAGGATAGGATAGGGAAGTCATTTATAAACATCCTCATTTCTGCATATCCTATAGCTTTCCAAAATGAGTATAACCAAAACATCTAAGAGAATTCGGAAGTGAAGCAGTAACAGAAAGGAGACAAAACTTAAAAAAAAAATTTAAGCTAAGTTTAGCTCATTCATAAAATGTACATTCTGGAAATAGATGCAGTCTTTTTTTTTTTTTTTTTTCATGACAAGTGTTTTCCTTGAACCTCTTGAAGAATTCTTATATTCATGGATTTCAAAATTTGCACTGAAATGAATTTATATTTTTAATTTTTTCCATGAATTTTTGAAGTACCTTTGTATATAGGACATTAATTTATTTTGATAATGTAGTATTTCAACCCTGAAATGACCCATGTTTTTAATTTACCACCTGTATTATTAACGTGTCATTACTACGCATTTTATTAACTGTAGTGTTCACTAGCCATTACCATGTTATTTTTGCAAAAAATAGGAAATATTCAAAACATTCATGGCTAGCTCTGTGTTGTCACCTTGAAAGTAGAACCATAAACAATCATGTGCATTACTAATTAATACTATATGATATGAATGAACTTGGGTAGGAAAAAAGATAAGGTTCTAATTACACTATTGGATATTTGCATTTCTGTCAATGGCAAGACAGCAGAATAAATCTCAAAGGACAAAATAAATCTTAACTGACAGTGACCCTTGCTCTGATTTGGTTTTCCTACATAGAAGGCAAAGGCTTTGCAGCAGCATCCTGAGCTCTGTTGGGCAAGGTAAAAACACTGGCCCATTGTGTGATAAAGAAATCTCACAAATAAAGTTTGGAGATAAATGTTTCATCACAAAATCCATCTGTTTAGAGAAAGCCACGGTTTCCTCTCTTATTTTCCACTCTCTGGAGGTTAAATAAATGGTAACTGTATTTATAACCATTGAAGTATAGGAATCTGAGCCTGGAGAGACTTGATTTTTTTTACCTCAATCCTGCACTAAATGTTGGAGCTGGACCTACAGCGAGCTCTGCACCCTTCCAAGGAGTATTCCAAGGAGTGTTCTCCAGTGCCAGGATCCCTAAAAGTAACACCGCTCTTCCTACATGAGCTCTCAGACCAAGTGCCTGAGAACCTCTGTAAGGGAAGTTTGCGTTGAGATTCAAACACCTCTCCATAGTGAATCTAATAGAAAGACACCTAAAAGGGGGAGCCTAAACCTTGCCTTCATAGAATTAGGGTGAAGAGCAGAGAGGCCTGGTGCTTGTCTAGTGCATGTTGGCCTGGGCCCAGTGCCCAGTGTCGACTGCCACTGAGCTTCCCGTCCCTGCGGTGTGGTTAAATAAGCGAATAAAGTCATTTTTCTTTCATTCTTTATGTGTCAGAAAGAGCCCTGACCCATAGAACTCTGTGATCTAATAATGTAACAAACGTAGAATGGCTTCAGTTTACTGAACAAGTAAACATTTTTGAATTACACTTTACAATGAGGTGTTGACGGTTTCTCAAAAACATAAAAAATATCCCTTTTAAAGTACATGGGTAGAAAATATCAGATGTCAGCAAATGGAAATGTTCTCTTATTGTTTGAATGTCAGTAAAACTTTTCTTCCAACAATAATTACAGAGTTTAAATTTTTGGTGTGTAAAGGAAAATAATGGACACATTTGGAATTAAAACAATGGTTGGTGGCATTTGAAATTTACATGTAAAGGTCAAAATTAATTTTCTTCCATTTGATGTTTTTAATAAAATGTAGAGACCTCTCACACAACTACAATTTTTTAGCCATGAGGTAATGTGGTTTCTTTTCATTGTTATTTTTGTCTTTTCTTACAACTTTTATTCACAACTGGTAAGTGTACTGGGGCATTTGAGCCTTGGAGTCCCATAGAAAGTCATCAACAGTACTAGTCACGTTCTGACCATTTAACAGAAGGAAGAGTGAGGGGATTAACAAGGTTCTGATGATAGATACACAGTTTATAAGTAAAATGTTGTATTTATGAAAAGAATACAAAATTACTTTCTAAGAAACTTTTTAGAGAAGTAAGGCATTTAAAGTCTGTGGAAAACCTTTTTAGTTTTATATTTGACTTTAGCTAAGTACGGAGATGTTCTCTAGAAAATATGAAAAAATCAGAGAACCTGGGTCCTCCTACTTAAGTGACTGTAGGCAGGTTTCTCAACCTCTCCTTTTCTTCCTCTGAAAACTGGGTAGTAAGTGAACCTAACTGATAGCATTTTTGAGGGAATTATTTGAGTTAATATGTATAAAGGGAAGAAGTAATGTTTGGCTTTGTAAAAATTAACAGCTCTAAGCTTTTCCTATGCTATGACAAATCTGAATCAGAACTTATATGTGTTTTGCTGATTCAATGATGGCATTATAAAATTCACTACTGTTATTTAAAAGATTAGATTTTACTTGAGCAGATTCAGTCCTCCTCTCAATTCCAAGTCCTTTTCTTAAAAGCAGCCTGCCTTTCAACTTTGTGCCAGGGAGGAGTTACCAAGAAAACAAAGTTTATCTTTGGGTAACTGTCTCAGGGACTGGAAGCCCAGGTGCCCTGTAAAATAGCAACAACAACAACCTTCCTTAAATTATTCATGCTTCTAATAACTAAATCCATTCCATGTGTGTCCCCTTCTGGATTTATATAATGGTCTTGGAGAGAAGAGGCACAAGGGAAATGAGAATTAGAAAGAGTACATAGAGAGACTGTAGCCTTAGCTAGAGCAGAGGGCTCCACCCTATCCTGCCTTCCTTGCTGAGGTCAGGGGTTGTTTGAATGCCTTAGACTGGGACACATGCTTCTACTTCCTCACTGGCCCCATGACCCCTATTGTGTTGCAGCTGGCGTGATCTACATGTTTATTTTACCTCCTGATTCTTGAAAGCTTCCAAATGTTCAACATCGGATCTAAACCCACATCCATCATATTGAAGACATTAAATGGGAACTGTGTAAATGTAATTTATTGTCAAACAGAATGGCTACTACTATTTCACCATAAGAAGATAATTTTAATGATTACAATTCTAGAACCTAAGGAAAAAAGGAAATGTGGAGTTGCTTTTTCCTATTTATAAAAATACTTCCTCAGTTTACATTATTGGAAGTTTAGGTTACAAATTTTACGTAGTTCTTTAAAAATCTATTTGGCTAAAAGATGATTTTTAAAAATATTTATTTGACAGGCAGAGTGACAGAAAGGCAGAGGAGAAACAGAGAGAGATTTTCCATAGATGGGTTTACTCCCCAAATGGCAACAATAACCAGGGCCAGGAGCCAGAAATTCCATCCAGGCCCCTCCTCCCAGCCCCCTCGCCATGGGTGGCAGAGGCATGAGTATTTGGACCATCATCCTTTGCCCTCCCAGGTGCAATTAGTAGGGAGCTGGATCAGAAGCAGAGTGGCAGGGACTCTAACCAATACTCCAATATGGGATGGTCCAAGTAGTGGCGTAATCTGCTGTAGCACACACCACTGGTCCCTGGAAGATAATGTTATAAAATAGCTCAAACCAGGCCGGTGCCGTGGCTCAACAGGCTAATCCTCCGCCTTGCGGCGCTGGCACATCGGGTTCTTGTCCTGGTCGGGGCGCTGGATTCTATCCCGGTTGCCCCTCTTCCAGGCCAGCTCTCTGCTGTGGCCAGGGAGTGCAGTGGAGGATGGCCCAAATGCTTGGGCCCTGCACCCCATGGGAGACCAGGAGAAGCACCTGGCTCCTGGTTTCGGATCAGCACGATGCGCAGGCTGCAGCGGCCATTGGAGGGTGAACCAACAGCAAAGGAAGACCTTTATCTCTGTCTCTCTCTCTCTCACTGTCCACTCTGCCTGTCAAAAAAAAAAAAAAAAACTGCTCAAACAAAATACTATATGAATTTATAATAGTAATTGAAAATGGAATTTTAAACGTATCAGAGAATAAGAATTCTGGTGATATTTGCTTTTCCTCTGAAGAGAAAAATTGTACATTGTTTTTCTACTCAAAAAAAGAAAAAAAAAAACCTTTAGAACTACTTTTTTTTTAAATCCACTCCTGCATCCTATTTTCCACCTGCAGCCGATGACCAGTTCCAGCATCTTTCCTCGCTTTCTAGTTCTACTTATGGGTCTTTGCCATCTTCAGCCCAGACCATTGCAGTACACTACTTAACTGATCTTCATGCTGGTACACTTCCCTTAGTCAAATTCTACTGTTCCTTAAGGATTAGATTGAAATCAACATGAGGACCATAGTTAACAGTACTTTGTATTATTAAACAATGCTAAATGAATGGTTGTAAAGTACCCTCACAATAAATACGGTAACTTTGTGAGGTAATGCATATGTTAGTAAGCTGGATTTAGTCATTCCACAGCGTAGGAGGAGACTTTTTGTAGACTTGTTTCCAAAAAGCTTTTGGAAAAATGGAATGGAAAGACTAGTTAATTTTGGTACAATTTTGTTTTTGAAATCCATGCATAGCTTGTTTATAGCATTTTCCATGAACATTTTTTTTTTAAAAGATTCATTTATTTGTTTGAAAGTCAGAGTTACACAGAGAGAGGAGAAGCAGAGAGAGAGAAAGGTCTTCCGTCCAATGGTTCACTCCCCAGGTGGCCGCAATGGCCGGAGCTGTGCCAATCCGAAGCCAGGAGCCAGAAGCTTCCTCCAGGTCTCTCACGCGGGTACAGTGGCCCAAGGTCTTGGGCCATCTTCTACTGCTTTCCCAGGACATAGCAGAGAGCTGGATTGGACGAGGAGCAGCCGGGACTAGAACCAGCGCCCATATGGGATGCCGGCGCTTCAGGCCAGGGCATTAACTCGCTGTACCACAGCGCCAGCTCTGTCCATGGACTTTTTGAAAAGTCTTTTTCTCTATACTGTAAAACCTTGTATTGTATACAATGTACATGCAGTTTGACATTTAAACTATAAAAACAACTTAAACTCTACTTGCCTTTGCTGCCATGGGCATATTAATATTTTTAAAATGTGTTTTCTGGGCGGTGCTGTGGCTCACTAGGCTAATCCTCCGCCTGCGACACCGACACCCTGAGTTCTAGTCCCGGTTGGGGTGCTGGGTACTAGTCCTGGTTGCTCCTCTTACAGTCTAGCTCTCTGCTGTGGCCCAAGAGGGCAGAGGAGGATACCCCAAGTGCTTGGGCCCTGCACCTGCATGGAAGACCAGGAGGAAGCACCTGGCTCCTGGCTTCGGATCGGCGCAGCGCGCCGGCCGTAGCTGCCATTTGGGGGGTGAACCAGCAGATGGAAGACCTTTCTCTCTGTCTCTCTCTCACTGTCTCACTGTCTATAACTCTCTCTCTGTCTCTCTCTCACTGTCTAACTCTGCCTGTCAAAAAAAACACATATTTTGCATGATCAGTATCTAATATCAATGTATATTGAAGTGTTCCTACCCTAAATTTCACTGGAAAAGCCGGCTCCTCCTTAAGCCAGCCAGGAGTGATTTCTGCCTTCCCTGAGCATCTGGATCACTCGTGCCTCTCACAGCCACAAGGCAGTTGTCCATGACCACATTGTATCGTAGCAATTTGTGTATATGCCATAAGTGTTCCAGACATAGCACATAACTGGGCTGGTTTGCTGGAAAATGCCAGGCTCAGTGCTTGATAGAACTTAAGTAGTCAATAAATTCTTATTGAAATTCTGAGGTTGTACATTCCAGGACAGCAAATATTCTCCCTGTTTTCTTCTGGGGTAAAGATAGGTTCCACTAAAAATATTCTGTAAGTTCCTACCTAACTCTAACAAAAAATTAACAAAATTTTTTTAAGAATTTGTGTAACACATAGTGGATTTTGAATGACAGAATTCTAAGAATATGAAGCAACTGCAAAGTAGATTCCAATTGGTTAAGCCACCTGCTATTTTCTAATGTTGACACTCTCATTCTTTTGTCAAATTTATAATATACCTTTTCAATTGTCAGAGAGGGAAATATGCTCATTCTAGGCAGAGGCAGAATTCCTATTCTTTTTGTGTTCTTAGTTTCGGGCCCAATGATGTATCTTACTGTTGTTGATGCATAAACTTTAAACTATGCTACTCAGCCCTATCTGAATTCTAGATTTCTTCCTCAGCCTCTTCGCTATGTCCTGCCATCTGTGTGGACCCCTCAGTGAAAACAGTTTCACACACACTCACACACATATTATCATATGGATTGTTTAAAAAAAAAAGAAAGAAAACATTGAAAAAGGAAGACATAAGAACAGAGCATATGTTTTGTTAGGTGGAGAATAATTCAGAGATATGAATAGTAAATGGAAGGGGACTTGGTATGGATTGGCTAAAGCAAGAACTATTCCATCTACTCTATTGCACTGTATCTTTGAAATTCATGAAATCTCTTCTCTTAATATTAATACAAATATATTAAAAATAAAATAGGCCAAAAATGATTCAATACTAAGTGGTCTAGTCACCATGAGTTTTCATAAAAAATAATTGTGATATTGTTGAAATACAAAGAATTAGAAGTAGGAAGGGAATATATGAGGTCTCAACATATTTATTTTTACTTCCAGTCAGTACATGGACTCCTCTCTGGGTTTGTCATGATACTGGATGCATGTACTCACTTTAGTGCCTTCCACTAGTCTTTAGTAGAAAGCTCTCATTTTCAGGATATTTAAGATGGTATCACCTGGCATTGAAAAGGATAATTTTATCTTATACATGTAATATTCTTCTAGAATTATTTTTCCATTATAAATTATTATTAATCTAGGAATTAAAATACATTTTCCAATCTCTTTATACTATTTATAGATGGTTGGGGAAAGACAGAAAAGGAAAAGTTTTTGAAAATGTCAATAATTTTAACTTCATTCCCTTGTAGGGAATGATCACTTAAGACTTGTTTATGATAACAGATATCCACATGGTGAACCCTTTTAGCTTCCCATTCATTAACTTTTTCCCTTTTCTTCCTTGTCAGTGAACCTATAGCCACTGGGGGCTAAAATGACTTACTCATTTTCCTATTCTTGGTGGCAGATAGCCGTGTAGTCATGTGACCTATGAGTTGGGAACTTCTAGAATATTTTTCCTGTAATAAATTTAAAGATACTTCTACTAACATTTGTGTTTTTTCACATGAATATGTACAGCCAACTTATAACTCTGTAGCAACAACCTAAAAACCAAAGTCCTTGTGCTGAGGATGGGAGAGCAGAAAAAATAAAAACAGCAAGGTCTTTGATAATAGCTATGTGCTGTTGTATTTGCCAAGCTGGAAACCATTTACTTTTTGATTTCTTGTTATGGACGATAATAAGATCCTGTTGTGCAAACCACTTTTAGTATGCTATTTGCATTTCCAAAATAATTCTAAGTAAGTTGAACTGAACCCAAGTTTGCAAGCTTGGTTACTCTTACATGGCAGCATAAAATCGTTCATAGAGTACAACATCCTTAGCTTCCTAGACTTGAGTTGTACTTTGCCTGCTGGATTTTTCTATTTTGATTCTTCCATTATTACTGGGTTTAGGTTGCTTGTCTGTCCTCTGTGACAAATGACTTGTCTGATAGAAATCACTTCAGTACCAGTGCATCATCTGACAAACAGGATTTTCTTGTCCCCTTCTGTGTTTATTAGGAAAGACTTGAAAACATTACATTTCAATCAGCATATAAATAAAATTTCTGCATTTTAAGTTGTGTGAATTGAAGCATGTTTTAAATTAATGATACCTTGGTATTTCTTGCTAGATGTTTGATAGGTTTGGAAGCAAAGGTTGCTATGGTCAATGTCATTCTAAATAATATTTTAGATTTTGCTGTATCATAACGAATCTAACATGGAAGTCACTTTGATATAGGGGTATGTTCATAAATATCAATTAGAGTTACATCAACTTAAGTAAAATTCTGAATCCACTATTTGTTTTGAATGTGCATTTGGGCAAATCATTTTGCTAAATTAGTTCAAATACAATCATATTGAATAGTTACCTTTCTGAAAGTATCATTTTGAGAAATAAATGAAAGCTGTGTTTTTTAAAGCACTGATTTATTGCCAGGCACACAGTAGGTACCAAATATATGGTACACCAAATCTTCACAGCTCCCTGGAAATGAGATTGAAACCAGGAATGTAACTATTCATGAAACTGCTGGTTTAACTTATTCATAGACACATGGCCCACTTTGTGTGTCTTGCTCTTTTATCAGTGATCACAAGAAGTCCTATGGGAGAAGAGTTCAAATTCATTCTTTTCAAGATAAAGTATAACATAAAGTGTGCTACTCCAGGAATATAGAGATCATGCTGGTCTAAGCAAATTTAGAAACTTAGTTTGAAGAAAAAAATGAAACATGAGAACACATATTCTGTGCTACGTCTGCATGCAAGAGGTGAACTCAGAGATATTTGTTTTGAATTCAGAAATAATGAAATTTATGGAACGCTTAATTCCTTATGTTGATAAGGCAGCAAGTTAGAAGCATTACAAAGATTAAGTAGATAACTGACAGCAAGCATAGAAGTAGCATTGTCAATTATGAATGATCTAGTTTTGGAGGATATTTATTTAATTCTTTGTCCTATACTATGATATTCAATTTGGATCCTAATTTTTTCACTCTCAGCAATCCTAACTTCTGTTACATTACACTATCCCAAAACATTTATTGATCCACAAAACTGAAAAAGTTTTACCTAACAAAATCATATTCCTTTGGAAAACACATGAGAATAAATTTGTATCATGTTTCTAATATAGTAAAAAAGATCTCATGAATTTACCACTGGAAGATATTTACTGTGTCTTTCCCTGTGTGATCTTGGAGATCACCTCTGTGAACCTCTCCACCTTCATCTTTAAAATAAAGCTATATTATCTTCTTTAGAGAATAACTGTGTTAGATGAGAGCATGTGTGGAAGCATTTAAATGCATAGAGCCTGGCACAGTGAATACACGCATTTCATCTCACCTGAATGCCTCATTTTTAGTAGTGTTCTTCTACCCCTTTCCCCTAGCTTTTCAGATAATCAGAATATTTATCTTGTAAAAATAAGCTAGGTTAAAAAAAGACTCTGGTTTCATTTATCTTATCAAGTAATGAATTAACCTTAAGGGTAGGAAATATGTTTAAATGGGTTCTGTTTTAGTGTTTTTTCCTCCTCCTTTTCTGTATCTTTTCTTTGTATTCCTTTCCTTCTTTCAAGTGAGCCTCTATGATTTACAGCTTTGGTCAGCCTCCCTAATACTTCTACATCTGTCTGTTTTACTCTCTAAGGAAATTGGATAGAATGGGTGCTAATTAGATAGTAAATATACTTCTAGTATCAGCACTGCGGAATTCAATATATAACAATATGAGAATACAGATAGCACAAACATGTGAGCTATTATCACTTCTGTGGTTGGTCCGTGCAGCACAGGGCATGCAGCATAATGATGAAGCTAGAAAATTAAAATGACTGTTTCTGCTATAGAATTTCCAAATGAGATTGTATTTCTGCTAATGCAAAGGATTGCAGTGCAATTCCCATTGTTGCTCTAGGATCCAGACTCGGAATCATGCCTGGAAATAATGCATTGGAAGAATTGTATGAGATTATGGCCAAAATGAGTTATTACTACATTACTGGTAAATTTAGTTTGAAATTAGTTTTGCTTCAGCTTTAAAGAAGGCAGGGTTTAGCAGTCTTTCAGTGGCCATTAGAATGTATTCATTTTTTATTCTTTAAGTATTTAGAAAATTTTTCTTTTTGTTTCTGATTTTATTTCTCCCTCCTTTCCTTTCCTTCTCCTTTTGTAATGGCATCCATTTAAGTTTTAGCTGACTTTCTTTCTGTTTCTCTGTCTCTCTCTAACAAATTCTGCATAGCTATGGTCTGTGTGAAAATTCATGATTATCCAAATATTAAAAATGCACATGATATGAAGAAACTGCCAAAAATATGTGTTACATTATCATCACAAACAACGTTAAGAAAAGCACTTTGAAGTTCTTGCACTATATTCTGGGTGTCATGCCACTTATTATTAGGATTTATTAGAAGTGACCAAAATCATTCTGTTTTCTAAGGAAAAAGTAGAATCTTTCCCTCAGAATCACATTTATTTCTTGTCTAATTACTATTTTATCTTAATATTTGAATATGTAATTTCTCCATGGTTTATGATGAACTTTATATAACATGGTGTGTGTTAGAATAGGATAATCCATTGTTTTAAGAGTTTAGCTATTTGAGAGTGAGAGAGAGAGAGAGTAAAACAGAGTTCCCATCTACTGGTTTACTTCCTCAGAATGGCCAGCACTGAGTGGGTCTGAAGCTGAGATCCAGGAACTCAATCCAGGTTTACCATGTCTGTGGCAGGAACCTACTTCAGTCATCACCACTGCTTCTTGGGAAGCTGGAGTTAGAAGCTAAAGCCATGTATTGAACCCAGGCACTCTAACATGGTACCTGGGCATCTTAAAAGATGTTGGAACTCCTAAGCTAAATGCCCCCTCAGCCATTCTTTATGAACTATTTCTAGCCAATATTCTACATTAAAGGAATAATAGTGACCTGGAATAACAAGATACAGGAAACAAGTTAGAATGCACAAATTTGGAAGTGGTGGTTTTATCACTGCTGCATAGATGTATCCATTACTTATTTGTGTCTACATATGTACTATCATATATTTTTCTTTGAATGTTAAAGTCAGCGCACTTACTGGTCCAAGATGAATTATTTTTTAAGCCAAAGATGAATTTGTGTGCAGTGGGTACACTTTGACTGTATAAACTTCTAGAAGGAATTGCTCTTCAATAGTACAAAACAGGCGATACAACAAAAGTGAGGGTAGGATTACTTCATGTTTCAGGAGCCTAGACTTCTCTATTCAACAAGGTTTTCCATTCAAGCACCATCTGTCTCACAGCTGAAAACCATTATGCTTTAGCACTAGTGCTCCTATTTCTCAGTTTCTGACTTTTGCTACGAAAATAATAAGTTTTACCTAACTCTCTTAGCAAATTACTCAATTAGTAAATGAGTATTTGTTCCCATTCATACTGCAAAATGTAGTGGCTCTTTTTAGCTTAAAACAAACCACTGCTGGCATCTAAACTATTAGCATTGTGTTTTGACTGATGCTTTCTAGATTTAATTTTTTATAGAAGCTTGTTTTCCACCCAAATTTTCTAACAATTTATAATCTAAAACACATGGTCTATTACTGAGAAAGGACACATTATTTTATTTTGACTGGTTAACATTGGCATAGAAATGATCAAAGAATTCACAACAATTCTGTCACTTCTGTTGAACTGCTGAGTGAGCACATTTGTGCGATGTTAAAGGAATGAGCCTGTGCTGCACATTGTCGCATACGGTTTGCATTATGAGAATCGAATGTTAATAGAACAAAAAACACAAAGCATTGGAAACATGAGAGCACTCCACATTTGTTTCTCTTTGAAAGAGAGTTTTGATTTTACCTCTACCAAGACAAGACTTCTTTAATGGTACATGTATTGACATATATTTCATTTTTGTTATTAAGTTATGGTTATCTACTGATAATTATGAGTTAAGTGAACAGATTCCAGTACTTAAAGAGCCTTTATACTTTGCTAGTATTCCGTAAATTTAAAGCTGCTTATTTTGACTTAGGCTTCTTGTAGTTATTATTCTCAATATTAATATATTTGAGATATGCATATGTTTTAAAAGTGTGCCTTGCTCTGGTCTTTATAAAAAGGTCACTGGGAAATTTACATCTTGTTTATATTTACAGTTGATTCTTTGTGCCTAGTGTGTACCAGGAGAAAAAGGGACAAATTTAAAATTGCTTTAATTCATTTTAAACTGAGTGATGCATTTGATTTTATATAACAACTTATAGTAACTTAACATGTTAACTCTAAAGAAAACATAAAGACCTCAATTTATGCTAATAACTGTCCAAAATAAAGTAAACTTTAATAAAAGATGTATGTAATCAGAATGAATTGTTTTATAATTATGAGTGTTCGATAATTTTGTATCATTTTTTTTAAAAGCAACCATATACACTTCCCTATTGAACATTTTCTGAAACACACACTTAGCTTTTTAAATAGAAGGAGGTTAGGGACCAAGCAGTCTCAGTATTTCCAGACAGACTCGTTTCTTCTGTGGCTAGGTGTCACTAAATCTGAAAACCTTGCTTTCCTGACTCCTCTTTTTTATGTGTTAAGAATAGCGAAAAGAAAGGGAGCACCAGATCCAAAAATCACTGTGTGTTTCACAGATGAATCACAGAAGGAGGAGTATTTGCACCTTGAGGACACTGAACTGAAAGCAGAGCAGGCCTGGAAGGACTGTGCCTGACAGCAGGTTTATGATGTAAAAATGCAGTATATGAGAGGTGCACTCTGGTCACAGAGTTCACATCTCCTTGGCAGATACCAGCGATTATAAGGAAACCAACTGTGTTTTGTCCCACTTACTTACAAACTCTGAAGATTCATGTTATGTAAGGATGTTTTCTCACTTTGTCTTTAGCACCAGCACCTTTCCTGTGTTTTGTATTCTGAACTTAATTAGTATATTGTTTACATGTTTTTCAAAACAGCAAGTGCTAAGTCTCTTGCACTGCACCACTCTGTTAATACTGTGATATAAGTGCCTCCCCAACTTGAGAATAGTATTCCACACTGCAGTTGTTTTGCAACATGCTTGTTACTGTAGATTGAATGTTAATATTTTGTTAACATTTTACATGGTGTTTTACAAAAATAATTAGATTTTATAAAATTATTGGCACTTATATCAGTAATTGTGTGATAATACAACAGAAATATAGACTGCTGTTCTTGAGGATAGTCTGTACAATGGTCCATTTGAATGGTCACATCTATGAAAACGTGTGCTTGCTCTTTTCTAGATGGAGTTACTCACTTTGGTCTTCCATTTATGTATCTGTAACAGCTATCTATTTAGTGTTAGAATTAGCAGGTTCACAAAATATTTATTGTCAACAGCTCTTTTAATCTTGCATGATTACACATATACAGAACACTGATAAAATCGGGAGAATCTAAGAATATTGATATTTCTAGAAAAGTAAATGTTAGCATTGTGATTGTACTATAATATGATTTTACTCTAAATATTTATTATTCTAGATATTTTGCATGTTTAGGCCTTCACAGAAATATTAGTGTGGATACTTTTACAGTAACTCATTATAGCTTCCCTGTTATCTCTTATAGGACTTTCCATTTACATGGTTTGGTCAGTGTAACTCAATAGCATTGTTCTTTAAAACTTTGAAAACTCAAGCCATAGTTCAGCAAAGGCACAAAACACCAATCACACATGTGAGTACTTGAGGACTTTCAGTGTTCCTTTTGCTTTTTTGGAAGTAAAAGGCTAAATTATAACAATGATTAACATAGTCTGAGATATAGAGAACAAGGACTTAAATGTGTTTTGGATTATTATCTTTATCTTTCAATAACTTGCTCAAAAGAAGAGACTGCTATTAGCCTAGTATCTCTTCATTTGGTGATCACTTTACCAATAGAAATCACTGTTGCTGGAATGGATCGCAGTACGAAAAAAGACAGGTCAGGGTATCATGCTTTCTAGTGGGAGAAGATGTTCTAAGTTAGAGATGTGAGGTTGCCTAATTGCACGTGCAGGCTCCTCAGGTGCCCTTGGTTTTCTGTTTTTCCACTCTGTAGCCAGAGATGATGCTGCACTCTTGGCTGCTCACTGAGATCTGCTCACTCCCTCTGGTAGATCAAGGCCACATGATCTTACTCATACTGGGCAAGAAGACCCGTGGGGAAGAGAATGCTAAAGGCCAAATCTTAAAAAAATCATGACATTAATATATAAAGGAATCAGAATTACAGTCACTGATCCTTATTTTTGCTGAAATCTGCTTTCAGCATAGGAATAATAAAATACATCTTCTTCCTCTTCCCTGCCTTGTTAGGGGAACTTGCGAGAAAACTTTCATAGGTGTAAGCATGTTAATATTACAAAATGTGTGACTATAAATATGTTTACATTTTCCCCATCTAATCATTATTTTTTGAATAACATTTTTGTAGTATGACGATTTTTAAAATATTCCTGAAGCACAAAATTATAAGTGAACATTGATGTTGATTAGAATAAAGGGATATGATAAGAAGAAACAACATAAGTGTTAAATGTAGTTTCTAAGCCTGAATCAATTTCAAAGGTAAACTTTACTTCAGTAAATGGAATACAACTTTCCAAGACACTTTTGCCACCGTATGTGCATGTCAAATCCCAACCTCTGTTAACGATGATGCACTCTTCACTTAAGCAGATAATGTGGCTGGAACAAACACACTTACATTACACAAACACCCATAAACGTGTTTATTAGCCTTATTTTACTTTTGGACTGCATTTTTCATCAGGTGATTAAAGTTACTCAAAATATTTTCTCACCATCAAATGTATCAAACTTTCAAGTATTTTTATGTATTCCCTTGAGTCAGTCTTTCTTTATGATATGATGACTGAATTGTCCCTCTGTTTATCTTCGTTTGTGGATTTGACCATATCTCTATTCAAGAAATTTGTTCCTGCATTTATCCTCTCTCTTTTCTGTAGCACCATTTTTTCCTTGTTAACGTGATCTTTCCATCAGTGTAAGCACACATGCAGTGTGCTTATACAATATAAAATATCAATTCCTTGAGTCTATTTCATCTTCCAGTTCTGTAGTATTTCTTTGTTTATGTTTGTACAAAAATTCCTAGAGATTCCCTACCTCCTTTTTCTACTTTTCACTTCTTATTCTCTCAGAAACCAGTACCAACCAAGCTCTCTTACCCCCCTTTCCTTTGGAATTTCAATGTGAAGGTTTCTATATTGTGAAACTAATGGCCATTTATCAGGCTTCCTCTTTGTAGAATTGTCAGTATCATTTAACAGTCTCTCATTATAAAAACATTCGTCATCTGGGTACTGGACAGCAGAACTTCTTTGCAGGAATTTGACCTCAATGAGAGCCTCTTATCCATTCCTAACTTGCTTTTTATGTTGTAACTAATATGTAAGGATAGACATGCACTGAAACCCAATTCAGCTCTTTACTGTTTTCATCATTTATAAGCTGGTTATTTTGAAAATTACATCTCTACTCCTACCTTTCTGTCCAGAACAAACATCTACATCAATCTCCTTACTTAGCATCTCCTGTGAGATGTTATGTTAATATCTCAGAAGTAACATATCCTAGAGGTCTTAGATTATACCTCTCAAACTTTGCTTTCCTGAAGTATCCACTTCTTAAACCATAGCACCAAGATTCACGCAATTAAAAAGAAAGAGAAGTAGCAGGTGTCCTTAAGTTCTCATCTCAATATTCATCCGCACATTTAGACTGGCTAGCTTTCCCTTTGATATATAAATCAAAGAACATTACAAAAAGTCTGACAACATGACTTCGTGGAAAAATGGAATCAAAATTTCAAGAACATTGTGACAAAAAAGTTGGGAGAGAAAGCTATACTACACGCTCATGATTTTAAATAAAAGGAGTGAGGATTGGCCAGCGCCATGGCTCACTAGGCTAATCCTCCGCCTTGCGGCGCCAGCACACCAGGTTCTAGTCCTGGTCGGGGCACCGGATTCTGTCCTGGTTGCCCCTCTTCCAGGCCAGCTCTCTGCTGTGGCCAAGGAGTGCAGTGGAGGATGACCCAAGTGCTTGGGCCCTGCACCCCATGGGAGACCAGGAGAAGCACCTGGCTCCTGCCATTGGATCAGCGCGGTGCGCCGGCCACAGCGCGCCAGCCGCAGCAGCCATTGGAGGGCGAACCAACGGCAAAAGGAAGACCTTTCTCTCTGTCTCTCTCTCTCACTGTCCACTCTGCCTGTCAAAAAAAAAAATTTCTTTATCCAGTTTACTGTTGATGGGCATTTGGGTTGGTTCCAGGTCTTAGCTATTGTGAATTGAGCTGCAATAAACATTAATGTGCAGATGGCTTTTTTATTAGCCAAATTAATTTCCTTTGGGTAAATTCCAAGGAGTGGGATGGCTGGGTTGTATGGTAGGGTTATGTTCAGGTTTCTGAGGAATCTCCAGACAGACTTCCATAGTGGCTTAACCAGTTTGCATTCCCACCAACAGTGGGTTAGTGTCCCTTTCTCCCCACATCCTCTCCAGCATCTGTTGTTGGTAGATTTCTGAATGTGAGCCATTCTCACCGGGGTTAGGTGAAACCTCATTGTGGTTTTGATTTGCATTTCTCTGATTGCTAGTGATCTTGAACATTTTTTCATGTGTCTGTTGGCCATTTGGATTTCTTCTTTCGAAAAATGTCTATTGAGGTCCTTGGCCCATCTCTTAAGTGGGTTGTTTGTTTTGTTGTTGTGGAGTTTCTTGATTTCTTTGTAGATTCTGGTTATCAACCCTTTATCTGTTATATAGTTTGCAAATATTTTTCCCATTCTGTTGGTTGCCTCTTCACTTTCCTGACTGTTTCTTTTGAAGTACAGAAACTTCTCAATTTGATGCAATCCCAAATGTTAATTTTGGTTTTGACTGCCTGTGCTGCTGGAGTATTTTCCAAGAAGTCTTTGCCTGTGCCTATATCTTGCAGGGTTTCTCCAATGCTCTCTAATAATTTGATGGTTTCAGGTCATAGATTTAAGTCTTTAATCCATGTTGAGTGAATTTTTGTGTAAGGTGATAGGTATGGGTCTTGCTTCAAGCTTCTGCACGTGGAAATGAAATTTTCCCAGCACCATTTATTGAATAGACTGTTCTTGTTCCAGGAATTGGTTTTAGATCCTTGAACAAATATAAGTTGGCTGTAGATGTTTGGATTGATTTCTGGTGTTTCTATTCTGTTCCATTGGTCTATCCATCTGTTTCTGTACCAGTACCATGCTGTTTTGATTACAACTGCCCTGTTGCATGTCCTGAAATCTGGTATTGTGATGCCACCGGCTTTGTTTTTGTTGTACAAGATTGCTTTGGCTATTCGAGGTCTTCTGTGTCTCCATATGAATTTCAGCATCATTTTTCTAGATCTGAGAAGAATGTCTTTGGTATCTTGATTGTTTATTGCAGCTCAATTCACAATAGCTAAGACCTGGAACCAACCCAAATGCCCATCAACAGTAAACTGGATAAAGAAATTATGGGACATGTACTCCATAGAATACTATACAACAATAAGAAACAATGAAACCCAGTCATTTGCAACAAGATGGAGGAATCTGGAAAACATCATGCTGAGTGAATTAAGCCAGTCCCAAAGAGACAAATATCATTTGTTTTCCCTGATCGGCGACTACTGAGCACCAAAGGGAAAACCTGTTGAAGTGAAATGGACACTATAAGAAACAATGACCTGATCAGCTCTTGTCCTGACTCTAGATGTACAATGTAATACTTTATCCTTTTTAGTATTTGTTGTTGTTTTTGTTGTTGTTGTTCTAGTACTAGTGGTTGAACTCTGTAATTAACACACAATTATTCTTAGGTGTTGAAATTTTAACTGAAAGGAGATCCCTGTTAAATTTCAGAGTGGAAAAAGAGAGGGAGGAGATGTACAATTTGGGACATGCACAATCAGACTTGCCGCAAATGGTGGAGTTAAAAATTTGCCAGGGGATTCCAATGCAATCCCATCAAGGTGGCATGTACCAATGCCATCTCACTAGTCCAAGTGATCAATTTCAGTTCACATTCGATGGCTCTATAGGTCTAAGAGTCAAAGGGATCACACACATAAGACAAGTGTCTGCAAATACTAACTTATAGAATCAAAAAGGGAGAGAAAGATCCAACATGGGAAGTGGGATACACAGCAGACTCATAGAATGGCAGACGTCCTAAACAACACTCTGGCCTCAGAATCAGCCCTTAAGGCATTTGGATCTGGCTGAAGAGCCCATGAGAGTATTGTAGGCATGGAAAGCCAAGATACCATGGAAAAGAAAAAAAGAAGAAGACCAAAATGAAAGATCTCTGGGAGTGAGATCCCAGTGGAAAGAACAGGGCCATCAAAGAAGGAGGTACCTTTCTCTGAAGGGAGGAGAGAACTTCCACTTTGACTATGACCCTATTGGAATAAGATCAAAGTCAGCGAACTCTAAAGGCTTCCATAGCCCTGGCAACTCATGACTAGAGCCTAGGGAGATTACTGATGCCATGAACAGGAGTGTCAAATTGTTAAGTCAGCAACAGGAGTCACTGTGTACTTATGTCTCATGTGGGATCTGTCCCTAATGTGTTGTCTAATGTGCAGTGATGCTATAACTAGTACTGAAACAGTATTTTTACACTTTGTGTTTCTGCGTGGGTACAAACTGATGAGATCTTTACTAATTATATACTGAATCGATCTTCTGTATATAAAGATAATTGGAAATGAAAAAAGGAAAAACCTGGTGTTAAATTGGAAATGGCATAGAAAATTAATTTTTTTAAAAAAATATATATTATGTAAGATCTCTGTCTTTAATGTACTGTACACTCTTATTTAATGCTATAACTAGTACTTCAACAGTATTTTTTTTCACTTTGTGTTGCTATATGGGGGCAAACTGTTGAAATCTTTACCTAATATATACTAAACTGATCTTCTGTATATAAAGAGAAATGAAAATGAATCATGAGGTGATTGGAAGGGGAGAGGGAGTGGGAAAGGGGAGGGTTGTGGGTGGGAGGGAAATTTTGGAAGGGGGAAGCCATTGTAACCCATAAGCTGTACTTTGGAAATTTATATTCATTAAATAAAAGTTTAATTTAAAAAAAAAAAGGAGTGAGCATTACAAAACTACTAATTCTGAGGTATTGAAAAGAAATAGGATAAAAGTGTAGGAACAGGAAGCTTTTCCTGTCCCTCTAAGATGAGATAGAAGATGCAGACGCTATGCAGAGTTTACTGACTAGGTGCTGAGTCTTCAAGCGAGTTACCACTGTGATCCATTTGACTACAGGAGATAGGGAAGAGCAAAGGCTCTGATATCACCTAAAAATGAATCACAGGACTCCCTGAACCCTAGATGACTGACGAAATGCAGAAGAATAGCTAGAAGGCACCCACATTGTACCAACATTAATGATTTCACCACCAGTATAAGGTCTTAAAATAATCACGTTTTATGTCATTATACACTGCCATTATTGATTAGGTCTATTCAACGTCACTTTCTTTTTTTTTTTTTAATCTTTTTTTTTAGAAGGTTTTTTTATTAAATGAATACAAATTTCATATGTACAGCTTTTAGGATTATAGTGGTTCTTCCCCCAATTCCCATCCTTCTACCCCCACTCCCAACTCACCTCCTACTCCCTCTCACATCCCATTGTTCATTAAGATTCTTTTTTTTTATAATGTTATTTAATGAATATAAATTTCCAGTGTACAGCTTATGGATTACAATGGCTTCCCCCTCCCATAATTTCCCTCCCACCCACAACCCTCCCCTCTCCCGCTCCCTCTCCCCTTCCATTCACATTAAGATTCATTTTCAATTCTCTCTATATACAGAAGATCAATTTAGTATAAAGATTTCAACAGTTTGCACCCACATAGAAACACAAAGTGAAACATACTGTTTGAGTACTAGTTATAGCATTAAATCACAATGTACAGCACATTAAGGACAGAGATCCCACATGAGGAGCAAGTGCACAGTGGCTCTTGTTGTTGACCCAACAAATTGACACTCTAGTTTATGGCACCAGTAACCACCCTAGGCTCTCGTCATGAGTTGCCAAGGCTATGGAAGCCTTCCAAGTTTGCCGACTCTGATCATATTTAGACAAGGTCATAAAAGACAGAGTGAGGATAGTAACCAATGATCCTAAGAGTGGCATTTACCAGGTTTGAACAATTATACAGCATTAAGTGGGGAAGAGGACCATCAGTACACACAGGTTGGGAGTAGAGCCATTGGTGGTAGAGTAGAGGTTATGATTACAAAGGAATGAGGCCCAAGTGTGCTAGACAGGGTCTAGAACAAAGGACAGAGTCATTATTAGATGTGCTAAGAAAGGTGCTGTCCAAGCTACAATTAAGTTTTCTGATTGAGAGGCAAATAGAACCTGATAGAAGGGGCTTGATAATAATCTGGTGGGCTTTAGGCCTTGTAAGTTCAGAGGCCCAGACCTATCTATCTCTTCACATGGGGTGCATCCTAAGGGAGGTGTGAACCTCCTAGGGGAAGGCACTCTGTTGACTTTCATTACTTGGCTGGCCTGGGAGGAGAGCTGGCTAGGTAAAGGCAGGTGGCATCTCTAAGAAGAAATTTACAGTTCTGCCTGCAATGTTGCTGACCCTACTTGACCATCCCCTCAGCTGCAGTGGTCACTTTGGAAGTTGGGCTGAGTGAAGGGCTTTTCAGCTTAGAGCCAATAAGATCTGTGGCTCTGACCTGGGCATCCTTCGACTCCAGGGCAGGTCCATTTCCAGTGATCCAACTCTTGGCAGAGCTGCCAGTGCTCTTCACAAGCTGACTTCTGCTGAAGCCCAGGCTTACCACATTGAAAGCCACCGCAGTGGACTGGCCTGTTGGGTCTCCTTGAGGGCAGATCACTGTACAGATCAGCCAGTAATAGGCCTGCCATCCATTGCTTCTGATGCCTAGCTTTCTTTTCCTCCTGGTTTGTGTTAAAGCAGACCAGAGGATGCAAGTCAAGGGAGTGCCCAAGTCCCATCTCTAATCTTTGGTGGCCTGAACTACAAGTCTATAGTCACAGGCATGTTCTGTAGTAGTTTTTCTAAGGTAGACAATGCCCATGAGGAAAATTATATTCTCACTTTAAAACTTTCTTTCCCTTTGGTCTGAAAGGGAGGTTTTTTCTACTTACTCCAATTCTCCTGCAGTCTCCCACTGGGTTGCCAAGTTAGATCCTAATCTCCTGTTATTTCACCCCTCCCCCCAGAGTCAGGTTTTTCTGCTAGGCTCAGGGCCAGTGCAGACCTGAGGTCGCCCTGCTTATGACGTATGTCCAAAATGGCGCCTGCTCTTTGTCTTGCTCGCCTTTGAGGGGTGAGTGGAGAGAGAGAAACTCGTGTCCGTTTCGGTCACTTTTTTTTTTTTTTCCTCTCTCTCTTCTAGTTAGCCTGGTGAATTTTTCCCCACGGAGTTTCAAGCCTCGTTCCCTCTAGCCTCCTCTTTCCGCTTGCCCGCTGGAGTCTCGGGCTATTGAGGTTCGGCTCACCTCGCGTTCCAGCGCTGGTGTGTTGAGTCTGCCGCTGGTGTCCCGAACTTGGGCTCCCACGCTCTCCATGCAGGTCCACTGTGAATCACTAGTTCCAGAAAAGTTTCCTCTGCTGTTTCTTCCCCTACTCTTCCTTGACCCTGCAGTATCTCCACTTTTATTAACCTGTGTGTCTTGATGAACTATCAATGTGCTCCCTTCCTATTCTGCCATCTTGCCGCTCTTCCCAAAGTCACTTTCTTTCTTCTGCAGTATTCCTTTGTGTCATTTTCCTCTCATTTTCAACACAGTCAATTAATATGTGTGTATATATGTGTATGTATGTTTATATATACATATATATATATATATATATATAGTTTGTATTCTTTTGAAATGTGTTGTTATGTATATAACCTTATTTAATTTGGAGGAATTAGGTTGTTCACTTTTATTAAAGTAAGTATTTTTTCTAAGGTTAATTCATGAAGTTTAATTACTATTTTTAATTGATTTTTGTTCATAGTATTTCATGGGAAATATCTAACAGCTAGCACTTTTTTCCTATCTCCTCTGCTGCTGCTGGACATCTAGATTTCTCTTCACCTCTGCACAAAGTACAGTTATGGGGTCCTCAAACTAGTCCTTGTGGATTTATGATAATTCCTTTGGAGTGTACACACAGGAATGAAGTTTCTGAGTTACAAGAATGTGAACACTCAGTTTGTTTAAGCAGTATGAGTTGTTCTTCAAATAAGTCACACTAGTTAAAGATTGTCACCAATGGTTCCTGAAAGTAACTGTCCGTTACCTTAACACTGGTTATGTATTAGAATTACGTGAAGGTTTTCTTTTTTGTCTAATTTAAATGGATTAAGTGGACCTTTGATAATAGCTAGTCTTTAATCTTCTCGAGATGGCTCTAGTGATTCAAAGTTATAATAATGGTTCATGCTTTAACATTATTTTATAACCTTGCATTATCGTCTTTAGTGTGTAGGATAATTTTCTAAGTTCTCCAGTTAAATTGGCATAATATAATATAGTTGAAAATTGCATTTTCTAAAATTTATTTGAAAGGCAGAGTTATTAAGGCATATATATATATATATATATATATATATATATTTATGGAGAGAGAGAGAGGTCTTCTATCTTATGGTTCATTCCCCAAATGGCCTCAATGGCTGGAGCTGGGCCAATCCGAAGCCAGGAGTGAGGAGCTTCAACCCAGTCTCCCTTGTGGGTGCAGGGGTCCAAGGACTTGGGCTGTCTTCTGCTGGTTTCCCAGGCCATAACAGAGAGCTGGATTGGACGTGGAGCAGCTGGGACTGAAACCTGTTTGGGATGCTGGCACTGCAGGCTTGGCTTTACCCGCTACGCCATAGCACTGGCCCCACATTTATTTATTTATTTATTTAACAGTACATGTGGGGTTGGCATTGTGGCATGGAGTTGTTTTCTTTTAAGACTTATGTATTTATTTGAAAGGCAGAGAAGGAGGGAGAGAGGGAGGGAGGGAGGGAGAGAGAGAGAGCATGTGCTTCTATCTATCCACTGTTTTACTCCCCAAATGGCCACAATGGTCAGGACTGGGGCAGCACAAAGCCAGGAGCCAGGAGCTTCATCTCAATCTCCCATATAATTTCAGGGAAACAAGAACTTGGGCCATCTTCCTCTGCATTTCCAGGTGTGTTAACAGGCAGCTGGATCAGAAGTGGAGCAGCCGGGGCTCGAACCTGCATCGATAGGGGATGCTGGTGGTAGCTTAACCCACTATGAAGAATTAAAAAAAAATTAATAGTCTTCTATATTTTCTTTTTTAAAAACTTTTATTTAATGAATATAAATTTCCAAATTACAGCTTATGGGTTACAATGGCTTCCCCCCCCATAACTTCCCTCCCACCTGCAACCCTCCCCTCTCCCGCTCCCTGTTCCCTTCCATTCACATCAAGATTCATTTTCAATTCTCTTTATATACAGAAGATCAGTTTAGTATATATTAAGTAAAGATTTTAACAGTTTGCCCCCACGTAGAAACACAAAGTAAAAAATACTGTTGGAGTACTAGCTATAGCATTATATCACAATGTACAGCACATTAAGGACAGAGATCCTACATGATATTTTTTTAAAAAATTGATTAATTTTCTATGCCATTTCCAATTTAACACCAAGTTTTTTTTCATTTTCTATATTTTCTTGTATTAGTTTTTTTAATTTTCTCATTAAGGTTTAAAAGCATTTGGAGTCCAACTTTGTATACTATTAAGGATAGGTACTTTATTTTTTCCCATATAATGATGAAGTTTTGGAGTACTGTTTGTTAAAAGAATCTCTCTTTTGCTTCATTGATTTGTGGCATCCTCTTTAATTTCCTTTTTAAAAGGATGACTTACTTATTTCTAAATATCTACTAAAGTGTAGAATAAACCTTATCTAACATCTATAGAGAAGAAATTTTATGTAGGAATTTATTTGGAAGAATAAATAAATTTTATAGTACATTTAGAGAACATTACTCTAAATTTTATGTGCAGTACATTTTCACAACTTACTAAATCCAGTTGAAAATGTTTCTTTTATGCAATGAATATATACATATGTATTATTAAGGAAAAATGGTCATTTCCATAGCATTAAATTATCCCAGTCAGAGGAAGAAATATTCTTATTTGTTCAAATTCTTTGTTTTTATGTAAGTGTTACATTTTTTTCTCCATAGAGATCTTAAGAATTTTGTTTAAATTAGTTCCAAAATACTCTATGGTTTTATTCCTATGGTGAATCATCTCATTTTAGGTCAGTTATTATGGTCTAGTGTAATGCTATTCATTTTCAAAAGCTGATTTTTGGATCAGGCAACCTTGCTGAACTGTCAACATGTATTCTAAGGGATTTTCTGCACACATTTACAACATGGATAATATCGTCTATAATCAACACTGGTTTTATCTCTGCCCTTCCAATCATCACAATCATTTCTTTTACTCTCCTTGAAGCAGGAATCCATAACTTTGGTAACATAAAATTTACCTTGCTTTCTGATTGGAGGAAAGAGAATGCTAGAATTTCTCATTCAACATACTGCTTGCTGCAAGTTACTGAGTGAAAGAGCTTGCCATCCATTCCTAATTTGTTAAGAGAGGTTTTTTTTTTTTTTAATCTTTAATTATGAAAAAGTTTTAAATTCTCTGACTTTCAAATGAATATTATGTATTTAATACATATGCTTTTCTTAGTCAACCTACCAGTGTGATGTACTAAATAATACTGGCAAATTAAATTTTTTAAATTTTTTAAAAAATTTATCTAAAGAGAGCAGATTACACATATTTCATATATGCTATCAACAGCACAATGATCCTTCCCACCCTACACTCCTGCCTTCCCTCTCTTACTCCCACCCTCTCTTGTCCTTTGCCTCTCACTCATCTTTGAATCTTCACAATGACACATCTTCAATTCACTTTATAATCACAAGTCAAGTTTTCTAAGGTTGAATGATATTTGAATTTCTAGCATAAACCTCATGTTATCAGAATCAAATATATTTGTGGATTTTATAACTATTACAGGGTGTATTATGCCCTCCCCCTCAATTCATATTAAAAAGAATTTAAAGTCCTAACTACCAGTAAGTAAGAATGTGACCTTATTTGGCAATAAGGTCACTGGAGATAATAAATTTGGAGTCACACTGGGGTACGGTGGGCTTCAAGCCAAGGTAACAAGTGTGCTTCTAGGAGAATGTAATGTGAAGAGATAGAGGCAATGTGAAGACATAAGGAGAATGAGATTTACATGCAACACAGTGCCTAGAGGTTATCAAAGCCAGGAAAGAGGACTGGGGCATACACACTTTCTTTATATTTCCTTGATATATTATTTAAATTTTTAATAATTAGTTTCAAGGGAGTCTTTTGTGAAAAATATATATTCAAAATGCTGATTTTCTGACTATTCCAAGACTCTTTGCCATTTAATTCTTGTATTTATCCCAATAAAATACATCATAAAATGAGTAAGCTTTAATTTTGCTGTCTTATTTCATACATTTTAATTAATGTGATTTAATTTTGTATGTGTTTTCTGAATATTTGATCTGATTTTAAAGGTGCATGTTTTGTTCTTACAGTGGTTACCCTTAGCATATATTTTCATCCTCCCAATTCTCAGACTATTTTGTAAAATTTTGACATCTATGACCTCTCAGCAGCAAGTTGATATTAAATTCATGTCTCTATGGTTTTTCCTTTGTGATCCATCATTTGGCAAACATTTATTTAGAGCTTTAGTTCCAAGTTGTCAAGGATATGTATATGTGTGTGCATATAATATATACCTATCTTTATCTATCATGTATCTTTCAGTATTCATTATTTTATCTTCCTTTTTCCTGTTTTCATTCCTTCTTTTCATTTTATTGTAATTAAGACAAAAAGTTTTTAAGAATAATTGATAATTTGGTAACATTTAAAAATGTCTATATTTTCCCCAAAGAAACCTTTTATTTAATGAGTACAAATTTGAAAGTACAACATTAGGAATATAGTGATTGTTCCTACCATACCTGCCCTCTGACCCCTACACCCACCCCACCACCTCCTCCCTCTCCCATTCCCAGCCTCCATTAAGATTCATTTTCAATTATCTTTATACACAGAAGGCCAACTCTATACTAAGTAAAGATTTCAACAATTTGCACACACACACACAAACTGTTTGAGAACAATTTTTACAGTTAATTTTCATAGTGCAACTCATTGGGGATAGAAGTCCTGCATGGAAAGTAAATGCACAGTGGCTCCTGTTCTTAATTTAACAATTAACAATCTTATATATGATGTCAGGGATCACCTGAAACTCTTGACATGAGCTTCCAAGGCTATGGAAGCCTTGTGAACCCACAGTCTTCATCGGTATTTAGATAAGGCCATAAGCAAAGCAGAAGTTCTCTCATCCCTTCAGAGAAAAGTACATCCTTCTTTGATGGCTACTTCTTTCCACTAAGGTCTTTCTCACAGAGATCCTTCATATAGGACATTTTTTTTTTTGCCACAGTGTCTTGGATTTCCATGCCTGAAATGCTTTCCTGGCCTTTTCAGCTAGAACAGAATGCCTTAAGGACTGATTCTGAGGTCAGAATGCTATTTAAAGCAATTGTCATTCTATGAGTCCGCTGTATGGGCTGTTTCCTAAATTGGAACATTCTGTCTTTCATAATTCTATTATTATTAACAGACAGTTTATATTATTTATACGATCACTTTAACACTTATGTGATACTTTTACCACCCAACTTAATCGGACTTGGCAATTTTTAAACCCTACCCTTAGAAGTAAGTCTGTAGGAATGTATACAGACTATACAGCTTTACAGTTACAAACTTCTTCCTTCGTCTCTTATTCCCACTCTTAGTTTTTACTAAGATCTATTTTAAATTGACTTTATACACATATGATTAATTCTATGCTAAGAGTTCAACAAGCAGTATGAAGAAGAAAAAAAAAATGGTTCCTTGACAGTCAAGACAAGGGCTGTTCAAGTCATTATTTCTCAAACTCTCAATTTCACTTCTACAGATTTCTTTTTAGGTTCTCTATTTGTTATCACAGATCAATGAGAACATATGGTATTTGTCCCTTTGGTACTGGCTTATTTCACTAAGTGTGATGTTTTCCAGACTCATACATTTCGTTGTAAATGACCAGGTTTCATTTTTTTCCACTGCATAGTACTCCATAGAGTACATATCCCATAATTTCTTTTTATTTAACTTTTATTTAATGAATATAAATTTCCAAAGTACAGCTTATGGATTACGATGGCTTTCCCACCCATAACTTCCCTCCCACCCGCAACCCTCCCCTCTCCCGCTCCCTGTTCCCTTCCATTCACATCAAGATTCATTTTCAATTCTCTTTATATACAGAGGATCAGTTTAGTATATATTAAGTAAAGATTTCAACAGTTTGTACCAACGTAGAAACACAAAGTGAAAAATACTGTTTGAGTACTAGTTATAGCATTAAATCACAATGTACAGCACATTAAGGACAGAGATCCTACATGAGGAGTAAGTGCACAGTGACTCCTGTTGTTGACTTAACAAATTGACACTCTTGTTTATGGCATCAGTAATCTCCCTAGGCTCTTGTCATGAGTTGCCAAGGCTATGGAAGCCTTTTGAGTTCACCGACTCCAATCTTATTTAGACAAAGTCATAGTCAAAGTGAAAGTTCTCTCCTCCCTTCAGAGAAAGGTATCTCCTTCTTTGATGGCCCCGTTCTTTCCACTGGGATCTCACTCGTGGAGATCTTTCATTTAGGTCATTTTTTTTTTCCAGAGCGTCTTGGCTTTCCATGCCTGAAATACTCTAAAGGGCTTTTCAGCCAGATCCGAATGCCTTAAGGGCTGATTCTGAGGCCAGAGTGCTCTTTAGGGCATCCGCCATTCTATTAGTCTGCTGTGTATCCTGCTTCCCATGTTGGATCATTCTCTCCCTTTTTTATTCTATAGGTTAGTAATTTCAGACTCTAGTCTTGTTTATGTGATCCCTTTGACTCTTAGAACTATCAGTATGATCATTGTGAACAGAAATTGATCACTTGGACTAGTGAGATGGCATTGGTACATGCCACCTTGATGGGATTGTATTGGAATCCCCTGGTATGTTTCTTAGTCTACCGTTTGGGGCAAGTCAGCTTGAGCATGTCCCAAATTGTCCATCTCTTCCCTCTCTTATTCCCACTCTTATATTTAACAGGGATCATTTTTTCAGTTAAGTATCAACACTTAAGAATAATTGTGTATTAATTACAGAATTCAACCAATAGAATTAAGTAGAACAAAGAAAAAAAATACTACGAGGGATAAAGTATTATGTTGTTCATCAACAGTCAGGGCAAGGGCTGATCAAGTCACCGTTTCTCATAGTGCCCATTTCACTTCAACAGGTTTCCTTTTGGTGCAGTTAGTTGTCACCTATCAGGGAGAACATATGATATTTGTCCCTTTGGGACTGGCTTATTTCACTCAGCATGATGTTTTCCAGATTCCTCCATTTTGTTGCAAATGACTGGATTTCATTGTTTTGGCTGCTGTATAGTATTCTGTAGAGTACATATCCCATAATTTCTTTATCCAGTCTACTGTTGATGGGCATTTAGGCTGATTCCAGGTCTTAGCTATTGTGAATTGAGCTGCAATAAACATTAAGGTGCAGACGGCTTTTTTGTTTGCCGATTTAATTTCCTTTGGGTAAATTCCAAGGAGTGGGATGGCTGGGTTGTATGGTAGGGTTATATTCCGGTTTCTGAGGAATCTCCAGACTGACTTCCATAGTGGCTTAACCAGTTTGCATTCCCACCAACAGTGGGTTAGTGTCCCTTTCTCCCCACATCCTCTCCAGCATCTGTTGTTGGTAGATTTCTGAATGTGAGCCATTCTCACCGGGGTTAGGTGAAACCTCATTGTGGTTTTGATTTGCATTTCTCTGATTGCTAGTGATCTTGAA
The DNA here is from genome assembly GCF_033115175.1 of Lepus europaeus. Classification (NCBI taxonomy): domain Eukaryota; kingdom Metazoa; phylum Chordata; class Mammalia; order Lagomorpha; family Leporidae; genus Lepus; species Lepus europaeus. The sequence goes on from NC_084827.1 coordinate 131,908,450, forward strand.
CATTTTTTCATGTGTCTGTTGGCCATTTGGATTTCTTCTTTCGAAAAATGTCTATTGAGGTCCTTGGCCCATCTCTTAAGTGGGTTGTTTGTTTTGTTGTTGTGGAGTTTCTTGATTTCTTTGTAGATTCTGGTTATCAACCCTTTATCTGTTATATAGTTTGCAAATATTTTTCCCATTCTGTTGGTTGCCTCTTCACTTTCCTGACTGTTTCTTTTGAAGTACAGAAACTTCTCAATTTGATGCAATCCCAAATGTTAATTTTGGTTTTGACTGCCTGTGCTGCTGGAGTATTTTCCAAGAAGTCTTTGCCTGTGCCTATATCTTGCAGGGTTTCTCCAATGCTCTCTAATAATTTGATGGTGTCGGGTCATAGATTTAGGTCTTTATTCCATGATGAGTGGATTTTTGTGTAAGGTGTAAGGTAGGGGTCTTGCTTCATGCTTCTGCATGTGGAAATCCAGTTTTCCCAGCACCATTTATTGAATAGACTGTTCTTGTTCCAGGAATTGGTTTTAGATCCTTGAACAAATATAAGTTGGCTGTAGATGTTTGGGTTGATTTCTGGTGTTTCTATTCTGTTCCATTGGTCTATCCATCTGTTTCTGTACCAGTACCATGCTGTTTTGATTACAACTGCCCTGTAGCATGTCCTGAAATCTGGTATTGTGATGCCACCGGCTTTGTTTTTGTTGTACAAGATTGCTTTGGCTATTCGAGGTCTTCTGTGTCTCCATATGAATTTCAGCATCATTTTTCTAGATCTGAGAAGAATGTCTTTGGTATCTTGATTGGTATCGCATTGAATGTATAAATTGCTTTTGGGAGAATGGACATTTTGATGATGTTGATTCTTCCAATCCATGAGCATGGAAGTTTTTTCCATTTTTTGGTATCTTCTTCTATTTCTTTCTTTAAGATTTTGTAATTCTCATTGTAGAGATCTTTAACGTCCTTGGTACGTTTATTCCAAGGTATTTGTTTGTTTTAGTAGCAATAGTGAATGGGATTGATCTTAGCAGTTCTTTCTCAGCCGTAGCACTGCCTGTGTATACAAAGGCTGTTGATTTTTGTGCATTGATTTTATATCCTGCTACTTTGCCAAACTCTTCTATGAGTTCCAATAGTCTATTAGTAGAGTTCTTTGGGTCCCCTAAGTAAGGATTCATATTGTCTGCAAAGAGTCATAGTTTGACTTCTTCCTTCCCAATTTGTATCTCTTTAATTTCTTTTTCTTGCCTGATGACTCTGGCTAAGAATTCCAGAACTATGTTGAATAGCAGTGGTGAGAGTGGGCATCATGCCTGTCTGGTACCAGATCTCAGTGGGAATGCTTCCAACTTTTCCCCATTCAATAGGATGCTGGCCATGGGTTTTTCATAAATTGCTTTGATTATATTGAGTAATGTTCCTTTTATACCTAATTTGCTTAGAGTTTTCATCATGAAAGGGTGTTTAATTCGAATGCTTTCTCTGTGTCTATTGAAATAATCATATGGTGTTTTTTTTTTTTCTGCAGTTTGTTGATGTGGTGTATCACATTGATTTATTTGCGAACATTGAACTCTCCCTGCATACCAGGATAAATCCCACTTGGTCTAGGTGGATGATCTTTCTGATGTGTTATTGTATTCTATTAGTTATTGTCGAGAATTTTATTGAGGATTTTTGCATCTATGTTCATCAGAGATATTGGTCTGTAATTTTCTTTCAATGCTGCTGTATCCTGTAGATTCCCGACAATATTTTTTAGATTTCTAATTTCCTCTTCTTTTCTTTGGTTTGACTGTATACTTTCCTGTTCTCTGTCTTCTAAGTCCAATATTCTCTCTTCTGCTTCACTCATTCTGTTTTTTTTTTTTTTTTTTTGACAGGCAAAGTGGATAGTGAGAGAGAGAGACAGAGAGAAAGGTCTTCCTTTTTGCCTTTGGTTCACCCTGCAATGGCTGCTGCCGCCAGCTCATCACGCTGATCTGAAGCCAGGAGCCAGGCGCTTCTCCTGGTCTCCCATGTGGGTGCAGGGCCCAAGGACTTGGACCATCCTCCACTGCCTTCCCAGGCCATAGCAGAGAGCTGGCCTGGAAGAGGGGCAACTGGGATAGAATCTGGCACCCCAACTGGGACTAGAACCTGGTGTGCCGGCACCGCAAGGCAGAGGATTAGCCTGTTAATCCACGGTGCCGGCCCACTCATTCTGTTTTTAAGGCTCTCTAATGTGTTTATCATTTGATCTATTGAATTCTTCATTTCACTGTGATTTCTTGTCACTATCACAGATTCATGTTCTACTAGTTGCTTCATTTCATTTTGATTCCTCCTTAATATTTCATTTTCACGAGAGATTTTCTATCCTGTCCAGTAAGGATTTCTGTAGTTCAAGAATTTGTTTTTGAGAACTTCTTAATGTTCTTATAAATTTTTTGAGATCCACTTCTTGCATTTCTTCTATCTCGCCATCTTCATAATCTTGAATTGGGGTGTCTTTATCATTTGGGGGTGTCGTAGTTTCTTCCTTGTTCTTGTTACCTTGGTTTCTGCGTTTGTTTGGCATTGTGGAGATATTCTTTGGTTTCTTCGCTGTAGTGTTTTTTCTCATTATACTATGACTCTAGATCAAGTGGACTGTCTGCTTTTGATGGATCCATAGAGGCTGTGATGGGTGTGGCCAGAGAGCTCTACTTGGTTCTTCAGGTTTAAGGGTGTGCCAAAGGTGACAAGGTGACTCACCCAGTTTGTTCTTTCGCTCTCTCTCTCTCTCTCTCTTTTTTTTTTTCTTTTTAATCAGAAGGGAAGTAATTCCGCACAGATGAGTGGAATTGAGGGTAGTTGATGTACAAAATCTGGCCCCTGTGGATATTAGTACAATGTACAGCACATTAAGGACAGAGATCCCACATGAGGAGCAAGTGCACAGTGGCTCCTGTTGTTGACCCAACAAATTGACACTCTAGTTTATGGCACCAGTAACCACCCTAGGCTCTCGTCATGAGTTGCCAAGGCTATGGAAGCCTTCCAAGTTCGCCGACTCTGATCATATTTAGACAGGTCATAAAAGACAGGGTGAGGATAGTAACCAATGATCCTAAGAGTGGCATTAACCAGGTCTGAACAATTATACAGCATTGAGTGGGGAAGAGGACCATCAGTACACACAGGTTGGGAGTAGAGCCATTGGTGGTAGAGTAGAGGTTATGATTATGAAGGAATGAGGCCCAAGTGTGCTAGACAGGGTCTAGAACAAAGGACAGAGTCATTATTAGATGTGCTAAGAAAGGTGCTGTCTAAGCTACAATTAAGTTTTCTGATTGAGAGGCAAATAGAACCTGACAGAAGGGGCTTGATAATAATCTGTTGGGCTTTAGGCTTTGTAAGTTAAGAGACCCAGACCTATCTATCTCTTCACATGGGGTACATCCTAAGGGAGGTGTGAACCTCCTAGGGGAAGGCACTCTGTTGACTTTCATTACTTGGCTGGCCTGGGAGGAGAGCTGGCCAGGTAAAGGCAGGTGGCATCTCTAAGAAGAAATTTACAGTTCTGCCTGCAATGTTGCTGACCCTACTTGGCCATCCCCTCAGCTGCAGTGGTCACTTTGGAAGTTGGGCTCTTTGTCTTGCTCAGCTTTGTAAGGTGCGTGGAGAAAGAGGCTAGTGTCCGTGCCGGTTCCCCTTATTTATTCGTTTTTTTTCCTCTCCTCCAGTCAGCCTGGTGAACTTTCCCCAGTGGGGCTTCAAGCCTCATTCCCTCTAGGCTCTTTCTGCCTTTCCCTGCCAATGACTCGGGTTACCAAGGTTTTTGTCTCACCTCCCCTTCCAGTGCTGGCATGCAGACTCCATGGCTCGGCTTCCGCAGCTTGGCTTCCGTGGCTCAGCTTCCCCGCCTCAGCTCCCGCGCCTCTGCTTCTGCACCATGGATGTCCTTGCTCTCCCCATAGGTCCTCCGTGTCACATCCACTACATCTGGAAGAGTTTCCTCTGTAATTTTTCCCGAGCCTTTTGCTGAGACTTCAGTAACTCCACTTTTATTAAACTATTTTTTCCCGGACTATAAGTGTGCGCCCTCACTATTCTGCCATCTTGGCTCCTCCCCCCATATCCCATAATTTCTTTATACAGGCTTCAGTTGAGCATTTAGATTGATTCTATGTCTTAGCTATTGTGAATTGAACTGCAATAAACATGGGGGTTCAGATACCTTTTATTTGCTGTTTTCATTTCACTTGAGTAAATTCCCATCAGTGGGATGGCTGGGTCATAAGGTAGGTCTATATTCAGATTTCTGAGGTGTCTCCATATCGTCTTACCAGTTTCCATTCTCACCAACAGTGGATTAGGGTAATTTTCCCACATCCTTTCCAGCCTTTGTTTTTTTGTTGATTTCTGTATGGAAGCCATTCTTACTGGGGTGAGGTGAAACCACACTGTGATTTTGATTTGCATTTCCCTTGCTGCTAGTGATCCTGAACATGTTTTCATGTGTCTGTTGGCCATTTGGATTTCCTCTTTTGAAAAATGTCTCTTTAAGTGTTTTGCATACTTCTTAACTGAGTTGTTTGTTTTGTTGTTGTACAGTTTCTTGATCTCTTTATATATTCTGGTAATTAATCCTTTATCAGTTGCATAGGTTGCAATCAACTTCTCTTATTCTGTCAGTTGCCTCTTCACTTTCCTGAGTGCTTTGTTTGCAGTACAGAAGCTTCACAATTTGATATAATCCCACTTGTTAATTTTGGCTTTGATTATCCTTGCTTCAGGGTGTTTTCCAAGAACTCTTTGCCTGTGCCAATATTTTGCATGTTTTCCTGAATATTCGCTAATAATTTGATGGTATCAGGCTGTAGATTTAGGTCTTTAGTCTATTTTGAATGGATATTTGTGTAAGGTGTAAGGTAGGCACCTTGTTTTGAACTTCTCCATGTGGAAATCTAGTTTTCCCAGCACCGTTTGTTGAAAGACTGTCCTTGCTCCAGGGATTGGTTTTAGCTCCTTGGTCAAATATAATTTGGTTATTGATGCTTGGATTGATTTCTGGCGTTTCTATTCTGTTCCATTAATCTATCCATTTGTTTTTGTACCAGTACCGGCTGTTTTGATTATAACTGCCTTGTAGTATGTCTTGAAATCTGATATTGTGATAACTCCAGCTTTGCTGTGTTGTATAAGTGTGCTTTAGCTATTCAAGGTCTCTTGTGTTTCCATATGAATTTCAGTATCATTTGTTCTAGATCTTTGAAGAATGTCTTTTGTATTTTGCTTGGTATCACATTGAATCTATAAATTGCTTTCAGAATGGAGATTTTGATGAAATTGATTCTTCCAATTCATGAACATGCAAGATTTTTTCCTTTTTGGGCATTTTCTTCTATTTCTTTCTTTAATGTTTTTAATTCTCATTGTAGAGATCATTGACATTCTTGATTAAATTTATTACAAGGTATTTGATTTTTTTTGTAGCTATTGGGAATGGGCTTGATCTTAGAAGTTCTTTCTCAGTGATGGCATTTTTTGTGTATACAAAGGCTGTTGATTTTGTGTATTGATTTTATATCCTGCTACTTTACCAAATTCTTCTATGAGTTCCAATGGTTTCTTGGTGGAGTCTTTTGGATCCCCTATATATAGAATCATGTCATCTGCAAATAACGGATAGTTTGACTTCTTCCTTCCCAATTTGTATCCCTATGATTTCTTTTTGTTGCCTAATAGCTCTGGCTAAAACTTCCAGGATTATACTGGATAGCAATGGTGAGAGCAGGCACCCTTGTCTCCTTTCAGATCTCAGTGGGAATGCTTCCAACTTTTCCCCATTCAATAGGATGCTGGACATGGTTTTTCATAAATTGCCTTGATTATGTTGAGGAATATTCCTTCTATACTGAATGTGCTTAGAGTTTTCATCATGAAACGATGTTGTACTTTGTCAAATGCTTTCTCTGCATCTATTGAGATAATAATATATTTTCTGTTCTTCAGATTTTTAATGCGATGTATCACATTGATTGAGTCACGAATGTTGACCCATCCCTGCGTAACAGGGATAAATCTCACTTGGTCTGGTTGAATGATCTTTCTGATGTGTCATTGGATTCAAATTGGTCTGTAGTTCTCTTTCTCTGTTGTATCTTTTCTGGGTTTAGGAATTAAGGTGATGCTGGCTTCATAGAAAGAATTTGGGAGGATTTCAATTGTTTTGAGTAACTTGAAAATTGCAGTTTGTTCTTCTTTAAATGTTTGGTTGAATTCAGCAGTGAAGCCATCCAGTTTTGGGCTTTTCTTTGTTGGGACGGTCTTTATTACTGATTCATATTCCGTCTTGATAATGGCTCTGTTGTTTCCTATACCTTCATGTTAGTATGTGTCCAGGAATGTATCCATTTCTTCTAGGTTTCCCAGTTTGTTGGCATACAGCTCTTCGTACTAATTTCTGATGATTCTTTGTATTTCTGTGCTATTGTTAAATTTCCTTTTTTATATCTGATTTTATTGAATTGGGTCTTTTCTCTCCTTTTTTTGGTTAGTTGGGCCAATAGTGTGCCAATTTCTTTTTTCAAAAAACCAAATCTTCGTTTTCCTAATCTTTTGTGTTGTTTTGTGTTTGTTTCAGTTTTGTTGATTTCTTCTCTAATTTTAACTATTTCTTTTCTCCTACTATTTTTGGGTTTGGTTTGCTGTTGTTTTCCTAGATCCTTGAGATGCATTGATAGCTCATTAATTTGGTGCCTTTCTAATTTCTTGGCTATAAACTTTCCTCTTAACACTGTTTTTGCTGTATCCCATAAGTGTTGATATGTTATAATTTCGTCTTCATTTGTTTCCAGAAATTCTTTGATTTTTCTTTTGATTTCTTCTGTGCCCCATGGTTTATTCAGGAGTATGTTGTTCAGTCTCTATGGGTTTGCATACATTCTAAATATTCCTGAGTTGCTGATTTCCAGCTTCACTCCATTGTGGTCCAAGAAGATGCATGGTATGATTTGGAATTTTTTTTCATTTGCTGAAACTTGCTTTATGGACTAGCTTGTGGTTAATCTTAGAGAAAGTCCCATGCACTGCTTTAAGAATGTGTATTCCACAACTGTAAGATGAAAGTTCTATAGATATCTGTTGGGTCCATTTGGTCTATAATGTTGGTTAAATTTGCTCTCCTTGCTGATTTTCTGTCTGATTGATCTGTCCATTACTGAAAATTGAGTATTGAAGTCCCCCTTTACTATTGTATTGGTATCTAAGTCTCCCTTTAAATCCTTAACATTTCTTTAAAATAATCAGGTGCCGTGTAATTAGGTGCATATATGTTTATTAACAGTTACATCTTCCTGTTGAATTTATCCCTTAATCATTACATAGTGCCATTCTTTGTCTCTTTTAACAGCTTTTGTCTGACATTATGATGGCTACAACAGCTCTTTTTTGGTTTCTGTTGGTATGGACTATCTTTTCCCATCTTTTCATTTTCAGTCTGTTTGCATCTTTCTTGGTGAGAAGTGTTTCTTTTAGACAGCAAATAGATGGGTTTTGTTTATTAATCCGTTCAGCCAATCTGTGTCTTTTAACTGGAGAGTTAAGGCCATTTACATTCAGGGTGACTATTGATAAGTAACAACTTTGCCCTGCCATTTTCTCAAAATACTCACTTTGGATTTCCTTTGTACTTTTACTGGGAGCTTTCCTTCCTTTACCTTTTTCCATAGTGATGACCATGTTTCTGTGTTTCTGTGTGCAGCATAACCTTAAGCGTCTTCTGCAGGGAGGGAGGGACTGGTGGTGACATATTCTTTTGGTTTCTGTTTGTTTTTATTTCACCTTAGTTCATAAATGAGAGCTTTACAGGGTATGGTATTCTGAATTGACAGTTTTTTTCTTTTAGAACTTGGAATATATCTTGCCATTCTCTCTTAGCCCATAGGGTTTCTGATGAGAAGTCTGCTGTGAGTCTAATTGGAGATTGTCTGAAAGTAATCTGGCGCTTCTCTCATGCACATTTTTTAGAATCTTTTCTTTAAATTTTACTGTGGAGAGTTTGATTACAATGTATCGTGGTGAAGATCTTTTCTGGTTAATCTATTAGGAGTTCTATGTGCTACCTGTACTTAGATACACATTTCTCTCTCCAAATTGGGGAAATTTTCTATTATTATTTCACTAAAAAGGCCTTCTAATACTTTCTCTCTTTCCACGCCTTCCTGAACTTCTAGAACCTGTATGTTGGGTCATTTGATAGTATCCTGTAGATTCCCATCAGTGTTTTTTAGTTTTCTAATTTCTTCCTCTTGTGTTTGGTCTGACTGTATAATTTCCTGCGCTTTGTCTTCTAAGTTGGATATTCTTTCTTCTGCTTCACCATTTCTGTTGTTAAGGCTCTCCATTGTATTTTTTATTTGTTCTATTGAATTCTTCATTTCCAGGATTTCATTTTGATTTCTCTTTAAGATTTCAATTTTGTGAGAGAAATTTTCCTTCTTGTAATGTATGGATATCATTAATTCATGCATTTGCTTCTAATTACTTAGAAGGAATCCTATGATAAATTTTTGTGGAGTTACATTTCTGGCATTTCTTCAATTTCATCATCTCACAATAAAGTAATGAGGTAACATATTCTTTTAGGGGTGTCATGTTGTCTTCCTTGTTCTTGTTTTTTGGATTGGTGTGTTTTATTTATTTATTTTTTAAGATTTTTTTTTATTTATTTGACAGGTAGAGTTACAGATAGAGAGAGACAGAGAGAAAGGTCCTCCTTCCGTTAGTTCACCCCCTAAATGGCCACCACGGCTGGCACTGCACTGATATGAAGCCAGGAGCCAGACACTTCCTCCTGGTCTCCCATGCAGGTGCAGGGGCCCAAGCACCTGGGCCATCCTCCACTGCCCTCCCAGGCCACAGCAGAGAGCTAGACTGGAAGAGGAGCAACTGGGACTAGAACCAGCGCCCATATGGGATGCCGGCACCACAGGCGGAGGATTAACCAAGTGAGCTACAGTGCTGGGGCCCTGGATTGGTGTGTTTTTTATTTGGCACTTGTGGGGATTCTCGTTGGTTTCTTCCTTGATTTTTTGCTATGGTGGCTTTTATCTTGGAATATGTCTGAATGGATAAATTTCAGGGAATACCTAGAGACGTATGGTGGGTGTGGCCAAGGAGCTCTGTTCAGTGCTCCAGGGTGAAGGACATGTCTGAGGGGACACACCCAGGTTTGGACAGGTGAATTTCCTCTTTTTTTAATCAGAGGAGAGGTTTTTTCTTCTCGGTTGGCATAGACTCAGCTGAGCTCCTCTCCTCAAAGGAGACCAGTGCCTGTACACTAGCCCCAATGGGTATATTATTCATCAGCTCTACCACAAGGACCACACAAAGAATCTGCGCAGTCCACAGTGTAAGCTCAGATTCCCCAGCAATGTTCTTCACCAGGTAACCAGGGAGCCCTGATCGTGTGGAGCCTCCCAAAGTCCCAGCCACACCCTAAGTCCTCCCAAGCAGCCTCGGTGTTTTCACAGTCCAGCACAAGCCTCTCACAATCACAATCACCCACCCCACTGTCTGTTCTCCCTACCAAACTCAGGAGTTTCCACTTGGCTGGCTGCTGGGCTCAAACACGAGCTGGCATGGCTGTCATGTATGTCCAAAATGGTTCCTGCTTTCTAGCATCTTCTTGCAGGACACCATTGAAGGGTGACTGGGGAGAGAGAAAGCATGCTCACCCTTTGTTTTTCTCCTTTAGTTTGGCAGGTACACTATCCCCCACAGGGCTCCAAGATGGATTCCCGCTAGGCTCTTCCTGCAGCTTTTTCGGCTTAAGCTGCTGCAGTCTGGTCTCACCTCACTCTCCAATGCTAGTATGAAGGCTCTCAGCTACTGGGGTCCTGAGTTGTACGTGTCCTTGCCCTGCACATAGGTCCACTGTGTTCCTCCAATTCGCATAGTTTCCTCTGCAGTTTTCTCCCTAACTCTCCCCTGAGACTGCACTCTTTCCACTTTTTTAAAGCTGTCTTCTAGACTAAAGCAACAAGCTCCCTCCCTGCTCTGCCATCTTCCACAATCAAATGTCTATCTTTTTAAAGAGCTAGATTGTTTCTCTTCTTATTTTAATATCCCAAGAGTATTTTCAAATGGGGTTTTTAGTAGCAAAAATTCTGGGACATTATATATCTTCTAATATCCTTATTACTTCTTCATATTATGTTATATTAAGCATAGTACAAAGTTTATGTTTCTTTCAGAGTACCTTTCTGATCCTAGGTTAATGTTACAAAATTTATTGTTATTTCAGATTTTGTTACTTAGGCATCTTTTCTTCCTACTTGAAAAAGTATTTTCTCTTTGCTTTTAGTCATGTTAATTTTACTATAACATTCGTAGATCTGAAACTTTCAATTTGACACTTTCCATAACCTTTTTAAGTTCTGTCGATGTTCTCTCTAATTTTCCAGCTACTATCCTCCTCTGTTGTTATTTTTTTCTCTATTATGTTATTCCCAGTATCTATATTTGGTGGTTTTAGTTTTATTCTTTGTGTCTGTGTTTATTTGATGTCTTTTATTGGTATTTTATTTTTGTGCTCACCTAGCAAAATTCCTCCACTTATTCTTCCATTCAATCTTTGAACTAAGTAATTCATTTACAAGGTACATCCATTCTTCAATTTAGTCCATCCATGGACTATGCTTTTAAAAATTTCAGCGAGGCCCGGCACTGTGGCACAGTGGGTTAAAGCCCTGGCCTGAAGTGTCAGCATCCCATATGGGTGCTAGTTCTACTCCAGGCTGCTCCTCTTCCCATCCAGCTCTCTGCTGTGGCCTGGGAAAGCAGTAGAAGATGGCCCAAGTCCTTGGGCCCCTGCACCCACATGGGAGACCTGGAAGAAGCTCCTGGCTTCAGACCGGCGCAGCTCTGGCCATTGTGGCCAATTGAGGAGTGAACCAGCAGATGGAAGACCTTTCTTTCTGTCTCTCCTTCTCACTGTGTGTAACTCTACTTCTCAAATAAATAAATGAAATCTTTTTTAAAAAATTTCAGCCATAATATTTTCATGCTAATATTTTCATTTTGCCTCACCTGTTAATGATTAAGTTTTTTCTCACTTATCATCTCCTTTTGTCCTTTAGATATGTTGACATATATTAGGTACCAAATATTTTTGATGATATGAATAAATAAATAACTAAGTTATTAAACTGCCTGTCAAATATAATCACACTGTGAACGAAATGATACATTTAGTTTAACACAACCATAATTTTCTTCTAATGATTTTATTTCTATTAAAAGTTGAACCTAAGTAAAGAATATTGCCCTATACTCTTATTGAAATAGGTATTTCCTGAATCTTTGGTGTTGTAGCAATCATGGTATTTGCTTGATTTCAAAGCTTTTGTTGGAAAACATGCATGGCTTTATAAAATTGCTCACCTATATATATTGTTTCAAAATCTAATTTGTTTTAACAGATTTTTCTGTACAAAGGAAGAAATAGTTCTTATGTCTAGGATTATCATTGCTATTATCATTATTAGTTATCTTATATAATTTTCTTTATGAAAATTGCATTGTCTTGATTTGTATATTTTATGAGGCTCCTGTGCAATATTTGTAATAAGGTCAGAACATAGTTTTATTATTCAGATTACTGAGTAATCTTAAAAATTTATTTATTCAAAAATACTTTCAAAATTTTAAAAAGTTAAAGATTTATTGATTTATTTGAGAAGCAGAGATACAGACAGAGAGAGGGAGAGACAAAGAGAGAGGCCTTCCATCTGCTGCTTCACCCCCACATGGCCCCAACAGCCAGAGCTTGGCTGATCTGAAGCCAGGAGTCAGGAGCTTCTTTTGATTCTCCCACATGGCTACATGGGCCCAAGAATTTGTGCCATCTTCCATTGCCATCCCAGGCCATTAGCAGAGAGCTGGAGCTGAAGAGGAACAGCTGAGACTTGAATTGGCACCCATATGGGATGCTGGTGCCATGGACAGAGGCTTAACCTACACCACAGCACCAAGCCCCCAAAATATTAATTTAAAAATTATGATAAATTTTAACAGATTTTAGGAATATGGGTTTGAATATCAATAAAAATTTTATAAGACTTAAGTTGCTGATTCAATTTATAATTTAACAAATATTTTCTATAAATCTGTGCTATATGCTATATTTGTAAAGAAAATAAAATTGTAAACATCCAGATGCATTTTTTTCTAGGTCATCATTTTGCCAATGCACTTGAGAGAGTGTTGTGGATGTTCAAGTGAAAGTATTCATTAGTACAAGAGAGAAAGAAGGCTAGCTTCATTTGAGTGGGTATTTTGAAAGGCAAATTTGCAAATTAGTTCAGTAAAGTAGGTTGGAGTTAGTTGCCAAAATCTTTCTAAATATGATTAAATGGATGGATTATGAAATAAAAAACAAATCTGGACTTAGGTAAGAAGATTCTTTATTTGGAGGGTCACTGCAGTGTGGGGAAAGGGGCAATTGCGATGGGGGAAATATGCAAAGCATCAGATCAGCATGTTTTTCAAATGTTAGGCAGAAAAGGATTTTCCCAGGCAGGAGTGAGCAAAGCCGGGAGGAATGGAAGAGTGGGGCTGGTGTGGTTAGGGTCAGTAGATCAGAGACTGTTTTCCTTTGAGGTCAGTCTGTTAGTAGAGGCCATGAAGGAAGGGTTGAGGCTGCTGGAGCTGAAGGCAATGAAAGTTCAGAGGCTTAGGGGAAAGAGAAAAGCATAACTAAAGTTAGATGAAGTCAACAGATTGGTTGGTGGGCACCAGCTGTTCAGTTAATCATTTGTGAAACAAACTGGGAATTTAGAAGTGTAATCCTGGCCTTGTCATAGGTATGCAAATGAGCATCCTGAATCTCATCTGAGTCCTATCCATAAGCGTCCTTTGCTATGAGCTGTTTACAGCACCTAAAGTGGTGGGAGAATTTCTTTAACTGTTGCTTTTCTCCAGAATCACTGAGCTAGGAGAGGGTTCAACATGGTCAGCAAGGTGAGGAATACAAAGAGATTGCTGAGCAGAAATGTTTTACCAGCTGTAGATGTAAGACTGTTAGAAAGCGCAGAAGAAGGCTAGTGAATGTCACATTATTGTTGCCCTACTGAAGATAAAAATAGAAACTGCATAATTACAGTGGCAGAAGCAGAAAGTATGAACTGTGGTCAAAGAGTCTTGTGCATGGGCAAGTACAGTGGTTATACCCAACATTGTCTCTAATATAAGGAAAGCATGATTTTCCATTGTGAATACATGAAGGCCCTGTGTTGGAAGATTAGGTCTCCTTCTCCCTGCAGCCCACTCTCCTCCCAATAAAACCTCTTATATTATTGTCAGATGCACGCTATTGCTTCTAAAGGCTGCCTTTGAAACTAGTAAAAAGGAGTAATCCTCTCTGTATCTCTCTCCTACCCCATCTCTCATCAACCTCCCAAGCAAAGCTCTCTTGAAACAAAATGATTAAAGCAGTATATGTATACACATTCGTAGTTTTTGATTATTAGAATTTAATGTAATTAAAAAAACCTGTGCTTACTGTACAAATATTGGTATAGCTTACTTTAAGACAGAAGATTTAAATAAAAATGTCCCTAAATGAAATTCCCTAATAATGGGTAGAAAATATGGAAATGAAATAAGGATTTTTATATTGAGGCTTTGTCTGTAGAGATCAACTGAATTACAATAATATGTATTGTACTTACTCTAGTCTTAAAATTCATAAAATCTTGAGTCTTAGATTCTAGTTGCATCAGTTTTTTTAGTTGTCTATATTGGTCTTTCAAAGGAATTTAGACAATTCTGCTGAAGGTAATGTTATTTCGGTAATGGGATCCCATAAGTTCTTGCTCACAGTGAGAATATAGATATAGAAGTATGTGGTGAAATACCCAATGCAGCAGGCCTGACAAGATAGAATTCCAATGTATACAATCAAAATAAAAAGTAAAGAGAGTGTACTGTTAAGATAAAATAGCCATGACTAAAAAAAAAAAACATAAAATATTGTCTATGATTTCTACAAGGAACTTCAAAGTCTGTGCTTCAAAATGAAACTCAACTTGTGTTACTTTTAGTTATATGAATAATAGATTCAAACATATTCTGTTGTACATAATGTTTGTTTCAACATATGTAGTTTTGCAGTCTGCAAAATGATTTTATTTGTCTCCAAGAATATTCTTCTGACACAGTTTTTACTGGGTGCTCATCTCATTTTAGAGAAAAGTAGCTGATTTCCAATTAAGTCACAGGTAATGCTGAAAATCCAGGGAGGATTATTACTCACATACATGCTACACAGCATTAAGAGTGTTTACAGCTGCAGAAATGACTTTTGAATAAATCTCATCCAAATCCTCTTATAACAGAATGTGAGTGTTATGGTCAGAAGAAAGTGGTTTACATTTCGTAGCTTTAAATATCAGAAAGATGAGCTGTCTACTCCTGTTTTTCTTTCTAATTCATTATAGGCTTTATTTTGACATCAATCTTGGCAATGGAGGAAATGCACGCCCTTTTCATTTTTTTCCACAAACTTGGTATTTCTGGACCCTTGCATATTGAGGTTTTGTCACTTGTATGCCATCCTGAAAAGTTGACTGTGCTGCCAAGTGTGTGATGTGCTCCCCTAGACCTGTCCCTGCTGCCGGTTAAGGACTTAACAGAGTAGACTCCAATGAGCACCTCAGTAAGGACCAGTTACTGCTAGTTGTGTACGCATAATCAAGATGTACTGCACACACTTGTTCTACTGCCTGAATATAGTTTCCCTTTTCTCACCATTAGTTTTTGCCATCTGGGAAATTACTATTCTTCTTCTCTCTAAAGTCACTCCATGCTTCATCCTTTCATGTTCAATGGTATCTACTTCTTTTCCAAGGCTTGCTCCTATCCCCAAAGTCCCAAATTCATTCTCCTCTGCTTCCAAATATGGTAGATGTTCTGAAAGCAGGGACCAGGTCATATTTATTTTTATCTTCCCACCCTGGTATAATTCCTCTCATATATTATGGTCTCAGATGTAATGAAATGGAAAGAAAAAAAGGATGTTTAAATGAATGTTATGATCTGCATGTCAGTGCTGTGAGAAGGGAAAATAATGTTCAGCATGTATATTCTAAACCAAGGAATCTCAGCAAAACACTACTGTTGTTTTCTTCTAGCAAGCCAAGTATATATTCGCCTTACCACGTGGCATGTGGTTTCCTCTCCTGACAATGTGAAATTTCTCACATTGTGTACTCGTTACTTTTCTTAGCCACACTTAGTATTGATCTACAAAAGCAAAGGCTTCTCCAATGTACAGTCATAAAATCAATGAAGAATATTGTAAGATGTCTTACAGTTGGGAAATTTAAGAAAGGACCTTTATAACAGACACTAATTAAATCGAGAAGAGTGTGAAAAATGAACTAACTTCTCATGGTAAGAATTTGGAAGCTTCATTAACTATTGCAAGCAACAAATGGTTATCCTTTACTTAGAGTGTTTAGCAAACTGGAGGAGTTAATACATGACCTAAAATTCTCTGAATCCTTTAACAATTACCTCACTGAATTATATATTTGAAAAATCGTGTAGTGTTTAAGAATAAAAAATCTGGGTTTGGTATTGTGCAGCTGGTTAAACTGCTGCTTGATATGCCCCCCATCCCATATGACAATGGCTGGTCCAAGCCCCAGGTACTCCACTCTTCTAATCCAGCTTTCCTGTAATGAGCCTGGGAAGCAATAGCTAATGGCCTAAGCACTTGAGTTCCTGCCTTCATTGTGGGAGACCTGGATGGAGTTTCACGTTCTTTGGCTTGGCCTAGCCCAACTGCAAATGTTGCAGGCATTTGGGGGAGTGAATCAGCAGATGGAAGATATTGCCCTCTCTTTCTCCTTTTATAAATAAATACGAACAAATATATGAACATTTAAAAAATATCTCGTATACAATTTCAAAAGAAGCATTTTAAAATTTACCTAGTTTGATTTCATACCTAGAACTAAACCTAATGATTGCACTTCATTATTTTAACATCATCTCTTATCTCCCAGTGAACAGCAGGATTTTAAAAAGATTTGTGACTTGAAATATAAACTGTTTTACTCACTAATCAGTTTTTTTAAAATTCTTTTTAACCTTGAAAGAATTCTAGGAAAATTTGATTTTAAGTGTACTCATAAATATGAAAAGGAAATCCAGAGCTGTTTCACTGTTTTTTTTAATATTCAATTACATCTCATTTTTAAAATCTTAACACTAAGCTCTATTTTTTCTAAAGAGCAGCTTTAGTAGCAGGTTGCAAATTGCAAGAAAGTGTCATTCATTAAAGAAGCTACTCTGAATTTCTGAACTACTTTATAAATATTAGTGGATTTCTTGTGATGAATGAATTGCAGACCTGGTAGTGTTGAATTTGTTTAAGTAAATGTCTGTTGACATTAATCTATTTTAACATTAGATCTGTTTGCTGTTAAACTTATTCAGTAAATTAACACCAAGTGGCTTCACAGTGGCTTTTTCAATTTGGTTACTGATTTTTATGTGAAATTTGGGATTAAGATAATTAATGCAATGATATCTACTTTAATATATTTATATATATATTATATATACATATAAAGTAGCTTCAAAATCTTCTCTAGAGATGTAGAATTACTTCGAATTTTCTTTAAACTTGAAGTGGTCATGTTCAAACAAATTATGAATTTTTTTCTCAATCATATTTAAATATTTTATTTTGGGGCTTGATCATAGCCAGAATTACTGTGGATATCAACTGAATTTATAAGGTTGCTTAATGGTATTTTCAACATATTACAAGCATTTAATATAGGATCTTGCCTCTACATTATTGTTTTTTAAAGATTTATTTATTTATTTATTTTAGAGGTAGAGTTACAGACAGTGAGAGGAAGAGACAGAGAGAACGGTCTTCCTTCTGTTGGTTCACTTTCCAAATGGCCGCAACGGCCGGAGCTGCATCGATCCGAAGCCAGTAGCCAGGTGCCTCTTCCTGGTCTCCCATGTGGGTACAGGGGCCCAAGTACTTGGGCCATTTTCTACTGCTTTCCCAGGCCACAGCAGAGAGCTTGATTGGGAGAGGAGCAGCCTGGACTGGAACCGGCACCCATATGGGATATCGGCGCCACAGGCGGAGGATTAACCTACTGCACCACTGCACTGACCCCTAAATTGTTTTTTTTTTTTTTTATATATTTATTTATTTGAAAGTCAGTTACACACAGAGAGAAGGAGAGGCAAAGAGAAAGGGAGAGGTCTTCCTTCTGCAGATTCACTCCCCAACTGGCCACAACTGCTGGAGCTGCACCAATCTGAAACCAGGATCCAGAAGCTTCTTCTGGGTCTCCCATGTGAGTGCAGGGGTCCAAGGACTTGGGCCATCTTCTACTGCTTTCTCAGGCCATAGCAGAGAGCTGGATCAGAAGTGGAGCAGCCGGGACTCGAACCAGCGTTTATATGGATACTGGTATTGCAGGCACCAGTTTTACGTGTTACTCCACAGTGCCACAGTGCCACAGGCCCAGCCCCACTTCTGAATTATTAAGAAAGGTAGGCCGGCACCGTGGCTCTCTTGGCTAATCCTCCGCCTATAGCGCCAGCACCCCGGGTTCTAGTCCTGGTCACTCTTCCAGTCCAGCTCTCTCTGCTGTGGCCCGGGAGGCAGTGGAGGGTGGCCCAAGTGCTTAGGTCCCTGCACCCGCATGGGAGACCAGGAGGAAGCACCTGGCTCCTGGCTTCGGATCAGCGCAGTGACGGCCATGGTGGCTATTAGGGGAGTGAAGGAAGACCTTTCTCTCTGTCTCTCTCCCCCACTGTCTATAACTCTCTCTCTCTGTCTCTCTCTCTCACTGTCTAACTCTGCCTGTCAAAAAAAAAAAAAAAAAAAAGGTAAAAGCAATTTATACAATGGTGCTTTATAAAGAAACTCAAAATAGGACTTAAAGAAAAACTCTTAGTTTTCCCCAAATATAATCAAATTATCTATTTTCTTCTTGATTAAGCTTTGGTGTTTTCAGTTTTTTTTTTTTTTTTAATTTGAAAGGCAGAGTTACAATGAGGCAGATTCAGAGAGAGAGAGAGAGAGAGAGAGAGAGAGAGGTCTTCCATCTGCCGGTTCACTCCCCAAATGGCTGCAACAGCTGGAACTGAGCCGATCTGAACGCTGGAACCTGGAATTTCTTCCAGGACTCCCACGTAGGTACAGGGACTCAAGGACTTGGCCATCTTCCACTGCTCTCCCAGGCCATAGCGGAGAGCTAGATCTGAAGTGGAGCAACTGGGGCCCATACGGGATACCAGCACTGCAGTGGTGGCTTTATCTGCTACACCACAGCTCTGGCCCTGGAATTTTCAGTATTTTAAAGATGTTGCTCTCCTGTCCACTAGTTTGATTGTTGAGGTAGGCAAACTGGTGCTTTTCTAATCTTTATTTATCTATGTATAACCTCTCTATTTGGTCCTCTTTAAAGACTTTTTCAATCATTGGATTTAATCAATTTGATTATGATGTGTCATGTGCATTTTTCTTGATTCTTGTATTTGGCGATTATTAACTTCTTAGATCCTTGGGTTTATATTTTCCAAGTTAGAAAAATCTCAGCCTGGGGCTGGCGCTGTGGCTCAATGGGTTAACGCCCTGGCCTGAAGCACCAGCATCCCATATGGGCGCCGGTTCGAGATCTGGCTGCTCCACTTCCGATCCAGCTCTCTGCTGTGGCCAGGGAAAGCAGAAGATGGCCTCTGCACCCACCTGGGAGGCCCAGAAGAAGCTCCTGGTTCCTGGCTTCAGATCAGCACAGCTCTGGCCATTGTGGCCAATTGGGGAGTGAACCAACGGATGGAAGACCCTTCTCTCTCTTTCTCTCTCTACCTCTCCTCTTTCTGTGTAACTCTGACTTGCAAATAAATAAATCTTTAAAAAAAAAAGAAAAAAAAATCTCAGCCTTTGTTTCTTCAGTTATTTTTAAATGCTCCTCCTCTCTTTCTTTCTCTTCGGGGACTATTTGACCCTTTGAGGTTTCTCCAAAGTTGAATGATCTTTCTCTCTCTCCCTCCCTGTAGCTCTCCCTGGTTTCTGTTCTGTGAATTCTGAAATTTTCCTTGCATCTGATGGCTCTTATGTGAGCTACAGGTACTTAAATTTTGTGTGTGTGGCTCTCTCTTCAGTTTTGGGTAGTTGATCAGTACTAAGTTTAATTGTAACAAGAATCTTCTTCTAGAGGTACCTTTCTCTGAAGGGAGGAGAGAACTTCCACTTTGACTATGACCCTATTGGAATAAGATCAAAGTCAGCGAACCCTAAAGGCTTCCATAGCCTTGGCAACTCATGACTAGAGCCTAGGGAGATTACTGACGCCATAAACAAGAGTGTCAAATTGTTAAATCAATAACAGGAGTCACTGTGTACTTATGTCTCATGTGGGATCTGTCCTTAATGTGTTGTCCAATGTGAAATAATGCTATAACTAGTACTGAAACAGTATTTTTACACTTTGTGTTTCTGTGTGGGTGCAAACTGATGAAATCTTTACTTAGTGTATACTGAATCGATCTTCTGCATATAAAGATAATTGAAAATGAAAAAAAAATTTGGTGTTAAATTGGAAATTGCATAGAAAATTAATCAATTTTTAAAAAAATATCATGTAGGATCTCTGTCCTTAATGTGCTGTACATTGTGATTTAATGCTATAACTAGTACTCCAACAGTATTTTTCACTTTGTGTTGCTATGTTTGGGCAAACTGTTGAAATCTTTACTTAATATATACTAAACTGATCTTCTGTATATAAAGAGAATTGAAAATGAATCTTGATGTGAATGGAAGGGGAGAGGGAGCGGGAAAGGGGAGGGTTGCGGGTGGGAGGGAAGTTATGGGGGGGGGGAGCCATTGTAATCCATAAGCTGTACTTTGGAAATTTATATTCATTAAATAAAAGTTAAAAAAAAAAAAGAATCTTCTTCTAAAAGTATCTTTAGATATCTCCATGTAGTTCTCACTTCTCCAGTGTTCGGGATGATCTCCACTAGACATCTTGTTTTACTGCATTTTAGCTGTGTCTCCACAAACAGGAACATTGTTGGGTACTGATTGGGTTTTACCTTCCTGGGCCCTGGTCTCAACAATGAGTTAAGCAGTTACTTCCTGGAATACTTAATTGATTAAGTTCACTTCATTTGCTTATCATCTCTTATTGTTCATTCTTTATTGCAGCCTAATATTCAATGTCTTAAATGTCATTGTTCATAGATTTTTTTTTTCTTGTCTCTTAGGTGTTTTCAGTGGTAAGATAATTCTAGCCTCCCGTTACTCCATCTTGGTCAAAGAAAGTGTCTGTGTAGGTCTTTATACGATAGTAAGGATACATATGGGTGGAAATAAAGTTTCTGTGAATGTTTGCATTATATTTTTAAAAGGGCTACAGGGGCTGGTGCTGTGGCATAGCTGATGAAGATGCCACCTGCAGTGCAAGTATCCCCTATTGATGATGGTTCGAGTCTCGGCTGCTCTTTCTCCCATCCAGCTCTCTGCTATGGCCTGTAAAAGCAGCAGATGATGGCCCAAGTGCTCCCCATGTTGGGGAGGTCCAGAAAAAGCTCCTGGCTTCTGGCTTGGGATTGGTGCAGCTTCAGCCATTGTGGCCATTTGGGGAGTGAACCAACGGATGGAAAACCTTTCTGTCTGTCTCTCCCTCTCTGTGTCTATAACTCTACCTCTCAAATAAATAAAAAGTATTATTTTAAAAAAGGACTATAAAAATCAGAGTACACACAAACATCTAAATGAATACTGCACACTACTCAATATTCAGTCTTGAAAAGTGTGAAGTTAAATTAAGCATTTTCTTTTGTTTTTAAAGATTTATTTATTTATTTTATTTGACAGGTACAGTTACAGACAGTGAGAGAGAGACAGAGAGAAAGGTATTCCATCTGCTGGTTCACCCCCCAAATGGCCGCCGTGGCCAGTGCTGTGCCGATCCGAAGCTAGGAGCCAGGTGCTTCTTCCTGGTCTCCCATGCGGGTGCAGGGCCCAAGCACTTGGGCCATCCTCCACTGCCTTCCTGGGCCACAGCAGAGAGATGAACTGGAAGAGGAGCAACCGGGACTAGAACCCACTGCCCAAATTAAGCATTTCACATGTAACTAATGGTCATATAAATTGTTATAGCCCTTTGATGTTTCATTAGAAATAGAAAAAAACTAGTAATAATTTAGACCCAGTAAATCTTACTCTCAGATGTTATTTTATGGAAAAATATTATGCTTAATGAAATAAGCTAGTCTCAGATATGTGGCAGTTAATTACAATACAAAAAATGTATAGGAATGAAGGGGACAGTTTACAGTATGATTGTTGTTTTTTAGGTTTTGTTTATACTCCTGTGGAACTGTGGTCTTTCTACTTTTTACTTGTTGAATATTATGGTTAGTGGTTATTTTAGACTGTGATTATAGAGTGGATTAAAATTATGTCTTTGCAAAAATTGATGAAAGGATGAGGGGGAGGGGAGAGAGAAATTTCAAGGGAGAGGTAGGTGGAGGGAAGTGTGGTTATCTTCTTGGAACTGTACTTATGGGATGCATGAAATATGTTCTCTTTATATTAAGAATAAATGACAGGGCCAGTGCTGTGGTGTAGTAGGCTAAGCCTCCATTTGGGATGTCGGCATCCCATATGGGTACATGTTTGTGTCCTGATTGCTCCTCTTCCAATCCAGCTCTCTGCTATGGCATGGGAAAGCAGTAGAAGATGGCTCAAGTGCCTGGGCACTTGCACTCATGTGGGAGACCATGAAGAAGCTCCTGGCTCCTGGCTTTGGATCAACTCACCCCTGGCTATTGGGGATATCTGGGGAGTGAACCAGTGGATGGAAGACTTTTCTCTCTGTCTGTCACTCTGTCTATAACTCTTCCTTTCAAATAATAAATAAAAAATCTTTTTTTAAAAAAGAATAAAATAATAAATACAATTTAGAAATAACATTTATTTACAAGTAAATGATGCATCCACATGTATGTGGTCACCAAAACAATGTTTATGGAAAGTTTATTTAAATGGAAATATTCTTGTTACACTGAAAATTGAAATTGTTTATCTAGAATCTATTAGTTTAAGTATTATTTAATTAATACATCAATATAATAAAAGTATAATATGGCCAAGGACCTTAACAGACATTTTTCAAAAGAGGAAATCCAAATGGCCAACAGGCACATGAAAAAATGCTCAGGATCCCTAGCCATCAGGGAAATGCAGATCAAAACCACAATGAGGTTTCACCTCACTTCGGTTAGATTGGCTTACATACAGAAATCAACCAACAACAGATGCTGGCGAGGATGTGGGGAAAAAGGGACACTAATCCACTGTTGGTGGGAATGCAAACTGGTAAAGCCACTATGGAAGACAGTTTGGAGAGCCCTCAGAAACCTGAATATAGCACTACCACAGGACCCAGCCATCCCACTCCTTGGAATTTACCCAAATGGAATTAAAGGGGAGAAAAAAAGAGCCATTTTCACCTCAATATTTGTTGCAGCTCAATTCACAATAGCTAAGACATGGAATCAACCTAAATGTCCATCAACGGATGACTGGATAAAGAAACTATGGGATATGTACTCTATGGAACACTATGCAGCAGTAAAAAACAGTGAAATCCGTGCATTTACAACAAAATGGAGGAATCTGGAAAACATCATGCTGAGTGAAATAAGCCAATCCAAAAGGGACAAATATCAAATGTTCTCCCTGATCAATGGCAACTAAACGAGCATCTAAAATGATACCCATTGAAGTGAAATGGACACTATGAGAGACAATGACATGATCAGTCCTTGTCTAGACTATTGAGGAACAACTTACTATTTTATTCCTTTTAGTATTTTTGTTGTTGTTGTTGTTGCTTTGTTTGTTCTACATAAGACCACTAGTTGAACTCTGTAATCAATGCACAATCATTCTTAGGCATTTAAAATTAACAGAAAAGTGATCTCTGTTAAACATAGGAGTGGGAATAAGAGAGGGAGGAGATATATAGGTCGGCACGTGCTCACTCGGACTTACCTCCAATGGTGGAGCTAGAAATGTGCTAGGGGATTTCCACTCAATCTCATCAAGGAGGCAGGTACCAATGCCAGCGCACTTGGTAAAGTGATAAGTATAAGTACACAACTGATCAAAAAGATAGGGTATGGGTCGAAGAGATTTCACAAATAAGACCAGTGTAAGCAAATAATGAAGGATAGAATTAAAAGGGAGAGAATGATCCTGCGGGGGAAGCAAGACACACAGCAGACTCATAGAATGGCAAACGCCCAAAACAGCACTCCTGCCTCAGAATCAACCCTTGGGACATTCGGATCTGGCTAAAAGGTCCATGAGAGTCTCACAGGCATGGAAAGCCATGACATGGTGGCAAAAAACAATCTAAATGACAGATCCTGGTGAACAAGACCCCAGCAGAAGGAACAGGCCATCAAGGAGAGAAGGCGCCTTTCTCTGAAGGGAGGGAGGAACCTCCACTGTGATACGGCCTTGACTAAACAAGTTCAGAGTTGGTGAACTCAAGGGGCTTCCATAGCCTAGACAGCTCATGGCAAGAGTCTCGGGTGATTGCTGATGTCATAAATAAGAGTGCCAATTGTTAAATCAACAACGGGAGTCACTGGGTACAGGCTTCCCACGTAGGATCTCTGTCTTTAATGTGTTTTACTATGAAACTTAAAAACAACACTACTAGTCGAACAATACCCTATACCTTATGCGGTTGTGTGAGTGCAGCCTGTTGAAATCCTTGCTTAGTATATACTAAGTTGATCTTCAGTATATGAAGGTAATTGAAAATGAAACTCGATAAAGGACGGGATGGGAGAGGGAGTGGGGAGAGGGGAGGGGCCGCAGGAGGGAGGGAGGTTGTGGGGGGAAGCCACAACAATACAAAAGTTGTACTTTGTAAATTCACATTTATTAAATTAAAAAAAAGTATAATACATGCTAGCCTAATGTCATGTATCCTGTTATACACACTTGGGGCAGTGTCAAAAAACTAGTATTTGTTTTCTAATGAGATGAGAAAATGTGTTATATAAAAAAGTATAGAAAACCATTGGATCAACTACCTGTATTAAAGAGTGATGCTTGGAGAGTGAAATTACAGTTAATTTTTGTTATAAAAATAGTCTATTTGATATTTAATGACATTGTACCTGTGCATTTTGTGGGCAAATGAAGTGTTTCTGTATGGAGTCATAGTGTTTTGTCATTTTGTATCCTCTCCATTGAACCAAATGAACTTCCCCTAACTATGCTGAGGATTTTTTTTTTCTTGTGTATATGCCCAAAGGGTTTGTATTATACTGTTCTTAATTATTCAATTTTATGAATTTTAACTATATTAAATTCCTTTTTCCCATTTCAGAATCTTTTATTATTGAAAGTATCTACCTGAAAGTAATGAAATTTGAATAGTGAAGAGACAAATTATATGTGTTCTACTGAATAATGATTTCATAGTATTTGGGTCCAGAGAAGTTGAATCATACATTCAGATACATTGTTTACATTGTTTGTTTTGTGTTTTTTTTTACTTTCCTTTCTTCTTCCAGGTTATCATAATAACCATGTCTTTTATGTTGCCAGTGAGCTTACTTTTGGGGTAATACAGAATATATTGTATTCTATGTTCTATTCTCTTGCCTGGATGTGGTATGATGACATATCATTCAAAGAAATCTGGGGATTTGAAAGAAAAGAGAAGTACAATAATGTGAAGACACCTAGTATTTGGTCAGGTGGTATAAATATGTGTGCAGTATAAACAGATAACCTCTTGAAAGGCCTTCAGGGAGCTCCTATTACCAGTGCAACAACTAGGTTTCATTAAGATTCACTAAGCAGAGGGAACCTTCAGAAAAAACACTGAGTGCAGTTTGATAATGTTTTATTACGAATGACAGATAACACAGTGAAACATTTTCATAAGAAATGTGAGAAATATAATTACAGGATGCAGAGATTAGGATTGGAGTCTGAAAGAGTTGAGAGTGACCTAGGGACCCTGGCTTCTTGTGTTGATGGACATACTCAGTGATAAACAGCTTGATAAAGTTATTATGAATCTGGGACACCACTGTGGCATCGTAGGTAAAGCTGCTACCTGAGATGCTGGCATCCCATATGGGCATCAGTTCAAGTCCCAGCTGCTCCACTTGCCATCTAACTCTCTACTGATGTGCCTGAGAAGGGCAATTAGAAGATGGCCAGAGTACTTGGGCCCCCGCGCTCATGTGGGAGACCCAAATGAAGCTCTCAGGCTCTGGCTTCAGCCTGGCACAGCCCCAGATGTTGTGGTCATTTTAGGAGTGAACAATGGATAGAAGATTCTCTTTCTCTCTCTCTCTCTCTTTCTCGTGTGTGTGTGTGTGTATGTGTGTGTCTGGAACTCTGACTTTCAAACAAATAAAAAACAAATATTTTAAAAAATTATCTTGCAGCAATTGCAGCAGGAAGTGATTGTGAACTTTTCAATCTTAAAATGAGGTTGGGAGAGATATTTCCAGAATCATGTAAGGCTCTTGGTCTGTCACTTGTCTTCTGTTAACTGGGACCTTTAGACAACAGTGGACAAGGTGTGAGGAAGGTTTCCTCCAGAGTTCAGTTACTATCTTATCCTTGACAACTAGAAACCCACATAATTGGACTTTCACATCAAACACATGAATTTTGTGTGCTTTCAGTTGAAGCAGGACTCTGGATTATCATGGGAGCAGACATTAAACACATAATTTTATTTAATATGATTGAATTTATGCTAAAATATGAGAAAATTCAAGTGACAGAAAGAATAGCATAACATTTTTTAATTCTGAAAAAGCCTTAGAGTTACTGTGAAATATATCTTAGAACTAGTCCAGCCAGAAGATAAAATGTACATTATAAAAAACTATGTGTGAATTTCTAAAAATTTTTGCAACAAAAATTTTGTTTTAATTCCTTTTCTCCATGAACATTTTGAAGCCCCCTCATATTTAATCTTACTTCTGTTAAAAGAAAAACTGAAATCACTTCAATTTAATCAAGTGTACTTGAGTAAGACAGTTGTTCTAGAACAATTCCAAATCAAAGATAGTTCTAAATATTCCTGTCTTACATTGTGGTAGGTATAAGGAAGCTAATTAAAGCCAGTTTATTTCAACTTAACACTTTCTTCTAAGACCTTAATGTGAATTATCTCTCAGGGAGTAATCTAGAAATCCTTTGTTTTTATATAAAGAAAATAAATAAAATTAAAATTTCTCAGCTGGACAACCAGTTTACAGAAAATCAAATTCGTTAGCCAAGTTTCACCACCATGTAGTAATGTGCAAAATGAGCCTTATAAAAACCTCTTTGGTGAACAAATGCATATATGGAAGTGGGCACTAGATTTGGACCCCATGCTATCTCTGAAACAGTGCCAGTGGCTAGTATTTTCTGAACTGAATATGCACCAGCACTGTACCAAGTGTTCATTTTTAAAACAAACTCAAGTAATCAGGTAATTTCATCCCATGTTCCTAATCAATGCTGCTAGCATCTTACTTCTTATTGTGACTTCGTAATAGCCATGAAAACCCTCTGTATTTTCAGTTAAATAAAAAATGAATGTGTTTATATGTGTGAGTGGATTTACGCAAGTGATTTTAATCTTAAAGGCAAAATAAAAGACTTGTTTATCTGACATTGCTGTTAACAAAACCCTAAACTTAACCACACTGCTGATCAGCAAGCTCAAGGAAAAGTATTTATCTTCTTTCTCCTCAAATTTGTGGATGCATATAATTAGTAATGAATTATAATATAAAAGACAAAATTAGGAAGCATTGGAGGAATTTTGTTTGAAATACTATTATTCTTATCCACTTATGTCACTCATAATATTGATTTTTGGTAATTATTCCTGCTTAGTGTTGTTTGGGACATTTTAGAATATTGTTTTTAAAAATTAAAAAATAAAAAGACTTCATAATCAAACTACAATATGAAAATTAATATAAAAGAGGTTAGTAAATATCTCAATTATATTTGATATCTTGTCATTTTTTACAGGTTATAAAACGTGATTGAACTGAACATTTCTTTGCTTGATCCTCATCATGAACCGTGCTTTTAGCAGAAAGAAAGGTAACTATTGATGTTTTAAAGGACTATGAAAATAAAGCAGAGTTGTTAAGATATCAAATCTTATTATCAAATGTTATTTTTTGGGAATGTGATCATATGAGGGCAATACTAATTTGCAAGCAATGCTAGTTATCTTTCTCTGGTTATCACCCTAATGAAAGAACAAAGTCATCCATCATACTTAGTTTACAGGACATATGTGGTAATATATCCCCTGATAATTTTATGCTATATTGTAAAATTACAAAGAATAAAATGGTCTGAAACCTAGTCCTAACTTTGCTTTATGTAGACATATAATACATATAATTCTAGGAGCTTATATAATGTTACAGTGATATAAATGAACTTGTGAGTATGAGAGTTTGTATGAGTGCACATGTAAGTGTTTTATGTATGCTATTATTCAATAATATTGCTGATGGAAGGATGCTGATGGGTGTTTTAATAATAATGAGACCCAGCTGGCGCCGCGGCTCAATAGGCTAATCCTCCGCCTTGCGGTGCTGGCACACCGGGTTCTAGTCCCGGTCAGGGCGCCGGATTCTGTCCCGGTTGCCCCTCTTCCAGGCCAGCTCTCTGCTGTGGCCCTGGAGTGCAGTGGAGCATGGCCCAAGTGCTTGGGCCCTGCATCCCATAGGAGACCAGGAGAAGCATGTGGCTCCTGCCTTCGGATCAGCGCAGTGTGCTGGCCACAGCATGCCGGCCGCGGCGGCCATTGGAGGGTGAACCAACGGCAAAAGAAAGACCTTTCTCTCTGTCTCTCTCTCTCACTGTCCACTCTACCTGTATTAAAAATAATAATAATAATAATAATAATAATGAGACCCAAATAAGTTATCATTCATTTTCACGTAAGAATATATATATATATATTTAAAGATTTATCAATTTATTTGAAAGGCAGAGTTACAGAGAGGCAGCGAGAGAGAGACAGAGAGAGAGAGAGAGGTCTTCCATCCACTGGTTCATTCCCTAGGTGGCTGCAAGAGCCAGAGCTGTGCTGATCTGCAGCCAGGAGCCAGGAGATTCTTCCAGGTCTCCCACACTGGTTGCAGGAGCCCAAGGACATGGGCCATCTTCTACTGCTTTCCCAGGCCATAGCAGAGAGCTGAATTGGAAGTGGAACATTTTTAAAACACTTGGTATTCAGAATAGTTTCAAATTTAAAAAACAAAATTGTGTAGTACATAGTTACCATATAACCTACACCAAACTTCCTCTATTTTTAACATCTCAAGTATAATATACTTGTCACAGTTAATGAACCACACCAAGTCTCCTTTATTTTTTTAAAATTCAAATTCCCTCTATCCCTCACACCCCTCCCAGCCTCTAGTAATCCACATTCTCAGTGCAGATTGAGCTTTTTCCTCTTAGTTCCCACATATGAGGGACAACACGAGGTATTTGTTGTTCTGTGCCCAACTTACTTCATTGAACATGTTGTCCTCCATTTCCATCCATTTGGTACAGATGACCATTTTTCATTCTTTTTTATGGCTGAATAGTACTTTAGTGTGTAAAATTACAAAATTTTCCTTTTTCATTTATCTGGTAATATGCACCTTGGTTGATTCCATATCTTGGCTATTGTGCTTAGTGCTGCAGTAAACATGGTGGAGCAGGTGTTTTGATACAATTATTCCATGTTTTGTGGATATGTACTTAGTAGTTGGATTGCTGGATTATATTATTATAGATTATTCTAGATTTTTAAGAAATTTCCAAACTGTTTTCTGGAGGTACTATACTAATTGATATTCCCACCAATAGTATATAACATTTACTCTTTATCCACATCCTCTAACATTTGTTACTGTGTGTATTTTTTGAAGATAGCTGCTATGTCAGCAGTGAGATGATACTTCATTGTATTTTAGATTTGTGTTTCCCTGATGGCTGTTGATATTGAGAAATTTTTTCATATATTTTTTGGCCATTTGAGAACTATCCAAGTCCTTTGCCCATTCCTAACAGGGTTTATGATTTTTTTGTTGTTCTTGAGTGTTTTTAGTTTCTCATATATTTTGGATATCAATCTTTGCCAGAAGTAGCTTGCAAATATTTTCTTCCATTCTGTTGGCGTTCAATTAGTGTGCTGATTGTTTGCTTTGCTGGGTAGATGTTTTTGTGTTTGATATAATCTTTTTTTCAGTTTTGTTTGTATTGGCTGCACTTCTGTGGTCTTATACTGGAATCATTGCCTACACCAATGTCTTGAAGTGTTTCCACTATGTTTGCCATCAGCGTTTTCATAGGCTCAGGTCTTACATTTATCCTTGATAACCAGAGATGCAAAAATTCTCAACTAAATATTAGCAAACTAAATCCATGTACAACATCATGTGATCTACAAACTTGGATATTTTCACCTCCTTTCCAATTTTGATGCCCTTTATTTCTTTCTCTTCCCTAATTGTTCTTGCAATTATTTCCAATATCATATTGAATACAAGTGGTGAAAGTGGACATCCTTCTTTAGTTTCATTTCTTAGGGGAAATGCTTTCACCTTTTCCCCATTCAGTATTATGTTGGATTATCAAAAATCCAATTCATATTCTAATATGTGGATAATGAACAGTGCAGAGCCAGGGACTAGAGTGATCTGTTCCATGCAGTCAGGCAAGGTGTGTTCTCTCTTTATAGGATGTAAAAGATTAATCTGTTCATTTTTAAATGTCCAGGTGAGAAAGACAGGATAATGTAAGGATTTTCAACACAGGAAGTATAGCTGAGAACTCTTTGTGTGTCTAATGGGAACTCTTTTTCAGTGTTTGAAGGGCAGCCATTGAGCCTTGGGCTAGGTTTAATGAAGGACAAATGGGAGTAAAATTATAAGGTCATTGACTTAATATAGGAAAGAATCCAAGTACAATTACCAAAAATTATAATGGAATTACTCAAATTATTAACTCTTTGTCACTATCATGACAGAGGTTTAGGCTTTTGCATATGATATGGGAGAGCAATGTTTTAGTAGGAATTTCGATAATGTGACTTTAATGCAATCCCAGGAAGCTAGAAATTCCTTACTTATTTTCTGAATAAGGAGAAACCAAAATGATATTGACTACAGTCTGTATTTTGCTTCTCATTTGAAACATAGGCCAAAAGTAAAATAATGTTTCTTTTTATACCCTTTACTACTAACAAGCCTAGAAATTTTTCTGTGATATGTTGAAGATGTTTTAATAGTTATTGAAATTTTATATCAGAAAGTATGACTATAATCATGCTCTTTTATTTTCAAAAATGGTTTTAGATGTTTATATATGCTTACAATTTAATTTTTGTGAAAACTCATTTCTAATTAACTATTTATTTGAAGGGTATTCAAAATGGTTTTCATTGAGAAATCCCAAGGCTTTAAAAGTGACACAAATAACCAGCAGCTACATATTTGTTTCATTTGAATTCAGAAGGATAACCATGATGGGGAAAATTGAAGAATGAAGAATCAGCAGTATTTATTATTTCCTATTTTGCTTCACTCTTTTAAACTTTCTTTTTTTTTATTTTGAAAGTCTAATGACTTAATATTCTTGCAAGAAATTATTATCAATGTTGTGTTTCAACTCTGAGTTAAAACCTGATCTTGGAAGTTCTACCATATATCTTCAATCCATTCTTTTTTTTTTTTTTTATTTGACAGGTAGAGTTATAGATAGTGAGAGAGAGACAGAGAGAAAGTTCTTCCTTTTGTTGGTTCACTCCCCAAATGGCCACAACGGCTGGAGCTGCGCCAATCCGAAGCCAGGAGCCAGGAGCTTCCTCCTGGTCCAAGCACTTGGCCCATCCTCCACTGCCCTCCTGGTCACAGCAGAGAGCTAGACTGGAAGAGGAGCAACTGGGACTAGAACCGGGCGCCCATATGGGATTCCGGCGCTGCAGGTGGAGGATTAACCAAGTGAGCCTCGGCACCGGCCCCTCAATCTATTCTGACTCTGACTAAGGATATTGAAGAAAAATTCCTAGAACTTCTCTGCTCCTGGTTTCAAACGATGGCATTGGGTGAATGAATTTTAATTTGAAATGGAAAAACATGAATTTTAGAGAGAGTTCATAGATCCTGACTACCTGGAGCTATAATGTTATCCTTAAGAGAATACATAATTCAGGTCATTTTCCAAAAACTAGCATTAATATATACCATAATAAGTATTCTAAATAAAGCAAATGGTCTTCTATAAGAAACATTTCATAGAAGACTCAGTTTACTTGGTCATCATGTGCATGCAATCTTAATAAGTAATCCTCTACCTCAAAAACCTAAAAAAATCAATTTAAAACTTACCCATAGTCTTTGTTTTTGATAAATATCTGAGTTACTTATTTGTTATTCAATTGAATTAGCCAAATACTTCACTGATTTTTCTTTTCAAATGTTCACATTATGTTAGAGTTGCTTAGATATTCTGAAAAAACAGACTATATCAGAATTGCATAATTTTATCTATATTGTAAAGCTCTTTAAAAGTTAGTCTATCATAATCACAGATTAATTTTTTTTAGGATTTATTTATTTGTTTTGAAAGTCTGTTACAAAGGGAGAGACACAGAGAGACATCTTCCATCCACTGGTTCATTCCCTGACTAGTACTAAGCCAGGCCAAAGCCAGGAGCTTCATCCAGGTCTCACGTGGGTAGCAGGAACCGAAACATTTATACCGTCTTTCACTGCTTTTCCCACTCCATTAGCAGGAAGGTGGATCTGAAGTGGAGCAGCTAGGACATGAATCAGCACCCACTTGAGATTCTGGCATTATAGGCAATGGTTTTACCCACTCTGTGATGACACCAGTCCCATATTTATTTTTAAATTTTTTTAAAGTTATTTATTTATTTGAAAGTTGGAGTTAGAGAGAAGCAGAGGCAGAGAGAGAGAGAGAGAGAGAGAGAGAGAAAGAGAGAGAGAGAGAGAGAGAGATCTTACATCTGCTGGCTCACTCGCCAGATGGTTGCAACAGCCAGAGCTGGGCCAATCTGAAGCCAGGAGCCTGGAGCCTCTTCCATGTCTCCCACTTGGGTGCCAGGGCCCAGGGCCTTGAGCCATCTTCTACTGCTTTCCGGGGTGCATCATCAGGAAGCTGGATCAGAAGTAGAGCAGCCAAGATTTGAACCAGCTCCCATGTGGGAGCTCGCAACGCAGGTGGCAGCTTTACCCACTATGCCATATCACTACTACCCCTAGATTAAATTTTAATAAGTGTATTTATTTTTAGATTCTTTCCCTATGTTATCTTTCTCTTTTAATTTTTAAATTTTTTTTTAAATTTATTTGAAAGGCAAGGTTGGGGGCTGAGAAGTGATAGAGAGAGAGAGGGAGAGAGAGATTTTTCCATCCACTGATTCCTTCCCCAAATATGTGCAATGGCCATGGCCTTGCCAAGAGAAAGTGAGGAGCCAGAAAAGTCTTCCAGTTCTCCCACATGTGAGCACTTGGGCCATCTTCTGCTTTCCCAGGCCCATTAGCGGGGAGCTGGATGGAAACTGAAATAGAACTTGAATAAGCACATATATGGGGTGTCAGCATCTCAGGCAGCAGCTTAACCTGCTATACCACAACATCGGCTCCTGACTTTTAAAATGTTATATATTCTATTTGCACATTAAAATAAATCTTTTATTAACATGGATAAAACATAGCATGTGAATAAACACACTCAATTATACTTTTGTTGACTTAATCAGTCTACATCATGGTAAGCTGATTTAATCATTTTATGGAGCATTTAAAATTCAATATTTAAATATTATTTTTCTTTCAACGAAAATTTAATTGAAATGCATCTATTCATCCAACAGCACTTAATACATGTAAGGCAGGTGCTTTCACTATGTTGACCTCTGGTAATAAATAAGTTTAGTGAAGTTCTGCATCTTTTTTGATGAGACCTTAATCTAAATGCATTTTGAAAGCCTGAATTTGTTGACACAGCAGTCAGCATGGTTTGACATTTGTCAAACATTTTAGATGTTGACATTTCCATTTATGTGGGTATTCGTATTCGGTTGGAGATTTTATTTTAATTTCAAAGAAGGATAATATATTTGGGAGTGTCTGTATTCCCATTTTTGCATTCGTTCCATTTGTCTAATTGTTTCTGTGGCACGTGTAATGACCACGGGTCAGCTTCTCAGGACTCACCTCAAGGTTCACCCACACATATATATGAGTTAATGTAAAAAAGTCTTGCTCTGTGACGTCTTTTCTTTTACCCATGTATAAACTAGGCTGATAGTAAGGAATCATTTTGGAAATACTTTATAAGTGTACTGCCTATGCTAGGGGCTATGTACTGACCAACCACTAAAATATTAACATTTGGTTTTGAGTGAATGCAGATTTTTGGCATTGTGGAAACTAGTTTATCCATCAATAAGCTAATTATAATTTTGTTTATATACCAGAAGCAGCTGAACATACCTACCCTTTTTCCAGATCACAGCAATATGAGACAATAGTAAAGGTGATATCATCAATTTTTAATAATAGTGGCTGGAACTACAGCCCACACACTTGATTAGCGATATGTTTCCTGAAAAGACAAATCAATTAGGAATTATCCACCACCCTGTCCCAAGGGTCCTGTGAGAAATGGTACTTCCCGGGCCAGCACTGTTGCGTGGCAGGTAGGGCGGCTGCCTGCAGTGCCGGCATCCCGTATGGGCGCTGTTTCGAGACCGGGATGCTCCACCTCTGATCTAGCCCTCTGCTGTGGCCTGGGAAAGCAGTGGAGGATGGCCCAAATTCTTGGGCCCCTGCACCTACATGGGAGACCAGGAGGAGGCTTCTCTTTGTATTGGCACAGCTCTGGCCGTTGCAGCCTTTTGGGGGAGTGAACCAGAGGATGGAAGAATTCTCTTGCTCTTTCTCTCTCTCTCTCTCTTTGCCTCTTTGTAACTCTGCCTTTCAAATAAATAAATAAATCATTAAAAAAAGAAAAATAGTAGTGGATGACAAGAAAAGGTAATACTCTCTGTCTCAGAATTGTTATGAACCATCATATTCAGACTTTAGTCAGAATTTACATCCTTTTGAGAAATGTTGTATGATTTGGAGACAAGACATGAAAAGAATTGAGTGAAGGCATAAAAAGAGAATTATGGTGTCTTTTTTCCAAAATTAGTTGGTTGACGTTTTTGTTGTTTTGTTGTTCAGTACTGTGGTTTATTAATTTTATTATACAAGACCAGACTCCATCCCAAATCCAGGCACAAACTATTCATGATTTAATCATATCACATTACTATCCATTAGCAATCATAGAAATATAATTAAATGAAAATCTTTACAAAAAATAAATATTTCACCCATTAAATGTCAATATCAATATTGCTTTTTGAAACTTATGATAAATTGCTTTTCAAAATATTTCATCCAGTGGTCTGAAATAGCCCCAGTGTTATTTAGCCTTCGTGTTTTGTATTAGAAATTCTTTTATATTTGCATTCTATGCCATACACACGTTTAACATAAATATAGTGCATTATCCTTCAACTGTTATATAATACTTAATATTCTCAGGACATATGCCATTTTCTTTGTGTTTACAGATTCCTCAAGTCTGAGAAAAAATATTAGCGTTTTCAGATTCTTTACTTACACCATTTAAGAATGTGGTACATTAAACATTAAAAATACTTTGCTAATAATCTAGTATTCCTTTTCGCTGTGTATTTATTTAATATTTTTAATGGTAAACTATTCATTTGGTTTGTCCTGTGTACAACACTGGTTCAAAAATTTTAAATTCCATGGAAATAAGTACACCCAAAACTGTAGTAATGTGTACCAATTGAGACAAAATGCAATTGATGACCAATAAGTCTTAATCTTAAGTCAGTTTTGGGGGTGTAATCTTAATGTTTTTTCTTTCCCTTATTCAGTACACAAAATATTTGAGGAGATAGTTGGAATAAATTTATAAAGTTCAATAATCAACTTAAATATAAATAATCTCAATATGAAAACAAATTGTAAGGAATATATGATACAAATTAGTTACATTATCTTCTATGCTTTTTTAAAAATATTATTTATTTATTTATTTGAGAGGTAGAGTTATAGACAGAGAGAAGGAAAGACAGAGAGAAAGGTCTTTCTTCCACTGGTTCACTCCCCATAACAGAGACTGGAAGAGGAGCAGCTGGGACTTGAATCGGCATCCAGACGGGATGCAGGTGCCATAGGCGGAGGATTAACCTACTGTGCCAGAGTTACTTTTATTCCTAATATTTTATTACCCATATCTAAGAAACATTTAAAATTACTGAATTTAAGATTATTTATATGTAAATCTTCTGATAGTAGGTTTTCATTCAGTGTGATTCTATTTTTAGAATGATTGTCCCAGTATTACATTGGTCTCTCAATGAACGTAGCAGATTGATTTATTTCACCTTATACAAATGTGTTTCTTAGTTTAGTGTTAAACTTTTAATAGCATAGTTAAGTTTTGCTGCTAAAAATGATAATCACAATGAGTAAAGAACAGATTACTATCTATTGTTCTGGGAGTGAAGAAAAGTATCCTGTAATTCATGAGAGCATAAAGTGAGAGATGATAATTGTTTTGGTAGCATAATAAGATATAATTCCTCATAGCCCACTGATGTTGTTATTTTTATGTA
This sequence comes from Lepus europaeus, assembly GCF_033115175.1. NCBI lineage: Eukaryota > Metazoa > Chordata > Mammalia > Lagomorpha > Leporidae > Lepus > Lepus europaeus. The sequence continues at coordinate 131,944,257 of NC_084827.1, forward strand.
TTCTTGAAAAATTCAGCGACATTTGTATTACTTGAATAAATAAAAGCTAGATAGGTTCATACCAAGGAAAGAATTCTGTAATTCCTCTCCAGTTACATTGCTCATTTATTTGATTGGTTATTCTTAGTTTAGCAAAAGACTCTCAAAATTATAAACATTGTCACCCATCTCATACCCCTCAGATGCTAATGCTTAAGTATGACACCATAAGAACCTGTAATTTAATTTAATGCTGTATATTTTTCATTGCAGACAAAACATGGATGCATACTCCTGAAGCTTTATCAAAGCATTACATCCCCTATAATGCAAAGGTAAAAATGGCTCATATGGTTTTTTAATTTCCTTTTATTTTATTCCTTATTGGTCTCACAGAGATTGTTTATGCACTGATTTAAAATTAAAAAGATAATAATGCAGTTTTTAGAATGGAATATTGCTTTTGTCTCCAAGTAAATTACTTCTTTTTAAAAAGTGTATTAAAATCATCTGCAAACATGGATAGTTTGCCTCCTTCCTTTTGTATTTTCTTAAATGATTTTGGTGTTGTTAAAATTATTTTGTGTGGCATGACCTGTAGGAAACCAAACAACTAACAAATCATCTTGTTTGAAAAACATTTTAAATTTGCATTACACAGTCTAACTATAATTCTAAGCTGGACATGAGAAAAATGAGAAAAATTGCTAATGTAATAATTATACAAGAAAACAGAAACAAAGAAAAATTTTAAAAAGCAGAAAAATTTACAGTGCAATATTTCATTGCTCTATTGCTTAAGCTACTGCATTTAATTTTTTTTATTATTAATGTAAAGAGAACAGATTCTATGTAGTTCATAAGTACAATTCTAAGAGCATAACCTTATTTCCCACCCTCCTTTCCTAGTAGAGAAGCAGAGCAATCTACATACCACATCTTTTTTTTTTTTTTCTTTTTCCTAAGATTCATTTTATTTATTTGAAAGCCAGAGTTAGAGAGGTAGAGACAGAGAGAGAGGTCTTCCATCCATTGGTTCACTCCCCAGATGGCTGCAATGGCCGGAGCTGTGCTGATCCAAAGCCAGGAGCCAGGAGCTTCATTGGGGGTCTCCCACGTGGGTGCAGGGGCCCAAGGACTTGGGCCATCTTCTGCTGCTTTCCCAGGCCATAGCAGAGAGCTGGATCAGAAGAGGAGCCGCTGGGACTAGAACCGGTGCCCATATGGGATGCTGGCGCTTCAGGCCAGGGCTTTAACCCACTGCGCCACAGTGCTGGCCCCACTCCACGTCTTTAAAGATCTAATTTGTTGTTCTTCTGGACAAACAGAAGAATGCAATTTATAAAAGGGACTTCTTTAAAGTATTATTTCATAGTCAGTGAACACCAAATCTGAAGTGGTTTTTTGAGAAATTTCTATCGAAATTTAGAGGAAGACCAAAAATCCCAGTTAAAAAGTTGAGATCGACTATGTGAGCCTAACTGAAGCAACTGAACTTTGGAGACAGGACAGGGGAAAACAAAAATTATGTTTTGACGAGAACTTTGAGGGATTGTGTGTTAGTAAACTATGCACTGGACTGTAATGAGATTAAACAGGAATTATTTCAGGAAAAACAGAAAAAACATTCACTGAACAGAAAATCAATGGTGTTTAATAGGGGCACTCTGGAGTGCTGGTCTGTGTCTGCATCAGCAGGAAGAAGCATTTTAAGACCGTCTAGAAGTTCTTCCATAGCTGTGCTCAGCAGCCAGTTTTGTAGACTGCAGCAACTCTATCTTTTCTTGCTGATTTTGTATGAAGCAAATGCTCTGAGATCAGCACAGTGTTAGGTACTTCCTGTGATGCTAACGTGAACACTGAGTGCCATTATTTCGTGTGAACAGTCTCATCAGTTGCGTAAGTTACTCTCCAGCTCTCCCAAACATCTTCCTATTTTGTACTGACAAACTATGTGAAAACCATATAGTAGAATATTGAATCTGGAAATCTATTACTTTAAAGTGCACACTGTTTTTAATATTATGTCAGAATTGCATTTTTCTTTTTTGTGAAACAATTTTTATTAATTCTTATGTTAATGTGATATTAATGTTAATGTGATATTAATATAAGGAGAACAAATTCAGTGAAGTTCATAGATACAGTTCTAAGAATAAAGTCGTACTTCCCTAACTCCACCCGTCCCTCCCTTCCTCCTTCTCTGTTTCCTTCCTTCCTTCCTTTCTTTCTTCATTCCTTCACTCCTTCATTCCTCCACTGAATCTGTAGAGTACTTTAGGTAGCAGAGACATTGTAACGATATTAATTCTTCCAACCCATGAGCAAGGAATAGCTTTCCATTTTTTGTGTGTGTTCTTGATGATTTCATTCATCAACTTTTTATGATTTTCATTGAAGAGATCTTTCACTTCTTTGTTAAATTTATTCCTAAAATCTCATATTTTGAAGGCTATTGTAACTACTATTTCTTTCTTGATTTATCTTTCAGAGAGTTCATCATTAACATACAAAAAGCTACTGTTTTTATATGCTTATTTTGTAATCTGCAATTTTACTGAATTGGTTTATTGGTTCTAACTCCTTTTTGATGGAGTGTTGGGTTTTTCCTAACTATGTATAACATGATGGCACCTGTAAACATGAATCTTTTGACTTCTGACTTTCCAGCTTTGATGTACTTTATTTCTCTTTCCTAATTAATCTGGCTAATCCTTCCAATTCTATATTGACTGAGAGTGGTGAAAGTGGAAATCTGTGTCTTGTTCCAGCTCTGAGAGGAGATGTTCTCAGCTTTTTCTCATTCAGCATGATATTAGCTGTTGGTTTGTCATGTGTAGCCTTTATCATTTTGAGGTATGTTCCTTCTGCACATAATTTGTGGAATGTTTTATTCATGAAGAGATGTTGAATCTTATCAGATGTTTTCTCTGCATCTACTGAGGTACCCATATGGTTTTTGTTCCTCATTTCGTTAATGTAATTTATGACATTTATTGATTTCTAAATGTCGAACCACTCGTGCATCTCTAGAGTAAATCACACTTGATTGTGATGGATGATCTTTCTGTTGTGGAGTTGGATTTGGTTTGTTAGTGTTTCATTGAGAATACTTGCATCTATGTTCATCAAGAATATATGTCCACCATTTTCTTTTCATGGAGCATATAGCATTTTTTTTTTTTTGTGGGAGTTTTGCTATAAGAGAGGTGCTGACTTCATAAAAAGACATTTGGTAAAGTTGTATCCTGTTCAATAATTTTTGAATAGTTTGAAAAGCATTTGAGCTTGCTGCTCTTTATTATTTTTAAAAAAGATTTATTTATTTATTTGAAAGACAGAGTTACAGAGAGGCAGATGCAGAGAGACAGAGAGAGAGAGGTCTTCCATCCATCCACTGGTTCACTCCCCAAATGGCCTCAATGGCTGGAGCTGGGCTGATCCAAAGCCAGGAGCCAGGAGCTCCTACTGGGTCTCCCACATGGGTGCAGGGGCCCAAGGACTTGGACCATCTTCCACTGCTTTCCCAGGCCACAGCAGAGAGCTGGTTCAGAAACAGAGCAGTCAGGATTCGCTGGCACTGCAGGCGGTGGCTTTACCCACTACACCACAGCGCCGACCCCGAGTTTGTTGCTCTTTAAATGTTTGTAGAATTCAGTTGTAAAGTCATCAGGTCCTGAACTTTTCTTTAATGGAAGACTTTTGATTACTACTTCGAACTCATTGCTTTTTATGGATCTGTTTATAGAATTATAATTTTCACATGAATTCACAATTACTATTTATTTGATTTTTAATTTTTATTAATATAAATAGATCTGATTCCATGCATTTCATAGAGTTCTAAGAAGATAACCATACATAACATGCTCCCTTCCTCAATCTTCCCTCACTTCTTCCTTCCTTCCTTTCTTCTTCCCTTTCTTTTCTTTTAATTTTTGTGATAACATACTTTGAATTTGCTTTATAATCACTAACCATGATGTTCTACAAGTAAAAAGTAGAAAACCAGTGTTCCACAGGGATGGGCAAGGGCTATAAACAACAGTGAGGTTATAAAATATCAGTTTGAAATGTCTTGTTTTGAAAAGTGAGATTGTTGACATCAGTGTTTTCGTATAATAGTGGATAACAGTTAAAAGTTTGAAAACCCCAGTCTTTAAATGGAAGCCTGCTTTTTTTTTTAAGGTTTTATTTATTTATTTGAGAGGTAGAGTTACAGACAGTGAGAGGGAGAGAGAGAGGTCTTCCATCTGCTGGTTCACTCCCCAAATGGCTGCAATGACTGGAGCTGCATCGATCTGAAGCCAGGAGCCAGGAGCTTCTTCTAGGTCTCCCGTGCGGGTGCAGGGGCCCCGGCCCAAGGACTTGGGCCATCCTCCACTGCTTTCTCAGGCCACAGCAGAGGGCTGGATGGGAAGAGGAGCAACTGAGACCAGAACCGGTGCCCACATGGGATGCCAGTGCCAAAGGCGGAGGATTTACCTACTGCACCACAGTGCCAGCCCCAAAACCTGCCTTCAAACAGCACCAAACATTTCTCCAGATTTAACTTATTTAAATCATAAAGTAATAAGGAAGGGGATTACCTGAAAGAGCAGTTAAGTTTTTAATAGAAAAGATGATTAACTTCTAAGTTTAACCGCATGTCCTCATTGAATATAACATCTTAAAATGATTATTGAAATATGTATGTAAATATGTTTGTAATGACAAAGAAATGTAGTAACAAGTAAATATAGCTTCATTCATGCATTTACACAAGTATTTGTTCGTTTGTCTAGAGCTGCTACTTTATGAAAGATCCTCATCTAGGCAGTAGGAATCCATTAGAAAACTAGATAGATAAAGGCCTGGCCCCCTTGTAAGCATATTATAACCCAAGTATATTTTGAGAAACAGTAATAAGAAAATCGTAAGCCTATTTTTATTTATTAAGACAAAGTCAATTAGTATTATTTTCAAAGTATACATTATATGGCATGCATATTAGTAATCATACTTATAATGTCAATCCAGTATTTTATGTTGAATTTGACATTCCAGGCTGTTAATAATTGCTGTAGAGAAAAATCAAAATAGCCTTGCAGGATATTGGGTTGGGAGAACTGTGAAAGAGAACACTGTTTTATTTAAAGTGGTCAGAGAAGGCATCAAGAGAGCAGAGGCCTAAATTAGGAACTGATGATGTCACTGCATGGGGGAAAAATGTCCAGACATGGATACCATGGACAAGGTAGCAGGGAAACAGGAGTAAGTGCAAACCAAAAGCTACATGTGCAGTAGAACACAGAGTTGTGGGCCTGTCTTTTGGCTTTTCGTAGGGACTTTTGAGTCACTGAAGACTTTGGGAAATTGTAGATTTGGATAATGTTTAGAGAGAGACAAGAACTGAGACACTGTTAGAAGAAAATATAGGTGAACACTTTAAGATATTGGTGTAACTGATGTCTTCTTGGTTAAGATCCCCAAAGCACAGGCAACTAAAGCGAAAGTAGACAAATGAGATTATATCAAACTCAGAAACTTCTGCACAGCAAAGGGAACAATTCACAGAATGAAGAAACATTGGACAGAATGGGAAAAAATTTGCAAACTGAGACAAATTATTAACAGAAATTTGTAGTAAAGATACAATGGTGGAAGCAGTGAGTCTAGAAAAGAAAAGTGGTTGTATCTTGAACAGTAGCAACTGGAGAGAAAAGTCATAAGAATCTTACTGTATTTTGAAAACAAAGCTGATGGGACCTGTACATGATTTGTGTGTTCGTTTCCTACTCATGCTATCAGGAAAACATTAAGGCAGAAATTAAAAAAGAAAAATCTTTTGCTTCCTCCTAAGGAAGGCTGTAGTATTTTCCATTCCCTCTAGTTTTTGATAGAATGCTGAAGTGTCATTTTTATGAAAGTGAAGTATTCTGTAGGTGTGAGACAGTTGTTTCCTAGATGAATTATGACAAATGTTTCATAAGAAAAATTTTATTATTAAATATTTTATTCTAAAATGTGTATTTATCCTTTCATAAAAGGTATGGCTTAAATGTATAAGAATGCAGTTCTAAAGAGATTGGCACCATGCTGCAATAAGGAGAGTCAGTAGTCAGCATTCCTTGATTATCTGTTTACTGTTTTCCAAGCTCTAGAAGTGAGCAAAGCCAAAACAAATGTGAACAGACTTTAACCTTGAAAACTTATGACTTCCCTGAGGAGAGAAAACAGTCACATAAAAGAAATGAAGACATTATGAGGAAAGCTACTACATAGATAATGACTAACAAAATAGAATATGAATGTCAAAGAGAGGTTTGAAAAGAAAGACTATGTTACATTTCATTTCAATGCCTTCTAGAGGTTAAGTTTGTAGGTGAAGCATGTTATTGTTTGCCACTAGGGTATGCTTGATAAGAGGGAAGCTTGCTGACTCAGTAAGTTGTGTCTTTTTCAGCTACATTTTTGCAATCACTACAATCTAAATGTAATCTCCCTCAATATTTATAATCTATAGGCTCTTATTTAGCTTAAAAACACACCAAACAAAAACTGCTATATCAAATATAACAGTTAGATGTCAGAACTTGAGAATTCTAACCCTCAATAGTTTGAAAATCCTATCTTGGTCATTACAATTGATAATTCTCATTACACCTGTCAAATAATGATTCCACTAAGGAAATAAGGACTTAGATTTGTGGCATGCTCAGGTGCATCCCATAAGCACAAGCTGTATGCCACCAACTCCACTGAGGCTACTAGAATTTTATAGCCACACAGTTGCTGTGTCTTATGGTGATTGGAGCAACCACCTCTCAGTCAAACTAGGTTTAATTTTCCACTCTCTCAGCTAATCTCTGTATTATGTAACATTTTAATCCTTGAGTAAATTTTCAAACCTTGCGTTTTCTCACTTATAAAATAAGATTTTATGAGTTGATGTGAGTTTTAAATATGTTAATGAATAAAAACCCTGCTTTTTGACTGGCATGTCAAAAGCTCTTTGTAATTAATGTTTTTTTTTTATGAAAAGTATTCTGACAACTCTGTAGGTAGCACTAGTTATTATTATCTCTTGAAAATAATTTAGTATCTGCACTATCATCTGAAAACTAGAGAATAAAACCACTTAGATAACATTACAAATGTTTTTTCTAACTATATCAGGAACAGGGACATCCCCTAAGGTATCTGCAGTGGCAGTAGGGTAGGAGTGCCTTTTCCTATGGACATGGCAGGAGACTCAATACTGCCAATCTTTGTTTATTTATGTATAAGAAAATATTTTTTGTGTAGACAAAAAATACCACTGTGATTGTACTTCTCTATTACCCTGATTTCTTAATAATATCATTGTAGAATGTTAATGCAAAAACTGTCCTGGTGTTAAAGAAATATAGATAAGAAGTTAATGAGGAGAGAAAGTGATATTTTGTGGCCTAATGAGTTATGGTAAAGAAAGGTTTAGTATAAATCATTTTTTAATATTTCATAAATTATTTTTGGTGGATATATTATCATTTACTCTTGAGTGAAATGTTAATGTTGGTCTATGACTTAATTGAAGAAAATTTCAGTTCTTAGAAATAAATGGTATTTTATACTCTGTCAAAAAATCGAAATCAAGGGCAGGTGTTGGGCCTAATGTTATGACACTTGTTAAGATATCCTTGTCCCATATTGGAGTAGCATGATTCAATCTCTAGCTCTGGCTCCAGACTCCAGCTTCCTGCTAATGTTGAACCTTGGGGGTAGTCCTGAAGGCTCAAGTGCTTGCTTCCTGCCACCCATGTGAGAGACCATGATTAAATTCCTGGCTGCCAGCTTTGGCTTAGCCTAGAACCTGTACTTGTAGGTATTTGGGAGTGAACCAATAGATGGAGATTCTGTCTCTCTGCCTCTCAAATTTTTTTTAAAAAGGAAATCAGGAAAGAAAATATATCAAAATTGAAGCCTGTGGAGTCACTGGAAATTGTGCAAAAGAGACATCTCTAATCAATGAGATGCATGCTGAAACATCCAAAATTATTTAGAATTCCAAATTTGTGAATTCTAGAACAACTATACTAGCAGCAAACAAATATTTACCAGTTTTGCTTCCTCTTGGGAAGGAGGCAGGAATGTAAAGAAACCATAAACAGCTGAAGTGCTATCCATGAAATTCATTTGATTTATTCAAATAGGCAATTTTAGTTAATCTCAAGGTATTGGAGCTGTTAAAACATAGGTTTTATACAGACCTTTAATTTTTTTTTTAGATTTTGAATTAGCCTTTAATGATACTAACATATACAATTTATACTCATTCCAACTCATTCATTTTCAATGGAAAATGAACTTACAAGCTAAAGTATAAATGCCATGTCCTTGAACTAAAGAAATAATAGGTCTGTAATACACATAAATGGTAACTCTATATCTACAAACTTTTGGAAATGTCCCTTTACTTGCCAAAGCAGCACTGGAAGATACTTAAAAGGAAATTAGGAATCTATAAAATGTTATTTATTCCTTGTCTTCTTTCTAGTGGTAAGCTTGCATGTTTTTCATGCCCATGCCTGTGAAAAAATGTGAAGAGCAATCAATTGGAAAGTTGTTGAATTGTGGCTTCACAGTTGCACTTAAAAAATACCAGAAAAAATAGAAAAGGAGTAATGGCAGTGAATGACTATTATATGACTTCTTGATTCTTGAGATGAACTTTTAAAACCAATAGGTTATGAAAAACTTATGCCTTTTCTAAGAAGATGCTTACCCCTCCTCCCCACTTTTGTTTCCTCAGGTAACTGAAATTATTATTGGATATAATTTAATGGTCATGATCACTTTAAACTCTCAGAAAATGCCCTAAAATGTGTAAGATAGCTGTTAGAAATTACTGAACAGAAGTCAAAAACTTCATATTAAATATCTCGCAACATTTCACCAAGGATACAGAGCTATTTTGTTCTCTGTGTGTTTTTCATATCTTATGATTCAAAGACTTTTTAGTGATTCAGAGACATCTTAGTATTTCAAAGGACTTTGGGACTTAGTGTTCCATCTCACTCATTTTCTTGATAAAATAAGTTGGGGCCTAGAGAGGATTAGTGTTCTGTTCTGGCTTCTACAGGAAAATAGTATCAAAATTAGGTATGGAAATCAAGTCTCAGCATTCATTTTCATTTCCACTGCAGTTAAAAGAGATTAATCCTTCTTAGCCAATAGTTGAATGACCACAAAGTAAAATAAGATTCCATGTATGCTGTTTGTATGTCTTACAGGAAATTATTTTGTTCATGGGGTCCTGTGTATTGCTTGGTGCTTTTTGCATCATTTAAAGCCATCCAGAGTTTAACAGACATATGAGTGAGTGAAGCAAGAGAGAGAGCACTTCTATCCACTGACTCACTCTCCAAATGCCTAAAACACTAGGAGCTGGGCCAGCATGAAGCCGGGAGCCAGGGCACAATTTAGATCTTCTTGTGGGTTGCAGAAACCCACTTTTCTGAACCATCACTGTTGCCTCTCAGGATCTGCATTAGCTGGGGTCAGCAGCTGGAGCAGGGTATCAAACCCAGCTACAGTGCTATGTGATGCTGGCATCTTAGCCTGTAGCTTCCCATGAGATTGAACACCCAGCTCAGGATGGGCAATTTTAGAACAAAGAATATATATAAAAAAAGATAAATACGAATGAAGAGGAGGGGATTGTTACAGAAGGTAAAATGTGTCAGGAAACCTCAGAACCTGAAAATGATTTCTGTTTGAACACAGAATCAGCATTATCAATGTATTGCATGATTGCATTTCAAATACAGTCAGCTCTCTGTTTCCATGGCTTCCATATCAGTGTATTCAACCAACACAGATTGAAACTGTTCAGAAAAGAGGTTACATCTGTTCTTAAATATTCAGACTGCCCCCCCACCATCGTTTCCTAGACAATGCAATAAAATGGTACTTCAAAATGTTATTGGAAAAATGGAATTAAGAGATAATTTGATTTCTGTGCATAAAGACAAAGACTTACAAATTTGATGCTAATGGTAGAATGTGCTACTTTGAACATTACTAAACACTATTTTGGGAGCTCTGCAGGAAGAGACCATAATATGCATTTTAATAACAACTATTTTCATAGCTTTATGTTGTATTAGGTATCAGAAATGATCTAAATATCATTTAAAATATGTATATTCTCTGTGAATATTGTGACATTATAAGTGATTGATCATCCCAAATTTTTGGTATCCTTGTGTTGGGGGGGGGACCATGGAGTTCTGGAGCCAGTTCCCCATGGATATGGAGATACAAAAAGACAACTGTATTGATGAGAAAAATGTTAGGAGGAGGCAAGTGGCCTCCAGAGTTCTCTCTTTATCATTTGATTTGACTGTTATATAAGGCAGGTGGCCAGCTCACTCCAGAGACCTGAAATTCTTCTGAAGACAAACTAAGCATTTTAAGAGATGACTTAGAGTAAATCATCTTCACCCCTTAGGAGATATATACATAAATACGTTGTTTTTAAATCAAACTGAAGTTATTTTTGCCTTTTTTTCTAATGTTATGAATGATGCGAAACGTCATCTCCAGAGCAGCCATGCACATTTTTACATTCAAGAACAGTCTCCTGTGGCGGGCCTGTTTCTTAAGTTTCCAGGATTGTTTATCATCTTCGATATTTTTTTCTTCCTGCTGGAACCAAGAGTTTTTTTTCCCAATTTTAAAAATCATTTTCAAAAAAGCAAAAGTAGACTCCAGTGTCAGTCTTTATATCAATCAAATAGTATCAAAACATTTCCCCTGCACAGTAGTGATAACGAAGCAGTAAAAAGAATGGTCGCTGGGGAGTTAAAGTTCTGATGTAATTTATGCAACCTAATCTGAGAAAACATGCATGTACAGAGAACACAGGTTAAAGATTTGAAATAAGAAACATTTGTTCCTATTATTAGGTGAGCAATGTATTTTCTTGTCCTCTTTTCAAGATGGATTTATTTAGTTATTTGTAAGGTAGAGTGACACAGAGAGAGGGAGAAAAAGGGAAAGAGAGGGACAGAGACAGAGAGACAGAGATTGATCTTCCATTACTGTTTCACTCTCTAAGTGACCGCATAAAGCCAGGAACTCCATCTGGCTCTTCCAGTTGGCAGGGGTCCAAGCACTTGAGGCATCATCTGTTTCCTTCCCAGGCTCATAGGCAGTGAGCTGGGTGGGAAGCATAGCAACAGAGACTCAAACTAGTGCTCCCATAAGTGATGACAGCATTGGAAGTTGTGGTTTAACCTTCTGCACGATAATGCCAGTCTCCCTTATTTTATTTTCCAAGAAAAATGAATTTATTATTTAAGAACCATGAAACATGGTAATTATTAAAGTTTAAGCAATACATAAAAGTAGAGAAGTATAGAAATTAGCACCTACTTCAAAATCCTACCAGGCAGAAATAAGCCAGTGTTAACTCTCAAGTTAATAGTATTCCAGGCGTCTCACCACAAATGCAAGTGTAAGAATAGACATATAGATAGATTAAAGGTAGCATTCAACACTATTAAAAAGTCTCTACCAATAACTTTCTAGGCATTGTACATGGCATTATTTGATTTAATCATACCAAAATCCAATTATTAAGACTATTAATATTCCTTATTGAACAGCTAAACTATAACATTTAACTCTAAGGTTTAGGAAAGTGATACTGAGGATGAATGATTAGATAGGACGAATTAACTTTGTAAGGAGGAAATCGCAAGGAGGGAATGGGGGATAAATGGAGCTTGGATTAAAAAATTGGAGAAGTAGGAAATGGTTTATAGATCGTGACAGATACATAAGAAGTTAATAATAAGAGAATCTGGGTGTGGGATGTGTGGACTTCTCAGTCCAACTCCACAATTTTTGTTTGGTAAATTAAAGTTCAAAATAGGTACATCAACCAAAAAAAAAAAAAGAAATTATTACATATATGCTATTTTAAAACAAAAGGCATTGAACTTTACAGAGGAGAAAATATGGAAGTGAATCAAAGGAATTACTAAATTTCAGATATGTATCTCTTTGCCAAAAAGGATTTTAGTTCCTAAAAGATTGCTCTAAGGATAAAGAAACATGATTGTGAAAGTCATTATGTATTTGGCGTCCTTGTGTTTTTCCTTAATAGCACATTTTGAGTTTTGACAGAGTGCTTATATGAATGATGAGGTGAATAACCTACTTCCATTTCCTCCTGCTTGCATGTTCCACTTCAAGTTTTGTTGCTTATTTCCAAATTGCTTGCCAGGACTTGAAACAATTACATTTTTTTTTTGAAATTGTTATTCCGTGGTAGTTTAATCTTAATTTCATATAGAAATGGATTCAGATCACAAACAATCCATTTACCATTTCTTTCCTATTCCTGAGACTTTTATTTAATTTTAGTTTTCTTTCTCAAAATGCTTTTCCAAAAAAAGACCTAATAAATCCAAAATTGCATGGAATATTTCACATTTAAAAATCTCTGCCTTCATCTTTTTGCTTTGATCTTTCTTTCCCACAGAACATTAGTCATTGCTGTACAGTCTTCCCTCATTTCTTGTGTAGAGAAAAAAAAATGAATCCACTCTAGGTTTCTCCCATGCAGGTGTGCTACCTTTTCTGTACAGTTGCCTGAGGTTTCATTGCTTTTTTAAAATTTATTATAAAATTATTTGAAAGGCAGAGAGACAGAGATAGAGAAGAGAAATGGACATACAGACAGAAGTCTTCTATTTGCTATTCACTTTTCAAATATACACAATAGCCAATCTGAGCCAGGCTGAAGCCAGGCTAGAATTCAGTCTGGGTTTTCCAGGTGTCAGGGACCCACATATGTGAGCCACAGGATATGATTTAGCAGGAAACTGGAATTAGAATTTGAGCTCGGTCTGGAACCCAGACACTCTGATAATGAAATGCAGGCAGCCCAGGTGGCATCTTAACCCCTGTACAAACTAATTACCCCTGAAAATTCATTTTTTAATACTCAAATTTTAATTATACTATACATATATTATATTGCTCTTGGTGGGCAGCAAATGATGGCTCAAGTGTTTGAGTCCTGCCGCCCACATGGGAGATGCAGGTGAAGTTCCTGGCTCCTGGCTTTGGCTTGGCCCAGTACCAGCTAACCAGATGTTGTAGGCATTTGGGGAGTGAACTAGTAGATGGAAGATTATCTATCTATCTATCTATCTATCTCTTTATCTATCTATTTATCTACATTCCTTTCATATAAATAAACAAATCTTTTTAAAAATAATGTCAGGCAAGGATACATCCCAAGTCAGAGATTCTTCAATAACATGTGCTCCTATAGCTGACTCTATCTTGGCCAGTAAAGCCACTAAGAGCTCTTGGTTTCAAGTGAAAGAAGTGACTCAGGCTGGCTTAATCAAGAAACTGAATGTGTGGTTTCCAGGCAAGGAAACCTCATGAGGTGGGCTGCTTCTAAGGCGGCTTGATTCAGGGCTCATTTATTGTCCTCTTTTGATCAGGATAAGCAGTTCCCTTTAGTTTTCTTTGAGTTATCTTCTTTCTCAGACTCCACCTAATATCCCAGGTGGTTTCAGAATTATATTCTTACAATCCAAAATCTACTGCTCTAATAACTCAGATACTCTTTCTTGAATAGAATCTTGCTGGCCCTGAAGGGCTTGATATAGATGAAACATGTGTCCTTCCCAGAGCAATATCTGTGGAAGGAGCACTTGGCCCAGGTATCATAGCAGATTTCCAGACCATGTGCACTGATTATGACCAGAAGGGTAAGTCGCAGAAGGAAAACCAAGCCATTTGGTAGAAGAAGGAAGAGAGGCTGTTGTAGACACAAATATTATAAACAATATTCTTTAACATGAGCTTGAGTTTTGTTCATGGTTTCCCATCCTCACTATCCACAACCACCTAGTGTTAAGACGACTCCTTTCTCAGAAAACCTCTTGTCTGCATAGCTGTTACTATGGATCTGGAATAGGCAAGTGCCTCTCCAAATCTGTGATGAAACTTTTGATTCTTTCCCCCTAATCTGTCAGTATTACATTTCTCAAAAGCCTTACAGAAACACGTTCTTCTTTGCCAAAATGCTACACAGGTTTATGAATAATGGCTTTTGGGGTTATGTGTCTCTTACATGTAGCATGATGCAGTATGTGGCCCAGCATGATGCAGTATGTGGCATGGCCTGGTGCTGGGCACTCTCAGCTCTCTACACACAAATGCTTGTAATAATTTCCATACCTTTCATGTGTCTTCTCTCCTCCCAGTGTTTACCCTGTTCTGACACAGGAGTGACCATTTTTATATGAAAATTGAATAGTTTTACATGCTTACCTCATATTCTTTTTTTTTTTTTTTTTTTGACAGGCAGAGTGGACAGTGAGAAAGAGAGACAGAGAGAAAGGTCTTCCTTTTTGCCGTTGGTTCACCCTCCAATGGCCGCCGCGGCCGGTGCGCTGCGGCCAGTGCACCGCACTGATCCGATGGCAGGAGCCAGGTGCTTTTCCTGGTCTCCCATGCGGGTGCAGGGCCCAGCACTTGGGCCATCCTCCACTGCACTCCCTGGCCACAGCAGAGAGCTGGCCTGGAAGAGGGGCAACCAGGACAGAATCGGTGCCCCGACCGGCTCTAGAACCTGGTGTGCCTGCGCTGCAAGGCAGAGGATTAGCCTAGTGAGCCGTGGCGCCGGCTCTCATATTCTTTTAAGTAGCTTTACATAATTCTCATAATCTGTGCTTCACTCCTTAGGTGACTTTTGGTGTTTCCTCTTTACTTCTGCAGTCTCACCTCTCTTTAATGCTCTGTGTTTTCTCAACGTGGTCTATGTCGTTTCTAATTGTCTTATTGTCACTCTTAATCTCTGGAAGGGCTTTGTATTTTTCTTAAACATATACAGACTCCACTGTATTTTCTTGCTAAAGCTTAGTGTCCTGTGAGTCAGTTTAGCTCTTACTATTTCTCCTCCTCCTCATTCTTCTTTAAGATTTATTTAGTTATTTGAAAGGCAGAGTTACCGAGAGAGAGAGAGACAGAGAGAGGTCTTCCATTCACTGGTTCACTCCACTGATGGCCACAACAGCCGGAGCTGGGCATATGTGAAACCATGAACCAGGAGCTTCTTTTGGGTTTCCCACGTGGGTGCAGGGGCCCAAGGATTTGGACCATCTTCCACTGCTTTCCCAGGCCATAGCAGAGAGCTGGATAGGAAGTGGAGCAGCCGGGACTCAAACCAGCACCCCTATGTGATGCCAGCACTGCAAGCAGAGGCTTTACCCAGTATGCCACATTGCCGGCTCCAGCTCTTCTTGATATTACTCTGCCCCACTAAATCGCTGACTTAAGAATTTTAAAGTGTCCTGTGCTTAAACCTCCTTTCCTAGTCCCTCTTACTGTAAGCTGTAAACTGCCTAGTATATATATACTTTATATTTTTTAAATTAAAAGTTTATTTATTTTGAAGTCCAGAGTTACAGAGGGTGATACACACACACACACACACACGAGACAGAGAGAGAGAGAGAGAGAGAGAGAGAGAAATTTTCTATCTGTTGGTTCACTTCCCAGATGGCTGCAATGGCCAGCATTGGGCCAGCCTGAAGCCAAGAGCCAGGAATTTCATTTGGGTCTCCTACTTGGGTGGCAGGGGCCCAAACACTTGAGATATTTCCTGCTGCTTTTCCCAGGCCATTAGCAGGGTGCTGAATAGGAAGTAGAGCAGTCCAGACACCAACTGGGGCCCATATGAGTTATCAGCATCACAGGCGGTAACTTTACCTGCTGTGCCACAGTACCAGTCCTAGTATGTACACTTTCACTGGATCACAGGACCCTGGAAGTTAAGGCCAGATTTTGTTTATCTTTCTATCTCTGCCCCTAACACCATATAAAATTTGCTTTCAATACTTAGTCAGTTGCTGGGTCCATCTGAGGAAATGCAAAGTGAGAACTCAAGCCAGATCAGACTGTCTACACACTACATCACATTCAGTGCCTAGACAGAGAGCACATAGCCCTCTTCTGCTGCCAGAACCCCAATCCATTTATTCTCAGGAATGCCTTGGAACCACCAAATGAAGTCCTCCTCTCTACTGCGAAGGTTTCCCAGGAGGCAAAGTGGATAGAATGCTAGGCCCAAAGTCATATGAGCTATTGTGCAAATAGTATAAAGGAACCAGCAGTTTGGTGTCTGGAAGCCAGTGTGCTATAATTTCACAGAGAGATGAATTGAAAATGGACTTATCTAGTGGCATACCTGGTATTAGCAGTTTTCCCTTCTGGGAAATGCAAGCAAATACGTTCTTTATAAAACTTGTGAGGAAATAAGATAACATCCATAAACTCCTAGAATATGGTTGATGCTCACAAAATATTGGTTTCCCTCTTTCCTCTCTTTCATACACACCTAGATTTAACAAAGATTTGCTATAAAATTTTTAGTATGGAAAAAAAACTTCCCCAGTTTCAAAAACAACTGACACATGGGATTTTTTTTTTAGCATACTGCACTTTCATTAAGAGATTAGTTCCTGCTTTGACTATCTGAATAACAGAATCACTCCAAGATTCAACATTATGAAATAGAACCAAGTTGAATAGACTTGCACAGTCCCCCAACCCCTGTCTCACAGGCAGATTTTATCTGAGACAGAATTACTCAGTAATGGTGATAGGCATGGCAGCAATGGCTAATTACTTCCTAGGAGATTTGGATTCAGAGGAGTATAAATCATCTCACCACAGACTCTGCAGGTTCAGATAAGAAATGATACCCTGGGCAGCAAAGCAAGTAGTGAAGGGGTTTGGTTTGCCATTAGCTGATCCACAGTTATAATCCTAAATAATTAAAATTACGTCTCTGGCTTCCTTGGAGTTTTCATTTATTTTCTAGGATTTCCACACTGCTTTCCTGGTTACATATCTGTTTTTATTGCTCATTAGAATGGTATTGCTCCAGGCTTGCTCACACAAACATTTGCCCAGATGAAGGAATAAAAACAAAGTAAGTCTTACCAGCAAAGAAGCTATTTCCATTTGCAAATGTTCAGACTGTTGGGGGAACTGCTGGGGGAAAAGGAGTGAGATTAAATGTGCTTAAGCATTGCAAAATGAACTGTCAATAAATTCATTCTCTTTTAAAATATTTACAAAGAATGAGAAAAAAAAATGAAATAATTTAAACAGTGAATTTAGATTTTTTTTGTGTTTCTGTATGAGTATAACAATATCAAATTAAAGGAAAAAATTGGGTATTATAATCAATGAATTATCTGTCCTTTTTAGGAAAGTAAATGAAATGAAGAAAAAGTTTATAGCAGAAATGTGATAAAGAGCACAGTCCTGCAAAGTGCTTATCCATGACACTTGCACAACTTTAGGTTGGACTTTGGTAATGAATTAATAAATGGATATCATTTTTATCATTTATTCTGTAAATTTCCTAAGAAATGCCTTTCTGTATGTTTTCCAATGTAGTAAAAATGCAAAGATTGTAAACATACATAACATTGTAGTAAATTATCCAAACCAAACATTGGCTGACTGAGTGCACTGTCCCTTTCAATGATTGCTGATATAAAATGGAAATATTTTTTGTTAAATAAAAAGTCAATGGAATATTACAAATTTAAATGAGGTCCTGTTTGTCTCACCATGAATAACGTCACATTATAAAAAATGTTAATTGTAACTATAATGAGTGATTTTTTTCTTTGGGGACATAAATTAACAATCTCGCTTAGACCAAAGAGGCTAGTTTGTAACTCCAGAATAATTTATCCAAAAAAAAAAAAAAAGGTAGGAATGTTTACTTGTCTGCAGCATGTGCTAGATGACAGACTTCAGATGTATAAGTTGCTTCATAGTATACATATGCATATACCGTATAAGTTGCTTCATCATAGTCTCATGGAAGAGACTCACTACAAGAGTGACACAAGGTTAGGTGTTTGAAAATAGGCAGAAGATCCTTTAAGTCTCATGTATTGCATTAATACAGGCCAACAAAATGTTACAGCATGAGACAAAATATACACAAAAGCAGCCAGCCAGAGTCTTAGAAGTTTCCAGGCATAGCTCTCTAGAGTCCTTTGTTAGTCACACAAGACTCATCTCCAGATTATGAACTACAAACATACGTGGGAGGAATTTTTGTTTCAGAACACCTTGTTCTTATCTTGGCCAGGAATTAGTATCAGATTTCCACATATCCCAGAGACATGCACATTGCTTTCTCACTATTTACCCACTTCAGCATCTTGACTCACATTGAGAAGCATCCATGGAGGGAGGAAGAAAGATTTCCTATTGTATGTAAAAAATCAGTAGAAACTATCTTAGAGGCTGGGGAGGTGGCCATTATAGTCAGAGGTAACAGCATGTCCAGCATCCCAGAGACATTCTGGGACATGGCATATTTTAGAAAGTCTAAGGATTCCTTGTGGCTGGAGTTCAGAGTGTATGTAGGTAGAACAGAAGATCAATTAACAGGTACTAACTCAGCTGCATTCTTGAGAGACAGAACTCTAGTAATGTTTTTAAATTTGAGATTGGGTGTTCTGAGGTACTGGGTCAGAGATATCTTATATTCCTAGACCTTGGATTTTAGGTCCCATGCAATACCGAGGTTGAAAACATTCAAGAAATCATATATAAAAGCCCAGATGGTACAACATAGTATTTTGTGACCACTTAGTTATCGTGTGTTAAGAGCTCTAATAATTCATGTCAGAAAAATGTCATGAATAAGAAAGCAAAGTTTTGAGACCTCTTTCATGCTTTGTATTATGTTAGCACCAACTACCATTTTCATGTTTCTACATCCTCAAAGGAAACGATGTTTTCTCAATTAAGAAAAACACTCGCACAAGATCAGGTGAAATTCTGGCTTCCTGTGGAGAAGGAGCTTGCAGTGGGAATTTCATTATAGCTTCTTTCTATATTACAGAGTCAAAAGAGACATTCTCTGCTTTCTGTTTCAGTTTATTTTTTATCTTAGGGACATTAATCAATGTCTGAAGTTGGAGTTTATTGAAGTTATGTCCATATATGTGTACATACAACATACTTGTTATATATATTTCACAAATAATTATGTATAATATACATAATATTTGTTATAAACACACAGAAATATACATCTGTATAAGAACTCCGATTGACTGTATCTTTCAGACCAGAGAACAGCTGGCATCAACTTGGAAATTCGGCTGTCTTCATGTTAACAAAACATCTATCACCTAAGCAATTCTCTTATAATTTGAGAAAACACAAACCTAGATATATATAGAAAGATAGATAGATAGATATAGATATTTCTGAATGATAAGCCAGTTCCATTCAAATACAAAATAGTAAGGATCATTGATTTTATATTGTGAAATAAACTCATTCTGCACCATGGTAAAATGTCCAAAAAGTAATCATAAATAGCACAGTGTCACTGCCCGTGAACTACAAAATTGTATAAGTCTTTTAGAGAGTGGCCTGTAAACCCTTGCAAACTGCCGTGTCACTGCCAACTATTACTACCTTCCATTTGTTCATGCTTTTACATCCCAGTGAGACAGTCAGAACTAACATTATTATATTTTATATCTAGGAATACAGTCTCCAAGAGCATAAATTACATGTCTAAGGTCACACCACCTCAAAAGTGAAACACAGTCTTTAGTGCACATAATGTTCTTTTAGATTATAACCATTTGAAGTAAATGCTTTTCCTCTCCACTCTGAATTCTCTAGTTTCAGAAATCTAAGAGTAGAGGAATATGTAATCCAACTACTTCTAGATATATAGATAGAGATATTAATTTTACTTTCGTGTGCAAACTTGGACTTTTGCATTAAAGCAACCTTCTGCATCAAAGTATATAAAAAAAGAAAGCTGTTTTGGGAAGTGGTAAGCTTTTAATCCATAGCAGTGCTTCTTAGAACCCTCTTGCCCCATGGTTTATGTGTACTCCTTGTCTATTCAATCCTAATACACAGAACCATTTTAGCAAGTGAGGGATATGTATCCTTGGACAGATTAATTCAGAATTACTGCAATACTTTATGACAGAGCAACATTCTTGTTGAAAATGCATAGGTTAGGACGGTCAGTGTTTCTTAGCTGATATACTTATTAAAAATGCATTTTACAGTGGCAGTTTGGCCTACTGGTTAAGACACTAATTGTGATAACCACATGACAAATTTGAATCCTTGATTTTGAGTCCCAGCTCTGCCCCAGATTCCAGTTTCCTTGTAATGGTCACCCTGGGCAGCAGCAAATGATGACATGACTTAAGTAGCTGATTTCCTTTCACCCATGTGGAAGGCAAGGATTGAGTTCCAGGCTTCTGGATTTGTCCTGGCCAAGTCCCATTATTGCAGGCATTTGGGGAGTGAACCAGCAGATATAAATATATTTCTCTATCTTTCAATCAGTAAATAAATATTTTTATTTCATGTCTACTCATTCTGATTTCGTAGTTATCAAATAAGCTTAGAAACTTGTACTTCAGACTGCTGTATACTTGAGAATCACTGAGAAAGATCAAATTACTTTTCTTGTATTGAAGCATACTAATAGCAAAACAAAAAAGTACACAAGTAAAGCCTGTATTAATGAACAGTTTCTACTCTGTTCCCTACAATTCTTTATAGGAAATTGATAATAAGCAACAAAATTGAATGGCTTAGTTTCACTTCATTGGGCTCTTGCACTCCAGCTGTGGCAGTGTTAATAAGCATCAAAATTGCCCAAAGGTGATTATTTAAGCAAATCAAAAGAAAATTACAGTATCTAGATAATCTGTTGTACTGGTGACACCTATGCAAATAAATCTTTTGGGAACAAAAGTCTTTTAATAAAGTTGACTATTCTAAAATAAGGAGAAATAGCCAATGCAATCAAAATGCTTGTCTTAAGCTGTTCTTGGATGTGTTTACTACGGTACAGATATATCATCATCAAGATATTCTAAATGTCCACCTATGATTTAAAAGAGTTGATGGACTCAAAATTGTATGTAATAATATTCCAATTTATCCCTTGCCTTTCACAGTTTTTCCTCACTTGAGTTCATATCTTCTGATCTGCTATATTCTGTCAGATTAGTTAGAGTTCGAGATGGGTGATTGACGTGTTAGTACTTACTCATCAACTCTTCTTTAGAATTAATAATAATCCTACTGGTATTTTTAGCTGTTTATATTTGTCAGGCATGCATTCTTTCATTATTTTCATGGTAGTGGGGTAGGTACTGTGGTTATAACAATCCTGTGTGTAGTTACTACCTTGGATTCTGTCATAGCTCCCAATGTACAGACAAGGAAATTGATGTTTAGAAAAATTAAATACCTTGCCTAAGGTTATACTGTTAGTAATTAGCATAGTACTTATGTACAGACAACATGATTTTAGAACATGAACTTCTAATCACTATAATGTGCATGAGAAATGAAAACAAGTAAGCCCTTTTCTTATAAAATTATTTATTTATTTGATAGGCAGGGTGACATAGAGAATGTGTACATACACACATGCACACACACAGAGAGACAGATTGCAGAGGGGAGAGAGAGAGAGATCATAAATTTGTTGCCTTCCAGGTGCATCAGCAAGAAACTGGATTCGAAGTGTGGAGTAGTTGGGACCCAAACTATGCACTATGATATGGGCTGCTTGTGTCCTAGGTATTTGTTTAACCCACTGCACTACAGCAACCTCCCTCTAACTCCTTTATCCTTATGTAAGCAAGGAATATCTTATGTTAAAGATGCTTCTGTGAAAAGAAAAAGTTTCAACCAGTTTTCAAGGGGTCAATGCGATTGATGATTTTTGTCTTCCTGAAATATACATATACTCAAACTGGATGCCCATGATTCTGTTCTTTAAGAATGATGTTCCTGGGGTCGGCGCTGGGGCATAGCAGGTAAAACCACCGCCTGCAGTGCCAGCATCCCATATGGGTGCCAGTTTGAGTCCTGGCTGCTCCACTTCCAATCCAGCTCTCTGCTACAGCCTGGGAAAGCAGTAAAGGATGGCCCAAGTCCTTGGGCCCCTGAGAAATTACATTTGCAAATAACTTTAAAGTGTGTAGCACATGGGAGATAGTTAATATACATTAAAAGTTGTATCTAGTGGAATTTGCATGGAGAATCTTTGTTTTAATCTATCACTGCTACTGTAACAAAAAAAATGGGTAATTTATAAGAGGAGAAAGTTGTCGTGAGTGTTTGAGCTGGAAAGTTCAAGATCAAGGTATCGGCTAGTTTGATGTCTGTTGAGAGTCTGGTCTCTGCTTCTAGGTTGCTGCCTCGAGCCACTACATCCACCAGAATGACATGGGGGAGAGGAGGGAAAGTCTGTAAGAGTCTTAGCTAGTTCCCTTAAGCCCTGTTATAACGGCATTGATAAATTCATGATGGCAGAGCACCACCTCCTGATTCCATCACATTGGGGAATTAATTTTCAACATGAATTTTGGAGAGAAAAAACAGTCAAACTCTAGCAGTCTCCTTTTCCTGTCAACATAACTTGACATGAACAAAACTGTCATGGACTATACATGTGATGCCACTCACCATATATTTCTTTCTTTTTTATTTTAAGATTCATTTTATTTATTTGAGAGGCAGAGAGAGAAAGAGAGGTCTTCCATCTGCTGGTTCACTCCCCAGTTGGCTGCAATAGCCGGAGCTGTGCCGATACAAAGCTGGGAGCCAGGAGTTTCCTCCGGGTCTCCCATGTGGGTGCAGGGATCCAAGGATGGGCCATCTTCTACTGCTTTCCCAGGCCAAGGCACAGAGCTGTATCAGAAGTGGAGCAGCCAGGACTTGAACTGGGGCCCATGTGAGATACCGGCACTGCAGGTGGTGGATTCACCTGCTACATCACAGTGCTGGCTGGCCCCACCATATCTTTCTGACAAATGGCTGAAAGCATACTTACCCTGCTAATGCCATATGAATCCTTGAGTTAGTAAGCTTATGTTAACGTTTATTTTGGTAATACCATGTAACAAAAGTTTTGGTAACACATATACATTTAAATTAATTCACAGACATCTATGCTCACCTTTATCCTAGTACTCTTTGGATTTAATTTTTTATTGAGATAAAAATAAAACCTTCAGGTGGGTGTTGTGGTGCGGTGGGTAAAGTTTCTGTTTGGGACACTCAAATTCTGTATACTAGTGCTAGGGATTGAGTTCTAGGACAGCATCCAATCCAGTTTCTTGCTAATGTACACCCTGGGAAGCAGCAGGTTGTGGCTCAGATACTTAGAAGTCTGCCACATGTGGGACACCCAGATGGAGTTTCTGGCTCCTGGCTTCTGCTTGGTCCAGCTCTGGCTGTTGCAGGCATTTGGGGAGTGGACCAGTAGATAAAAGATTATCATTCTCTCTCTCTCTCCCTTTCTCTCTCTCTCTCTCTCTGAAATAAATTAAAGGAAACTTAATAACACTTTGACAATTCTTTTTAAAAATGTTGATCTTAATCTCCACAATGAATTTTTTATCTTGATAATTCCCAAAAGTAATGCTAAAAATGATACTTCGGAGTGCTAAGTAGCAGAAGTAATTCAGCTGTCACCACTACCTGTATTGTAGAAGGAAATGTCTGACTTCTAACTTCCAGCATTAATTATGTAGAGATAAGAAAGCTCTTAAAAGAATGTATTGTCTGAGAAATAAAACTGACAAGATGTCATGGTTCATATATTTTCAATTTGCAATACTTGACTCTGGAAATTTGTTGGGACTTTTAAAAGCTTAGCAATTTAATGAAGTTAGAAACTATACTAGAGAAAACCATGTTTAAAGCAGGGTTTGAGTTGCTTATATAACACACATACACACACATGTACACATACCTACTATAAGGCTCTGAGGGAGAGACAGGGAGCAAGGGAATATCATTGTGTTCTTTGAATTGTATCTACAAAGCACATTGACTCTGTTAAAAAGCTAATAACTAAAAATTAAAGATAAAAATTAAAAATAAAAAAATAAACATCCAAAAAAGGAATTGCTTCATGATTGAATGAGTTAAATGTTGACATAACAGTTATTAAGGATGATATTTAGGCAGGCAACTGTGTGGAATAGACTGTATAGGCAGAGGTATTTAATGTCTTAGCCCATTTGACTGCAAATGACAGGTATTGTTCCAAAATACTTGAAAATAGTGGAGAAGATGATGCATTGAAGTCAAGTCAATAATAACTGTGAAGCTGTTTTTCATATTCATAGCTATTGTAAAGGCAAACAAATATCTACTGGGGTGTATGAGACATAATGAACTCTCTAACACTTGTGTGGGGAAATCACACAGTAATGCAGTCCCAAATCACAGTCCATCGTATATTTGAAAGAATTTTTATTTTTATTTTACCTCATCAGCAGTGAGTCAAATAATTAACTGATGTTGTTTCTTCCACTGTTGCTGGGTAAAGTCATACCTCATTATCTGACTGACCTCTAGCAAATTGGTGGGATTACATGGCTTTTGTCTGCAATCTGTTTCTACTCTACATTTTAGCATTATTTTCCTTTGTTTCATTTTTCTAATTTACTTTATCTTACGCTGTGATTCCCAAGCCACTTCCCTTACATTTTGGAACATAGTAGAATTATTTTTTAAGTCAGTTAAATCATTTTAGATGGTTATTTTTCTTTGAAGTATGCCTGGACCCCTGTGAAGTCATGGTCAATCATTAGCAAAATCTCCTTTGTCTTCAGCATCTTCTAACATCACCGCTGCTTCTTGCTTCAACTGCAAACTAGCTCTTCTCTAAAAACACTAACATCACTCTTGCCACAGTTTTCCCTGCAATACGTCATATTATGCGTGAATCGACTATCCTGTCTTTCTGCTCCCTAACATTTCCCAGCTTTGAATCTCAGGTCATCAAACTGTGTCCTCCTTTCTTTCCTTATTGAAATCATTTATAACCCCAATATTGTCCAATATTTTAACTGCTGATTCATCATCTGTCTTCCTAAAATACTTTATACTGGGAAGCATACCATATTATAAGGGAGCATATTATTTGTTATAGTATACTGTATAAATGTAGGCTCATACACTTTTGTGGGGTAATGATTTTCCTGTAAATAAATATTCTTAAGCAAGTAGTCACAGCCGGCCAAATCCTCAAATATGGCCTACATCATGTTTACCCATTGGGTGAAGATGTGCTGTGGGTAGGCTAGCAGAGGAATTGTCAGTGCACAATTCTATTCATATGAGACAGTCATAACCAAGAGGGCAAATGATCTGCCACAACATCAAAAAAAATCTTTTTGTTTATTGAAATAGAGACATACAAATTAGAGGCACTGAAATTATTTGCTAAGCTATATTTCTTGAATGCTATCATTTAATAAGGAGAGCTTCAGACTTTAAGTAACCACTATTATCTTTTGCACATTATGGTTGATCAATTGCATATCTTTATTCAAGAGATGACTACAATCTACATAGTTAAGTTTTACTACTAAATTTAGCAAAGATATAATACAATAGCACATCCAGTTATTACTTTATTACATTTAGAAGGGAGATTTGGGGGAAAAGATCATGTAATTGGTAACTGTTAATAAAAGTTTAATGTGTTGGCTCCTGAAAATTTTAATCTACTATTTGATAAATAGTAGTTTGTTTATTTATCCTTTCCTTTTATCTTTTTATTTTAACTAGTGTTTATGAGTATATTTGTGTATGAATATGTGTGTTTTAAATTTTAGATCCCCATTTGACTATTTTCCAGGAGATGTAAATGAAATACTAAAATCATCAGTGGAACTAGCATTTTTGTTCTCATCTGTGTTTATAATTTCAAGTCAGCAGATAAAAATTGGAAATAAATTTAATATGGTTGTTTTCTACACATGGCCTGGATTATGTTGCATGGGAAATTTTAATTTTGAGGAGATACTATTCAGCTTTTATCTGTAAAATAGTTTTAGTTCTCCCATTGAATAAGTGAGACAAATCTTTTAAATATTAACCACTGTGCTAATTTGTATTGTCTCAATATCATAAGCAATCCTCAGAAGAATCACTTAAAAAGTCACAATTACTTTTTATAAAGAGTAACAGGCTTGGGGCCACCACTGTGATATAGCAGGTACAGCCACTGCCTCTGGTGCCAGCATCCCATATAGGTGCTGGTTCAAGTCCAGGCTGCTCCACTTCCAGTCCAGCTCTCTGCTATGGCCTAGGAAGGCAGTAGAAGATGGCCCAAATCCTTGGGCCCCTGCACCCATGTAGGGGACTTAGATGAAGCTCCTGGCTCCTGGCTTCAGATTGGCTCAGTTCCGGCTGTTGCAGCCATTTGGGGAATGAACCAGCTGATGGAAGACCTCGCGCTCTTTCTCCCTCTCTCTGTGACTCTGCCTTTCAAATAAAATAAATAAATCTTTCAAAAACAAACAAAAAGAGTAACAGACTTGAGATTTAAAGTTGATTCAGCCAAAACAGTTTAGCAATAAAAGAGCCAAGATTCAGATCTTATCTCTATGATCAATAGATTTCTCCTAGTCCCATATCTGTATACAGTGTAAACTTTAACCTTATCATCCTGTAAACAGTGAATCTTTTTTTAAAAAAAAATTTTGTTTAGTTATTTGAAAGGCAATGTTACAGCGAAAAAGAGAGACAGAGACAGCAAGACCTTCCATATGCTGGCTTACTCCCCAATGGCCCCAAAGGCCAAAGCTGAGCTAATCTGAAGCCAGGAGCCAGAATCTTGATACTGCCATGAAAATAATAGTCATTTATTTACTTATTTGAAAGTCAAAATTACAAAGAGAGAGAAAGAGAGAAAGGGAGAGGTTTTCCATTAGCTGGTTCACTCCTGAAATGGCTACAACAGCAGGATGTAGGCCAGGCAGAAGCCAAGAGCCAGGATCTTCTTCCTAGTCTCTCAAATGGGTACAGGGGACTAAGCAACTGGGCGATCTTCTGCTGGTTTCTCAAGCACATTAGCAGGGGACTGGTTTGGAAGTGGAGCGGCCGGAACTTGAACTGGCGCTCTTGAGATGCTGGCATCACAGACTGTGGCTTTACCCCTATAGCACAGTGCCACAGCACAGGCACCAAATGTGAGTCTTTGAGGACAATAACCATCAAGGAAAGTAAAGGCCTTTGACTTTAGGGTTTACATGAGGATTTGTATTTTACGAGTAGTTTGCATGATAAATTGGTAAATTTACTATTCTGTTAACAAACTCTGTGCCTCTCAAGTATAATGAAAATATATTTTAAAAATCTGAACATTCAAAGTGAAGAAACAAACCCAACCTGAAGGACTTCTCCAGGAAGAGGAAGTGATTTTACAACCAGCCAACAGAAGTGCTTTAGGTGGGGAGGCTAATGAGACTGTTGAGGAAGGAGAAAGCTATTTGCACCCTCCAGGCGTTTGCCTTAGGCATTTGCCAGAATCCACATTGCATTTCTTCCTGCAGACCACCGCCAGGATTTCTGTAGGCATAACTTGGCAGATGGGTTCTCCTGAGGCCCCTCCAGCTTCAATGGGATATTATCTATGATCTTGTTTCCTTTATTTTTTTAAAAGATTTATTTATTTATTTATTTGAAAGATAGAACCACAGAGATGCAAAAGCAGAAGTGAGGGGCGTGGAGAGAAAGATCTTCCATCCACTCGTTCACTCTCCAAATGACCACAACGCTTGGAACTGGGCTGATCCGAAGCCAGGAGCCAGGAGCTTCTTCCAGGTCTCCCATGCGGGTGCAGGGGCCCAAACACTTGGGCCATCTTCTGCTGCTTTCCCAGGTCACAGCAGAGAGCTGGATCAGAAGCAGAGCAATCTGGACTCCAACCCAGCTCTGCAGGGGCAGCCTCATTCTACACCACTGTGCTGGCCCCTACCAGTTATTTTTTAAAAAAGCTTTTCTCCAAATGCTACCTACATTCAGGTAAAAAAAAAAAAAAAAAAAAAAGTTAACCACAAAGTTCATTATGGAGTTTATTTGGGCTTTCTAGAATGATGGTTCATGGGTTTGTACAGATATTTCAACCTGAATATTCACTAAAAGAGGGAATTGTTTGAAGCAAACAGAGAATACCATTTATTTTGTGCTTGTTATATGCAGCATCCCTAGCTTCTATGGACATACTTAATTTTGAAGTTTATTAGCACTGAGTAAGGTGCAAGTAAGTGTCATGATTCCGATGCTATCATTTCCTTGGCCATACTTCACTCATTTGTGCATTTAAATATGATTTGTCACTTTTAAACAAAAATTAAATTAATCTCAAGATGGAGAGAGAATGTGTATTTTATCTTGTTCAATAATCAAAAACTAAAAAGACATGCCACCAAATGCTTAAACAAAGTTAAGAATAGATGGATTACCTTATACTTCAGGCAAATTAATAAATAGAAGTATACAGGTAATTAATTATTATCGGTGTACAATAATTAAGTGAATAGTTCATAGCTCCCGTAGTAACTAGAAGTGCATCAAGTTAAGATTCATTCCAAATACCACTTTTGTCATATGAAAACAGCAAAATTGAATAGTTAATATATTAATCAACTATACATAGTGAATAGAAATGTATACTTCTTTTGAAACAGCAATAAACTGCAATATACTTAGTATGTAAATAAGCATTTTTATATAATTTGGAATTATTGTCACTAATCAATTATTAAATTCTTAGAAGTATTGCAATAAAAACATAAAGGTCTATATTAATACCAGGATTAGAACTTTCACAGGATAGCTAAAAATACTTTCAAAGCTGCACAGGGATATACTACCATTGATTTTTTTTTTTAAAGGTCATGAAAAATCAAATAAAATCAGCATATACTAGGGTTAAAACAAATCCAATCAAGCATTACAATAAAGAGTAAGTAGTGCTGATTACTGAAAATAGCCTTAAAGTGTTAAAAAAAAAAAGTAAAAATTGTCTTTAAGAAGCAAATGCATGGGACTTTTGTTGTAGGGCAATTGGGTAAGCTGCCTATCTCTTGTGATGCCAGAATCCTATTAAAAGTCCTAGGTGTTCCTCTTCCAATCCAGCTTCCTACTAATGTGCTTGAGACTGCAGCAGAAGATGGCCCAAGAACTTAACTTTCTTAACACCAACCGTGAAGACCTAGAAGCAGTTCCTGGTTCCTGGCTTCAGTCTGGCACAGATGTGGCTGTTGGAGCCATTTGGGTTGTGAACCAGCAGATGGAAGTTTCTCTGTCTCTCTTTGTCTCTGTCTCTGTCTCTGCCTCTCTCCTATCCCCACCACTCTTGCCTTTCAAATAAACAAGTAAATATTTTTATTTAAAAAAGCATAGAATTAAAAAAATTTAAAAAATGCCAAATTGAATCTAGAAGCATATAGGATGGGCCTAATTATAAGAAGAGCATGAATTGTAATAGTACAAACACAGGAATGAGATAATTGGGCTATTCCTGCCTACATAAGACAGCATATTATCCATACATCTGCATGATATTGTACAGCTGATTCATTAAAGTGAAATGGACACAGTTAATCATGCAGAAAAAAATAGATCCACTCCTTTCTTCTATTCCATTGTGGGAACTGCCGGCACCCTCACCAAATTTGGTAGCTTAGCACTTCTGTTTTCCTGTCACTATAATAACCCAGAGTACAACTTCCCAGCAGATCCTATAAGCCCTGTTAATAGAATTGTGTTCACTCCATAAAATAAGGAAAAAAAAAAAAAACCTAGCTCTTGTTTAAAAGAATAAAAGCCACAAACACTGTTGTTCCAGCATTACTGTAGGATCTAGAACCAAATAATCACATGGGCCCATTGTTTGGAAGCGTTTGATTTTGGAAGCAAATATTTACTTATTGAATGCTGCTTATGTGTAGAAGGCACTGTGCCCATGTAATTTGTGCTCACAACACATCTAAAAGTACAGAATATTTACTTAGTTTACAAAATAATAAACTGTTTCTCAGAGATGTTAAGATTCATAGACCCAGCAGGTGGCACAGCCACAATTGAAACCTGAAGTCCATGCAACTGTCACCCTAAACACTACTGTACAGTTCCACAAAACTGCACCCACAGGGATCATTGCCACTTCTGCTCATCACTCTATTTAAACACCCAGATGAGTGCCTGGCACACAGTTAGTATTCAATAAGCTGTAAAATAAAAGAAAGTCTGTGTTGTGCAGAGTCTGCCCTCACCAGTGCCTCTGGCATGGGAGGAAAAGGATGCAAGTCAATAATAATATTAAGTTTATCTCAGCCGTTTCCAGTTTTGAGGGGTTTTGTTTCCTTGGCTTCTCCATGCATGAGTGTGCATCTCAAAACTTGGGAGAGGTAAAAGCAGGGAACATTTATTTCTGGCTTTCAGCATCATAGCACACTTAACGAGAGTTTTCTGCATACAGAAATGCTTTGCAAAATGAATAAGTCCGTATTAATCATTGACAGAAAGCCTGGCCAGAGAAATCAATAAAACGGCTTTTCAGGAGTATCTTTAGCCCACGCTCATTTTTCACTCAAACGAAGTCTGCACAGCCTATCAAGATCCTCAAAGCAGATTTTCTTCCCTTTCTAAAGAAAGGAGGACAGCAGTTTGAGTAGTTATGTTCTTTAATATGATCAGTCATTTTCTGTGATATTCAAGCGTAAAAGAGAAGTTCTACTTGTAGCTTAGGATGCAGCCTTCCCAAAAATGACTTACAGTTACAAAATAATGATCACTTAAGGACAGGTCACTCCCCTGCGGAAATTATTGTATATTTGGGAGCTTTCTTGTCACAATCTACCTGGAAAAATGAGGCTGTCAAGTGGAGTGGAAGAACCCGTGAGAAAGGACACTCTCTCTGATCATTGATGATGACAGAAGCTTTAGTAGGTCAAAGATTTTGGTCTATTTGTTCACTGCTGTATCCCAGTATCTAGAGCAGTACTTAGCACATTGATGATGTGCAATAAATATTTTCAGAAGGGATTAGACTGCAGAAATACTGCTCATGAGGATAATGATAATTGTGACCATGTTGCAGTGTCTTAAAAAGGAGATGCTAATAATGCTGTCTCTGAAATAGGAAAACTGGTAAATGCTGTCAAAGAATGTTCGCTTCCTAAAAAGGACCAGTTTACTACAGGAGAAGAAAGGGTATTTAAAATATCTCAAATTTCTCCAGATAAGTATATTTGGAGTTCAGCAACACAGCAGATTTGCGAAGACTACCTTGTAGAAGTTTTAACATGAAGTAGAACAATAAGCAATATGTTGTCCAAAGTTTAAATTCTAGTTTAAGAATGAGATGCAGATACTTTATATCACTGTTACTCAACATTGTTTGTAACAAATACTGTAATCAAGGAAAATTAGATAGTTGGTGATATTATTGGAAAAGAAAAGGGAACATTTTTCCTTGTATGGATAATTACATGCCAGCATACTTAAAAATAAATAAACTACAAGTTGAGTGGATACAGGACAAATATTTCCTACAGTAGCAACAGCTTTTAAAAATAAATTTTATTATTTTCTAAAAGTAAGCTTATTTGCCAGACTATAAAGCAATTAAGAAAATACTCAGCATCTCTGAAAAACAGAACATACAGTTATTGGAAGACATCCACAAATAGATACATCACATATACAAATATCCTTAATTTCTCACTTGGCTCATATTACATGTAATTTTGATTGAATTGCAATCAGAATTGCAGATATATTAAATTACAATGGGAATTGAAAAAGATAAATTTTTGAAAGTAGCCAATACACTTTTGAGGAATAATGCAATTGTTTATATGTTGGTAAGAATTCTTGCTGGCTCAAGAGCCAAAACCTAAATCCTAGTGACTCAAGATTTGTTTTTCTTGCATATTTCTTAGTTCGTTGGGTTATTTCTCATTGTGACTGTTGTTTCACTATTTCTTTTTAGTTTCTTAACATAAATTCATTGGCTATTCATTCTGTACCAGTCACCTGTTGTATTTCCTTGTTCAATTCTCACACAACATGGAGCTTGTCCCAGTTTATGAAAGGGTAAATAAATTTACTTTCAGTAAATAAATGGTGGAATTGGTGTTTGTAAGCTCCAGGTATCAGGCTGTGGAGCCAGTCCAATACTCTTGATTTCCTTGTGTAAGAAGCATAGCTCATAACAGAATACATAACGTAAATATCAGTTAGTGGGCAAGACATAGATGAGTAGTCTTATACCCAGTGTAGTTTATTATTTTCAATTCTACTCTGTTTTATTTAAGGTAGTAAAATAAAGAATCCGTGTCTGAGAATTAGTAAAACTGGAATTCTAGACCTGGCTCTCTGTTAACAAGCTTTGTGACCTTGGAAAGTCACTTCACCTCATTGATACTCAGTTTCACATCTATAAAGTAATGGGGGTTGGATGAGAATATCTCCAGAGCACAGGTGTTTCCACAATTCCATGCATCCCTAATGAGAACATGGATTGGGAAACCTGTCTGAATCCAAAGTTTGGTTTTCCATACAGGTTAGTGCTTGTTTATTTTTATAAAACTTCCCTTCCTAGCAACACATGGGGAATGTCTTGTCCTTTTGTCCACCTGACTCAGGCTTCAGTTATAAAAGATGTGTGACTGTGGAGGGGCCTCCAGAGACAGGATAAAACTCACTGTTTCTCACTGTGATGCTGTGATGCAAACGGTTTGGGAGTTTCTTGTGCAGTCAGATTTTACCAAGTAAGTTTGTTTGAGCTTAAACATAGAAATCTTATTTTAAAAGTAGGAGAATATTAAAATGATATACCTTGCACCCATGTAAACTAAGAACATATTTAATTTAATATTATAACAAAATGAGACATCAAATCAAATATAAAATATAGTAAATGTCTTAAATATTGAGCTCAGTACTTTTGAAATTCTTAGAACCTCCTAGTCCTCCCATAAAGGGTAATCTTGGGAGTATTTAAAGTTTAAACCATAACCTTTATTTTTGATGAATCTATGTTTTTTTCTTTCAGAGTTGTGCCTTTACCAATTGAGTAATAGCTTTAAATCTGATTGATTTTGATCACTCTTTATCAATTGACTCTTTTGATGTGCTTTTAAAAGATAGTTTTTCCTCTGTTACTTGGCACTGCAACATGGCAAGTCAGCTGAATAAAGACTGCAAAATTAAATTGGCTTATTCCATTCTGGTTTATCTACTGGGTGCAGTTTAGTAGATAAAAGGTTTAAATATTATATGATTTTTTAAAAAAAAATATATATATAGTATCACGCTGACTCACATATATTTTTTCTATAATTAGAATATCCCTTGGTTATTATTCCACAAAATTATTATTTACAAAGCTTAATGTTAGATAACATTTTTATGTTGTAAAATGTATGAATTATTTTACTTTTGTGTTTTAAAATAATTGTATAGAGAACATTATACACATCAAACGACATTTTGAATTTTATAAAAACAAAATGCACTTCATGTTTCTGTTATAAATTAGCACATTCATATGTTAAATACTAACAAACTTTCCAGCAGTTATTCTTTAGAGCTCTTTAGTTGCATATTTTAATTGGTAATTTTTCTGTTTTTTTTTTTTAAAAAACCTACATATTTCATAGAATGATTGTAAAACATTTGAGGAAGCAAGTAAAGTAGATATTAAAAAAGATCCATATCATGTCCAACACTGCTCTCTACTGGCAAAAGCAGTCAGTCGTAAAACAAAGCATTCAAAGTGGAGCAAAGAGACCATTTCCAGTAACACATGAAAATGTGGGTGGAATACTCAAACTGTCACTTGTTTCTGTGAAATGATTGTGGGAGGCATAATGGAATCCAATGAGAGAATGAAATATGGATATGAGCTCAAAAGAGACTTTTTTATCATTCTAATTAATTGGAAAATAGTTGTGGGAATTTTGGAAAGTATTAACTAAATATCACATATATTAATAGGATTTTAATTTAAGAAGTATGTAAGGGAATGTGTTCATATAATAACAAGTTTGATGACATTTTTATACTTTTAAGATAATGCATCTTTTTTTTTGTAACTTTTATTTAATGAATATAAAATTCCAAAGTACAGCTTATGGACTACAATGGCTTCCCCCCCCCACCCCGTAACTTCCCTCCCACCTGCAACCCTCCCCTCTCCCGCTCCCTCTCCCCTTCCATTCACATCAAGATTCATTTTCAAT
This sequence comes from Lepus europaeus, assembly GCF_033115175.1. Taxonomy (NCBI): domain Eukaryota; kingdom Metazoa; phylum Chordata; class Mammalia; order Lagomorpha; family Leporidae; genus Lepus; species Lepus europaeus. The sequence goes on from NC_084827.1 coordinate 131,978,387, forward strand.
TCTCTTTATATACAGAAGATCAGTTTAGTATATATTAAGTAAAGATTTCAACAGTTTGCACCCACATAGAAACACAAAGTGAAAAATACTGTTTGAGTACTAGTTATAGCATTAAATCACAATGTACTGCACATTAAGGACAGAGATCCTACATGAGGAGTAAGTGCACAGTGACTCCTGTTGTTGACTTAACAAATTGACACTCTTGTTTATGGCAAAAATGCTTGTTTTTAGTACATGATCCTGAAACACAAGTACTTAAATGTCTTGATCAGAGAGATGCATGAGTTGCAATATTTGCATGAAATAAGAAATTAGGCCCATAAAATCAGGAAAATGCTCTGGATTTATCGGAGTCTTTATAAAATATGTTTAAAAGATGTTTTATGATCTTTAAAGTCTGAGGAAACTATATAACATGTCACACCATTTGATAAAGACTAAGAATAACACAGAATATTTTAGATCAGTAATTGCTATCTCCTTTTCACAATCTAACATTCAAAATGTCTCTTCTGTGTCTTATATTTTTCTTATTTGTCCCTGGTGCCTAGGGGTCATATTCAATGTTTTAGGCAGTACCTACATAGGCACGCACATGTACTATGGCTATATATGCACAACAGTGTCCAATAAATACATCATGTTAGCAACTGAAGAGGTATTGTTGTCATGTTTTTCTAAGACTGTCATTGATTGATTACTTTTATTTTATCATGAGTTTGAAGATAATACAATCTTACAATATTCATTAATACTTAAAAGTTGGCTATGAGGTAAAAGCTAATGTTTCTATAATCAATATATTTTTCTATAGTTTCTAAATTTCCCTTAGTTAACATACATTACCATTATGGTAAAAAATGTTTATTCACATATATACAAAATACTACCGCTTCAAGCCATGAGCACACAATTGTATAGAACACACATCGTTATGTTAGCTCTAAGAACCTATCTTAAAAAGATTTACCAAAATAAATTTTGTATTTGAGACTGCAGAAAAAGACAATAAAGTAAATTTTCTTACTTGTTAAAAACCAAGAAATGATAGCACCAACAAATATCAGTTGCCACAGAACACATAACTGCTTTGTTTTGTGCCCTTTGCCAAAGTGGAAAATAACAAGTGGTATCTAAATGCATAAAGCAAATAGTCTGATACATTATTTTGTCTTTTTATCATGTAAGCTTTTTTTTTTCCACATAGACAAACTAAGACATAAAATTATGGGCCAGGCATTTGGCACAGCAGTCAAGATACTACGTGAGACCCGCACATCCCATTTCAGAGTGTCTGGCTTTGAGTCTTGGCTCCACTTCCAGTTCCGTCTGCATGCTAGAATGCACACTGAGAGCAGCAAGTGATGTCCCTGCCCCCTACTTAGGCCCCTGCCTCTTGTGTGGGAGATCTGGACTGAGTTCCAGGATCCTGGCTGTGGTTTGGCCCTGCACCAGCTATTGTGTGCATTTGGAGTTTGAACCAACAGATGGAGGATATTTGTCTGTCTGTCTTGTCTCTGTCTCTCTCAGTCTCTGTCTCTGCCTTTCAAATAAATAAAAATAAATATTTTTAAATGATTAAAGTTGTTTCAACTTTAAACCAATTATTTCAACTCAGCTTTGAATATATCAATGTCTCACTTTCCAAAACATTTTTTAAAGGTATTTCTGTGATTTTTTTAGGCAAATACTAATAGAAACACTTTGAGATTATCTTTTCTGAGTTGTGTGCATCCACAGTTCATTCACTTTTATTGCTGAGTAGCTTTCCTTGGTATAGATGTGCCACACTTCATTCACTGGTGACATTTGGGGTGTTTCCAATTTTTGGAAATACTCTGATCCTCAGTTCTTAAGGGACTGAATGAACATGACACATGACTTTTTTATTCCCTGAGATAAATAACCAAGAGTATATTTGCTGGATCACATTTGTTGGATCTATGTTTAGTTTAAAAAAAAAAAATGACACACAGTACTTTCCGAGTAGCTGTACTACTTTTTAGTCTGAACAACAGCAGTGGTCTGGAATTTTATTTGCTAGATCTGGCAATCATAGTAAGTACTATTAATAACCTCACTGCCTAATTCCCATTGCACTTTCCCCAAACAATCATTGGAATCCCCTTTGCAGCAGTATTCTCTTCTGTTTTTCTCTGAAATGTGGTCGCTAGCTGGGTATCCATGAACCAGACAGTCTTCAGGCTCTCAGCCTTCTGTTGAGACTGCAGTGCCAAGGTTGCCCTAATTCACATGTTCTACCCAGAATGTTGCTCCACAACCTCCAGCTTCGTATCCAGTTGTTGAATCTGCATCAACCATGAACACCTCAAAGGCGTTTTAACTTCAGATGTCTGAGTGCATGATTCATTTAAATATCTCATTCAGGTCTCTATTAAAATGTCACCTTTTTGGAAAAGACTTTGCTTATGACAGCATCTTAAATATTACTCTCTGATCTAATCTGTGTGTGTGTGCGTGTGTGTGATTTTAATTAAAGCCATCTAATTATAATACTCTTGTCTGTGATCCAGACATATAAGAGTACAAAATAAAATTCACAGACAAATGAAATTAAAAGACAAGTTTATGTGGTATAAAAATGTTTGAAAGCCATGTTTAGTTTTGTTACAATACATGTATCCATTAACATTTTAAAGACCCCTTATAAATGTAAACATAGATTCTCTCTCTCTCTCTTGCTCTCGCTCTCGTTCTCTCTTCCCCTCTCCTCCTGCCTTTCTCACTCAGATGTGAGCTCCAAATATTGCACCTTTGCTGTATGCCAGGACTTAGGGAATTCTTGATTGACAGTACATATCTAAGTATTTTTAATGATGAATTTTCTGTTATTTATTTCATTTATTCTTTTTCTTACTTTTAAATTTTTATTTTTTATTTTCATTTCATTTGAAAGGCTGAGACAGAGATGGAGAGACAGAGAGAGATCTTCCATCTACTGGTTCACTCCTCAAATGCTTCTAGTGCTGCACCGGTCTGAAGCCAGGAGACAGGACCTGAATCCCAGTCTCCCACATGGGTAGCAGGGACCTGTTTTTACTTAAACCATCATCTGCTGTTTCCCAGAGTGTGCGCTGGCAGGAAGCTGGATCTGTGATACAGGGTCCCCAGCAGCATTGCAACCACTGCACCAAACACCTCCACCCAATAATCTGGTTCTTTAAAGACCAGATGAACATATTTACAATGAACATGCTGTTAATTGGGTTCCTAATTTTTATTTTTATGAAAGTAATTGTTCATTTTAAGTTAACATCAAGTATCCCCCCCAAGGCTGATAATAGAATCATGAAACTTCTTCTCACCACTCTCACTCACTGAAGTAACCCCTTTTTAGCTTCTGATTGTCTTTTGTCACTTTGCTGTGTTTCTGAATAACCTGTCGTGCTCCAGCACTTTGATATGTATTTTTATGGTGGCCACCGACACACCCTTGCTGTCTCTTCTGTTTCCTGGGTTGCATTTCTCCCTACACTTTACTCCCTTCTGTTCCTACAACTGGGTATGGATGGACTATCATTCAGGCCCATGCACATCTCCCTATGAATTTTTCTTTCTTCATAGGCTGGAAACGTGGCTCAGAATTGTTTCTTTATCCTCAGAATTTGAAGTCAATTTTTTTTGTTTTGTTTTAATTTTTTATTTATTTATTTGAGAGGTAGAGTTACAGACAATGAGAGGGAGAGGCAGAGAGGACTATCTGCCACCCTTGGTTCACTCCCCAAATGGCCGCAACTGCTGGAGCTGCACCAATCCAAAGCCAGAAGCCAAGTGCATCTTCCCAGTCTCCCACATGGGTGCAGAAGCACAAAGTCTTAGGCCATCTTCTACTGCTTTTCCAGGGCATAGCAAGAGAGCTGGATCGGAAGAGGAGTAGCCAGGACTAGAAACAGTGCTCATATGGGATACTGGCACTGCAGGGGAAGGATTAACCTACTATACCATGGCACTGGCCCCAGAAGTCAATTTTCTTTTGTGGTTGTTGGTGTAAAGACTTAGTCTGGTGTTGTTTATAGTTTATGACCTTTGAGGTTTAGAGTTTTTATTTCTTGGATCTTTTGTCAACTTTTCTGTATCTGTAGTAAAGTGACTGGAAGCCTGTATGTGCTGGCATATGTGTTTGCGTACATTGCAGTGGTGTGACATGGAGTCCTTTATTATGAAAACTCATACTTTTAGTTCTGGAAAAGTGACAGTCTTCTTCCTCCAATGTTTCCTGTTTATTTCTCTGATCCTTTTGGTTTGATGTTGGAGCTCCTAGAACAGTGATTCTCATATTTCAGCATCAATCACTTGGAGATGTTAAAACCAACTGCTAGACCTCACCCCCAGGGTTTCTCTTTTAGTGGAATTTGTATTCATAACAATTTTATAGGTAATACTAATGCTCCAAGTCTAGAATCCATGTTTAGTAAGACACTGCCCTAAATCAAATTTCTCATTCTTCTGTTTTGTATCTTTTTTTTTTTTTTTTAATGTGACTTTTGGTGCCGGCACTGCATAGTAGGCTAAGCATCTGCCTTTGGCGCCCACATCCCATATGGACACCAGTTCACATCCTGGCTGCTCCTCTTCCAATTCAGCTATCTGCATATGGCCTGGAAAAGCAGTGGAAGATGGCCCAAGTACTTGGGCCCCTGCACCTGTGTGGGAGACCAGGAAGAAGCTCCTTGCTCTTGGCTCCTGGCTTTGTATTGGCTCAGCTCCCACCACTGCAGACTGAATCAGCAGATTGAAGTAAATTAGCAGATGGAATACCTTTCTCTCTGTCTCTCCTCTCTCTGTCTGTAACTCTACCTCTCAAATAAATAAAAATCATAAAAAATATGACTACTCCACTTTCTATTTCTTTTCCTAGCCTGCTTTCCCCCTGGGAATATCCAGGTCTGGGTCAGGCCAAAGCCAGGAGCTGGGAACACTATCCTGGTCTCCTGCTTGGGTACCACAGTCCCAACTATTCTAGCCATCATCTACTGCCTTTCCAGACATGACAGTAGGAAGCTGGATTGAAACTGGAGAGGCCTAAACTCAAGCTGTCTATCCAATATGAGATATGGACATTGCAGGCCACAGCTTAATCCATTGAACTGCAAGGCCAGACCCATGACCATTTTATTTGAAATGCTATGAAGACACACAGGCATATTTAGATGCTCTGCTCTTCCACCCTTTGTCTCTCCAAAGTGCTTCTAAAGGACCTTTACCATCCGCTTGTTTTCACTTTGTCATTTATTGTTTGGCTCTTCACTAGGGTGTAAGTTCCATATGGGCAGGCAATTTCCTGTGTTTTGTTCTCAGCCATATTACCAGTTCTTAAAACAGAAGTTCAAAAATATAAGCATTCAGTAATTACTTACTTACTGAATTCCTTCCACTGTGTCTGCTAATATTCTCGTTACTTTTTAGATCTTCCATTCATGTGTTTAATTTCTGTGTACTCTGTTTTGTTCTCTAAATGCTACTTTTTCTTCTGTGCTGTTTTATGATGGATGCTTTCTTTCTGCTTCTTTCCCATTCTTTCTTGTTTCTGCTTATGGGTTTTTCAAGTGAGAGGCTTTTCTTAAATGATATGCACATCCTTGCTGAGTTCTGATGTTACAGACTGAGACATGAAAAGCCAGTGAGCCGTTCTGGGTCCTTGGGCAGGGCTTGTCAGCTGGGGCCTGGTCCGGTGACCCGTGTTTCATGTGGAAACCCCACCTGTCAGCATAGGTTCTGTTGTTTTCTCTGGGCCCTGTTGCTGTTCACTGGTAGCAGACACTTAAAACAATGGGAGCCAGGCTGGGCAAGGGGCCCAGGAGTCTTCCAATGTGCTTCATATCTTTACTTCAGGTAAGTCTCCCATGTACCCCTGCTGGACCCAGAATTTTGCAGTCTTGCAGGTTGTAACTAGAATTTTGCATTTCAGAGCTCTGTTTTACATTTTTTCCTCCAATGATCAAGTCTTGGGAGAGGCTGGATTCAACCTCTAACCATGGCAAGAATCAGTTCCATATTTTCTTTCGCCTTCAGCCATTAGAGTACAAAAACATATGGAAAGCAAAGTCTTATTTCTAATCTATCTGAGCAGGAAAATGAAAACGAAGGATAATGTGCATTTTCATGAACTTTTTCAAGTCCTCTTGATACATGTTGCATATGCCTTTTGGTAGTATTTATGAGAGTATTTCAATTATTTGTAGATTTGAATAAAAGATTGTGTGTTTTGGAAATGTCAGCATTTGAGCATTTAACCAGTGCTGAAGGTCAGCTTCTCCCAGAATTAGACCTCAAGGCGAGAGTTTCAGTGCACGCAATGATTCAGGAAGTGCTTCCTGGTGAAATCAGTACAGGAGTAGGAAAAGCAAAGCAGACAAGAGAGGGACTCAAGACAAGAGAGGAACACATCAGTCAAGTCCCAGTCTCAGCCTGAAGACAAGGGAAGAGCTACCTCATAACGTTACAACTTAGAGTTTCCCACCTCCAGGCAAAAGAGCTGAGCTGTTACACGTCCTCACATTAGTCACTGGCTATGGAATGTGGTGACGTGGGTGAGTAGAGAGCAAAAGCTCCCAGGTGCTGCTAGCCCAGTGCTGGCAAGGTAGCTTTCTTGTTCCCAGCAAAGCCTGTGCAATCTGGAGGATGAGTTCCTGAGCTGAGAAAACAGGATCCCAAGAAAGCTGAGCAAGGACTCCAAGTGTAGCCACAGAACACTTGTATCTTCCCTAAATTATCAGGAAAGAATTGGCAAGTGACTTCTAGGATTCACTATAGCAAACTGTATCTTAGTTAAGAGTTTTATAAACATTTAAAAGTTTTAATTTGAAAAGCAGAAAGAGAGGGAGAGAGGCAGAGACGGAGCTCTCCTACCCACTGCTTCACTCCCCAAATGTCTACAGTAACTGGAGCTGGGCCAGGCCGAAGGTTTAATCTGAGTATCTCACGTGGATGGCAGAGACCCAAGCACTTGAGCCATCACTTGCTGCCTCCCAGTGTGTGCATTAGTAGAAGGCTAGGATTAGCAGCAGAAACAATTAAAATTGAGCTCAGATACTCTAATATGGGAAGCAGGTGTCCCAAGTGGAGTCATGCCACTGCCCTAAGCAGCCACTCTAGAGTTTTATAAATATTTTATGTAGATGTATGGCATGAATATGTGGAATAGGCTATGTTTTCACTTTTTAAAATTATTTGCCTACAGATTATTTAATGTTACATATGAAAAAAATTGGATTAAATGGAAAGCTCCATATGAAAATGTCTTTTTTTTTAAACTTTTATTTAATGAATATAAATTTCCAGTGTACAGCTTATGGATTACAATGGCTTCCCCCTCCCATAACTTCCCTCCCACCCGCAACCCTCCCCTCTCCCGCTCCCTCTCCCCTTCCATTCACATCAAGATTCATTTTCAATTCTCTTTATATACAGAAGATCATGCAGGCTTCAAAGGACGAGGTCAGCAATATTTCCCACCATGGCTTGGGGGAAAAAGATAGTTTTGTCTCCTTTTGTATTCAAGTTAATGCACTGTGCATTTTTGTCTCTAAGTAGCTGTTGATTAAAAGCCTTTGTAGTGTAAAGGGTGTTATACAAACTGTAATGGTGTGCTTCAAACAAATGCTAGACCTTTTCACCTTTGTTGTATATTACAAAGCTGTTAAATATGTGGTTTGAATTAACTTTGAACATGTTGAAATATGTAGCATGTGTCTTTAACTCCGATGAAGATTCTAATTGCACAGGTTGTGTTCTAGCCAGTTGTGGTTTATTTGTTCAGAAACACAAATGTGAATTGCACTCTTATCACCAGAATATTGTATAAGTTCAGTGATCTGTAAACAGCTCAGAAGTAATACTTGAACTTCATTTGAGTAGCACAAAGTTTACATAGCCCCCTTTTAAATGTTAATTAGTTCCATTTAAGTTTTCTGTTTTCAAATGCACCTAGGTATTTTTCCTCTTGGAAAATAGTACGTTTTTTTACTTTGGTATGTAGCAAAAGGCTTCCATTTCTGGAAGGGTTTTCTTGTTCATAAACAAGGTCAGCCAGGTACCAGATTCTAAAAGGACAGTCGCCTCCCCTGCCCCCATACACATGCCCTCCACCCCTCAAGTGGCCTTCTGACAGCACAAGCATGTGCTACTACCCTCTCCAGTCTCCTCTACGGTGAGAGGTTGGTGAAATTGATGGAGGAAGTGTAAGGCTTGCCTTTCCCCCACCCCACCCCAGCCCAACTTAAAGCAGTTTTAAGATTTTTCAGTCCAGTGCATACAGTCCTAAGGCGCAGCACACCGGAAGTTTGTATACTGGCCTCTTTTCTTGTCTTCAAACGTGCAGGAAATTTGAAACTGTCATCTGGAATAGGTTCCATCTCTTGTGTGTGTTAGATCAAACCAAAGAAGCCCCCAGCCATGCCCAAATGCTGCTCCAAAAGCCTGCCTTCCAGTCCTTACAAAAACCTTGCAGGATTAAATGTGTTAACTTTTTTTATTTTTGTACAGTTTCTAAGTGATTTTTGCTAGTGATGTTAAATTGAATTAAGTTTATTTGGGGGGTGTGAGCACCTCTTCCATTTTAAATAAACTGGTGACTTTCCAATTTAGTATAAAGATTTCAACAGTTTGCACCCACATAGAAACACAAAGTGAAACATACTGTTGGAGTACTAGTTATAGCATTAAATCAAAATGTACAGCACATTAAGGACAGAGATCCCACATGAGGAGCAAGTGCACAGTGGCTCTTGTTGTTGACCCAACAAATTGACACTCTAGTTTATGGCGCCAGTAACCATCCTAGGCTGTCGTCATGAGTTGCCAAGGCTATGGAAGCCTTCCAAGTTTGCCGACTCTGATCATATTTAGACAAGGTCATAAAAGACAGAGTGAGGATAGTAACCAATGATCCTAAGAGTGGCATTTACCAGGTTTGAACAATTATACAGCATTAAGTGGGGAAGAGGACCATCAGGACACACAGGTTGGGAGTAGAGCCATTGGTGGTAGAGTAGAGGTTATGATTACAAAGGAATGAGGCCCAAGTGTAGTAGACAGGGTCTAGAACAAAGGACAGAGTCATTATTAGAGGAGCTAAGAAAGGTGCTGTCCAAGCTACAAGTAATTTTTCTGATTGAGAGGCAAATAGAACCTGATAGAAGGGGCTTGAGCCGGCGCTGCGGCTCACTAGGCTAATCCTCCGCCTTGCGGCGCCGGCACACCGGGTTCTAGTCCTGGTCGGGGCACCGATCCTGTCCTGGTTGCCCCTCTTCCAGGCCAGCTCTCTGCTGTGGCCCAGGAGTGCAGTGGAGGATGGCCCAGGTCCTTGGGCCCTGCACCCCATGGGAGACCAGGATAAGCACCTGGCTCCTGCCATCGGATCAGCGCGGTGCGCCGGCCGCAGCGCGCCAACCGCGGCGGCCATTGGAGGGTGAACCAACGCCAAAAGGAAGACCTTTCTCTCTGTCTCTCTCTCACTGTCCACTCTGCCTGTCAAAAAAAAAAAAAAAAAAGAAGGGGCTTGATAATAATCTGGAATAGGCTATGTTTTCACTTTTTAAAATTATTTGCCTACAGATTATTTAATGTTACATACGAAAAAAATTGGATTAAATGGAAAGCTCCATATGAAAATGTCTTTTAGTTTTAATTCATATCAGAATTCAAGGCATCTCCCAGCGTGTCATTACTCAGATGGTTTAATTAAAGCTGATGTGAAAGAAACATATTGAAAGGTTCCTGGAATACTGCTGAAGCTTGATTCATTTAGAATATACTTGGAGTTCTTCTATAATATCTCCATATGGGCTTATTTGCATATAATTCTTATGACTCATGACATTCTTCCAAAAATATTGCCCATAACTCTTGCGTTGTTATTAACACATCAGATTCTTCTTAGTCTGGTTCACTTAACAGAATCTGCCTGTGCCTCCCTGCTCATACTTGCACAGGACCACCCACTAATGGAGACTCTCCCAGCAACATGCTAAATTCAGAGAAGTTGAATATAATTTACGCCATGGATTTATTTCAAACTAAATAGCTTGTATTTGTGATAAATCTCCTTTTGTTACTTGAACTTTTTCTCCTTTACAAATGATCTAAAACAGGACTGTTCAAACCTGGTGGCAAATTAAAATCACCTTTGGAGCTTTAAAATAATACGTATGTCCTGGCTCTGCCCCAGACCAATTAAATCAGACTCATAGACACTGGTAATAAGTTTAAATCTTCCCATGTGATTCTATCTGCAGCTAAGGTTGAAAACACTGATCTAAAACAGGGAAAATGTGACAGGCCCACTGGTGCCAGAATAGAATTGGCTGTCTCCCACATGTTGTTAACAGATTTGAAATTTCTTGTAAGTTGAGAATTTCTCACTTGCTTTGTCTTTTTTCTCTCTTTTTAAAAAATTCTATTTAAGGTATAAAAATTTCATGTATTTCATATGTGCAGATTCAGGAACATAGTGATACTTTCCACCCTACCCTCCCTCCCGCCCATTCCCCCACCCTTTTCCCTCCTCCCTTTCCTATTCTCATTCTTATTTTTTACAAAGATCTATTTTCAGTTAACTTTATACTCATGATTAACCCTTCACTAAGAGTTTCAACAAACAGTATTAAAAAACCTCCTGAAATGAAATTAGCATATGAAAGAGCAATCTATACCTCTATGTTTATTGCAGCTCAATTCACAATAGCTAAGATATGGAATCAACCCAGATTTCTATCAGCTAATGACTCGATAAAGAAATTATGACATATATACATTATGGAATACTACTCATGGCTAAAAAAAAAAAAAAGAAATCCTGTCTTTTGCAATAAAATGGATGCAACCAGAAACCATTATACTTAGTGAAACAAGCCAATCGCTTTGTCTTTTATGTATACCTGGTCAGCTGGCGACTTGAGTATCAGTGGGTACAAACTGAGTGTTTGATGGTATCTTTTCTAGGTTCCTGTAGCAGCTGTTGGCTATAATTTGAGCATATTTTATAGAAGCTGAGAGGTTCATCTTCTCTTTGCTTCAGTGTAAACGAGCTTTATTCTGTGTCCCCTGAGCTCATCAGAAGGGCAATAGCAGTTACCTTCAGTATTTTCAACTCACTTTTTGCACGAACCTTCCTCTAACTTCATGACCTGTCAACTTGGTAATACAATAAGTCACCTATGCTTTTAGAAATATAATGCCTCAGTCCTACCTCTAAAAATTCTGATTTATTTAATCAAGGAACCTGCACTTTTATGTTTTAACCTATTCCCTGGGTTATTTCATGTGCCATTTCAAAAAAATAAAGGCTCTAATTTATTTAGTCAGTATTGTTTTCAAGAATAAAAGAAAGGAATGAGAGTTACCTTGACTTTATTATTTTATTCCCTTCCATTCGGCAATTTAACACATGAAACAGATTCTTATTATAATCATCTGATGTGAAGTGTACACAAAAACATTCATACATATATCCAGTCTATAAGTAGGATAAGTGATGAATTCATGACTCTCTTTAGTGTTAAATTTGGGAGTTATGACATGAGTGAAATAATCACTGGAAATTATATTTACTTCATTAATTTAATAGCTGTTTGCTCTTTGTATAAAAATATTTTATAGACCAAAGTATCAGTATTTTGATTTTACTTGATTTGAACATTTTATGATATTAGATTATAAGGGGGGGGGTTATAAATCGCTCCAGGGTAGAGAGTTTATTACATTGTGGTAAGTATTATGAAACTTCCTTTTTTTGTATCAGTCCGGTTTTAATTGAACACTCTTTGTGACTACTTTCAGGATTATTTTAAAACTTGGTGGGCCGGCGCCGCGGCTCAATAGACTAATCCTCCACCTTGTGGCGCCGGCACACCGGGTTCTAGTCCCGGTCGGGGTGCTGGATTCTGTCCCGGTTACCCCTCTTCCAGGCCAGCTCTCTGCTGTGGCCAGGGAGTGCAGTGGAGGATGGCCCAAGTGCTTGGGCCCTGCACCCTATGGGAGACCAGGAGAAGCACCTGGCTCCTGCCTTTGGATCAGCGGGGTGCGCCGGCGGCAGCAAGCCGGCCACAGCACGCCAGCCGCAGCGGCCATTGGAGGTGAACCAACGAAAAAGGAAGACCTTTCTCTTGGTCTGTCTCTCTCTCACTGTCCACTCTGCCTGTCAAAAAAAAAAAAAAAAACCAAAAAACAAAAACAAAAACAAACAAACAAAAAAAACTTGGTAAGATTGTGGATCATATGTGTTTTATAATTCTAATGTAACTTTACTGAATGGTTTATACTGGATAATAAAAGAAGCTTTGGGTTTCAGTTCTATATGCTATTTGAGTTTCATAATTCAATAACAAAAGAGTTGAATTGAAATTATAAGCTGAATTGTACTATTGAGGTTTAAAGTAGTAATAACATATCTATGGTTTGCATTTATAGATTATTAATTATTAAAATGTTTACTGAACTTCAGTTGTTGAAGTCAGCTTTACTTCTTATGATCTAATGAAATAATTTTAGATTTCTCTCCAGTAAGAATGGCCCAAGTGCTTGGGCCCTGCACCCGCATGGGAGACCAGGAGAAGCACCTGGCTCCTGGCTTTGGATCAGTGTGATGCGCCGGCCACAGCGTGCTGGCCGCGGCAGCCATTGAAGGGTGAACCAACAGTAAAAGGAAGACCTTTCTCTCTGTCTCTCTCTCTCTCTGTCCACTCTGCCTGTCAAAAAAAAAAAAAAAAAAAGTAAAATATTTGGGAAAATTCCATTTTCTGAAAAAATAGTCATTGAATAAGAATTGTATTGACTAAGTGATATATTTGCATATAACATAAGATAAAGTACTACTTCTATTTAAATAGGATTTGGGTTGACACTAATACTGAACCATTTGATTATACAATATGATAGGTTAATGAGAATGAATTATGTATGATGTAAAAGACTGCATCTCACAAATATCCATTTTCAGTTTCTTGGCAGTACAGAAGTGGAACAGCCTAAAGGAACAGAAGTTGTGAGAGATGCTGTAAGGAAACTAAAGGTAGGGAAAGCCCTTCAAGTAAGTGTCTATGTGTTGATCTTGCCATGTTATTAGTAGCTTGAAAGAAATCTCCAACATTTGTTCTGTAGCAGGTAGATCTTCTCTCTATTAAAAATTAACTATTGAATAAAAATCATCAGATCAAGGAAATATTTTAATAACAAGTATGTGTATATAGTGAATTATTTTTCTGCATATTGAACATTATTTACATTTTACTAAGGTGTCATTTCTCAAAACCTCCTCCCCCCAAATTTTAATAGCCATATATCCTAGACATTGACATTCAGTAGCTTGTCTTTGTTTGGTCATTGTGAGTGCATGTCCTCAATAAAATGTTGTTAACAGAATAACACTTGTCTTAATATGGTATCATATCTACCAATTGAAAATTTGGACATAGAGTCAAGTCCAAGGCAGAATCTTGCAGTGATACTAAGACGTTCAAATGGGTAGACTCAAAAGGATCTGGCTGTATCCATGAGCAGCTATGTGGGAACCAGGAGCATCTAAGTTAACAGAGAAGGGCATTAAACATGCAAATCCATATATACATAACTATCAAGTTTCCTGAAAAAAAAAAAAACAAACCTAATGCAATATACATATTCATATTCAGCAAATTTCCTAAGAAATTCTTACATAAGATGTCACACAGCATCTTTTTCATATCCCCAGTATCAAAGGACATTGTTCTCTCTGAGCTTTGGAAAAACTTTGGAAAACCTTCTTCAACAATATTTTCTTTATGGTATAAACATGAGTCTCTACATACCAGGGCAGGCGTTGACAGCAGGTTATGCTACCACTTGGGATGCCCATATCCCATATCAGAGTGCCTGGTTCCAGTCTCGACTATTCCTTACCAATCCAGCTTCCTGTTAATGCACCTGGGTGGCAGCAGATCATGGCCCACGTACTTGTGTTCTTGCCATCCACATGGGAGACCTGGACTGGGTTCCTGCCTTCAACTCTTAACGGGCATTGACAAGTGCAGGAGCAGATGGAAGGTCTCAGTCACACCTTCTCTCTCCATCACTCTGCTTTTCAATAAATATATAAGGAAATAAATATTTTAAAACAAAATTTAATAAGTATTTAAAAACATGCTACTGCTTCCTTACACAAATCATTGTATTATCTATGGTGGCTCTCACATGTTTGGAGGACCAACTCTCCCCTAACTTTATTTGATTTAGAGATGATCAGTTATCCACAGACCAGTCAGGCTCTGATTGTGTAAGTAAAGATATAAGTATTAAAAATATTTATTTGCATTTTGAGAAATTATTTTTGTATAATTTATTTATTTGAGAATTTGATAGAGAAAGAGTGAAAGGGTTTCTATCTTGTGGTTCACTCTCCAACTGCCTCCATGGCCAGGGCTAGGCTGTGGCCAATACCAGGAGTCTGCACTGTATTGTAGATTTCCCGTAGGAGTAGTAGGAACCTGTCACCTTCGCCTCCCATGGTCTGCATCATCAGGAAACTGGAGTCAGTAGCCAGAATCAAGAATCAGATCCAAGTACTCCAGTGTGAGATGAGGGTATCTTAACCACTGAAGTTAAATGCCCCTGTTACTTTGCTTTGAGAATACTGTATCAGATAGAATCCACAGCATGTTTAAATAGAGGAAAAATTGAATGGGGTGGTTTCTATTCTGGGTGAAGAAATAAAGGCAGGTGATACTTTTATTCTACCATTTTATGTGTATTTTACCTAATTATCTTAAGTAAATATTCTAAAGGTTCTTGATAATATCAGCCTCATTTTGAAAAAAAAAAAAGTGTACTGGCCACCCATTTCTTTTCAGTAATCATTAGGAAATAATTTATATTTGCCTTCGCTTGGGCAGTAATTTTAAACACAAAAAGAAGACTTAAGAAGTCTGGAAGTTTATGGAGGCAAGTTAGAATAGAATTTTATTTTAGTGGTCTCAGAGTGTAGCAAAAGAGCACTAGGAGTTCAACTTCACAACAATCAGAATATTTTATAAAAGAACAATGGTGTTTACAGTTAGTATTTCTTTATATGCAGGAGTTCGTTATTCAGCCTACCCAAAGCCAAAACCAAAAGGATCCAATTATATGATGAATAGTTGAAATGTAAGAAGATATTTGAACTGAAATACTTTTCAAACAATGGCTGGTCTACATACATTTTTTTGTGGGATATTTTAGGGCTCCAATGTAGAATTTTCTATTTAAAATGCATTCTGCTAATAAAGGAAAATGATTTATAGTAAGATAAAAATGATTTACGATAGTTTTCAAGTGAATGCTTAGTTGATAGTAATTTCTTTTTCAAGTGTCTTCTGGAATAAGTATGTATTTGAGAAGCAATTTTTACTCTGTTGATTTGCAAATTATATTGATTCATGCACCCATGAGAATGAGTAAAACAATGTTGTTACACATTTTACTTTTAATATTTTTTATTGTGTCAGGGGTCTGAGTCTACAATTAAAGTATACTAAGAATATTTACATTTATTTTTAAAATGTCAACTGGTTCCTTTATAGTTTTCTTGTTAGGTAACATTGGCCAGTAGATGGTGCTATTGCTCCATTAAAAATAAATTTACCATGTACACACATTCTTATTTTATTTTCCCGATTGTTTTTCTTAAATATATGTATTCTTACTGCTTTTTCATGTTTATTAATTGACTTTATTTCCCAAAGAAGGTAACATTTCATTTATATTTGTTTATTTCTATTTCGTTATATTTGTATATATTTTGTTCTATTTGTATATTTGCTTGTTAATGCATTAACTGAGGACAGGTAAGAATTAAAAATGGAAAAATAATATAAGATAATGGAAAACAAATAATTTCTCAATGTTACACTTTTATATTTTCTAATGCCTTTTTATCTTTCAGAAAAATTAATTTAGATTTTTTAAATATTTTTGGTAATTTCATGGAAATTTATATTTATTTTGATTAAAGCAATGATTTGTTTAAGTTTTGTCTTTAATTTTAAATTCTATATTTGTCAAAACAACTTTCATATTTTTCAGTTATATTCAGCAATTCCTGCTTCTAGACCATGTTTTTGCCTGAGAATTAAGAACATAGCAAATTAAAAAGTAGTAATTTATAAACACCTTCAATTTCTGTGTATTCAATAGTATTTTTACTGTAATGGACTTAATTTTCCATGTTGATTTATTTACTTTTATTAATCCAACTAGTACAAATGTCAGACAGCTCAATGTATTTCTTTAAAAATCTTGTGATGTTTGCATATGAATAAGTATTAGTAAATAGACTTAAATTTACCCCTTTCCTTGGGAGATTACTAGGGAAAGTTCCTTTGAGAAAAATGTGGCCTTTGGGAATTATTGTAAGTGCTGTTAAGCCTCAGCCTAGCATTTCAAGCTCACTTTGTAGCATAACACTCTTTTTTCTTATAAACAGCTATTTAATTAACAAAATCTTTAGAGTTTAACGTAACTTTATATAAGCATTAATGACTTCTCCACAGGATTGTCATGAATATTTTAACAATTCAAGTATAAGAGCCACAAAGAAGAATAGTAGCCCAGAATCATAAGCCAAAAGTAGTAAATTAGTTTTCTTTCCTGATAGTATCTGTTAGATTATTAATATCAGTTAGATTTCACTTTATTAAATGTCTTCTGATGAATGGATGGAAATTTTGCAAAATGACTTTGAAACTCAGTTGTGCTCTCTTTGCATTTTCTTTTAAGAAATCGACTTAGCAGTGTCACATTTAAGTACTTTGAGTACTACATCATCCTTCTCTCTCACTTTGTTGTGTCAAAGGCTTGGTTTTATTTATTTTATCTAAGGCATTTTCCACCATGTGCATGTTTCTCCTCCTTTGAATATTTTTCCCAGGAGTATTACATTCACATTTTAATGGTAGTTCATTGTTTCTATTCAGAACTACGAATACATGGATCCACTGATGCAAAAAGTCAAAGGAATCTGAAAGGGGCCCTTCAAATGTTAACTTAATAATAATTCAGGATGGTAAAGAATTTAAGATAAATTGATCATAATGTCTTCCAAATATAAGTCAGTGGTATTCAGGGACAAAACTAAAGTCTACAAGCAGGAAAATGTCTTGGAGAGTTATAGTGGCCATGCAATCTATGGAATGCAGTAAGCTCGAATTTCAAGAAAAAATGGAGAGGCAGAGAAGAGAATATTAAGCTCTTTAAATATAGATTGAATGAATATTACTTTATCCATTAGACTTCTGCAACAATGTTCAAGAGTCAAGTGGTATAACTAGTAGAAATCTTGATATAAATATGACAATATATCTGGGATGTTGTTTTTTAGATACAGAGTATTAGCTGTGTAAAATAAAAGGTTTATTTAGTGCATGTCTGCAAAACTAGTTCCAGGCCTAGTTGCTACACACCCATTTTATGATTAAGATTAATAGCTTCTCTGGGACACATTTCTTTCATCTGTGAAGTGGGAAAATTGGATGATCTCTGAAGGGTCTTTGAACAAGATTATCTTGTCCTGATATAAAACGTATGATTCAACATCCCAAGATTAGATATTTTTGCTTTAGTTTTTCTTCGCATCCTTGTCCCACATCCCCTCCATCCCCTCTTCTCTCTCCTCCTTCCTCCCTTCCTTCTTATCCTTCTTTGTTTTTTCTGCCTCTGGCCCCTACTACCTTCCTTCTTTGATTTCTTTCTTTCCTTCTCAACAGATAAGTTATTAGTGATTTTTTGGTAGATTTTTTGGAAACAAAAAGGTTGTGCAATCCTTGTAGAGGTCACAGGGATGCTTGTGTCCAGATGTGGGACCTCAGAAGCCGCTGCTCATTGTCTGTTTCTGGAAAAGAGCAGCACCAGGGCAGCGAGCTTAGAAAGCTTTTGCACCCCACCACGGGAGTTGCTCTCTGTTCAGATACTTTCACATACAGTTAATTTGTTTAGTCAGCCTTCATATGTGAAAGACGTCCAAATCACTTAATTTCACCCAATCAACAAGCAGATGATGAAGAAGAAACAAAATGAATCCACATTCTTTGGAAGAAAGGGGGGATAATTTTTAAAGGTCTGCACTGAAGGAAAACAAGTTTCTTAAAGACAAGAAAAAAAAAAAAAATCTCTGGCACAGCTAGCTGAATTACATGCAGAATGTAAGGCTACAGGACACAAAACGGAGAAGAGAGAGACAGAAAGAAAAAAACCTAGCAGCCTGCATTCAGAGCGGGACAGCAAGCTGAACACTTCTACCACCCAAAATGGAGTAAAACAAATGGTCCTCCCCAGGATATAAAGGCAGACACTTCAAGGGCATTCACACGTGCATTAATTATGTTCCTCTGCACAGCATGCAAAGCCATGAAAGGAGAAAAAGACTTTTAACTGCTCTCGGCTGCAGGACTGAGCTATACCATGTGTACGCACATCTGCCCTAAATTAGAGTGAAATGCACAATGCAAATAAATATGGCACACAAAAGAAATGGAACCCTGCCCTGCTTTGCATGTCATCTATTTTGACTCAAGTTAGAATGACCTATATGCTGCAAAAGCATTATAGTAGAAAGTAACTTTCTGAATCTTTGAAAGATGAGTGAAAAATCCCATTTATTTCTAATAGTTTTCTGTCCACTTCTTAAAAAGAAGGTGGAAGAGGAAAGAAAGAAGGGAAGTAGCGAGACAGTAGAGTTGCCAGATAAAACCAAGATTCTGTTACTTTGAATTTCAGGTAAATAATAGATAACTCTTTTTAATGTAAATATGTCCCAAATATTTCATGGAACAACCTCATACCATGTAGCATACATATGTATGTATGTTATCTGTTTATGGTATATATTTCTATATATTCTAAGATAAGTTTTAAAAATATTATTTATTTATTTGAAAGGCAGACTTAGATTAGTGAGAGAGAGAGAGAGAGAGAATCTTTCATCTGCTGGTTCACTTCCCAAATTGCTACAATGTCCAGGGCTGGGCCAGGTTGAAGCCAGGAGCCAGGAGCTTCAACCAGATCTCCCACATTGGTGCAGGAGCCCAAGTACTTGGACCATCTTCCACTGCTTTCTCAGGCACATTAACAGGGACCTGGATCTGAATTGGAACAGCTGGGTCTTGAACCCATGCCTATATGGGATGCCAATGTTGCAGATGGTGGATTAACCCACTGCACTACAGTGCCGGCCCCACTAAAATAAGTTTTTAAAAACATATTCATTGCTTAATTTTCAAATTTAGCTGGATTCTTTCAATTTCTCCACCACCAAATCCTGCAATGCCAAGAGAGAGGCTCTATCTCTCCTTAAGTGCCTGAATACCTTGATTTTCTTTTTGATTTTGTAACATAACCTAATAAGCACATTTAAAACAACCTCATAGCATACACAAAAACACACACACACATGTGCACCCTCCATATATAATGTATGTTTATTTGCTAATTCCACAAGAAGGTACAATAAATATTAGTATAAAAGCACAGATAATTCTTTATGTTTTCAAAATACAGCTTTTTATAATTCTACACTGAGTCTCAATTCACAATAGCTAAGACATGGAATCAACCTAAATGCCCATCAACAGAAAACTGGATAAAGAAATTATGGGATATGTACTCTATAGAATACTACACAGCAACAAAAAAAATGAAATCCTGTCATTTGCAACAAAATGGAGGAATCTGGGAAACATAATGCTGAGTGAAATAAGCCAGTCTCAAAGGGACAAATATCATATGTTCTCCCTGATTGGAGACAACTAACTTAGCACCTAAAAGGAAACCTGTAGAAGTGAAACTAACACTATGAGAAACAATGACTTGATCAGCACTTGTCCTGACTGTTGAGGAACAGCTTACTATTTTGTCCTTTTTAGTATTTTCTTGTTCTACTTAATACCATTGGTTGAACTCTTTAATTAAAACACAATTATTTTTAGGTGTTTAAATTTAACTGAAAATTGACCCCTGTTAAATATAAGAGTGGGAATAAGAGAGGGAGGAGATGTACAGTTTGGCACGTGCTCACTTGGACTTAACCCTAATGGTAGAGCTAGAAACGTGCCAGGGGATTCCAATTCAATTCCATCAAGGTGGCATGTACCAATGCCATCTCAGTAGTCGAAGTGATCAGTTTAAGTTCATAACTAATCATAAAGATATGTCAAAAGAATCACATAAATAAGACCACTGTCCACTAGTAATAATTGATAGAATTAGAAAGGAGAGAACGACCCAACATGGGAAGCAGGATATACAGCAGACTCATAGAATGACAAATGCCCTAAACAGCACTCGCCTCAGAATCAGCCCTTAAGGCATTCAGATCTGGCTAAAAAGCCTATGAGAGTATTTAAGGCATGGAAAGCCCAGACACACTGGCAAAAAACGACCTAAATGAAAGATCCCTGTGAGTGAGATCCCAGTGGAAAGAACTGGCCATCAAAGAAGGAGGTAACTTTCTCTGAAGGGAGGAGAGAACTTCCACTTTGATTATGGCCTTGTCTAAATAAAGTCGGAGTTTGTGAGCTCAAGAGGCTTCCATAGCCTTGGCAGCTCATGACAAGAGCCTCAGGTGATTACTGACTTCATAAATGGAGTGTCCATTGTTAAGTCAACAACAGGAGTCACTGTGCACATGCTCCCCATGTAGAATATCTGTCCTTAATGTGTTGTACTGTGCGAATCAATGGTAAAACTAGTATTCAAACAGTACTTTATACTTTGTGTGTCTGGGTGCAATCTGTTTAAATCTTTACTTAGTTTATGCTAAGTTGATCTTCTGTATATAATTAAGAATGAATCTTCATGAAGAATGGGAAGGGAGAGGGAGTAGGAGGTGGGAGGGTTTGCCAGTGGGATGGTGGTTATGGGGGAAAAATTCCTATAATCCAAAAGTTCTACTTTCAAAATTTATATTTATTAAATAAAAGTTTTCTAAAAAAATAATAATTTTAGGCTGAGTCTAGATTCATGCTGCATCATCTTATCATTTCTTTTATAATTTTTTATTCATTTATTTGAGAGGCAGAGACACACAAAGACAGACACAGCTCCAAACTACAGTTTACTCCTTAAATGTCCACGAGAGATGGGGCGGGTCTGGGTCAAAGCTGGCAGCTTAGACGTCAATCCAGGTCTCTCACATGAGTGACAGGAGCTCACTTAAGTGACCCATCACCACCACTTCCAACAGTCTATATCAACAGGGCGGGGAATCAAGAGCCAGAGCCAGGCATGGAACCAGGCACTGCAGTGTGGAATGTGGGCCTCTCAACCATGTCTCAACCTCTAGACCCAATGGATACCCCTGTACTAGAATCTTGTAGTTGAGATAATTACTTTAATTCTTAGTTTCACGTTGGATACAATAATCTGCCTCTTTTCATTCATTGAAATGATTGGCTAGGACAGTATATCAAACTAGGTAAATATTTGGATATGGCAAAGTTGGCATATCCAGCAGCCGGTGAATGCAGGATGTTTAAAGGTAGTAAAAACAGAAGATCCATGGAAAAATAAATGAATCTCTGCTCAGCTTCCCCAAACATGTTTCTTTTTGTCTAAAGTGTCTTGTATAAATAAAAATTTTTAAGAATCATGAAAGAATTGCACTATAAATTATGTTTTTAAAAGGTTACTGAAAACAATCGGAATTATATTGATAGGTTACTCTCATTTTAAGTAGTTTTATACTATTTTTATAAAATACTTAAAAATGGCTAGAATTCACTGAGTGAAAGTGACATTGAATGTGAATCCCAAATGTGTATTTGTTTGTGTTCATTCTCCACAGAAACAGGATTATAGTTTTGTGAATAACCTCTCTTTTGTAGTTTGCAAGACATATCAAGAAATCTGAAGGCCAGAAAATTCCTAAAGTTGAATTACAAATATCTATTTATGGAGTAAAAATTCTAGAACCCAAAACAAAGGTAAGGCTTATTTTGGAGTGCCAAAAGCATTCTATTCTTTAATTAATTATAATTATAACCTGATTTACATGAATATTTTAAGCATTTTACCAATTTGAACCATTCTGAGTTAATGACAGTTTAAAACTCTATACCATTATAAGAGGGGAAAAAGCT
The DNA here is from genome assembly GCF_033115175.1 of Lepus europaeus. NCBI lineage: Eukaryota > Metazoa > Chordata > Mammalia > Lagomorpha > Leporidae > Lepus > Lepus europaeus. The sequence continues at coordinate 132,000,490 of NC_084827.1, forward strand.
TTTGGAATTAATTTGCAAGTAGTCTATCATTCAGCCTGTGTTTGGGATGTAATAAGTTATATTAAGACTATTCAGCATCTGGGCTTGCATTAGGGAATTTTTCTGCATGTAATGTGAAAATGATATATTCAGTGTGGGTCAGTATTCGGGAAATAAGGTAAACATCTGTGTTGTTTACTAAAATGTCCTGTATTGTCTTGTATTTTATTTCCTGTAGCCATAATTGCCTTGTATTAGTTTCCTAGAACTGCCAAAAAATACCGCAAAGTGGATTAGACAATAGACATGTATTTTCACACCATTCTGGAGGCTGGAAGTCCGGGATCCAGATGTCACTAGGGCTTTTTTGCTTTTTTCCTGAGGCCTCTGTCCTATGCTTGCAGACAGCTGTCCCCTTGCTGCCCATTTAAATGCTCATCCTTTTGGCATACACAGGTCTGGTATGTGTTTACACGTCCTCTTTTCTCTTCTTGCAAGCACACTGGTCAGATTGGATCAGAGACTACACGAACAGCCTCATTTTACCTTGATTATCTTTTTAGATGCTTTTATCACCTGTTTAAAGAACAACTTTAGACAGATTAGATTTAGCAGAATCTAGTTGAACAAACAATTCCTGACTCTGCAGTACTCGGAACTAAAAGAAGTTTCTACAGCACCACCCAACCCGGAAGCAGGCTTCTGTAGACCCTGGCGAGGCAAAGTAGGGAAATCGCCAAATTGACTGCTGCTGGGCATCTGCATTATTTGAGCCTGATGTATTGAACTCTGCCTGTGACTGGCTGGAACTCAGCTGCTTATTCTACAGCTAAGTGAGGTTTTGGTTGGTTTAAATACAAAGTTAATTTGCAGGTTGCAGAACTCAGGGCATGGAGACAAGTTCAGGGTTGTGACTGCAAGCATTTTTAATTTAACATTCCAGATACTGTCACATTCTGATGTACTGAAGGCTAGAGCTTCAACATAAGAATTTTATGGGAACACAACTCAGTCTATAACATAATATAAACCCAATGTTCCTTTTTTGCCCCATACAAATCCAATAAAAATATTCATAGATATATTAACTATTCTAGACTCAAAATCGATAAATATACTTGACGTGGACTAAAATGCTTCTTTCCAAAATTCCTATGTTGTAGTCTTTCTCCACCATCTCACTGTATTTGGAGACTTGGCCTTTACAGAGGTAATCAAGGATAAGTAAGACCTTTGGGGTGGGATCTTAACTCAATATAACTGGTGACCTTGTAAGAAGAGGAAGAAACAATAGGGATGCTCACACAGAGGAAATTTCAAATGACAACATAAGAGAGAAGCAACCATCTACAAACCAAGGAGAGAGCCTCAGAGAAACCAAAGTGACTGATTCTTTGATCTTGGACTTCTAACCTTAAGAACCATGAGTAATCAAATTTTTGTTGTGTAACCAACCCAATCTGTGCTACTTGTTATGGCTGCCCTAGTAAATTAGCATAATAATACTTTATGCACAATTCCTCAGAACTGTTGTTTAAGCAAGAAGAGTTGGGGAAAACTGGTTAACATTCAACTCCAGTTATTTTACAAATACGTTATTAAATCTTTTCCCTAACAATTTAGCATGCTTATTCATAATATTCATTTAATTAGAAGCCAAAGGAAACCCTGCATTGCAAACAGATAATGAAAATATTTTCCCCTGGTCTGCAACTCTGCAGTAGTCTAGCAAGTACTTTCCTGCGAATTAAACGTGGTCTGTGGAACAGCAGCATCAATATCTACTGGGTGGGCCGGCACTGCGGCTCACTAGGCTAATCCTCCACCTGCGGCACCAGCACTCCCGGTTCTAGTCCTTTCCTGGTTGCTCCTCTACCAGGCCAGTTCTCTGCTGTGGCCCAGAAAGGCAGTGGAGGATGGCCCAAGTGCTTGGGCCCTGCACCCACATGGGAGACCAGGAGGAAGCACCTGGCTCCTGGCTTCAGATCAGTGCAGCACGCTGGCCGTAGTGGCCATTAGGGGAGTGAACCAACAGAAAAGGAAGACCTTTCTCTCTCTCTCTCACTGTCTATAACTCTGCCTGTCAAAAAAAAAATATCTACTGGTTGAATGTTAGGATCTTTGGACTCTGTATCAGAAATACTGAATCTCTCTGCAGTTTCAAAGGAAACCCAGCGGTTCGTTTGCACATCAGCCTTGAGGAGATCTGGTGTAGTGCACCTTTAGTGGCTACATGCAATAGAGCTCATTGTCAAAATCTGTCCTTTCTTTTGTTTTAGGGAAAGTTGTAATTTAAGGAAAAATGAAATATAATTGGTTCTAAATAAATGTACAAATTGTTGTGTATTCATGAATGGGGCATGATTTCAAAATACATTATTAATCTAATGAAGACTTTATTGAAAATAGGGCCTTTGCTTTTCTTTCTCACTTGGATGGGTGAAAATGAAAAAGAAAGCCATCTCAGCAAGGCTCTGAGAGGTGTTTGCTTTCTCTTTTCTTTTTTTTTTTCCCTTTCAAGTTTTCTTACTTGTCCCCCACATGAAGACTATGCAGTGCTGGAAACTGGTGCTATTGATAACTTGCAGATAAGAGTGTTTAATGATCTTTTGTAACAACTCTTATAAAATATTACTAACATTAAAGGACTTGTGTTTTCTCACTGTGGTTTACTGTGTCCCAAAGTCTCGATTGTGTCTATTACATTTAAAATCATAATTATCTATCACAGCAGCAATTCAAAGCTCAGAAAAGTACAGACAGAACTTGCAATGTCAGATTTCTAGTCTTTTTTTTTTTTTTTTTTTTTGGTGGGGAGGAATGTAGGAAGATATCTTTGCTAATCTGAACAAATATTAGGATGATTCCCACTGTTCATAACCAAAGGTTTTCTGTGATCATACTGATCAGTGAATGAATAAGGACAAATGTGGATTCCATTACCAGCTACTTAACCAGTGTGTTTGGCACGTTTTCTATAAACAGAGAAAAGAAATCCTTTATCTATATTGTATACCAATGATATGTTCTCATTATCTGTCATTAACGTGGCTATATGATTGATAAACTAATGTTGACTTTTTCTCAATGTTTGGAAATTTTATTGTGGCTGAGGGTTATTGTTCGGTTGACTATGCTACCATTACAACAAATGAAAAAGAATGTGAGTTTCAAAGTTAGTCACTTGGAAAAATATAGGAAAGTATACTCTGAGACAAAATTGGGAGTTATGTAAGTACTAATAAAAAAACATGGCTTCGTGAAAAATCTGGAGTGAATCCCTCTCTTTTGGTACTGTATCTCCATTATATGGAAACAGATAGATTAGGCTATCTAATAAGTCCAATAAATACTACAACCATATAGTGTACTTCCTCATTTTAATTTGTATCCTTGCAAAGCAAATCTGTCTATCCTATATTATGTCTTCATTTTTAGTCTGATAAATAATTATGTGAATCAGTGATAGATCAAATCTTAGCAAACTCATGTATCAGACTCTGAACTTGGTAAGATAAGGTTCTTCACTATAACAGCATTACCCGTTTTGATCAGGAGACCTACAAGTCTCACTGGAGTGAAGACAGAAAATTTTATACCAGACACCCCAGGTATTTATACTACAAATTGTCTGAAATCACATTGGAGAAACATTAGTAGATCTGATCTAAAGTAAAGCTTTGTGACGAGACATGCAGCCAGTCCTCCTTGGATGAAAACTAGAGTTACTTCCAGTTCAATATTCAAACACCTACACAGAGTGGGTTGCCTGAGTTTCTGATTGGTATTAGTATTTCAATTCATCTTACAAAAAGATATTTATAACTACAATAGAAAATAGAATGACTGATATTTCTACTCACTTGCATCAGTCATAGTAAAATAAAAACATACTTCTTATCTACATTAAACAGGTTTCATAAAACTGTGAGGAGTGAGTAAATAATACAAATGTCAACTGCTGATATTTTAACTAATAATAATTTTAAAATTTATATAAGTAATTTTACACTTTGCATATTTTTTTTATTTTTATTTTTTGACAGGCAGAATGGACAGTGAGAGAGAGAGACAGAGAGAAAGGTCTTCCTTCCTTTGGTTCACCCTCCAATGGCCACTGCGGCCGGCGGCGCTGCGGCTGGTGCACCCTGCTGATCCGAAGCCAGGAGCCAGGTGCTTCTCCTGGTCTTCCATGGGGTGCAGGGCCCAAGGTCTTGGGCCATCCTCCACTGCACTCCTGGGCCAGAGCAGAGAGCTGGACTGGAAGAGGGGCAACTGGGACAGAATCCGGTGCCCTGACCGGGACTAGAACCAGGAGTGCTGGTGTCGCAGGTGGAGGATTAGCCTATTGAGCCGTGGCGCCAGCTTTGTATATGTTTTATAATTTTGTGTTTGTGCTTATGAATGAGAGAGATACGGAGAGACATGGAGAGAAATGCAACTGTACCTATGAGGGAACTTCAAAAATTTCATGGAACATGTATATTATAGAAAAGTTATACGTGAATATTAAAAGCAATTTTACACCAAAATAAACATTTTTAATGTCATTTTCCACAATTTTTAAAAATTACCCTCATGTTTACCTGATTGCAGTATTTGTCTTTCTACTAATTAGCAAGGTTGTTTCAATCATGTAGGCCTTCCTCTCTACTGTTCAATTAAAAATGTTACAGAGGTCATAAGATGACACTCCTAGACAGAGAAGTTTCAAGAGTGTATGCGTAGTCAAGAAGGTAAGTGGGGCTGGGCTGTTGCGCAGTGGTTAAAGCCCCAGCCTGCAGCATCGGCATCCCATATGGGCACCAGTTCTAGTTCAGGCTGCTCCTCTTCTGATCCAAGTCTCTGCTATGGCCTGGGAAAACAGTAGAGGATGGCCCACATCCTTGGGCCTCTGCACCCTCGCAGGAGACCCAGAGGAGGCTCCTGGCTCCTGGCTTCAGATCAGCTCAGCTCTGGCCGTTGTGATCATTTGGGGAGTGAACCAGCAGAATGGAAGACCTCTCTCTGGCTCCACCTCTCTCTGTAACTCTGTCTTTCAAATAAATAAAATAACTCTTTTAAAAAATATACGTAAAATAAAATTCAATAAGAAAAGTAAGTACGACATAGTGGCATGCATTGCATGAAAGTGTGTGCAAATGAAACTACATTAGCAACTGTAATATGATTAGTAGCAGAGAAATAAAAATAAAAGAGTTCTGGTTAAAAAGGATTCTCTTAATTTATGTAACTTTTTGGTGGTGTCTAATCTCTCTGGGCTTCAATGTTCTCCTAATATAACTTGCAAGATTTAAAGTATATGATCTCTTAAGACTGTAGCTCAGAAAGTCTGTGTGACTTTGATCCTTTTCTATTATGCTTATATTTTTTCCAAGCACTCTTGAAATGAATATTTTAGCATAATCCTGAGTCAGGAGGTCCATATCCATTACGTGCTTGTTTAAGTTTGGGGTGCAAATAATTCTAAAACCAAAGCTTGACAGATGATTTTTTTACACTTCTGAATTCATGTGTTATATCTCATTAACTCAAGCGGGTGTTTCAGAAGATGGAAAAAGATCCCATCAACTGTATTTCTTTCCATCTGTGTTCACAGGAAGTCCAACACAATTGCCAGCTTCATAGAATCTCATTTTGTGCAGATGATAAAACTGACAAGAGGATATTCACTTTCATATGCAAAGATTCTGAGTCAAATAAACACTTGTGCTATGTATTTGACAGCGAGAAGTGTGTAAGTACACCAGATGTTTTGGGGTGGTTTGTTCTATTACAAGTCAGGAATTGTCTTGTTTCCGGCATTAATAAAGTATTTGGAAATGAATAAAGCCTGCAAATACTTGACTACACTAATAGATTCATTCTGTCATGAGAATATGCTTCAGGATTTCACTGTTAACTAAATTCTCATGTTCATGGACATAAACTTGCATGCAAATTTCCTTTGTTAGAATATCTTGTCTGTTTAATTTATGCATGTATTTCTTTCATAGTCATGTTACATGCAATTTTAATTTTTGATATGATTTAGTAAGATGAACATAACACAAGGAGTAGTGGTATGCACAAATGTTCCCTCCTCCTGGAATGTTACAGATTGGATGAAAATTAATATTCTAAACTTCAGTAAAGAAAATCTTTATGACTTCTTAAAAATTTCTCTGAAGCTTTAAATATTTGGTTCTTGATGCTTATTATTCAGAAAAACTAATATAGTGAAAGGTAAAAGTATGATGTGTTTGTGTGTGTGTCTGTTTTGAAAGTAATCTGTAGTTTTAGCGAGTAATAAAAGTTAGGACATTCTAAATTAAATCTTGTAACCATTGTTTAATCATCTAGAATCTTAAGGAAAACCTGATGTTTTGATTAAAAGAATAAGTTAATTCTAATCATGACCTACTCTGAGTTCCTATTATAAAACATGAGATGTGAATTCTAAGCACACATTGTAGCTGTTGATGGCTTCCATGAAGGAAGAACATCTAGCTTCAACAACATTATTGGTTTAGGCAATAATTAGAAATTAATACATTTATTTGATCCTTCATCTTGCTGTCAGAAATAGCAGAGGACAACTATTATTATCACTATTGCATAATTTTTTCCTCTGATTTCAGTATGTGTACTTCTTGGGAATAAATATGAGTACCTTTTTATTTGTCCCTGTAATTCCTGCATCAGGTAGGCAATAGATGCTCAATGAACTTTTCCTAAAGAAAAAAAATCTTGTTGAAAATTAATCAGAAGTAGCACAATTTGTTATCTGTGTATTTTAAGCATTAAAAACTTTTATACTTTAAAAGGCAACATGATATGCTAAGCCACTTGGTATCATAATATCTTCAGAATTTGATAAACATTATGAAACATCTCATCAGAAAATACACTTACTCATATAAAACAGTATTGTGTTTACAGCAAAACATTTTATAAGTTTATTTTTGAAATATATCCTATTGAATAAATGCATTATATTTACATATATCAAGTACTTCTTAACCATGATTATTTGCAGATGTTTTTCTCAAAGTGACTGAGAAAATTAAGTTGGTATTTGGTGAATGTATTCTATGTGGGATATCTAATGATCTTTTACCTCTTTACCAAACGGTAAACTCAGTTGCCCTTCTTTCCTACCTTATATGTAGAAATAAACTGAGTCCTTTGACATGTTTACAGAGTTCATATAGTTCTTACACACTTGTGCCGTTTGTTTTACCTTTCTTAACTATGCAAGCTTGTTTCATGATCATAAAATACAAGCTTGCCAGAACCCCTGTGTAGTTATATTAACTTTTAAAAGTATAAACCTGTTTCTTTCTGATCATAATTATCTTTAATTGACAATCAGAATTTCAATTCCCTTGACACTTTTCTCTTTATAGATGGAATATTAACTTTCTTTTTCCTGAAGGTTTAAGATTATTTATTGAAAGCTATGCCAGTGATTCACAGTCACAAGGGTGCATAATTCACAGGGGTGCCTTTAAAATTATAATTCTTTGGCTCTTGCATAAAAAAAGCTTTTTTGGGGGGGCTGAATGTCAGGAAATCTATATTTAGCAAGTTCGTCAAATGATTCTGCTCCAGGTAGATGAAGTTTGGTCTTTGAAAACCAAGGATTCCGGCCGGCGCCGTGGCTCACTTGTCATGACTGGGGCCTTCACCTTATCCGTTCATTGTAGTCTGTCTTTTCACTATCTGTACCAGAGTTTGAAAGTCACATGGAACTGATCCTAATATTCCACAAGACTGAAACCTACTGCTTTATTCACAGCATTATGTTCTGTCAATGAGCCTCTCCCTCCATCGTGACAGTGAAGACTATATAAGGACCAGATTGTTCAGCCTACAAATTAAATAAGGAGAACCTCTGTTCTCAACAGGGAGGAATAAACCTATGGTTTTATACCTTCATTTTCTTTTCTTGAAATTGTGTCAGAAGAATCCACCTAAAACAGAAAGTTTAAATAATATTCAAATACCCTAGATTCAACTGAAAACTTCTCTTCATTATCAACCAGGCAAGTTGTAAAGTCAGTAACTTGAAAGATTGACAAATAGAAAATACCCTACCTGAACACCTAAGAGATAATTAGGTACATGTGTATGTAAATGCACAAACATACACACACACACACACACGGCCCTGTGGAATTATAACATAAATTCTAACATTTGTTTGTCATCAGAGTTCGAGAAATGCAGAAGAAAAAAAATGCAAGGTAGCCTTTAAAATATGCTCAAAAATTGTTGAAAGCTTCCAAAATTTGGCAAATTATGTAAATCTATATTCAAAATTTGAAGGGAAGTAATTAGGTTATTTCAAATAAAACCATACTAACACACATCAGAATCAAACTTTTGAAAAGTAAAAAAAAAAAAAAAAAGAAAGCGAAAAAGGTAGAAATTAATTTGCAGTGTCAACCAAAAAAAATTAATCAGGTCAAACCAGAATTCTATATTAAGAAAAAATATACTTTAACAAAATTCTATATCCAAAAACATACTTTAACAATTAAAGATGAATAAAAAGTTGCAGATGAAATAAAATTAAGATTATGTGTCAGTACTAAACCTTCCGTAAAACAGCTAAAGGAAGTTTTCTAAATACAAAGGAAGTAATAAAAGAAGGAATTCAAGAACACAGGGAAGGAAAAAAGAACAGGATGAACAAATACCTTGCTCAGTATTGACTTTTCCTAAATTATGTTTGATCGTAGAGGCAACAATGATTCTTTGATGTGATACTAAATATACACATATACATCTATACATGCATATATACACATCTGTACACATATAAACACATGGGTGTATAATATGTATACAAATATTTATATATGATATTTGTAAGGCAGTTATGCATGGAGCAAGTTGAGAGTATGTAAAGTAAAGTAAGGTCTCTACACCTTCCTATAATCGAAAAAGAAAAAAAAAAAAAAACCAGCATCAGGCAACAGTGCTAAGTTACATAAATGTAATGCTAATCCTGGAGCAACCACTAAAATTTTATATAATGAAGTACATTTAAAAGCACTATGGATAAATCAAAATTTTGTCATAAAATATTTTGAAAATCCACAAGAATGAATTAAAAAGGAAAGACAAATTATTTGAAATAATTGTGCTAGGAATTAACTCAACTTTTTAAATAAAAATAAAAAAATAGCAATTGGAGTGGGTGTTAGGTGCAGTAGTTGAATTGACATTTGAAATGCCCACATCCAATGTCAGAGTGCCTGACTGCTTCACTTTTAATTCAGGCTTCCTGATAGCAAACAGCCTGAGAAGAAGTGATTGTGTTGCAGATACTTGGGTCCTTGATACCCTTGTGGGAGCAGATTGGATTCTGGGTTTCTGGATTAAGTCTGGCCAAACCCTGACTGTTTCAGGCATTTATAGAGTCATTCAGTAGGTGGAAGAGCTCTCAATATCTGTCTGTCTTTCAAATAAAATGAAAATAAATAAGTAGAAATTGTTTTTTAAAATGGCAGTGACAAGAAAAATATTGAAATGACAGACTTAAGCTCTGATGTATTAAAAATCACATTAAATGTAAATGGTTGAAATAGCTCAATTAAAATATTTTGCCATGAGAATGTCTTTGCAGTGGAATGAGGGAAAATGTAGAAATTACTTGTATAAAGTTAAAAAATAAATAAAATATTTTTCAGAGTGGATTTAAAACCTATAACCCAGACATATACTGACTACAAGAAAATTGCTACAAATATAATGATATAGACAGGTATGAAATAGAAGAGATAAGAGCATGCAAATATTATTCAAAGAATGCAGAATGAACTATATTAATACCAGATAGAATCCAATTCAGTGTGAAGAAAATTGCCAGAAAGCAGAAGACACCACCAAGAAGACAAAGTATCTCAAATATGTATTGCCAAATACTAGAACTACAGGTTAGAAACGAAATGGGTAAAATGTAAAAGACAAGTGAACCAATGGAAGGAAGACCTTTCTCTCTATCTCACTCTCACTGCCTATAACTCTCTCTGTGTCTTTCTCTCTCTCACTGTCTAACTCTGCCTGGCCAAAAAAAAAAAAAATCCAACATCATTCATCAATAGGATCTAATCAATGGAGAATTCTGTCCAACAACAGCAGAAGGTATATTGTTTTTAAGAGATAAAGAAACATGTGCTAAAGTATATCATACTCAAGGTATAAAAATTAATTCATTAAGAAAAAAGAATATCTTAAATCAATAGTATAAACTTTCATCTCAAGAACCTAAAAAACCAACGTATCAAAATAAATTCAGAATAAACAGAAGGGAGTTAAAACTGATAAAAGAAGAAGCATACTAACTTGAAACCTAACATCAATACAGAAAATCAATGATAAAAAAGAGATCTGTTTCTTTAAATATTATAAGACCAACAAAATTCTGTTGAGATTGGCAAATAAAGAGTAAAGATGCCTGTTACCAATATGATTTAAAAGAATCGTGTGTTACCACTATTAGTACATGGGTAAACACAAGGACTTGAATATCAGAAGAGGCATAAACTCAAGTTCTTACATTCTTTCATGCATAAGTTATTTCAATAGGCAAATTAGTTAATGTTTCTGAGTATCTGAGTATTAGTCCATAAACTGGAAATAGCATCCATTTTACAAAATTGTTGTGAGTAAAATCAATTGAGACTACATATGTGAAGTCTCATATATAGGCATGCACATAACACATTATATTTTAATATCATTGTTTAAGGTTAATATCATTAATAATTAATAATAAAATAGAGGAATGAATACAATTTATATAATGGAATTGAATAAATAATGAGGCCTTTTAGATTAATTGGTCTCATAAACAAATTTTAGTATTATTGGGATGGGTATTTGGTGGGTAAGCCACCAGTTGGACACTTGCATACCATGTCAGAATTCAAGTCCTAGCTCTACTCTTGATTCTGGTTCCTGTTAACGTGCAGAGTGAGAGGAAGAAGTGACGGTTTCGATAGTTGGGTACCTGCCACTCACCTGGGTTGAGACACTGGTTGCCAGTTTCCCAGCTTGGGTCATTGCAGGCTTTTGGGGAGTGAACCAGTCAGTGGGAGCCTTGTCTGTCTGTGTCTCTCTCTCCTTCTCTGACTCTCAAGTAGGTAAATAATTTGATTTAAAATAATTTTTGGAGTTATGCTCTTAAAGCATATACAAACATAAATAAAATCTGTACAAATACATACAGTCATTACCTCTACGGCCGAGGGGGAACCAAATTAAGGATAAAAATTAAAGGAAACAAATGTAAGCAACAAATTGCTTAATTATTTATGTGAAAGAATGAGAAGGAGAAAGAGAGAGATCTTTTATCTACTGATTCACTCTTCAAATGCCTGGAACGTCTGGAACTGGGCCAGGCCAAACCCAGGAGCCTGGAACTCCATGCGTGTCCTTCACGTGGGTGGCAAGCAGGAACCCAAATACCATCATTTCCTGTCTCCTAGGCACATTAGCAGGAAGCTGGATCAGAAGCAGAGGCTAGACTTGACTCTGGGCATTTCAATCTGGGATGTGGGCGTCTTAAGAGAGGACTTACCTTAAGGTGCCACAATGCCAAAAGGAAACCTTAAACTTATTTGTATTGCTCAAGACTTTAGTACTACTTTATAAATATATACAGAAAATTAAAAGAAAAACAAACTAATAAGTAAACAGACAAAAACTTCAACATAGATGTAGCAAATTTAAAAAAAGAACTAAACACTTAGAATATGTGAAGTAAAAAAATAGAAAAGTTTAACATTATATTTGGAGTGACAAAAATCTAACAGTCAGTTATCTTAAGATAGATGAGAAGGCCGGCGCCGCGGCTCACTAGGCTAATCCTCCGCCTTGCAGCGCCGGCACACCAGGTTCTAGTCCCGGTCGGGGCGCTGGATACTGTCCCGGTTGCTCCTCTTCCAGGCCAGCTCTCTGCTGTGGCCAGGGAGTGCAGTGGAGGATGGCCCAAGTCCTTGGGCCCTGCACCCCATGGGAGACCAGGATAAGTACCTGGCTCCTGCTATTGGATCGGCGTGGTGCGCCGGCCGCAGCGCGCTACCGCGGCGGCCATTGGAGGGTGAACCAACGGCAAAAGGAAGACCTTTCTCTCTGTCTCTCTCTCACTGTCCACTCTGCCTGTCAAAAAAAAAAAAAAATGAAAAAAGATAGATGAGAAATGCTATCTGACCAAATGAACCAAGTAAAATAGATGGTGGTGGTGATGATGTTGATGATGATAATAGCCATAGAAACTTCTTGGAAAATACAGAATTTTCTAACATATGTAAAACTGAAATAATTTTTCCATTCAATAATTATTTATAGCCATTGTCTTTATTCTTGATGAACTAGGATATTTTTGCTTTCTATTTGCTATACTACTTATTCTGTGAAGTATTAAGCCTTTTTACTGTAATGTGATTCTTAAATATGTTATCTCAAACTCCACCTCCCCCCAAAAAAAGAAAGAGAGAAGGAAAGATGGTGGGAGGGAGAGGGATAAGTAAGGGAGGGAGGAAGAGAATATCATTATGTTCTTGGAATTGTATCTACAAATCACATTGACTCTTTTAAAAACTAATTAAAAATAAAAATAAAAAATAGAAAATAAACAAAATAGAAGAGAGGAAATAGGGCAGAAAAAATACTGGCTGAAGAGTTTCCAAATGTGATGAAATTTGTCCCATTACAAGTTTGAGAAGTTTGGCAAACTTCAAGCTGAATAACACAGGGAACAGTCCCTATTTATGTATATGGTATGTTCAAGAGAGAGGGAAGGAGAGAAAATAAGAGAAAAGAAGGACCTTAAAAGCAGAAAGAGAAAAACAGGCATATTGTACCACTCCAGGCAAGTAAGAAAGTATTAAGAATGCCAAGCCGCTTTAAATCAGTATTGATGGAGGCCAGGGGGGAATATAATGATATCTTTAACAGTATTAAAGTAAGGAGATGTCATAAGAGAACTGCACATCTGTTTAAGACATCTTTCAAAATTTAAGTCAAAAGAAAACATTTATGGGGTAAATGAAACTGGAGTAAATTATTACTAGCAGGACTTCATTGCAAGATATGCTAAAAATGTTTTCTACTTGAAAAGACACAAAAAGGAAACTGAAATGTGTAGAAAAGATTAAAACGTTACTAGAAATGGTTAAAATGTAGCTATATATTTAAAACAATTATTTGAAACAAGAATTAAATCATACTTGTGTCATAATGTTAACATATGACAATAATAGCACAAAGGACTAGTATGTTCATTGTTACTATTTACAAAAAATATTAGTTCTTAAGAAGGTTGTGCTAAATTAAGGAGGCATAATCATTAGGGTAATCACTAAAATTAATTCAATGGATTATAAATAAAAGTTTATAGGAAAACAACACTTGGTTGGTTTTTCTTTTCTTTTTTTTTTTTTTCATAAAACCAAAGCAAGATAGAAAAGGATGAACAAGAAACATAAAAATATATGTGCCACATAGGAAATAAAGAAAGTAAATATAAATGTGCCGCGTACCACAATCAAATCCTAATTATTAGAAAGTTTTTAAATGCTGACTCATTGCTCTCTAGAAAATACATATATTCAATGTAAAGACAATTATAGATGAAAAACACATACCTGGGGCTGGTGTTGTAGCATAGCGGGTAAACTGCCATGTGCAACCCATATGAGCACCACTACCTGTCCTGGCTGTTCCACTGTGATTAATCTCCCTGCTAATGGCATGGGAAAGCAGTGGAAGATGGCCCAAGTGTTTTGACTTCTGGCTCCTGTCTTCGGCTTGGCCAGCCCTGGCCATTTAGCCCTCTGGAAAATGAACCAGTGAGTGAAAGATCCCTTTTTCTGTCTCCCTTTCTCTCTGTAACTCTGATGTTCAAAATAAATAAATAAATCTTTTTTTAAGAAAGAAAAATATGTACCATACAAACAGTATGCTTCAGAAAGTTAATGTGACTATATTGATAGAAAAGATGACTTTTCAAGGCAAGCAATATTACCAGATATAAAAAGAGACAGCTCATAATGATTAAAGGGCAAATGGCCGTTCATGTAATCTATATTGCAATGTATTTTTTAAAGATTTATTTACTTATCTGAAAGGTAGAGAGAGAGCAAGAAATTAGAAATATCTTCCCTCTACTGGTTCACACCCCCAAATGGTCCTAATAGCTGGGGCTGGGCCCAGCTGAAGTCAAGGCCAGGAATTTCATCTGGATCTCTCATGTGGGTCTCAGGAGCCCAAGTATTTTGACCATCTTTGCTGCTTTCCCAGGTACATTAGCAGGGATCTGGATCAGAAGTGGAAGAGCCAGGACTCAAACTGGTGCTCATATGGGATGGCTATGCCAGTTGTGCAGGCTGCAGCTTAACCCACTGAAACTCAATGCAAACCACCCCTCCCCAATAATACGGTTTAAAATTTGAATTACAGAATCTAACAGAATTATAGGAAAAATAGTAAATCTATAATCATTATTGTTTCCATGCTATTCCTAGCAACTGGCAAAAGAGTCAATAAAGCTAATGAAAAAAATAAAATAATATCATCATCACTTAGTGATCTAATTGAGATGTATGGAACTCTATCCCAAACAACAGCAAAATATACTTTATTTGAATGAATATGGAATGTGCAAGAGATGAGTCTTGTGTTGAGCCATATTGAATACTAAATAAATTTCAAAATTTTAAATATAATGGTGAATATTCTCTGACAACAAAGGATCCAAATTTTTAAAATTAAAACATCCTTTATATAATCATAACACAAGGAAAAGTCCCAAGAGGAATAGAATTAAAATACAACATACCACATTTAGTAAAAGACAAAGCAGTACTAAGAGGGAAATTTATAGCTGTTGATGCTTATATGAGAAAATTAAATGTATTAAAATTAGTTATCTTGGTCTCAACCTTAAGACATTAAATGAAGCAATAAGAACAAGGGACCGACACTGTGGTACAGTGGGTTAAAGCCTCAGCCTACAGCGCCGGAATCCCATAGGGGTGCTGGTTGGAGTCCTGGCTGCTCCACTTCCGATCCAGCTCTCTGCTATGGCCTGGGAAAGCAGTAGATGGCCCAGCTCTTTGGGTCCCTGCACCTGTGTGGGAGACCCAAAAGAAGCTCTTGGCTCCTGGCTTCCGATCAGCTCAGCTCTAGTCACTGCGGTCATTTGGGGAGTGAACCAGCAGAATGGAAGACCTCTCTCTCTTTCTGGCTCTACCTCTCTGTGTAACTCTGTCTTTGAAATAAATAAATAAATAAATAAATCTTAAAAAAAGAACAAGTTAAAACCAGAATGGAAAGTAAAATGATAATTGAGTAGAATCAATTAAATTGAAAACATTAAAAATTAGCAAAGCCAAAATTGGTTCTTTAGAAGGATAATACAATTTAAAAAAACAAAATATATATTAAGAACAAAAGTATGAGAAAGCACATATTACCAATTTCAGAAGCAAAACTGTAGCTGTAGCTATAAATCTACAGTCTTCAAAAATATAGAAATACATAACACATAACTATTATACCAAAGCATTTGATCAGATAATATTGGTGAATGTCTGATGAACTCATTTTACCAAAGTTGGCAAAGAATAAAAAAACAAAATTTGAAAACATTTACCATTACATATAATTATAATTACATATAAGTTTAATTACACATACAATTAAATCTTTAAAAACTTCTTATAACAAGTGAAATAACAGGGCTGGCGCTGTGGTGCAGTAGGCTAAGCCTCCACCTGCAGCACCGGTATCCCATATGGGCACCATTTTGTGTCCTGACTGCTGTTCTTCCAATCCAGCTCTCTGGTATGGCCTAGGAAAGCAGTAGAAGGTGGCCCAAGTGCTTGGCCTTCTGCACCCATGTGGGAGAACCAGAAGAAGCTCCTGGCTCCTGGCTTCGGATCAGTCCCGCTCTGGCCATTGGGGCAATTTGGGGAGTGAACCAGCAGTTGGAAAACCTTTCTTTCTGTCTCTCCCTCTCTCTGTCTGTAACTCTACCTTTCAAATAAATAAATAAATCTAAAAGCAAAGCAAAACAAAAAACAAGTGAAATACCAAACCTAGATAACTTCCCTAGTAAGTTTTGTAAAATATTTATGAGAATATCTAATTATACATGAAATTTTCCAAAATGTAGAGAATAAAGGAACACTTTTAAAGTCACTTGATGAAACCAGTATGACTCTGATGTAAAACCTGACAAAGACTTTACAGAACAATGAAAATCATAATCATAAACCAGCATATCAAATGACTTAGACGTAATACTCCTTAACATAATAATTACTGGAAATCAGTGCGGCAGTTTCTTGTAATGTTAAACATAGATGCATTTTATGATTTAGCAATTAGGTTCTAGGTCTTTGCCCAGAAACATGAAAAAATATGTCTATAAAATGTTTTACAGGAATGTTTGAGGCTGCCTTGTTCTTAATAACAAAGCACTGAGAGCCACCATGAATGACCACTAAGAAGAAAGTGGACAAGTCAGCCGTGGTACATTCCTAACATGGAATGCTGGTCAGCAGTAAAATGCACCGGCTACTGATAGATACGATCTGTGTGAAACTCAAAACATTAAGTTAGCAAAAGAAGCCAGACACAAAAGAATGCACACTTTATGATCCTTTTTTTTTTTTTTTTGACAGGCAGAGTGGACAGTGAGAGAGAGACAGAGAGAAAGGTCTTCCTTTGCCATTGGTTTACCCTCCAATGGCCGCTGCGGCTGGCGCATCGTGCTGATCCGAAGCCAGGAGCCAGGTGCTTCTCCTGGTCTCCCATGCGGGTGCAGGGCCCAAGGACTTGGGCCATCCTCCACTGCCTTCCCGGGGCATAGCAGAGAGCTGGCCTGGAAGAGGGGCAACTGGGATAGAATCCGGCGCCCCAACCGGGACTAGAACCCGGTGTGCCGGTGCCGCAAGGCGGAGGATTAGCCTGTTAAGCCACGGCGCTGGCCTCTTTATGATCCATTTTTAATGATAAAAAAGGCAAAACTGATCTATGGTATTAGAATAACAGAGTGATGGTTGACCATAATAGATGTGATTTCACTAGAAGTAGCCTTAGGAGACCTTCAAAGAGGAATAAATATTCTAAATCTTCAGTGAGCTGATTGTATCAGTATATAACTTTATCAAAACACATCTGATTGTATAATTATGATTTGCACATATCATTTTTATAAACTTTTTTCATATATACAGTTTTAAGAACATCATGATACTTCCCATCCTACCTTCCCTCCCACTCTCACCCCCACCCTCCTTATTTCATTTCTTATTTTTCCTTTAATTTTTCAATGACATACTTTCAACTTTCTTTATAATCACAAGCTTAACCCTCTACTAAATACATTTTCCTTCATTTTTGAACAACAAATAGTTTTTCTGTATAATTGTTTTATGGAAGTATTTTTATTTAACTAGATTAAGTGCTTTTTTATAGCCCTCTTAAATAGTGAAGTACAAAAATCAAAAGTCAATTAACTAACCTAAACTCTATTAATAAAGTATATTCTAATCTGAGTTTGATCATAGATTATTACAAAAAATAAAATTTGAAATACATTAGTCAAAGCATGAACTATTAATATTTAGTGTTTCTGCTGGTTTTGCTGTCATTACGAAGTTGTAAGAATTCATCTTAATACATGTGACGTATTTATGATTATTAAATCCATTGATACATTTTACTAAATGTACAATTTTAACTAACTAAATAAATTTTAAGTGATTTACATTTTATAAGATACCATGGTATCTGTGGAGATATAAATGGAAAAGTGATGACTTAAAATTTTGTGGCTGTTGCTAGTTGATGGCACAGAGACTGTAAATTGTTTACCAGGCCGAATTCAGAAGACAAGTACGTTTTGTTGAATTGGCACTGTTTTTTAGAAAAATATGAAGCATTTGCCATCACTTAAAATTAGGAGCTCTCATATTAAATTTCAGATTTCTGACTTCACCTTTCCTATTTAAAATCTGAAATTTCTGTGAATCGCTCTTTTCCACCAGGCCACAATTAACCTGGAACTTAATCCCAGTTGTTCCATTTAAAGAGAGCATACCTCAATTTTCCACAGACAGATCTCAGTCAGCCTCATTCAAGTTACCTGCCCAGGGCTTACCCAGACCTCCTTGTTAGGAAAAGGAAGTAAGTAGCAGAGTCACAGGAGGCCTGCACTTGGCACTGTGCTATCTCTAATAAGTACTAAATACTCAAGGAATAGGGCAAAACAACTAGGAAAGAAAATACTACAGTAAAAGAGATGAGAAGTTGAACAGAAAGAACTCTTGCTTCCAACTTGAACAAATATTCCTTAATGTTCTCTTCTTTTCAAAAAATTCTCAACCCCTGTAGATTGAATATTCTGTTAGGATGGGCTTCTTTGCTCCTTTCCTCAGTCTCTATCCCCAGTCCTTGCCCTATTGAAGTATCTCATGTAAATGCTTTTTCTTCATTCAACAAAGAGTTTGGCATATTATAATTGAAAAAGAACTCTCTGTTTGATTTTTACAAAGGCTGAAGAGATAACTTTAACAATTGGCCAAGCATTTGACCTGGCATACAGGAAATTTCTAGAATCTGGAGGAAAAGATGTTGAAACCAGAAAGCAGATTGCAGGGTTACAGAAAAGAGTGAGTAAACGAGCTTGTTGTTTCACATGTGTGTGCTGTAAGTACAGGGAAACTTGCATTTCATCAAACAAATCTAAAAGGCCTGCCATTAAATTCCCCAACACTGATTGGAACTGCTTTCACTGTGTTCCCATAATTTTTCATTCCTGATCCCCTGTACAGTTTTTAACTATTTTATATTGAATTCCCACAAGAAGTTAGTGTTCTCATGTGACTTTGCTTCACTTCCTGATGCTTCTCATGGGGATCAGAGCAGCAGAAGCAGCAGATGCTGGGTAAGTGGTTTCCCATGCAGATCAGATTCCTTTGTAATTAAATTACACCCCTTCTCCGCTCTTCAAAATCATCATAAGCAAGTTTCACTGTCTTGTGGTTATCCTCAAAGATTATGGGCATAGATTGCACAGTACAACAAGAAAACACGTAGATGAGGCATTAGAAACAAAATTTTTCACACACGTAAAATATATGTTAAATTTTATGTCTTTCCAGTGACTTAGCATCCTCTAGTATTCTCCAAGATTTATCAAATAATTTCCCCATGCGCAAAAGAGCACATTAACATTTTAAATAATGTGAAATCTTATTCATTAATAGTATTTTCCAAGAAAGAAAATTTCTGAGTGTTGTTTCATAATAATTCTTTTTAGATCCAAGACTTAGAAACAGAAAATGTGGAACTGAAAAATAAAGTGCAAGATTTGGAAAATCAGTTAAGAATAACTCA
The DNA here is from genome assembly GCF_033115175.1 of Lepus europaeus. Taxonomy (NCBI): domain Eukaryota; kingdom Metazoa; phylum Chordata; class Mammalia; order Lagomorpha; family Leporidae; genus Lepus; species Lepus europaeus. Next base: position 132,019,870 of record NC_084827.1, read on the forward strand.
AGTATCAACATCTAAAGTGAGTATATTGATTATGTCTGTTGTCTCCTTAGATACAATATTTTCCAGTAATCACTTCTGCATCATTGTTTCTATAATATTTCAAATAATACTTTGAGATCAGTAATTTAAAAGTAAACATGGTTAACTTGAAAATTAAAATTACTTTGGCAAGTCAGATGCGAATTACTTGCCATGCTTCTCTTTTCTCTGTGATTTCTAAAATGGTTTAACTCTCAGTATTGCCTTAAGATTTCATATGCTTTTTCTCCTTGGGGCACATTTCTACTCTTATTCCTATTGATTACTATTAATGGAGGTAGATTTAATGAGTGATGCTGGCCCACCACTGGGGTGCTGAACTTCATTACGGGGAATGCATTCTTAACAGTCTGAATGTGACTTCCCATATTACATAGCAAGGGTTCCCACTGGGTGTGATGTAATTGCATTTCATACACTAAAATGAATAGTGGTTTCTGCCAAAAAGTACTCAAATACTTGTACTTAAATTATCTGTTTCTGAATTGTTGCAGTTTTGAAATCCTTTTCCTGATACTATGTATGATAACATTACTGCACCTTCTTGGTAAAGGGACCTTTTAGAGGGAGGTGAAATTGAAAACGATGTTTTTTATAGGCAAAATATATCTTGGAGAAAATTATTTTCTCTTTGAGTTACTTGTGCTACTAATATTCTCCATTTAAGTATATACTTAATTTTAGAAATATTTAATATCTAAACTGATGGCATGGTACTATGAACTGAAACAAAAGTATTGAATTTGAAAACTTTTGAAAAAAAGTTTCAACACATATGTTCTTTTGGAAGTTCATTTGGGTGCAATTCCTAGGCTAAATTAAATAAAAACTTTCACGTATATCATTCTTTTATGCTTAGTACTAGGATATTTCACCAGTTCATCAACGTAAATAAAAAAACATTTCTTTAAGAAAAAGTTACATTTAGTGTTTTAAACTCTGTATGCCCTGGAAACCACTCAAAAAAGCTTCCCTATAAACTCATGCTTTTTTATCTATCATTCTGGAGTAGTTGCTATTTTCATTGCTTGGCATTTGGTTTATTTCAGGGACTGATATGACTGAGACGAGAGAGGTTGAGAGTTAGATCCCTAAGTACCAGTGTTGTGCATGGTGAAGAGCAGGGGATCCACTTCAGTTTCAACCTTCTTCTTCTCTTTTTTTCTTTTCACTGTTTCCTGCTTACCAGGATTATGATTTTTTTTTTTCTCTTGCCTCCCTCACTTAAGGGACAGAACATTGGCTCAGATACCTTCAACCTTTGCACCCAGAGGGAATACCCACCCTCTGTGGTCTTGTTGCAAGTATTATTATAAGACATGTTGTGAAATAAACTATCGGTGTGAACATAAGTGAAGAGGAAGTTACCTTTGCTAGGAGTCAGGGTTTTCTGAAATTGATCACATGTGAAGAGCAACTTTGAATCATCCTGTGTGTTGACAAAGGAATAAAAAGATGGATCACCATTTGGATGCAACTAAAAATCTTGTTCACTGTGCATCTTCTTTCCTTGAAGAAGCAGAACTGAGACTATCATGCTGAGGGGCATGGGGTATTCAGGAGGAGCAAGAGGTTTGGGACATGTCGGTCAAAGATGTAGCCCCTCTGTTAATCTGTCAAGGAAGACAGCACACTAGCCTAGCCCTGGGGTAACTGATAAGAAGGAGGGTCAAGGTTGAGGGTATGAATGTGCATTGGTGATCTCACATAGTTCATCACCACACCGATTCAGCAGTGGTAGAGGCACAGGATATAAGGAGGTGACTTTTCCTTACTTAAGGTTCTTTGACCATCTGGTTGAGATAGCCATTACAAATTGTAAGCAGGAAAGTTAGTATGGAAAGGAAGCATAGACTCTGTGAGTAAATCAATGTATTGAGAGCAATTCACATAGTAGATTCGGTTATTTAAAAACAATAAAATTATTTAAATAACCACTTATTAGAGAAAATTAACTCTCTTGAGGTGGAATTGTTCATCTCAGTGTGAATCTATCTGAATCAGTGAATCTGCTTCAGAGACTACAACTTATTGTTTGAATTCAAGAAAATCTTTTCTGGAAATTATTCTTATACTTTGAAATCTACTTAAATTTTTCCACAATAATATCTTTGCACGTTTTCTTTTTTCACTTAATAAATTTTCAGCTCCCTAAGTTTTAGCATATTAGCTTAGAAATTGATGAGGTCCTGGAAATGTACATCTTCATTATAACTGAGGGACATGACATGTTAAGTAAAATAAGCCAAGCAAAGAGATTGCCATAGGATGTGGTATATATACACAATGGAATATTATTTAGCTATAGAAGGAATGAAATTTACCATTTGCCACCAATGGCTACAACTAGAGGACATCATGTTGAATGAAGTTAAATGTACACAGAAAGACAAATACCGCATGTTCCCCCTTATTTATGGGAGCTAATTTTTTTTAAAAGACAGAGAAACAAAATAAATGCTGTATTTCTGAAAATATAGTTTTGTGAAACTTAAAAAAAGGAACTCACTTACTTGGATTATATGTCAAAATGCACTTAGAAGAAAGGACTTTTAATGTGATCTTCATAAAGACGTTTATTGTGCTGAATATACTATTGACTCTGTGTTGATAATTACCCAATATGTACATGGTTCAAAACATCATATTGTGCCTGATAAATGTGTACAAATGATATTTGTTGATCAAAAAATTTAAAAAGTCAAAATCACAGGAGCAAAAAAATAGAATGATGGTTACCAGGATCTAGGGAAGAGTGAGGGAGGACCTTCAAGTAAGATTGAGATGTTGATCAAAAGATACAAAATTTCAGTTAAGAAGAAAAGTTGAAGAGAACAGATGTCCGACATGATGACTGTCATTAACAATTTGTTGTATGCTTGAAAGTCACCACAGATAGATTTTAATTGTTGTCCCCACAAACCCATAAAGAAAAAGAAAATAAAAATCATGTGATTCTTAGAAGAATATTTTTAAATTGCTAAAATGTAAAATTAGATGGTAAGTTAATTTAATATATGGTTAACTCAAGATTTTGAAATTAGTGTTATTGAAATTTATTCACATATATTTTAGTTTTTGAAGGCATTATTAAATATTTTTCATTCATTTTCAGTTTTAGTTATGTTACTGTGAAATAAACTAATATATCACCTAGTATAGCTATATCTATCTCATGTCCATTAAAATGAAATTCCAAATTTCTGATATTAAAATAAATTTTTTAAAATTATTTAGTATTAAATATATATATCCACTTTTGATTTAATAATGACTTGAAATATTGAAATTGTATTTATTGATTTGAACTGTTGAGATTGTACTTGAAAAACAATCAAAATTGTAAAGAATTAAATGTAAATTGAAACTGTAAGTATCTTTTGTTAAATAGTTTGTTATGAATCTGAAGTAAAGCGAATTTCTGTTGCTAGAATTGTTTTGCATCTGTTCTTTCTCAGGAAATTTAAACATTAGTTTGACAGGACAAACAGAACACAAAGTAAATCACAGAATGTGCCTCATGGCTAGCAAAGCAAATGCCTATTGAGTTTGTAACTCTGAAATGAGACTATACATTTAGGTTTTTTTTTTTTTTTTTGAGATTATAGGACTGATGGGTAGAATACTCCCAGATTACTAGAATTCTCAGCATTTTGTTCAAAGGATAAGAGGCAGCATTCTAGAGGTTATTTAAAGAGGCATCGAAGTGAATTATGAATCCAACTAAGCACACTAAAATTAGAACATGAGTGGGTTTGGTGTATTCAATTAATTGTGCATCAGATTTTTTATGAGTTTCCAATGTGTTATTCTGAGAGAAGAGCCTAACACAGACGACTCTTCACAACTGACCAGCCCAGGACAGAGTGCTTACGTACCTCTTAAATACCATTCCACTGGTTCAGTCATGGTTTTCTCCTCTAGCAAATGAAACAGCTTTTGATAGTCCCCATATTAAAGATCTCTGTATCACACTGAGATTATGAAAATCTTTTTCCTTTAGAAATTGGGTCCTTATTTTATGCCATCATTTAGATACACTGAAGAATTTCCATTACTTGACTGTGCTGTTTGCTTTTTGCTGTGTTCTAGTGGTTTGGCAATAGATTAGAGGTTGGATTTTCCAACCATTTGGTACTAATTATCTAGGAACAATCTGATTTCCATTTATTACATTCACATGGCACTGCTGCCTGTATTTATATTAGAAAAGGGGTTTATTCTGCCCTCTTCGCCTCACGAACACTCCCAGAAAATTGTTCCATTGTAAGATGTGGGCATAACAAGTTAAATCAGATTGTTCCTCTTGATTCTCATGTCTCTGAGTGCTTACATTTCACTTTTCTGACTATAGAGGATTTTTACCAAATCAGACTATTGCCAGAAAGTTAAATGAATAAAACTGTAGTCCTGAGGAATACTGGACTTTCCAGTGGTGAAGAAAACAAATGTCTCCCTTTTAGCTTAACCCAGTGCTTGATAAAATTATACTTTTACATAATCAACTGTGTGACCACTGATTAGATTTGAGAGGCCAATTATAACCTAAAATGTGTACTTCCTTGTGGGTAAACAAGCCTGCTTATTTATTTCTCTCTCATGTTTTCTCGACTACAATTGAAGTCAGGATGGGCAAGAACATATTGTGAAAACCCAATTACACAAGTTGAATGTGAACCTTTGAACAAAGGCATGAATTTTAAACATGAACATCAGGAAAAGGATAATTGGTGCCCACAAAAAGTGATTACCGACCCACAATTTTACTTTCTTAATTGTTAGTTGCATAAAAGTTTTGTTAAAGGAGTAAGTTCTGTCTAATCAGAAGAAAAATATGTGCCCTTTCCAGTACTATGAGTACCTGGTTGAGTCTTTTAGCCACTCCTAAATTAGAGAATTCATTAGTTTTCAAGCTTTACGTAATTAGAAAAAGCAATCCAAAATTTCATATGGCATCATAAAAGATTCAGATCTTGAAAGTAATCCTGAACAAAAAAAATCAACCTGACATATTAGCAATATTTAACAATACCTGATTTCAAAGCATACTACAAAGCTATAGTAATCAAAGCAACATGCTACTAGCATAAAAACCAATATAATGATCAGACCAGAGTCCAGAAATTAATGCATGTACATATAGCCAACTGATTTTGACAGACGTGCTCAGGACGTACATTGGAGTAAAGATAATCTCTTCAATAAATGGTGCAGGCAAAATTGGATGTATATATGTGTAGAAGAATGAAATTAGATCCATACTTCTCAACATACAAAAATCAAGTCAAGGTGGATCAAAGACCTAAATTTAAGACCTGAAATTATGAAGCTGCTGGAAGAAAATGTAGGGGAAACACTGTAAGAAATTGGAGTAGGTGATGACTTCTTGGATAAGGCCACCAAAGCACGGACAACAAAAGCAAAGCTAAATAGGAGTATATCAAAGTCAGAAGCTTCTGTTCAGCACAGGAAAAGTTCAATGGAGTGAAGAGACATCAAACAGAATGGGAAAAAATACTAGCAATCTACCTATTCAACAAAGTATCAGTGCTCAACATCAGCAGCTGTCAAGGAAATGCAAATCAAAACCACAATGAGATATCACCTCACCCCTGTCAGATTGGTTAAAATCCAAAAGACATAGAGTAACAAATTTTGATAAAATGCAGAAAAATACACTGTTGGTGGGAATTTAAGTTAGTGCAGCCACTGTGAAAAACAGTATGTAGATTTCTTAAAAAATAGAAATAGACTTGCAATATGATTTAGCAATTCCACTTCTGGGTATGTACCCAAAGACATGAACATCTGTATCAAAGAAATACCTGCACCACCATGTTTATACCACAGTGTTCAAAATGGCCGAAACTATGGAATCAACCAAGGTATAGACTCAGATGAATGGTAAAGAAAATGTGGCGTATATACACAATGGAATATTATTTAGCCATAAAAAGAATGAAATTCTACCATTTGCAGAAAATGGATATAATTGGAGGACATCATGTTGAGTGAAATAAGCCAAACACAGAAAGATAAATGTCACATATTCTCTTTTATATGTAGGAGCTAAAATTAAAAATAGAAAAGAAAACAGAACAAAAGCACAAAAAGAAAAAATGCCTTCATGTACCAGTATTGCTGCAAACATAGTTTTGCCAATGCTGTTTCATGGTTTATGTACTAATATAATTTTAGTAATATGGTACATTGAAATTTACCATATGTGGGTAAAATGGTCATGGTCCCATTTGATTTTTGTTTATAATCTTTGCTCATATTTATGCTAAACTAGGGTCTTTTTTTTTTTTGCTTTTTGCTTTTTTGAACTCTTCATAAATGGAGTATTAGACCCTTGATTGCCATCCAAGTTAAAAATATTTTATCTCAAAGAGGAAAGAGAAAGAAAGTGAGGGAGAGGAATAGAGGGCAAGAGGAGAGGAAAGAAATATCAGTCTATTCTTAGAATTGTATCTATGAATTGTATTAAATCTGTTAAAAACTAAAAAAAACCCTAAAATTAAAAATCAATCAAAATGGAAAAAAATAACAAATGATGTTGAAAATCACTACACCACAGCCCAGCCCTGCAACTCTTTTTGAGTATGCAACAAAGCCGTAACTTTGTTTACACTCGATTATTTCTACTGTGACTATTCTCTTCTCTCCATCATTTCTTTTCCCATCTCATTACACAGAGGCCCTCTCCAAAATAAATCTCAGGTTTTCCTTTGTTTTCCTATCCACTTCTCCTCCTCCCAAATCCTAAGAATACAATACTTTATTCAGAATATCTAAAAATGTCATATTTCAATGAAAAAAATCAGATGTTAGTAATCTGAAACCCAAAGACTATCACAATAAGAAAATCAACTTCAACCAAATGTTTCAATAACATTATTGTGACATTATCTTACAGCTTTCATAAAACACTTGTATAATTACTTTTTCTCTCCTCCCATGAGTCCCTTCTCCTTTGTGCGTTTCTTTTTCTGTCATTCCTTTACAGTTGCTGCACAGAATGTCTAGCCATGAGCAATATGGGGTTCAGAGATGCATGCCCTCTTTGTGGCATAGTAGTCAGGATTCCTCTCCCTGTCTAAATACTTCTTCTATTTCCATCACTCATGTCAACTCTCCTGAATCCACTGCCTTCTAAATGTGACTTCCCTAAGCCAGTCAGTGAGAGCAGCATCCCAAGACCTCATGTAACTAGCTAAGCAGAAAATTATTTTTATTATCCTACATAATTTGTTTAACTCTGCCAGGACTTGCTATTTATGCAGTAATGGGAAAAGTCAGATATGTCTTGTATCAATCTGCTGTGATTCAGAGAGTTACTGTGTCAGGTTGTTTTTTTTTTTTTTTTAAGATTTATTTATTTATTTATTTGAAAGTCAGAGTTACACAGAGAGAAAGAGAGGCAGGAAGAGAGAGAGACAGGTCTTCCATCCGCTGGTTCACTTCCCAGTTGTCCGCAAGGGCCCAAACTGTGCCGATCTTCGGCCAGGAGCCAGGAGCTTCCTCTGGGTCGCCCACAAGTGTGTAGGGGCTCAAGGACTTGGGCCATCTTCTACTGCTTTTTTTTTTCTCTGCTTTTCTATAGCAGAGAGCTGGATCGGAAGTGGAGCAGCCGGGACACGAACTGGTTTATGGGATGCCAGCACTGCAGACAGTGGCTTTACTTGCTATGCCACAGTGCTGGCCTCACTGTATCAGTTTTGTTTCCCTTGGTTACCTACTACTTTTAGGTAAAGAGTGATTATAATGTGGAAATCGACAGCAAGATCAAGTAGGAAGGGTCCTTCAAAGGACCTGCCAGGCCTGGCGATTAGGAAATGAGATCACTGACGATATGAGAAAAAGCAGTGCAGAAAGAGCAAAGTCTAGATGTTCGGGTTGGGACAGGAAGCTTAATAACTTGAAGCTTAGGCTCCAGGGAAAGAGAAAGATGAGAAGCCAAGGAGTAGAGAAAATGTTGATTGGCTTGTTTTGTTTTCAATGAATTTCAAGATTTGATTAGTTTTATATGCTGAGAAAGAAGATCGATTAAAGCCAGGTAAGACAGAGGAATGAGAGCATTAGGAAGAATATTCCGAGTAAGTAGAAAGCGGGAAGTAAACAAATTGTTAAGGGGAGATGGCAGCAACTTCTCTGCGTGAACAAGTGTACTGATGCTCATTTTAACCAAAGAGTGAAACAGTTGCCCAGTCCTAATGTGTCTTCATCATCTGCATCTTCTGTGAATGAGAAAAATAAAGTTATTGGAGGAACTGATTTTTACTATGAATCACTCTAAGTAATCTCAGTCCATGTTCTTCTAGGAAAGGCATTTTCCTTTGCTATTTCCCTTTAAAACAGGAACTATCTTTTATTCTTAATCAGATCAGATGGCTTTCACGGAAGATTCTGCATATTTAATATTTCTAACTTGACAAAGTGGTGGTTGTCTTCTTATATTTCTTCTTTTCTTTTAACAAGATTTAGTTTTCTTTCTTAGTATTTGTTCAGTCCTAGCTCACACTCTGCCAGATAAGTCAATGATTTTTGTGGTACATTAGTGACTATTAATTTATCTCACAAGGTAACTAATACAGAAAGCTCAATGAAGCTTCCAGAAATTAAAGATATTGTAATGGAGAATATCAGTTGGTTGTCATGTAGTTATAATTAGAAATTAAAATGTACTCTTCTCTTAAAAAATGTAAAAAGTCTCCCTGGTATTTGAATATTTAAATGTAGGAAAGTGTGTCATGATGTATCCAATTATGTGTTTAAAATTTATAATCTTATGCAAACTGTGTTCCTGAAATCATATTTTTATATAAATAGTTTCTTTTTTTTATTTTTGACAGGCAGAGTGGACAGTGAGAGAGAGAGACAGAGAGAAAGGTCTTCCTTTTGCCGTTGGTTCACCCTCCAATGGTCGCCGCGGTAGGTGCGCTGCAGCCGGCGCACCACGCTGATCTGATGGCAGGAGCCAGGTGCTTCTCCTGGTCTCCCATGGGGTGCAGGGCCCAAGCTAATATAAATAGTTTCTAGCATGCTTTTATTCTTTGGTACAGACAGAAATTTTTCCAGAAATCCAAAACACTTTCTATATGATATACATATCCATCTAAAGTAGTATTGTCACTATTTTTGCCATCATCTATGAGATGTTTTTAAAAAAATTTTATAATCATTAAGCAATGTTGACATAATAGGTTGAACCATATAAAATTGCCAACACATAAGTGTTTTTGATCTAAAAATTGCAAGTTCTATGATTCATTTGAATATGCTTTTCATTTATATGCATATGAAATTCTAACATTATGCTGCATCTACGTGAGCTACTTCCCTAATCTCTATTATTTTCATTGCAGGCGGGCAGTGTGATGACTAATTCGCCCTCCACTGACATCTTTGATATGATTCCGTTTTCTCCAATATCACACCAGTCTTCGCTACCTACTCGGAACGGCACACAGCCACCTCCCATACCCAGTAGATCTTCTGAGATTAGTAAGCTCTCTAAACAAATATGCTTTCCTGTATTTACATATATTTTGAATGCTCACTAACAAAACGTGGCACTTCATATATCTTGACAAGCTCACTAACAATTTTAATTATTAAAGCATTTGGTTTTCATATATGTGCTAATTTTAGTTACCCCATATTATAATTTAAAGTATTCTACTAAAGACATCATGATATTTTGCTGTAGATTTATTTAAGTAATAATATGAAGACAATTATATATTGTGTTTGGGATTGTTCTAGTTCTCTTATGGTAATTATTTTAATCATTTTAGAGATTTTAATGTAACTTGGTTTAAATTTTAATCAGACAGTACAAATATTCTTAATCGAAGAAAATACAAATTGTATTAATTCTGTGATTTCTGTTAACTTGATATGAAGATTTTTTGATATCTGAAATTGTATAAAAATAATTATCAAGCTTTTTGTAAATTGCATAGAAAGCTTTTCTGCTTTATTTCTTATATATCTGGAAGGAACATCAAATTTTGTTTTTGATAAATTAGGAAGCATCTAGCAGATGCTTATTTTCTGAATGCATTTTGATCTCCCTTTTCAGAAACTGAAATAATAGTTCCCAGTGGCCATGAAACAGTCACTTTGCCCAAAAAGAGACTGAAAGAAGCAAGAGTTCTACATATTGTGCTTTATTGACACTTCCGCACATTAAGACCTTTCAAATTCGATTCTGAAATTTTTACTTAATGCAGAGCCTGCAATTCACTTGTTCCCCCACCCCAAAACTTCACAAATACTGCCCATAATACATATTCAAAGCATTTTAGAGGACTAATTTGCAAGTACAAAGTAATAACTCTTGAGCCTTCAAAAATCAGTGAATAAAAGTATTTTAATTCTTTACATTAAGTTGAAATCTATTTTTAGAGTCTCTGAATATACTTTGTGACAATTAAAATATATTTTCAGGGACATAATCTGTAATTATAAGTCATGGTAGGTTTTAGAAAATATTACCAGATCAGGATCCCATGATGAGTATTTTTGCTCGTAAGCGTGTTCCCGCATCTCTTCCTTCACTCCTAACTTTCATTTTCTTGGACCTTATTATTGATTCACTTATTTACTTATTCAATAATTATGTATTTTACACATTCTCTATACTTGGATTACATGCTGAAAATGTTTTCTAGATAAAAATATTTTATTGATATATCCATGTATCATGTAAAAATTAGGAATGCGCTTGTTGAAGCCACCTGAAAGTTCACTTTCTTTGTGTATAGCTATGTTGAATAATCTTATTGCTTATGCCTTAAGTAATACATTTGTTCCTTAAATAGTATCAGAGATACACTTACATTTTTAGAAAGTATTCTAAATATTTCAGAGCTTTTTGTTATATTATTAGATGTTTCAATATATTATGTATTGTGAAATGGTTACATCAAGCTAACTAATAAATGCATTAGCTCACTCATTTATTATTCTTTTGTGATAAGAATTAAAATCTGCACTTTTAGCAATTTATAGTATTACAATATTCAAAATAGTAAAATTTATTAATAATTATAGTTCATATGATGTACAATAGAGTTCTAACATGCTGGAATTTGAAATATAATTTTGCAGTGTATACACAAAGAAGTCAAAAATGAATTGAGGAAAGTTAACAGATTTGAAGATATTTCGTAGGAGTAATCTATCAGGATGCTAATTACAATTTCAAAGTAAATTATAATTCAGGATTCTAGATAAAATGTTAACAGAGTCAGCCATCTCTAGAAAAGTGTGGAAGAACAAATTCTGTTTTAGACATTGGTAATTTGGAAGTGACTTTGGAAAGACTACTCAGAAATGGTCAAATGGTTTCAAGAACTTAGTTTTTTAAGATTTATTTATTTAAAATGCAGAGTGACAGAGAGCTAGGGAGAGATCTTCCATTCACTGTTCAAGCACCAAATTGGAGCAATGACCTAGGCTGTGCCAGGCTGAAGCCAGGAGCCAGGAAATCCATCCAGGTCTCCCATGTGGGCAGCAGGGACACAAGAACCTAGGCCATTCATCTGCTGTTTTCATGGGCACATTAGCAAGTTGCTGGATCAGAAGAGAGCAGCTGGGTTTCAAGCCTGCTGTACCACATTTCCAGCCCTTAAGGAATGTATTAATAAGAAAATCAAATAATACCTTTTAAAACATCTATATATTCTTGAGTATCAAAGCTTACTAGATAGGCGGACACATACAGATTATGTAGATGTGATATAGATCAGCATCTATACTCACTATTGAAGAATATGTTTAAGTTTTAATTGGGATATTACCTGAAATTCTAAGTTAGTGAAGTTTTAGTAGTACATGTTTGCCTTTGAGTGACCTTTTAATTGTATTCATTTATATCATTTCATTATTTATTAAGTATGAAAAAGCGAATAATCTACAAAGTTGCTCCTTTAGTTTTTGTTCTTAGTGCCTGAGAATCCAAATAGTTTCTCCAGAACAGAATTTTGATCTCATCGCTCACCTCTGTTGAATGTATTCTCCCCTTGGACTATTCGTCAAATATTAGTTGATTTAATAACTGTGTTGCCTGATTACCTGTAAATTCCATGAAGGAGTGACTTGGCCTTTTCTCCACTACTTTACTCTATTGCAAAACAAAATGTGTGATAGATTATATGAATCCCATACATTTTTTCTGAATAAAGTAAAGAATAAGTAGAGTACTTCCTATTAGCTTTTTTTTATTTTACTCCTCTATTAGACCAACTGCTTTTAATATTAGTAACTGCGTAGCATCTTTATTCTTGGTAATTAAATTTGTATGATTTTTTCTTATGAATTTTAGATCCCTTTGAGCTAAGCAAAATACGCTAAAGAGTTTTGTAATGTTTATGACTATGGGTGGCATTGATATCTTACTAATTGTGTAGTATGGTTGCTTCTTAACTTGGAAGGGGTGGTCACAAATCCTTGAGAATTTGATGAAAATCAGGAAACCTCTTCACAGAAGAACACACCAGGCCAACTCATACCCAATTTCCCATTGCATCTCAGGAATGTCAGGGAGCCTTTTAAACCCATCTGAAATCTCCAGGGAGTCTTGAGTACCAATCTGAGAAAATTCCTGTAATGAAAATCTTCCTGATCAGCAATCTTCCTCTTAAGTCCTTCATTTCTTTTTCTATTAATGTAAAAAGAACAGATTCCATGGATTTCATAGATAAAATTCTAAGCATGTAATGATACTTCTTTCCCTCTTCGTTGCTTCCTTTCTTTTTTTCTTTTAATTTTTGTGATAATATACTTCAATTCACTTCCTTTTGACAAACACCTACTATGTGAACAGCATTCAATGTGCTTCTGGCATAGTGGTAACCAGGGCAGTTCTCCAAAGAAAATCTCTATTCTTTAACCTGGATTTAGGGCTTGAGGTCTATCAGACTGAAAGAAGTAAATAACAGCAGTAGTAATAACGATAAATTTATATTTTTATAGGTGATAACAATAAATTCCCATTTGTTTAGTATAGTCTCAACTTACAGCTTTTGTGCCAGTATAACAACTAAAAAGTGTTCCTTTCATTTATGAAATCATCCTTGCTTGAATAATAAGTTACATATCCCTCTTATTCATACGGTAATTACTGATACCAGGAATTTCTAAGCATTTTGCCTTTCCGAAAATTATTTAATGCAAGGATCTGAAAATATAAAAGTATGAAAATCCTTCATGATGGGAGCCATGGAGTGAGTTTAGAGAATGTGGTAAAAGTAGCTTAAATATAATTTTTTAAAGTGTTGAATTTAGAAAATGCCAAATTTTCTGAATATATAAAATGTAATTGTTCCCACTTAAGGTTACATTTGAATTGATTCAGAGGAAAATAGTTTTCTAAAATTTTAAATCCTGTAATAGACCATAGACTATCACTTACTGACATCAATTGTGACTTAGATACTTCTTTAGTGAGATAAAGCAGTGCATACTTTAGAACATAATGCACAGAAGCCTTTTTTGATACTTTATTCCTACTATTTTCAAAAATAAGTTTTTTGGGAGATTTAATTCAGTTTTAAAGAACTATCTCATTGTTGTTATCTAGGAAAGAGAAAGGATTTCATACTGCAGGAGATGTAGTGCCTTAAGTTTTTTTCTGGATATGAAGTATTAAGTAAAACCACTTACTGATCCACTCATTCCTCCATATTGCTTTGCCATTGTGTTGCAAGGTGTTAATAAATTGATTTAGGAATGTCTCAATGAACAGTTAATTAATTTTAGTAAATTTAAATTGCTTCAATGAAATGTAGTTATTGTGGTATATTAGCAGATATCTGGTAATTTGATATTAGTCTATTGAAGACACAGAAATCGTTCTGGATAATAACGCTTTGTAATCAAATAGTTTTTAATATTATAAAATGGATTTTGCTACCTTGTTAGTATTTAGTCTAAGTTTAAGAAAATCCAACATGGAGTGTGAGTGAGAATAGTGGCTTATTTGATCATGACTGTACTATTTATATAAGCTTGCCTTTGAAATTAACTCACTCTATTATAATACTTCTCAGGTCATTCACTAAATTATTTTCTTCTTTCTAGAACGAGATCTGTTTGGAGCAGAACCTTTTGACCCGTTTAACTGTGGAGCAGGGGATTTTCCTCCAGATATTCAATCAAAATTAGATGAGATGCAGGTGACTGTTTTAGATTATTCAATAAAGATTTATTGATTAATTTTTTATTCTGGGGCAAAGAGTATCTTATTTCCCTAAATTACCCTTTCCTTGAACTGGTTTCACTGCAACAACTTGAATAAAAAATTACTTTGAAATAAAATGTATATTTAGTGCTAGAAACACTCCTGTTATGCTAAGGATGAAAATTATGTTTTTTAAACTATTTAATTTTCAATGGCAATACTTGGTTAATTTTTGATACTGTTACATGAATTCTAATACTCATTATTTTGAAATCCAGCAATTAAAGGATTATTGCACTAGATTTCTAAGATTTGACCTGAGTCTTAATGATGACGAATTTCAAAATGGCAAATGGGTAGATGAGAGAAAATCATTGTAAAAGTAAAATCATTCTCTCTGAAAGGAAGCGTTGTAACAAAAGTTCATAACTTCTGGGTTCTCATTGAAAAAAACAGACACTCAATGACAATTTCTTTAGGAATGTGGACCAGTTGGGCTTTCTTTTCACTTTCCCTCTTATCTTTGACTTCTAAATTGTTTTAGAAGTTTGGAGAAATTGAGTTTAAAAAACTTACACAGTGGGCCCTGATTTAACAAATAGTCTTATAAACAGTACAATAAAGACTTCTCTTGGTATTTTTGCTTTACAATTTGATGAAGCTGCTATATCCTATTTTTCTTAATTATATGAAGTTGCTTGAGAAAAGACAGTAAAGACACTAAAATAAAGCAAAAGAGGTCCATCTGGTTACTAGTCCTGGGGTAATACATTCACTGTTGATGATTCAGTTCCTAGAAAAACAATGACTGCATGAACTCTGATCTAACACTGATAGATACTTATCTGAAAAGATAATGTAATACTCTTCCACTCCTTTTGAACTGCAACAGTTGAGCCATCTTATCTTTTTAGGTTTTAGGTGAATTTCTTTATTGTTCTAGATATAACATGCTTGTATTAGAAAAACTGAATTGTTTAATACAGTTCTTAAAGTTTTCAAAGAATAAATTAAAACACTGTTTCTCAAGTTAGCTGATTCATAATTCCCTTTTATGTGAAAAATATTTTTTAAAATTTTCTTTAATATAATTTAATTTTTGAATCTTCATAATTAAAGTAAAAATTGGTTAACACAAATACAGATAAATGCATATAAATTATAGAAATATACTTAAATCAAGAATAGCAAAACTTACATGAATGGTCAAAAGTTATGAACACATTTGAAGTTGTCTAATTAGCTGTGATGTATAGGTCATAATTTAGTTGCTCACATACACTAGGGTGTACATTATAAAAAAACTACTTGTAACAAAAATTGATTGAAACTCAATTTTCAGTTTCAGAAAGGACTAGTACAAAAATAAATGTACAGACAAGTGGAAAAAATAAGAGCATAATGCAGAACAGATACACGAATGGACAGAGAGCATTGCATCTTATGCACTAAAATCCCTTCTAGTAAATTTGGATGCTTACCATTAACTTAAATTGCCATAACATGTCTTAATATTTACTAAAATGTTATAAAGAATGTATCTTCATAGTTATTATACATTATTAATTCAGAAATTATAAATAATGAAAGCACCATTACATCATCAATAACATTTAAATTAAGAACTGTCACATAACAGTATAGATGATGTCATTTGGCTGAAACTAAAATCACTGTATCAAACTTCTGTGGATTTTCACGTTATTCTGTTAGATAGCATGATTCTCCCACCTCTTTTCTATGTTTCAAAGACTATGAAATATTTACTTCTATAATGCATGATGTTTAAGCAAATGCTGCATTTCAGATGACAAAAGATTTATATTAGTTTTACTAACTAGGTGTGTACTGCTTGAGAGTAATGGACACTGATGTGGTAGCTCTTGTTCTTGAGAGTTATGTGAAATTTTTTTAAGTTCTCAAAAAATTGAAAAACGTTCTATATACTAAATAAAATAAAACTAACAACTATATCCAGAGTTTTGCAGGAACAATGTTTGGAAAATGCTGTATTAGGACAATTTAGTGTTATGGTAGTCAGATAATGTTAAACTGTGATGTTTTTATTTCTGCCATTTCTAATATTTTCTTAATGTCTTTCTTATTCTTTTCTGCTTTCATGGTGGGTAGCGCCAGAGATGGTTGGTATATTATTTTCATAATAATTTTAGACAACTTACACCTTTCTAAAGCTAAAACCTTAATATTTGCATGCTTTAATAAATATTCAAATGGAAGTTTCATATGGATGTGTCTGGTTATGAGTTGTGTTTTTAGGTTTCATAACTCACAATTTAAAAGGTTTTTTTCCCAACGATTTATTCACTATTTCATTGTATACTTTATTGCTTGTCTGTTTCTTTTAGTCTAAGATTTACTTTAAGGTCACTTTAACTAAATTGTAATAATACTTCTTTATCTAAAGTTTGTAATGACTTTTAAAATTAATCTTCCTTGCCTAATTAATCCTATGCACATATTTGGCTACTACTTTTATCTTTGTATAACATATAAGAACTTAATATAGAATAATGGATGTGTGCACCACATTGAGTTAATGAACCTAGTGAGATCATTGGTTTTCCTCTTTTAATTATGGAGAATTGTGACTTTAGCAGCTCCGGTACTGAATTGTGAAGGTTGAATTTACAGCCATGTCTCCTGCCTGTAAGAATTCAAGCAGAAACCTTAAGTCATATTGCATTAGAGTTAGATATTTATTTGAAATCAATAATGTAGTTATTTCATTAGATATTATTTATACTACTGGGTACATGATATTGGTACACAAGTCAATGAAATAATATTGATAGTTCAAAAGTGTACCTTGTGAATACAACAATTAAACACATTTTTAAAAGCATGGCAATTCAGCAAAGGATAAAAGAACAAAGTGCTTAATAATTCAGAAGAAGTCCAATGTACAGCTGAAACTTACAGCAAATACTCAAAAACTCAGAAGCTTCACACAGTTGTAAATGTTTGGGATTCAATGAATACTCTGAAAATTTTTATATTGGAGAGAAAATTTTATAAGGAAAATAAAAATGTGGATCTACAGTCTTCTTATATTCTTTGAAATTTTCTGTTTAAATATGCATAAATACATCATATAAACATAAAATGAAAGCAAGTATATATATGATTGGGAAGCTAAATGAGCAACAGATAAAAATTGTAGTTCCCGAAAGAAGGTAACTGGTAGCTAACACATATGTAGATATTTTGTGGCCAGTAAAAGTACACATAAACATTAAATAAAGGACTGTAATTGCACTTTCAATATGGAAAAATAGTGGTTTTGTTTTCTTACTAATAATGAGTACAAGTGAAATGTGATGAAAGAGCATTCAAAAACTTTGCTAGGCCAGGGTCAGTTTATGGAGTCACATTAAAGGGTAATTTGTTATGAATACTTGCATTTTTATTTGATATCAAAATCTTCATCACCAAGCCCCGGGCCAGGCACTGTGGGGGCGGGGCGGGGCGGGGCTAACGTTCTGCAGTAGACTCTTCTATACTAACACTTGAGTATTAGCAATAATTACAGGAGAGTAAGCGTGACCACACCGACATTAACATCACCGAATTAAAGCTCTGGGTTCTGAGGCCTTAGCCAAAAAAAAAAAAAAAAAAATCTTTAAAACTATTCTGAGAAGAAAACATGTATGACTGTGTTAAATGTCTGTGCACAATAATATCCAGTCAACCTTATTCATGACTGTAAATCACCAAAAACAAATTATTACAAAAATTAATAGAATATTATGTAGTCATAATAAATTGCTTTATGGGAACTCAGAGTAATGTAGAAAGTTCTGCTATGGTCAAAATATTAAGATAAAAATAATATGTAGTATATATAATACATTATATGAATAAGAAAGTTATATATATATATCACATAGTTATTTATATTATCATTAAACAATTGAAAAAAACCTATAAATTGGAAAAACAATATTTTGAAGAGTAAACCTCAACATGTTAACCATTTTTATATTTGAATATTAATTCCTTTTTTCATATGATTTTCTATTTCAAAATAAGATAGTCTGAGCAAAATATTTCATATAAAAAGCATGCAATGAATATTTTAATTAAATTTAAAACCATTCTTTTGATTGATATTAATGTGTGATAAGGATGTGGAGAGCTTTAAATAATTCAGCATTTACTAAAACATGATTTCCAATCTGTGACTGATGAAAGAAGGTCAGAAAATATATGGGAAATTCTATTTTTGTAGAAAAGAAAACCATTGAGCCTTGTAATTATTTATCTGTTAATTGAGATGATAAGGTTAACCTAAGAGGATTTGAGAATATCCTTTTAAAATCACCATAGAGAAATTGTTGAAAGTGATAAACAATTGGTTATTAAAATAGTGATTCAAACCTATTTGACTTTGATTGATATTAAATAGTATTTTCAGTGTAATTGTAGGTATCAAACCTTTCAAAAAGTAATTATCTCTTGCTATATTTCTGTAACTATCATTTATCTTTATTTCATGATATGCCAAAAGATGATACAGTACCGTTCCTCAGATAAACTATTTTAAGTGATAAGTTTATTTAAAATATTTTTAAAATATTTACTTTTTTAAATATTTGAACGCTAATTGAAAACAATGCATAAATATGGCAAAATACTTCTTTTTGTGATAAGAATAGGTTTTTAAAAATAATGGTAAGTAGTCTGATCTTCACCCAACTGAATATAATTTGCATTCCAAGTACTGAAAGAGTTTTGCAGATCATTTACAGGGATGACATTGTTAGTCTAACTTTAACTATCAATATAATGAAGGGTATTTTCTGAATATCAATAACAAAGTGCTTTACAGTTATAACTGCTGCTTTCTTTGAGAATATAAGATAATGTTTACAGTGGATTTGTACAAAGGGAAATACTTTTAGATACCCATTCTTATCACTTCAAAACGGCTTCCACAAGGAAACCAAACATAGGACCTCCAACTCTATGGATCAGTACAATATGATGAAAATCTCTTTGTAGTGTGTGCAGATTTACAAGAAAGGGCGTTCTGGGACTGAGGGGAGATGGTAAGACCAGAGGTGGCGCAGTGTGCTCAAAAGAAGAGCTTAGAGTAGAGGACATACTCCTTGGCCACCATTTTTTTTTTTTTCCACTAAAAACCTTAGGGGAAAGCACAATATTTTCATGGATTATATGTTTATATGCCCCATAAATCAAAGGCAGCTTAACTTCTAAATTGTGTTAAGTGGAGAAGGAGTCAAGGCAGACAGTCCACCAAAAGCAGCAGCAGAACTAGCAAGGGAGATTTTCTCCATGGCCAAATGGTTTGCAGCTTGATCAGTGTAGTCCATGGCAGTGGATGTATGAAGAATATTTTACTCAGTTTTTGGACACTGGTGGCCAGGAAGAAAAGATGAAAATTACCAAGCTATCTTGGACTTCTCATTAATTTGAGGTCTAATTATCTTAAAATATTTCAATTAAAAATTATCTTTAAACCAACAATTTTAGCTGCAGTAGGATGACATCAAAATAAGCTTTACTGAAAAAGCAGTGTTGAAATCTTAAAACCATATAACTGCATGTATTGCCTTTTTCTTCTGTCTCACACACATGCCTACCTCATACATATTTAAAACATTAAAATATTAATGAGTGTAAACGAACTACCAAAGCCCTATAAAAGAACCCATATAAAATTTGGCAAGCCAGCATTTGATGTATATTTATTTCTTAGTTGATCAAAGCAAGAAGCTTCCAATTTTTGTTCATAGTCTAAAGTACTGATTTCACTATATTTTAGCATGAGCATTTCTTATTTTAATTATTTTATTCTGTTTTACAGGAGGGGTTCAAAATGGGACTAACTCTTGAAGGCACAGTATTTTGTCTGGACCCGTTAGACAGCAGGTGCTGATGTCAAGAATAAAAGATCCTGACTCATGTTAAATTTGTTTATATACATATATATCATTCATTATTACTTTATGACAGGTATTATACATGTGCCAATATATTTTTGAATATATTTTGACAATTATTTCAGTAAAATTTCCAACATTTTTGTTGACCTGTAACTTTTATTTTCAAAACAAGTTACTGTAAGGTATATCATAGTTTGACATTCCTGTTTGCTTTGGTGGTAGATGGATTTATAATTGAAAGACAAATCCAAGTTTCTGACTTTGTGTTGGAGTTCTAAATAATTAGCACCTTGGAATCTGTGTTACTTCTCTAGTCTGCTAGCTTATTATTGATTTCCCAAAAGCCATACATTAATAATACCTTTTAAAATTCATAAGAGTTTTACATGGCCAAATAAATACATTGTATTTTCTAGCCATGTTTCCATTCATCAGAGAGAGATCATTATAAGTATAATATTATTCACGTATTGGGAAATGTAAACTTTGAAATAATGCCACCAGATCTTTAGCAGGTAAAGTAACAGGACTATAAATTCCAATAATTATTAAACCAAATACATTTAGAGTATTTATTAGTAAATACAAGGTAATAACGGTAGTTTATTATTATCAGTTATACTCTAAATATTTTGTTTGTTTTACAAATAAAGAATGGAAAAAGCTGAAAATTTGCTATTTACAGAAAACCGTAATTTCATTTATAGAGAGATAAGTTACATTACTATAACACCTAAACATCATCTTATCTGATATTTCCTAAAAAAAAAAAAAACATTTGGAATATATGCTGCTTTTACATGCAATGTCTATTATTCACATACACTTTACCAAGTATATTTATTATCATTAAAAAAGGACCATCTGTCTCATATTTTTTTGCTTCAATAAAAATATTTTCTCTTCAAAGTTCATTTTATGATGCCCATTAGTTTTGATATTTTCAAAATCCCTGTGGCAACTATTCTATATGATTTATAAATTATTTAACAAATTTAATTTGTTTTATTCTGTTGAAGTCACAATCTCATCTTTCACAAAAATCAGGCTGTTGCTAAGTTTGGCCTTGGATATGAGCAATAAAATTCTATGGCATCTCATTCTGGATATGCTTATGAACATTGACTTTAAAATTTTTGAAACAGATTATTTGCCCATTATTTAACAAAGTAAGTTTTATGCATTGCAACAAAGCTTAGTTGCAAAATGTCTAATTTTATCTATCACATTCTAAGACAAAAATTAATTAACGAAAATATGGGTTTAGATTGGGAGTAGCCCTGGAAAATCAGTTTTTTTTTCTCCCATCAGAATTTTCTTCAAGTGTTAAAAGTACATTTTTTCTGCATTGATTTTTTTTAAAGTACACTTTCAGTAGGAACAGAAATCATACATGCTTATGCAATATTATATTTTTATGTACCTCCATAATGTTCTGATATATATAAGCCTTCTTGTTTTCTGTTACCTATTATGTTGTTCCTTTATAGAGGGTAGTACATGTTTCATAAAGGAGAGTCTTTATAGTTTTGTTTGTCATATAGTATTTTGGAATTTGTATAATGAGGATGTTTAGAAGCCATATAAATGGCTTTTTTTTAACAAATAGAATTTGTATTTTTATTGTACTTTAAAAGCTTTATGTAATAGCTATAAATGTAGTGGCCATTTATTATCAATGGTAACACAATAGAGTACTGAGATATTTGCACATTTAAGATATGTTACTTTACCAATTTTTAATGGTAATCAGTTATGCTACTGGCATGATTAAATAGTACATAATTGGTCCTTAATTATGAACATTTATTCCACCAGTGGATTTTTATGAAGATCTGGCTAAAAATTGTATTTCTTTGTAAACTCAATGATATGTTTGATTTTGCTGAGAATAAATGATTTTAAATAAATTGTATAATCTCATTAAATAATATCTGATTAAGTCACATTCTGAATCTTACTCCATGACAAATTTTCCTATTGAAAAATTGTAACTGGGAAGAGAGGGGAGTCAGGGGAAGCTGAGAGGTAGGGAAGGCAGGATGAAGAAAAGGAGAAGCAAAAGAGAGAAGAGCCTTTTCCCTAGACTTCATTTGTTACAGCCCACACACATTTTACTTTCTGAACACATACTATTCAGTTGTGAAACAGCAGACTTGATCCCGTTGATGCAAAAGGTCATGGTTTAGTTCTTTTCACCAGAAGCATTTGAGTTCAATAGTGGTCTGATGTAAATATCACTTTCAAAATTGGGGACCTTTTTTTCCTAGGAATACTTATAAAGGATGTCTTAGTTGATAGTCTTAGAAAGGTGGGCTTGATAATGGGATTTGAGTTGTGGCTAATTGTGTGATCATGAGGAAGATTTGAAAGTATTTAAAACATGACGTGTTTTAGAGATACAGAGTCTCTCTCTCTCTCTCTCTCAAGATTTGTTTATTTATTTGAAAGCAGAGTTACAGAGAGACAGAGGCAGAGAGCGAGGTCTTCCATCTGCAGGTTCACTCTCTAAATGGTTGCAACGGCTGGAGCTGCGCCAATCCAAAGCCAGGAGCCAGGAGCTTCTTCCATACCTCCCATGAGGATACAGAGGTCCAAGGTCTTGGGGCATCTTCTACTGCTTTCCCAGGCCACAGCAGAGAGCTGGATCAAAAGTGGAGCAGCCGGGACTTGAACCGGCACCCAAATGGGATGCCGTCCCTGCAGGCAGCAGCTTTACCAGCTACGCCACAGTGCCAGCTCCGATACAGGATCTCATGCACAGCCTTTGCACACCAATGAGCAATTCATTGATTCATTGAATCATTTAAGAAACTTTATAGGTAGCTCATTTTTTATAAATGATTTATTAGTAGATAATAAAACCTCCCATATGTTTATTTACAAATATTAAACTGATAATACCTTTACCTTCACTTAACTTATCATCATAAAGGAAAAGTAAAGGAAGTATGTGAGGTAATCAATGAAAACCAATAAATATTTAAGTACTATATGGACAAAAACTTCTCTGGGAACATTTATATTTAACTAAATTTGGGCATTTCTCACTGGATAGTGTAATGTTACTTATCCAATGGCAAAAATTTTCTGTTTCTACTTTTATTTTTTTGGGAGTTTGAATATTTTTAAAAATAATTAATCATACTATGAAAACTCATCATAGGTAGAATTTGACAGATGTTGAGATGTTGCATCTTACAACACAAAGTTTTTACTATTTTTGATGTTCCTTGGTATAACACATGAATAAAACTGGCTATTAATATTTTTATTTTGAAATATTCCCTTATACATTTACTTATGCGTTTCAGTCACTATTAAATTACTTAAAGAACCCTGGACTCAGTTTTGACAATAAAATCTTACACTCCACCTAAGCTGCACCCTTTTTTAGGAAGCTAACAAGCTGTTGGATGAGCCTGGAACCCTGTATCTCATACAGGAAGTGTCTTTTGCTTCCTATTTAATCTCAGACAAATATTTCAAGAACTTCTCCCTCCAATGTCCATATAATAAATTCGACACAAATTTTAATTCTATAAGCTTGTCACATTTCTATTTTAAGTGGTTAAGATCCAAGGTAACTCAATTCTAGCATTCCTTCTTAAAAGGGCATATTTTCTCTAGAAGTCATCCAATAAATTCCTTACTACAGCATGGATGTTACTTCCTAAAATCACTTATGGTCTTCTATCCTATTGCTTTCAAATGAATTTTTATGAAAACAGGTATTATTTTTAAAAAATATTTATTTATTTGAGAGGCAGAGTTACAGAGAGAGAGAGAGAGAGAGAGAGAGAGAGAGAGAGAAGTCTTCTGTTCACTTGGTCGCTCCCCAAATGGCTGCAAGGATTATCAACAAAAGTTAAATGGAAACATGACCATTTTATCACATTCAGTAGATTTTAGTGTACCATATCATAAAATTATATTAGTGCCAGCCCTGTGGCATAGTGAGTAAAGCCGCCACCTGCAGTGCCAGCATCCCATATGGGCTCTGGTTCAAGTCCCTGCTGCTCCACTTCCGATCCAGTTCTCTGCTATGCCCAGGAAAGCAGTAAGAGGATAGCCCAAGTCCTTGGGCCCCTGCACCCACGTGGGAGACCCAGAAGAAACTCCTGGCTCCTGGTTTTTTATCTGCGCAGCTCTGGCCATCGTGGCCATCTGGGGAGTGAACCAGCAGATGGAAGACCTCTCTCTCTTCTTCTGCCCTTCAAGTAAAAATTCTTGGGTGCAGGTGCATAAAGACCCGGGTGTCAGCACCTGAAGATGTATTTGTTTGAGATGTAGTGTTACAGACAGAAAGGGAAAGACAGAGAGAAAGGTCTTCCCTCTGGCTGGTTCACTCCCCCAAATGGCTGCAATGGCCACACCTAAGCCCATCTGAAGCCAGGAGCCAGGAGGTTCTTTAGGGTCTCCCACGTGGGTACAGAGACAAATACTTGGTCCATTTTCTGCTGCTTTCCCAGGCCTTTAGCAGGGAGCTGGATCAGAAGTGGAGCAATGAGGAAATGAAGCAGGGCTCATATGGGATGCTGGTGTCACAGGTGGAAGTTTAAGCTACTGTTCCAAGATGTCTTGCTCTGGATCCATTCTTTCCACTCTGCTTCACAGATTCTCAGCAACATGATTTCCAAAATCATGATTAAATAATACAGAAAGGATGAAATACTTAAAAAGTAATTAATTTTAAAAGCTGCCTCATTTTCCTGACATTACATGATAAATTGAAATAGATTAATTCCTTATTTCTGTATCACTAACACTGAATTTTATGTCAGTTAATACTACCAAAGTAACACAAAAATTTGTAAGACTCTACCTTATCTATCTTAGACATATTTCAGGCATTTGCTGAGAAGCCCTCAAGGTTCATTGAGCTGAATTCTTCTATGTGGGCAGCTCCAGACATTTGGAAACATTCATTTTTTTAAAATGTTTATTTGTTCTCATCTACTTGAAAGAGTGGTGGGAAAGGCAGAGAGAGATTGACGATCTTGCATCCCGTCCACTGGTTTGCTCTCCAAATGCCCACAACAGCCAAAGCTGGGCCAGGCTGCAGCCAGGATCTTGGAACTTCATCCAGACCTCCTACACAGAAGGCAAGAATCCACGTATTTGGGTCATCATCTGCGCTCTCTCAGGAATATTAGCTGGAAGGGGTATCAGAAGTGGAGTAGCTGGGACTCATATCAGCACTCCGATAATGGGAATGGGCATCCCTGGTGACAGCTTAATCCTCTGTGCCACAATGCCTGCCCCATGCATTTGGATTTTTTGACCTGGGGGTTTAGCCTGGCAATTAAGATGTAGATTAACATGGCTGCATCCCATAATGGCATACCTGGGTATACTTCCAGGTTCTGGCATCCGTGATGACTCAACCAATGAGATGAAGAAGCAATGATCACTCAAGTAATGTGGTACCTGTCACCCACATTGGAGATCTATATTGAGTTTTCAATTTCTAACTTTGACCTAAGCCTAGCTCTCGTCATTGAGGGCATTTGGGGAGTAAACCAGTGGGGCAGGATCTCTCTCTCTCTCTCTCTCTCTCTCTCTCTCTCTCTCTGTCTCTCTCTGTATGTGTGTGTGTTGGGGGGGTGTGGGTGTCTTTCTGCCTCTCAAACAAATAAATGAAAATTTTAAAGGACTTTTAAATGTTGCTATTTTCATTAAAGAAGACCTGGCTATAAACTGTAGAACTTGCCATCTTAAAAGAATTCTCCAGTTCACACTGAACCTAAATTTTCTATCAAAGAACATTCTGAAATCCCCAAGTGTTATCTTGGTACCTTGGACCTAATCAACATAACTTTATTAATATTTTTTTTGCAAAAATAAACAGCTTTCTGTCTTATAGAAATTTGGAATTTTTTTTGATAGCAGGATTGACTTGACATTTTTGTATTCTCTTGGTGCCAAACAACACTTCATCTAGCATTCAGTGAAAGGTTGAATAATTATTTAGCATGCTTCTTGCTAACAATATGAACTAAAATTTCTCATGTTTTAAAAAAAGAATAGCATGTCCTCTAAATAAATATTAGGAGAAAATAACTACTTTCTCCTTTCCAATGAAGTTTTTACTATCGTTTTAACATATTGCATCAGTGACTTTCTAAATAAAGCTTTTGGTAATTGAGCATCTAACAACCACTACACAATCCTGCACTAAGGAAATATAAGGATGAATGTTGAACTCCAAAGACGTTGTGGTGTTTCCAAAGTGAATGTTACCTAGTTAAGGAACATTGCTTGTACTCAAGGAGGCAGAGCTCTGTATTTGTTGGGTAAGTGTTTCAAAAATGATAGCTAAAGCTCAAATTTCTTTTTCTTTTCATTCTATATTGTAGTTTACACAGTTTTCTTTGATTTTAAGTTGCTGAAGTTCATCTGTCGGCTCTTAACTTTATATTGGCCTCTTGCTTCACATGAGGTTTCACAAGAACATGTTGGGGTCCTTCCCAGTTGACGACTCCCTCCCCTGTCTGGCCAGGCTGCTATGTTCTAGTCTGTTCCAAAGGTCACTTGTTCCAGTTGAAATAGCTGTCTGGATGGCCTGGAAATAATCCAGACACTGGTTCTTTCCTGCAAAGAAAGCAAAGAGCTAAGATAGATTATTTTTTCCTTGGCTACATTTTGATGGAAAAAAAATGAAATAATTTTATAGTCGAATCTATTAATACTTGAAAGACATCTATATAGTTCTAAAACTCATCAAAAGAATTTTTGATATTTTGTGTATACTTTGCCTTTCTCTTTGCCTTTAAACTCAATTATTTAGTGTTGATATTCTAAATAACTAAGTAGATAATTGTATGTCAGAAGTATAGGCAAATAAATTTGGTGAAGATTCAGCAAATACTAATCTCTCTCTCTCTCCCTCTCCACCCCCCCATTTATTCATTTAGTTCTTCATTTATTTTATTCTTAGTAACTGCTTTAATTACAGTAAAATAAACTTGCATTGTACTAGACAGTGCCAGGGAATGGGAGGAGACAGACAGTCATAAATCTTCAGAGATATCAACTTACCCATTCTTGGCACAGTGTTTGGGTATAGATATCTGAACTGTTCATTTCGCAGGCAACTTGAACCATTTCTGGGCCAAAGACTAACAAGAATTATACAGTTATGAAAAGAGGGAGGGTGGTATAGTTACCTTCTTAGAATTGTAACTATGAAATACATGAAATCTATTCTCTTTATATTGATAAGAAATTTTAAAAAGAAAAGTTATTTCTACAGTGATTCCTCTTTAATTTCTCCTGGCTCTCTGATTATTCTGGTGGTTTTCCTCTTTACTACAGAAAAGGAATTAAATGGGAAAATACCTAAAAAATCTATTGATCCCTATTTCATGACCACTTGCCATCAAAGGCAATCAGAAAACCAAATTTTATTAACTCCTTAAAGTATTTTGAAACTTTACTTAACCAAAACTTACTTGAATCTCCAACTAATTTTGAAATGGTTATATTGACATAGATTTTCTTCAGAACTACTTAGTTTGACCTATAGGGAACAATTGAACTAAACTTAAAACCCTATGCTGGGGCCAGCACTGTGCCATAGTGGGTAAAGCCACTGCCTGCAGGGCCGGCATCCCATATGGGCGTCAGTTCAAGTCCCATCTGCTCCACTTCTGATCCAGCTCTCTGCTGTGGCCTGGGAAAGCAGTAGAAGATGGCCCCTGCACCCAAGTGGGAGACCAGAATAAGCTCCTGCCTCCTGGCTTCGGATCGGCGCAGCTCCGGCCATTGCAGCCATTTGGAGAGTGAACCTGCAGATGGAAGACCCCTCTCTCTGCCTCTGCCTTTCCTTCTCTCTCTGTGTAACTTTGACTTTTAAATAAATAAATAAGAAATCTTAAAAAAAATCTATGTTATGATATTTCATTCTTATCTTTGATTTGGGGAAAATAGTGCAATCAATCATGTCTCCTAAGGTTCACAAATATTAACTACTCTTGATATCAAAATGAAAGAAAGTTCCTTGAATAAGCCCAAGATTAGGAAATAAAAGTCACAATGTATTTTACATTACATTAATTCCATGCTAGTTGTAAATAAATGCTGAAACAATGGCTTCTAGGTAAGTGGTTTCTGAGTTAGAAGTAATAACAACATCAAAAGAAAAGGTAAAGTGATTCCTAAACTATCTCAACCTTATTTCTCTTCATTATTGGAACATTTTATTTAGAATTCTGTCTTTTCGTAATAGTCAAAGTTCAATGCAAACCAAAAGCATGATTCTAAGAGTCTTTCCTTTCTCAACATTTCCCACTCTTGGGAACATATTTTAACGCAAACCTCAGAACACACACACAAACACACACACATGCACATATATATATGTGCGTGCATGTGTGTGTATACGCTAAAAAATGGAACCTATTTTTTCTCAATAAAA
This sequence comes from Lepus europaeus, assembly GCF_033115175.1. Classification (NCBI taxonomy): domain Eukaryota; kingdom Metazoa; phylum Chordata; class Mammalia; order Lagomorpha; family Leporidae; genus Lepus; species Lepus europaeus. The sequence continues at coordinate 132,048,446 of NC_084827.1, forward strand.
ATATTAACAGCTTGACACAGTGTCAGGATAACCTCAAGATGAATAACATATGTCTGAAAAGAGTAAACACTAAACCTTGCAAATGCTAGAGAGAGAACACTAAAACCCATAACACCATACTGAAATAGCAAATGCAAGTATTCATCCATGCGCTCACGTAGATGAATTCATAGAGATTTGTAGAGAAGTTGCTGTATTTCTGGATATTATAGGAACTTGTTTGTGTGTACTTAGGTTGTTTGAGGCTTTGTTTTGTATAAATGGGACTGTTAGAATAGTTTCTTGGAATTAATTAAAAAAAAAAACTTACCTTTCACATGTTGATTTATACTCAACCATGCTTTTTCTGTATGTTAGCTTTTTGGGAAAGTTCGCCTTACTGGTTTTAACTATAGAAGAATGAACTTGAAGAGAAGATAAAACTCTGCATTACACTTGCAGACCCTGAGAAAGGCAACAACGACACCGTGCATTTCTCATCCCTCTGCATCCCTCCCTTAAGCAGGAATCTCAGAGCTAATGCTGGAGAAAACAGCTGGCCGGAAAACCGCAAGGGACTCATGATCTATTTCTGCAAACACATTGATCAAATCTCTAGAAAACCCTTTTCAAATGAAAACCTAAAGCAATATTTCATTCTTAGTAAAATGTTTTTTTAAGAAAATTCAGAATGTCAGTCTGATCAAATGAGATTAATTAAATTGTTTCTAGACACAATATGAAGTCAATGAGACCATGGAAAGTACAATGAGTCATATGACCTAGTTGAGTTTATTTAGAACACACACACTCACAAAAATTTGGGATTCCATCAAAACCAGATTTTTTCTCATACTATCCCCCAACTGAAAATTAGAAGGTTAGAGAAAAATTGGACAAATGTCTAAGAAAGCTATGCATGAAAATTTTCAAGCAAAAGCTGAAATCAATTAATAAAAGGAATATGATATTTTACAATTTTTATTTACACATTAAAGCCCTGTTCAATAGTGGTTTAAGCTCATAAAATTTAATTTTAACTGATATCTGATTCTAGTGAATTTTTTTAAACAATTATCAGGAAAATTGACATTGTCAGTTTAATTTTTGGATGTTTAAATGAACAGAGTTACTCTGGAATGTACTTTTTCCAAAAAAAAAAAAAAAAAAAGGCCAAGGCAGTTTAAAATAAATGTGCTAATTCATGATTGTTCTTCATGAGAATGAGCAGTTTAAAGCAGAGAGCAACTTCAGCTCTGTTTTAAAAGGTCAGCTATGCTGGTATTTAAGGGGAAAAACTGAAGTCACAGTTTTAATATTTAAGACAGATGCTTTATGTTAAAAGATTTCTCTGATGAAGTCCTTTTGTGCAGACTAGAGTCTGTTCTCCTGAATGGGTATAGAGGGGAAGAAAAACCAAGTTCTAGCCTTTGCTTGCTCTTTCATGTCTTCAGCTGTCTGTATTCTGAAGGGCAGTTGGAAAGTCTGCCTTCCCACCTGGCTACCTCTCCACTTTACTGTGTTCCCTTCCAGTGAAAGTCCTAGATCTGCATCCGTATCTATCTATCTACACGCCCAGAAGCGAAATTTCTGGAAATGTGATTCTGATTGGGTCTAAGGTAACTATGAAGTGGTTTGCGGTATTCATTTTGGAAACATTTAGACACCCATTAAAAATTCCATTTCTAAAGGTAAAACATCAAAGGAACATGATATAAAGAATGAATATACGTTGGCAAGAATAATGTTTATTTATGACTGCGAAAATTTCGAGGTTACTGCCAGAATTCTGATTGTTGCCAGAAAGACCACTGTGATATGAGCGATCTTTTCCATTCAGAACTCATCACAGAGTACTCCTTAGCATATATGAAACCACAGGACATCAGTGGGAACTCACTGCAGTGAGCTGGAAATGCTGCAGCAAACCGCTAATCATGGCGGCCAGATTTCCCAGAAGAAAGCCGTTGCTGTAGAAATTATGCCAACTACTTGGGTTGAAAATATGGTTTTAGAAGTTGCAAATCAGCGTAATGTGGAAGGGTTATTATCAAACTTCAGAAATGTGGTTTTGGGGTAGACAGTTTCAATAGCATTTCATGACATTTATTTTTCTTAGATATGAGTCTCAAACAAAAGACAGGCAGCATATGTAGATTATAATATCTAAACATTTCTTTTCCTTTTAAACTACACAACTGTCTAGATGCTATCATAAGTTGTTCTTGATTTTTTTATACTTAAAAATTGTGAATTAGTGTGAACTAGAACTAGGCACTAATAAATCTGTTTAATAGAAACCTAATATAGTAATAATCCAGACAGACTCAAGATTAGAGGCAGACAGGAACACTATCTTTTAACTGTTTGTAAGAACACAATTTAAAAAACACCTGGGGCCCGTGTTGTGGCATAGCAGGTAAAGATACCACCTTCGACACTGGCATTTCTTATGGGCAGAGGTTCACGTCCCGGCTGCTCCACTTCCAATCCAGCTTTCGGCTAATGCCCTGAGAAAAGTATTGAAGATGACTCCCCACGTGGGAGACCCAGATGAAACTCCTGGCTTCTGGCCTCAGCCTGGCTTAGTCCTAGCCATTGCAGCTACTTGGAGAGTGAGTCAACAGAGAGAAAACCTCTCTCTGTAACTCTGACCTTCAAATAAGTAAGTATATTTTTAAAATAATAAAATAAACTAAAAATTAAATAAGGTAAAATTTTCATCAGCATACAATCTTTGAAAAGTATTATTATTAAGATAACACTTCTTAACTATTCTGTGTATTATCCACCCAATACTTGTGGGTGTAACAAATTATTTTTCCTGAATAATTATAAAGATATATATGTTACTGATTTGTAATGAAGTCTTTACATGTGACTTTTTTTTTTATTTTTTGACAGGCAGAGTGGACAGTGAGAGAGAGACAGAGAGAAAGGTCTTCCTTTGCTGTTGGTTCACCCTCCAATGGCTGCTGCGGCCAGCTCATTGCGCTGATCCAAAGGCAAGAGCCAGGTGCTTCTCCTGGTCTCCCATGGGGTGCAGGGCCCAAGCACTTGGGCCATCCTCCACTGCACTCCCGGGCCACAGCAGAGAGCTGGCCTGGAAGAGGGGCAACCGGGACAGAATCCGGTGCCCCGACCGGGACTAGAACCTGGTGTGCTGGCGCTGCAAGGCGGAGGATTATCCTGTTGAGCCACGGTGCTGGCCATTTACATGTGACTTTTAAACACTTTCCACGTAGACACACTGTCTACTTACAAATGTACTTTTCCATAAACATGTTTTAATGTCAATTTTCTACAAATCACAAAATGGTCATCTATTCTTAATTTGTATGTATATTACTTTTAAAACATTTATTTATTTATTTGAAATGTGGAAGGACAAAAGAGGGAGACAGAGAAGGAGAGAGAGATCAACCTTCTGTCTGCTGCTTCACTCCCCAAGTACCCACAAGAGCCAGACTGGGCCAGCCTGAAGTCAGGAACACAATGGCAGGAATCCAGGGACTAGAGCCGTTATTTACTGCATTCCAAACACATTAGTAAGAAACTTCACTGACAGTGCAATGTAGCAAGGACTTGAACCGGGCACACTGAAACAGTATGCAGAGGCACCAAGCAGTGGCTTCACCTGCTGTACCACAATGCCTGCTTATGTATGCTTATTGTTTAATGGTACAGTGTACTTATTCACTCAATGTAATACTTTGTAAATTACTTTACCCATGGAAGCAATGCTCTTTTTGACTGCCTACTAATTTAACTCTAAGCATATTTCTATTAATGGCGAAAACCTTATCCAATATCTTTGATTGAGTTAATTTTGAACAACAGAAATTGTGTGTTACGGGTGGCATTTGGCCTAACAGTCAAGAAATCCATGTCTGGTGTCATAGTGTCTGGGACAGGATGTCCATCTCAGCTCCTGTCTGCAACTTCCTGCTTAACACAGACTCGGGAGGCAATGGTGATGGCTCAAGTGATTGGGTTCCTGTGCCCCGCATGGAGGGCCTACACTGGCTGCTCAGCTTTTTGTCCTCAGAATAGCCCCAGGTGGTGCAAGCATTTGGTGTCTACTGGCAGATGCAAACACTCTCTCTCCCTTTTTCTCCCTTTCTCTCTCAGTGTGTGTGTGTGTGTGTGTATCTCTGCCTTTCAAAGAAAGGATTACTTCTGTGAGACATAAGCCAGGAGCCTAGAACTCCATTAGGGTCTGACAGATATTCTTGATTATATCAGTCTCTCTTTAAATAGACCTTTCAGGTTACATATTTATATGTGGATGAAATCCAAAATATTGAAAATTGCTCTTGAGGATATGAAACTACAGGAGCTCTAGGTCCTTACAGTGGGACTGTTAAAGGGTACAGCAGTTTGGAAGACAATTTGACAGTTTCTTGTAAAAGTATACTATTATAATTTAATTCAATAATTATAATGATAATTAGATATTTACTCAAGTGATTTGAAAGCTTGTGTCTACACAAAGATCTGCATGTTTACAGCAATTTTATTCATCCTAAATGGATAACAATACATTTTTCAATAGGTGAATGTGTAAACAAATTATATTATGCACATAAATGCACAATATCATATTATTCCCCAAATGGTGGACTTAGAAATGTGCCAGGGGATTCCAATACAATCCCATCAAGGTGGCATGTACCAATGCCATCTCAGTAGTCCAAGTGATCAATTTCAGTTCACAATTGATGGCTCTGATAGGTCTAAGAGTCAAAGGGATCACACAAACAAGACAAGTGTCTGCTAATACTAACTGATAGAATCAAAAAGGGAGAGAAGGATCCAACATTGGAAGTGGGATACACAGCAGACTCACAGAATGGCAGATGTCCTAAACAACACTCTGGCCTCAGAATCAGCCCTTAAGGCATTCGGATCTGGCGGAAGAGCCCATGAGAGTATTGTAGGCATGGAAAGCCAAGATACCATGGAAAAGAAAAAAAAAAAAAAAGAAGAAGACCTAAATGAAAGATCTCTGGGAGTGAGATCCCAGTGGAAAGAACAGGGCCATCAAAGAGGGAGGTACCTTTCTCTGAAGGGAGGAGAGAACTTCCACTTTGACTATGACCCTATCAGAATAAGATAAAAGTCAGTGAACTCAAGGCTTCCATAGCCCTGGCAACTCATGACTAGAGCCTAGGGAGATTACTGACGTCATGAACAGGAGTGTCAAATTGTTAAGTCAGCAACAGGAGTCACTTTGTGCTTACATCCCATGTGGGATCTGTCCTTAATGTGTCGTCTAATGTGCAGTGATGCTGTAACTAGTACTGAAACAGTATATTTACACTTTGTGTTTCTGCGTGGGTACAAACTGATGTGATCTTTACTAATTATATACTGAATTGATCTTCTGTATATAAAGATAATTGGAAATGAAAAAAAAACTGGCATTGAATTGGAAATGGCATAGAAAATTAATTAATTTTTTTAAAAAAAATATTATGTAGGATCTCTGTCTTTAATGTGCTGTACACTGTTATTTAATGCTATAACTAGTACTCCAACAGTATTTTTTTTTTCACTTTGTGTTGCTATATGGGGGCAAACTGTTGAAATTGTTACTTAATATATACTAAACTGATCTTCTGTATATAAAGAGAATTGAAAATGAATCATGATGTGATTGGAACGGGAGAGGGAGCGGGAAAGGGGAGGGTTGCGGGTGGGAGGGAAGTTTTGGGAGGGGGAAGCCATTGTAACCCATAAGCTGTACTTTGGAAATTTATATTCATTAAATAAAAGTTTAATAAAAAATCATATTATTCATAAGTAAACTGATTGAACTATCAACCTATGAAAAGACATGAATAGATGTTAAATACATATTGGTACCTGAAAATAGCCGATGTGAAAAAGTTGTATAGGGCATGATTTCAAAAATACTTTATTAGAGAAAAGGTGAAAGTACAGTCAAAGTAAAAAGATCAGTGTTTACCAAATGCTCAGGGGAATGGAAATGGATTTAAAATATTAGTCACAGGGAATTTTTATGATATTGAAACTATTTTGTAAGATATGGTAATGGAGCCAACGCTATGGCACAGTGGGTTAATGCCCTGGCCTGAAGCACCGACATCCCATATGGACCTGGCTGCTCCACTTCCAATCCAGCTTTCTGCTATGGCCTGGGAAAGCAGTAGAATATGGCCCCAGTCTTTGGGCCCTTGCAGCCACGTGGGAGACCGGGAAGAAGCTCCTGGCTCCTGGCTTTGGGGCGGCACAGTTTGGGCAATTGCGGCCATCTGGGGATTGAACCATCAGATGGAAGACCTCTCTCTCTCTCTCTCTCTCTCTCTCTCTGTGCGTGTGTGTGTGTAACTATGACTTTCAAATAAATAAATAAATAAATAAATATTTTTTAAAAAATAGCTTTCCTCAATCTCATACTGTTTAAAAAATAGAAAAAAAGATATGGTAATAGTGAATACATGACACTGCATTTGCCACAACACAAGAATGAACCTTAATGTAGGCAATTTTGTAAAAAAAAAAAATTGTAAATATTGGGGATCTCAGGAGGAAGTGTGAGAATGGGACAAATCACTTTAATGTGTTACAAATGTATGAAGCAACCTCACTGAAAATGGGGAGACTAAAGATGCTGGCCTAGGGAACTGTGGAAATGCATAGATTTGCTAAACTAAAGGCAAAAGTACCTGTGTATAAACCTTGTACTCCAGTTAATGAAGTTGTTCCCACATGGTATGGTTCAATAATTCTGCTACCACTGTAGAAATAAATTTGTATTGAACACTTAAGTATTCAAATGGCAGATGGGGGCAGCGGCAGCAAGATTTCTCACCATTGGAGTAGAAGGCTGCAGGTCAATGAAAGAAGACTAAAATTATCTATGTGGAAATGGATTAGATTTGGGACATAAGCAGGAACTAAATGTTAGTTTAATAGATATACGTATATACTGTGCATTGTATACATACATTATCCCTTGCTTTGTCAGATAAGGGAACCTCAAAAATAAATAAGTAAATATATCTTAAAAATAGATATTCATGAATTAATATGGATATGAATAAGGAATTAGGGGGAAAGAGAAATCTCCAGTACTAAAAAATACTAAATAATTTGTGTAGATATTTTGCATGAGAAGGTAAAACATGTATGTAAAGTGGTGTAGTCCAGTAAAGAAAGACTGAATTATGACTAACATAATAGTGAAGAAAACGTATAGCCATAATCAACCACATTGATAGCATATGCTCTCTTGTAAAGTTTTATTTTATTTATTTGAAAGGCAGAGTGACAGACAGAAGGGGAGAGAAAGAGAAAAGGATCTCCCATCTGCTGGTTCAGTCTCCTAAAGGCCGTAACAGCAAGATCTGGGTCAGGCTGAAGCCAGGATACTAGAACGCCATCCAGGTCTTCACATTGGAAGCAAGGTCCCATGGGAACCTTTGGACCATCTTCCACAGCTTTCCCAGGTGCATTAGCAGGGAGTGGATCTGAAGTAAAGTAGCTGGGGCTTGAACCAGTGTTCTGATTTGGGATGCTGGTGTTGCAAACAACAGGTCTAACCCACTGCACCACAATGCCAACTCTGATAGTATATACTCCTGATATGATGTGATGAATGCCAGTTTACCTATGAGGACTTCCTCCCCAAAACCTATAGTGGAACTATAATGATAAGAAACAGATCCTCAGATAGAACCCAACAGAGAGATACTCTGTAAAAAAAAAGCTGAGTTTTTCTACTGAAAGTTTTCAAGGTCATCAGAATTAAGGACTTCCTAAGTTGTTAGAGCAAAGAGAAGTCTAAGGAGACAGGACTATACCACGCAATGCGGTAAACTGACTAGGAACCAGGAACAGAAAAAGGAAACCAGGTCCCCCAAATTCAGAAATTTTAGTAATTTGTGGATTTGTTAATGATGCATCAATAATAGACCTTCAATAAATGTGCAATAAAAACGTGAAGTCTTTTTTTTTTTTAACTTTTATTTAATGAATATAAATTTCCAGTGTACAGCTTATGGATTACAATGGCTTCCCCCCCCCATAACTTCCCTCCCACCCGCAACCCTCCCCCCTCCCGCTCCCTCTCCCCTTCCATTTGCATCAAGATTCATTTTCAATTCTCTTTATATACAGAAGATCAATTTAGTATAAAGATTTCAACAGTTTGCACCCACATAGAAACACAAAGTGAAACATACTGTTTGAGTACTAGTTATAGCATTAAATCAAAATGTACAGCACATTAAGGACAGAGATCCCACATGAGGAGCAAGTGCACAGTGGCTCCTGTTGTTGACCCAACAAATTGACACTCTAGTTTATGGCGCCAGTAACCATCTTAGGCTGTCGTCATGAGTTGCCAAGGCTATGGAAGCCTTCCAAGTTTTCCGACTCTGATCATATTTAGACAAGGTCATAAAAGAGAGAGTGAGGATAGTAACCAATGATCCTAAGAGTGGCATTTACCAGGTTTGAACAATTATACAGCATTAAGTGGGGAAGAGGACCATCAGTACACACAGCTTGGGAGTAGAGCCATTGGTGGTAGAGTAGAGGTTATGATTACAAAGGAATGAGGCCCAAGTGCACTAGACAGGGCCTAGAACAAAGGACAGAGTCATTATTAGAGGAGCTAAGAAAGGTGCTGTCTAAGCTACAATTAAGTTTTCTGATTGAGAGGCAAATAGAACCTGACAGAAGCGGCTTGATAATAATCTGGTGGGCTTTAGGCCTTGTAAATTCAGAGGCCCAGACCTATCTATCTCTTCACATGGGGTATATCCTAAGGGAGGTGTGAACCTCCTAGGGGAAGGCACTCTGTTGACTTTCATTACTTGGCTGGCCTGGGAGGAGAGCTGGCCAGGTAAAGGCAGGGGGCATCTCTAACAAGAAATTTACAGTTCTGCCTGCAATGTTGCTGACCCTACTTGACCATCCCCTCAGCTGCAGTGGTCACTTTGGAGGTTGGGCTGAGTGAAGGGCTTTTCAGCTTAGAGCCAATAAGATCTGTGGCTCTGACCTGGGCATCCTTCGACTCCAGGGCAGGTCCATTTCCAGTGATCCAACTCTTGGCAGAGCTGCCAGGGCTCTTCACAAGCGAAGTCTTAATAATAGGGAGATTTTGGTGGGTATATTTGAATTCTCTGGTCTGGCTGTGTTTTTTTTTTTTTTTTTTTGTAAATCTAAAACCACTTTGAAATACATTTTATTTAAAATATATGATCAGCTACTTGAAACAAATAGTAACCTAAATGTTTCTTGGCCAAAGATTATATTACTAGCAAAACTTTTGAAATATTTTTTAAAACACCAAAGTATAGACATAGGAGTAAGAAAATTTCTATGGAAATGTCCATTTTACTCTGGGCTTAAGCTCTAGAAGAAAGGCCTGTTAAATCTAAAAAATGCAAGAGAACCATGGATTTAGAAACATTGGGGATAATGATAAATCAGAACTGAGTGAGCATCAATTTTACTAAAACTCAATGGAAAACTCAATTGCAAAAATAGTACAACATGGCATTTTCCCAATAATGTTCCAAAGGATCTGTTTATTTCAATTCAAGAGTTTTTCAGTGTCTTTCAAGGGAAAGGAAAAGCACTTTGAGGAATGAAAAAGTCTTTCTCTTTTTTTTTTTTAAAGATTTATTATTTATTTGAAAGGCAGAATTACAGAAAAGCAGAGAGAGAGATAGAGAGAGAGAGGTCTTCCATCTGCTGATTCACTCCGCAGGTGGCCATAATGGCTGGAGCTGAGGCTATCTAAAGCCAGGAACCAGGAGCTTCTTCTAGGTGTCCCACATGAGTGCAGGGCCCCAAGCACTTGGGCAATCTTCTGCTGCTTTTCCAGGCCACAGCAGAGAGCTGGATCAGAAGTAGAGCAGCCAGGACTGGAAAACGCACCCCTATGGGATGCCTACACTGCAGGCGGCAACTTTACCTGCTATGCCGTAGCACTGGCCCCAGAAAAGTATTTCTGATACACAATATACTTTAGCCTCTATTGTGGAAAAGACATATATTCTGTGTGTGGTTATAGAATGAAGATGAAAAAATAAAACCAATGAAAGTAAATGAACGTGATCACATTCATTCACAACAGATACCATATAAAGACTTTGAGTAAAGCAATTTTCTTGATTGAAGGAAAATGTAAATTTAACAATTATGTTTACCCGTCAGTATATTTTAATGAAATTGGGGTTATCTATTTCACACTTGAATGACTCAGAAAGAATTCATATAAGGACCATGGAAAGGCATTTAAATTAGATCAAAGTGACTTCTACCTGTATATTTTATTGAGTAAATCTTTTGTTTGTTTGTTTGTTTGTTTGTTTTTTAACTTTTATTTAATGAATATAAATCTCCAAAGTACAGCTTATGGATTACAATGGCTTCCCCCCCATAACTTCCCTCCCACCTGCAACCCTCCCCTTTCCTGCTCCCTCTCCCCTTCCATTCACATCAAGATTCATTTTCAATACTCTTTATATACAGAAGATCAATTTAGCATATATTAAGTAAAGCTTTCAACAGTTTGCACCCACATAGAAACACAAAGTGAAAAATACTGTTTGAGTACTAGTTATAGCATTAAATCACAATGTACAGCACATTAAGGACAGAGATCCTACATGAGGAGTAAGTGCACAGTGACTCCTGTTGTTGACTTAACAAATTGACACTCTTGTTTATGGCATCAGTAATCACCCTAGGCTCTTGTCATGAGATGCCAAGGCTATGGAAGCCTTTTGAGATCACTGACTCTGATCATATTTAGACAAGGTCATAGTCAAAGTGGAAGTTCTCTACTCCCTTCAGAGAAAGGTTCCTCCTCCTTTGATGACCTGTTCTTTCCACTGGGATCTCACTCGAGGAGATCTTTCATTTAGGTCATTTTTTTTTCCCAGAGTGTCTTGGATTTCCATGCCTGAAATACTCTCATGGGCTTTTCTGCTGGATCCGAATGCCTTAAGGGCTGATTCTGAGGCCAGAGTGCTGTTTAGGACATCTGCCATTCTATGAGTCTGCTGTGTATCCCACTTCCCCTGTTGGATCGTTCTCTCCCTTTTTTATTCTATCAGTTAGTATTGCATACACTAGTCTTGTTTATGTGATCCCTTTGACTCTTAGTTCTATCAGTATGATCAATTGTGAACAGAAATTGATCACTTGGACTAGTGAGATGGAGTAAATCTTTCTAAGCAAGGGTATGCTGTGTCAACAAATGACACCTCTTTCCACCATACCAGACACCGAACAATAAAGTTTCCTTCTTGCTCATACTCACTCATGCTTGTCCATTAGAGATAGCTGTAACTGCTCAAGGAAGTTCTGCACCAAGTAAAAGAAGTTGTTTCTAACCAGAGCACGACTGATCTGTGGCAAACCATGTGCTGACTCGCAGCAATCCTTTGTGGCAGTGCTAAGTTTCACTCCTGCTCAGAAGTGAAGACGTGCATGCTATTCCATTAGCCAAAGGACATCACATGTATATTCCTGAGTTCAAAAGAAAAAGGATACGGAATGAAACACTTCAAGGATGAAAATAAAAATTTAGCAAGCAGTAATATAATCCATGATGCTTATTAAATGTCTCCAATAGTTATTGGCTTTGTGACTTTGGAAAAGTTACTTAATATCCTTCAGTCTCTTTACCCATAAAATGTGAGCAGTATTTAATCAAGGAGTCAAGGATAAAAATGAAAATGAATATGTGAAGCATCTACAATGAGAATAGATACTTAATAAATGGTAGCTATTATTATAAGAGCCAAATGAATATAGAGATACTGTTACATCAATGAGAATCTTAACGGCTCAGCTAAGATTTAAGTAATAATAATAAAGCATTAAGGAAATTAATATAAAAGGACTTAACCTTGTCTTTCTTAAACTCTTTTGTATATCATCAAGTGACTTAATAACAATTAAATATTGTTTTGATGCATTTTTTAGATTGATTTTATTTTGTCCCTCCCATAGAATATAGTGCAATTTTTGGCTGCTTTTTTTTTTCTCCATATGATATCTTTAATGAAAGCAAAATTTAATCTTTCCAGCATTGGATGTCCTGAACTGAACAAATCATAACAAGACCTACATAATTGAAAACAGGAATGTTGGTCTTGGGGAAGCTTTGCCCCCACCACGAGGTCCATCAGCATGGCTTTTGAAACAGCTCTGTGTCTGCCAGAAGCCTTTGTACTGAGTGTGGTTGGAGCACCAAGAGTCCCACAAAGTATAATCCAGGTTGCCTTACTGGTAAGCCAAAAACTCTGTGATTTTTCTATGGTTTGAAATGCATCTCAAGGAAGAATTCAAACCAAAACCACCTTGGCTGAAATTCTTAAAAAATATGAGTACATAGGCAACTCAGATATGCTGAATTGTAAATGGCTGCTGACAGACTGTCTGTCCAATTTTGCTTCCTTTAGCATGGAGGGCTCTCAGCAGAAAATAATTATATTCACTTTCCTGTAGTGTCCTTTATTTTTTCTTTTGAAAATCTGATGTTTAATTTCCATGACACTAGACTCTTTATACATTTTTTTCCTCTTTCACTGACACATCTATCGCGTTCTTAAGGCTTTGTTGATTTCTTACATTTATTGTTATTTTCTATGTAATGGCAAAAGATACCACACGCAGACATGAACTGCTTACTAAGGAAATCTATGAAACATAATTCTCTTGCATCATTTTCAGTGTGTAGCACAGAGCAGCTATAACCAGAAGTTTATTAATAAGCATCTGATCTCTTTATGAACTCTATCACCTGATACACAGTTCTGTCTCTGCCAGTCTGCTCACAATTTCTTCTTGGCTTTCTTGCTGTCTAATTTTCAAAATTGTGTTTTTCCTCAAAAGTGATTATGGTCTGAGGGTTGATCTACAGAAATATTTGATCTGTTTTAATAGAAGGAACAGAAACATTAAGTTGACTGATGTGGGACTTAGCTAATAGAGGCACAATTTAAATTTGCATTCTGCTTTCATGGTTATCTAAAAAGTTATGCTTGAAGCTTTCCCAAGGTTGAAACCACTACACAGCTTTCCCTGCCAAAACGAGAATTAAACAGAGATACTTTTAGCAAAATGTTGAAGTTAAAAATGGGAAAAAAATTGAGAATTATTAGAGGATTGATTAACTAGAAAGGAAGATCTGGAGCAAATAACTCAAATATGGGCTTCAGATCAGAGAAAGAAATGATGAGTGAGAGGCTGCTAAATTTGAGCCATTAGAGCTATAACTTAGTGAGAACTGCATAAATATTGATAGGCAGAGGAAAAGATAAACAGGGAAGCAGCTTTTTCCATGTGGGAAACAATCCCCCTGTATCGGAGTCCTAGGACAAAGCAAGGCACGAGGGCTGAGGGTGAGTCTGAGCATCAGAAGCTAGTAGAAGGCCTGCACTGTGGAAAGTGGGGTATTTGAAGGTGACAGCCACTTTGGCATCATGGAAATTCTGCTTACTATTTTAAGTATGTGGCAAATGCTTTAGAATATAACCTTGTTACAGGGTCAGTTTCTCAGGAAACACTCTGAGATGGGTACTTATATACATGTGACTGACTGGGGATTAATCATGGCGATGATACCTGTCAAGGAATGAGAGAAACCATTGGGAAGAGAAAGATGTTGCACTATGATGCAATAATGAATTCACCCTTCCAACAGACAGCTCTGTAACTGAAAACTGTGCTTCAGAGATAATTCTGAATTGAGAGAAGAGTTTGAACACTTTTACTCTCTCCTGGATTAGTTAATTGCAGTCTGCTTTTAGATAAGTTTAGTTTGAGTAAGGAAGTTCTCTTCAGATTAGAGCAATTCCTGGGGAAGGACTCTCCCAAGAACCATTAGAAGATAGCTATTGTGAAAACTGGGAACACCAGAGCCTTGGGAGCATCCTTGTGGAGGGATGAGGGTTCTGATAAATTTATCCCATTTTGACATCAATTCTTCCATGGTTCTGGTTTGCTCTCTTTTTCTGAGGGAATATATAGAAAAAATTAGTGAACAACCTGGAGGTCCTACCACTACAGCTGAGACTGCATAGCAAATGACTTTCATCATCTCTAGTATGTCCCATTCTAAATTATTGTCACATATGACAACCATTCCTATCTAAATGATCACCAGACACCTATTTTGAGAGGATTGAGATTCTAGACCCATTTCTATTTTAGGTTATAATTAGTATATTTGGTTATTTACCATCAAATTGTGGGGAGGAATTACTAAGCAATGTTACATTGAGTAACAGTGGTCCTTTCTGCCCCCGAGGATCTAGGGTTATTACCCCACTCGCTTTCTGGCCAGAGATTTCTTGGAGCCTAAAATAAGTTATAGGATTGATAGCTTAAAATTTAATAGGAGTTTTGTATTTTTACTGGTGGGAGCATCAGAAACCAATGAAATTACAATGCCAACATTTGCAGAAACTGAAAGGACAGACTTCCCAAACAAGTTCATTAAGTGTAATTAATTGTAGGTAGGCTCAAACTTTCTCACCCTTTGGCTGTAATAGCATATATTCTACCCATCAGTTATTCAGCAGATAATGGTAATTGATTGTGTATGCTACATTCTGGAGTGTTGCTTTCCATATTAACAGAGAATCATCTCCAAATTGGTACCTTCACTACATTGTCAAGGAACATATATAATACTCATGTGTGATTGGACTCATGGATACCATGGCTATATACCCACTATTGTACCTTCTGTACTATAAAGTAGGTCTCCAGGTTTGATATGCTATTCAAGTATTCTTTGTTAATAAAGCAAATCCTTTCAGGTCCTGTGATCTTACTGGCATGGAAAGTAAAACAATACCCCCAATATATGTTGGTTTCAGCCAAGATGAATTACCATTCCTTCCAGGGTAAAAGTGGTCCAATATAGTATGTAATTAAATACTATTTTTTTTTCTCTTCAGGGAGTGGTACCTCTTCAAGGAATTTGGGATGTTCTCTTTTGCTGGACTATTGGATATTTGGCAGTGGCAGTAGTTAGATTATCCTTAGAAAATGGAAGTCCAGGTTCCTGGGCCTATAAAATCCTCATTCACTGTCACTCTGATGCTCATTCTTATATCCATTGTACTAAACACCCAAGCTGATGAACATCAACTGGTCAAATCGTTCTATCTGCTGGGCTGTTTGTTACCACTTAATATGAGCTTTCTTTTGTGGTTGGTAACATGCAATACAAAAAACTCCACATTTTTTTGCTCAATACATAGTGATATCATATCCCTTTAACCCAGTTCTTGTCCTGGATCTTCCAAGATTTCTCTGGATCTCTGATCAGGAAACCAATTCTCTCACCACTTCATGTTAGACTGAATAAATTATTAACAGAAGTCACTCTATTCTCTATGCTGTAGATGATCAGGTGCATCATCAGAGCTGTGGCCATTTGGAAGATTTTCTATCTGGGCCATTTTGCTCAATAGCAGAATGCAAAATGTATCAATCTTACAGATCAAAAAGACACACCACTTACCTGAGACTCAATTAATCTGCTTTGGCATGGGAACTGCAATTGAGACTACTGCTTGGCTGAATTTGTTGTTGTAAGGAATTAGAATATATCTGAAAGGCTAGTGTGTTGAATTAAATGCAACCATAATCTACAGCCTTTAGGTCCTTAAGAATGGAGCTATTTACTTCTGTTCCCATCTCCATTCACCAAGAATCTAAAAATCAAGTTATTCTCTTGGCTGAAGAGGTGTATTTTCCATGGATTTATTTATTCATAGATACTGGACTAGGGGATAAGGATTTTTACTGGCACATCTGATTATCTATGCTTGATTTCTTTTAACTTCTAGGTTAAACTTACCCATGTCTATGGCTATAGATTGAGCAGTATTCACAATGACTAACCATCTGAATTGAGTCCATGGATACCATGTTATTTTTTAATGATCTCTATAGTTTGTTTTTTTTTTTTTTTGACAGGCAGAGTGGACAGTGAGAGAGAGAGACAGAGAGAAAGGTCTTCCTTTGCCATTGGTTCACCCTCCAATGGCCGCCTCAGCCGGCACGCTGCGGCCGGCACACCACGCTGATCCGAAGGCAGGAGCCAGGTGCTTATCCTGGTCTCCCATGGAGTGCAGGGCCCAAGGATTTGGGCCATCCTCCACTGCACTCCTGGGCCACAGCAGAGAGCTGGCCTGGAAGGGGGACAACCAGGACAGAATCCGGTGCCCTGACCGGGACTAGAACCTGGTGTGCTGGCGCCGCAGGCGGAGGATTAGCCTATTGAGCCGCAGCGCCGGCCAATCTCTATCATTTTTAAAAGGTTTATTTATTTGTTTGAAAGTCAGAGTTACAGAAAAAGTGAGGGAAAGAGATAGTCCATCTGCTGGTTTACTCCCCAAATGGCCACAATGGCTAGGGCATGGCCAGGTTGAAGCCAGGAACCATAAGCTTCATTCAGGTCTCCCATGTGGGTACAGGGGCCCAAGCACGTGGACCACTTTCCATTGCTTTCCCCGCCTATTTGCAGGGAGCTGGATTGGAAGTGGAGCAACCAGGAGAAGAGCCAGTATTCATATGGGATGCTGGCATCAGAAGCAGCAGTGTTTACCTGCTAATTCACAATGCCAGCCCCAACCTCTATGACTTGTACAGGTCAAGCAATTGTGCCTGATAGGCCAACCTGTTTCTCACTGTCACCATTGCAGTATTGCCTCCAGTTGACCTCTCTTTGGAGATCCTTCCAACCTGATTGTTATTTGTAATCTTACTTCTGTATCAGTGCCATCTGCCATCTGCCTAAAGAGGATTCTCTCCATTAATGTTGTCAGCTATGCTCGTGCCCCCCACACATATATTTCCTGTCACTTTGATATATGAACTGACCTCTGTGTAAGGGACAGAGACTTACACATTTTATTCACCACAACAGTACTTTTCAGAACCTTTTTGCATTTTCTTTCAGCATCTTCAACGGAAATTCTTTCATGTCTATTTTACCAGTTTGAGACATCACTTTTTGTCAAGCTTCCAAAAACCATCTCATTGGCATGTTAGCATAGTCCTTCTGGTTTGTAAAATCATGTGTCACAGTAAAGTGATCCCATATCAACATTCTCCTCTATACAAATTTACCATTTCTTTGTTTTTCTCCAAATATTCTTCTAGTTCCTGGCAGTGTACAGTTTCAGCAACATTTTTGGGTTATAGTGTGTTTTCTCCCTTAGCAGTTCAATACTTTCTTTGTCATGGTATACTAAAACTTTAGCTTTTTTTCTGTTGACCCAGAGGGTAGCTGGGAGCAGATCCCTGAAGGGATATATACTCTCCTACATGTTTATAACTCATTCAGCATTGAAAAACAGATGGGTGTAAACTTTTAACAAAGCAGAATAAACTTATTCTCTAGGTTTAGAGGGTTCAAAGTGAACTAAATATTCAAGGTTCTGATTAAATAGATCCACATGTCCCATTCCATGGCACAGGTTCTCATTTCTTTCCAATAAAAGTCTTGATCTTGGCATAACAGTCTACCATATTTATAGATTCAATCTTTCTTGGATCCAGCCTCCACTTCAAATTCTAAAACTTACTCTCAACTCTTTGTGCCTTCCTATAGTTCTTTACAGTACAGAAAAGTATTCTGGCTTCAATAGCTTGTCTTAAAGTAGTGCATAATTGCCCTTAGAAGGACACTATTTTCCCCAGTGTATCCACATGTTCATGCAATAGCTATGCAATAGCCTTGTATTGATAAGAACCATTTTCTCCTAACCTCTAACTACTGAAGTAGTTTCACTTGCTAGTGGATTCCTTTCCACAGGTCTCCAATTTCATTTCATCATTTTTATTCATGGTAATGCTATTGGACCTCAGATTCTATCACTGTTCTGTCTATCACTAGCGATTGGTCCTTATTGCCAGTTAGTCAGAAGTAATCCTGTTTCTGAATTCCATTTCAGAGACTACTGTTTTGGATCATTTCCTATATTAACCTTCATACATGAACTTCCAGTGGAAATATATCGTATTTTGGAAATTTGAGGCCAGAGCATCTGTAACGGTGCAAGGGAGGCACAACCGGCAGTGGGCAGAGGGAGAAGCTGCGTGCATTGTCATGGCAACAGAGAAGTCAGATATTTGCATTGGGAATTTTGCAGCTGGAATTTCCTATTACAAATGTCCTGAATTAGAGAAGATGCTTACTTCCAATTTAGATCAATTATTCTATATAGCCTGTCCTGAGGTGGGGTGCAATCTCAGGGCATTTCCATTTGGCAAAAGGCAATTCCTGGGGAGAGCTTGAGCAATTCCAGCTAAGATCCACCAGAAGGTAACACCACCACCATTTGGGAGCATCATGGAGATATCTAAGATGTAGAGAAATGACATCTAGCATCAATCTAAAACATGTATTATAATATGTCTCTCCATGTTTTATATAACAAAATTATCTCTCATAGCAGTGAACTTTCAATGATAATCTATTAAGATATATTGGCTGGCGCCGTGGCTCACTAGGCTAATCCTCTGCCTGCGGTGCCAGCGCCCTGGGTTCTAGTCCTGGTTGGAGCACTGGTTCTATCCCGGTTGCTTATCTTCCTGTCCAGCTCTCTGCTGTGGTCGGGGAGGGGGGTGGGGGGGAGGAGCAGTGGAGGATGGCCCAGGTCCTGGGGCCCTGCACCTGCATGAGAGACCAGGAGGAAGTACCTGGCTCCTGGCTTCAGATGGGCGCAGCGGCCAGCCGTAGCAGCCATTTGGGGGGTGAACCAACAGAAGGGAGATCTTTCTCTCTGTCTCTCTGTCTCTCTCTCTCACTGTTTAACTCTGCCTGTCAAAAAAAAAAAAATACACTGTTTCCGGTGTCCATCCAAGATAGATTATATTTTATAATTCCTATTGTTTAGTAGACATTTCCTATAAAATCTCCTTCCCTTGATAGTGTAAGACCAATGAATATTATCTGATATCATTCCCATAATTATATGTCTGATCAATTGACTTTGAATTAATCAAAAGGAGATCATCTTAGGGGAGCCTAGCATAATCAGGTGAATCCAATAAAAGGAAGTCAGGTGTCAAAGACTCTCCAGTCAAGGTCTCTGAAGAGGTGGATTTCATTGTTTTCAAAAGACATGTAAATAGAAGGCCTTAAGAGTTGATGAAAGACCCCTGGCTGATATCTAGCAAGGAAATGGGGCTGAGCACCAGACAACCACAGGTGATAAATTCTGCTAACAACCTGAACAAACTTGAAGGAGTCAGATAAAATAACAGTCTCGGGTAAACCTCAATTTCATATATGTGACACTTGAACAGAGACTCCAGCTAAACTATGCATGGACTTCTGACCTCCAAAAACTAACATAATTAAGGGGTGTTGTTTTAACTCACTAAATTTGTGGTGCTTTGTTAAAAAGTAACTGATCACTAATCACCAACATTTAAGATAGTGTACAACTCAACCTGGACTTGGCCGATTTCTCAAGATAAGCCAAAATAAGAACGATCTAAGTACTTTCAGTTTCTTTCATTTACCCCCCAAACAATGTTCTCATTCTTGAGAAATTTAGGATGTTCCCATTATGCGTCCTCTATGTGAAATCCTCTTCACCCCCTTTATCTAAATTATACACATTCTTTAAGAATCAAAATCCACATTTTCTATTCAGCATTTTTTCTATTTCTTCTTTTTTCTCTGATGACACATGCGTGTGAGAGAATTAAGTATGCATCAAATATATTAAAGAAGAGCCCAGTCTGTCCTACTTCACAAAAATTAGAGTATTCTATGCCCAAATATCTATAAAGAGCTTAGTGGCCCAATTTCACAGCTAAATTGCAGCAAGAACTTGTATCTCCTCATTCCCATTCTAAAAATTAATAATCAGAAAAAACAATTAGGTCCTTAAAAACAAGAAAACTAGATATGTGCCTGTCTAATCCATTAATAATTATTAGCTTGATTTACAATGAGTAACAGTATAATATGGTAATTAAACAGCAGCTGTAGGTCTCTCAATCCTTTCTGTAACCCCTACACCTGTCATTGATGAACTGTATGGCATAGGGAAATTACTTAAAATCTCTAAACCTCAGTTTTAGATGCAATATATTCATAATAAAACTTGTTACCTTCTAGCAAATCCACTGTGATAAAAATAGGCTCAATTACCTTTCTTTTTCTTTTTCTTTCTTTTTTTTTTTTTTTTTTTTGACAGGCAGAGTGGACAGTGAGAGAGAGACAGAGAGAAAGGTCTTCCTTTTGCCGTTGGTTCACCCTCCAATGGCTGCCGCGGTAGGCGCGCTGCGGCCGGCGCACCGCGCTGATCTGATGGCAGGAGCCAGGTGCTTCTTCTGGTCTCCCATGGGGTGCAGGGCCCAAGAACTTGGGCCATCCTCCACCGCACTCCCTGGCCACAGCAGAGAGCTGGCCTGGAAGAGGGGCAACTGGGACAGGATTGGTGCCCCGACCGGGACTAGAACCCGGTGTGCCGGTAGGCGGAGGATTAGCCTAGTGAGCCACGGCGCCGGCCTCAATTACCTTTCGCTACTGTTATTATTTTTTATTTTACGACCAAACACCTCTAAAAAAACAACAACAAAAGCAATAAAAATAACAATAACCCAAGTATTAATCCACTAAACACTGTCCTGAAAACATATTGGACGTATTAGGGCATATTTTCAGGTGGGAGAGAAAAGCTCTGTTCCTAATATTCACAGAACAGAGGACGTAATTAACTCCTTAGGTGAATAGTAAAGCATTGAGTCTGTTATTCACATAATGGGAACAAGTTAGAGTAACTGATAACCCTGCTGGACAGACTGAGTACCTCATCCTAGGAAATACTGCTAAGTGCCTGAAGAAAATGGACAGCTGATAGGGCATGTATTGATTCCTGATGAAAATGCACCAAACATTCAACCTCACAGAGTGTAGTCAATTTCCAAAACTTAGAAAGACTAACATACCATTGGTCTGAACATTGTGTTACATTTAAATAAGTTGTTTGGTATCATATTTAATCAATTTTAAATCAGAATTTTGAATTGGAGGCAAATTTGGGGAGTATTGAAAACGTCATTACCTGTGAAAAAGAGAGAGAAACAGAAGTTTGTATCCTACCTGAACAGTTTTATGATATGTTTACATTGTTTTTTTCTTCCTTAGGCTGTATATATGTAGAGGGAAATATATATATATGTATTACAATGGCATGTTAGCTAATACTTTCAGATGTCCTTAAGATAGTTTGGAAATTCAAGTTATAGGTCTGATAAAATGCATGCGTTGAAGAAAAAATATTTACATTAATATGTAATTATTTTATTCTTGAAAAAGGAAAGATGCCTATAGGAAAAGCTTTTTATATATGACAATTGCGCTGATAGTTTAATTTGTAGGTGTGTTAAAAATTTTCCTCAGTTATTTTCAAGTTCAAATAATGAAATAGACCTATGGATAGACTGGTATCAACTCTAGTATTCTCTGTAGGTATCATTTAAGGAACATTATTTAACTTATTTATGCCTTTCTTATCTTTAAAGAAGGAATGGTAAGGGTAGACATTTGACCTAGTGGTTAAGTTACAGCTTTAGGCATCGACATCCCACACTGCAGTGCCTGGGTTTGAGTCCTGACTCTGTTCCTGATTACAGCGTCTGCTACAGACACCCTGGGAGACAGCAGGGGATTGAGCCCCTGCCACTCATGGAGGAGGTCAGATTGAGTTCCTGGCTACTGGCTTTGTTCCTGGCCATTGTGGGCTTTGGGAGGCTCAATCAACAGATGGAAGATCTCTCTCTCTCTCTCTCTCTCTCTCTCTCTCTCTCTCTCAAATAAATACAATAAATAAGTTGAAAATTTTGAAAGAGGGATGGCAGATCTCTATCTACTTAGTTGAGAAAGAAATGATGAGTGTTAAGTAGAGTAATGGTTTCCAAAACACTAAAATGTGTAAAAAGAACTGCAGCATACAATGTATTATTCTTCGTTATTTCAATAGCAAAGGAATCAAGAAGACTGAAGGATGATGTTTCATGAGTAGATACGGACCTGATCACTGATGATCAGTGTTTGCTTAAGAAAATTTAAAATGTGTGTAAAATTTTTTAAAAGCTATGGAAATGTTACTCACTCGAAGAAGAAATGATTTTGCCTTTCCTTTTGGGAGAGAGAGAATGTGCTGATGAGCGGAACAGTCCTTTAGGTTTCCATATAGTTATCTGGAGGAACTGGATATTACATTGTTTTTTTCCAGACGGCTTCGTACTGTTAATCAGTACCAATATGTGCTTGCCTGATGTGAAACCCCAGACTCTCAAATTAAAAAAAAGACTTGGAAAAGAAAGAGAAAAGAACATCTTTCAAATAATCCATTGCAAATTATATATTCAATATAACTATATTATCTTATTCTGGTGGTGTTGCACTGAATTTATGGATCACAATTTGATTTTTTTTTTTTACAAAGAAAGACACAATTTTGCAGGAGAATGTTTTATATTTTCCCCTTCCTTTTCTTGCGTGACCTGACCACATACTGAACCCTTCACTAAAACTGTGCTGTTTTCACTTTGTTTTATTCCCTGATGTGAAGTGATATCATGTTTCCGTTGTTTCTGGATAAACTCAAGCACAGGCTAAACCTCAACTTGTCTTGTGGCTTTGATCTAAGCCTCTGTGTATGGTTCATAAGCCTTAGACAGTGCTATTGTAAAATTTCTGCAAACTGTCTATTTCACATGAAACTGTCAGTTTCATATAAAACCGTTAGATTTTATCAGAGTGAATCTGATGAGTTTCATGCCTTGATCAGACTCTGCTTTTCCAGAGGCCTGACATGAAAGGGAGATAGCATGTCTGTCACATAAATAAAAAGGCTTTGATAAAGAAGTACATATTTCCCTTGCAAACTCTAATTTCACATTTTATTTCTTAGAAGTAACCTTATGGACTTGTACTTTTTGTTATTTCTATTTGTCTTTTTCCATATTACAACATCACTGACATTTTGTTCAAATAGTTTAACAGCCTTATTTTTTTAAATAGAGTTGATCAAAAGACTCAGAATCACTTGCAGAAAGCAGAAGAAACAACAGTAATAACAACAACAACAACAAAAAAACAAACAAACAAGATCAGTGTCCAATTCCTTATGGACATGGGAGGCTCAATCATACAACTTCCATTGTGATTCAGTTGATTCAAGCTAATAATATTACAGATTCCTATAATACACAAAGCATCACTCTCATAAACAGGTGATTACTTGTTTTTCCTTCTTTAGGGTGTGAAATATATGTTGTTCCTAAAAGACAGAGGCATAAAAGAAATGAGGAGTAGGACCATTCTCAGGAACATACATTTTGGATCCTTATCTCCAGTCTAGTCTTCTTTTGCAGAATTAACCAGAAGCCTGGGGAAATCTGAGGGGGGTGGTAAAACAGGATTATTACTGCAGAGACATGCAATGTTTCTTTTGTGGTTAACATCATAGAACACCAGGAGTAAGAGACACAGCACACAACCATTTTTGCAGAGATATATAAAGCCCCAAAAAGGAGCATTCCCCACTCTCTGACTCTACGGAATTCAGGATTTAAACAACTCTCATCCCTCCAGGTTCCACAGGGTAATCCCTGTTATTAGACCACGAGGTCTGGCAGTTGTTCCCCTTCTGTTTACAGATTAGTCTGTCCCTGGCCTCAGGGATGAGAGCAATTCTGCAGTCGACAACATGCTGGTGATTAAAAGTCACTGCTGGTTCATGTTTCAATTCAGACTTAAGGTGTCTTTGGCCAAGTGTAGAACAACGGAAAAAGGGCCTCCAAAAGTCCCAAGCAGAAAAATCCATGGGATCTGAGTCTTCCTTCTCTGGAACAATTCATGGCACAGAACTGGGAGGCAACCCCCGGGACATGGGAGTTCTGAACGAGTCACGTTTATACTCCCCTCACAACACATGACATCTGGGTTTAGGAAAGCAGGCATGCGTAGGAAATGTTAGAGAAAGTGCAGGATGCTCTTTTCTTTTGAGCACTGTAGATACTTTAAGACTGCTGCTATACTGTAAAAGGCAAACCAAACCCGTGAGCTGCAGGATAACATTTTATCTCAGGCAGAAGTGTGGTCCTCTTGGAGTCTGGTATGGGTTCTGTTCTGTAAGGCCTTGCTTTGCTCAGGGGGTTTGGCTGTAAATAAAAAGGAGTGTAGGGGATTAGGAAATGCTTATTAGGCTGATACTTCTTTCACAATCTCATGTTTAACTCCAGGCCTAGAAAATTCCTGGAGGAGGGACAGGACTCAAAAGGTGATGAGCTTTCCAGAGAACCCACTGCACTGTTGTTTGTTTGTTTGTTTGGTCGTTGTTTTACTCTCAGAGGACTGTAGGGCTGCCAGCAACACTCCTGGAGGTCCAGGAAGAGAAATACTGTCATACAGTTTATTTCCTCTGAACGCTCCATGAACAAATGAAAAAAATAAAAAAGCAAAAGGCTTACATTCATATTGTAAAATATATTCTCCTTCAACTAGGGGAGCGTGAAGAGGGTTAAAAGCCAGCAGCCAGCATTCATTCCTTTTAGAACATCTTTACAGTTCTGCTGAGAGCAAGCACAAACGGACCTTAAAGTAGCATACATTTATAATCTCATAATGACATAAAGACAGCCCATGTGAGAGTTTTATAGATGGTTCTTTGTCAAGATCCCCACTCAAATTCCTGGGGACCCTTCTAGAACTGGAGAATTAAGGACAGCATGAGCAAGGATCTGCAGAATGAGAAAAGAGGCAACAAATTTTGTACCTGCTCTAGACTTCCAGGCTCCAGGTCTATAGAACTTTAAAAAATGCCACGTAGAGCCGCTTCTAACAGTGCATTTTGCTCCATTGAATTTTCATGATAGTATATCGGCACACAGAATACTAACTGATTTTTCAAGGAGAATTGAGTCTTTTCATAGCACAACACAGGAACAGCAGTAACAGCATGTCTCTCTGGCAATCCAGACAATGTTGAGCTCCAATTCTTCACCTTGAAGGTGGTCTGTACACACCACGACCATATCATTGCTTCTTTTGTATGATTCTATGGACAACTGTTGAAGAGATTTCATGTTCTCCTGTTGCATCTTTTTCACTTCAAGAGCAAACGCCTCCTGGGCTGAGGCTCTGGAGTCCATAGTTGGTGTAAATTGAAATCACAAAGAGTCCTCATTATGCAGCACACAGTGGGTACCAGGACCATCGTCAGGGTTTGATCTCTCTTGGCCACCTTGGCAAAGATAGCACCCACCCTAATGATGAACAGGAGGTATTTGCAGGTACTGAGCATGCCAATCACAGGAATGGTATTGGTGCTCTTGACTAAGTTAAGAAGGCACCAGGAGAGCCAAGGGCAAACTTGACAGCATAGTCAGATCATCTGGGCCTAGATAAGTTTCAAAGCTGTGGGAGATCTTGTTGCCTACAGCAGCCCCTCTGTGCTCTTGGCTTGATGTAGGATCTGGACCAAAGTGTCCAGGATTGCTGCCACCAAGTGGAATATAGAAGTTTCCAGGCTTGGTGCTCCCCTTGTCATTTCCATGCCATGTAGAGACTCTCTTCTCCATAAAATGAAATCTCCATGGCCAAGTTCTTAGTGACTACTGTCTTTTCCACTCCTTGAAAGTGAAGACACCCACTCAGTACCTGCTCATGAAATTGCCACATAGTTTATATGAGTCAAGAGGAGCATGGTTCTAAGGACTATGCTTTTAGTATATAGTATTTAGTTTTATTCAGTATTTGGTAAGTATATATATATATATATGTATACTATGTATTTCATATTTAGTTTTTATTTAGTATTTAGTATAAGTATATAGTTTTTAGTATTTAGTAAGTATGGTATATTTTCTAAGATAAAATATTTGTCTTGTAATGAAGTAATTAAGATACAATGATTTATGGAAAAGATTAAATCTGGCTTGATATGCAGGCAAATGAGCATCCTTGTATACTACTTAACTATAAGAAAAATGGAATCACATTTTTGTTGCAGGATTGGGTAAATTTTTCAAAATTTCTGTTTGTGTATCTTTTTGCCTATAAATTTCACTTTTAAGAGTCTCTTTTAGGTAATTGCTTGCACATTTTCACAAGACTGTATGTGGAAATACTTTCATTTTCACTGTTTATAAGAACTGTTTATAAAAACTTGTGGCATCGGCATTGTGGAGTAGCTGGTGAAGTCTCTGTGTGCAATGCTGGCATCCCATATGGGCACAGGTTCGTGTCCTAGCTGCTTAACTTCTGACCTAGCTCTTTTCTAATGGCCTGGGAAAAGGAGGGGGAGATGGTCCAAATTTTGGTCCCTGTGACTCACATGGGAGACCTGGAAAATGCCCCTGGCCCTGCCCTGGCTGTTTTGTCCAGAGAGAACCAGCAGATGGAATATCTCTTTTTCTCTGTCATTCCCTCTATGCTTGTAACTCTGACTTTCAAATAATTTTTAAATAAATAAATCTGTTAAAAAATTCTAAAATTGTTACCTACTTAAAACTCCCAAATTGGAGGAAAATTAAATTAATTATGATAAATCTTTCTAACATTTAATAATATGTAGCCACTAAAAAGAGTTGAATAGCACCCTACACACTAAGGTTAAAAGATCTAAGATACCATTAATTTGAAATTTGGATCAAAATACTACATGTAGAAAATAATCTCATTCATGCCACAGCGGTAACAACGTGTATGTATGGACTTGTGCAGGAAAAGTAATTTGATAACAGACACTGAACAGCTAACAGCAGCCAGGTGATTGGGTGGGTAAGGATGAAAACATAGAACTTCCCCTTGATGATTGACCATGTAACACTTAGAAATTGTTCTTGCAGTGAATAAAAATTAAAATCAAATGAGAAAACTTTATGAAGTATGTGTTTCTTCATCTGTGTCTTATAGCTGCGTGTTTTGAGTATGGTAGTTAGAATTGGGCATCTGGGCAGAAGAATACATGGCAAGTGATTCTGCAAGAGGATGAGAAATCGTCCTCTACTGATACACAGTCCTAGAAGTAACACATAGAGGGGTCGACAGAGAAGCAGTCAACTCTTCTAAAGTCCGGCCTTTGAAAGCCCTGTTTAAGACTGAAAAGTGAATAGTAGAGCAAAGCGAAATCAGTTTTATTTGAGTCTCGTTGAGGGATTATTTTGTCTGCTGTCTCCTCAACATCCTCATTTCTTGCCAGCAGAGCCCTGATTTTGTTTTTTTTTTTCTTTTTCGTATGTTCATGGAAAGTGAACCCTTTCACCAGCCCCAGAACGTAAATGTTTATTAGTTTACATAAAAAAATGGAAATTCTGTGTGTTTGCCAATCATTGATTTAAGCGAAGATTTGTGAGAAAAATTTGGACAGGAGAAATCTGCTGCAGAGCCCCTGGGAAATATTTCCCTACTCTTAAAAGGTGATTCTTTCTTTGGACCTTGACAAGTAGTAAAGTCATAAATGGTTGGAGCCTCTGCAGCCACCTTGCAATTAAGAAGAAAGCAGGGAGAACTGTGGAAAAGACCCAGAGCTCTGGCTTCTCTGAGCAGTAACTCCTATTAACTAAATCTGGGACTGCCCAACCTCTGGAACTCTCTTTACATGAAAACAATGTGGTTTTTTTCATTTTGCAGGTCCCATTGTTGGGTTACTCATGGCTAAATGTAAATTAATACATAAAGAGAAAAAAATTTAATCTACTATTTACTTTAGTATTCCTCTCACTAAGTACAACTAAAAATCCTGAACAATATATATTCAAAAAAAAAAAAGAAGATTCATAAAGTTTAAAGAAGATGAGAGACAGGCTAGAGAACTATAGACCCAAGGAAAACTTGAGTTATCATTTCCTTCTGTTTTCTTTTCAAATGATGAGCCCCAGATGTGGAGCAACTCAGAGAAACAAATGGAAAGAAGCAAAAAGAATCTGGAGTAAAAGATCTACCTGTCTAGCTAAGTAGCAAGTAGATGTTGTCTAGCAAGGTGACAATCACTGGACTCAAAGCAAACATTGCAGAAAACCCTGTGGTATGACTTTTACTCAACACAGCATGGGCTGAATCGAAGAGCCTAGATCTTTGCCCTTACTAGGCTATGGTAGGCACCTCGAAATCCCTGGTGGAATACTATCAGAGGCATGGTTTAAAGAGAAAGTCTTAAGGAAACAGTAAAATACATTACTGAATATAAATTAAAGCACAGCACATCCAAAATTTCAAGACATAGCTACATTAGTGCTGACAGGGAAATCAACACCCCTAAGTACATACCTCGCACATTAGGGAAAGTTTCAATCTAATAATCTAAACCTCCATCAAGGGCTTTAAAAATAGAAAAATATAGCCAAAGCAAATAGAAATGAGAAAGGTAAGAGCAGAAACTAATTCAAATAAAAACAGCAAAACAATAGAGAGAGGCAACAGAAAAAAAATCAAATATACTAACAGAGAATCAAAAAACAAGGAGAATTTAGGGTTCTAAGCATAAATTAGTAACAGAAAGGGAAAGATTAATAAACATAATTTGATCAGCACACATTGTATACCTGTATCCCAAGAATATGTACAATCATCGTTAATCAAGTTCTTAAAATGTTTAAATAGATGGAAATGCTAACTAATCTGATTTGATGTTCACAATTGAATGTGTGTGGAATTATCACAGTTTCACATAAATATGTGCAATAAAACTAGCAAGAATAAAAACTTTTAAAAGAAAAAAATCAATATAATTGATGAGTCTCCAACAAACTTGACAAGTAAAATAAAAGTTGGCATAAACTATCAAAACCAATAACAAAATAAGGAAGATTATTACAGATCCCCCAGGCATGAAGAGATTAATAATGGAATATTACTGATAAACAAGCACATATAAAATTGACATATTAGATGAAGTGGACCAGTTATATAAGCACACTACCACAATTGTATGTATGTAATATATCATACATATAACTTGTAATGTTAAATCTCCCCAAAGTGAAATCTCTAGACTCAGATGGTTTCACTTGAGGATTCTGTCAAAAGTTAATCCTTATTTAGAATATGACAGAATTCAACAAATCAGACAGACTCTCTTTCCAAAAATATAATACAAAATACTTCTCCATTTATATTGTGAAACTAATGTCATACTGATATCAAAGGCAGACAAAGACATTACAACACAAGGGAATTACGGGTCATGATTCTT
This sequence comes from Lepus europaeus, assembly GCF_033115175.1. Classification (NCBI taxonomy): domain Eukaryota; kingdom Metazoa; phylum Chordata; class Mammalia; order Lagomorpha; family Leporidae; genus Lepus; species Lepus europaeus. The sequence continues at coordinate 132,077,659 of NC_084827.1, forward strand.
CATGAATATAAACAAAAATAGTAGCAAACTATTAGCAAATATAATTCAGTAATATGTAACATGAATTATACACTAAATGTGTTGCATTCTAGGTATATAATCCTGGTTCATTATTTGTAAATCTATGAAGTCTACCATTCTAACAGGTTTAAGAAACAAAACACATTCTTGCAATAATGAATGAATAAAAGCTGTTTGACAAAAATCAGCACTCGTTCATAGGAATAATGAAAAACCTTCCTTAAGTCCATACAGAATGCTTACAAAAATACACTACAAGTAATATTTTACTTAGTGGTGAAAGACTGAGGGCTTTCCTGCTAATATTGGAGCCTCACAATAATGATTTCTCTCCCCAGTCTTATTTACATAGTGTTGGCAGTTCTGGCCACTTCCATAAGGTATAAAAAAAAGTAAAAGCACATGGGACAAAAATAAATAAGTATATCTGTCCCTACTTGCACATAGACTGATTGTCCTTCATTCCTCTCTTCTTCTACCTGTTCCCTTTCTCCTGTATCATTGACCCCACTTTGTTTTGAAGTTTATTTTTTTTCTCTTCCGCTATTTTTCTGATTACCTCTAAAACTATTTGGTGATACATATAAAATCAGGTAATGCAAAATAAGAGTGTGAGGGATACAAAACACTAGCAACTAAGTGAAACAATACACTTGGATCTTAAGCATTACTTCTTTTGTATGGAAACCCATGATAGCACCCAGAAATGTCTCTAAAGTTAATGAGTAACTCCGAAAAGAAAACTTCTCATTACCTAACAAATTAAAACATGTCAATGCATATAAAGACTGTTTCCCTGAAATTAAGTTTGGTGTAATATTTTCATACTAGTTTATGTTTAAGAAATTTACAGCTGTTAATCTTTTTATTTTTGTTTGATTTAATTTGAGAGAGAGCTGAGACTTTGCCAAGGCAGTTCTTGGGTCAAAGCTGGGAGACTGGAATACAATGTAGGCCTCCCATTTGGGTAGCAGCACCCCAACTGCTTGAGCCATCACCATTGCCTTACAAGGTCTGCTTTAACAGGAAGCCGCAATCAGGAACCTAGTCTAGGTAGTGGGTGTTCTAACCATGAGGCCAAAGTATCTGGTGTACACACAGCCCTTCACCATTAAATTTATGGATAGAGCTGTTCTTTAGGCAAAGGGCCATCACTAGCATTAGTCTTTTATTAACATTTTAAAAAGTTTATAAGTTTATTTTTATTTATTTGAAAGGTGGAGCTAGTGAGAGAGAGAGAGAGAGTTTTCCAACTACTCTTTCATTCCCCCAAATGCCTACAACAACCAGAACTGGACCAAGTTGAAGTCAGGAATCAGGAACACCATTCTGGTCTCCTACTTGGTGGTAGGGACTCAAGTACCTGTACCATCATCTGCTGCCTTTCTGGGTTCACATTTCTCTCTCTCTCTCTCTCTCTCTCTCTCTCTCTCTACCTCTCTGTCTCTGTCTCTCTCTCTATCTCTATCTCTCTCCCTTTCAAATAAAAATAAATATACCTTAAAAAGATAAATTTCACTATAAATCTTTTTGGATATAAATTACAGCCTATGAGGCCCTATCTACTCTAGACCTACTGTTTCATAGTCTACGTTTTAAGAAGACCCCAATGTAATTCCTATGTCCATTACAATTTTGGAGGCATGGTTGCCAGACCAGTGGACTTTCCCTTGGCTAGACTATTGCTAGGGAAGATCCAAACATTGTTTGGTGTAAGCCTGTCTCCAGATAGAAAGAAAATAACTCAAGTAAAATCATCATAAGTAAATTTAGAGTGAAGAAAAAAGGTTCTTCTTGGAGATCATAGGCAACTTAGAATTGTACCTATTTTCACACTTATCCAAATCTACCCATTAATATACAGTGAAAGCACAGTTTAAGGATATCATTCTCTCTTGAACTATGCCACAAATACTCCTTAAAAATATTTGAAGTAGGCCTAACCTCATGCCAAGGGCACATGTTTTATCACTAACATCATTAGTACTAATGTTTTATATATATGATCTTTACTGGAATTTACTCTGTTAGCCTCAAGTGTGGAAAGACTTGGCCAGTTGTGTGGTTTTTTTTTTTTTTTTTTTGGCCTTATCACATAACAAATTTAGGTCACTATGCTATTCATTACTTTATTTATTTATTTATTTATTTTTTATTTATTTTTTTTTTGACAGGCAGAGTGGACAGTGAGAGAGACAGAGACAGAGAGATTCATTGATTCACCCCTCCAATGGCCGCTGTGGCCAGAGTGCTATGGCTGGTGCACTGCGCTGATCCGAAGCCAGGAGCCAGGTTCTTCTCCTGGTCTCCCATGAGGGTGCAGGGCCCAAGCTCTTGGGCCATCCTCCCCTGCCTTTCTGGGCCACAGCAGAGAGCTGGACTTGAAGAGGAGCAACTGGGGCAGAAACCGGCGCCCTGACTGGGACTAGAACCTGGGGTGCCGGCACCGCAGGCGGAGGAATAACCTATTGAGCCGTAGCACCGGCCGCTATTCATTACTTTAAAGTATAGAACAATATATAAGTACTGCATTTTTAAAAGTAATGCTTGAAGATAGTATTAGTAAAATATCATTGTCCAATGATGAGAAACTTACACTCTTTTTCATGATTTGCTTTCTAGTTTCCTACATGATTTTAGAAAGAAGAATGGATATAGGGTAAAAGCTCCTATTTAATTCCACTTATTTGCTGGGTAGAACTAGAAAAGTTAGTTAACCTTGATTTTTGATTCTTTGTTTTTTCATCTGCAAAACAAGATAATTATTAATAATAAAAAGGTAATTTTATAGAAATAATACAAAGATTATAAAGATATTTATGGCACTACTGTTATCATTTTGTTTGGAAACCCAAGACTTTATGTATAATATTTTTACTTTTATGTGATGATGTGTAAGTGGAAATGATCAACAATTATAAAAATTTGAAAATGTATAAAAATCTGAAAAAATGTTTTCTGACTTTTAATCTCATGGAATCTGTGATTCAACCTGTAAGGCTATGATTTTGCAGTTGTGATGATTGAGATAACTTTGGACAAAATCTTGGGAAAAATACTGCTGCCAAGAAATCCATCACTGCAGTTTTTAAGTTCCACTAAATTTTCTAGTGTTGGATTACTCAGATTACAATAATAATGCAACGTTTTTCATTCTACCACATATTACCAGGGAAAAATCTCCAAACCTAAAAAGGCGAAAGATTTATACCATCTGAAGAGAAACCAGAGTATCAAACCTAAAAAATCTTAACACACATTAAGGTGAAAATAGTTCATTTCTAGTGTTTCAACATCAATCTGTCTTTTAGTACAAATGGCTATATTGGACAGCTTCAGCAAAGGCTGAAGAGAGCTTTGGAGATTAGCTTTTTAAAAAAAGTTGCCAAGTGAGCTGAACCAGAGCAGATGGTTAGCATTATCTTCCGACAGGAGCACACTGTAGCTGACCTCAGCGTTCATTTCCTTATTGGTTTTACTCACTTCTGACTTACTTTCAAAGATTGCTTTCTGAGACAACACAGCTGATGTTGATACTGGCTGCAGACACTGGGGATGCACCAAAAGGGTCATGTCACACCATCCTGGCAACGGAGGTGGATCTTCCAATTCCTGAAGAAGAGAGTTCTGGAGATTTAGGCTTATCAAGAACCTTCATCCTTTCAAAGAAGGATGGTTTGCTGGTACAGGAAGATCAAAAGAAGGCATGTCCCGTTGGAATCTTTGTCAAAGATCCACAGAGGAGTTTGAGATAGAGAAATTATGGCTTCTCAAAAAAGAACTCTACTGGGTAACACGCAGCTCAGCAGTGACAAATATGGCCAGAAAGGCAGACAATTCCTTCTTTCAGACTTCCCAGTTTCTTAGGATCACATCAGTCTAAAGCAACCCTCCCCCTTTCTTAAGTAATGGATGATACTGGATATCTGGCAAGGAGTAGTAAACAAAAATTTAACGTAATCCATAAAATAAATTGATATACTAACTCAGAGGTAAATAACACTAAGTTTTGACATGGTTTATTGTACAAAAGATGTGTTTCCAATTAAAATAATAATGTAGTGCAAAATTAAAGGATGTGTAGTAGAATTAACCACATTCTCCTCAGAAAAGGTCAATTGTACCTTAATTGCTGCCCTCTGCTCCACTCACATGAATAAAAGCCATTAGAAATATCTGAAAAGACAGCTACAAATTGAGATAAAGGAAAATTTATTTGGAAAACTGTCTATACATAACTTCAAAAAATGAATAGGGGCTGACATTGTGGTACAGAGAATTGAGCCACTGCTTGAGACATGGGCATCCCATATCAGAGTGCTAATTCAATTCCCAGCTGCTCCACTTCTGATCCAGTTTCCTATTAATATGCTGGAGAAGGCAGCATAAGATGGCCCAATAGCCAGGGCCCCTGTTACTCATGTAGAAGACCAGGATGGAATTCTTGGCTCCTAGTTTCAGTCTGGCATAGACCTAGATGTTGAAGTGATTTGGGGAGTGAACCAGCTGATTGAAGACTCATTGTCTGTTTCTCTCTCTCTCTCTCTCTCTCTCTCTCTCTATCCCCCCAAACCCTCCTCATTCGTTTGCCTTTCAAATTAAAAAAAAAGGCAAATAATATGTGCACGTGTCCTCTATCACGGAGTCTTTCAAAGCAATGACTAATTTGTAGGAAACTAGTGCTATCAGATTATTTTTAATACAGCAATTTCTGGGGCCAGCGCTGTGGCATAGTGGGTAAAGCCGCCATCTGCAGTGCTGGCATCCCATACAGGCATCAGTTCTAGTCCTGGATGCTCCACTTCTGATCCAACTCTTTGCTATGGCTGGGAAAGCAGTAGAAGATGGCCCAAGTCCTTGGGACCCTGCACCCATTTGGGAGACCTGGAAGAAGCTCCTGGCTCCTGGCTTCAGATCATCTCAGCTCCACCCATTGTGGCCAGTTGGGGAGTGAATCAGCTGGTGGAAGACCTCTCTCTCTCTGTCTCTCTCTCTTCTCTCTGTCTCTCGCTTTCTCTCTGTATATCTTTCAAATAAATAAATAAATCTTTTTTTTAAAAAGACGATTTCTAAGAATGCTATCAGAATGTGATTTATTTAAGTAAGCAGTGGAAAGAAATTTGTTGCCAGTAAATTTAAGCGGTAAGTAGGCTTAACAAGCAAGTTAGGAGAATAAATTTGTTTAAAAGATTTCATATCCTGGAGTAATAGTTGGATACAGACATGATTTATGTTCTGTTAGAAATGCATTTGCAAGAGAAAAGTTTAGTATCCAAAAATAAATAAATAAATAAATAAAACTTGGAAAACTACCAAATGTCCTTCTGGAAAATGTATACAGATACATCAATACATCAATAAAATTTTAATTTTCAGTACAAGAAATATATCTTAAAGGGAATTTACTTCACATGATTTAGTACAATTAATCAGAAAATGCTTAGAATCTAAATACAGCAAATCCAAATCAGTTTTAAAAATCAAGTTATCGTCATCACCATGCTTATGAAGATGTTCTGGCCAATGTTAAGCAGGCAGGTATTGTAAAAATAGGCAAGGATATGATCTTATAGAAGGCAATTATATAACCAAAATAATTCAATGTAAACATAAGATTAAAACAGGTAAATATTCAGTGGGACATAAACTTTTTTATAAATAATAGTTCTAAATGTATTACTTTCACACTTATTAATTAAAAAAGTGAATCTCCTAAACATACCCTCCTTTCTGGTATTCTAGCCAGCATGTTGCTTTCTAATAACCACAGCTTGGGCACTGTATTGTTGAATTCATGAATAAAATAAGTATATTGTCCTTATGAAAACTCAGGTAAGGTAGTGAACATTGCTCAATTTTAAGTACAATAGTGGTCGTGTGTGATTACTAAGAATTAGTGAATGACTTAAATTGTGACATTTTGAGAACTGCTTGAGGACATTTCTTTTCACAACTTTTTTTATTTATGTGAGGTGAACAAACTTTACGTATCATATATACAGATTTAAAAGCGTAATGACACTTCCCATCCAACCTTCCTCCTACCCTATCCTCCTGCCGGCCCATGTTCCCTCCCTCCCTCCTCTTTATTATCTTATGTTTTCTTTTAATTTTTACAGTGACAAACTTTGTTTATTTGCTAATCACTGAAACTACAAAGTACTCTGGCCTAGAATGGTCAAGTCACTCAGGTCAAGGTTATCACCTCACACCTTAGCCATCTCATACATGTTCTTTTTATTGTTATTTATTTATTTGAAAGGCAGAGCAACTGGTAGAGCAGGAGAGATGATGAAGAGAGCAAGAGGGAGAGAGAGAGTGAGAGGGAGAGAGAAAGGGAGAATAGAGAGAGAGGGAGAGAGAGACATTCCCTTGTTCACTACTCATATGACTGCAACAGCAAGCTCTGGGCTGGGCTGTAGCCAGGATTGAGAATCTCCATCCTAATTTTACACATGGTTGACAGGGGTCCCAAAACTTGGGCCATCTTCCACCACCTTCCCAGGCATGTCAGCAGGAACCTGGATCAGAAGCAGAGCACCAGGACTTGAACTCACACTCAGATATAGGATGCTGGCATCACAAGCAGTGGCTTAACCTACTGTACCACAATGCAGCTCCCTCATGCATGTTCTCACTGTATACCATGATCCATCAATGATGATCATCAATTAATGTTTACAGACTTCAGGTTCCAATGTTTTGATTCACTATTCCCTACATCTTCACCTCCTACTAAATTAGGGTGCAATTCCTTAGTCTGATGTTCTGTCTTCCGCATGCTAACCACAGATGAATATTCTGTAGCTTTGATTTCTACTGCAGTGGACAGGGAACTCCTACCTCAGTCATCCAAGGTCTTGCCCTTTATCTCAACACATATAATGTTTTCCTGCTTTGAATGTTTATACTGTTTGTTTGAAAAAACATTTTTCTATCATGTTTATCTAACAAATGATTCATTTCAAGGCCCATTTCACTTATGTAAAGTAGACATACATTCAAATTTGCACAAGAGTGACTGTTTTATATAAGTTGTACTAGATTCATCATTAATGAGATTCCTTCATTTCTCAAAATATTTCACTAGATGATCATGTTCAATGTGTGGTAACCCTAGTGATCTCAACTTTTAAGTGAAAAGAGAATTTTTCAAGGTATTAAGCCTTACCCATAATAGGGTATCAACAAATGCTTAAAAATAAGTCAAGGAGGGGAAAATAGAGAGGAAGAGGAATAATATAGGTGGGTTACTGACTATTATGAAGAATAATCTAGGTAAATAAAGATGATGTCCTGAAATGTCTCTCTTGTCTGACTGTAAAGAAAAAATAAGTATGCTATCTAGAAATATAGTGTATACAAGACTTGATTATTACACATTTTAAAGATTGTATAATTGAAAGTTATTGCTTCCATTGCTATTCAATGTTTCAGGGTATGTACCATGCTTTTACTGGTATGCAAAGTAGTTATAAATGACTCAAAAGACACTATGTTTTTCATGTGGGAAAAAGAATACAAAACAACAACAATAAAACTAGCAGGGATGGATAGTAAAGAAAATTCAGAGGACAGAATCTAATCTGTAAGGAGACAGCCTGGGCGGAAGTCCTGCTTTCTCTACTCCATAGCTTCACCTCTGACAAGTTTCCAAACCTCATAATACCATACTTTTCATTCTACAATCTACATGATATATCAATAGTTGCCTCATAGGGCCTTATGACGTTTTAGCAAGTAATTATTTGTAATTCATTCAGCACAATGCTCGGGAATTGGTGATTATAAGTAAAATAATGGGGGCTAGTGCCATGGCTCACTTGGTTAATCCTATGCCTGTGGTGCCAGCATCCCATATGGGCACTGGGTTCTAGTCCTGGTTGCTCCTCTTCCAGTCCGGCTCTCTGCTGTGGCCCAGGAAGGCAGTGGAGGTTGGCCCAAGTGCTTGGGCCCTGCACCCGCATGGGAGACCAGGAAGAAGCACCTGGCTCCTGGCTTTGGATGGGCACAGCGTCGGCCATAGTGGCCATTTAGGGGATGAACCAACGGAAGGAAGACCTTTATCTTTGTCTCTCTCTTTCACTATCTATATCTCTATATGTCAAGTAATTATATGAAATGTAAAATAATGGTGTTATAATTGAAAGAAAAATTTGAAAGGCAAAAGTATTAAAAATGTTCTAATTCTTCTTGCTAATAAGATATTGTGTCAACCATGCTATTTTCATATGTTGAAGTTCATTGATCTAAACCAGTTAAGGATTTAGCTGGAATAATATAAGTTGATCATAGGACTTATAAGTAAAAAAATAGCTAGGGAAATCGCTTAATTTAATCAGCCAAACAACAATTTTTTAAAAGAGCTTCAATGTGTTGTTATAATAATAATAATAATAATAATAATTATTATTATTATTATTATCAGGGAGACAGAAAGAGAAAGAGAGCTAGAAAAAGAGACAGACAGTGAGCAACAGAGAGAAATCCTATTCTGTTGTTCATTTCTGAAATGCCTAAAATGTGTGGGGCTGGGCCAGGCTGTAGTTGGGAGCTGGGAATTCAGTCTACTACTCCCCAGCGGATTGTAAGAATAGCATGCTTTAGCCGTGCCTTCCATGACATGTGTCTTCAGCAAGCTGGAGTCAGAGGCAGGTTTACAGAATTCACACTTGGGATTCCCATGAACAGCACAGGTATCTTCATCAGCATCTAACCTCTAAGCTAAATGTACATGCCCCGCATTATATTTAAATGATGGCAGAATACTAACCAAAAATGGAATGTATATTTGACTTGACTTGACATAAATACACTTTGTTTACTTCTATTTTATATATTTATGCAGATAATCAAGCTAAATATTTTAAAAAATTTTGATCTATTGAATTTAAGATGAGACTAGAGTTGACAGCACACATTTAAAACCAAGTATTTTCTCAATTGGAAATTTATTTTAAAAATTGTTTTCAAGGGCTGGCCCTGTGGCATAGTGGGTAAAACCACTGCTTGCAGAGCTGGCATTCCCTTTGGGCGCCAGTTCTAGTCTCAACTGCTCCATTTTGTATCCAGCTCTCTGCTTTGTCCTGGGAAAGCAGTGGAAGATGGCCGAAGTCCTTGGGCCCCTACACCTACATGGGAGACCTGGAAGAAGCTCCTGGTTTCCAGCTTCAGATCAGCTCAGCTCCGGTCGTTGTGGCCATTTGGGGCAGTGAATCAGCGGATGGAAGACTTCTCTCTCTCTCCCCTTCAGCCTCAGCCTCTCTGTAACTCTGCCTTTCAAATAAAATTTAAAAAATCTTAAAAAATATGTTTTCTGAGTATTCACATGCAAAATTATCAAGATGACCATAATCTTAATTCCAAAGAGCTAAAAACAGATTTCTAAGGGAATCAAAATTTAGATATTAAAAACTGATTGACACTAAGATTCACAATATGGAAACTCAAAAACTACCCAAACTATTTGTATTTATCTTATACATTCAAACTCATTTCTGTACACTCCACTGGAATGATGTCTGTGTCCAATTTGTCTCATTCATAAAACAATTCTTAGAATCATTTCATAGAGTCTTCTCTGTGTGGGTTAAATAAGTTACTACATCAATGAAATTAGTGTATCTGCCTCCTCTTTCTCTAATCTGAAAGTTTCCCTGTTTTCCCACAATATATTACACAAAAATATTGTTAAAAGAATTCTGCATGTGCATTTTAAAGATCTTAATCCTTTCCAGATTTGCTTCTTGGGAGATTCTGGGTTTAGGCATTTTTAAGTGTAATTTAGCTTGCAAGTCTCTTAAAATCTTTTTAGGCAGGGGAGCTATCATATTTACTACAACATAGCCCTCAGTTTCTGGTTTCCTTATGGCATTAATATCAGGCTTTTGGCTCTTTTCCAAATATAATAGGCTCTGCTAGCATTATTTTTCAGGACCTCAAGAAAATGGGCTAGAACGCTTTGTTTTCCTTTGCAATGAAAACTCTCCTCTGATTACTAAAATTCTGGAAATGGGCTAATTGACAGGAACACCCAGTGTGAGGAAGATTGTTAACATCTATCCAAAAACCAACTCAGTGCTTTGTGACCCATGAGGTTTTCAGTTGACAGTTTTTTCTGAGGACACAACTATACTATAGGAGAAAAGGCAAATGCTACTGTGTTGTCAATTTCATATTTCCATCCTTTGAGATAGAAAGTATTCTCCCTGGCATGTTTTTATCCCTTACTGGCATTTACTAGAATCTGTCAAATCCCTAGTGGGATATCTAGTCTGTGTCTTCTGCTATGACATCGCCTTGTCCCACATTTTACATTTTCATGAGACCCCCACTTCCTTGGAAGAGCAGAATGGAGCAGGGGGAATTTTATATGCTCTTCTATAATACAGTTAAAACAGAGTGCTGGTCTTTTCCTCTTAGGCCTGCGAATAGCTGCTATCATTTCTTCCCAGCACTTTTTTATTGTGCTTTTATGAGGCATCTGCACGAGGCTCAACAACTACCCGAAGACTATCTGAAAAATGCATGCACAGCTCATCTTTCATCTTGGCTTGCAAAATTTAATTGGAATTTTCTGACTACCTTATCGCATGGAACCAGCCTAGGGCAGGGCAATAGCAGGGCAGTGCAAGGTGTCCAGCGCGTAACAAATCTTCCCAGGCAGACGAATCAGTTAATTCACAGGCTTTTATTGGGGTTCCTCTCCTGGGCGAGGTTCACTGGTCCCAACAGAGCAACAGAGCGGGGGTCGGAGAAGTCGTGCGTCAGAGATTGGGAGGGCTCCTTTTATAGATTCAGGGCATGGGGGTTAAAGGTTGAGGCGGGTCTGATCCTCATTGGTTGACCTTTAGGCACCTGCAGGGAGCTTGACAAGGACTTTTTTTCCCCACAAGTACAGGTAGGGACTTCTCCATTCCCGGAAGTATAGGCCTTCCCTCCTTGCCGCTCCCAAAGCGACCAGGCAGGAAACTGCTCTTCGTTTCTAACTCATATTTTTTTCTCCAACATGATATTTTTCCCAGAATTTCTTTTCTACCTCCCCTGTTTAGGGGCTCTTATATTTCCTTGGAAGTTAAATCATTGTTATTGCTAGAGTAATGCTGTGTGACAAATTACCCCCAACTCAGTAGTATACAACAATATGCTTATATAGCCCTGGGTTGGTGAGCACTCATCTAATCCAGGACTTAACTCCACCTTCTGGATTGAATCTACATCTGCTCTACTTCAAATGAGTAGCTACCCGAGGCGTGTACTTATAGTGAAAAGCAGAAATGAAGCAGGTTAAACATATAACACATATCAAGCTTAATTCACATCATATCACTATCAGCCCTTTGGCTAAAGTGGATAACAAAGTCGAACCCAGATTCCAGTTACTGCTGACTATGCTTTTTCCATTATGATGCCATTGTAAGAGAGTAGATGTAGAATAATACCATCAAGAGGTAAAGAATGGGATTAATAATTCAAATTATCAGGGACAGGCAAAAATAAAACTATATTCAGCTACCATTGTCCCTAATTTTATTGGGATATGAATTTTTTTCTTTCTCCTTGTTCCTTTTTCTCTAGTAGCAAAGCCCAAGTTTAGTCTGACAGGGAGAATATTGATGGAAGGAATGAAGGCATTTCAGAGAAAATAAAATTTAGGAAAAATATAAATAAATGAGTAAATATTTCACTGCACTTTTGAGTCTTCGTTTTTCCCCTTGGATCTCTGTTCTCTTCCTCTCCTGCATTCATAATATTGCAGAATGGATACTGTCTAATTTTCCCCCCTTCAACCAAAAGAAGTGGAAGTCCTGGTGTTCTAAAGAAGTTCTCAAGAAGGAACCAGGCAAAGAAAAATTTTTGAAAAAGAATTTTAATCTATGGTAGGAATTCAGAAAGGCAGCTTTGCTCTAAGCATTAAGTTTACTGGGCAGATGGAGAAGAAGAATTAGATTTGGGGTGTGGAGCTACAGTGAGGGACATTTATGACTGAGTGACATCTGACAGGTAAATCTGTGAGATATTTCTGCCAGATACAAATTGGTAAGAAATATTTTATTGAATATTTGGTGTTTAGTTTAGGTGCTGGAGAGAGATCTTGAAAGTTCCAAGTCTGCTTAAATATGTATGTCTTTTTTCTTACAGGTTCCTTTGATTCTAAAGAGTTACTTGCAATAAGGGATGGAAACTGGCAGCCTAGCTAGTTAGAATTGCTAATCACTGTATTTCATCAAGAAGGAGTAGCTTTGAGGCTTTTTTTTCAGCTTCACTTCAAAACAAAGTTTCACTGCAAGCACTACAGCTAAGATTAAAGAATATTCTTTCACTGAAGTTGCTAGTATATAATATCTCTCAGAAATCTAAGCAGGGCAGTTATTCAGGGCATACATCTGATTGATGATATGAAAGCTCAAGATCCAGTTGTCACCTACAACTCAATTTTACCCCCTAAGATTGCAGAGATTTAAAAATACAAAGTGACACTGAGGCATCAACTCTAGCAATTTAATCGCTGATCTGGTATCTCTGTGTCCACGAAAGCATTCCAAGTGATACACCTGTAACTCACTTTCCCTTCAGCATTATCTTATAACTTACTTGCACTTTCACTTATTGCCATCTCTGTGTCCTATATATGTATGATACAAAGCTTTTTATGATCTCTTAAAAATACCATCTTCCTTTTGAATTTTCCTGACTTTATATTACCTTAATGTTTGCATTTTTAATTAAACGATATCATTATACTTACTAATAGAAAAATATACTTACATATTACTGAGAATTGAAAGTTAAAACATGAATCAAAAGTTGTCAAGTTGTCCTATTTGCAAATAACTGAGCATCACTAAGACATGAGGGTCTTGAGACTTATTTAAAAAAAATCGAATTCTAGCATCCTGCTATAGATGGTAGCTACTCAATCAAGCCTGATAAAAAGCAAACCCTTTCTTTCTTCCCTGTGGATGGTATACTTACATTTATCTTCAAGTAAAAGCCCGAGTTTGGGGATATGGGTAGGATAGGGTTTCTAGAGATACTTAAACAGGATTGAAGGCATACTGTGGATTTAGAGACCCAAAGTATCACTTGAAGTTGTTGAATGAATCTTTCTGTGGGGAATCTCATTAAAGGATCCATTGCCTTGGGGCTGGCGCTGTGGTGCAGCGGGTTAACGCCCCGGCTCGAAGCGCTGGCATCCCATATGTGCGCCGGTTCTAGTCCTGGCTGCTCCTCTTCTGATCCATCTGTCCGTTATAGCCTGCGATAGCTGTGGAAGATGGCCCAAGTCCGTGGGCCCCTGCACCCACATGGGAGACCCAGGAGAAGCTCCTGGCTCCTGGCTTCAGATTGGCACAGCTCCAGCCGTTGCATCCATCTGGGGAGTGAACCAGCGGATGGAAGACCCCTCTCTCTGTCTGTACCTCTCTCTGTAACTCTGTCTGTCAAATAAATCTTAAAAAAAGAAGAGGATTCATTGTCTTGCTTCTCTGTTGAGTAAGGTGGTGCATACATCAGTATGGAAATAAGAATATACAGAGTGCTTAACAAAATAGAATGCCATAATTATGTCTTATGTATTCATTTTGCCTCAAAGAAAATTCTATCATTTAATAATAATGATAATAATAACAACAAAGCATTTCCTATACTATGCATTTCCTGCTCACTCCCAACTTACTAAGTTGACCGATCAGCATTTTGATCTGTGTTAGAGTAGACCAGTGGCCAGATTACTTCGTGACAGTCTCAAAATGAAAAGCATGAACACTGGAAAGATCAAGGACAGGAGGTTCTCTCTACTCTTGGCTCTTTGGTGAAAAGAAGACTCCAGGTATTTTACCATCTAAACACTTGCTTGGTGTAAAAGACCTTGTGACCAGTTTAGAAAGCTCACACGGTCACACAGTCTTTCTGTTCCTTTCTTACCTGTGATGTAAAAGCCATGGCAGGTCAGTTACAGAAGCATGAATCGATACTGTGATTGGTATCTGAAAAGACATCTAATTTAGATAGCACATCCAAATGACAGCTTTAAAATCAGCTTGGTGTGGTATTTCAGATGTTAGGCAGATCAATAATATTTAAAAAATTATATTTTTATATATCTGAAAGGCAGCGGAAAAAATAAGAGCGAGAGCGAGAGCGAGAGAGAGAGAGAGAGAGATCTTCCATCAAAAGTTCATTCTTCCAAATGCTCATAGTAGCTGTGCCTGGACCTGGGCCTGGGTCTGGACTAGGCCAAAGCCAGAACCCAAAACTCTACCCAGGTATCCTAAATGGTAGCAGGAACCTAAGAATTGAAGCATCATCGTCGGCTTCCCAAGTGTGCACTGGCAAGATACTGGAATCAGGAAAGGAGCCAAGATTTGAACTCAGGCACTCTGATGTGGGATGTTGGCATCCCATGAAGCATTTTTTAAAAACTTTTATTTAATAAATATAAATTTCCAAACTACAACTTTTTGGATCATAGTGACTTTTCCCCCCATAACCTCCCTTCCATATGCAACCATCCCATCTCCCACTCCCTCTCCCATCCCATTCTTCATTAAGATTCATTTTCAATTATCTTTATATACAGAAGATAAACCTAATATATACTAAGATTTCAACACTTTGCACCCACACAGATACTCAAAGTATAAAGTACCATTTGAGTACTAGTTTTACCATTATTTCGCATAGTACAACACATTAATGTGTCAAGTACATGCCTCCAGATCACTAAATTTTATGCCAGAGTAATCATAGTTATTCCAGATTCTGGACTTCTGTGTCTTTAGAATTACGAATTTTACGTATTTTAATAGGACTAAGGGACATCTGTATGTAGTAAATTAATGCCAGGTGGGGTGGATGTGGTGGTGCAGTGGGTAACGCTTCTGAGAGACCCAGATGGAGGCCCTGGCTCTTGGCTTTGGTCTGGCCTATCTGTGACTGTGGTGGCCATTTGGGGAGTGAACCAGTAGACAGAGGATCTATGTCCTTTCCCCACCCCCCTCATATCTCTCTCTCAAACAAATAAATAAAACTTTAAAAAAGTAACCCAGGAAATGTCTTTGAATGAAAATTTCATTTGAGAGGTACCTCTGGTAAAAGTATCATTGAAACTCCTTTATTAAAACAATAAGGAAGAACAACACCATGAAATTGTTGGATAGGGGGACAGGTACATGTGTAGAAATTTGGAAATGGTATTGGTTTTGTGAAATTGGAAATTATGGAGATTATATTAGCATTAAAATAAAATCTAGTCCTTCACTATATCTATATATGTTAAAGAGTTATGTCCTCTAACAAATCAAAAACAAACACCAGGAAGAGATTTTCAACACTGCTTTCAATTTGGCTATCATTTATTTACCATTTAAAAAATTACTTTATATAAGTTGCTCCCATTTTGCTGACCATGAATGAGGTTCAGAAGGGTTACAGTGTTTGAATAATAAAGAAACTGTGTGACAGAGCTTGGAGGTAAACTTACATCTTGGTCGTTCCAGAACCTGACAGGTCCACGTTCTATAGCAGCCTCAGGCAAGTGGAACATTTTCCCATATATAGAAGAAAAATATGCATTTTTTGAAACAGATTAGACTCATTATTTGGATTTGATAAGACCTAATTGTTTCATTGGCAGGAGCACCATGCCAGGCTCCAACACATATTGCTTTTGGAAAATAATTTCATAAGGTCTTTTGAAGTTTTGGTGGAAAAATACAATGATATTTCAGAAACAAATGAACAAGTTCATTATTTAGGTTTATTTCTCTTTAGTTTTTTAATATTTTTGAGTTAAATACCCATCTCATTTCTCTCTTTTCTGTTTACAATTGCTAGAAGTTTATAAAGGTGAAATTAACATGCAAGTATTGATATTAAAAGACCAAGAAGTTTTGCATATTACTATAATTGTATGTATTAATCTGACTTATGGAAATCTTGTCTTAAATATATTTTCAAAAGCAGATACCAGGAAACCAATTTATGTTTTCATAGTAGAAGAAAGGAACTATCTAAAAAAATACACATTTATTAAAATGTTTGTGATTGTCATTGACATACAAAGAATAAAAAGAACAGAATCTTCAAAAATATATTTTATATTTGGTATGGATAGAAAGAAAATGGTGGCTATGAAAGTCAATTACTTATCAAAGTAATAGATAACTGTTTACCAATGAAAGCAATTCAAGCACCATTATGGCTTATTCCCATGATATGCTAAACTTCCACAATATTTCAAGAGAAACTTAACATTCCTCAAAAGATTAATTTTTTACATAATACATTTTCACCAAAAGTGACTTTATTATAAAGAAGGTTTTTTAAAAAAATAAAAATATGTATCAGAAAAAGGGTGTTGTGGCACAGTGCATTAAGCCATGTTGATTTGCCTGTTTCCTGTAGTATTGAATTGTGTAGGATCAATTCTCACCTCTGCTTCTGATCCACCTTCCTGCTTCTGCTCACCCTTGGAGGTAGTGGTGATGGAGCAAATACATGAGTTCCTGAAACTCAGGTGGAAGACTGAGATGGCGTTCCTGGCTCCTGGCTTCATCCTACTGCAATCCCAGCTGTTGTGGGCATTTGTGGTGTGAACCAGTACATGAAAGAATCCTCTCTGTCATTCTGCCTTTTACATAAACAAATAATAAGACTTTCAAAATATAATTGAATCAGTACTTTATTTTTTTAAAGATTTATTTATTTATTTATTTGAAAGTCAGAGTTACACACAGAGAGAGAAGGAGAAGGAGAGAGAGAGAGAGAGCGAGCTTCCCTCCACTGGTTCACTCCCCACTGGCCACAATAGCCAGAGCTGTGCCCATCCAAAGCCAGGAGCCAGGAGCCTCTTCTGGGTCTCCCGTGTGGGTGTAGGGGCCCAAGGACTTATGCCATTTTTTACTGCTTTCCCAGGCCATAGCAGAGAACTGGATCAGAAGTGGAGCAGCCAGGTCCCGAACCTGGTGCCCATATGGGATGCCGGCACTCCAGGCGGCGGCTTTACCTGCTATGCCACAGCTTAAAGCTTCAGTAATTAAGCAATAAATTCGAGAGATGTCAGAAACAATAAAAAAACTTATTTATTTGGCAGAGTTACAGATCTAGGGATGAGATAGAGATTGTTCGCCTGCTGCTTCACTCCCCAAATGGCGAAAGTGGCCAGAGCTGCGCTGGTCCAAAGCCAGAAGCCAGAAGCTTCTTCTGGGTCTCCCATGTTGGTGTAGGAGCCCAAGGATTTGGGCCATCCTCTGCTTTTTTTTCTAGGCACATTAGTAGGGAGCTTGATCAGAATTGGAGCAGTCAGGATTTGAACTGGCAGCCACATGGGATTCTGGCACTGCAGATGGGCAGCTTAACCCGCTGCGCCACAGCATTGGCTACTAAAAGTTCTTTTTAAGTTCAAGAATTGTTGGGGCTGATCCTGTGGCAAAGCCACCACCTGCAGCACTGGCATCCCGTATGGGCTCCAATTTGAGTCCTTTCTGCTCCATTTCCAATCCAGCTCCCTTCTAATGGCCTGGGGAAAGCAATGAAGATGGCCCAAGTACTTGGGCCCTTGTATGCACGTGGGAGATCGGGAAGAAGCTCCTGGATATTGGAAGATCTCTCTCTCTCTCACTCTCTCTCTCTCTCATTCTTTCAAAGAAATACATTTTTTTGTTTTAAAAAATTTGTAAATACAGTGAAAATATAGGGAATAATAGAGGATAGGGAAATATATGTTCTCCAATATTATGGATGTTTCTAGTTCCTAGAAAAGCATTGCAGAGAATTTATAGGTACATACAATGAAAATCATGGGATTCTGTAATCCAACAAAACAAAAACAGTCAACTATATTTTGTTGAGAAAATTTTTTCAGAATAATTTGTTTTCTTCATGCTTAGTGAATAGCAAAGAAGCAGCCATTACTTTAACTAAAAATGCTTTATCCTTCACAAAAATTAGTTTCACTATGTTTTTATTCTTTTAAGAGTCTCATTACAAAAATTTTTTTATATATTTTGCTTGTCACATAGATTGGTTAAAATAAAGGCATATTGGATTTTTCAAGTTGTAAGTAACAGAGATGGGCTTTGTTTAGTCAGCTAAAACTGAATTTATATTGAGGATACACAGAAGAGTAAAGGAAAGTAGGAAATGATTGCATGACCCAATCACTGATATTATGTTTTTAACAGAAAAAAAAAAAAAAGAAAACACAATCAGCTAATCAAAAGAATGGGTAAATATCCTTCCTGATCCCACAGACATTGAAAAAGATAATAATATTATGGACAACTCAAACCACATAAGTACAATCATTCAATGAAAGAAGATCAATTCTTTGAAGATACAAACTACTGAATAGACAACCAGAACAATCATCAATCTCACATGAAAATATGAGATTTATATATAAAAGTCTTCCTAAAGAAAAGAAAGAAAATTTTAGACCTGGTTGATTTCATGGGCTGTTTCCATCACACAATTGTGGAGAAATAGTAGCATTGCATAAACTATTCCAGAAAAGAGGATTGAATAATTTTCAATTTATTTTAGGTGTCCTACATGATCCTGAAAACAAAAATAGGCAAGAGATCACAGGAAAAGAAACTGCAGGTGAATGTTTTTTAACAAGTAACCTTTTGCTGTTTTTGTTTTTCCAAAATTAAAGTAAAATTTATATAACTTAATAACAAACCTAAATATTTTTATGGATATTTAAATGTCTTTATAGAGATTTTTGTTTAAAAAACAGCAGCAGGGGTAGACATTTAGCTTAGGAGTTATGATTCCAAGGTTGCCAACAGCTCCTGACTCCAGCTTCCTGCCAATGTAGACCCTGGAACGCAGCTGTGATGACTCTAATAAACGGGTCTGCCGCCCATGTGGGAGCCTTGGATTGCATCTCAGCTCCTGCTTTAGACTCAGCCCTATCTGTGGCAGTCATGTGGGGAGTGAGCTAGAGGAGGAGAGCTCCGTCTGATTCTCTGCCTCAGAAATAAATAAATACAATGTGTAAAAACACAAAGGATAGCAGTTAGTAAACTAAAACAGAAGTTCATAAATAGTCTTTGAAAATTTATATTTCATTTTGCTATTTAGAGAATATGACACTAGGTTTTCCACTCAGAAGATTAAGCAATGAAGTTTAGACACATGATTTTAAGAGACTATAGTTGAAATTATAATTTAAATGTTAATTTCCTATGTTCTAAAGCATTAGAAAGGAAAAGTTTACTCCTTGAATAGAGTGCTAAGGATGCACATATGATAAGAAGTTGAAACTGATTCCAAGCTGAAGGAAGATGAAAGTGAGATTAAGATGGAAGAGAATAAAAAAACTGTTGGTATTCCAAACGCTTGCATGCTTCATTGTACTGTCCACTGGAACTACTGCTCCATGAGATTCGTCCAGTGTTTCTGTGGGAGATGTTTGCATAAAGGGAGCTTTAATCCATGTGAGTCTAGCTCTATCATTGTCCAGTTCCTCTACCTCAAGATTACCGCAGGCCAGCGCCATGGCTCTCTAGGCTAATCCTCCGCCTGCGGCGTCGGCACCCCGGGTTCTAGTTCTGGTTGGGGTGCTGGATTCTGTCCCGGTTGCTCATCTTCTAGTCCAGCTCTCTGCTGTGGCCCGGGAAGGCAGTGGAGGATGGCCCAAGTGCTTGGGCCCTGCACCTGCATGGCAGACCAGGAAGAAGCACCTGCCTCCTGGCTTCGGATCATCTTGGTGCACCGGCCGCTGTGGGGTGAACCAACGGAAGGAAGATCTTTCTCTCTCTCTCTCTCTCACTGTCTAACTCTGCCTGTAAAAAGAAAACAAAAAAAAGATTACCACAAAACCCAGGGCTGCAATTGGACTTCGGTTTTTTTTAAGATTTATTTAATTTATTTGAAAGACGGAGTTACAGAGAGAGGTACAGAGAGGTCTTACATCCACTGGTTCACTCCCCAGATAGCCGCAATGGCCGGTGCTGTGCCAATCCAAAACCAGGAGCAAGGAGCTTCTTCCAGGTCTCCCACGCAGCTGCAGGGGCTTAGGGACATGGGCCATCTTCCATTGCTTTCCCAGGCCATAGCAGATAGCCGGATCAGAAGAGGAGCAGCCGGGACTAGAACTGGTGCCCATATGGTATGCCGGTGCCTCAGGCCAGGGCTTTAACCTGCTGCACCACAGTGCCAGCACCTGGACTTCTTGAACCTGTAAAACTTCAAATATAATATATTTGTCCACCATCTCACCATTCTTCATGGCCCAAATACCAGTGTGTTATGCAACATGAAATTACATTCTTCAATCCCAGAAAATGATAATTTATCATTTATAACCTCTAAAAATCCAGGGGTATTCATGTGATTACAGTTGACTGGAAACATGCATTCTAAAGATTGTACAGCAATTGCTGTTTGAAAATTCAAACACAGGCATATTTTAAAAAGCAAAGCTGTTTACATTCCAGAATCCTTGTGCTCCTTTTCCTAATACCCCTTGCTGGATGTTTGAAGTGTTGCTCTCAGCAAAGGGGCCTTT